>NW_023276807.1:35579698-36977198 GCF_003668045.3 Cricetulus griseus | reverse complement strand
GAGATGTTACTGGTTGCAGGATTAAACCAAACAGAAGTAAGTTGGGTTTTTGTATAGTCAAAAAAGATGTCTTGAGTGTGATATGGCAATATAAAGAAGTTTCTCAAAGGCCAATGTTGGAAGGCAAATCTTATATTTAAACTGTGTAGTATTGCATATAATGTATTACTGCTTCCTTTGTTTGTATGATTGAAAAATGATTTCATTGGAAATTGGAGTCACAAGAAGGGATCAGATGCTCAACAGCTAGATCCCTGGAATCACTTAGCACCCTTAAAAAAGGAACATAACTAGCTGTTTCCTTCTGACACCTGACAATCCAGCTGTCACCAGGTAATTTGCCTTTGGACATATCTGACTCCAACTTACGGGAAGTAAAATTTTTATAAATAAATATTTATAAAAAGGAAATATTCATAGACTCTAGGAACCCTGTTACAGTAGCCCAAACAGCCTAATGGATGCAACAGATGATTCTGGTTATGTACAAAGTGGAACTGTTAGGTGGATCGACCAACCATCTTTATCATGGACCCCTGCAAGTGTAGCTATTTTTCTCACCATTTTGCATCTCAGATACTTTGTCCAGGGCTCTAGGAAGTTAAGAACTCTCTTCTATACACAAATGAGCAACTCACAAGCTCATTCTTATTTCTTATTTCTTATTCCACTGCTTTCATAGTGTATTGTTTAGAAAGGATTTAAAATTGAGAGGATATTGGTGCCAAGGAAAATAGAGACTGTTGTATTTATTATCATTGTTGACATGCATATGCATGTTAATGTATAATTCATGTGTGTGTGCAGTTGCATCTGCATGTGTGTGCACCTCAGTGCAGAGGCTAGAAGTTGATGTCCATTTACAATGTGTATACTGAGACAGATTCTTTCCCTCAGCCCAGAGTTTGTAGAGATTACAAGGGGCCAAACAGCTAACTGGCAGCTATGTGGGTGTTGGGATTGGATCTCCAATCCTTCTGTTTGCATGACAAACATTTTAACTATTGACACATCTCATCAGCTCCAAGGTTTAGTTCTGTATGTAAATGTTCCTGAGACCAATGCTCTTCTTCCACAAAATCCACTGTTAATTTTGTGGTGAGGATTACTAGGAAGTAAACATAAAAATAGGCAGTCTCTGAGTTTACCTAAAAGAGTTAAGTACAAGTGCAAGGAAATGAATATTTGTGTTGCATATCCTTTTCTCATCTAAAATAATTGTTTTAACACTATTACATTCATGTATGTATTTAATTAGTGTGTGTGTGTGTGTGTGTGTGTGTGTGTGTGTGTGTGTACACATGTGCAACCATGCATGCCACAGCATACCTTTTACAAGGTGACTCTCTACTATCACTTGGGTCTTTGAGATCAAATTCAGATTGTCAAGTGGCTTTATTTGCTGAGCCATTTCATGGGTCCACAGGTAGACTAATTAAGTGCCAGCAAACCAGTTATATGTTCAAACTCCAGTATTAGAATCCATGGAATGGAGAGAGAAAGAGTTAATCATGTTTGCTGTTGAGGTGATTTCTTATAGAGAAGCATTCTATGCCATACACTGGAATTTTTTTGTTGTTGATATTATAATTATAGGATATTTATTTTATCATAAATGTGACTGTTGTAACAGTCAAATGTTATGTGGGGACAATAATTTTGATCTTTCTTCATGAATGCCAAAATTTTATGTCTCAGAAACATTTTTCCTTTATAGTAATTGTCCTTAGCAGCTCTACCTATCTTCAGGACTTCAGTATTGTTCAATAATATTATCCTAACTCTGTAGGTACTACAGACCTCGGATAATTAATTCCACTCCATTTTCACTCCACTGCTATGCTTCATGTGTAGAGACCTTTTTTCAGTGTTGGGAAAATATCTGTTTTATGTTTAAATTTGCCACTGATAATTTATTCTCAAGCACATAGTTATGCTAAAGAATTATGTTCATTATTAGAGCCTGCGATTCAGGTATTAGCAGCAGTTTCCCTAGTTTTTCATGGTCCAGCCCTGATACACATTTAAGAGGTTAAAATCCAGCACTGTCAGGGATGTGGTAAAATTGCTCTCATAGGCTATAACTAAGAATTTACATCAGAAGAATCTTATAACAATATGAAGAACAATTTTGGTATTCTTCATCTATGAGACCACCAACTTAGTTTTCAATAATTTCTTTCACCTCTGGGACTATCCACCCTTCCATCTAACAACCTATCTATATACACTGTGATGATGTTCATGGGAGAATATTTAAATATAACCAAAAGTCTCCATTCTAATCCATGGAAAATATATGGTCATATAACATATGTAATGGAATAGTGTGTGATACATAAACAGTAACAAGTGTGATCAAGGATATCCACAACCAATTGTGTGATTAAAGAAACAAATCAGAAAATACTTTTAAAGCACCAAGGCACTAAGATCAGAACCATGAGGATGTGGGGCATTGATGTGTATTCAAGAGAGCAAAGCATCTGGATATAAGAACAGCAGACCATTAACAGCTGGCTGCTTCTGGAGAGTGCAGTGGAGGTGAGTTATCTCCTTGGACAGTTTGCAGCTCTTTTTGCTAATTCATTTTAACAAACACGATTTCATTGTATGTATGATATGGATATGAGAATATGAAGATCTAGTTCTAAGGACAGCTACCATTGTCAATTAAGAAACCTGCATTATTTGAGAAATCATATGGGTAAATGCATATAGGATCCAAAAATTGCTACAGTAAGATGACCCATAAAACTTTTGTCTTTGAAGCCATAAGATGGTTTTAACTTCCAGCAAGGAAAACTAAGGCAATGCCAAGAGCCAATTCTTCCCCCTGGGAACAGAGGGAGGCGCGATGTATGAGCAAATTCCCTACTTCATTGTGCCTATGAAGGAAAGGGGTGAGTGTCTGAGGAGTACTGTATGCATCCAGTTTGTCCTGACACAATAGTGATGTGCCTTTCCACCCCTCTATTTTAGAAATAGGACAAAATAATAAGCCTCCCAAAAAGAAGTACACCACCAATATGCACTGGATTTTCTTCATAGCTGGGAAAAAAATCAAATCACTTCAGAATGCTGCATTGTTCACATAATGTACAAATCACTGAATCTACAAATATTAAGAAATATACATCAGCCTTGTATGGCTGATTTCTCCTATGGATGTTAATGCTGATTTATCTATATTAGAGAACTTTTATTATGCCATCATGTTATGTTGGCATATGCAGTTGTAAACATATTATTTGGCAACAAATAAATTATGCCCTGATGTTTCCTACTTTCCATTGATTATCTCAGTCTTGGTCCCAGGCCATGAATCCAAGGCTATTTATTAGCTTTAACTGATCGATTGATGCATAGTTACTTAAAGGCTATGTCTTTCTAGCTGTTGCTTTTTGAGTCGGATAATTATAAGTCGACTTTATAAATGTACCTTTAAAAGTAAGGAAAGTACCAATATACAAAAAGTTCAAGTTTTCAGGAGACACAATTCAACATAATCACAGAAGGCAATTACACAATGCTTACTTCATGAATCTGAATAGATTATTGAAAGTCACATTAGTGTGCTTGTAGCCGGCATTTATAAAGCACAGCTGATGTAGAAAAATTAACGTGTGTTCTCACACCAAAGTAACCACAGAATGTCGTTTCAAAAATAGGAACAGGAATAAATGGTATGGTAATTTCAGTCTTCTTTTCTGTTTCTATCACGTTCTACATCATTAAGATTTTGCAGGTAGGGAGTATCATTGTCTCATGTTGGAGGCTTTTACAGTTTTCTGTTATAGCATAATCACACCTGGGAACTGCTGGGAGGTAGGTAATGACTTCAAGTTTTTCCTCTCATCACTTTGGTTCTAATAGGACAACTAATAGGTCAAGGGGGGTGCTCTGAAATGTAATTTTAAAAATTGCTTTAAGTAATTCTGACCAAAACTCATTAACCTTTCTATATCTCTACCAGACAAGCAGAAAGAAGCCACTTCTGAGGCTTGGCCATACTGTGCCAGCCAAGTGCTCCAAGCACTTGGTGGATTTGTGATAATGAGAAAGATGCCCTTTATGGATACTCAAAATTTGCAGATTAGGAAGCCAGAGAAAAACATGACTTAAAAAGCAAGTACATATTTGTTTGTTTGCCTTATATTTGTACAAATTAAATCTAACTTTAATTCTAATTTAATTAGCTTATATAAAAGAAGGTATGAGAGAGGTTTTTTGTCACTATGTCCAATTATCCCCATTTGTGAATAGCTCTGGTTGAAATTCTTGAAATAAGTATAATTGTTTGGGCAAATGTGGATGTGAGACTTAAACTAAGTGAACTTGATAGGTGATTTACTTATTCATCCCTAATATCTTGTATTAATATAATATATATAATTTAATATAATTTTAATATAAATATTATATATATATATATATATTTGAAAGACATGAAAATCTATACAATATTACAGAAGACATGAGAAGGCAAAATTATCTTCTTTGTACTTTTTTTCCAGGCTCCTAAAGAAAGACGTGCAAACATACCCCACCCTCACCAGATCTGTCTCTTCTTATTCTAAGGAATTATTTGGCCAAAGGTTCTCAAATAATTCATAGTAACAACATCATAGAGGTGATACAGTAATTCATTTGATTAATAACAAACAAAAGGTGTAATTCAAAATACAAGGAGCAGAGCATAGGTTAGTAAATACATCGAATGGCACATATATTTAAATGTCTTTGCTGTTTTTTCTGACATGACAAAGTGATTAATAACTTCTAATTTGAGAGAGGTGATATTATAGTGAACAAAATTTATAGACTGCAAAATGCCATGAGAAAATATTATACAGACCTCTAAATTATCCAATATACATTATTTAAAAAATATAGGTGTGATGCTTCGTCTTCCAAATTGAGCCTACATCCTAACATAAGCTCCTTTAATTAGCTAAGTAGATTTGCAGCCTTTCTTTTATTGGGGGAATTCCAATTTTATGTAAGTTGGAACATTGCCTATATCTAAAATCATTTTGAAAAACTGAGATAGTCTCAAAAATATTAATAGGTACTCTAATACTGCATGCATTATTAATACTGCCTAATGCTATGTGTGGTCTCTAATACATTTGTGAGCAACTAATGAATATTCATAAAATTAATTGACACCAATAAACATGAATAGAGATCATTTTAACAGAATTGTCATCTATAAATGAATGTTTTGAACATCAAATTTATAATAAATATTTTTTTATCAAAACTAAACAAAAAAATGGTTAAAGAACAAAAGACATGGGGCAAAACTACAGAAAAACTACATCAAAACTACACAAAAAATGTTTAAAGAACAAAAGACATTGTTCTTTGTTAAAGAACAAAGAACATTTTAGAAACATGTAGTCTTAAAAGAATAAAGATTTATTGAAAATAAGTACAATTTCTGAAGAATGCAATTTCTGGTAGGAAGAGGGGTACCTGGTTCTTATTCCTTTTAGTAGTAGCAAAACAATTATGAAAATATCAGACTAAAAGCAAAAATAAAAATAAAGATTATCCACGAAATACACCTACTTACTATGCTGCTAATAGCTTAATATTTTTGCACACTCTTGCAAATTCTTGCTGCTAAGCTCACTTATTTACCTGGATTCTTAAATCCTTTTCAGGAGGACTCTTTCAAAGGAAATCAGTGTGGTACTGTCTTCTGACTCACACACACTAACCTGCATCTTAGTATGTTATTCATGTATGTATTTTATTGCAAATACTAAGTACCCATATTGTAAGGAAGTCAGAAGTTATAAGTTCAATATAGCCCTAAAGCAAATTGAAAGACAGCTCAACTACAAGTGAAAATGCTGGAACAGGTAAGAACTAATCATTCGCATTGGACCACTCTGTGTGTCCACCAAGTCATGCATGTTCTTACAAAAGAAGGGTAAAGTGCCCATTCATAGGTTTTGCCCACTCTCTTTTTTCTAATAAATATTACATTTAACAGAGGTTTGCAAGTATTTGAATGCATTCAGGTCAAAGAGCGTTGGGGAATGATGTCATGCAAGGTCTCCACGGATGACTCTTAAGACCAAGAGTAAAGAACAATGAAATAAGCCCAACATGTGGGCACATGCTGTATTCAGGAGGTAAAGGGAGGGAGAGACCTGGGCTACAAGACAAAACAAAGTTAAGCAGACACGCCTTTTCTCAAAAATGAGAGTGGCGATGTAGTTACATTGTAGATTAAGATTTTTACATTTCTGTCTAGTTGTAAACTTCTAGTTGTTGCATCTCATTTCATGTTCCATGAGTGAGATTCATTTTTATTCATTCTCTTTGATGCTTCTCTGAACTCATACTCCAACCATCTTATAAATATGGTACAGATATACTTTTTCCTATCTGTTTCTGTTTTGTAGCCTGAACTTCCTGTTACTAGGATGCATCAAGTGTGTATCGGGCAGCTCTATACTGCACCTTGATTGTCTGTGAGTTTTGTGTGTACGAAACAGCCCAAATCCACACATCTGCAGTTCTGCCATCCACTGTCTCCATTTGGGGGAAACTGGCAAATTATATTCACTAGAGGTGAGCTCTGCTTCCTCTTTGTTCTGTTAGTATTTACCCAATTTTACAACTAACTACATTGTACATTGCTTTCCATTAAATATGATAAAATAAACACTGTCTATATATATTCCCAGAAACATAAATTTAACTTTCTAAATGTCGTCAAACATTTTATCATATTCACATACGTTGTTAAATGAGTATTGAATTTTACTTATTCAACTAGTCAACTACTCATTTATAATTTTCATACTATCTAGTTCCTATTATATATTTGCTGAAACAATAGATGGATAGCATTATTTTCTAGTGTTTGATTTCCTACTCTAGGTTTTAGTTAATCTTTCTGAAATGAATTGTGAAACCCTGCTCAGGAAGTAGAGGGAGAAGAGAGATGGTAAACAATGGAGTTGTTTGAAGGTGTGAAGACAAAGTTCATGAAGTGACCTGTGCAGAAAAATCCAGTGAGAGCTTACAGTCTGTTAACTTATACCACAGATTCTGAGTTGTCAGATTTTCTTTAAACAATTGCCTTCTATTTCTTGTTGTCTAATTGAGACTCCAACTTCTCAACTCATTAATAAACTGGAATCCCAAGGGTAAATCTGCAAGAAACTCCACTGTAATTCTACAGTCACTTAATATCTTCCAATTGATTTTCCATGTATTATTTCATTAAGTAAATGCACATCAACAAGTCAGAAAGATTTGTTGAGCCTAATTTTCAATTAACCAGACAAACCTTAATAAAGAATCTAAAACAAAGCTTGAGTGTACAGTTCCATCCTGGAGTACTTGCATAGCATATGCAAAGTCCTAGCCTCTTTCTCTAGTGTTACACATGTACACACACACCTGTGTGTGTGTGTGTGTGTGTGTGTGTGTGTGTGTGTGTGTGTGTGTGGGCACATGCATGCACACGCAAACTCATACACATAACATACACAAATAGAAAGGCAGACATAAAGGAACTTGGATGTCAACTTAGTATGTAATATGTCCTTATAATGCCATTCTCATTTGACCAGATATATCTAGATTCTCATAATCAAGCATTAACTCTTTCAAGCCCAGGATTTTTATGCACTTAATCTATGGAGGTTCTATACTATTGAATAGAGATAGATTAATGCAGAAACTTAATAGCAGGTTACCCAAGTGTCCATTTTATGTGAAGGAGATGCATAGGGTATGAGAGAAAATGTATCTATGAATTACAAACTTGAGAGGACAGGGGATGAGTGACATTTATCTTCAGTGATTGTTGGGCATTGGCTTAGGAAAACAATGGGGATACTCTTCAGACAATGCAGACTAAACCAGCCTCATCTGTGTGTGTTTCTTTAAATGCAGTCATAACAACTGGAGAACAGAGCTGGGAGTCTGGGACTCTAGTTTACAAACACCAGTTTACTGAAGCTGTGCCACACTAATAACTAAGTTGGAAAATGAGTCAAACAGAAATGGAATGCTGAACAATTAAGATTCTCTCCCCATAAGCCCATCTCTATCATTTTATTAAAGGCTACTGGGAAAACCCTTACTGAATAACTAATTCTAAATTATATTCTATGAAAACAAATTAATGTAATAATTTTCTTTCTGAAATTAATTTAAATCTCTGTGGATGCTGCAACAAATTTAGTCTTTACTATGCATACAAAAAGTTATGAAAAGCCTTATTGCACTCACTGCTTTAGGCAAAGATACATTGTTTCACAGTCACTGGTTATGGCTATTATTTCAATTTAGCAAACATGCTCTAATCAATCATGTTTGTGAATTTACTTTAAATATTTTAAATTATCTCTATTTTGTTATGCCAAAAAAGTAGCAGAGGTGTTTCAGATCCATTCTGTGCATTGGTTCTGTTGTTTCTGTACAAAGGTAGAATGGTTTATCTTTTCTAGACATTAACCCTCGTACATGTCTTTTCTGTTTCCTTGCCATTGAGTTCAAACCCAGGAACCCCATTTTTGTGTAATTTAGAGGGTGAAAATGTTGTTTTTCTTAATCATTTGAATACAAAATGAATCAGTGTTTACAATGGTATTTGTGATTTCAGCAACTAACACTCCTTTGGTTTACAAATGCTCCAGACTTATATCTGGCCTATGCTAAAGCTGCCCTTTTCATTGTAGTGCACTTACTTAGATTTTTAACAAAAATTCCAATGAGTTTTTTAAAAAATCCTTTCTGTTTCACCTGACAGTAAAAATAACATGTAAAAGACAAAGCAGAGGAAAAAAATCTGCACAAAGTTACAATATATCACAAATATTTGTGAAAGTATGAGGAAAGGAGCTATTAGAAACAAATAGAATGATAGAGAAGCTAAGGAAAAGAGACGACAGTATTATTCAGGAATAGGACAGTTGTGTGCTCTATAAGCAGGTATCTGGGATGTCACCTTGAAGTCAGGGAAAGAGACTGTCCTCAAGTAGTTAACAGTCTCAGTAACTGTGTAATAGCACATGTCTTCAGCTTTTTTTCAGTTTATACCTACTTATGGGTTTTGCTGATAAGTGCTGAGATGATCCCTATTCCAGTTCAAGATAAAAACATGACCTTGACATTGTCCTGCCTACACCACTCTCTTTCACATGGGAACTCACCAGGACTCTCATTAACTGAAGACCCTGCACTGGGACATCATTCCTCCAAGCACATCTGGAGATGGAAAAGATGAGGCAGAGTGTTCTTCCCAGACATGTTCTGGCACTCACACTGTTGAGAATGTGAAGAATCTCCCCCAAAGACCACCCTCTCTTGCTGATATTTTGTTAGATATTGGAACAGTTCTATAGGGACTGAATATAGATATAAAATGAAGTATATAACTAACACTGCTCACAACTGTCTTCTTTTCTTTCCATACTATATTTCTTTCTTCTTGTCTTGTTCTTTAAATTATACAACTTGTAAGCTATAACTTTAGGCTGTGAGAACTAAAACCACAAAAACTCAGAATAAAAAAAATAACTTGTGGGGCTAGAGAGATGGCTCAGAGGTTAAGAGCACCGACTGCTCTTCCAAAGGTCCAGAGTTCAATTCCCAGCAAGCATATGGTGGCTTACAACCATCTGTTATGAGATCTGGTGCTCTCTTCTGATGTGCAGATGTACATGGAAGCAGAATGTTGTATTCATAATAAATAAATAAAACATAAAAAATAACTTGTGAAATATTCAGACACATAGAAACATAATAGGGAATTTTAACCACAACAGTAGTGCACTTGCCCACTATATGTTATTTAGTTTACAGTAGAGCAACCTGATCCCTGGGGATATATTTTAGGATACCCGTTGCATACCTAAAGCCCTGGTATAGCTTTTATTCATGCTATAATGAAGTTTAATTTATAAATTAGATCAAGTAAACACTATCAAATTAAATTGTTGTGGCTTTTAACATCAGTATGTAATTATTTATTTTACTTTTCAAAAATATGTTGGAATGCATTGATGGCTTTATTATTATTTAGTTATATGTATTATATGTCTGAACATACATGTGTGCTACCCAGATCATCTGCAGCTGAAGGTACAGATGGCTGTGACCCCCTTATATATGATATATGTGTGCTGGGACCATCATCCTCAGAACCCCAAAAATGCACATCTTTATTTTAAAATAGAAAAGGCACACTGAGTATTAAATACTGACTTAACATTGGAAAACGCTATAACTCTATTCTTTATAGTTATTAGAGGTAAAAATGGCAAACAATTTCAAGTGACTCAGTCCAATTCTCTAAGTAGTAATTGATGCTCTACAACCAATTTTTATTAACCTAAAAGAATGTTTTCTGAATATAGTCCATAATAGAAATAAAATATTTCCAATTTTATCCTGTTAATTTATAGCAAAGGTCTGCATCTAGATTGTCTTTTTCTGGTATATAAATGGGATTAGTATTTTAAGCAAATGTGACTTTGTCGTCTGAAAGTTTTGTTCCTCAGTTAAGAACTCAGAAAAGCTTGCACATCCTTTACTGCAATGTAAACGTGAGCTTAATCTGTATAGGTGATTGACAGATGACTAGATTTGATTTATTTGATGTAACTGTCATTGTATTTGAGTGAAATCTGAGACTGAAAAATAGTAGCATATTTTGTTTATTATGGTTTTTAATGTTTTCTTACTTTTCCTGTTACTATTATGATTTATTTTATGAACATTGTCTTCATTTGATCATCCAGAAGCTAACAAAGTGTGTCATTGCAGAGTGCCCTGTACATGTGCCAAGTACTGGAGCCTCTTGCACACTGAGGCTTTGACCTTCCATATCTTCCTTTACTTACACACAGAGTTCTGTTAAAGTTATATGAAGATGGGAGTCCCTCTGTTTAAAAAAAAAGAAAAAAAACTAAATAATTCTGCAAGATAGTAATGTTTTAGTTTTAGTATATTTATATATTTGATGGCATTTTTCTGGAATTGCAGAAGAGTTTCCAAATGAAATCAATACTATGATTTTCTTCTTTACATGAGAAATGTCTGCAATAGTTAAAAAAATTCCTCAAAGTGAAAGTAAACTTTATGGTTTAAGGATAGGTTTTGATCATTGTGATGAGGAAATTTAGTTTCTACGGGGCTTAGTTCCTTCTCTGAAACAGCAACTGATTTGGTAGTTACAGATGATCCCAACTGCAAGTAACAGACACAGTGCTTTATAACTGAAGAGTGATATGCCAGCATTAGGGATTTAATCAATTGATGTCCTATATATAATCAATATTAAATGAGTAAAACTTTCTAACATGATAGCCTGATTATTCATATATTAAGGACAATCACATTATGTATATTTTATATTCTAGTTCCTATTTTAAAAGTGATACATATAATCAAAGAGTTTACACTAAAACAACCCAGGTAATGTCTCAAGCCCATTCTTTATCCACATCTTTTGAGATATTGCCTTTATGTTTGTTACTGTGTTGTAATAGATTTGGCAGTGACATTGGAAAAGGATCAAGACTATCCCCTGGGCCAACAGAAGCCATCCTCACCAGGAAGCAAAAATTGGCAAAAGTCAACACTTGGATGTGAAAGTAACAAAGTCACAAAAACTGAAACATCTACACCCGGCCAGGCAAGGGGGTAGTTCATGAAGATAATGCATTTCTTTAGTGTGCAAGTATATCTTGGATGTAATGAAATTATAAACTCTTAATATTAAGGCTGGGTTTCAAATTATTCATAGGCATCTTGAAAAATAAAAGCAGGGGGAAAAGGGACAAACAAGCAAACAATGCCAACAACAAAATACTGAAGAGCTGATAATCACAGTTTAAATACTAAGCTCTCTGTTTAGCCTATGCTGGTCCTGGGGTACGAAGTGGGAATAGAGAGGAACAAAGACAACAGTAGCAGGCTCTCCTTCCTTAAGAGTTATTGGAATCCATGAAGCTTCCAAGGCAAGTGATGAGAATTAATATTTATGTTAAAAGTCAGTTTTAAACTAATTCCTCACTATGAAAAAAATCAATTTATGATTCTGTATATTTCTGTGATGACTATGTGCTTATTTAGCCATAAAATCTATAAAGCACACCCACAAGAGACAAACAATTCCAGGGCAATGAAAACTGTGGAAATTCAGGAGATGTCAATGAAGTCCCCTGAACAGGATCCCATTCTTATTCAGCTAAATGCTGCACCCATTTGTCTGCAAGCTGCTATTCCCAGCCTCCTCTAATTCTGCTTAGAGAAAGAGAACAAACTCCATTGCCTTCAACCTTTGCTTTAAGCACATCATCGCTTTGAATTCTTGAAATGATGCCTACATTGTGTTAGTTTACAGAGGAATGACAAGGATTCACTTCATCAGCCAAAGTTAATATGTCTTGTGTATTTAATTAGATCCTACAAACGAGATGGAAAGGCAGGTGTGACAGATTTGCTCCAAACCTGACCTATATAAAATATGGACTGGAAACAAACTAATGATTTGAGTGCAAAAGTGAGGTGCTGAATCATTAAGGCACATTTTGAAAAATCCCAGCTTTACACATTTAAAGTACAGTGTAGTAGAAGGACTGTCTTAGAAGTGCTATTCTCTTCTGTATATCACTGCAGTTTTGCTATTATAGAAATTAGTTAAGCCTACTTCTGTGAAGAGCAGAGGGCATTCTCTCTCAGATTTCTTGAAAATACATGAAAGAAGGTTCCTAAACACACACATACACACACACACACACACACACACACACACACACACACACACACACACACACACACACACACACACACTTTTTATGATGACTCAAATTTAATAATAAAATATTTAAACTACTAACTGAAAAGAAACCATGACTTTTTCCTTTTGTTGTCTGCAAGGCTTGCAACATAGTTTTTAATGAATGGTAACCAAGTTAAATTTTCAGGTGATGCTCAGTATGTACCTGGCCACTTTAGACATGGCTCATGTTGAAGAGTGAAATTAATCAATTAAATGGTATTAGATCTGATATAACATATCACCAAAATCTCATTAAGTGTCAACGAAGCTAAGACTAAACTTTTCCTGAGTTTGCCCTCCTAGGTATCATTCTGCTACCATAGATGTTACAGACTTAGCTCACTAGAGAGAGTTTCTTGTCTCTTCTCAGGTTTCTACAGAGGACCAGCCTCTGATGCAGAGGGATTCATTGTATGTTTTTTTCTTTCTTACACATGAAAAGTCCTAACCAATTTGTTCCTTTAAACTGGGTTTTGTTTTGGTTGATACTAAACTGTCCCAACCATAATATAAGGTGTTCTTTTGTTTCTTGTAATTGTATTTTCTGGGGGAAAATATTAATTATTTCAAAGAAATTGATAATAAAAATGTTACGCCTTTAAGAACTTAAGTGCTATTTCCTTTTCAATTGACTGAGCCATTCATTAGCTGAAAACTTAACAGTTTGTATTATTTCCACATTTCTCTTGAGGTGACATGCTAACACTATCCCTGCTTCTTCAATAGATGCTGAGCACATATCCCTTAGTGCCAGTCTAATTAGTGATGGACACTTTCCAATGTTCTCACTGCATGGGTACATTGCCTCTTAGAATTCTAGAAGTTGTATTGTTTTCTCAACTTTACCAAGAATTAGCAAAACATTAAGAAACTTGACATAGCTAGTAACTACTGGACCTGTCATTCAAATGAAAGTTTGTTTATGTTATGCCATTCACTTGTAAGTTACTGTGACATATAAAATACATAGGATTGGCTGTGCGAGCAAATATCACATATAATAAAACATTAAAATGTTTAGATTGAAAAGATCCTACATAAGAATTGCTTAATAAACAATGTAATAATAGAGTGCATGTTTTATGTGACAATTGACATCTTAAGTAAATGGGAAGCTACTAGCTGTTACCCAAAAAAAGTAAAATCATTTTCTTGCTGTGGTCCAATAATGAGTTATTATAAGGAACAAATCTCAGACTCCCAGGGATTGATTTATCTTCTCTGTATAGTGTTACTATTATTAAGATATTGCCAGAGGTGCTGGAGACTTGGCTCAGTGTTTATTTTTATTTATGTTTTTTAGTTTTTTATTTTTTTAAATTAGAAACAAGCTTCTTTTACATGTCAATCTCAGTTCCCTCACCCTCCCGTCCTCCTCACTCCCTATTCCAACCCCTTTCTGCTCAGGGACGGTGAGGCCTTCCATGGGGGTTCTTGCCTAGATGCTTCCCAGTGTTTCTAGGCTGAGAGAGTATCTCTCTATGTGGAGAGGGCTCCCAAAGTCCATTTAAGAAGTATTTGCCTTTCTGAACTTGACTCACTTGATTTTAAGATAATCACTTCTCATAAATTTGATCAGATAGAGCCAGTAGGCTGAAGACAGATCCCAGACACCCTATCTCCTGGTTACTAATATCATTTAATGATCTCCCCTTCGTCTATGACCTGGACTTACTCACTTATTTCTAATGGATGAGATGTGCTAGTGTGATGGAGGTGACTGAATTCTGCTTTTGAGTTTTGGTCATACATATCCATGGCTTTCATTTGGGTCTTTTGCATCTATCTCTCTCCTTCTATTCCAGAGCTGTCTCTTGGGGACCAGTGTTATGGAGAAATTCACAGGGGAAAGAAGTACTCAGTTGTTTGGGGGCCAGATATGGATGCTACCAATAAGGACATATGTGAACATGGGCATTTTCCTTATCCCATCCTGAGATATCTGCAGGCCTTGCAAACACTGGGCATAACCATTTGAGACGTCTGAACCAGCACTGTATAGCAAACCTGCACACAGAGTCCTGATCCACAAATCTTAGGAGAGCCTTTATAACTTCGCTTTGCTGCAATAGTAGAGGAAATATGTAAAACAATAGGTATAATTTCAATATAACCTAGTGGCAATATGAACACATAAACTCAAGGAAAATATAATTGAAGTTAAATACATTTAAGAACAGAATTTTAATATAGCTAAGTCAATGTGATTTTTTACCTCATATATTTCTATTCATTTAAAAATCAGATAAAAATGAACTCTGTTTAAAGTTTATGACTAAGATGAGTGAGGTGGCTCAGCAGATAAATGTTCATCCTGAGCAAGCCTGTTGTGCTTAGTTCAATCTCTGAAAGCCACAGTGAGGAAAGAATCAGTTCTGAAGAGCTGTTATCTGACCTCCAAAGGTTAGCAAACATGTGCACACACACACACACACACACACACACACACACACACACACACACACACACTCAAATCTACACTGACACAACACACATATACATATCTAAACACACACACACACATGGCCAGAATGACACACACACTGACACACGTGTCTACACTGACACACGTGCACACACATATACTTCTAAATCTCTCTCTCTCTCTCTCTCTCTCTCTCTCTCTCTCTCTCTCTCTCTCTCACACACACACACACACACACCCACACACACACACACACACACACACACATCCGAGCTGACACATACACACACATCGACACACAATTAATAATAATAACAGTGATAATGTTTAACTGATGACATTAGGGATTTTTATTAACATTTACTCTGTGTGTCTCTTCATTATTTTGACAAATTTGGCATCATTTTTAGCATTCAATGTTCAACTACAAAGTGAATCTCCAGTAAGTGAAAGAATTTTGAAATATTTTCATTCAGTACTTAATTATTTCTTACAGATTGATCAACATACTTTAGATTTAAGCTTTAGGCTTATATTCCTAAAAATAAGTTCAACATAGTGAGCCCACAGTGAAATTTTCAGTCAATATCTATTCAAATCCAATTTCAAAGGAAATGATATGCAATTGTCCACAAAGTCAAATCTTTTTAGTCTTTTTTTAGTGATATTCAATATATGTTTTGCAAGTGGAGCTCTGCAAAAGCCCTTACTATCCCCAATTAGGACAACCATTAGGTAGAGGTTTTAGAAAGCAAAACACAATGAGGTTGTAATTGCATGGCTTAGTGGATGTTACAAAATAATTTCTAATACATTTTACATTTCACAGGGTCTAGCTTAAACTTTCTCTTCTATAGCTGCAATAAGGGTGGAAGAGTTGTCAGATTGCTCTAGGAGAAAGGAACTGACATTTCCAAATTTGCCATTTCAGGATTTCAGAGCCTAAGAAACCTTCTCACTGAGAATATGTTGGATTACTGGACTTTAGTTTACAGACTGACAACTAGAAATTATTATAAATGGAAGTGAATTACATTTCTGATTTTTTTCAGATGACCTGATAGAAGGAAGAATTCATTAATTAAAACCAGTGAACAGGCAGAGAATTATAGGTTACTGCATCCGATATAATGATACACATTGCAGTTAGTTTCAGTGTTTCCTTCACGTGTGCTCTGCAATGCCCAATAAAAAGGACAGATCACTTAAACCTGTATCAGCAGAATCAAGAACAGCAGAGACTATACATAACCATTTTCAAAGTATAATTTATACACATTTAAAATGGCTTAAGTTGTCTTAAGGTGCAAGGTAAAACTAAAATAAATGTTGATAAATTATTAATGGCCCATTCTGACAGAAATTAAAGATGGATTTGATACAAATAGAAACCCTGCAGGGAGAAACATGCACATTTTATTTATGATTTAAATTCTTCAGAGAGCACAGTTTGATATGCAACACTTCAGAGAATTACAAGCACCAGAAACAATCAACTTTCATTCCAAATGATAAAAATTAATACAGATGCTATTTTAAATTAAAGCTGAAACATTTATAGTCAGGAAAATGACTACGAAAATTACTAATCTTAAAATACCTGTAATCTACCAAAGATGATGTTTTAAATTGCAAAGAACCTGTCACGGTAATTTTCCCCTTTAAAAATATGTGTTAAGAAAGCAATTTTGGTTCAGGAACTTAGTTTTCAGTTTTTTGTCATCCCTTCCTTCAAAATTAAAGCTTCTGAGATTGATGATTTAGAGGTCATAATGTGAAGGTCCATAAAATATAAAAAGTCTTCTGGGGAGAATTAAAGCAAAACAACTGGGTAAAGTTAAAGAAAACATAAACAATGATTCTACAAAAGAAAGCAACATTTTGCAAGGTAAGAAAATTTTTTAAAAAACATGGCCTCATACCAAAACCAGGGTGATGTTTTACCTCAGAGAAAACATGAAAGTATTGGCATAGGTTTTATATTGAACAATTCTTATTGCAAAAAAGATTCTATGAAAAATGCAAACAGCACTTTATCACACATATAACACAAAAGAATGTATAGTGTTTACCTGGCAATGTGTATTAAAATAGCATTGAAACCTCAGATTGTTGATTCTCAGTAACATGTGTGGAAGTCAGCAAGGACAAAAATCAAACTCATCATCATCCAGGTTTTGATTGACTGGATCTTGAAACAGCATTCAGAAAAGAGCATGAACCCAAAGTATTTATACATGTCATGCAGGCTTCATAATGATGAGTATTGCTAATGCTACACAAAAGCTTACTGCTTCATGATTAAATTTATTATTGCATTTTAGCTTCAGGCACCAAGATTTTTTTATATAGTGTTCTTAATATCTGGAATAATCACTTCTGGACTCGAGGAAAATGAAATGTTTTGAGATGCCAAGGAAGTTTAGGATATTTTACATGTAAGTTTCTACCATATTTAGCATCCTCATATATCTGGTAAATACGTGAACAATAAAATATTAGTTCACTTGATGACTTTATGATGTATGGTAAAATAAATTTGGAATGGATAAATCAGGAAGCTCAACAAAAGTCCCTGGCTGCTTGGTTGATGGCTTATTTGGAGCTATTTTAAGTACTGAATTTACATATCACTTTCCATTTGATGATGAAATGTTTTCACATGTTGTAAGTTTATAATGGCATACATAAAAAGATAACTGTATGCATATTTTCAGCTTTATCAGAATGACTATCAAAATTAACGTAGTATAATATATTGACAACTGTTGTCAAAGTTCTTTGGCCCCTATGTTGTGGTGAATTGTGAAAAACAATGGGTCATTATACACTGCTGGAGCCTTTTCCCTTTGAACCATGACAACACAAAAATAAATAAAAGTATGTTTGAGAGATGGCTCATCAGTTAATTGCACTATCTGATCTTTCAGAGGACCAGGGTTCAATTCCCAGCACCCACATGGCAGCTCACAACTCTCCATAACTCCAAGATCTGATACTCTAACACAGACACATAAGCAGACAAAACACCAATGCACATAAAATAAAAATAAATAAATTATAAAACAGAAACATGAGTAAAAGTGAATACAACTTACCCATACAACCCTCTAGCATCATAAACATTTTTATCTGTTTGAGGTAAATAAGCATGTAAAATTTTGCTAAAGCAAAGTTGATTAGTAAAAGAAATTCCTGAAGATATTCTTGAAGATAATCCTATCCTATAATAATCATTTGTAGAATTAAAAACACTGGGTATTATATATAGTGGATAAGGCTAAAAATATAGGAGTATGGAAATAAACATATGGCATTATGTTCTGTCAAATCCTTATGGATATACTTTCAAATGAAATCAATATTCTAAATGTGCCTTTGATGCTGCACATACTTTAGTAAACATAATTTGTCTGGACAAAATCAATTAAATACTTATGTAAGTCTGAAAATATTACTGATTTTAAAAATTGTTTCTTCACTGCATTTGCTTATTTTGTGTGTGTATTCATGGGCACACACATGAATGTCCCTGCACATATATGGAAGTCAGAAAAGTGCTTGAGGGAGTATATTTTCTCCTTCTATCATTTGGGTCTCTGATATCCAACTCAGGTCATTGGACCTAGTGGGAAGTACCATTGTACCATTTCCCAATAAGCCATGCTGCTGACTTTATCACATTGTGCCTTATTCATTATTTCAACATTGCAAAGGATAAATCCCCCAATATAGACTCATCTTTCAGATCATAGTTTTATTGTTTGCATAATGAGTACAAGCCAGGGATAATCACATTCTTCACTGGTTATCAGACTTTGGGATACTTCCTGTTTCATAGAAAGCTGTTCTGCAATGGATATAATCTATAGAGACTTGTATATACAATATAAGCCACTGTTTATTTTTTAAAAATTCTGATTTTGAGTTTCAGACTGAGAATGAGGCTTCTGTCTTTTTCACAATTATAATCAAGTTTGATATAATTTTAAACTATTTTATAAAAATCAAACTGAAAGTCATGTTGACAAGGCTTTCTGGGGTAGCATCTGATCAACATGACTGTCTAAACATGAGCTGGACAAGTACTGCAATAATAGACAAGTTGAGTGGATAGGGGAGACAGCAAGTTCTCAGATCTACACAAAGAACTTGCTGAAAACATGAGAGGTAGTATCCCCCAGGGAACAACAGTGCAAATGGTTAGTCCAAATGTGTGGATTAAGAAGGGGATATATATATATATATATATATATATATATATATATATATATATATATCTGCAACAGCAATTAATAGAAAAACAGGCTGTGAGTTTGAAAGAAAGCAGGGAGGTTTATAATGGATGATTTTGAGGGAAGAAAGGGAAAATAATGTAACTATATTATCATCATCTCAAAAATAAAAGAAATTAAAGAATAAAGAAAACATAAATTGATATGATAGTGTACATTGGGCTGTGAGTGGAGAAACGTGAATTTTAGTCTAAATGTTTTCTAGGCATGTAGTCTTGGACAAATCACTAAACTCATAGGAAATTTAGTGTTTCATTCATCTATAATAGGGGAAAATGCCCGTTAAATCCACTACAATTGTGCTTGACAGGAATTGTCCAGAAAAAGCTTTTTCAGGAAAAAAGTACTTCTTAATTCATTGTTTTATTGCAGCAGGAAGACTTCAAAAAATTAAAGCTGGAAAGAGGGCTTGCTTGGTAATCTGGTGATGTGCAATTTTAGCCCTATGCAGGGGATGTAGAGACAGAGAACCATAGATGTTTAGGATGTTTTGGCCAGCTGGTCTACTCTACCTGGCAAATTCCAGACCAATGGGACATGCTGTCTCAAAAAAAAAAAAAAAAAAGCGGTGGAAAACTCCCCAAGAATGATGTAATGATGTTGCAAGCTTCTCTCTCTCTCTCTCTCTCTCTCTCTCTCTCTCTCTCTCTCTCTCTCTCTCTCTCTCTCCTCTCTCTTCCCCCTTCCTTTTCACTCCCCTCCTCTCCCTTCATCTGGGCTCTGGCTTTACATCTACTATAAACCAAGGAGTAGATTTGAAGCATAGACTCATTTATAAGCTGTTCTACTCAAATTGTTCCCTGTTCAAGCAATGCCTGACTCACAGGTGTTACCACTGTGATTCTATTCTCCACCATAATTTCAGGAAAGGTAGTAACACACCCTGGGCTGCAGAGCCAAAGATGAAGGGGTGGGGAGCAATTAGGTAAGTTCATGCCACAGATTCCTTTCCTGTGGATAATCAGTTTGCAGCAGCAGTCCTGTCAGTATGAAAGTCAGATTTAAATCTATGTGACATCACTTGTTTTTATTATTGTTATTGCTTGGTTAATTTTTCTTTATGATTTCTGATGCAGTCTCCTTATGTAGCCCAGAGTGGCCTTAAACCAACATCAATACTGTGCCTCAGGCTTCTGAGTCTACAGATGTGAGCTGCCCACACCTGGCTACCTTCTTCTTTTGAGAAATCAGACTTTAATAATCTGAGGGCCTCCAGAAGCTTAGGAATAGGACTGTAAAATATTAACTATTTAAAAGCTTTTAAAATGAACAGGACATGTTCATTTGAAAGAGCAATCCCTGGTGGTTATTGATCCTGAACAGGAAACCATCCTGGAAACTCGAGCCTGTGTGGTGTGGGATGAGAGGGTGCTCTCTTGGTTGAATACAGCTCTAAGGTCTCTTGACAACGGACTGCTCTATAACTTGAACACACCTGATTCCACCTAAGTGCTTATCCCAGGAAATGCCAGTCAAGTCGAGGATCAGGAACCAAAAATGATTCTCGACTAGCGATCATGCCTCTAAGATAGGAAATAAATTTCCTCATACAACTTCGCGCTACATTTCTTCTGCCCGCGCGGCTTTGACATAAGAGTGAGCTGTTTAAGTCCTCATGAAGTCAATAGTTCAGGGTGAACACCCACTTAATGCCTGGGCAGAGATACCAGGTCAGTGCTGTCAGTGGCTACCCAGACTACTTTGGGTTATGTGGTTCACTCAAAGGTCAAGCCTGCCATCCCCCCCCGATGTGGCATTCTCTTCACACATGTATTCTATTGTGTAGTAATAATGAAAGTGCCCTGTCTGGCATTAATAAAACAATAAACAGACGCTGTGAAGAATTAAAGAGACTTCTCCCTACTCCGCTCAGAACCGGAGGCATTTAGACATGCGGCTTCTCATTTGCCGTGTACCTATTTGTTATTTTAAAACACCTTGGTCTCTGCAGTCACACTTTAAAACACATTTATAATGAAATCCAGAGAAAGTAATTCATCAAATTGCAGTGTGAATCGAAACAGGTTTTAAAGCAGTTTTATTGTGAGAGAAGTCCAAAGAGCCAAAAAGAGGCATATTTTACAAAAACCGCAGACTTGGGTTCTATAAAATCAACTTTGCTGATGATTCTCAGAGCTTCTAAAAACAATGACCTGCATGTCAGCAGGCAGCGTGGGCTAAGCAAATGAGACAGACATGGTCTGGCAAGCAGTGGCTCACAACTGTGAGACAGCCGTGCAGGTCTATGGCAAGAAACACGGCCCACAGGCCTGGGCACCAGGGTAAAAAGAAAGTCCAAGAGTGTAGGAGAGGATTGGCCTCTTTCTTATGTTTCATGACTTATTTAACAAATGTTCAAATGCAGACTACACATCCCTTGGTCGCAATTTTCCATAGATTAGCTTTTAATTTTCAGCCGGTGGTCTTACCTACTGCTGGTCTTAATATTGAAAATAAACAGTGATTCTGATTGGAATGCAATGTTATGGCCGTATTTCATACTGGGATCACTCTCTGCAGATGTTTTCATTTTATTTTCTGTTTACTCAACCTTGCAGGGAAGCCAATATTAGTAACATACATGACACAACTCATTTTTTTTTTCTCTTTAGAAACCACTTGTAAGGATATCAACTTGCACTGGAAGTTACATTTTATATGGCAAAATTACACAGCCAATGTACACAAATGAAAGAAGAAAAAACATTATTTTCTTGTATGCTTCAAGAGATACTTGTGTAACAATTGTCAACTTTTCAAGAATAACAGTAGAGTCATGTAGCTCTCTATATATAAATGCACAGATATTTAGTAACATTTGTAATGGTCTCAAATGATATTTTCTCACACTATAAAATGTCCCCTCAATCTAAAATACAGTGACACAGGAAAGGATATTTGACACTATATCTAAATCTACATACACCAACCTACAACATTTTGCACAAAGCAATTTGTAATAAAAGGAGAAAGTCACAATGCTTTAGCAAGAACATAGAAATTGATTTAATTTACAAGACTTACTCCTATTACTATGATTTTATTAACTGAAACAAAATAGTCTCATGCCACTATATTAATGTAAATGACAGTTTATGGTCATGGTCAACTGTTTGAAATACCTGTTTAAATCTATTAACTATACAATTAAGACAATTTCTCCTCCCACCCCTGGGGGAGGAGGAAGATTGAGTCAGGGAAAGAATAGAGGAGAGCAAGAAAAGAGATACCATAATAGAGGGACCCATTATAGGTTTAAAGAGAAATTTTGTAATAGGGAAATGTCCAGAGATCTACAAGGATGACCTCAACTAACAATCTAAGCAATAATGGAGAGGCTACCTTAAATGCCCTTCCCCAGTAATGAGATTGATGACTACCTTATATGCCATCCTAGAGTCTTCATCCAGTAGCTGATGGAAGCAGAAGCAGACACCCACAGCTAAACACTGAGATGAACTCCTGGAATCCAGTTGCAGAGAACAAGGAGTGATGAGCAAAGGGGTCAAGACCAGGCTGGAGAGAACCACAGAAACAGCTGACCTGAACCCCACACTGATAGTTGGGAAAGCAGCATAGGACTGTTCCATGCCTCCAAACATGGATGACAGTTTGGATTTCTGGGCAATCTATGGAGCCTCTGGCAGTGGATCAGTATTTATCCCTAGTACACCAATGGACTTTGGGAGCCCACTCCACATATAGGGATACTCTCTCAGCCTAGACACATGGGAGAGGGTCTAGGCCCTGCTCCAAATGATATGACAGACTTTGAAGATCCCCAATGGCAGGCCTCACCCTCCCTGGGGAGCAGAAAGGGGATAGGATAGGGAGTTGTTGGGGGGACAGGGGAGGTGGGGAGGGAGAGGAAACTGGGATTGGCATGTTAAACAAGCTTGTTTCTAATTTAAATAATAAAAAGGACAATTTCTCTCTCTCTCTCTCTCTCTCTCTCTCTCTCTCTCTCTCTCTCTCTCTCTGTCTGTGTGTGTGTGTTGTGTGTGTGTGTGTGTGTGTGTGTGGTATCTGTAGAGTGGGGCACTAGAGTATAAGTATTCAAAATGCATTAGAACATTTTATTTAAAAATGACACTTGAAAACTATTCTGAATATCACCGCTTTGAAGTGAAAATTTTCAATATGAGTTTTTCTGGCTGCGTTTCAGTATAGGTATAAAGCTAATATAGTGTCTGTGATCATCTTGATCAAAAAGATAATTTGTTCACACACTGAAGAAGTTAATTTTTCTTAGTCATTCATTCATTCCTGACAAAAGAAAATACACATGGAATGAAAGGTATTTCAGGGGAACCTACACTTCTGCTCTACTGGGAAAGAGATTTCTGCTTTCAAAACCATCTAATTCATTAAGCAGACTAAAACAAAATGCACTTATCTGTCACAAAGAACACTGACATTTGTTTAAATAATTTTTTTCCCTGAAGGTATACAACCAAAACTATGATCACACAAAATTTATATTATCTCTTAAAGATTTGGTTATGTTTAAATGAACTATTTATAGTGAGCTAAAATGCTATATTTTCACATTCATGCCTTGGAGACTACATTAGCATGACAGTTTTAGAATCTTCTCTGTGTTAGAAAAACTGGAATCAGGACCCCTGAATGTGGGCATCAGTAGGGGGTTTGGGCAGTCTATGGGGCCTCTGGCAGTGGAACCAGTATTTATCCCTAGTGCATGAATAGGATTCTGGAGGCCACTCCCTATGAAGGGATACTCTCTCAGCCCACATACACAGGGAAGGGCCTATGCCCTGCCCTAAATGATGTGACAAACTTTTTGATTCCCCCATGGGAGGCCTCACCCACCCTGAAGAGTGGATGGAAGGGGAATGGAAGGACAGGAGGAAACTGGGATTGGTATGCAAAATAAGATTTTAATTTAAATAAAATTAATTGTAAAAAGGTTTGCCTTTTAAAGTGCCTCTTTAGCAAAATGCCTTTTATTCTGATCCTTTCTTTCTTTCTTTCATTCTTTCTTTCTTTCTTTCTTTCTTTCTTTTGTAACAGGTGACATTCAGAAAACTTCATTCTGGAGTTCAGGTTCACTTTTCTTTAAAAAGATCTGTGTACAAATGCCATTGGAAAGCTCAGCAAATGTCTGCTGGAATCTTTTGAGATCATTTATTATTTACATGTTTAAATTTTGTTTGTAATATTTCAAACCCCATTAGCCCAATTTCTCTTTAGTGATACCTGTCACTATTTCAAGGTGCTGCAATAGCATTGTGATTCAACTTATAGTTTTAATGGAGTTTTTACACTATTTCTAAAGATGCTTTCACAGATGTACAGAAAGGTAAGCAAGGTATCAATCATATACAGCCATCATGCTATAGCAATTACTCAAAATCCTTTTTTTTTTTCTGGTCAGTGTCATTCCCAAGTTCTAGTTCAGCTATGTACAGAAAAATGCATGCCATGTCTTTCTCCATTAGCAAACACTGCACAAAAGGGTTACAGTTTATCTTCATGAAGATTTCTCTTAGGGGCTTTTAAAAAGTGTGAGCCTAGGCAGAAATGCATATGGCTGTGATGTCTGCATTTGTATTTGTAGCAAGATTCTTTTTAATGTACCTATTAGTGGGAGCGCAACAGTTTGTATGTTGAAAGGCAGAGGCATGCGTTTGATATATAGTCTAACAGCCAATGGAATGAGGACTCATTAAACAGAATGCCTTCCACATAGCATCTTGAGTTGCACATAATTCATAATCCTTGACGGTTACATAATTCCAACATAGCCATGATAGTTAAAAATAAAAAAATAAATCTAAAGGATGATATCTTCACTTCCTGTCACATTACTCACTACAAGCTAGCCAAACTTGAAATTGGAATTCAACCTCAACACACCATGCTGATTTTATTCAAAGAAGTTTGACTGATTTGTAGTTCTTAAAAATTGTAGTGATTTGCTCTAGCAGCAAGTTACCTTTTAAAACAAATGATGTCATCCATGATTCTCTGATGTCAGCATTTCTACCTTTAGTGGAAAGGAAAGATTTTTCTAAAGTTGGCCCTAGGGGAGAACAAATTGGATTCTTGCCTAGAATGTACAAATTTTGGAAAAAAGGCTTTGAATTCCAGCACTTCAGGAATTACTGCCTGTTTCATCTAATTACCTAGGGCTGCCTTTGCCAAACCTCCAGGAGGCTCAAAGACTTCATGCATAGACACTGCTCCTGTACCTGCAAGCACACAGTAGATACAGGGTGCCTTAGGGCAAGCTTGAAGTTGACTGAGGTTATTGTGGCTAAATGAATGTAACTGAACAGGAATAAAAAAAGTAGAAAAAAAAAGAAAGAAAATTGTCCACAGCTTGAAAAGACAGAGATTACTGAAGGCATAAAATCTGAGAGGAGAGTAGTCACACAAGCATAGAAGTAGACATCTACTGTCTATTACAGGGATAGATTATCTCTTAAATATGAAGAGACTTTGTACCCTATCAGTGCTGTATCTGTTTCTGCACTTGAGCACAAGTTGTGTTCCATCTATAAGTTAGGCTATTTGTTTTACGTTCATGTATACAGTCTAACTCAGAACACTACCACAAATTAATTCATCAGTTTTTAAATGTGAAAGGAAATATGA
The DNA here is from genome assembly GCF_003668045.3 of Cricetulus griseus. Lineage (NCBI taxonomy): Eukaryota > Metazoa > Chordata > Mammalia > Rodentia > Cricetidae > Cricetulus > Cricetulus griseus. The sequence continues at coordinate 36,951,034 of NW_023276807.1, read as the reverse complement.
CTCTGTATTCATATTTGATGCGGATGTTACATGTGACATGCACAGTACTGAGGATTGAGCCTACAGCTTTGCATATGCTGAACACAAGCTCTGCGAAGGAGCTATTTGCCAAATCCTACATGCTGCATGCAGTGGTTTCCATTCATATATGAATCCTGTAGTTGCAGTTTAAAAGGTCCAAGGTAACACTCACTTGCAAATAAAGTAACTGATAACCTATGACTTAGCTCAGAGCCTAGCTTTTATAAACACAGAGAAGAATGTTCTCTGTGGGTTTATGGCAAGGAAAGGGACTTTCAGAATAGCCTTGAAGGAAATAAGTTAGAGATTCAAGCATATGAGAAATACAGATTATTCTTCCTCCATAATGGGTGTAGACTTATATCATATTGGAGCCAACAGTTATGCAACTTTTACTAGTTGGAAGGTGGTCTGCACTCTACTAGAAGATAAAAATAATTAACAGTAGTATTCAGCTATCAACTCTTCAAGCTCCAATAACAACAGTCATAGCAAAAAAAAAATATTGCCTGTAGTAGTGATATGGATGTCATTGGAGTAAACATAACTATCTGACTGGATTTAAGACATGCTCTACAAGATAGAACCCATACCTGATCTCATGACTGAGGCCAAGAACTAGTGGCTATACATGACATAGGCTCTGGAGAGAGAACCTACTCTGCTCACTGGAGATAGTATTCAGTTGACTCCTAGTGGTATTATTATACTTAGATTAGTACAATTCTTTACAATGGGTGGCGATTAACACAGAGCCCTACACTGGTCATGGAGCAGAGCATAAATGATTGTGTAGTACTTAGCCCTAAATGGACATTTTATAGCACACCACACCCTTCAAGGTTTACAGATCATCAATAAAGTGTAGTGAGGATGCCTGCAAAAGTCAAAGGCCTGAGGCAGTGGGTGAATATAATGAAAGAGTGTTTTTAAACTACAACTGGGGAGTTGCACATAAGAACTCACAATGGTTGTGGCAACATGCACAGATTAAGTCTGACAAAATCTGCAAATGGATTACCTTCCCTAGCTAAGGAACTCTTGGTATGTGGGGAGAGAGAGTTAGTTCTTTCTTAATAGTATGGCCTTTTGTAGGTTGAACAAGTTCCAGTGGATAGGTACACTCACAAGAATATATAGGCAGTACAAACTGGACTGTATGTTTCAAAAACAATAAAAAGAAACAAAGATGGATATGTCTGGAATAGAGGTAGATATGGAGGAAGGGGTAACCATTATCAAAATAAGGTTTATGACATCTTCATATATTAATAAAATAATTTAGATTGAATAAAACATGATAAATGCAATAATAGGCATGACTGATAATTTATCTGAAATTTACTTTTGTTTTTGAAATTATACTTCCTCACAAACACTCACAGAAAACTTAACAAATTTATGTTGCTAGGCTCATAACAGTTTCTTGAAGTAGGTAATATTTATTATCTACATTTTACAAGAAGAACAATTTTGGTTCATTGAGGTGGGGAAAGTTAAAAGTAGACTTTAAAATGCATATATAACACTTCTTTGGGTGAGCTAGCCTAGGAAGTGCAGGAGATCTCATCTGGGTGGTGACAATGAGGAAAAGCTGACAGGCTGACCAACCTAGCTACCACCCAGGCCCTGAACCAGAGCTATGAGCTTGCCTACCCCAGCATCCATCTCATCTATGAACCGTTGGAGCAGGTGTAGGGGATGAATCTTAACCTACTCATCCAAATAGCAAGATCTCCATAACATAGGACAACAAGATATCCAAGAGGAACCCCAATGAGTGCCCATTATTTGTGGTATAGCAGAAGCAAGAGGCCTTGAGCCAGACTAATGATTCATGGTAATGAACACTTGCAAATAAAAATGATTGGGCTAAAGAGTAAACTGTGTGACAGGTCACACTATAGCTTCTACGGTAAGATACTTCTCTCTCTCTCTCTCTCTCTCTCTCTCTCTCTCTCTCTCTCTCTCTCTCTCCTCTCTCCTTTTCTTTTTGTTTTGTTTGTTGGTTTGTTCTGTTTGATTTTTGTGTTTCTTTTAAATTTCATTTTGTTTGTAGGGGGAGGTTGCTAGGGCAGAGGGAGGATGTGAGGGGACCGGGAGATAGGTAGAACTGAATGCATGATGTTAAATCCACAAAGAATAAAAGTTAAAAAAAAGAAACATATGATTCAAATGTTTGAGAACTACAAGTGACAGCAGTTGTACATGTGGTCAAAACAAAACAAAACAAAAAACAGTAAAAAGATTTACTGGGATTTCAATACTCAGGATGTCTTGCTGAACATGTATTCAGAGATTAAGTACAGTATGAAATCAGAAGTACAGAATTTATCCATCCATATTGGGTTTAACTTCTAAGTGTCATACAAATATATTCTCACTTGCAATAAAAACCTTTCTCACTGGAATATTAAATAAAACATTTTCAAATACAATCAATAAGTATCCAGTCGAAGATATGTAAATGTGAGTAGAAAAATGTCTACTTATACAACAAACCCCCCCTTGAAAGTGTTTATCAAAATTATAGTGTCAAATTCAGCAATTATTTATGATGCTACCTTTATTAGGAAAATGTACCAAAGGGAAACCTTAGGAACCAGCCACCTTTAATTATGGATAGGACAGACAGGGTTGGAATAAAGGGGTCATGGTCAAGAGAGAAGATATGTTATGTACACTCACATGCATGTATATGTTCTACTGCACGGTTTTTGCTCAAAACATAAAACTATCCCTTGGTATAGTCAGAAATAATGGATAAGAATGAAAAGAGACCCTCAAGAAGAGAACTTCGTTATATAATCTAATGGAATCAATTATTCTTCGGCAGTTAAATGAAAGTATATGAGAAAGACTAACATAGCTTAAATTGAAATACACCCGTCCTTTTATTAGAATAATAAGAAAGTCTACATGAAGCTTTCAGTTTACATATATACATTATACATCAATATCTTCAGAATGACAGAGGATTCTCCATGTATAATTGCTAGATTGATTTCTAAAATTAAGAAAGTCATTAATATACATAGTTCTGTGGTTCCCACTAAATTGGATTTATTACAAAACTTTAAGGGACAAATATAAAGTAAATGTGGAAATTGAGTGTTTAGAAACCCAGTGTTTACCACAAAATAAATAAACTGTGATTCACTGTGTTGCTTCAAAGAGCTGTCTTAATATACCCACCAGTGATCTTAATATTCATTTAACAAAGGTAATTACAGCCAATCAGGAAGTTAGCAAATAGGAGATCATTATATATAGATATGCCTGGGAATCTATTTTTTTATTTTCAAAATGCTTCTAACTTGGAGGTTTCATGAGCTGCTTGCTCTCTCATATCCAAGAGAAACTAGCCAATCAAATACCTTTAATTTGTGTTGAACATGATAGGAGATAATTAATAAATTGACTTGCCCAGAATATTAAAAAACAATAACCACAAAAGATGTCATATCTGTTTCTTATCAATTGATCATGCTTTACCATGATATTGATGGTAAGTGGATTTCTTAAATTTTTTTGTAACTACTATTATACAGTGAAATGGAGAAGATATAAAAATTATAATTTTAATAATACCTTATTATTAATTATAAAGTAAAATGATATACTGTCAATTTATTATTTTCTTTAATAATTTTGATGTGAACCATAAATTTAAAATTTTAAGATATTTCAGTCAGTCTAGACTGATATGGCTTCTTATTTACACATCTCAAATATTCATGGTGATCCAACTCTATTAAGATATGAGCCTTTTAAAAGGATTTTAGGTGTACCTAAACTTTTGACATTGCAACGTAACATTGAAATCTACAATATCCTGACCTAAGACCATATAATTGAGCTACAAAGAAAAATCTGAAAACAGTTTCATAATGTTTTACATAAGTTAATGATGTTATTTTGGGGCCTTCCTCACACATGTTTTTGGCACAAGTAGCCAGTAGTTCGATGGTTGGTCATGAGTAGATTAAAGCCGTCAATGATGGCATTTATAAGATAGACATGAGAAATCCAATTTCCCCTTTAACTTGGAAAAGATACTGCTAGAAGAACCACCCATGAACCAAATGCAAGCATTCGTTAGATCCCAAATCTGCTACCACCTTACAGTGGGATTTCATATTTCTAAAAGTTAAGAAATAATTTTCTGTTATTCATGAGCTGCTAAACAAATAACAGTTTGCCACATCGGTTCAAATGAAATAAGATATACACACACATACATGCACTACACACACACACACACACACACACACACACACACACACACACACCATCATCATCGTCACTTCTGTGTTTCTGACATAAGAGAATCAGTTAAAAACTTGAAGAAAAGTAAACATCACAAAAATTCAGAGAAGTTTTATATATATATATATATATATATATTATATATATATATTAATTGAACTTGACTCAATAATGAACCTCAAAGAGAGCACAAAGAATGAATACCTGATGTTTAGTTAAATAAGTTACAAGAAAGAATAAGTATGATTCCCACTGTTGACTGTAAGATAAAGAGAAATAATATTAATTGCTGCTGGTTACACATGTATGAAAACACTGTTCTGTCGCTGTCAGGAAATTTTTTTAAACAGAATAAGACCCAGCTACAGAGAGCTTGTGCTCTGTGTGAGATAACAAGAGAGTAAGTGCATGTGATTTCTTACACATATTTGTTAAAAATACAATGAAACAAAGAGAGGTGAATTTAGGGGTATTGCCTAATATTTTTAAATATTCTTCAAGTATCAGTACATCTCATGTTCTTTCTTTTATCCTTTCCCTTTGCCATCCTTTCTTCTGAGGCTCATAACTGAGTTTAAACATAAACTCAGAAGCACATACCCATATACAGGGTATGCCAGCTGTGATTATACTGAGCTGTTGTGTACTTCACTGGTGCTTCTCTTGGCTAATTGTCTTTTTTCTTTCCATAAACATATTTTCCTTCTCTTATTATTTGCTTGAGCATTCCAAGGAGAAAAGCTGCTGAAGCAGAGTCTCTCTTCCCACATGAACTGAGTTGTCGCTACGTGTCTTGTAATATATACATGCAGGTGTCTAGTTTATTTATATACATCAAGACTTCCATAATACAGCAGAAGTCTGTTCAAAAACAAACAATTGAGTTCTCTTCTTAAAAATGTTGCTTGTTCTACAGATGTTCTATTCCTGCCTCTGCATTTTATAAAGGTCCACATGGGTCTTTTACAAAACAACATTGTTGTTCATTAGGGTTGTTTGTCAAAAAGCATTATTACTTAGGTATTTGTCAATAGAAATTATATTATATACAACTACTAATAACAAATAATACAATAAAATTTAAAATAATATAAAGTAATCTAATGAAAATTCAACATATAGAATTTGTTTTAAACTTCACTACTGTGAAGCATGTTACTCTCATTCATGAAATCTTAATTGTTTTCCATCTTATGCTTTTACTTGACCTCTTGTAATGGTCTCCCAAATGAATTTTTAGTTTTCCAGCTGTCACAAGGTAAATGATGTGAAACAGTAGTATATACAAACCACCCCTTTATCAATTTCTCACTGCTTTATTGAGTCCTTAGGGCCAGAGCTCTTTCCATTAAAGCTGTTTATATCCTTCTCTGGATGATCCAAGTGCCTTCCTTCCCTTCCGGCTGCATAGATAATAATGTATTGGGAATGACCTGCCTTTGTTGTCTCTCTTATAACACTGAGACACATTCTCCTTTACTTTAGTGTTTGTTGACTATTTAGTAAATTAGAGAACAGCTGGTATTGGCCTCACAACAAAAGTTCATGCCAAATGCAGATTGTAGAGCAATCAGCAACTTTTAAAAGATGTTTTTAATAAAACTTTGCTTAAAAGTCACTTTTGTATAAAACCATTGGTGCAAACTTCATTTTTCCCAAGCCTCTTTTTTGGTTGATGATGGTTTGTTTTCTAAGAAACTATTTTTCATAACTATATTCATGGACCATTTCCTCATAAGAATTGTTGTCTTCCTTCCCTTGAATCTTCATATATATATATATATATATATATATATATATAATATATATATATTGTTGTTGTTTCCTTCCCCAGTGGAGGAATATATTTCTAAGACTAGCACAAGGAACTGCCCTTGGTATATCCTTGATATAGTTGTCACCCTTAAACTTAGAAAGTCACAATCAATATTCCCTGATTCTGTCCTCCAATAACCTAAAAAGAATGGTAGACTAGGACACACATTTTCCATGTCTGTCGTCAAGTTTGAAATTGATGCTCCTAGTGGACAGTGTGGCCAGCACATAGTTTACTGATCACTGTGGAAGATCAGGCTCAATTGAAGTTCCTCTCCTTCACACACCAAGAAACAGAAAAAGAAGTGCTTAAAGATAGGATTTAGATGGATTAATCAAGCTCTGTTGAGAATTCCTGGTTCTAGTTTTCCTAATGTGTTAGTTGAAGAGTAGTCTGGCTCCTCTAAAACATCAACTTTTTTTTCTCTTTCTAATTATGCCTTCTCTCTCATTTTTGCATTGAAATCTTCTTTTAAATTTTTATTTTATTTACTTTACATACCAACCACAGTTCTCCCTTCCTCCCTATCCTTCCCACTTTGTAAGCACCCATCCTCACAAACTTCTTGAACTTGAATTACATCTCAGCATCTGCTTCCAGAAAACTCTACAGGCAGCCAAAGTTCTTGCTTTCTGCCTATATCAGACTTGCTTCATGGACAACACACATATGCTATGTCTCTAATTGAAATTATCCAAACTCTGTCTTAACTGCCATTTGCTACTTTGGTGACTCATATTGATAAGTCTTTCTTATAACAATTACACATCTTTTATGTATATTTTCTTTTTCTTCACAATTATTTGAAGATCTCATTTTTAATATATTTTCTGTGTATACATGTTTTACCTGAATGTATGTCTTTGTACCATATTCATACCTTATGCCCAAACAGGCAAGAAGAGAGTATGGGACAGTCTGTAACTGGAGTTGCAGATTGTTGTGAGCCACAGTGTGGATTCCTGGAATTTAAACTCAGTCTTCTGTATGAACAGCAGTTGCTGTTAACAGCTGAGTAGTCTCCTGAACCCCTCAAGAAACTTCTTATAGATGAGTTCACTCTTCTTTTCTATCCACAGCAAGTGGAAGAACACAAAAGTCCCTCATATTAAATGGACAGAAAGCAGAATATTTATTTATATGCTTTTATTTTCTTCTGAGGCAGTGTCTCTGTATTGCTTTGAAAGCTGTCCTGAAACTCCCTCTGTAGACCAGGCTGGCCTCAAACTCACCGAGATGTGCCTACCTATGCCTCCTGATTGCTGGAATTAAAGGTGTGTGCCACCAATACCCACCAGAAATGCTTTCACTTTTTATGTCATATTTCTCATACTTTTAATTGTTGTTTTGTAAAGAACATTACCCAGCCAGGAATGGTGATGTGTTCCTGCAGTCCTTGAAAAGGCCTCAACATAAATTCAGCCACACTGAACCTCCTAGAAGAGAAGGTAGGTGGCATCCTTGAACAAATTGGGACAGGAGACCCATTTCTGAACATAGCACTAGTAGCTCAAACATTGAGATCAACAATTAGTAAATGGGACCTCCTGAAACTGAGAAGCTTTTGTAAAGCAAAGGACATGGTCAGAAGGACAAAACACAGCCCACAGAATGGGAAAAGATATTCACCAACCCTACATCTGACAGAGGGCTGATCACAAAAATATACAAAGAACTCAAGAAGCTAGGCACCAAAACACCAAACAATGCAATTAAAAGATGGAGTGTAGAACTAAGTAGAGAATTCTCAACAGAGGAATCCAAAATGGCTGAAAGACACTTGAGAAAGTGCTCAACGTCCTTAACCATTAGGGAAATGCAACTTAAAACCACTCTGAGATAACATCTTACGCTTGTCAGAATGGCTGAAATCAATAACATCAATGACAATCTATGCTGGAGAATATGTGGAAAAAGCAGAACTCTCCTCCATTGCTGGTGGGAGTGCAAACTTGTACAACCACTTTGGAAATCATTATGTAAGTTTCTCAGGAAAATGGGAGTGAGTATACCTCAAGATCCAGCAATCCCTCTCTTGGGCATATACCCAAAGAATGCACACTCATACAATAAGGACATATGTTCAACTATGTTCACAGCAGCATTATTTGTAATAGCCAGGACCTGGAAACAATGTAGATGCCCCTCAAGTGAAGAATGGATAGAGAATAGTGGTATATTTATACAATGGAGTACTACTCAGTAGAAAAAAACAATGGAATCTTGAAACTTGCAGGCAAATGAATGGAACTAGAAGAAACCATCCTCAGTGAGGTAACCCAATCACAAAAAGATAAGCATGGATGTACTCACCCATTTTTTATTTTTAGACATAGAGCAAAGTATCACTAGCCTACAATCCATACTGCCAAAGGAGCTAGGAAACAAGGAGCACCCCAAGAGAAGATTGCATAGTCCCTCAAAAAAGGGGATGGGGACAAGAACTCCTGACCAAATTGGAGCCAGGGGGCAGGGAGAGGAAGGAGAGTCTTCATCCAGTTGCTGTTTGAAGCAGAAACAGACACCCACAACTAAGCACTGAACTATACTACTGGAATTCACTTGTGGAGAGGGAAGAGGGTTGAGAAAAGGAGCCAAGATGGGGATGGAGAGACTTGTAGAAACAGTGGACCACAGCTACTGATATAATGGAGACCCTAGTCATAAAGCTGGGGAAACAGCATTGGACCAAACCAAGCCTCTGAATGTGGGTACCAGCTAAGAGTCTAAGACAGTCAATGGGTCCTCTAACAGTGGAGCCAGTCTTTATCCATAGAGCACAAATGTACTTTGGGAGCCCATTCCCAATGGAGGGATACTATTGCAGCCCTGATACAGAAAGGAGTACCTAGGCCCTCCCCCAAACAATATGACAGACTTTGAAGGTCCTTGGTGGAGAGCCTCACTATCCCTGGGGAGGAATCAGGAGGTGGGTTGGGTTGGGTTGGGTGGGGAACATGCTAGGATGGTAGGGAGAGGATTTGAAGGGGATGGATATGTAAATACGAGTAATAAAAAATAATTTAAAAAGAAAGAAAGTAGAAACAAGGGAATCAGAAGCTTGGGATAATTCTGGACAATATGACAATACCAATTCTTCTCTCAAACACGCACACACACACACACACACACACACAAAAAAAAAAAAACACAAATGCCCCAAATGATCCAGATCTCCCACTAGCAGATATGTGTCTAAAAGAAAGTATATGGATGAGATAACTTCCTTCCTATAACTTCCTTCCTATCCCTTTGTCATCCTAGTCAATGTAGCCAAAAATGGGAATAATTTAAGCAACTATCCAGTCCACTTATGGATACATGAAGAAAAAGTGGTTTGATTATTCAATTAATATTAGTCATAAGAATGAATGAGATTCTATCATATGACAACAAAAAATGAAACTGATGATCCACTGTTAAGTTAAATAAGGTAGCCATAGAAAGAAATGTCCCATGTGTAATCTAAATAGTTCATCTTCCAGAATTTGAGATGTGAAATGTGCTTATTAGAGGCTAAAGCAAGTAGAAATGGGAAAGTTGACTTGTCAGTACTAAGTTAAGTAGGAGCAGAAATTCTGTTGTATGATAATAAATAAAGAGTAATGGAATATAGTACAATAAGCTATAGTAAAGGATTTTCAGATTTTTTTAACTTAACACAGATATATTTAATCTGATGTCCTTATAATAAAATGAATGTGTTAATACCTCACCTGCTACTTCATTAATATACTACATTAATTTAACATCTTTATGCATAAATTAGAATAAGTTTAACTAAAAATAACAAAATAGCTAGGATGGTGGTATGGGTCTATAATCCCATCTACTTTGAAGAATGAAATGGAAGTATTATCTATCCTAGCCCCTGAGCTTGAGACTGGCTTGGGCAACATAGAAAGAGACCTTGTCTCAAAAATAAATGTACAAATACAGCTACATCTTATGCAAATTTTGGTACATGTAATGTGAATGCTATATTTTTAGGAAGTTCTACAAAGGAGAGTTGAGTTTAGAACCATTCTTACAATCTTGGCTCAATATTTGCATATAAATTGAGGTGTAATTTTTAAAATCCCACAGCCAGGGGTAGAACAAAATACCAATTAATGTGAAATCAGCCAGGATAATGTACTAAAATGAAGTCTAAACAATGCAGCAGTGAACACATCAATGTCTCCAAATTATATTTAAGATAATCAATTCTGTTTGTTTGTGATATAGCAAAGTAGAATTCAGGGCTCTCTTCAAAGGAATTCTGTCTTAAGTTACTAGTGCTATTTCAGTGTCTGCCTATTAGCACACACAATAAAGGTACACTGAACTCTCCCTTCTGAGGAGATGGGGTGGTCTGCTCACTCACTGTCAAAAATAGGCAGTTTTTTTGTATGTCCTTTTCCTGTGAAAGTGGAAGATTATGGTGGAGTCTATTTTGATGTTTTATTTCCCCAAAATCCCTTCAAAGTTTTCAGTTAATTTTATTAATTGTGGTTTAAGCTGGCAGGACATATATTAATAAATCTAAGAGAAAAAAGTTTTAAAGAATATTGACTTCTACATATGAATGTGATGTTAAATTAAATGCCCTAAAAATACAATGACTGTGTATATTGAGAAATGGAAAACTACTTCAATTTGCTATGTGCCTTTCCACTGACTAGGGCAGAAGTGGAGTCCAGCTGTGATGTATTGTTTTATTATCATCATGCTCAGAATTAAAAGGCACCCACAGAGATGCATGCATGTATGTACACCACAAACACACACACATAAACACAATGGAGGATGTCTTTCTGTATGCTGTGAATATATGTTTCTCTTATTGGTTGATGAATAAAGATGCTTTGGCCAATGGACAGGCAGGATGCAGCCAGGCTGAAAGTACAGGTAGGGCCACCAGACTGGGAGAATTCTGGGAAGAGGAACACAGAAAATGGGTCACCAAAGAGACATCATGTAGCTGCTGACGAAGAAAGTGGCCTAGGCATCACCAGTAAGCCAAGAATAATTGGAAATACATAGATGAATAGAAATGTGTTAATAATTAAGAGAGAGGTAGCCAAATAAGAAGGCTGAGCTATCCCCCAAACAGGTTATAATTAATATTACCCTCTGTGACTCTGTGTGTTTATTTGGGAATGAACGGCCCCTGGATGGACTGAGTGGGGCAGAACTTCTCTCTCTCTCTCTCTCTCTCTCTCTCTCTCTCTCTCTCTCTCTCTCTCTCTCTCTCTCTCTCTCTCTCTCTCTCTCACACACACATACTCTCTCCTTGAAACTCATAGTAACTCTGCCTAACTATCAATCTTAGGAAATATTAAGTTCTGCGTATTTTTTAGCGGCTGTTGTTTCCCTCTACTTCTAGTTGCATGGTATGATATTTATTTCAAGTCCTTTGTAAAGATCAGCAGACTAAGTATAATTTTAGTTCTTGCTGTAACACTTTCCGTATAGTGAAAATGATTTTTGTTAGAAATGTATACATTGATGTTAACTAATGTACTGATTTTTCTTATATACTCTTAATATAAAGCAAGAGAGCCTTAATATATGCCTAATGGAATAAGAGGTTAGCTGCAGCTCTTTGTATTATTTGGTGTTTTATTTGGAACATAGGAAATGAAGCTGGAGAGCCTGGAGTCATGATGAAATCATGATGAAAACTCCACCTCAGACAATCTTTTGAGCATCTAAGAAGAAAATTTCCTTTGTTCTCTATTGACACCTTGCTTGGGAAAGTAGCAGGGGTCTTGAATCAGGCTAAAAGAATAAATACATATATTTGATACATTATTCTATATAAGAGACTCTCAAAAGACAGATGCTTTTTTGTTATCTTAATGGACAGTATGCCATATTTTCAAATATACTTTGGCAGATCCTTGTATTCCAAGGGAAGAGGAATTTCCCCTGAGATAAGAGCAAACACACTCTTTGAAAGGAATCCTAGGCATGAGGATTATAAAGATAACTCCAAGCTTCATTTCTTTTATCTTATCACATCTCTGGTCCCTCACAGGAGCATAGAAGATAAGTTCTGTTTAAAAGAACACTGCATTGGAGCAGGAAACAGGGAAGCATAATTTCTTCCCAATTTGGTAAGGGCAATCAGGATGGAGAGACCTGCTTAGGAACCCTTTGAACATATGTAATTTATAAAATTGAAATGGCCTGTATCAAAATTGTTTCAGTGTGGCAATAGGGAGTCATAAACAATTTGAAATAGGTGCTTTTAAAATTTTAGCAGATAAAATATTGTGTTGCAGTGTAATTGATGCCAAGAAAGGCACTATGATCCAAGAGAAGCATGAATTTTTTTCAAACTACTGAGATTTCTCACATTAAAGGGAAAGAGTACCCACAATCCCATCATCTTGCTCATGATCAACATTCACTTCTTTAGAACAAACAATAATTTGATGTCATAGAATGAGATGTGAAGTTTTAAATGAGGAGATGGCCTCAAACAGAGCTACATGGCAAGAGGGATCTTGGGACTTATGATCTGTCTTGAGTTCTAACTTCATTTATGAAGGACAAAGCTAACTAGCTGACTATAGCTGATTTTGCTCTCTCTCTCTCTCTCTCTCTCTCTCTCTCTCTCTCTCTCTCTGTGTGTGTGTGTGTGTGTGTGTGTGTGTGTGTGTGTGTGTGTGTGTGAGGGGTTAGAGCTCTAAAGGAGCATGCACTTTATTGACACTGCTGAAACTGTGACAACCCAGGGGAAGGGGTGACTCATGCATAGCATTGTTAACATAACACACACACACACACACACACACACACACACACACACACACACACACACACACACAAACCGCACTGAGAAGAGTAACTTGAATACTAAGTAAAACATTTGATGGAGAAAAACAAGAACCTTGATGGAATAGTAGATTGATTTAAGTGAACTGTTTTTAAGGGAGAAGAGAAATCAGTAATCCTACCCAACAGTAAATTCTACCGACTACAATAATGGCTGGCACAGCAACATACCCCAGTGAGCAATAGTACCAATTGTGTCTTCAATGTGGCCAAAGTCTTCCTGATTATACTTCATTCCTGCTTGAGGGGAAGAGATTCATGTTTGGTATTGTGAACCCAGCCAATCCCATATGGCTTAGAAGACCATGGACTCTAGAGGCAGAGAGCAGGTTTAGCTCTCCTCCTGTACAATAAAACAAATATTTCTAAAAACAATCGGTAAACTAATGTAACTTCTAGCTGTATTCTAAATACTTATCCAAATACTCACAAGTAAATTTGGGTATCTGGATAAGAAGCTTCTCTTTGCAACAGATGGAATCTACTACAGAGATACACAAATGCTTAAAATGCAGAGAATAAGTGCCCTATTTCAGGTGAAATATTTGCAATGCAATCATCAGATCTAAAGGTCAGGGAACATCTCAGAAGTGAAGATATAAAATTTTTAAGTATAAGAGGCCCAAGACATATACTGCTAGACATTATCCTCAACACACAACAGGGAAAATACACCAATGAACTTCAACAATATGTTTGCCTGAAAAAGATTTGCATAGTGACAGTATCAGTTGACATACTGAAGTTGATGGGGGATACTCCACTAGATACTATCCCTGAGTGAAGACCTATAGTAGCTGAGATGGGGAAAATCAGTTCCTGCCTGATATTACCTCCCATATAATTTGTCCAATCAGAAGTGATTGTAATAGCACACAACTGACTATAATTCAGGTTTATGTTTGGGTACACAACTATGATAATTAAAGAAAAAGTCATTAATTTGGAACAGAGAGAGGAATAAGGAAGTAGTTGGCAGAAGGGGCAGGGGTGATATGGATGCAGAACTCATATATGAAATTCTCAAGAAAATTAAACTTAAGTTTTTTAATTGATTAATTTACTGTTGTGTGTACATGCATGTATGTAGAGAATTAACTAAAAAATGGAGTGTGAAAAAGACTGAAATGTTTTGTCACTTTGAAAACAAAATGTGCTATAGTGTAATATTTGTGCATATTAGCTTGAAGTTACAGGTTGACATCATTTGGTTTAACGTGAATGAAGGTTAAACACATACAGACATGTCGACCCATGGTTCTAGAGATGGCCATTTGGTGACTTTCTGAATCATTCTCTACTTTCCTGTTTGAGACTCAGGCTCTCACTGAAACAGGAGCTCACTGATTCTGTGAGGGTGGCTGACCAGCAACCAGCACTAGGGTTGAAGAGGCATGCTGTAACACCTAGTCTGTTTCTGTGGGTTCTGAGGAATCTACCTTCGGTTCTCATGCTTTGAAGATAGCACCCCACCAACTGAATCATCTCCCCATTTCAAGAGACTGAAAAGATTTTATGAACTGTTTAAAAGCAAGTGCACTTCTAGATGTTAAGTACTAAAAAGATCTTCTATAATTCTATTATCTAGAGATAGGAAATGAGGTACATTCGTCTCAAACATTACTCATAGCATTTAATTGCTAAGTTCTGGAAAAATGTATTTGGTAATGACCTTACATATAAGGTATCTCTATGGCATGAACTCAGAGACAATATTTCAGCAGGATTCATAACAAAGCACCTATATTCATTTTCTTTAATAATCTCTTAGAAGCCTGTGCAAGAAAGAAGAAGTAGTAGTTCTTTTAAAGTCTTCTATAATTCAGATCTCTTGTCACTGTGAACTAACCCTGTGGTCAATTAAATATGAAGTAGTGCAGTTTTTATATGTTTTTGAATATACTGAACCTTAAAGCAAATATTATTTTATGATATGTTAATAACACAAGAGCTTTTACTAGTAATACTTATTGGAGCATATGGTCACCTAAGGCTAATAACTATTTGCCCAGAAGCAGAGACAATCTCAGAATGATTTGAACCATAACTTTTGGTCAAAGCCATTAGCACAGTCTGTTTAGGTAGAACAGTGCACAATAGATGACCATGAATATTCTTTAAAGTTCCAAATGGAATCCTGCTTCAAAATGTCCTTCTTTGTATAAATGCCATGTCCAAATTGTGAATTAAAAACTATGTGTTTCTATTTTGTTGAAATATAACCACAATCTAATCCATAATAAAACCAAGGTTTTCTTTTAAGTCCAAATCCTGAGGAACAATTAGAAAGGACCAGAAACATTTTTTTCATTACTAAAATTATTTACTATTCATGTTAATACATAGAAATATCATCAAATTTCAGAACAGTCTCAATGTCATTTAACTTAGAAATCAGGCCAAAACATGAATCTTAAGATGCCAGGTCAGTCAACTAGTTTGCTAGAATCCATGAAACAAAGTCAAACAAATCCATCAAAAAGAAAAGGAACTTACACTTACCATTTGTAGCTTTATTTGTAAGGCTATTGAATTCAGCTTCCTTTTTCTTTTTCTGTCTTTTACTTTATACTGTCAATATGTAGGATGATTTTACACACACACACACACTCACTCACACACACACTCACACACACACACATACAATTATATATATATATATATATATATATATGATTACTGCAATAATATCAGTCAGTAAGAGTGCTTGCTTCCCAACTCTAATAATAAGCAAATGTTCAATTCTTATGTCCGCAGTAGAACAGAACCAACTCTTGAAAGTTGACTTGGGATATGCACATCTGCATTTGGGCATGTCTGGATGCAAATGAGTACATGCATGTACATACATATTCACACACATACACATACATGTGCATTTTATATTAGTTGAGTGATGCTAATCATAATTAGGCACTTGAGATAAATTAACTCTTAATTATAATGCTATTATGGTATAAAAATTTAAATCACCTTTAATTCTAACTTATAGCTTATCATGAATACTCCATCCCTGCTAATCTTCTGCTTTCTTGCTTATAGATATAGAATTAATGATAAAATTTTTTTGAGTTTTGATCAATATGTGGAATTAAAACAACTTGACTGTTACTATCATGGTTTAATTTAAGTGCCATTATAGGTCTAGAATTTAGTTCAGTTCTTTGAGTTTGAAAATGAAAAGAAGGTTTTGAGAAAATAGTATTTAAAAGAGAACTTTAAGCTTCATGAATTTTAAGATCAAAATGTACCAGAGTTTGCATATTGCTTATCCAAAATACTTGTGATTCTAAAAGTGAAGGGGCTAGGCCCTCACCCAGCGCCCACTTGGCAGCTATAACAGGCTGCAAAATTACCCAGTAAGATGTAGGCCCCTGACTCAACAGGATGTGCTGAGCCCCCTAGCCTTGCCAGACCTTGCCCTAATTACAGGGAAGATACTTTCCACATGGTAAGGAACCAATAAGAAGTTAGCTGGCAGGCTCTGAATGTGCTTTACTGATAATAGTGGAATGCAATAGGTAGCAACAGCCCTTGCATGGCCTTGGGGCATAGCAACCTTACTGCAGTTGCAGTGGACCAATCAACTCAGGACAGATCCCCCAGCTCAGAGATGCACCAATCCTGAGACTGTTACTATGCAACTAGCAGAAGCCCAGAACACCCAGAACAAGACTCTTTGCTTTTACATTGGATCTGGTCCTTGGTGGTTTGGGGGTTCCAGACGTTGGGCACAGCAAAAAGTAGTGCCTTGGAATTAAAGTTTTGTTTTGACTATCAGAATATTTGTGTGTAGACCTTGAGATCTTTTGGAATAGATCCCATTGTTTGAATCGCCAGTGTTTCCTGGGGCTAATTTCTTTAAGGCTGGTTGCTAGCTGATAGGCTTCGGGAAAACACTTACCTGGATCACAAGGCAGATCTACTTTTAGCCTTTTGAGGGTTTTTTCACACTGATTTCAATAGGCACTGCAGCAAATCCTTTCCATAGTGAATGCAGCTTCCTCTTTCCCCTCATCCTCAACAGCTTTTGATGCTACTTGTTTTCTTGTTCTTAGCCATTCTGATGGAGTATGGTGAAATCTCAAGAGTAGTTTTAATTTGCATTTCCATAATTTCTAATGATGTTAAACACTATTGGAGGTATTTCCTAGGTATTTTCTTCTCCTGAGAATTCTCTGTTATATCTATAATCCTTTTATTAATAGGTTCATCTGTTTCTCTGATTTTTTTGTTTGATTTTGAGTTCTGTTCATATTTTTAGATATGAATCCTCTAGTATAGGTATAGCTGGAAACTATTATGTCCAGCTTTGACAGCTTCCTTTTCAGCTGATTATTTCTTTTTAGTTTTATGAGGTCCCATTTGTCAACTAGTGTATAATACCCACTTAAAGGTAGACCTATTCAGGAAGTCATTTCCTATGCCTATTTCTTTTTGGGTGCTGCTTATGTTTCCTTCTATCAGTTTTAGGATGACTCAGCTATACTTCTCCTAGTCATATGCATAAAGGACTTGACAACTTACTCCACAGGAAACGACTCAGTCATGCCCCTTGCCACTGATTACTCAAAAACCCAGGAAATAGAAACAACCTTACTGTCCTTTAACCAACAACAGCAAATGAAAAGGCGACCCAGAAACACAATAGGATAATGGAATTCCAGGATGTAAAGAAAATGAAATGTGAAAGCAAAAGTATGGAACTAGAAACTGCTAGACTGATGTAATCCAGGCATGGAAGGATAGGAAAAAATAGTAGGACACACATGCATTTAAGGAAAGAAAGGGGAAAATAGGGGAGGGGTGGCTTTATCTGAGGAGGAAAGTATGGAAAGACTGAAGAAGATGGAGTGAGGAAGGATAGATGAGACTAAGGAAGAAAAGCAGAGTATGTTTTATATTTCATGTTCCCTAAAATATGTTATGAAAGTATATGCGCATAAAAAATGTATAGTTTAAATAAAGATTTTCCACTTGAGGTTGCAATTATCACTCACAGAGACACAAAGTGTCTGTCAAAAACTTCAATGTTAGGCACAGGAAATGTGTCTTGGTGTTGCTGAACAGGGAACGTTAGAGATGCCTCCAAACAATAAAGGCTCCCCACATTACACTTGTTTACTTCCCATGACTTGAATGTAGGATCCTACTGCTAAAGAAATTGCGTGCATCAGACACAAGACTTGGAAGAACTGAACTGGAACTAAACTGAAAACTTCCTTGATGAAGACTAATTAAAGTATCTGAAGCTAGTATGTCAGCTGCCAAGAGACAAAAGGAAACCTAGTCCTATCTAGTTCATAAAGCTTATGAACTACAATAACCAGTAGAACAAGGTAATACTAAAGGTGCAATAGTGGCATTTAATATCTTTGGAGTAACCAATAGCCATCTAATTGGATGTAAGACCAATCAATTAGAAGGGGATTCAAGCCTGGTACTCAAAACCAAGCCATCTATGCATGTTCATGAACCCCAGGTAAGAAACTATTTGTGCTGCCTTCCTAAACCAGGATAATTTCTAACTACATTTTAAATAATTCTACATTATTATCCTTATACTCGAATGTACGTGTAGCTCTCACCCCTTATCAAATAAACTTCTGTTTGCAATAGATGAAGGTCATTATAGACAACTGTTCAAAATTCAAAGAAGAGTGGAGTGCCTGTTCTGAACTGATACATCGACAACACAACCCCTACCCCTAAGGCTCAAGGAAAATTGAACAAAAACAGGGCTGAAATATTTTAACTTCCAGATGGCCAGGCTCTCTGCCATAGGATATTATTTTCTATAAGACAGGGAAGCTTTATTTATGAAATCTCATAAACAAGCCCAGTACAGTGATAATACTGTTGACATGTTAGTGGGGACAAGGGAAATCTCACAAGGTACCACTTTGGACAATTTTTGGGTTGCTTTGTTCATCCTGGATATGAGAGCTTTTGTCTTGTCTTAGTGTGTCTTGTTTTGTCTCATTTGGCTGACTTTTCTTGGAGGCCTGCTCCATTCTAACAAGGAAATGAAGGGGGATTGGATCTAGGGGAGAGGGATGGTTGACAGTAGCTAGGAGGAATGGAGGGAGGGGATTTATTATAAAAGAGAAGAATCTATTTTCAAAATAAAAAAGAAACAAAGGAAAGACAAGAAAGTTAGGAAGGAAGGAAGGAAGGAAGGAAGGAAGGAAGGAAGGAAGGAAGGAAGGAGGAAAGGAAGGAAGGAGGGAAGACAAACTACAGGGAATTAGTGGCTGCTGACAGAGGGGACATCAGGTTATTTCGAGGATGACCCTGCTAATGCGTTATCTAATCTCAATGTCAGACCTAAACAATATACATATGAGTAACACTAAACAAACTTGACAGGCTGCATTTATGTATACGTGTGTGTCTATAATATTTTCAGAGGTCATTGATTTGATATGGACTGGGAGGGCATTAGAAGAGCTGAAGTGAGAAGAGAGAAGGATAGAAATGTAAAAATCTCAAATAACTTCAAATAAAAATGAAGTGACTATGTAGCATCAAATCTCATGAGTGGTTTAACAGAATGGTGCATGCATAATTTGATGCCACCATTGGGAGGTGTAAGTACTAGGATTTTGGATGTTCATGGATGAGGTAGGTCATGAGGCCTGGCAGCTCACATCCACATCCCTCCCTTTCTTTCCACTCTTCCTCCATCATGAGAGCACCTTCTATATGGGACCTCTTACCTGGCATGACAGTCTCCCTCACTAAACTTCAGAACCAATCTAGCCAAGGGACTACAGGCTAAAACCTCAGAAACTGAGCCAAAATAGACCCTGCTTACTTTAACATTGTTTCTTTCAAATATCCTGTTGTAGTGACTAATACTGACAGAGTATTAGTACTGTAGATCATTTCTACCCTTACCTTCCCCATCCAATTCTTCTCACATCTCCCATTAGGTCTCAAATCCATGACTTCTCTTTAAATACTATTGTTACACACGCGCGCGCGCACGCACACACACACACACACACACACACACACACACACACACACACACACACACACACACACAGCCTTGTCCTATGGTGGTGGACAGTGATGTAAACAAACAGGCTCTTTGAGAAAGGTAAATTGTTAGAACTGACACATTAAATATGGAATGTATAAGACAGAAGATGTCCACTAGAATACTGCCTCATTCCTTCCCTCTGGGTGAGAATAAATCCATGGGGAGTGCTTCTTCAATTAGTGTGTATCATTTTGAGTTTGTCATTCTTTTCTTTAAAGTCAGAGTAAAGTGCTTCTCATTAATGGGTTTATCATTACATTTTTCCTAAACTCTATTGCCAGGCATACATACCTGTGCAGGAGGAGACCCAACCCGGAGACTCACATCTAGGTAAGCTCTCTTTCCCCCTACAATACTCCCCCAGCCCCATGAAACAGACAACTAATGGAAAGTTGTCCTTTATTGAAAGTAATGTTCAGTCTGAAATTTGTAAGCTCTTCTCTTTTCATTTGATACCTTTGCAACAATTAAAGACGGAACTTATGAGAATTATTGTGCCAATGCTGGTAAGTCCCCCCCCCCGCCGCCCCTCTCTTTCCCTTCTGCCCTCCCTCCCTTTCTTTCACCCTCTTTTTTTTTTTCATCTCTGCCAGAAAGATGAAAAATGAGAGATTACAGCTATAGTTCAAGGACACATGACTGACACCATGTTAAATTGTGTTAAATCAATAAAAGTCTATATATGCCTGGGTAAACACTGCTTAAACCAAACATTATAACACAGTGAAAAGAAATTAAGCACAGCTATTTATCCAATTTTAATAAACGGTTGTTCTTAAAACTTAAGTCTGTGTAGCTCAAACCTCTCCTTACTTTGAGAAGATGTTGTCCCTGTAATACCTGTTCATCAAAGAGTAATTGAAACAGAACAGCTCTTGGTGTTCCTGCACAATGGAAACCTCCCTGTAAGTGCTTTGATCTACACTGGCTTTTTTTGCCCAGAGAATTGGTGAGCTTTGGTCGACATCAGTTAAAACAAAGATCTGTCCTGTGGTGGATGCCTCTTTGAAATGTGATTGTGCTTTCCTGTAGAAAGGACACGATGTCTATGTCAGAATCCTGGATGATATTATCTAAAGGTTGATGTAAATTGGATTTTATGTTTCTTTCATTAAAATAGGGAAACCAAAAGCAAATTGTGATCAAGATTTAATAATATATGCCATTAAAGTATTTTTCCCAGTCCTCTACATTACTCCATTAACTTGACTAAAAGCCATTATGAAAGTTCTCTGGTTTGTGAAGATTTAATTGTCCTTTGAAATCATATGTTTTTTATACTAGCAACCTAAGTAGACACAGTTTTAAGTTATAATTATTAATTTGATTATGTTTCTTATTTCAAAACAATATTGCTAATTACAGAACAAATTTCAGGGAGAGAAAAATGCATAAGATGTAAAATACAAACATGAAAATATTAATTTTGTTTTGAAAAATACTGCAATTTTTTGCTTCAAAAACAAAATATCATATTAATAAATGCTTAACTATTCAACAAACAAAGGTATTTATAAACTAGTCTTATGTAAATTTTCCTTAACATTTTATTTCTAATGCTTCCCATTGTTTAATAGCATACTATTAACTTCCAAATTAAAGCAGTTTTCAAACACTAAGGCCAACAGTATTTTCTACATAGTGTGGACACCTAGTAAAGAAAAATGTGCTTTGATGAGATTCAATTTCAATGTCTAAGATCATTCTGCAGTTTGTATTAAATAATTATTCAGTTGCTGCTATTTCATGAAAAGCCTTTTAGTATTTTTAAACTAAGATTAAATAAAATCATCTGATTTGTCATGTTTTTATAAAAGAAGATTCCACCCCCACACTGACCAGGGAAAAGTCACCCCATTTTCTTTCTCTCTTGCTGTCTTCTTTAAAGATCATATCTCCCCCAAACTTGATTTGTCTGTGACGGCACATCCACTGTCTTCCAAGGCCGTGCTTCATATTGGCTATTATCCTTCACATTTTATCCAACTGAATACCTGTAATGTGTGCATGTTGTGAGTTTCTCAAATGGTAAAGGGAAGTCTGTCTGTCTCATTTAGCCACGTTCAGAATGATTTACAATGTCCCAGGAAGATAGACACCTGCCCCTGCTTTAATGATGTGGCCACTTACACACAAAGAAGCTATTCTCATGCATTTTGCAATTTTCTTTGGTCCTTCCTTCTTGTTGTTATAGAAAGCAGACCTGCTTATGTGAGCTGAAAGTATTTGAGATCCTTGAGGAAAAAAAAATGAGGGGATCAATTAAGGTTAATTAGTTTAATGGCTAAAAATGTAGTAGGTAAGTTAAGGAGTGTTTAGCAGACAGCTCCATGCCTTGAATCTACATGGATGGGATCTTCTGGCAAGCATTAAAAAATGCAAGAGAATAATGGATTCTCTTTGATTTTTTTTTTTAAATCACAAACCGGTAGCAAAAAGTTACAACTTTAAAGTTTTTTTCTTTTTTCTTTCTTTTTTTTTTTTTTTTGACAGTTACAATAAGCCATTGTCTTCTTTTTCTTAGGTATTTGGCCTTTGTTGAATTGCATGATTCACATAATGGAACATAAACAAAACATGCTGATAAGATTCCTCAATTCAGTGTGAATACCTGTTAACACCTTTGCTCAAATTATTCTTGGAAGGCATAAATTTCACTTTGTGGGATGTAATGCATATGTATGAATGAAGAGTTTTCTTTCATATTTAAGCCTTTGATTTTATAGCATCCTTGAAATCCTTGAAAGTACCTGTCAATAAAATGATTTTTGTGGTTTTTGTC
The DNA here is from genome assembly GCF_003668045.3 of Cricetulus griseus. Classification (NCBI taxonomy): domain Eukaryota; kingdom Metazoa; phylum Chordata; class Mammalia; order Rodentia; family Cricetidae; genus Cricetulus; species Cricetulus griseus. The sequence goes on along the minus strand of NW_023276807.1, from coordinate 36,928,273 downwards.
CTTTGAGGATCTAAAACTGGGAGTGGGGCAATACGATACAAGTGAAGTAAAGGAGTAGGCAGGAGGATCTTTCCCCAGGGCATCAATTCCTTCAGTAACACAGTGGCAGCCTAAGCTACAGACAAATGAGTTCTGCTCCAAACCAGCTCCCCATTGGACCTTACAAGACAGACCTAGAAAGTGCTTGCTGTCTTCTTTTTATCAGTGAAAATGAAAGATAACATTGTCAAAAAACTATTCCATGCTAATAATTTTTCACAGATTAAAAAATTTTAAGGTTCAAAGTATTCAAATACTCAAAGAAATGCCTTTAATTTGAAGTTATAAATAGTGTAAACATGTTCTTGATCAATAGTAATTTATATTAGCAATACCATAAAGTTTTAAATTGTTTCCATAACAAAATCTATGCATAAACTGGTAAATGTTACATACCTTAAAATCAAATACATTAAGATCATTGCTTCTAGAAACTTTCTATTTTAATAGAAAGATAAAGGTTTTCTTGACTGAAGAAAACCAATCAAACAGAATTCTGATGGGTAAAACAAGGATATTAATTACACAACACTCCAGATGAAGGATGAATACTTGCAAGCCAGTCTTACTACCAGAAATCAAATAAGACTAACAATAATATTTATTAATAAAATGAAAACAATTAGTTTAAATGTGTGAGTTTTACTTCACATTTTTCTAGCATTGCAACATTTACAAGATAGTTGTCCCATAATTGAAACGAGTCTGGCTATGACATTTGCATACGTACTGCTACAACTAACATGCTATACAAAGGATGTGTGGCTCCTCTTCTTTTAAATAATGTAGAGTACAGAGAGGAGAGCAGGAAGAGAGACAACAACATTTGTAGCCAAACCGACTTTTAGCTTCATTTCTGAAAGAATGTTAGAATTAAAGTGCCAGTAAAATACAGAAAGGTATGTTTTCAACAATTGCATCTTGACTGCATTGAAAGTCTAGTTGCTATATGTTTTCAGAAACTCAGATCCCTCTCTGGATGTTTAGTCTGCTCTGAAGGATTGCTGCCAAAGTGAAGCTTTAGTAGTGTTGTGATGCATGGCATAATATGTAACACATTCACAACACTCTGAGGTTGGTGCAAGAAGACTGTAAGTTCAAAGCTATCGAAAACTACAGACACAAAAAATATCATAGTCTGCTGGAGCTACATCACAAGACCCTGTCTCAATGGAAAGAAAAGTGTCCCATGTTTTAGAAGTTTACATCATATCTATTGTAAACTCTCTTCCCATAGACCTATGGATGTTTATAATTCATTGAATATTTTATTTTAATCATGAAAGTGCTATAAGAACCCCAATACCTATCAAATAATATTGTTTTTAAGTATTGAACAGTCTAAAGAATTATGATTTTTAGATTTCCAGTTAAGTACATTTTAGAGAATGGCTATATGAAAGAATAAATTGAACTAATGAATACAAGAGATATTGAAGTCTTGTCTAGATATAACTTGGAAATTTAAAAGTGGATAAATGCTATTAGGAAAATTAATAATGAGCAACTGCAGAAATAATAATTAGAATTTTCCAAGTGCATTACACATCTCTTATTTAATCATCTGGGCAAGTGTCCAATTTAATTTTTCATATGAAAATAAAATGGAGACTATGTATTTTTTTCAGAATTTTAAGAAATAATTAGTGTCAGGAGTGAATGCTGTTTCTTCAATGTGTGATGATCCAAAATTTGATCCTATGTCCATTAAACAAAGAAATTACTCTGTTTTAAGAAACAAATAATGAATGGAACAGTCATCCCACTGTGTTCTAATAAGTACCAAGTTGTCTATCATTAAGTTCATTTCATTATTATTTTTCTCTTTTATTAGTCTGTTTTTCTTTGACATAGATGTTTCACTTTTGTATTGCAATTTATTATGTTACAGTTTCTATATTGCCTGTTTTTGTTAAAAAGAGAAAGGAGTCAAGAACTTTGATTTTTATGTGGGAAGTTAGAAAAATGATACCACAAATGGTAGCAGTATTAAGAGACACAGCCATTCCCAGTCCATTGGCTTTCTCAGAACATTATATTGCTTGTTCACATTCTACCCAGATTCTCCACCATATTCATGGAAAGATACTAAAATATCACAAACGTGCAAAGCTATAAACAGCTCATTGAACAATGAGGATTGGAGTTTATCATGATCAATGGCGTTGAGAAAACTTTAACATAACACAAAAGCTTCTGTGCTCAGTGTCTTCGAGAGAATAATAAGGAACAATGCTGGTTCCTGTTTCACTGGGGTTTGCATAGGGCCCTTTTTGTCCCTTAATTTCCCTAATTAGTCTCAATTGTGTTCTCCCTCTAAGTTAGCAGGCCAAGATAGTATCTGCTTTATTGCCATGGGAGGGAAACTCGGTCTTACTGCGCATTATTAGATACTCCACTCTCTCATTTAGAATCCTATTAAGTTTCCCCTTGGCGTTTTCTAAATCAATTAGTTTTAGCCTTACCCTTCTTAATATGCTCCTTTTGGAGGCTCCTAATTTTAGTCCCTAACTCTGGTATTTGTAGTTGCCTTTCTCTTTCCTTTTGGGCAAAGATTTCAATCAATTTTCCTGGCAATACTGCTTTGCTAGCATTCCACAGAGTCATATCTGTGACCTCACCATTATCACTGTCTGCTAAATATTCAGCCCATATGTCTTTGGGCTTTTCCCTAAACTATTGCTGCTGAAGGAAGTAATTATTACTTTACCATCTTAGCACTCCCTTGTTGCTTTTCAAGGGAAATAATTCCACACCCAAGTGAATCATTGCAGGGTCCTGAACGAGTTCTTGTCAATAGAACAGCAACTTTACCCTCCATCTCTAGTGGGGATAGAGAGAAAAAATGGTTTGGGAAAACAAGGAATGGTTTATACAACAAAAAGTGAGTTGTGGCTGTGAGTGTACTTACTTGTTTTGACAATCAATATTGATGGTAAATAAATTTTATGGTTATAATAACTCAGAAAATAATTTAGCACAGTAAAGTATATCCCACTGTTAGTGGAGAATTTTTTTGCAAGCATATGTAGACATTGGTTTATGTACCTCTTTTACCAAACATATAAAATTATACACAGGGAAGTCATTGAGTCCTGTTAAAATAAATGCAGAAAAGATCAGATATATATTTTAAATTATAGTTAATGGTGGGCTAGATTAATTTGCAAGTTGTTGATTTTCAGAATTCTCTGTAATATTCAGATATCTATTATAAAGATTACTAAAAGCCACTAGTACATTTGCACAAAAGTAATAAAGTGATATGTGTTTTGGTTACCCATGTAATGTAAACTGGTTGTTTATGAAGCTAGGAATATTTAGTTTAGTTCATTGAACTTTACGTTCCTAAAATGTGATATTCTAGGTATAAATTTCTTTTATTTGAAACTCATATTTCCATATAGTTTTAAATAGTTTAAATACAGAAATTGGTAAGTATGTGGTAATATCAGATAATGACATGTGAATGGAAAAATTAATAAATCGTAGGAAAGTTGGCTGAAAAACACACATATGATTATGTATATACTTAAAGCCAGTAATATATGAGACCACAGTAAGGTGTTTTATATTTTAAATAATGTTCAAAGAACTTGAAGTAAATAATACTCTTGGTATCACATTTTATTTCAATACCCACATTGCGCATTGTTTACACTGGTGGGGACAGCTAGTCTAACCTGCAGTCTCCTTGAGAATACTAAGCATACCAAGAGACTGTCCAATAAAATAATAGATAACACATTCATTTTAAATTCGGGGGGTGTTATACCGTGAAAATCCTTAAGTAAAAGGTACCAAAACTAGTGTCAGGAATGATCAATATCATAGTGATGTATGAGCCTGCATTGCTTGTCAGATCTTGTTTACTAATGATGCATCTGTTCCCTCTCAACTCTTCTGTTGGAACCATATTAGCATCTTGAGCCATTTTTCCATCCCCCTCATCAGTACTTTTCCAAAGTTACCTTTTCTGCCCTTCCAAATTTTGAAACAAAATGAATGAAAATAATTTAAATAATGGCATAACAAATATAGATGAATTAGCCAATAAGAGAATTTTTAAAAAGTAGAAAGTATAGAACAAACACAGAATTAATTAATAAAGGCAGAGGATATTTTAATTGTTTCACATAACTAGCAAATATATTTTATAGAACAGCTAGAACATCTACATTGTTTATAGTCTGTGGAAACAATGGCTATATTTGAAGAGAAGCAGTACTTTTGACCAGTAGTCCAGATTTGGTGATTAGACCCCAGTGTTATTCATGGAATCATTTTAATAGTGTATGGCTAAACATATTCTGGAACAAATTGTAACTCTTAGGGAGTGATAAGGTACTTTTAAGGTTACTGAAAATGTTCAAAGTTCAGGACAAACATCACATTTTTACAAGGTAGCAAGCCAGCCTGACTCAATGTTTAAAATATGGAAACTGGACTGTTATTATATTATTTTTCTCCATGATCAGAAAGAAACAGAAGAGTGAAGTTTATTGGTGATGCTTCATTTGTTAAGCTGGACTGGAGACACAAATGGTTACTATTCAGGGTATTTATACATTACAACTCATATTTTAAATGTACAATAGAGTTCATAATAAAATTAAAATAGACATTAAGGAATCAAATAACCTTAAATAATGAATTGAAATGAGGAAGTGGCCATCTCAGTATGTACATGATAAAACTGATAAGAGTGCCTGTGTCTATAGATGTCTTAAGATTTCTAATTTTAAAAGAGCACTACAGAGTCCTAGATTGAAATTCCTTTTTCAAGAAGAGAGACCATATTCAATTGTTTCATATTTACCTGTCTAGGAATGCATTCAATTAGAAGTTGAAAATGAAAAAAAAAAAAAAAAAGATGTGACTAGGCAGGATTTAATCCATGGATGTAATGAGAAGACAAGTTCAAAAAGATTTATCAGAGGAAGACTTCAATGTATGTGCTCTACAATATCAAAATAAGCAATCATATTTTCTTTGCCAGTAGGAAAGTCATATTCAAATGAGAATAATACATACTGAAGAAATGTGGCAGTCATCTATAGTCAAAACAAAATAGAAGAATATTTTTGCTATGTACTATGTAGCCAAGAACCACTAGAACAATGTATTACTAATAAAATAGCCCAAGCATATTGCTGGTAGTGCATGACAAAGTCTAGCGGTTAGATGGGAAATCATGAGAAATTGTTGAATATTGGAAATGAAAGAGTCTGAATAATGAAAACCACAACAAATGAAGTTACCGAGAACAGACTGGCACCTAACTGGGAAAAACTAGTGGGAATATATTAAAGAGAAAATTAGAGACTAGAAAAGTACTAGTTCGTGCAGCCCATCCTTTAATGGGTATTAATTTAGGACCATTTATGTGAGCTAGGATGGTCAAGAGAATACAGAGACCCCCTAAACAGATGCCTTTCTCTGTAGGCTGGGGCATACAGAGAATGTCAGCATTCTAAGCTATTGGAAAAGAGAATGGAGATTTAATATATACATATTCATGCTACCTCGGCATTCCATCCTAAACTCTCTAAGCTATAGAAAAGATATTAGTGGTATAACTGATTATAGCTATAATGAATGTGACCTATTATGGCCTTCTAGTTGTTAGTTGTAATTTCTATAAATCTTGGAGCCTTAATGTTTGACATCTCACCTTAGATGTCACCCATGGGTATATCAAGTTAACTGGTTTCTGTCCACTCTTTCCATTTGTAAACACATCTGACAATAAATCCTACAGATGGGATATTAAGAACAAGATTAATTCATCCTCCCACAGCAGTAGCAGCAAAAACACTATCAGAGTAACTTCTAAGTCTAAAACTTCATTTCACCTCTTTCCTTGAAGACTGGATTTTTTACTGGTTTATGGTTATGTAGGGGCTCCTCTGGCCAATGGTATATATTATTTTCTAATGATTACTCTTGTATTTTTCCTCTATCAAATGGATCAAAAACATAATTAACAGTTATTGGAATTTCCTGAAAATGTCTACTTCTGGGACTGGAGGGGTAGACAGAGGTTAAGAGTGCTTTTCCAGAGAATAAAATTCAGTTTCCAACACCCACATTGGCAGCTCACAACCACATGTAATTCCATCTCCAAGGATCTGACATTCTCTTCAGACTTCCACAGTCATGACCCCCACCACACACACATGCTCACACAGGCACACAAGTAAAATAAAATAACAAATAAAACGAACAGGCAAGAGTCTGTTTTCTCTTTCAACCATGTGGCTCCCTGTGATTTGTTAAAAGTCATTAGATTTGGTGACCACCAGGTTACATAAGGCATCTTGGCCTCCAAGAACTTATTGTTTTGTATTTAAACATTGATAGGGAGCACAATCCATCCTACCACAGTTAGAAATTAGAAATAATAAAGCAAATCTTTCAGCATTTACTGCTGTCCTACTAATGTCCATGTTAGAGTCAAATGAGAGGTTTAGGCAGGAACACATATTACTTTGGTCCATATGACTCTCTTTCACTAACCATCAGGAAAGAGATGCCAAAAAATAAGGAATTAAAGAGAAAGTTCACAATGAAACACATATGAACTATCCATAGTTCATTCTTTCTTTTCTAGTTATTTATGAAATAACAATGCTTGAATTATAGAAAAAGCTTTGTAACATTGTCCTCCCAGGCTTCTCTCTTCCTCTGCTTTGTAAGTCATTCAGCTTATGAGTAATGCCTTCGCTACAAAGCATATTTGTCAGACAAAACTCATGCAATTATCATTATCATGGTACAATAGGAAGATTTATTACTATAAAATCGAGACTACAAAATCATCAAAATATTAGAAATGATGGAAAACAAAAATTCTGGAGAATGTGAGAAGAAAGGCAACTTAGCTGTTATAATATTTATCACTGTATAAAAATTTAAAACCAGTGCAATTTTGACAAGGATGTTTGGTACCCTGTAATATGTGCACCTAATATTGTATCTGAGTAGGGTTAAAGAACCAATCACAAGGGTCACAAGGAAATGGGCTATCAAGTCCCATGATGAACAGCAGTCCTCCCTAGTGCACTAGGTACAGAGGGTCCATCACTGAAGCAAAGTTTATCACAGACATCTCTCAGCTGTTCAAACAAGCATGTCCTAGGCAATCCATGGTCAGCCCGATGGACTTTGCTATTTAAACATCACATCATTCCACTACATCAGAAAATGTCAGCCTCCTATCTGGTTGTACCTAACCAAGGGAATAAGGTTTGGAAGCAGCATATCTAATTTACTGTGAGTAACACAAGAATTGTCTGCTATTTCACTGAAGTAATAGGGCAACTGCAAAAATTTAAGTCTTGCAGATTTCTTATATTGAGTTAGAACGAATACCTAGTAAAAACTTTGGAAACATTTTAGAATTGATATCGTGATTAATTACATGACAATACTTTTAGAGGACAAGAGGCTCAGCTGAAATGGAACAAGACCTAGTTTGTTGTGAAATAGCAAATATTCAACCCTGAGAATACATAGAGGTAGCATTATACAGACCAAGCAAGTTGTAAAGGTGTGTGTGTGTGTGTGTGTGTGTGTGTGTGTGTGTGTAACAGCAATGAGAGAGAGAGAGAGAGAGAGAGAGAGAGAGAGAGAGAGAGAGAGAGAGAGAGAGAGAACAGGTAATATACATGGAGGGGGTTTGAGAAAGGAAGGTGAAATATATAACTTCAAAAAAATTTAAAATCATTAAAAATCCATGTTGATGAGATGGGGAGATTGTTCTTTTGGAAGAGCAGACAGTGCACAACCACTGAGCAATCTCTTCAACCCCTCTGCAAAGCATTTTATTTATTACCTAATTCTATTTGGTGATCAGTTCTAATGTGTTGCTTTGCCAGGAACTCTATATTATTCAAGAGTATTAATACAATGTTTGTCCTGCAACTACCTACATGTTTTTTTCCTCAGATTATTCTAAGACTCACTCTCTGATCAATATAACCACTATTATATTTGCTTTTTCACATTCCTTTGAAACATTGATGAGTTCATCAAAAGACACCTGCTTTCCTGCCAATTTTCTCTTTAAGAATTGCTTCCCACTAACTTCGTCATTTGGGATTGACAATGATTAGTGAACATTTTGGGCACCTAGGAGTTCTTTTTGTTTGTTCTCTGTAAAAACATAATGGCATTTAACCTTTGTTACTATGTATGAAGATGAATTATGTGCTTCGTGCTCTGCTGGATGTTAGAAATTCAATAGTTCATGTTTAAAATCTCCATCAGGTCAGCGGAGCTTACATGGAAAGTATCTGTTATTCTCACATAAACCAACAAAATAACTTCTAATTCTCATTACACATGAAAAGACTAAGTCAGATATTTTCTCCTTTAGCTGGACCTGTTTTATTCATGGTGGAAAAATAGACTCCTATTTCCTTTTGAGCACTGTGTATGCTGATATTCCACCAGAAGTAGTGCAGGAATAAAATAACTTCAAAATATTTAATTTCTTAAGAGCTGTGAAATGGTGGTGGCCTATATCTAAAAGAAAAAAAAAAACATGAAACATGCTGCATGGCATGTGTAAAGTTGAATGGTCGCGGATGTCAGTGAGAAATACATGAGGGTAGAGAGCAAGATGAGAATTCATTTCAACCATGGTGTGGTGCTATCATATAGCACAATAATAAATATTTTTGTATGTGTAATTACTTTACCTAATTCTAGTTAGTGATGTTTTATTTACAATAAGATTAATGTGAATGACAAAAAGTGTTCTTTTTAAAGATAAAGACTTGTACTTATTAAGTAAGAGAAAAAGCAATTTGTGTTTACAGAGATAGGAGTCTGGTGAGACTAAATTTAAATATGAACACAGAAGACAAAGGTTATTGTAATTGATTTATTACTTAGCTATAATAAGTCAAAATGAAACAAGAAAAATGTGTGAAATGTTCAAAATTTGTGTGGGAAATGCTGATCTCCTGGGATCTTCTAGTATAGAATTCTGCATGAATTAAATTTACTTATTACTATAAAATATAGCTGGACATCAAAATGCTGAAGCTTTATTATTTTCATAAAGAATAACTGGAGAAGCATTATAATAAAAAGGGAACATATCCAAATATGAAAATAGGTGGAGATACTTTCAAGCATATACAGAATATAAACTCCAATTAATCATCTGCAAATAGTCTAACTTCAAAATACTGGTAGAGTCACACTGAACATAGCCAACGTCTTTCTACTATTGATGATCACGGAACTTGATGGCCGCCAGTTACACTGATGTTTGCTATCACTACACAAGATTTGGAGTGATTTTTTCATTTGTGAATGATGTTTTTTTTTTTCTTTTGAGATACTGTGATCCAGTCTGATACTATAATACTATAATGATCTAACCCCAACAGTGGAGTGCAGACTGACCTTAAAATAGTGACATCTCCTTGCCTCATTGGTCTCCCCTGGGCTTGAATTACATGCATGGTTCACCACACTGGGTATGAACTGAATACTTACAATTACAGAAAAAAAAACTAAATTGACCATCAAGCCTATCATGTATTGTGTCTATTTGCTTTTTTTGTTGTTTTTTAAACTTTTAATGAAATCTGATCTTTTTATTTTGCTACATTTACACATTCAAGGAGGTCTTCGTCTTAAGCTAGCCAGCAAAGTAACTGAGAGACAGACCTTAGAAATATCTTGGAAACAATGCATGGAAAGTTCTGTCTCTCAGTTCATACCCAGTGTGGTGAACCATGCATTATATTAAAAATTTATATAAAAACAAAGTAAAAGAATGACATTATTGTGAATCCACCAGAGCCTAGCAGGGGATATATGGTGGGTCTTAAATCTTCACCACTATTACTAGTGACATCATTAATATGTTTGTTTTTGTTTCATCAGAAGTTGAATAATTTTAATATAATACATTATTTTGGAATTAGATCAGATAAGAGGATGAATCAGCTATTAGGTACCACTGAGGATATTTTTCTTCCCATGAAAAGAAATTCCAATTAAATCTTTATCCCTAATTATGTTCTGTTATAACCTATGAAATGTAGAAATGACATTATGATTGACTCAATAACAAGAACTCAGTCCTTTCCACTCCTCTGAACCTATAGTTCAGTTGATATTTATAATGAATAAATGGAATGTCCCTCAAAAGCTTATACTGAAATATACCTTGCAGTACATTGGAAGTTAGCTTACTTTGAGTAAGGTCTTCACAGGTGTAGTCAAGCAAAAATAGGAATATTCCATTTGTTCTTAGAAGAGGAGAAAGGAGAAATAGAGATGAGAGAGAGAGAGAGAGAGAGAGAGAGAGAGAGAGAGAGAGAGAGAGAGATTGGGAGAAACATGAAGTCGGCTGTATGAAGACAGAGGCAGAGGCTGAACTGATGATACTACCCCAATGAATGGGACACCTAGGCTAGAGAACAGAAAGAACAAGAACAGAATCTCTCCTTAGATTATAGAACCAATGAGACATTATTATAGATTCTTCCCTGGCTATGGAGCATGGACGCACGGCAAAGCACTCCTATATATGGTGAAGGACTGATGAAGAAATCTCTCTCTCTCTCTCTCTCTCTCTCTCTCTCTCTCTCTCTCTCTCTCTCTCTTCTCTCTGTGTGTGTGTGTGTGTGTGTGTGTGTGTGTGTGTGTGTGTGTTTACAAGGGGTGGTAAGTACTGGAGCTGGAACCTAACACTTAAAAAATTCTAGGCAAGCACTCTATCAGTAAAATATATTTGCAGCCTTCCTTTAGATTTACTTTGAGAAAGAATCTCCCTACATTGCCTGGACTAGCCTTGCACACACTCTGTCCAGCAGGAAGGCCTTTAGCTTAGGATCTGTCTTCCTCAGACTTCCATGTGGTTGAAATTAGCAAGCTGTGCTATGGGTCCTGTTACTTTTCAGAATGAAAAATCCAAGGGTTACTCTTTAAAAAATATTTTGTCATGTCACCAAACAAAGCCAATGACTTAAGAGTTAAAGAAATTTCCCAGTTTTCCAAGTATTCATTACTTGCAGCAGAGTCGTTATTAATGACATTATTATAAACCAACTTAACCACTACTACTTCTTCATATCAAATTACAAATGGAAGAACTGAGGCAAAGCAGATGCGATTACATGACATAAGTAAAGGTGAGGTATCAGGGGTTAGTGTCAGGCAAGCCATCTGTAAAACAGAATAATGTATCTGCCACATCCCTTAGGACTGTGCTTTACATTCTGATAGCATAGGCACTGTTCTTTGAAAGACATTATTACCATGCCTTGCTTTACTTTGTCAATCCTAAAGAGGACCATAGTAATGTGACTAAATGTGAAAATTTATCACTTGGTATAAAGCTTAGGAGTTCTTATAGGTTAAATGTAGTTACACCTTATGTTTCAAGGATGGATGGACTAGTCTGCATCCAAATAACCAAGCTTTTATTCACAAACACAATTCTGTTGTTTCAGAATGCAGGTGCTATGATATATGAGGTCAGGTCGATATTACCAGATTCCATAAACATTGCAGTTTACAAGCACAGATTTATTTCTCACTGCTGTTGAAGCTGGGATCTATGATCAAAGTGCCAGCACAGACAGGTGTTGATAGAGAATTCTGAGATTTAGACAACTGAAGTTCACTCTATTCTTACAGGTTGGAGAGAGGCACCTCTCTGAAGTCCCTTCAGAAAAGTAGTGACTCACATTTGTGAACACTCTATCATCATAGCCATTTGCTACTCAAATATCCACTTCTAATACCATTGCTTTGGGTTTGGAGTTTTAACATAGAAACATAGAAGCCTTCAACTTACTGCACAAGGGGACATTTTTTTAAAAAGTAGATCTATCAGTATTAAAGGGCAAGGGACTCAGAGGTAATATGATCCGGTAACTGTAGAATGTAACACAAAGGGGCATGCATAGCTGTAAGCAGAATATTACAAAGATAGGAGAGGTAAAATAACATTGTACTGAGAACCAATTTACTACCATAGGAAGAATCTATTATGCCATCGAGGTCTTGTTCTTTCAGTTAGTAACTTCAGGAACATGTTTTCATGCTGACACTGGTTTGAAAAAATAAAGTTTTCAGTGTTGTGTGCCCTGGAAAAACATGAGAGGATTATTTGAAGGGCCTTTTTTTTTTTTTTTTTTTTTTGAAACAGTGTCAGTGAAATCTGGAAACATGAAGTATTTATATGAATTGTCTGTGACAGAAATTTCTCATTCTTTGTTAAATAACAGATGGCCAATGACTTGTAAGGATTGGTACACAATCAATGATTACTGGATCTAAAAAATAGGAGTTAAAAATGCTAAACATTGCTTTTACCTGGTTGGCAATAGCAGTATTGTCTGGGTTCTGAGATTCATCACACACACTTCCTCCTCAGTAGTTTTCTTGAATTAAGTCTATGCTGTCTCCCCTCTCCAACCAAACATCAGCATCAAGCCTCATCATTTAGGAAGGATCGGATAGGCTTAACTATACAAAAGAATGTTCACAACAGGTGGTATCATTAAGCAGTCCTTTGAAGGGAACTCTGTCTTATTGGGATATTGCATCTCTAGTAATAATTCTCTAATATATGAAGAGCAGACATCAAAGCAAGGGTGGGGCCAACTGATAAAGCATTCAGCTGCCACAGGTGCCCATCCAAGCTCATCTAACTCCCATTTCTATATTTTTGAAGTGTTTAATACTATTGAAAAGTTTTCAGAAGTATGACTATTTTAGCAATAGCATATTAAATATCATTATTGTGATGTCGTTTCAAGCTATTTACTTTGTAAATACTCATTCAATGATCCATACCCTGATTTTGATTTAGGTGCAATTACATCTATTATGGTTAACCATAATACATTATTATGGTTAATAATAATTACTCCATGCAACATCATTTTCTACTTAGGTAGTGCATTAATGCATAAACACTATTATAGATTTAGGCTTAAATGAATAGTTTATTTTAATCTTTATGTTTATAATTTGCATAGCTGAGATAATTTTTGTAATTGGAGCAGATCATTGAGGTCAGCAAATGTCTTTCTAGGTTTGCAAGTGAAAGTGGTCTGGAGAGCTGAAATTGTCACCCAGCTGAAGAGAAAGGGCCAATTCTATTTGTCTGGTGTTAGAGATTTGAGTTCCACAGGTGACAGTGGCTAGAAACATGTACAATGTTTTCATCAGTATCGCTGGAAACCAAAATGTCTTTACTAAGGCCTGTGGTAATTGATAACCTTTACACACTGCATTATATTAATTAAGCCATTTTGATACAAAACTCTTAGAGTGGGACATTCCAGGTCAGTGATACATACACAAAGCAGTATGTCCTTTTTGCATATTTCTGGAAAGCCTGCAGTAATTGATAACCTTTATGCTACCCTTGCATCGGCCAAGGCATTCAAAGCATACAAAATTGTTGCAGAGTGTATTTCTGAATTAATGACTGCACCCATCATTCTGCATAATGGAATATCCTTATTAATGTCTAAATATATATTGGATGAAAGCATGGATTTTTTAAAAATAACAGAATGCACTTCTTTAGAGAATTCATTGATCGTGCTTATCAAATACATAAAGCGCTTGAGAGCACCCTTGCCAGTTGGGCTAATCTTTACTTAAACTTCTTGCTTTAATTATAATGATTAAGATTCCTACTGGGGATTTTATCTTAATGACTTAATTTTAATGTGCTGTCCGATAAAATGGCATTTTGTAAAGTTACCTTTTCCTTTTATCTCATTATCAATTTACTACTCCCTCAAAGATAAACTTCATCTAATAGCAGGCTAGTAAGGCAAGTTTTAACTTTGGCCTAAGTTTTTTGATGCATAATATAATATACCCTTAAGAGATAACCTGTTGCAACCTGTCAAGGGAGAAATGTTACCCAAAGTCCTAACCAGCTATGAAGCCTTTGAACCATGATAATGAATGGCTAGGTAAAATATGTTCATTAGTGCAATAGTGTCATGTATGTGTTGAGGGTAATTGACAATTATCTAATTGGACTTAACGCTCACTCAATAGGAGAGAACCCTTTCTGATACTGTAAGCCTGGCCACACTCCTGTAAACTCATGAATTATCAATAGTATGGTTGATCACATAAGACATGTGCAAAGTAACATGAGTTGACATGCCATTATAATGGGAGGAAACAAAGCCCCACACCAGATGCACAGATGGAGAGTTACAGGCAAGAACAACTGGTGAGGGATGAAGAGTTAGCTTTTGTACTACAAAGACTACTGTATCTTGTCATGGCATGAGCATAAAATTGATATGCCCCAACATTCTAGAGGATGAGAGAACAGTCTAATGTGGTGGGCATTCATTAGGCACAAACAGTTTGCGTCCTTGTGCACATTGGTCTATGCCAAGAGTGAAAAGCAATTTTGTGTGCCCATGTCCCTGGCAAGAACCACAGTTTCACTAAAGGAAAATGGAAAATCTGGTTGGGAAAACAGACTTCATCTAGGCACATTTTTTGGCTTCTTCACAAACAGAATTTTGGTAGATGGTAAGAAAAGTTTGCTTAATATCACAGAGTTGAGAAAAATGAAAAAAAATAGTATGACCAACATCTTACTTTTGCTACAATTTGGGTTTAAAAAATGTATAATTAGCCGGGAATTGGTGGCCCACACCTTTAATCCTAGCACTCAGGAGGCAGAGGCAGAGGCAGGCGGGATCTCTATGAGTTCAGCCTGGTCTCCAGAGGGAGTGCCTGGATAGGCTCCAAAGCTATACAGAGAAACCCTGTCTGGAAAAAAAACCAAAAAAACAAAAAATGTATAGTTAAAGGTGGCACTTTTAAAAGAACTGGAGTGTCCAAAAGGATGCCAGACCTTAGGGTATGAGAAAATGATTTAGAGGACATGGTGGAGACCACCAAGCTACTAGAGCCCAGAGTTAAGTGCAGGTTCTGCATAAATCATAATTATATTATTAGTACATGAAAAGCACTTAGATTTCTATTCAGCAGATACTACATGCTATGTTTTCCAGTGTAAAATTAACCTCAAAATTCCCATGGGAGTGGGAAAGGATGTCTCTTTGAGGGGTGGTATTTGCCTTAGTTTGCCTGTAGTACCACATTAAAGAACCACAGAAACCAGTGGCCTGAACATTACATTGTATTTTCACGTAGGACTAGAAGAGGGAAATTCAAGATCAAGATAAATGCTGAGTTTAGTATTTATAAGGCATAGTTTTTGATTTCCAGATGATTATTATCTCTCTATTTCCATGCAGTCTAATCTGTATGCTGCTGACTATAAATTTCTTCTTAAAATGGTACCAATCATATTAGAATCAAGCCCAACCTAATTGATATAACTATCAAAGTCAAGAGGAAATTCAGCAGAGTCATTCTTTGACATTCTAGATATTACTACTTCAGTATTTTGATTGTGAGGAGAAACATCTCATGTTATAACAGTGACCAATAGATAACAGATAATGCTACAACCCTCTGTGTGTCACGTCCTTGAAAATTAGAGACAGTTAAAACTAGTAGAAAACTTGGATCTGGGTACAGGAATGGGTCTTCTAGCATAATGATCTTCGTGTAAACACCTTTTTTACTTCCTAGGAAGTAATATGAAGAAAATATTAGAGTTCCATATCAATTCATTTTGAAGATTTATCATAGCCTTTAACCAACACTTAAAATCTCAGAAAAACTGGCCTATAACCAATAATTGTTAAAGATTAACTTTGTACTGCTACAGCAATTTAGCATGATCATCTGTGAACACATCTAGAATCGTGGCATGCACAGAATAAATGTTCAGCAAATATCACTCTTTTTCTTCATATAGAATGATTGTATTTTACTATTTTGTCAGGGAGAGTGATGGAACTTGCTAGCCCATAAGGTCTACATCAATATCAGAATTCTTTTATTGAAATTTAGCTTTAGAGATGATATTTTCTTATAAATACTTTCAAAGAAAGTGGTCTATGTATGAACATATGCAAATCTAAGTTCTAGAAGAACTAAAGGTCATTGCAACAAGGGAAGAAAAGACATATGTAACAAAATCACAAGATTCAAACAGCTTTTTTCTGAGAATATGATAATAATCATACCTTTCTAATTTTCTAAATTGCATCTGCATTTATCTCATTTATATGTCCAAATTTATGGAGTTAATCTAAGACAATGTAACAGTACGACTGAGTCTAAATTCAGTATGAATCTGTTTAAAAATGAAACTTTTGGTGTAGACAATGCTTTAAACATACTCTCTAGTTAAAATTATATTGTGTTGCATTATAGAGTTCAATATAACCAGATGATTTTTCTTAAGAACTTTATATGGCCCATTTTTATATCAGTAGACTTAAAGAGAATATGCTTACCCAAACTTCTTACTTTCAATAACGAAATTTCTCATGTAATTTATATATTTTCATAAAAATGTGACATTTGTTTTATATTTAGGGAAAATTACTTCACTTAAATGACAAAATTAAATTGCATAGTATTTTATGTTAGTCATTAAAAAACTTTCTTAACATCAGAGCTATTATCTTACTTTCTTCAATAAGATATGCTAAAAATAATATCATTTCTATTGAGTTCTGAGTCTTATTGTTACTTAACAGCAGGCTTTTCACTCTAATTTTGAATAAAATGCATTCAGGATCAAGAGGGCTATATAATATGAAGCTGATTATCACCTTCATCCCATAGTGTCACTGAGTTTCATACCTTTTTCTCTCCTTATACCTGTGGATTTTGGTTTTTTCCACATGCTTTCATTTACACTCATCTGTAAGATGTCTTTCTTTCACACATGCATTCATCTTAATTTTACTTTTTTGTACTATTTTCAAGAAAGGGATATTCCTCAAGCACATCACTGTGTAACATATTAATCTTCTACACATTATTCACCCTACAAGTTTAAAGATGGGATATCCCAAGATATAGCAGTATAGGGGAAAATAAGGAGTGGCATAAGGTTTTGAAAAAAGTATACTTTTTGAATAAAGTATGATTTAGAAAGGGGATCAAATGAAAAGGTAAACTGAATTTGTATTGACTTTCCTGGGGCTTTCCTCATTAGTGACAGATAGTGTCCTTGATAAATGAAATTGCTAGATTTTATAAAATATTATGATATAGTCAAGGAGTCTTCCAAACTCTACCTTTATTTAAGCCAAGAAATAGTGTCTATCATGTCCATTGAGTCCCCACACAATGCAAGGCAAGAGATGGAACAGTTTTAGTGCACCATTAAATAGTGTTATAACTGCTTCAGAACCTATTCAAGACATTGGACTATGTTTAGATGTTCAGATATGCTTGTGATTAAATGAATTTTCACCATGAGTTAGACTCCAAAGAGTCTCTTATCTGTTATGAGTTTGAAAATTATTAAACAGAGTGTTAAAAGCCAATTAGTTATTTATAAAACCCAAACAAAAGTATATATGCTTGGGAGTGGTTTGTTTGAATAGAACAGATGAAAATGGAGAATTTTTATTCTAATTTTTATTTACATCAATAAATCATTGTGAATATTTTGACGGGCCACCCATTTATGGAGCATGTAAAATCAATTTAGGTTTTGTGGCTTAATCTTTTAATTTAATTTAATTTAATTTTTTTATTTGAGGAGAGAGAAAGAACATGAATTTGGATGGGATAGGGAGGTAAGGAGGATTTGGAATAGGGAAAGGAAAATGGTATGATAAAAATAGTCCAAAATGAAATAAAAATAAGGTACTTGCTTTATTTTATTTATTTAAGTGTGTTTGCCCTCATTAGTATATGTGAACATCTTTTATGCAAGTGTTTGTGGAGGCCAGGGGTAGCGTATTCCCTGGAGCTCTAGTTACAGATGTTTGTGAGCAAAGCTGTGGGGATTAAGATCAGAGTATGAGTTCTCCACAAGAGCAGCAAGTGTTTTTACTGCTGAGCCATATCTCTAGCCCTAAACTACACATTTATATAAGTACATTTGGGAGATTTACTACATTGCTACTTAATCAAGTTTTTAACACTGATTCACTTAAACAAGATTTCCTTGTGATTCTTATGCTTATTTTTTAGAATTGCAAATTCTAAACCAAAAAATGCTAGGAAATACATTTGCACCACATGTTTCGCCAAAGTTGAAGAACTGATGTAGGTGCTAACTTATGAAATAGGACATGATCCTTTGCATCTCTAACTTAGTCTGTCTACATTTGTTTGCTATATACTTCTCATGGAAGTTAAAACAGTGTGCCACAGTATATTGGCAAGACAAATACAGCAAATAAAGCAAAGTAAAATAAAACAAAATTAGCAAGCAATAACTGACTATTTGTTGCCAAACCGGATGCTATAGACTGAACTGTAGCCTCTCAAATTCACATGAAAAATGTTTGAGTATCATTGCTCTGATATTCATAAATCAAAGGTCTAAGAATGCACATGCAGGTGCAAATACATTTGTAGACATAAAGACTAACATGGATTTATTATGAGAAACCCGAAATGATTGGTAACATGCAATATGTATTTAGCATATAGAGTAATATCATTAGAATGTGGACAGCTACTTGTAGATTAGAAAATATGTTCATATACATATATATTCTCTTTAGAAATCTGACACATGTGTAAGAAATGTTTGGTTATAGAAATTACATCTTTTGTGATGAGTAATACGTTCTATAGGAAGTGGGTTTCCCGCGGGCTTCGTTAATGTTCCTCAACCTTAGGGAGATCTGAAGTAACTTGTCTTAGGTTACATCTCTGAGTAGTGAGCCACTGAGGCTTGTTCTTTCACCCCAGGAACACAGGTCACCAGAGTGTAAAGAAGGATTTCTTAGGAAGTTGTACCTGAATGTTAAGAATATACACATTTCTTTTCTTTCCCTACTCTAATGTGACTACTACAAATAAAAACTAAAATGAAAGGTACAGTAAGCAATATATACAGCACCATGTCTTCTGTTATTTAATTTTTTAAGCAGAGGAATTTTAGTGAGGAAGAAACCATGTCTTGCTCTCATTTCTTACCTGGTGCCTTGAAATTCTGATTACCTGAAAGCCACAATGTTCATTACAAATATGAAAACCATCCTTGCCAGCTTCCTCCTATAACCCCATCTCTGATTTCTCTTAATTGACCAAAGTAGTCAAAGTTATCTATCACCAAGGCCTTCAACCAGCCTTTGAAGACAGATTCCATGGGAAAAAAATCTCATAGTCTGTGTTCCATAGCCTCCTGTGCTGAGGACCCTCGCACTTTAAAAACACCATTGTCAATGCTTCCTTTCCCATTGTGTCATCAGAACAACAATTTTCCCATACATTCCTTTGAACAACACTCAGGTTGATCTCAAAAGTCTTTTCAGCTATCAGCTGTCAGGTCTTACTTTTCTTCAAAGCTATTCACACGGGGTACTTCTTAGAGGCTGTTTTCCACTCTTCAGCCTTTGCTTCTTCATCCCTTAATTGGAGTCCGTATTTGAGCCCACATTCTCTCCTTTTCATTAAAAATGGCATAGCAGTAGGCCCTAGAGTTCTGTTTTCCCATATTTATTCATTCTTCTAAGGATGCTTTGAGCTCTTCTTCTCCTCCTTTGATTCCTTACATCCCAACTTTCCCCTAGTCTCGACTTCCATGTTTGCTCCCTTTTGTCCTTCCTTCTTGTCACATCCATTACAGCCACACTGAGCCTGTTGTTTTCCTTCCTCCTAGTTATTCCTTCACCTGGGTTCTCAACAACTCCCCCTCCCTTTCTCATCTGTATCCCCTAGATTTTACTTAAAACTATTTCTTATAAAAGAAGTTGTTATGACTACATCTTTACCCTCCAAGGTTCTTTATTCTTTTCTGCTGAATTCTTATTAAATCCTATTCACCCCCTTCCAAATCAGTGTAGCTTCTTCTTCTTTTGTACTAACATGGTGTCCAGGATTTTCATTCTCCAACCCTCTTCTGAAGCCCCATCTCAGCTAACCTCCTCTGCAGACCCCAGAGAGTATTTTAGTCATCACTGTTGTAGATGGGACCAATTTAGTTTTTCTCATCCCTCTGGTACTTTGAACCCTTGAACCTATGCAACATTCGCTGTCCTCACATTCATTAAGTAAGTGTTTAACTGGCTTCTATGCATATGACTATTTGCTTCCTTAAGGGTATGAGAGATTCCTTTTTTCCCCCAGAAACATCACTGTGCCCTTGTTCTTCATAGGCAAAACAATGGTCTATTCCTTGTGTTCGCATTATTTAAATGGACAGCACACATACAAAGCACATATGAGAGAGAGAAAGTTTTCTACTTAAAAAAAGAAGCTAATTTCATTCTGATTTTGCCAATTTTTCTTTAATTTTATGTTACACTATTTAAATTCCATAACTCATTGCCTTCAAAGGGGACTATTGCAAATGAAAAGAGCTATAAACAAGGTCTTTGAATTTTCCATATCCACTACATTTTTTGGAGAGAAGAAATAGCCATCTGTATCCCTAACTCATTGAATAGCGTATAACAGAGGTTTTAATCCTGGTGCTGTTGCTTCTATAGCCAGTTCTATCTATTGCATAAATGCTGCATTTAAAAATATGAATTAAATACAGCATTCTTGGTCATTAGGTGCAAATGAATGATTACAAACTCTTCCTCAAACTAATGCAAAGATGTTTTCATTTTTCCAAAATAAGAAGCATATAAATAAAATACATTTACCTACTTTTATTAATACAATTATTTATTGTTGGTGAGAATATGCATAATGTATGCACATGCCATGACATCTGTACAGATCAGAGACTCATTAGTACTGTATGGGTACCATGGATCTCAGGGTGTCAGGATTGGCAGCAAAGCCAAGATCCTTTGTCTGCAGAGTCATCTTAAGGGTTGACAAATTCTCTTCAAGTTTAAACATTTTCTTGATACATCCTGTGCATAAGTAGTACATCAAATCTTGAAACCAGCACAGAGATGTCTAACTTTCTTCCTTTCACTCTAATCTTGCTGGGTTTACACAGATGTACTACAGAACAAAACAAATCAATCAATCAAACAAACAAACAAAAACCCAGGACAATTTAACTTGTCTGTCCTGTATTTCTTCTTCATTTTTTTCCTCCCATCCCTGATTGTGGTACATTTTTTTTTCCTTTTGAAAATAGTTCACAAAATTTTGACTGGAAATTCATAATGAGAGAAATGAGTAAGTACTGGATTTTTATATCCAAATTTGCTACCACATAATACCACAGTAGATTCCCATAACTCTTGGTTTATCCTTGACAAGCCACAACAGCTCCTATCTCAGCTCGTTTTCTCAGCCATAGTATCCAGCAGGATGCCTCTGGCACCACCACAGCAGTCATTGAGTGAAGAATAAAAGCACCATCAATGAAGAAAGACATTTGAATAAATGAAGTACTACTTATTTTGTGTTCCTTGAGATTTTGACCCATCTAGATAAGACTCAAGTACCAGAACTTGCTTTATTTTACTTTGCATATAACTTCTTTCAGTTCAGTCAATAATATATGGGTACATTGGATAAATGACCATTTGAAAACAGAGAAATTATCTTAACTGTTTCCCCAGAAAATTCATGACTGAATCCTAGTTCTTTGGAAACTAGCATCACAGCTTCTATTTTGCAACATTAAAGATTCTTTTGATTCCTATCTCTGTCTTTTGTAGTCATCAAAAATTACTCAATTATAATTTTCTTTTTGTTCTTCTATCTCTGCTTTTTCCCGTGTGTGTGTGTGTGTGTGTGTGTGTGTGTGTGTGTGTGTGTGTGTGTGTGTGCGCGCGCACGCGCGCGCACGCACGTGCAGATGCTCCGGCATATACTTGTGTACACATGTGTGTTGATAATAAATAAGAAAAGAAATATTAGTGCAAATCTATGTACTTACAATGATAATTTAAAGACTGCTAAAATAAGGTAAACTTGACAGTATCAGATTGTTGATCTCTCAGTCCTAAACAGTGTTATCATTACCAATCTCTTCAGGCTCTGAGAGAACTGTAGCAGAAAGGGCAGAAGAAAAATAAGAGGTACAAGATAGAGATTGATGTGGCTTGTCCTTCTGTATGCTGTGAATATATGTTTTTCTTATAGGTTGATGAATAAAACTGTTTCAGCCAATGAACAGGCAGGACTTTGCCAGGTGGGAATTCCAAATAGCGATAGAGAAAGGTAGTAGGAGGAGTCACGGACATGCGTGTAGCTACTGGGAAGTTAGGACATCAAGCATTCCTGGATAAGCCAAGACCGCATGGAGACCATGTGGAGATAGGCAGATACCCACAGATAAACACTGAGCTGAACTCTGGAATCCAGCTGCAGAGAGGAGGAATGATGAGCAAATGGTCAAGACCAGGCTGGAGAAACCCACAGAAACAGCTGATCTGAACAAGGGGAGCTCATGGACCCCAGACTGATAGCTCGACAACCAACATATGACTGTTCAAGATCCCCTGAACAAGGTTGTAACTTTGGACGTCTGTTTAATCTATAAGGCCTCTCGTAGTGGATCAGTATTTATCCCTAGTATAAGAATGAACTTTTCGAGCCCATTCCACATAGAGGGATACTGTCTCTGTCTATACACACAGGGGAGGGTCTAGGCCCTGCCCAAATTATGTGACAGATTTTGAAAATCCCCCATGGGCGGCTTCAGCCTCGCTGGGAAGCAGAAAGGGGATGGTATAAGGAGTTGATGGGGGGCAAGGGAGGAGGGAAGGGAGAATGAATGGGGATTGTCATGTAAAAGAAGCTTGTTTTTAATTTAAATAAAAAGAAATGGGTTAATAATTAAATGAGAGCTAGCCAATAAGAAGCTTGAGCCATCACCAAACAGTTTATAATTAATATAATCCTCTGTCTTTATTTGGGACTAAATATCTTTATTTGGGACCAGGCACAACAGAAACTTTCGTCAATAAGAGAAGCTTCAAAACAGTCTTCTGG
Source organism: Cricetulus griseus (assembly GCF_003668045.3). Classification (NCBI taxonomy): domain Eukaryota; kingdom Metazoa; phylum Chordata; class Mammalia; order Rodentia; family Cricetidae; genus Cricetulus; species Cricetulus griseus. The sequence goes on along the minus strand of NW_023276807.1, from coordinate 36,905,248 downwards.
AAATTAAACAGTCCAGTAGCTATAGTTCTTTGTACAAGATTAGATCTGAAAATAGCCAGTCGCAGACGGTAGAAGGGTTCATATGCTCCCACAACTCTGTGTTGGACTATTGGTACTTGATGGATTTTGAAAGGAAAGGGGAGTCTTCTTCAGACATGCACCCATTGTTTGGCCCACAGGTGCCACTGGATAGTGTCAAAAGAAATTGTTAGTCAGTAGGGTTTGTGATCTATCTGGCCTCAGTGTTTTGGCCCAATAACTGTGCAGATATGGATTTCATCTTGGGGAACAGGACTTCAATACAATCAGAAAGTGGTTAGTTACTTTCAGGACTCTTGTGTCACCTTTCTAACAATGAACAAGTTTTTCCAGATTGGTTGTTATTGTATCTCTAAGGGTTCATATCCATGCCAGCTTGATTATCCCATGTTCTATCATAAAAGTATGCGGTATCTTCAATAAAAGAGCCTTACTGCTCAGGTCTAGTGCACAACCAAGGGCACCACTAATAGCCCTAACATCCAGGTCTTCTGCATCTCACTAACTAACAACTACAAAGAACTAAGCATTACTGGGACTTACTTTGTTTATTAGCCTTTTGTGTCTAGCAGGGTCATTATTATCCCATTATAACCAACTTCATTTTGCCTCTTTTCAAGTATGAATACAACATTGAGTTATCTGTTATATAATGTGGTTGCTATTTTAACTGAAATAGCTATTATGTAATGGATAGCTTGATTTTATAACCACAGCAAAAATGTATTACCATAATGTTTATACAGATCTAAGGCATTTTTATATTCATGCATAAAATTATTTTTGTGGTTGTTTATCTCTGTGTGTTTTATAATTTTTCTTGTTTATTTTTCAGATACTTTTGCCAGAAAGAAACATCATATTTTTTTAAAGTTCCTATTCTTCCTGGAAATTTTATATATGAAAATTATGCCCTTCAAGAAATACTTTATATACTATCTTTCAAATATATAAAATGTTCATATGGTATGTATCATTTAAAATAAATATAATTACAAAAATGACAATTTTAAAATGTGGGTTTTGGCTTCTAAAATGATTATAACCATTGAACAAGCCCATCTAACTTTTATGAAAAATGTAAAAACAAAAATGGAAAGGACTAAGAATAAGATCAAAATAACTGTAGCAAATAAATAACCATGAAAAATGTTGCCTGATACATTTGAGAAAGTTTACACTTCATTTACAATTGTATTCTGTATTATTACATACCCAATTCATGGAGAAATATTAGGCAATAGATTGCGAGGTTATGAGAAAATAACTTGTTTGGTAGATTTCCTAAGAAATATTCATATGTCCAATTTTTAAAATGGTAAAAAAATCAGTTAATATTTTCTGAAAGAATAGACAGGAAGTGAATGAAAATAAAAAGGGAAAGCAGCAAACACAAAGAATCTGCAAATATCTAAAATAATTGCTATTGAAAGTGGACAGAGACCACTAGAAGAAAACATTTAGAACTATTTCCACCATGAGGATTTTTTTTTTTTTTTTTTTGGTTTTTCAAGACAGGGTTTCTGTGTGTAGCTTTGGAGCCTATACTGGCACTTGCTCTGGAGACCAGGCTGGCCTCAAACTCCCAGAGATCCACTTGTCTCTGCCTCCCAAGTGCTGGGATTAAAGGTGTGCGCCACCAACACCTGGCCACCCATAAGGATTTTTTAAAACACCAAAAAGTAAATGAGAGATTTCACATATTTTATTTTGAACCCCATATTCAAAATTAATTTGACATTGCTTTGGAATGAGCAAGTATTAATCAATAAAATCTCTAATTTTTTTTTTCTTGCTTTTTGGCTTTTTGACTTTTTGGCTTTTTGAGACAGGGTTTCTCTGTACTGTTTTGGAAGCTGTCCTGGAACTTGCTCTATAGACCAGGCTAGCCTCGAACTCCTCAGTTTTCCTGCCTCTGCCTCCTCAGTGCTGGGATTAAAGGTGTGCGCCACCAACGCCCCGCTAAATCTCTAATTTTATTGGGTTAGTTTTTCTTAATATCACTGTCCGTCATCAAATTCTACATATTCATTAATCTAGCAACTATGCCTTTATTAAAGTGTGTTGAGTATCTATATATAGTAGGATGTCAAACATTATATTAATATCTTAAAACTAAATATATATTCTGTCTTACAATTTAAGAGAAAATAAGATTTATGTATAGTTTTGATGTACATAAATAATTATTACATATATATATATGATGTATTAACTCTCCCTTAAAAAGAAAAAAATCTTTGTGTTACTAATGTAATGTCTCCCAGTGCAATTTATCACATTAATTCATTTAATTATATGTGCTTCTTGAGATCCACTAATTCTGGGCTTTCCTTCTTTGAAGTATAATGAACAATATAATAGCTCATTTTACTAAAGTTGTCATACAGTGTAAAACACATATCAAGAGCAGACACACATGCCTTGCTTGCAAATATGATATCAAAAATTATGGCTGCTTCAGCACTGCTATTGCCATCAAATCATAGACTAAATAGTATCCACAAAGCCATTAACATGATACTGCTAACTCAAACCCTAATGAGCATATTAACCCTGGTCATGTGCAGCCAAACTGTTTATGGCTGAATCATTTCCAGTCTATTTATGATAAATCAGTTTTCTAAACGGGTGCATACTGGATCTTTAGCAAGTCTTTCATAGTACATGGAGCAGACTTTTACCTTCATTGCTGTCCTGTTAATAAATACACAATCAAATGACAGTGGTTTCACAGTGACTCGATGATTGTCAACTGTGGAAGTAGGACAGGCCTTTGTGAAGTGGCCACCACCTTCTGCCAACATAAATGCTGTGTTTGGGACTGCGACTCTGGTGGCCTAGTTTAGGAGAGAACCCAGAAGTATCCAATTACATGTGCTGACATTTGGTTTTTGAAAACAAGAGAAAGAGAAGAAAAGAATACATTCTTGAAATTTAAAAAGACAAAAGAAGAAGAAAAGAAGACAGACTGGATATAATTAAAGTGGGATTTCCTGTACTTTGTTCGAATTCACAGTAGCACACATTAATTTCAGTGTGTGGTAGTAAATTTAAAATCATTATGCTAACATTGACTACAATTAAGAACACTTTGATTTTCAATGAAGACAAACTTCTGTATGGAAAATCAGCTTCAGTTAAGGCTTCTGTTCAAACTGTTATCAAATGCAGTGTTTTTAATGCTAGAAGCTATAAATCACTGTAGGATTTCTTCCCTGTAATGGTTGCAATGAACTCCTGTCTTAGGTATGAACAGTTTCTTGGAGTAAATCCAAAAACTTTTGGTGATCCTCTAACTACTTTAGGTAATTATGCTGATTTCTTTGGGAATGTATTTCTTTGGATCATATTTAGTTTTCCTTAAAATGTTCATGAAAGGTTTATGGAAATCAGTGTAATTTCTTAAGCTTTATATTTCTTTGCCAATAAATAATGTCTTGCAGTGTTTTATACTAGTTTTTATACCTAAATTAAGACTAAGAAATTGAACATTCAAATATCATATGATTAAATACCAGATTCTCTTATTATTTCATATCATGTGTAATAGTTTCAGATAATTGAAACACAGGTATCCCCAATTCCTGATGACTCCATCTCTTTAAAGTGGAAAACATTTATTTTAAATAATAGAGCTGCATTATTCAACTCTAATGAATCAGAAAATAACACACTTTCTGGTAATGTGGGTTTTTAAAATAGTGAATTAAGTACAAATTTTCATTTCTAGCTATATTATAGTAATCCAATTGTGAACTAATATAAGAATACTATACTCAATTCAAATAAATGTTTCTTGTAGATTTGATCATAATTATAAAACAAAATCCTAAGAAAATCCTTTACTACCTCACCTTGAAAAAAGGCAAATAAATAAATACTTGTTCCCCAATGATAATTATCACAACAATTTATTTACTCCTATGGGTTTCTTGAGAACCATTAATACTGGGCTTTCCTTATTTAAAGCACAAGTGAAAAATAAAATGCTTAATTTTAGAAAATTTATCATATAATGTAAATATGTATCAGGAACCTTTATTTCTTGCAAATACAACCTACATCATTGATTCATAAAAATGAACTGGAGTACTTTATTATTCTCATCTTCAGAGTTAATAGCAAAAGTTTATAAATATACATAAAATATGAACATATTCTTAATTGTTGCATTTTTCCCTTTAACACCAATTTTCAGCCCAAGGGCAAGCACAAGCTGGAGCAGACACACAACATCTCAGCATCACGACTTTAATTTCTGGCATTCACAGTATTTAGCTTCAGAAAGTCCCAGAGGACAACAACTACTTTCATTTTTGCCTCCTGCAGCCACCCTGTCAGGGGAGAGGTCTGGGCTCAGAAAATGCAGCTCATTAAAATGAAGAATTTTCCCCGACTTTGATATTCACAGTTCACTGGGGACGTACTACCTGTTCACTGAGCTATTTTGTCTGGAAGGGGGATGTAACACTGCAGACCATACCTTAATTAAACTGCTTTAATCAAATTCATTAGGTCTCTAACATTTATAAAACATGTTGAGTTATAATACTGATTTTCACAATATACATTTTTTAAATTGTCAGGTTTTCTCTTCCTTCATTTAATTGGGGCAGTGAATGATATTCAGAACAATACTTTCATCTAACTCGTAAATGTCTCACTGGCGTACAAGGTGTAGGTTCTTTGTATTTTCCTACAAACAGCTATTACTGATCTCAGATGAGCAGTTCATCCAGCCTATGCACATTAAGTTTCAGAGTCCCAGTTTGAGAAATCAAGGAATTGTCATTCAAAACTGAATTGAGTAAAAGTAGCAAATAAACAGAAGCCTTCATAGTCTACATTGCATTTTACTGCTAAATTGCAAGCAGGACACAAAGGTTCTACACATAACTATTGTTACAATAAACATGCCTATTGTATGAACATGCATTGCATCAATACACTAATGAGGCAGTGACTTTTCACAATAGGGACCAGGGCTTTAAACTTTTAAATATTTCTTCTAATCCTTTCACTTGGCAGGCAACAAAAAAAACCCATTCTAAAACAAAAACAAATAAAATATCAAAACAACATTCTTGTGCTTCTGAGGAACTTCTGTCTTTTGACTGCTGATGATTTGACTGCTTTTGTTGTTGTTATTTTTTGTTTTGTTTTCTGCACCCTGGAGGAGTTTTGTGATGTCCATATTGTAGCCAACAACTAGAATTTCTCAGGCAAAGCTTAATGACCACTAAAGCTCTCACCTACTTGGCTAATGCTCATTTCTAAAACAATCATGGAAGAACTGTATTCATTTGTATTATTTGAAATTTTGATAAACATTTAATAAGTGTTATGTTTTACAAATGAGATAGAGACAGCAATATCTTAAATTTTGGTTGATCAAACTGGCCATCAGTAGAAGAAACTTCAAGATATGTCTATTTGGCATATAAAGAATTTATTTATTTCATGGGGAAAACACCTTGATCAATGTAACACTTATTTCACGGTTAATAAATTTGCATTGGGTCTACTAGATATAATTCCATGTGGAGTCAATTTGTAAATAACATAATCATGAGATGTCTTCTGAACAGAAGAGAAAAATTATTATAGGAAGAGAGATATATTAGATGAGGTTCATAGTTGAAGATATGGTCATAACTTTGATGATGAAGCCTATAAATCTAGGTGAAAGCTTAAGGATTTTGTCAGTTTGAGCTTTATTATGCCAAAGACTATTTATCAATAACAGATAGCATAATTAGTGAAGTAGTTTAGTTGTGATTATCTAGCATGGTACACAGAATGAATTAGAACATGAAAAATATTGACAGAAGCTGTAATTTGGGGAGACAAATAATTACCTTATTCTCTGTAAGTTTTTGTAGAAAGCAGGTGCCACGTGGGAGATGCATTAAAAGAAATAATCTAAATCATTGAAATCACAGAAGCAAAGATGAACAAGAAGTGATAGATATAAAAGTTTTTGAAGTTATTTGTAAACTATGGATGAGTGTTATATAAATAGCTGACATGGAGAAGAAAGAAGTTTAGGGTTTGATTCTGTAAGTAAGTAAGTATCTAAGGAGCAGGGGCACACATAGTATAGGACAGAGGTGATTGTCAATGAAAGTATGAGAAAAATAGGAAAGTTGAACATTCATTCTAAGGTTATCCAAAGAGCTTCAAGAGGAAAGCTTAAGAGTCAACTATTTCAGAAACAAACAAAAAATGAAGTCTTTTAATAGCCATGGGACTTGGACATACAGAGGTCACATGCACCATTTGTGGGTTGCATTCAAACAACAGTGAGGAATAAAATCAAAATTGAATAAAAAGAAATAGTAGGAACTAAGGATGCATTGTGTTGGTTATAGTTTATAGACCTAGTAAAGAGTAAGCTAGCAGATGCTATATACCTGTAGTCCCAGAGATGGGAAGAGTCAGAACTTCATGGCCAGTCTTTGGCTACATAATGGGTTCAAGGACTTCAATGACAAGTCTCTGATACACAACAAGATTTAGAGGAGCAAGGAAGGGCAGGTTACCTGTGGAATGACATTGGGAACTAATTTTTTTCTATCACGGAAGAATAGTTCATATTATTAGCATATAGTAGAAACCAAAATTGGTTAACGAGATCGGAAAAGCTAGTGAAATGAAAAGTGAGAATCAATGGGATAATTGGATCACAGTCATGATATATATTTCATATTGGCTCCTCTTCCTTGGGTTGAGTAGATTCATCAAGGACAGCAATGCCATATTTATTGCTAACGTACATTCCAAATTAATATTCTGTTTTTAGAGATAGCAGACTATGTATACGCATTGTGCCTTGTTGCCTCATTTACTTATAATATTCAAGATAGACACAAATCACACCATTGGGATGGATATAGTGTCTATGATATATCATTGAGACTCAAAACAAGGGCCAGTTACTAAACCAATGAACAAAAGAACAGGATGCTAATGGAAAAGAATATGTTTCACAAATCATTTCCATAGATTATGAAATGGAGTGACAACATTAATCCTTTCATTGTAGAATTGTGCGCAGAGGTTATGCTTTTATGATATTATATTATCTTTATAGATAAACTATTATAAAGCTTACGGTACTTGTTTGGATAAGCATTAAACCATTCTGAATACTGGATTTGACAATTGTTCTGGAAAAATATAACAGCATAATTATATAGGATCTCTGCAAAATGGCAGGGATGCCCTAATTTAATAGAAAGTTTTACTGAGATAAATCATTTAGTTTTAATTTTGAAAAAAAGCTCATTTTCTTAGAACTTTAGTTCATTTTCTACTTACTGTCATTAGATATGCTAGCAAAAGCAACTTATATGAAAAAGATGTATTTTGATTCACAGTTCAATGTATAGAACATCATGCAAGAATGTTAAGGTAGTGGGAGCTTGAAATAGATTCTCCTATTGCATCCACTCTCAGGAAGCAGAGAGTGATAAATGCATTGTGCTGCTACACTCCCTTTCTCTACAGACACAGTCTAGAATCTCCTTTCTATAGAACGGCCCGAACCACAATTAACATGTGTCTTCCAACATCACCTAAGTTTATCACAATAAGCCTCCCTTAAGTACACCCCTGTCTCCCAGTTCATTCTAGATTCTAGAATTGAAACTAATAAGAATTGATTTCAGATTCTAGATTGAGATCAATAATCCCATATAGTAAAATGTTTGATTAAATTAAATATGCATTCATAGTTTTGTTTTAAATTAAACTCACAAGCTGAACTAGAAATTTAGTGTAACTTTGTCATTTTACCATTGAGTTTCAAGTGGAAGTGTGAAAAATGTTGTTGATTGTTGAAACATTATGGTCCTGGCCATTTAAGTCAGATGACTATCATCTAGTCTCTTCAGCATTATACTGAAGGTCTCTGCACACTAACAAAGCTGATAAAAATTCCAAGCATAAAAATTAATCACAAACAATTTAAAAATATTATTTTTCATTGGTAAGTTTATTTCTTATATAGAAATATAAGTAGATGGAAAAATACAGAAAGAAGAGGGTATTCTCAATATGAAAGCATTTAGAGAAAATCAGCATCTTTATAGATAGAAATGATTAATTTGGAAGGTTTTAACATGTCATTTACTTATTTATTTATTTATTTAGTGTGTGCATGTGTGATGAGTGTACATGGTACATGTATAAGGTTCCCAGACAACATGGTACAGTCAGTTCTCTCTTTCTACCTTTACATGAACTCTAGGAATTAAACTCAGGTTGTCAGGTTTGAGAATCTTTACCCACTAAGCCTTCTAACAGGGTCACGAATATATTACAACGATTCTTTTCTTTTGTACCAATGGACTTCTGGTTACTTAGCAAGGTTGTGCTATCTGGTAGGAAGTCAAAGTTGACGAAAGTGGATCATTTACATTGCTGGGTCAATAGTAAATAAAAAAGTTCATATTAGTTAATATTGAGATGGAATGAGAACAGATATTTTGGATAGTAATTAAGAAGAATTGTGGCCAATTAAATCAGGGAAAAAAATTAAAATAATCCCAGGTCTTACTTTGAAGAGTAACAAAAGTTTGTCGGGTTTGAGTGGTAAGAAATACTGGAGAGGCAGGCTTCAGGATGAACCTTGAACTAGAAGTGTTTGATACTAATTTCAGTAAGGCCTAGCATACAAATTGAGCATTGCCATGGAGGAATGGGTAGAGTTAAAAGGATGAGTCTATTTTGAAGATATGAATTTTTAAATAAGTTGCCCAGGGAAAATTTCATTCAGTGTACTAGATACATGCTCCTTGGAAGGCAATGTAAACAAGAGAAAGCCAAGAGTTCTGGCTCATTTGCACATTACCAGTTAGATGCTGAGAACAAAACAGAACTAGGAAAACTGAAAATGATAGAAGGGGATGGAGAGGCATGAAATGAAACAGATGATTATATCTGGGAAGCTGATGTCAATGATTCTGGTAGAATGATAAAACCCTTTACAAACATTGATATCTTAAATAACACATCAAATAACTAACAACATGAATTTTAAAGACCAGCATTGACAAGAGCTGGAATGATGAGAATGGAAGAAACTTTCAAATGTTATACAGATCAGATTTATACAGACAGAATTATCCTCTTCATGCTAATTACTTTGGAGTAAAGTGCACAGAGGATGCTGTTCACTCACTCACTCACTCTGAGGGGCATGAAGATGGTATAAGTATTAGTAGTTGGTCAAATTCAACACATGAAAGAGGAATGTAAATAAACCCTTTCTTAGCACTGGTGTGATGGGGAACAGCATGGTACCACCACTAATTTTAATCATGTTTCTATTGTATACTACTCTACTGCATGTAGGACCAAAGAAGAAAGACTTTAACATACCTTGTCTATCTACTTCAAGTAGAAAATTAAGCATTTTTCCATTGTTTTTAACTTATTCCAATTTGTTTTTATTGAATCAATGATATATCCTTTCCCTAATCACAAATGTTTACTCTTAAAATGTACCATGTACACTGCTATGATCAACTGCATCCAATTCAACACAAAATAATATGACCATAGTGCCTCAATAACTGACTTATTGTTATCTATTCCCTGGGCTCAGAGTTTATGTAAAAATATTGGGCACTGAGGAATGTTTGGATGCTGAAAGCACATTAGTCATTTACTTCCCTCTTCAATTTCACTTTGTTCTCATTGGATGTGAATAAGTATGTTTTATGTAATGGATTCAATGTGGAAATTATTTTGGGTTATTTAAAATGAGGTACCACTGGGTTATCAATTAAGAGAATGATTTGGGTGCATGTTATAATTTCATCAATTATTCCAAATGATTAGGTTTATATTTAAAATAAACATTTATTTTCATTTGTTTAAAGGGGTATTATATTATTTTAGATATAAAGATAAGAATTATAGATTTTCTAGTTGAATTTGAATTGTTTAATATTTGAGATTTAAAGAAATTTAGATACATAACCCAAACCATTTTAATGGAAAATATTAAGAAATCCCTAAGATTGATTTGCAAGTACTACATAGCTCAGTTGGTGAAACATCTGATATATAATCCCTCATTTCTTGTTTGAGCAAGCATTTAGCCCAGCTTGTTCTGAACTAGTTCAAGTTGTGAACTTGTGTGCTATTTATCTTCACTGAGTTTATAATTTGTCTGCACTGATGCTAACTCACTCATGTCACTGTTAAATGATGTCAAATGTCCAAATACTTTCCAAGAGTGCAAAAAAGCAGCTAGTGCTCTCAACAGCTGATTCAATCTCTTCAGCACCTCACCACAGATTTTCCAAAAATTGTGAGTATTCTTTATCAAATTACAAATTTTAATCTACTTCCTTAATCTATTTTAAGAAAGCTTGTCATTTTAAGATACATATGAAAATGATTCCATAAATAATATATAATAGTCCAATCTGAAAAAAGGGTTAAGAATAACCTGTATCCTTCTGTATTTCTCAAATTTAATATGAAATTAATCTTCACTATTAAACAAAAATACTTTAATAGGTATTTACTTCAATTTTTTTTCAAATTAATTTACCCAACATTATCCTGAAGAATTTGCTGGAAACTTTATAAACATTCAGAGTTAAGGTAGGATGATTATTGGTATTCATTCAATAACCTGAATATTGTACTTACTAAATATTAAACACAAAGCTTCTTACCTTAATTTAAATATTTTCTCATCAACTTAACAATTTAGCATACAATTTCTAATTATTCTTTCACCAACTGATATTGCACAGTATCATAGGAGTTTAAGGAATATAAACATATTTAAGAGAAGCAGAGGGAAGATGCAAACTCTTGGAAATTAACAATTAATTGGACTGAGTAATGGTATTAGTGGGATAGGAATAAGCATAAAAATTCATGAGAATGGGAAGAAGTTTTGAATTCTCATATATTTCTTAAGGCCTTCTTCATCCACTTGTTGCCAAATCTACTGGTTATTTTGTCAATTTTCGTTGTTCTCACATCTCTAGTTAACCCTTCCTGAAACCGACCTGACTGAGTTGTTCCTGTGTTCATATGTGTGGGTTCTTCCTCCTGTCTTTCTAAATAACTCATATCCATATTACTATGGATGAACAACATAATTGCTTTCCCTGGAAGAATCGACCAAAGGCAAAAGTTGTAACATGTCTAATTTTGCCTGTTTCTCACATTTGGATAGCTGTTTGTATATAAATCTATGATTTACAGTGTTTAGAAGAACCCTCTCTAAGGTTATACTAGATAATGATATTATCTCCCAGGCTTCCTGCTCCCATCCTAAAGAATGTGCTCAGATTGAGAATTAATGATTCAAATCTCTAATTAAATTATTCATAATAGTAACATCACTTTCAAAGTGATGCATTTTACTAAAACTTTCAGCATTAATGAAAACATTCTACATGTGTGTCATCCAATACCATTTTTCCATACCATCTCTCAGAGCAGGCCAAATATGTTTAGTGAACACATGGAATAAAGATACTGTGACTATAAAAGTTTAATTTAATTCAATTTGATAAATTAATTTTTAATAGCCATGTTTTGCTTATGGACAATTTATTACAGAAAACATCTAAAATTGATTTATAATTTTGTATATTTAATTTCTGCTTTGTAAAATGAGAGTTTTTTCAATGAGTTATATAAAATTGATTTACAGAAACAACTGACCTGAAAAAGGGGGAGCTCTTGTTCCCTAGACTGATAGCTGGGAAACCAACATGGGAATGACCCAGACCCCCGGAATGTGGGTGTCAGTGAGGAGACCTTGGAAATCTATGGGGCCCCTTGTAGTGGATCAGTACTTATCCCTAGCATAGCAATGGACTCTGGGAGCCCATCCACATGGAGGGATATTCCCTGAGCCTAGACACAAGGGGGTGGGCCTAGGCCCTATCCCAAATGATATGACAGACTTTGAAGACCCCCTACAGAACGCTTCACCCTCCCTGGGGAGCAGAAAGGGTATGGGATAGGTACAGTGTTAGTTGGGGGGGGGGAGCAAGGGAGGAGGGGAGTGAGAGGGAACTGGGTTTAACATGTAAAATAATCTTCTTTCAAATAAAAAATAAAATAAAAAAGTCTTAGTTAAGTAGAAGTTGAGAAGATATTGAAATTTTTTTTCTAACTACCTAAAACATTCTAAGAGGCAAATGCAGTAAAAATAGGGTTTTGTATAACATACATACATAATACATACAAACATATATACATACCCTAAGTCTTATATGTGATATAACAATACACATAAAATTATAATTTTAATACCACTTGAATTCTTTGTTTCTACTTTCTGTTTTGAATGGCAACAACCTGAAATTCTCTTATGTGAAGAGCTTAGATTGTTTTTAACTTTTATTCTTCTTTCATAGGTCCTGACTGCAGTTTCACCTTCCATCCCTCTCTCACCGTCCCACTCCCCCAGATTAACTCCTCCTCTGTTTCCCTGTCTAACAAAGCAAAACACACAAACAAAACAAAAGCAGGCCTTCTGTCTCTCAGGTATACCCACTGAACATGGCTTAACGAGATACAGCTTACAGGGCACAAAATGACATATCAATGTTGAACCTGGCAACCCATTAGGAGGTAAAATGTCCCAAGCTCAGGCAAAAGAGTCAGAGACAGCCTCCACCTCACACTCCCACAACTCCTATTTTTGGGAGTCTCAAAAGAATATCAAGCAACACAACCATAAATTACATGCAGAGGACCTAGTTTAATCCACACAAGGTCAATGTTTGCTGCTTCAGTGACCTTAGTATGAGCTCCACTTAGTTGGTTCTGTGGGTTGTGCTCTCATGGTATCCTCAACTTTGCTAGCTCTTACATTTCTTTCTCCCCATCTTCTGTGGGGTTGCCCTGGATCCGCCTCCTGTTTTGATGTGTATGGCTACATCTGCTCCCATTGGTAGCTCGACGACACTTGGGCTCGGCACCTCAGATCCTAGATTTTAATTGTTGTGTCTGTGTGGTTATGCTGTGAAACTAGAAGAAAAGCATCCATACTGGGGAAGAATGGATCCTGAGAGAAAAACAACAAAAAAATGAGGACAAAGGGATGTGTGACATGAATGCCAAATAGAAGCTGTTGGAGTGGAGGGTTCTGGCACACAGAGGAGAGGTGGCGGTAGGGGAACATGGAGGCAAAAAAGAAGGAAGACGAATACAAACAGAATGTATACTAATTCCATAGTGAAAGCAATTTCTATGTTTGATCAATAAACCACCAATACTACTAATAATAAAGTAGGAGAAAACTCAAGGGGGAAATGTTGAAAATCATTAGCAAATCTTAGAGGCTAGCAACCTTCTTAAAGTAAAACTATAAATGCAAGCAAATACTTCTCCAGGAGTTTATTCACCTAATACAAATGTTACTCATATTTTTCCTATCTTTTTTATTTAAACTAGAAACAAGATTGTTTTACATGTGAATCCCAGTTCCCTTTCCCTTTCCTCCTCCCCTACCACAAGCCCCCAACTAAAACTCTACCTTTCACGTATCCTTTCTGCTCTCCAGGGAGGGTGAAGCCTTCCATAGGGGGTCATCAGAGTCTATCCTATCCTTTGGGATAGGGCCTAGGCCCACCCCCATGTGTTTTGGATCAGGAAGTATCCCTCTATGTAGAATGGGCTCCCAAAGTCCACAACTATGCTAGAAATAAGTATTGAACTACTATAGGAGGTACTGTAGATTTCCAAGGTCTCCTCACTGAAACCCACATTCTTGGGGTCTGGATCAGTCACATGCTGGTATCACAGTTATCAGTCTGGGGACCAAGAGCTCCCTGTTATTCAGGTCAGCTGTTTCCGTGGGTTTCACCAGCCTGGTCTGGACCCCTTTGCTCATCACTCATCCTCTGCAAATTGATTCCAGTTCAGTTCAGTGATTAGTTGTGGGTGTCTGCTTCTACTTCCACCAGTGGCTGAATGAAGGCTATAGGATGGCATATAAGTCAATCATCAATCTCATTATCAGGGGAGGGCATTTAAGGTTGCCTCTACTCTGTTGCTTAGATTATTAGCTGGTGTCATCTTTGTAGATCTCCAGACATTTCCCTAGTGCCTGATTTCTCTGTAAACCTAAAATGTCTCCCTCTATTATGGTTTTGCCTTTCTTTTTTTCTTCTGGTCTTCCCCCGACTCAAACTTTCTGCTCCCTCATGTCTTCTTCACCCCCTCCTCTTCTCCCCTTCTCATTCTGCTAGCTCCCTCTCCCCTTCTCCCATGCTCCCAATTTGCTCGGGAGATTTTGTCCCTTTCTCCTTCTACAGAGGACCATGTATGTCTTAGGGTCCTCCTTGCTTACTAGCTTCTCTGGCAGTGTGGATTGTATGGTGGTAATCCTTTACTTTATGTCTAAAATCCACATATGAGTGAGTACATACAATGTTTGTCTTTTTGTGACTGGGTTACCTCGCTCACAATGGTTTCTTCTAGTTCCATCTATTTGCCTGCGAATTTCAAGATTCCATTTTTTTTTCTGCTGAGTAGTACTCCATTGTGTAAATGTACCAATTTTCTCTATCCATTCTTCCATTGAGGGGCATCTAGGTTGCTTCCAGGTTCTGGGTATTACAAATAGTGCTACTATGAACATCGTTGAACAGATGTCCTTGTTGTATAAATGTGCTTCCTTTGGATATATGCCTAAGAGTGGAATTGCTGGATCTTGTGGTACACTGATTTCTATTTTCCTGAGGAGTCGCCATAATGATTTCCAAAGTGGCTGTACAAGTTGTAACAGTCCTGCCTCCATCCACCAGACCAGGACCAGGTAGGCCAGGGGCTGCTTCTGGTTCGGGTTCAGCAGCCCTGCTCAAGGACACCTGAGGCCTGGGGACTGATCACTTGATATGAACTCTGCAGGAGCCAACACATCCAGGGACTGCCAAGGCCCCAGTAACAGTCTTGCCTCCAGCCAGGAGAAGAGAACAGACATCAGAGTATTGGAAATGTTTGCATCATAATTTCTTATTATGAGTAAGTCATAATTCTACATCTCTTCAGTACTATTTTCTTCTTCCCATTGTAACTAAACTCCATTCACACAATCCATGAAGAATATCTATGAAAGAATCAGTGTCTCCCTATGGGAGACCATATGGTTTCCCAATGGGAAACCATTGAAAGACAAATTCTACTCATTGGATTCTTACAGATCCAAGTCTCCTAAGAATGCACCTGCTGTCTTTTCTGACAACATGTTAATAGGTGATTGCAGTTTCCATTGTCTTCTGGCTTTAGCGATTTCTTGATTTGTGATGTGTCTTGTGTTACCATGTGTTTCAAATGCTCATGCTCATATGTAACCATGTATCATATTTCACTGTATGATTAGAGTGCATTGGCCATTGAGTGTATGCAACAAAAACCTCTAATTTAATAAATTAGCCCCATTTGTATGTCTCACAGAACATTCTAAAACTGCCTATCTTTAAATCACCACCTACTTCTTCAGGTACTCTAAATGATGGGTTATAAAATCACTTGTATGCTGTTATTTCCTGTATCATGAAATATAAAAAGATATAGACTTTACACTTAAAACAGTTCCTAAATTTTTCAAATTCAAAAGCTTGTTTGAATTGACTATGATATACCAACACTCATATATTGATATATCATTACCTAAAATACAGGTTCTGGAAAATAATTAGATCATGAGAGTAGAGCTATAGTGATTGGTTTCCAGTGGCCAGAAATGAGAGATCCCTTAAAGTTAGCTGTAGCCTGCAACATGTGTAGGTACAACAAAAATATTACCCTGTATTAATAAAAAAAAGCAATCCTACAACCAGAAATTGAGTCTACTAGCACCTTGGTCTTGAACTGACTTCTAACTTTGAGAGATAAATGTCTCTTATAGCTTAGGGTACTTTGTAGTTAGCATACAAACAGACTGACAAAACTAATTTTTATGTTTTTGCATTATTATAAAAGTAGCTCTCAGTCTTCCTTCATTAAATAGTCCATATCCTAATTCTCAAGGCCTTGCTTGTATAGACAAGCTTTGCTATTTCCTGAGACTGTCTGTGAAACACATATCAGGAAATCTTAACATGGGACAAAACCTGTGATGAGTAACACTAGAGGGACAAGTAGGGAGAGGGTGTTATTCAAAAACTGATAACCAAAAATTGTTTAATCTCATGATGCTCATAATAAAATAAAATAATGATAATAATAAAGGGGACGTGGATCTTTCACAATACTTTAGAAACAAAAGTCTAAGTTAGTTTTTGTCAGAGTTTTAGTCTTACAATTCTGAGACATGCTTTTAGTACTCAATATTTGCTATTTAGAATAAAGACCTATTGGCAGGCATGGTAGCATATTATCAAAAGAAGAAAGGTGGCTAAGGAATGGAAGAGAAATTATCTACTGAAGATTTTACCATCTGCAGTTGTAAACAGTTGTAGTTTCTGGCATATCCAGGTGACACAAAGAGAATCACAGTGGGCCTAAGTGGATTATGTAGAGAGTTTACAGTGGGAGGAACACAGACAGTTGTCAAACTGCAATAGATTCTACCTTTTCTTCAGTGTAATGAACTTTTACAAAATACTATAAATGCTGTGAAACAGTGCTATGATGAGATTTTGCTAAGTGTTGCAAACATTTGAAGTGTAGCCAAATTTGTCAACTCAAGGTTGGTATGTTCACATGAGGCTTACTTGAAGCAGTTCAGGAAAATCTGATAAATAGACTAAAAGCTATGTGACCTAACCCCATTTTGCTTGCAAACATACATACTCGTGCATGTGCACACACACACAACACATATATATGTCCAATTTAGTGTATACCTATGGGAACTTGTGTCAACAGGTGGAAGGTGTTATTTCTGCACATGTAATAGTACTGACTTTCTCCAACTAAGTGGTTCCTGTCCTGACTCCTTTCAATATAGTATTGCCTTCATAGTCAACAAAGCATCACTACTTTGACATGCTGTCAGAGAGTTACAATGATAATCACCAGTTCCTGATACTGCACCTGAGTACATTTATGTCAGGACCCCATAACTCTCACACCTTCACAGATTTTCTTGTTCAGCTCACCATCTCTCCATATTCTTTTCTTGTGTTCCTGATACACCTGCATGCAATTTTCAAACTAATAAAATTTAAAAAAATATGATCTCAGCTGGGCAATGGTGGTACATGCATTTAATCTGAGCTCTTGGATGGCAGAGGCAGGCAGATCTCTATGAGTTCAAAGCCAGTCTGGTCTACTGACTGAGCTCCAAGAATGCCAAGGGTACACAGAGAAACCCTGCCTTGAAAATCAAACAAACAAAAACAAAAATCTCCATAGTCTTTTATTAAAACCCTTCAATGATTTCATACTGTCTGGATGTGAAAATTTAAATTATTTCCCATGACACAACTTGTATTTGTTTGAAATTTAATATTATTTTGCACCAAAGTTTTGATGAAAAGACAGCAAAAGCTATCTTCGATGCTACCTACCATCAGCTTCCACTCAATGAAGGAAAGAATTTTTGGAAATTATTTGGGTCAAAGAGAAAATAAAAATATATCAGAGCAAACAGTATTGTTTTATGTGACATTGAAAGATCTTTGATGATGACATGTTCCACAGAGAGATAGATGATGATCATAGATTGATAGATAGATAGACAGACACAATGATAGATAAATAGAATACAAGTGAATGGATAAATGACAATTCATAATTAAGAGTGATTTCAGAAAACCAAGAGCTTCGTAAGCTACAAGAGTACATAAATCAAAGATTTCAGTAAACATCAGAGTAATGTCACGTACATAAGAGTTTTTAGGAACACACAACTGCACATTCATGAAAAAATGAGGACTAAAGAGGCAAATATAATACTGAGTTCTGTTGTACAACTATCTTCAGTTTCACAGAACTTCAGAGAGTCTCAATATTCTTGTGGTGTTTTGAAATAGAATAGCTCCCATTGCCTTGTGTATTTGAATCCATTGTCACCAGGGTTTGACACATTTTGAAAAGGATTAGGAGGTGTGCCTTTATTGAATAGGTTTGGTCTTGCTGGAGGAAGTGTGCCACAGGGTTTTGGGTATAGGGAATTACGATTTTAAAACCTCATGCTAGGCTAGTTCTCTCTTTTTGTGTCTGTCTGTCTGTACAACAGGATGTAGTACTCTGTGCTACTGGTCCAGCATCTGCATGATACCCTGCTCCACAGCATGATGATAATAGCCAAAACCTCTGAAACCATAAGCAAACTTCCAATTAATTGTTTTCTCTTACGAGTTGCCTCAGTCATGGTGTCTCTTCACAACAGTAGAACAGTGACAAACAGCGACTGAGAAAAATATACAGTGCTTCACAGCTAGTACATGAGACTCATTGCCCCATAGTAGACATAGGAGATTTAAAGCATTCAGAACAATTAAATGCATGATCTGCCAGCACAGAGAAGAGGAAGATCTTGACATCTGTAACTCATACTTTTGCTCTTTCTCAGGAGTGTGTGCCATGATCATGTCCCATTCATGTCCATTGAGGTAGAACAACAGAACCTTGATACATTTCAATGGACTTACAAAAGGACACTTAATTCTAATAATAAAGTTATGTTTTGCTTTGGATCATAAAATCCAACAAATTGTCAATTTCATGTATATTGATCATAAAATCAGTGGTATAGACACATTGTGAAAGTATTTAGGCTTGTTTTCCTTTACCACCATATAATGAAATCATCATATACCCATCAGTTTTCATATTTCTCTAAGAGAATGAGATGGAAGTAGAACTCATTCTACTTTTTCTATGAGATAAAGCCCCTATTGTAGAAGCAGAGACCTAAGTTTGAATCCCAGCACTAATATAAAAACCTAAGTTGGCAGTACATACCTGTAATCCCATCAATGGACAGACAAAACAGGCCAGATATTTGGTGCTAGAGGGTCAACCAATCTAATTGAAACAGCAAGCCTCCAGGTTCAGTTAGTATCCAAAAAATAAAGCCTAGAGGCTAGGGGGACAGCTTTCTGTGGAAGTGTGAGAGCCTGAGTATAGAAACTCAACACACAGGTGAAAATTGAGTAGGTAAAACTGAGTAGGCAAATGGTGTATGCGTATAACTCAAGTATAATTCCAGAGCTTGGGGGACAGAAACAAAGCAAGCTGACTAGCTAAAGCACTATAACCTCTGAGTGCCAATTTCATTCTACTATAGGAAATAAGATGTACAATGATCAAAGATGACACCCGTACATGACATCAACCTCTGACCTCTTCGTGCACATATATACATGTGAACACACACACACACACACACACACACACACACACACACACACACACACACATATACACACAATTTCAAAAGAAGAAATAAAACAAAGGCAGAGTACTGTAGTGCAGAAGAACATAGCTGGAGTTGACCTGTTGCTTCCACATACATGTAGATAAGGGTACCCATACACCCAAGTGTGCATGTAGGCATATACCACACACATACACATAAACATATAAACCACAAATAAATGAAAAAATATATTACATGCTTAAATCCTAGCATAGGAGGCAGGAGTAAAAGTACTACTACTTCAAGGCTATGCTAAGCTACACTGGGAATGCACAGCTAGCCTGGGCTATATAAATACCTTTCTGAGAAAAGAAAACAAATCAGAGGCAGGTGGGATGTTGGCGGGGAGGGGAGGAAGAGGGAGAGGGAGAGGGAAAGGGAGAAGGGATTGACATCTGAAGCAAGCTTGTTCCTAATTTGAACTAATAAAATAAAATTAAATTAAAAAGAAAACAAATCAAAAAAGGAATAATATTTTCTTAAGGATAGTAAGTAGATAAAATGGTCTCCTTGAAGATGGATATTATATATGTAAATAAATGTATACCTATGTAAATATGTGTATATATAATATCTATAAATGTGTGTATTCAAACATGTTCATTATTAGGAAATTTTATATTGAGCTCTGTAATCATGCTTAAACTGGGCTAAAATTTGTCTAGGTTTGACTAGGTTTATGGAATTGTTAGGTTTAGAAAAGAAAAAACCTTTGTATTTTCATAAGTCACTTTAAAAAAAGCCATTTATGTTAGTCCTTTGTCCTCTTCAAATGGCCTTGGTTAACAAGGTGATTTGAGAGTAAAGTCCTTACTTTTTGAACTGAAGGGGTGACAAAAAAGCTATTATAAGGCTTTTGCTTTAGTACAGTTAAGTGGAACAGAAAGACATTGTGGGCATTTATCAAAGCTGTTAAAGGGCGGAGGTCCAGGATCTCAGGCAACAAGTACAGTAATGATCTACCATTTGCACAATGGACTATGATCATCTAGGGACCTAAAAAAGAATTAAGTTATTTATACTATGATGACATTGTGAAGGTAAATTTAAAGCTAAAACCTTTCTGTTAGTTCTTCTGCTGGTCTCAAAGACCAGGCTACATCAGCAAATTGTGCCTTTGCTAACCCGCTCCAATCCAGCTTGCTGTCCTTACATCCCATCATGGGCTTCAAACAAATATACCCAGAACACAGGAAACTGCCTCAGTATCCCTATGTAAATGTCTTCCCATTCTTGTTTATTGGTTCCTTCTAAAACAAAAGAGCACAATGAGATGGCACTACAGGTACAAATGACAATTTCCCATTTTTTATGGATGTCAAATATTGTTTGAAATTTCAGTGTGTCCACTGAGTATTCATGCAATGGAAGCTTGGCTCACAGTGGTAGGGTGGTTATGAGGTAGTGAGATCTTTAAACAGTGCTACCTAGCAGAAGGCTCTTCAATCACTAAGATGCCATTCCAGAGACAAATGCTGTTCTATCAAACTGGATCCTAGTGAAAATGATATTTAACAATAGAACAAAACTAATCAAAGTCTATGTCCTATTTTAGACTTAGTTATATGATCACTCTCTCTTATACATAATCCTTCACTATTATCTGCCCAAAATAATTCCAAAATTATGTTGGTCCCATAACCTTGAACATTCAAATCGGAGAACTAAATAACATTTTTCCCCAAAATGTACCCTTATCATGTATTTTAGAATGTAAGTGTAAAAAAGAGTATTCTAGTGGGAGTGGGAAAAATATGTGTCAAATCATGTGGTTTTGTTTTATTTTGAAGATGGTTTTGTAGAAATTAAACCAAGAAACTTGTGCCTAGTAGGTAAGCAATCTACCCCTGAGCTCAATTTTCAACCTTGTCATTTTAGGTTTTGAGATTAAATGTTTGGTTATTCCTTGCAATATATATATATATATATATATATATTATATATATATATATATATATATATATATATATTAATGTTCATACCAGGACACAGATGGGCTTAAGAACATGTGATAAAAATTAGATGCAATAGGAGCAGATGTGATGTTAAAATAAAACTAATATAATTATTTTGTATTTATGTTGATAAAATATGTTTTCTAAAATGATGGCTTGTTCAAATTTTAATGTCTACTCTAATGTGTGAAAATAATGACTATCATTTATAATAGATTTATAAGACAAGTGGTCACTTTACCTAAAATTATATTACATAGTAGAGTCTATGTTTTCTCATTACTACACATTGAATTTCATTCAAGAACATACATACACACATATAAAGGAAAGCTAACTTTTAGAAAAATCTATTTCTTAAAGTCTACATAAATTTGTATAATATAGCTGCTAAAAGGCTAAAGTGACAATTATATTTTCTCTTCACTAGTTGTTTTATGGTGTTGAAGGTGCCTGAGGATTTGTCAAATTGGAAGATCATCCATAAGTTCTAGGAAGAAAAAAAATCATTCATAATACTAAAGTTAACAATTATCTGGCATAATGGAATATGTTCAACACTTAAAACAATTTAATAACATTGTTCATATTCCCATCTGCCCTTTCTCTTTAAGCAGAGTAAGTGAATCATTTATTTTAAAAAGTTAAAGGTTCGTATCCAGCAAACTTTAAAAGACTCATATTGTAAGTCAATTTTGTCATTGCAACATATAAAAAATCTTTAACATTGCATTAAACCTTGGTAAATGGTTTGCAAGTCCTTGCAATGTAGCTACAATTCTTTGGAATGCTATGAAACTTGAGATCAACAAGTCTAGACAAGTTCAGGATGTAGTAAATAAGCCATAATTCCATCAAGAAGGAAGTTCAGCCTTATGCAGTGGAAATATAGGATATCACCAGGCTTCTTCCAACAATAAAGCTCCTCATGTTTATTATGTGTTGAGTAAGGCTACCAATATACCTTCTTTTTCACAAAGTAATCCAGGCAGTTTGAGACAGCTGTGCAATCACAGTCTTGACCAATATGTCACACTTCTGCAACAGTGATACAATCATTTAGAACTACAGGTGACTTCTACTTGCACTTGCTTAGTGATTCTACAACATTGAAAAGGTAAACAAGCCCCTTTAGAAATCACAAGAATCCATAGCCTTAGATAAAAGATGTGAAAAATCCTGCAATTCCTAACTAATGGAAATAAGTTTTACATGTGGAATGTGTGTGTGTGTGTGTGTGTGTGTGTGTGTGTGTGTGTGTGATATAATCAACAAGTGACATGGAAGGCATAGGGAGATAAGGTGCTACAGATACATCCATTTCTTTATTAAATAGTGGAAGGCAGAAGAAAGGATAGTTTTAAAAACACATTGCCATAATAAAGGAAATAAATGTTGGTATACTTTACACAAAATTTGTCTACATTTTAGCAGATTGAAACTGAGCACTAAGCCACAGGATTAATCAAAGTGGCTACCAAGCATTTGAAAGGAGGTTGACAAGGATGAGTTGTGTAAACAGGAGCTATTTCCAATTTTAGGGAAAAAAAACTACATAACCATATCAGTGAAGTGATTTGGTGTGGGAATCTGGTGAGGCCTGACCTGTACAACTTCTCCAAAGCTCTATCTTTCTGGAAACATGTCCACCCTAGTCCTAGATTCTACTTAAAAACTGATTCTTTTATTAAATATATAACCGTTAATTTTACAATAATGGACTCTGATGAACTTAGTACATATGCCCTCCTGATCTAGTTAATTTTTTCGAGACCTGAAAACCCAGCTCCCCATGTTGCTGGTTTTGGAGTCAAAAAGCTCACCAGTTAAATGGGTCATACTACCCTGGGTAATTTGATGGTCTCAGACTTTCAAGTGCTTTTCTGTTCTCCCTTAGCTCAGATGCACAAAAAGAAGAGCTGAGAGCATAAAAAATTTTGCCTAAAAAGTTAGGAGAAGTCCTTCCCAGGTACTCACTAGCCTTCATTTGTACTAGATTCCCATTGCTGGAACCAAAAGAAAACCTTTTCTGTGGCCTATGCCATCCATTAATTAACATGCCATTGTAGCAAAGCTGAAGAGCTGACACATAGGTGCTCAGCACACAACTAGCTTGCCACACCTCACAGACAGGTAATCATTCATAATTAACATGGAACAAGAGAAATAATAATTATACAACTCAAAACTGTAGGAGAAAGAAGGTGAGGAAGAACAGTCCACATTGTCTTAGGGCCTGAGTGAGTAACAGAATGGAAATAAGTAGTGGGGTTTGAGAGAAGGTGGATAATTTGCTCTTACCCAGCAACAGCAACATCAGAAACCCTGCCTTCCATTTGCCTCTTCTGCCCCATTCCCTACGTAGTTCATTACCACTGGCATTTTTTTTGATATTTCGAGGGTAATTGTGTAATTAATGTGAGAAAATATATCACATACCTTATATAAAATATCTCAAAATTACCAATAATTAGAACAAGTAAGTGTTCAAAGCACATAGAAGACGTATTTATTCTAAAATCGGTACAACACCTGTCAACAAATCAGCCACTACAGATTTTCACTGACTCAGTCATCCACCATGATGGCACATATTCTAGGCTCTAGTATAATCACCAGCCATTTTAATAAATTTGTGTGATTCTATGCTATGGTAAGTGCTGTGAGGATAATGTGGTAACAGGACAAGGCGATTACAAATCCTATCCAGTAGGGATTCAAAGAGGCAGTGGCATACACAGTGTAGTTGTGAGAATGGTTGTGGTCTCTCTGTAAGGAGAAGCACTGCAATAGGAACATTCTGAGAGACTAGATTGGTAGATTTACTAAGAAAAACTAATATGTTTGTTAATGGAGAATTGTCTGATAGGGGCAAACTGTCATGATCATGAAATAGATAAGCAAGGGGTGGGTTTAAAAGTGACTATGGGACCCATGGTAGTTTATGAATTAAAATAGAAGTCTGAATTTTTAATCATGTAGGATGGAGTGCAGTCCCCCAGAGAGAAAGATGGTCAGATGTTTACTGGAATAATAGCCCTAGAAGAAGTGTAGAGAACAAAGCCAGGGACAGAGAGACTGAAAAGTGGAGATCAACTTGAGGATTTTTGGAAAGAGTGGAGGGAAGGAGGCAATATACTATACAATAATAGTGAAGTAATTTGCTATTCAAACATTGAAAACATATACACAGAGAATACTTAGCATTGATTCGACATTGTAGGCAGTGTAATATCAAATGGATACCTTTGAATTGCTTTTGTACATTGGATCTACTTTAGTGAAGAAGAATGAGCAATGAGATAAAGTAGAATTTGTAATATATATGCTCAAAAATGACAGGTGTAGTCTTTGGGCAAGCAACTTGTAGAGCAAATAATCAAATTTCTCAAAATTTTTTCACAGTATTAAGCCTTCAACTAAAGCTATTGTTAAAGATGGAAAGATTATTACCTACCAATGAATGCCTAGAAAACCTCTCCTAGTGAAAACACTCTTGTTCTTATTTTAAAAGAGGTAAACTTGTGGGAAAGTGTCCCTCTGCTTGGTTCCAAAGACTTCTCTTCAACATGCATTTCAAATGGAAAGGAGAGTAAAAGAATTATGTAGGCTACTTGGGTGTGGTCTTAATAAAAATAACCATGTGTATATTTGAGTGTCTGCATACAAGGTTGTGCACAATATACATGTCTAGATTGCTTGGTGGTAAGAGAAGTGCATCAACTCTTCTGACACTGGAAATACAGGTGGTTGTGAGCCACATTGTGGGTGCTAGGGAAGAACTCACTGACCCTACACATTTGGAGTTAAACTTGCTTCTAGAATTCCACAAATTAGGGGCCTAACATGGATCATCTTTTTCAATTAAACACTGACTGTCCCAGAGTTATAATAAATTTCACCAACTACAATTATTAACAATACATTTTGTTTTAACAACATATCTCATATTTTCAGTAAGGCAGGATGTTTCACACTGACCTACACAGTCAGTAGCTGTTAGAGAGACTCTTCATCTGCTTCCTGTGGATTTGAACACGATGGAAGTATGCTAAGTTCACAGTGCCTGTATGTTTTGGGGGAGACAGCTATATTTTTATTTATACAAAATTTGCCCTCTTCCTGAAATTCTGCTCATAATGTGATCAATATCACTAGGTATATTCATTGAGGAATCATTATTTTTGAACTGGGAACCTAACTAGGATGATAGCAATAACTGAAAAAATAAACAAACAAAGAAAAAGCCATTGAACAATAAGAGTGAAAGTGTTGGCCTTTAATCAAAGGACTAAAGACAGAACTCCCTCATTTCTTGGGTGCTTAAAGGAGTTCATTATTTCTCTTTCTCTACTTAGTCTTACCTTTTTGTGGTAGTAGATACATATTAAGCCAAAATTATTGTCTTGGTGATACTAATTTTCCTGTAATAATAGTAATAGCTAAGGCACATAGAGGGCTTGCTATTCATCAAGCAGAGTTCATAGAATATATCTCCTTGTAATTTGTCAAGACAGCCTTATGGCATGCATTTCAAGGCCTGTTTTGGAGCAGGCTAAATTGGAACACAGCAGGAATTCAGTTTTAAGTGACACACTCGCAGGCTCACACTTAACTTGTATGATGC
Organism: Cricetulus griseus; assembly: GCF_003668045.3. Lineage (NCBI taxonomy): Eukaryota > Metazoa > Chordata > Mammalia > Rodentia > Cricetidae > Cricetulus > Cricetulus griseus. Next base: position 36,879,261 of record NW_023276807.1, on the reverse strand, counting down.
AAAGTCTGCCATCTTCTCCCACTTTGCCAACTACTTCAAGTGAGAAGTCTGATGATCTACCTCCCTTGATCCAGTGTTTTCATGATTATGCAACTCTGACTTGGGAACGAAGTCAAGAGAGTCGATCTTTGAAGTTTAGGTTCATAGCTTGGTCTGTTTTCTACAGTTCTCATGTAAATGGATAAACTTCCATTACCTATGAACAAACTAGTGAATGGGAAAGAGACTGAAATAATCTATATCATATTGTGGAATATTTAGAGAGTCTGTTCCCCCATTATCCCAGTTTTCCAAAGGACTTGAGGCCCAGTGAGAAGGCAGGTTACCTAAAGTTTTCAATGAGCAACATACCTTGCAGTTAGACCCTCAACTCCAAATCATCCCTTCCTGCTTTCTTAATCACATGTTTTGCTGTGAATTTCCTTGCCAAGCATACACACTTCCATCGAGTATCACCACCTATACTACACTGTACTTCTTGAGCACTCCACAAACATCTGCAGCTGACAAAATGGACATGAGCTCTTTGCCCAGTATATCAGGGCAAATACTAGCAAACTCTGCCTGGGTCTTGTTGTCTCAGAACCAAGACTGTATTATGTTAGGACTTACGGTATTTTAACTGTGCACACAAGCAGCAATCCCAGAGCTTCAGATTCCCAAGCACAAAGATCAAGACTGTGAACCACCAAACCCAGATCAATATTTTTAAGTCAATAAAGGGAAAAGTATAGTCTCAGAAAAGGTCTCAGATAAAAATATTCTACAAAATATATGAATATATAATTTAGTAAATTTAGTAGATATACAGTTACACTCTAGGAATGAACAACTAGAGAAAAATCTACACAAAGAACTTTTCCCCCTTTCTTGCCTTTTCTAGTGAAAACTCAAGGAAAAATAATTTCATCTATATAGCATGTGAAATCAGCTTTAAGGTCACTCTGGTGGCAAAATGCAATATGCAAAGAGGTAAAGTGTCAACTCTTCATCCTTGGCTGTGAAAGTAACATGATTTCCCCTGACAGAAAAGAGTTGAACAACAACATAAATAAAATAAATAATATCCAATCAATTTACTGAAGCTCCTCCATGGATATGAATTAAATTTCTGAAAAATAGAATACTAGGAAATATCTTTTCTAATTTAAGATATTAATACTTGGAACCCAGAAAGGTAATTTTTTCATAATGTTGAGATAATTATTCTCTAAAGATTAGATAGACTCTTAATATAAGTACAGAAAAAAGTCCATTTTTAATAAAAGAAGGAGAATGGCTGTAACTTGTCTTGATGATCACTTCCTTTTATTGCATTAGTCCCTGCTGAAAAATAGCACATTTCCCAACTACACTGTAAATGTGCACACATCTACTTTCTTGATTTGTCCTGGGACTTTGTCTCCTGTCAGGTGTTTCTGTCCCTAAACCTCCAGTGGAGCTGAATTTATCAATTTGGTAGGTTTGGCTTGTTTGTTTGTCTTACAAAACAAAGTTGAGTTATTTGGACTGAAGTTTGGCACGCTTGTACCTCTAGTTACTTATTCTTAACTCTACGTTTTACTTTTTTCTACTAAACAAACACTGCAGGGAGAAATGTACACACTGGTTTGATGAAATCAATGTAAAATTTTTCCTTTCCTCGCTGCTTGGAAACTTTTTTTGTAATATTTTTATTTAAAAATATATTTAAGTTTTATAGTTATTTTTATTAACTTATGATATAATGCTTCAGTACTTCATTTTTGTTGCTTCTCTTCTCTCTTGCTGTTAGATGTGCATGTATCTTTTTGTCGTTGTTGCTATTGTTGCTAGTCTTTGGTTTGTACTTGTTTAACATATTATTGTTGATGAGGCTAGCATTAAAGGTCAATCATACACTATGATATTATAATTTTATATGAATTAGCATGTGGCCTGAGGTACAGAAGTTATTAATGTCTGACCTCCTAGAATATTACTGACTTTCAGTACTGTCTTCTGGTCAGTGGCTATAAATAACTCACTAGGATTTCCAATGAGAATCCCAGAAAGCTTACATTTGAGTACAACTTTGGGAAAGATGGTTATAATCGCCACTATAATTTCCTGGATGAGAATTTTCCAGGACTCAGAGACTGTACCTCAGAAGTTTTAGTCATCTTTATTTCACTTCTATTTTATTTGTAGCCATTTTACATTCCCATGTTCTATTGTTCTTTGGTAAACTACAGGGCTTGGCATCAATGAAGCATATGGAAATAGAAAATTTAATGCTCGATTATTTACTGAGAGACTGTTTTAATAAAATATGTGGAAACCATACAAATAGTAGGCCAAAACCGTACTATTTTTATTTTAATAATTAAAATATTAAACTTTATCATAATGAAACTTGCAAATGATATTAAAAAAACAGCAATGTCTTGAATCTCAATGGACTGTTAGGTTTGCCATTTGGAATGAAAACTGTATAGCTTTACATTGGATCTTGCACTTTCACTACAAAATATATCTTCATACATCTATCCACAGAGCAACAAAATTCCCATGACAGAGTTATTAGTTCAGAGATCAATTTAGATTTATATTCTTCAAATTCACACAAAATACCACATATTATCTTTCATGTGTGGAGTCTAACCAATAACGTATGTATGCATGAAAATCATTGTGCTTGAAGATACATTAAAACATCTAGAAAACAGAACAAGAAAGGCTAAATATTAGTGATGAGTGCAGGCAATGGGCATGGGTAATGCACTCTAATTTTTAAATATATTGGTCATGGTGGAGTCCTTTATCTCACCACAATTCTTGTAAGATGATATTTTCCATTGGAATTTTAAAATATATCAAACCCTTCTTCAAACACTCATCTGACATTGGGAGTCTCTCAGAGAATCTTCCTTCTGCAGTAGATGAGGAGACCCACAGCCAGACTTTATGCAGAGAGTTAGAAACCTTGGAACAGCAGCCCTAAATTGTATGCCTCCATTAAACCCTTTCCCTAAAGTCTCAAGGACCCCTGTAGAAGAGGAAGCAGAAAGAATATAAGGGCTAGAGGAGATGGAGAAGACCAGGAAATCATGTAGTGTATGATTCCTGGGTTCCATGATACTGTGGTCATCCTATTTTTTTCATTTTGACATTCATTTTAATAGTGTCTCTCTTTCTTACTTGTTTCCTGTCAATTTTAAATGTAAACTTTTTACAGCTTGGAAGAATAAAGAAATTAGGCCTTATAAATCAGTACCTTCAATATTCCCTTATCTTTCATCTCTTCTAGTTAAGTTATCTTTAAGAAGATACAACAGTTTTCTTTTCCGTTTTTGACCCACATATTTAATTACACAGTTATAATGTCACTGTTCAAATGAATTTCAAATCTTGCTCTAATCAATGTTGCATGTGATTTTGTCCTGATTTATGTCCTCCCTAAGATTCAGTTTTGTCTTCTTTTAATCATTATAATTAGCCATAATAATATCAACTATGAAAGATCCTGGTGAGAATTAAATGAAACACTTGAAGGGAACCTGAAGTGTTCGATTTCAGTCGAAAAGAAAAATCACTAAACCTGTTTTCCTACTTAAATTATGATTTTATAAGTATTACAGGAAACTAAAGCAATGATTTTCTAATTGGCCTCTCTGTCTCTGTTTTGCCTTCTTTTAAATCCAACTTTGGACTTAGGCTTAGACATATTTGAAAACACTTTAATAACACTACATCTATGATGGTTAATCTTGACCACCAACTTGATTGAATTAAAATTCAACTGGTGTTAGAATTAAGATATGAAATAGTCATCAAAAGACTCATAGATTAAGGGTATGCTTAGCACTTGAAGGGATTTATGGGAAGTGATTGCGTCATGTGGCTTCTGATTTTATCACCAGACTTTCTTACTGATGGTATCAAATTGATAGGCATTATTGGTAGCTAATTAAACCTCAAAGACTGGAGGAAATATAGGTGATTATGGGTGCCCCATTGAAAAATGCATCTAGTCATCTGTCTCTTCTATGTTCATTCTTTTTTCCTAGCCACCATAAATGAGTAGCAAGTTTTCCATGCCCATTTTCCATGACATACTACCAGAGTACAGAATCTAGAGTCATGGAGTTAGTGGACTATAGCACAAAAACAAGAAATAAATAAATCAAAACAATTCTTTTTAAATTTTCAAGTGGTCATGTATATGATTAAAAGAATAGTCAATACAACTTGTTCATTTTAAAACTGATTCAACTCCAAAGTTATCTAATGAGTTGGAAGAATGTTTCTCACCATGGAGCACATGATCCCAACAAACCCTCTTCTGTAAGACATTGTAAATCTTTATCAAATCACTTGTATATGCTGAAAATTACATTCTGTCAGATTACAATTTTAAGGGTTGGTTACCTATCATTTTTTAAATTAGTTTCTTTTATATCTAGCATGATTTTGATGGTATTTGTATGATTTAGTTTATAGGGAACAGAGGAAGCCCCAAGTGAATGAGTAAGGAGAGGACAAAGTTTTAACTTAGTGTCTAATAATGATATGAACTTGGCCATATCAATTCTCCAATGCTTTCCACCCATAGAAAATAAGACCTTCCTCAGTTAGGCTCAGGGAAATGGCAAATAGTCCATGCACAAATGCTGGCAGTGGAATCAGAAAGGGTCCCCTGTAGCTGCCACCTCCTGATTATTTTTAGCTATTGATTAGTCCCTTATAAGGACCCAAACTGAGACTGGCTAAACATGCCTCCTTGTTCATCTCTATATGGTAAAACTCCCTTGTTTAGCTGTATACAATAAGCCAGGCTCCTCTATTCAGATGTATATAATTAGCTTGCTGGTGGTGTGCTTCTCAGAGAGCATTGACTGAGCCTATCCCAGCTTTTCTGTATGGGCATCTTTTGTTTCTTCATTTCCCCTTTCCGAAGTTAGATCAAACCTAAAGCTGTGCCCGACTCAGTATATGTATGTGTCCTTTCTGAATATTTTTCTATGACAACATAACCACTTGTTTAAATTGTTTCCATCTCACTTGGTACAATCTCAGTTTCAGATTTTGATTCTTTGTATTCTCATTATTTACACATCATCTCACCTATCTTTCCAGGGACTTCTCTTATCCCACCTGTATTCTCATACTGAGTGAAAAGTCAGTTCTTGTTAATGCTTCAATTGATGAAAGAAACACTATTCTATTGAATTCCCACTAAACTAAGCTCCTTATATCCACATCTTTATATTTATAGCCTTAGCTATGCTTGTAAGGATCTCAAAACACTGACAAGTATTCCTCTCTCCCTCTCTTCATTTCTTCTTCCTTCCTTCCTTCCTTCCTTCCTTCCTTCCTTCTTTCCTTCCTTCCTTCTTTCTTTCTTTCTTTCTTTCTTTTCTTTGTCTTCTTCTTTTCTTCTCTCTGTCTCTCTCTGTCTCTCTGTCTCTCTGTCTCTGTCTCTGTCTCTGCCTCTCTCTGTCTCTGTCTCTCTCTCCCTTCCTCTCAGTCTCATGTAGCACAAACGGCCTTGTACTTGCTATATAAATAAGGATAGCCTAGAAATTCTGACCCTTCTGCCTCCATCCCCAGGTTCTTGAATTATGGGAAAATGACACCATATCTGGTTTTATGTAGTACAGGGAGTCACCAAAGATTTCCCATATGCTATGCAAACACTTTACCATCTTCAGCTACATCCTCACTTACTGATGTAGTGCTGTAGTAGCATAATATCTGTCTCCTGTGGAGTAGTTCCATGAGCTCAGACATCATACATCCTTGAGTACTGTTTTAGTGTTACATTTATATGAGTTTCTGTAACAGCATATCTGTGTATGTCTGTTCTCATACAAAGTGTTTCCATGTGTTTGTAAATGTTTGGTCTCATAGATATTAGGTGGATACTTTTTTCAATGAATCAAATGTATATTTTTTTTTACAAAGAGGATTGATGATACTCAAACACTAACAAAGGAAAATTGATAGGTTTATCTAGGTGCTGTAGGTTATATCAGATTATACTCGGTCAGGTTCAGTAACAAGATGGAGGTTATGTTAAATATTTTGATATTACTAAGAAATCTCACAATTAATACATATTTTAAAAGCTAAGCATGATCTTATGTGATTTTCTACAGAAATACTTTCAAAGGAAACTATTCTGACCATCTAAGAAAATTTTCATTTCTAAAAAAAATTCAGATTATCTCATTTTATATAGTGCCTCCAAGGAATCAAATAGTTGGAAACATGTACTACATAATTCAAATTACACAGCATAGTTTAACACAAAAATTTATTTGAAAAAGTTGTAAAAATATTCATGTTCTCCTGGAATAAATGTTGCTACCTGGGGCAAAGATGAACTGGTGGGTTTATCAGGAGTACTTTTCTTTTTTCTAAATTAATCTAGGATTTGATGTAAATAATACATGCACTTACCATGTTCCTCTTCCATTTTCCTTTAAATTCTATACAAATATAATGAGGTATATGATTAAATTTCTTTGGCATAATACATTTTATATTGTATTTAAGAAATCTTCATCCTTTAAAAACCCTGTAGGGGAATACATTTCCTTTATGCTTAGCTATATAATACAGGTAGACTTTGTTACATTGAACTTGGTTTTGGTTACCTGTAAGTTCCACCTGTGTTGAAATTGGTGATAAAACTTAGCTACAAGGTAATTCTGTCACAAGCAAAGCACATTTTTCCACATGAAGTTTAATCAAAACCATAGGAATAAACTTAAATTTTGGTCTTATAACAATTTTAAAAGTTATGTTCATTTAGTCAACCAAAGGAGATAAAACAACAAAATACATAGTGTAAAATGTCCTACACATACCCATGTCCCATGTATTTCTAATATTACTGCCTGTGCTGATATCTTGTTTGTGCAAATAAAGCCTGTCCGAGAATCATAGATAAAGAGTAAGCCACAACATACTTTACCTCCTTGGCATCTCAATAGACAAGAGAGCGATTTCCTGTTTCTTCCTGCCTATATCCTGTTTCTGCCCAGCTACCCCACTTCCTGTCTGTCTGTAAGGACCTCCAGATCTCTATGCTTGGCTAGTGGCAAGCTACTCTGACACTCAGACAGGCTTTATTTATACAAGCAAGATATCATCACAACTGCTAATGATTACTTCTTCAAAGATAAACATTCCTTTTAGATCATTTGGAAGACAATAACCTTGAATTTTATTGGCCTGTTTTCTTCACCTCAAATGATGTGATCAGGCTCCCACTGCATCTTCAACTCTACCAACACTGATTCCTTCATTGACTTAACTTCTCCTTCACATCTTTCCCCAGAGATTTACATGAGTTCCACCCATCATTTCCTCCCTGGTTTATTAAGATGTCCATTTCTTCGTGTTGCTTAATTTAAAAATGCTATTTTATTACTATTTGTTTACTTTATCAACTTTTTCTTCTTTTACTAGAGTCCAAACATCATGAGGACAGAGGCCGTCTTTCATTTGCTTATTAAGCTAAGTATATAGTCAATGTTCAAGTATTTGGTCAATTATGGAAAATATAATTTAATATTATATTAAATTATAAAGTGAGCAAAACAGCTCACTTTTCTCCAGCATTCATTTAGAGGAGATGATGCCACTACCATTCTTTTCCTCTGTAGGAGGTTTTGCTGTGGTGACAAAGCCACTGTTCTCTAGGGACACGTGTAATCAGCAGACAGTAACAGAAATAAGGAGTTCAGTTAGAGTACTTTGAAAGAATCTGCCAAGACATAGTAGTGGATAAAAGAATGTACTTGGACAATGCTAGTACAGAGGGTCTCTGTCTGTAAACTGATTGTGAAGCCCAATTGCAAAAGGACAACACTCACACAAATTGTTGAATGTGAAGATGGAGCTGGTGTCTGCATGGAGCCTTCACCCTGAGGTTTTAGTCTCTTTTGTGTGGGAAGGTACTTTGCAGGCTACCTAAAGAGAAACCTGGATACCAACACAGCCACAAAACCTTTGACCTACAATCTATCTTGTCTGTAAGATGTTGTGCCACTTTGACACATAACTGTGGTAACCATTTTAAAAAGAAGAAACACTTACTTTGCCATCCTGTGTTGGAGGTTCTATTCTAGGATGGACTGGCCCCATCAGTTTGGAAGTGATACACAGGAAAGCAAAACCACTTATGTCAGGATTAGGAAACAAAAGATTGAGGGGCCAGTGTCCCATTAGCAGAGCCAGACCTTAATAATCTAAGCAGATCTCAATAGGTCCCACATTTTGACTGCTCCATCACCTTTCAATAGTACAATGCTTGGGAAATAACTCTTAGCTCGTGGATCTAAGGGGAATATTCAAGATCCACACTTCAGGATTCATCAATATAGACACGGAAATCACCAGCAATAAGTGGAGAAGCCACTGTCAGAGAAACCCAACAGTTCGATTCATCAGAGAATATGATGAAATAGGAGTGATAATAAGTCCCAAGGATTCAGGCTCTGTAGGAGGAAGTCCCTAGGGTTTGCAAATGCCCTCATGCCCTTTACAGTAGTCATGGTAAAGGTGATTTCAGCTGGACAACATTCTCTGTTGCATGACATGACAAAGAAGAAGGAAGCAGATGCTAGGTAGTCACTTTAAAACATGTTCTGTAATTGATAGTTATATGCTGGTCAAATGGACAATTGGTATTTTACAAACTGCATTCTAAGGAATTCTGATGCTTTAAATTACCTTAATAGGTATTCCATCAATACAGGATTCCATGATAACCAAGGCTCAGTAAAGCCTGAGTTAACAGAACCTGAAGAGGTGTATTTATATCAAGTACTTCTTACAGTCTTTAATATTTTAATGTGCAGTATGAATTACCTAAAGGGAGATTCAGTATGTAGTTCCTGAACTTTATCGACCATTTCAGAGTTTCATTCAAGAACAATTATCTGCATACGTTATACGGTAGGTTTCCTCACAACACAGTTTGGGACAGACTGTTTAAGATAATGTCCATTGTTCTCAAGGGCATATGGGATGGAGTGTGCATGTTCCTTGGTTACTGATCAGCATGGGACACAATAAAATAATCGCCCCACTCTAGGAAGCAATCCTTTCTTTCTTTTATAGCTTTATGCAAATACAAAGATTACATATGAAGATCTAACTACAAAATGCTCATGAAAACATCTAGTAAGACATCAAAATAAACACATGAGTGAACTGCTCTTGATAGCTGTACACATTTCATGTGAAGCACAAGAGGGGGATTACTTGATATGTTACAATAACAAAAGATTTAATAATTTTGGAATAAAGTAACATTGCAGAGAGCATAGGCTTTAAGGTACTTTGAAAGATAAGTATTACACACACATTACACACACACACACACACACACACACACACACACACACACACACACACACCACACACCCAGAAGCTTAGATTATGCTTACCATATACAAAGCCCTGGATTCAATCTCCACAAAAAATGAATATGTATGCACATGTGTGTGTTCAATTAAAATACCCCTTAAATTTCTGCTTACTTTGCTTTGTAGAATCTTATCAGTATCTAAGAAAGTCAATATTTCTTGACATGGTCTGTCATGCCAACACATTTCATAAAAGAAGCAGATAAACTGCCAATCAATAATTCCAAGATACACATTTTATCACACAAAGAATTTTCATCTATGCTTCTTACCAAAATACAAATGTCTGAGACTCTACACTAAGATTGCGATACACTATTCATTTTGTTGTAGAGCAATCACTGAAAAATCAAATCAATGAAAAACCAAAGCACATCTTTTCATGTATTTGGATATCCTAAATCTCTGCAATTAGAATACTCAGTATACATTTGATAAATGAAGATACACTAATATTTTATAGATTTCAAACTTGTTTCTTTGGCTACACTCTCTTTGCCATTACAATGTCATTTGTGAACATGTTAAAATATTCAATTATTTTTCCCAGTATTGAATTATTTCTCTTATACCTTGTTCATTCTGTTGCTTACAGTGTGGGGACTATTTGGTCAAAATGATCAAACTATGCCATTCACAAAGAACTCCATTGTTAGCTATTCTATTTTCATGGTATGCAAATAACAATGGCTGTTAGTGTTCAGATACAATCTTCCCATATCTTTCAGATATACGGGAAGGGTATCTATAGAAAAACCTGAATCAAAATACATTATACCACTTTTTGTCTTTCCCTTTTTTTGTATTTCTATGATTTCAAATTACTCAAGCTGTTCGGGTTATTAAACAGTGAATCCAGCTGACTTAAAAATATAGAACTGTGCCATGCAGGCTCTTATAGAAAGCTATTTAGAGCTTCTATTATCTACTGAAGAACTAATGCACTTCCTTAATTGTGCCTGCTGGGTGATCAGGCGAAACTGGCTGAGGAATTCAAGCCCACACAGAAATGCAAGGCTGCGAAAAGGACATTTGCTCAGCAAGAAAGGTTGCAAAAGCCCTTTGACAAATGAGACAAAGTAAGTCAAGTAATAACGGAAGGGCTTTTTGAACATTTTCAGTAATTTGGTTATAACTAACTCTGGAGTGCATTAGCAGAAGAGTCTTAATCAGACCTCATTTTTCCATTAGAGACTGATTACAGTGTGCCTCTTATTAGTAGATTTATTTTTCCTCCATGAAAAAGCTAAGCAAATATAAACTAATTTGTTTGAACTTCCTTTTGTCCATGGCTCTGTGTCCTGAACAGGCTTGATGTTGTCAAATACAGCCTATACACACAGAGGGCGCTGTTCTCTAAGTAATGCCCCTTCTCCTGGCAAATGATTAATGCACATTAACATGAGATCAACTCTCATTTCTCAAATGTAGTGTCTGTCGTACCAGCTTGTTTTTACAAGCCTGGTTGAATTCCACTATCTTAATTCTGTTCCTTTTATGAAAGATGACTTTCAATCTAAGAGATTTATTTTCTTCTTACTGAATATATCTCTTGCCAGGCCAGTGCTGTGCTTCAGAAGAGATCTAAATTAAGGGACTGCCTTGAGGGTGGGTGAGTGTTTCATGCCTAAGTGACTAAGATCATGGGTAATCTAATAGAATTTTTTTGAGAGACATTTCTACTAAGAGGCAGAATAATCCCTGCCTTGCAGGTATGATTTTCAAGATATTATATGTGGAGGAAAAATAAAAAAAAATCATTTGGTTGTTTATTCTGAGTCACTTTGACTTGTTTTATTCAAGAATCCTGTACTACTGGCCTTCCAGTTGTATGTGCTTCATTATGAGAAGCACAAGTCTGAGATCCAGAGCTAAGCCACATGCAAACAAAGAGATTGCAGTATGAACATAGCAATCAAAGCCATAACATGGCATCAGGGGATGTTATACTTACATTGCTTCGCTCTACACTTTTCTTTAAACTTTATGTAACATCTTGGTGTATGTGTTCAGGGAAAGTGGCTTTAAAACTCTTCTTTTACTGTTCTCTCACTGAGTCTAAAGGCACTGATTGCCTAGGATTGCTGGCCAGTAAGCTTCAGTAATTTCCCTGTGTTTGAACAATACTGGGATTACAGAAAATTGATTATGTACTTGCTGGGGCTCTGAACATGGGCTCCTATTCTTGTACAACAAGCCTATTATCAACTGACATATCTCGTCTATTCATTATTCTATTCATTATTCACTATTTCAAAACTTTTGTCATTGACAAATTTGAGAAATATTTGGAAAGAAAACATTATACTCAACTGTCTTATATTTCTTTTTCTCTTTGATATGTGAAGAATTTCATACATGTACAAACACACACACATATGTCTATATACTTACTTTTCTAATACTGATACCAAATTTTAAAATATCATTCTTATTGTTCTAAATAACCCAAACCAATCATTGATTCCATTCTAAGAGAGCTGGTTTTGAGAATTTAGTTTCATCAAGTGACATATGATTCTTATACATAACTGGTACAGTAGGGAAACTAGTTTGGAAAGATGATCACACATACACATTTGAAAGTACAAAGAATACAGACCATAGAAGAGCCCGAAAAGGGAGGGAAATTGTTTCTTTGATTTGTTGGCTGTTTGGGTCTATGATCTTATTTGAGACTCTGTGTCATAGAGGTTGGGAGGACCAAGAACTCTCTACAAATCAGCGAATGAGCTTGAACTGCTGATTCTCCTGCTACCATGTCCCAAGTGCTGAGATTAGAGACATGGAACACCATATCTGGCTTCTTACTGCTATTTTAAAATATTCTATTTTACTTGTAACTTAAATATTTATCTTCCTTAATGTAGGCATAAGAGTTTGGGCTCAAGCAAGTTTCAGGAAATCTATGTAGTTTCCTCTCAATAAAAGATTTGGTCAACACATGAGGAGTGTAAGATAGATGATCAGAGGGGAGTGTGAGCTTAATAAATGATTTCCTACCAGAGAAGCTAGTGGGAACCTCATTCTATAAGCTTCTGAGAACCCCAAAGTGCTTCAGAGGTTTTACGGTTTGGGAATATCACTACCAGACTTCAGCTATTTACATTTCACCAGGCCCAAATTTATGAACGAAGAGTATCTTGAAAGTTTAGTCTCAAGAGAAAAATCATTATGGAATCCTATGTCCTTTTAGGCCATTTCTTAAATGGCATCTATATCAGAATTGTAATGGAGATAAATGTAACCTCTATTTCACTTTTTGCTGAAAATATACCTGTGCACTTTACAAATGTATTCAAAACTTATCTTCAATTTGACACTCTTTCTAAGAAAATAAATCATTTTTACAGCCTATATTTTCAATCATAGCTTTCAGAAGTGCCCCTTTCTCATTTTCCCAGAAAGACTGTTTTCCTTGAAGCCTAGTTTAAATATTATCATCTTGATGAGATTCCAGTTACCACATCCCATCCTCTTTTTCCTCCTCCTTATGCTTGAAGCTTCAGATAACATCCAGCTCTCTGCTCTGTAAGGGTGAGCTCTTGGGTCTCATCTTTGTCTTTCAGTCCTTATTTTAAAAATGAGCACATCATTATGTTCTTCCTCAACAAATACTAGTTATTACTCTGTCAGATGCTTTGCTCATGACTAAAAGTTTTTGTTTATGTGAAGAGGTTAGAATGTATTCCTTTCTTGGTTGGATGATTAGAAACATACACATATGGATTTCCCTATCCTTTCAAAAAGAACTTCAAATATACAACCACAAATGAGAAACATAGGACACAAGAGGTTAATGATGCCATTCTAGGATCTGAGATGTGACAGAGATTCTACTCAAGCAGAAATAATGTCTAAAGTTAAGAAGATGCTTCATGCCCAATAGAAATGCTTGATTCTATCCTAAGGAGCAATGGGGCAGCATGGAATAATCTTGAGTGCATGCATCTTTTATACATGTTATTTTAAGTGTTTATGTCAACATGTGAAATCTTTGAACATGAATTTGGTCATCCTTATTTTACTTGGCTAAGACAGTTTTGCTCTTTTATGGTTACAAGGTATTAGCTGTTCTTCTTCATTTACAGATACATTCTGATTTAGAATGTAACTATAAATATTTCCTCCTATGAGTGGGCAAGTCTGAGGAGAATCAACAGGGAAGAAGCCATAGAGACAAGTGAGAAGTTTGCTATCGACTAAGCCTGGAGAAGAAGGCATCTAAAATTCAGAGTGTTCAGGGAGACATGTTAAGTCACTAAATCATTTTGTTCTAACATTCCAATTAGTTGTACCTTGATTTATGACTTAATGAATTTTATTTTGTATTTGAGTTCATTATTTATATGTTTATTGCTCCTGACCAATATTAGATGCCTTGAAAGGAAGAATTACATCTACAAGTCCTGGGTTTCTTCAGAGTGATCCCCAGTGGTTGTCTGGAAACCACTATTTATTGAATAAGTAGACACTGATTTGGATAATATAATTTAACCAGCATAATTTTTTGTAGAGAAGTTACTAAAGGCCTCTGTTGTATTCCTAATGTTCCTAGATAATGGGAATTATCTACAAAAGTTACTAATTCAATCTTTTGGAAAGAATTTATCATATTGGGATTTTAAGTGGGTCAGAAGCTAGTCTCCAAAACACCAAACAATCCAATTAAAAAGTGGAGTACAGAATTAAATAGACAATTCTCAATAGAGGAATCTAAAATGGCTGGAAGACACATAAGAAAGTGTTCAACATCCTTAGCCATCAGGGAAATGCAAATCACAACAACTCTGAGATACCATCTTACTCCTGTCAGAATGGTCAAAATCAAAAAACACCAATGACAGTTTATGCTGGAGAGGATGTGGAGAAAGGGGAACTTCTCCACTGCTGGTGGGAGTGCCAACTTGTACAGCCACTTTGGAAATCCCTCAAGAAAATGGGAATCAGTTTACCACAAGATCCATCAATTCCACTCTTAGGTATATACCCAAAAGAAGCACATTCATACAACAAGGATATCTGTTCAACGATGTTCACAGCAGCACTATTTGTAATGGCCAGAAACTGGAAGCATTTACATTTACACAATGGAGTACTACTCAGCTGAAAAAAAAACAATGGAATCTTGAAATTTGCAGGAAAATTGATGGAACTTGAAGAAACCATTGTGAGTGAGGTAACCCAGTCACAAAAAGACAAACATGGTATGTACTCACTCATGTGGGGATTTCAGACATAGAGTTAAGGATTACCACCCTACAATCCACACTGCCAGAGAAGCTAGTAAACAAGGAGGACCCTAAGAGAGACATGCATGGTGCCCTGGAGAAGGGGAAAGGGTCAAGATCCCCTGAGCAAATTGGGAGCATGGAAAGAGGAGGGAGGGAGCTAGAAGAATGAGAAAGAGAGAAGAGGAGGGATGCAGAGGACATGAGAGAGCAGAAAGTTTCAGTCAGGGGAAGAATAGAAAATAACAAAAATGGAGATACCATAATAAAAGGAGACATTTTAGGTTTACAGAGAAACCAGGCACTAGGGGAATGTATGGAGATCTACAAAGATGACTCCAGCTAATAATCTAAGCAACAGAGGAGAGGCTACCTTAAATGCCCTCCCTGGATAATGAGATTGATGACTGACATATATGCTACCCGATAGCCCTCATCCAGCAGCTGGTGGAAGTAGAAGCAGACACCCACAACTACTCACTGAACTGAACTGGAATCCAGATGCAGAGAAGGACGAGTGAAGAGCAATTGGGTCCAGACCAGGCTGGTGAAACCCACAGAAACAGCTGACCTGAACATCAGGAAACTCTTGCTCCCCAGACTGATAGCTGGGATACCAGCATGGGACTGATCTAGACCCCAGGAACATGGGTTTCAGTGAGGAAACTTCGGAAATCTACCTGACCTCCTGTAGTAGTTCAGTACTTATCCCTAGCATAGATGTGGCCTTTGGGAGCCCATTCCACATAGAGGAATACTCCCTGAGCCAAGACATACTGGGGTGGGCCTAGGCCCTATCCCAAAGGATACGATAGACTCTTATGACACCCTATGGAAAGCCTCACTATCCAGGGGGAGCAGGAAGGATATGTGATAGGTAGGATTTTAGTTAGGGGGTGGTGGTAGGGGAGGACGGGAGGGAGAAGGGAACTGGGATTGTCATGTATAACAATCCTCTTTCTAATTCAAATAAAAAAATGTGAAAAAATCATACAGAGTCTTGATTTTGAAAGGTGATTCTACAAGCATGTGATGGGAAGAATTTTTTGTCATGTTAAATAGTAGGGCTCCATGAAAAAAAAATGAATACATGACTGAAAACATTTGTACTTTTGCACTCACATGTTTCTGTTGCTTTTCACTGTTTTCCTATTATCATGGATATTATTTTGTAATAAAAAATGTATTGTATTTCACATCGTCCTTGAGTTCCTCAGAGTAAGGACTGAAGTTCATGCACTGTTATATTTCCATTTTTTTACAAAAATTTTTGGTACTCAGCCAGATATTTGTTACTTTGGAGTTAATTCATTTTCAATGCGTACCTTATTTGAACTATCTAAATAGTATTCATTTAAATATTGCCAAAGTGAATGGTTAAAATATTTGCAATAATGAATGAATTATTATATACAAATATATAAGCCTGAGATCACCTGATGTTCTTACAGTATACTTGTATCATAATTCCAAAATTCAAAGAAATTTTTCCTCAAAATTGTTTCAGGTTTACCTGAAAATTTCAAAATTTCATCAGTAGCCAAATGATGAGCCAAAACAAAATATTTTATTAGATGGACTATCTGCTATTTTAGAGTTCAAGAAATTTGCTTCATTCCCTTCTGAAGTATTTATAAGTCAGGAATGTATACATTATGTCAGTGTGGGTCCTATTTAAGGTGCAATGATAGGAGGACATGTGCTTGACAAGTATCCTGGGTATGAATCATCCTTTACATTTATTACATATTCTTCCTATTGCTGTCTCTGGAACTCAATAAAAATTATGTATACTCAAAACTTCATGATGGATCTTACTACTCTCTCATATTTTGACCTACTTTTCCCCAACAACCCCAAAAGTTCCTGACCTCTATTATCAAAATCTCCATGCAGATGGAGGCTCTGATGAGATTCTAATTAAGTGAAAACCTTTCTGTAATTATACATGTTCACTATTTAATGAGAATCATTCTATAATTAGAAATTTATTTGGACACTTTAAGATTTCACAGACTGTATCTGTAGTGTCCAGTTTCAAACATTTTTCATTCATGAGGGGGCAAAGTTCTCTTCCTGACAAATGTGTCACTGCCAAGGGAAATGTCTCCTTTAATTAAGTGTATAATCCTGTGGAATGATAACTCACGAAACTTATTTTCACTTTTCTCTTGCTTGTCTTGAACACAGGTTGAAAACAAACACTGTGTGAGGTAAAGCTTTCACTGTTTATGTTAACAGTGTTTGGTATTGTCCCAATAAATTTCCAGTCATCATTTAAAACAAATCACTGGCAAATTCTGCTTTGGAATGAACACAGAAGTTTTCAGGCCATTTCTAGGTAGAAGAGTACAGGAAAAAACTGCAAGGAATACATGCCTCAAGTTCATTATGGAATGTCTGAAACTGGGGTAGGAAAAGGGAATCTTCAGAAATATCTATTTACAGTGGTACTTTTTTTTCTCTAGAGTTTGTTTTTCTTTTTAAATTCTGTCTACATCTTTCATCATTTCATGTCTAATTGCTGCATTTAAATTGCATGCCCTTACCCCCTCTTTGTCAGTACACTAGAGATAGCAGTCATAACGAAACTACATGTGCAGAGTAAGTCATATCTGACTCAATATCAGAAGTTTCAATCCTGCTAACTGATGAAGAAAACCTGAACCAAAATATCAGTGTCATGATGCATATTAGGTAAGTAGGGAAAGGCTGATGGCCTTCAATATGCTCTTAAAATGTAATAAGACTTTTACTAGGTTGAGTTTATAATTCTGTGTTCTAGCATGTGCTTAGAATAAATCAGGCCCTGGGTTTTCAAGAATAGGGAAAAAAGATTGGAGAAAAAGCACATAGAAGATAAGATAGGGCCACTGACAGTAGAACCAGTATGTATCCCTAGTGTATGAACTGGCATTTTGGAACCCCTTCCCTAAGGAGGATTACCCTGCTCAGCCTAGATACATGGGGGAGGGGCTTGGTCCTGCTCCAAATGCTTTGACAGACTTTGATAATTCCTCATGGGAATCCTCACCCTCTCGGAGTAGAGGATGGGGGGTATGATGGGGAGATATTGGGGAGAGTGAGAGGACAAGAGGGAGAGGAAACTGGGATTTATAGGTAGAATTAGATTGTTTTAAAAATAAAAATTAAAATGGAATAAAGGAATAATCAAAAGAAAAGAGGAAAGGAGGAGACGGGAAGGAAAGATGGGCAATTGAGAGGGAGGGGGAGACAGGGGGAAACAGGGAGAAATGGTTGGAGGTAAGGAGGAAAAGGAAGTGGGCAATGCCAGGTATGTATTCAGATACCAGAACTCTTTCTGCTCATGTTGAGAAATTTTAGCACTCACATTATTTTGAAAAACTGTTTGCAACTTACTAGATCTTATGAGCAAAAGTACATTTTTTTCTGAAATATCAAATCAACCTGACTGTGGCCCAGGCTGTGCTGAGCCATTCTGTGGCAATAGAACCATGTCATCACAGAGAACCTGGTATCCTAATGATAGATTTTTCTTTGGGATATAAGGTCAATAGAATGTCTCTGTGTGTGTGCAAGGGGGAGAAAATTGAAGTGTAGTGATAATATGAAGAAAACACTTACATTTGACTATAAATCAAAGTAGTAACCAAGCTAATTGAAGACATAAATGTTGGCATGATATGGTGGCTGCAGCAAGAGTTTCACACTGCATACTGAAATTTAAGGTCTATAATTTCATTGATGTTTGAAAATGAATGTGTAAGTGACATTTTATGATACAGGCAGCAGTGAGTTAATGTAGAATTGTATGTGGCATATGTAGTATTGACATTTAAGGCAACAATTATGAACTTGACTGCTAGTTGTTTTCTGGATATTAGTCTCTACCAACTTATTTGAATACACTGTAAGCTATTTGTGTGTGTCATCACAACTACATTTCTGAGTATTTGAGTGGTTAGATTTGTACCCTTAGTTATACCTTATATCTCCAGCTGAGCCAAGGGCAGTGTGGTGGGAAGGAGGAGGCATTTCTCCATGCTGTATGTCACTGAACTGATTTAAAAATATCCTTTTTCTCCCTGTCATTTCACAGTACCAGCCATGTGAGGACAATAGCTTTCTTGTGAAAGCTAGTGTTTTATTCCCGTATTTTCCAATCCTTGTGAGGTTTTATACATCTACAATGTATGTGGATAACTTGATTATTCTAAAAAGAAAGAAATGATAGAACTAAATAAAAACCCCAAACTTGTACTTTTCCTATTATCAACCCCAGAGCATTTGAAGGGTGGTTTAAATTCTTCAATGTTCAATTTATTTTATTCAATGACTATTATTTACTCCAAGAGAAAGTTAAAGTTTATGGATAACATCATTTATTTATGATAGAATAAATCTTCTAAATCTGATAAAAATTACAAGGTTATAAAGTATATTAAGTTTCTCTAGTAGATGACTTAACTTCTACACTTTCTGACATTTTCTCCAATAACATTTTATTTTAAATGTCAACTGTACATAAATTCAATCTCGTCATAGACACTGGGATATAGAAAAATCCTCAATTTTAGACAGAGGGAGAATGGTTAAAGAGGGAACTGGCCAGAGAGAGAGAGAGAGAGAGAGAGAGAGAGAGAGAGAGAGAGAGAGAAAGAAGAGAAGAGAGAATTACTTTAAAATTCCATATCTGAAAATACCTCAGAATGTTCATCCCTTCCTTTCGTTCAAATTTAAAAAAGAATCCAGCCTGAAACATGACAATAAATTATGCAGTGCATCATAAATTTTGAATTGCCCATTGTAATTATGGCATAATGTTTCAGAACAATGTCCTGAACAAGAATCATCAAATACCACTTCTTCTTTGTTTGCAATATCATCCCTTTATGTAGTAAAAGAGAACACTACAGGTTTAAATGCACCCATCAATATTTCAGAAATGAGACGATTCTTCAAATATACAAATGAGCACTGATTTTATAAGCTCTGGAGGTGAAAAGCTACATTTATCAAATCTGAAAGAGCTTCTGTTTCATTCTGATATTTAAGGGGAAAAGAACAAGTTTATATTGTTTTACTTATTGTAAATAATCAATGATATGCCTAGGTATAAATATTAAAATGTACCTATCACTTTATTTTAATTTTCAGGTATTATTTATATAAAATGAATAAGAGGTTTTGCTTTTAAGAAATGTAAATGACAAAAAATAGAAATACCTCAAAAACTGGCAACATTATGTTAATTTCTGAGATTTCCAGGTGTTGCTGAGCACATTTCTCATGCTGCTGATGATATTGATTACATTTAGACACACTGTGAACACGATCTCTATTTCCATTCTCTGTTATTCCCTGCTGGGGGCAATGTCCCTGCATTACTATTTAGGAAATGACTATAAAGTATTCATATGTTGGAGTATAGATTGTTCTCTTAAGCACCAGTTCAGTCCTAAAGTAAACCAGCGGCAGCATGCCAAACACACGTCCCAGAAAGCACCATAAAAACTGTAAATGTGGGAAGTTTATTGTTTATTTCTAAAACCTGCATAGTAAATTTGTCTTTAAAATGATGCCATAATGAATAGAAAGGAATTCTCTTGTCCCACCTGCATAATGATTTTATATGGAAAGTATTTATTACTATAATCCTTAAACTCCCTTTAAACTAGATATATATTTTTTCTAGATATTGGTCATATGATATTGCAGGAGATGAAAAAGATAAGACAAGAAATGACTAATGGGTTAAAAGGAGAAATATTGTTACGATAAAAAAACATATTTTGTTCTATCAGTCACATTCTTATATTTAAAATGCCAAAATTATGACTTCCCAGTTGAGAACAATCAAGTGGATTCAAAATTCATTTTGAAATGCTGTTTCTCAGAGTCAAAGTGTAGTGATGAGCTTAATCTAATTCCTACACCAGCACAGTGATGAAACATCATGACATAAGCATTCCTAATTTGGAATAGTGAAACACACAGAAAAGCTTGGTTGGAAATTAGAAAGCTGTAGTTGAAGGTAGGAAGAGTAACAGGAAGGAACAAAAAATATAGTTGTATAATTAGCAATTGTCTGCTTGTCAGGCACATTTACATAAAAAATATCAGGTGTTAAAATAAGCACCTGTGAGAGTCTCTCCCTACAGTTCTTAATCACTCACTTAGTGAGATTATAGCTGCATGACTGGAGTAATCTAGATTGTTCCTTCAAGAAATCTGATTATTCTGAACAAGAGAAGATTTTGATAGTGAAAATGAAGCTAGGAAGTTAATGAGGAACAATTCTATGATTTATGACATCTGAAAAAAAATTGTCTGTCTACTTACTCTCTAGGATGACATTGTCCTAATGAATGGTCTTGAACCTGTGGATACTGTAGTCAGCATATTGTGCTGAAGAAAGTGTAATTATAACGTTTCAATTGTGCAATTGATCTTGTTCTTTTAAGTGTACAGCAATAATCCTCCACTTTAAATAGTAAATTCCAGTTGGGTGATGGTGGTGCATGCCTTTAGTCAAAGCACTCTAGAGGCAGAGGCAGACAGATCTCTGTGAGTTCAAAGTCAGCCTGATCTACAGAGCAAATTCCAGGACAGACTCCAAAGTTACACATAGAAAAATACTTTGAAAACCAAAAGAGGAAAAAAGAAAAATACACTTATTTATTTTTCCTAAAGGGATAATGCTTAGGATTTACATAGAGAGGAGCAATTTGGGATGTAAGACATTGGTCAGATA
Organism: Cricetulus griseus; assembly: GCF_003668045.3. Taxonomy (NCBI): domain Eukaryota; kingdom Metazoa; phylum Chordata; class Mammalia; order Rodentia; family Cricetidae; genus Cricetulus; species Cricetulus griseus. The sequence goes on along the minus strand of NW_023276807.1, from coordinate 36,857,893 downwards.
GAATAGAAAATTGCTATTGTGTTTTATATACTAGTTTATTATATGCCTTAAATAAAGAAGCTTCAGCCTTCAGTAGTGGACTTGGTGTTAAACTACATTCTAAATCAAGGAAGTTATTCCATAAAACTATGTAAAGATCATCTTCCAAAATATATTTAAGTTGAAATTTCCAGCCAATCAAGCTATTTAAAAAATGAGAAGAGTTGTATACCACATTATCTTATGTTAGTCTCTCCAGTCCAATTCTAAGTGTTTATTTCAACTTTCCTGTAAGATTTCTCTGTCCTTCCCATCAGCAGTTTTATTTTGTAATGTGGAACAATCGCCAATTTATTAAATTTGAATGCTGAATCTGCAGTTGTTCATTAAACATCATCCTTTTGAGTTAGTGGGGTTTTCAAAAAGACTCATCCTTTCACCATTTCCTCAAAGATCATGGCTTTGGTGAGACACACAGATCCTCTAATCAGAACCACTGCATTTCATTATATTGCAGCTTCCATTTTCTTGCATATAAAATCAAATAATATCACAGAATCCATGATACCTCTATGAGGGGAAGCCTGCTCAAACAAACAGCTCAAAGAAATTGGGGATATGTTATAATATGTAACTGGGAGGTACCTAAGTATTTCAAAACAATACATTGTTAAAATTTGTGTAAAGCTGCTGTATTATTTATAGTTCTCATGGCTGTGACAAAATACCCGATGAAAACAAAGGAAGGAAGGAAAGAGGGAGGAATGGAGGGAGAGAGGGATGGAGGAAAGGACCAGGAATTTAGTTTTTATTCATGTTCTGAAAGTACAGTTTATTATCGTGACAAAGGCATGGTGGCAGTGATATGAAGCAGAGGGTCACTTTGCATCAGCAGTCAGGAAGCAGAGAGATTTGGATGCTACTATTCAGATCGCCCCTCTCCTTACATTCCATCTAGGGACCTAGTTCATGTAATAGCTTGATCCAAATTCAGGTTGAATCATTCTTCTTCGTTTAAATATACTGGAGATATCTTATTAGATACACCTAGAGGTGTGTTTCTATGCTGAACATGAATCTAGTCACATTGATAATGCTGTTGTCATGAGAAACAGGTCTAGAGAGTCTAAGCAGAAAGCCAGATGATATATTCCATATTCATTTTTAGCACTTGCTGGCAAGAATCCGTATGTACACAAAATAAGACTAAGGCCAAAGGATAAGCACCTTAACAAACAGTTATTTTCCATTTGTCATTACATACATGGATTATAAGTGATAAAAACAAAGCTATGTTAAATACATCAAAGTTCATACCATGCTAAAAAAGATGGAGTGCAAGATGTCACAAGGATTCCATTTTTGTACAATTTGAGGTTACAGAGAACAAGGATACTTATGAAAATCTACCCTGTGGGTGGAAGTTATGGAACTTGGAAGTTTCTTGCTTCCTTCCTAAGCCAATGGATTTTTTTTTTCTCTTGGAAAATTCATCATCTATTGAGTCCAACTTTGAATGGCAGTAGATACGCTTATCCCTTCTCTCTCCACTCCATCTCATTTGAGTTCCTTGATTTAAAAAAAAAATCTAAATGCAATGTGATGATAAACTATAAGTATCTTTAAATTAATTTCAAAAACAGGAGGGGCTGGAGAGATGACTCAACAATTAAGAGCACTTGTAGCTCTTTCAGAGGCCCAGGGTTCAGTTCCCAGAAACCACATAGCAACAGAGCAAAGGGATTTGGAGCCTTCTTCTAGTATCCATGGGCACCAGGCATACATGCGATACACATACAGGTAAAATTCACATATACAAAGTTAAAACTGAGAAATCATAAAAAAATAAAAATGAATAAAACATTGAATTCTTATTTTCTCTTTTATAAAAAATGTTTTATGCAATACATTCTTATAGTTTTCCCTTGCTCTATTCCTCCAAGTTCCTCCCCTCCTATCTGTATCCACTTCATCTCTGTTTAATACTAAGAAAGAAAAGGCTTCTAAGAGATAACAGCCAAACATAACGAAATACAATAGAATATGGTAAAACAAAAACCATCTCATCAGAGTAGGGCATGGCAATTTTGGAAAAGAGACACAAGAATAGATACAAGGATCAGAGACCCACTTTTTCACATGTTCAGGAGTCCCATAAAAATACTAAACTGGAAGGTGTGCTACATATGCAGAAGACCTGGTGCAGACCCAGGCATCCCCTGAGCTTCAGTTCCTGTGAGTTCATATAAGCTGTGATCAGTTGAGTCAGAAAGCCTTGTTCTCATGTCCTCCATACTCTCTAGTGCCTTCATTCTTTCTGCAACCTCTACCTACAAAGAATGGCCACCAGAGCCCTGCCTATCATCCATTTTCCTTCCTTCCTTCCTTCCTTCCTTCCTTCCTTCCTTCCTTCCTTCCTTTCTTCCTTCCTTCCTTCCTTCCTTTCTTTCTTTCTTTCTTCCTTCCTTCATTTCTTCCTTCCTTCCTGCCTGTCTTTATGTCTGTCTATTTCTTTCATTCATTCTTTCTTTTAAGATGGTAGAGGTTTACAGGATACTTATGTGATTCTGTCTCAGGTTCTTACTTATCCTGTCTATAGAATTATGGACAGTTTTCTCAAAATGTCAATGCCTATAGGAAGTAGCTTTAGTCAATGTTGGGCTACATACTTATTTTAGTGTTTTTGGCTTTTCTAGGAAGAAATCCTTAGCATGCTTTCTCTCTTGTCTCTTAGAATTCACTATGCATCTAGAACTGTGGCTGTACACATCATCAACCTGATATATGCAATAAACTTCTACAGTGAGAATTAGGTTAATCAAGTATCAGGACTGAAATAAAGTTGTTATCAAAGTTTATCTCTGCACATTATTGATTTAAAAAGGAAATAAAAGCTGAGCATAGTAGCATCTACCTGTAATTCCCCCACTGGAGAAGAAGTCAAAAGACTCTTTTCTTCTGGTATAGAGTTCATATTCACAAAATATGAGATTAAACTATTTTAATAATTTATTTAATTTTATTATATGTGCATTGGTGTGAGGGTGTATATTCCCCAGAACTGAGGTACAGACAGGTTCGAACTGACATGTGGATTCTAGGAATTTAACTCGTGTCCTCTGGAAGGGCAACCAGTTGTGTTAACCACTGAGATTATTATATTTTAAAATGTTAATTTAAAATACCATTTGGATCTTACAATTTTTTATGGAGAGTCAATACTAAACTCTCTCATATCCTAAAAATGTTACTTACCTCAGTAGAAGCCTATAATCTGTTCTTTCTTTGACATTTATTGCCAACCACATAGATTAGATCACTATATGGCATTCCAATTGCATGAATTCTTCAAAGACTGATTAAGGAAGAGAAAGTTATTAACACTACTGATTTGTAATAAAACTACTTTTGTGTGACTAAATTAGATAATCTATATGAAAGAATTCAAACTCTGTAGTGATATATTTCAGGTATGAGGCTTTTGTTGACTCAAGAAAATTTTTACAAACCTACAGATTGTAAGCACTTTATCAGATCCATTTCAATGAGTAATAAGTGAGTAATAGTTTCAATTTTATAAGATACTTGAATGGTGGTTTTAAAGTTGAAAAACAAGGGCTGGACGTTGGTGGTGCACACCTTTAATCCCAGCACTCGAGAGGCAGAGGCGGGTGGATCTCTGTGAGTTCCAGACCACGTTGGTCTACAAGAACTAGTTCCAAGACAGCCTCCAAAGCCACAGAGAAACCCTGTCTCAAAACAAACAAACAAACAAAAAGTTGAAAAACAAATGAATATTCCTTCACCACATTAATACATCTAGTTCTTTTACAGTTTTAGACAACATGTATTATTCCTTCATTTCATTCATTCCTTTAACAAAATAGCATAATTACTGAATTACTTTGGTGTTACACTAATTGGTACACACACACACACACACACACACACACACACACACACACACACGTATATATGTTTCCACTAGGATATCCTTTATATACTTTAAAAAATACAAATACCAAATGTTACTTTTGTTAGCTCATAAATTTAATTTTATGACAAAATATATGATACTTGAGTACACACAGATTTAGGTAAAATTCTGAAAAGTTGCTGAGACAGTAACACAAAAATTATCAAAATTTTGCCATTGGGAGTAGGATGAATAACAGAAAGTGTTTATGCCTTGATCATTTGTTAAAGAAATAGCAGGCAGCGATTTACTATTTCTCATAATAATAATTGCAAAAGATTTATAAATGGCCTGATTTTGTATTAGGTTTTATTGCTAAAAACTGTCTGCAACACTTTCTAGGAGAGGTGACATAAAACTTTCAAAAGCAGTGCTCCAATATTAAGTGCAAATAGTCTACTAATTGAGAGGTATTTGCTTATGATTATTGTCTTAGTTATAGTTACTATTTCTGTGACAAAAAAAAACATGGTTAAAGCAATTTGGGGAGGAAAGGCTTTATCTGGGTTACTCTTCAACATCACTGTTTATCATTGAAGGAAGTCAGGATATGAAATCAAACAGGGAACACTCCTGGAGGCAGGAGCTAAGGCAGAAGCCATGGAAAGGTGACGCTTATTGACTTGCTCATCAGGGCTAGCTCAACCTACTTTCTTATAGAAGCCAAGGCTACCATCCCGGGGAGAGGACCAGACAAAACAGGCTGGGTCCTCCCACATCAGTCACTAGTTAAGTAAATGCCCTACAGCTGGATCTTATAGAGGCACTTGTTTGTAAGTTGAGGTTTCCTCCTTTCAGGTAACTCTAGCTGTGTCAACTTGACTAGCCAGCACAATTAACATGTCTTTGTAATTTTAAGCACTTTTCCAGTTTATGTTAATTTATATGTTAAATAATTCAGATAACTACAGATTCTAAGATAAGAACAAAATACCTATTCCCTCTCCTCTGTCAAAGATTCACCAATCTATTAAAATAAATCTTATACTTTCAACAATCCCAGAGTTTATTCAGCATTTGTTGAACCAGAAATTTTATAATATTTACAGCTACAGCTATCAGGATACAAGCCTTCAAAATGGTACTTCCTTAATTTAAAAACACTAAAATTCAGAAATAATGTCTTTATTTTCCAATTGGTGATTCTTAACAAATGGCCATATATTATAAGTTAGGAAATTAAAAAGTCCTCCCTATCATTGCATTAACACAGGAAATAAACAGGAATTATATGCATGAACTGCAGATATGCTTCAATAAACTTATGTAATCAATTTTATTGTTAAAGATCTGAACCCCAATTATTACAAACTGAGGTATCAAACTAAACAGAAAGTTTTAAGAGTTAAATACAAATATCTAAGAATGAAAAACAATCTTCAGCTGGGCGGTGGTGGCATATGCCTTTAATCCCAGTACTTGGGAGGCAGAGGCAGGCGGATCTCTATGAGTTCAAGACCAGTCTGGTCTACAAGAGCTGGTTCCAGGACAGCCTCCAAAGAGAAACCCTGTCTGGAACACCCCCCCCGCCGCCCCCCCAAAAAAACTTCAACATTGTTAGCCATCATTGGGATGCAAATTAAAACTGCTTTGACATTTTATCTTACCTAATTCAGACTGACTACGATCAATTTAAAAAATGAGAACAGATTCAGGTGTGGATTCGAAGAATGTGAATATTTTATTCACATTCTGTGAGGCTAAAAACTGGTGCATCCATTGTGGAAATCAGTGTAAGATTCCTCAAAAACCTGGATCCAGAGTTACTATAAATCCAGACATACCACTCAGGGCAAATTCCCAAAGGATTCTATATCCCACTACGGTAATATTTGTCCACCCATGTTCAATGCTGCTCCGTTTACATCAGCCAAGGAGTTGAAACCACCTAGATGTCTATCAATGGATGAATGAATTTTGAACATGTAGTTGAATCCTTACACACTAATATTATTAAACTGTAAATATTATGCCTTTTTTCTATAAATAATCATTCTGACGGAGCTAACTCAGAAAGAAAATCGCTGTATATTTTCTCTCATGTGCATATATTTTTGAATACATATTAGTTTATGTGTGTGTAATTTTGAATAATGAAAGAATAGAAATGGAACAGGAACCATAACTAGAATTGGAGTGGGAATACAGGATATCAGGGGAAGTATAGAGAAGCATAAGTATTATTAGGCACCCCCACAAAAGCCACATGGTAACCAACTACTATAGTTGCTCCCAAGAATACATATACTTAAAAAGGGGGGGCTAAATGGAATACTCTATGATGGAGGAACAATGTCTCCCTGACACACTATAAGCTATCAAATTAAAAGCCCAGTACCAAGTATGGCTTACCTCCTTTTGATCTGTTGGACAGTAGAGACCTACAGATTTTTCCATAAATACATAGAGCTTATTGACACTGATCTTGGTTATCATGCAAAGTGTCTGTTAAAATCTTATTGTTGAAAGCACAATATATCTTGGCTATAGAACTTGAAGAAATCAAGAGGAGACCTTCATCTCTACTGGTAAGATTTCATATTGCTAGAAAGTTCTATGCATACTATTGGAAAAGAAATGTCATCAAATGTCTTACTCAAATATCAACACTGGGAGCTACAGAAAAGACTGTCTTGATAAAATATGACTACTACTGCAATAATGACAGGGATGTTATAGTAGTAGTAACCCATCATATTTTCTTGGGTTTAAAGTCTTGTCAACAAGATAGAATGCAAGCCTTCTACCCTTAACTGGGCCAAGAAACCTGACCCTGCCTAGGTCATTTCCCCTAGAGGATAACCTAATATTGGACATAGCAATACCATAGCAATAAGGATTGATGGGAAAATTTATTGTAATGTCCATACTCTTCATGTTTGATTGTTTTGCTTTCATGATTTACCATTCCATGCTTGGCCAAACTCTATACCACTCAGTCAAACCTAATTGGAATGACTCAACCTGGAGCTTATTTGAAAGTTTCAATAGTTCCAAAAATATACTAAGCAAGCTGCCAAGGAAGCAGATCAACACAGCAGTGACTAGCATGGCAAGAAATGAACAAAGGTGCAGTAAGTGGCAGCCACATTTTTGAAGCAACCAATAGCTGTAAATGGACATAAACATCAATCAACAGGAGGGGAAACAAGCCTGGTACTAGAAAAAGAGACAGCCTCCTAGGGATAGAGTGGTCATGAACCCTGGAAAATAATTTACTATTGTCACCTTGTTTGACCAGCATAATTCCTTACTTCACTCTAAATTTTATCTTATACCCACACGTAAATGTAGTTACTACACTCATTAAAGAAGGCTCTCTCTACTGCAAAAGGAGGCCATCACAGCAAACACAATGGAATACCATGCAGAGATCCCGGAGACACCAGCCCCAATCAATATGTCATCATAAGAGTTCTTGCCTGCATCCCTAGCTCAGGGAATAGCACAGAAGAGGAGCTGGAAAGATTATAAGAACAAGAATATTAGGAGGTCTTCTGTGAAAAAGTCTGTCCCAGAAATGGCTGTACAAACAAGACTGGGACAACAGCATTATCAATTGACATGGTAATATGGAAAGGGGAAATTTTCCTGTGGTCTCAGCCCCAGATAAAGAACTATGGGAACTAATGACTGCTGGGAAAAGGAGAGTTAGCTTCCCCCAGGGGTGAGCCTTGAGATTTCTTATTGGCTGGGCAATACATAGTAGTCAGCCCTGAGGCCATCCATACACACACAAACAGCCAAAATAGATAGACTCATTATATATATATATATATATATATATATATATATATATATATATATATTACACACACACACACACACACACACACACACACACACAAATATAATTAAAGAAAATGATACCATCAACTTGACTTGAGGTAGGGTGGCCGTGGAAGAGAAGGGAAACTGGAAGGGCTAGAGGGGGAAAGGAAAGCTAAGTGCTATAATTTGTTTTCAATTTAAAACAATCTTTAAAAATTAGCCCATTCCATATAGAGGAATACTCCCTGAGCCAAGACACATGGGGCGGTGGGTCTAGGTCCTATCCCAAAGAAAACAATAGACTCTGATGACACCCTATGGAAGGCCTCACCCTCCATGGGGAGCAGGAATGATATGTGATAGGTAGGGTTTTAGTTGGGGGCGTTGGTAGGGGAGGACAGGAGGGAGAAGGGGACTGGAATTGTCATGTAAAACAATTCTGTTTCTAATTCAAATAAAAAATCTGAAAAAAAATTAAAAAGAGAACATCTCGGGGCTGGACAATCATCTCAGTGATAAAGAGTACTAGCTGCGCTTCCAGAGGACTCAGGTTTGATTCACAGCTCCCATAAGGTTTATGTCTGTAACTTTGGTTCCAGAGAATTCTATTCTCCTTTCTGTACCCACATGGTATACATACTGTACAAACAAAACACATAAAATTAACAACAACAACAGAAACAAACCAATAACAACAAAGCATTTGTATGAAAAGTATATTGTGAAGGAAGAGTGAACTTATAATGGGTAATGGCTTGCAAGATGCTGCAAAAAAAAAAAAAATCTTTCATTACAATTTATCTAGTAAGAAGCACACAAGTTACTGTCTGATAAACAAATCCAGACAATGAGTGTGGTTTTCGCTTATCTGTTTAATCAGTGTCCATAGACATCTTTCATAATTTTTATTTCATAGACCCAATATTCTTTGCATAGTTAGTCATTTAGTAGGTTGGGTATTGCTGATTTTTAAATAAAGATATCTTTTGTTTAAATTTGTGCATTAACTTAGCCAAAGGAAAAACAACAGGCCTGAAAAAGTAGGCTCAACACAACAGCTTTGTGTGTAATGAAGGGAACAGGGAAACAATCTCAGAAAGAAACACATGGATTGATTGATGCCTGCTGCCAGCCTATGGGATGTGAAGCAACCTCTGAATGTTTAGTCCAGTAACTAAGCAGTAACTGGAAAAACACTTCTAGAAACCACTACAGGTTTCTCCCTACTGAGTGTGATAGATATAGATGTGATTTTAGACATGAAATGGACTCAGAGAGAATATGAGCATCTTGCTGACTCTTATAAAGTAAGTAATTACCAGAGACTGGACTCCGAATTCACTTTCTCCCCCAGATCCTCCCCTGCAGCTTTTCAATAAAGTCATTCCATACTTAGAAATAAACAGGCTTTTTGTGTGCAAGAGTATATAAATCAGACAATGGGCTTGTGCATGCAAAAGGGTAAATCAAAAATTTTACTGTGATAAAGCCGATACCCCTAAGTCTCACAGTGTCCCAGGGAAGCACAAGTTAGATTAGGAAGTTGAGATGAAAACACCCACCCTGCTGAAGAAATAAAGAGAGCGCAGCCTCCTGAATGAAAATTGCAGAACCTTTAGGTCTGAGAAATGGACTGTGATAGCACTGATGAGGCAGCTATCTGTACCATTCAGATCTGACAATTCAGGGCTGACAAATTTTTCATTGTTTTTTTTTTTCATTATTTTCTTTTTTTTTAATGTGAGCCTTTCTGCTACTGACTCAAAATAGTTTTTGAAAGATTTATTGTCTGTTTTGTCCTCCATCTTCAAACTTACTTTATGCTAAATTAGCTCGTTTAAATGATTTATTTTTTAATCTTGCATTTCATACATGAATATTAAGTACAACATATTTATAGTTAACCCCTATTTTCCCCTCTATCTAAAACCATATTCTCTACAATCTCTTCCCTTTCTAACTTCACTACTTTCTTTAATATTTTTTACAACCCACTGATTCCAGTTACTAGTTGTGTACATGGGAATGAGACTAGGAGAATCCACTAGGAGCATGTAAATCCTACAAGCAGACACATACTTAATGAAGAATAATTCTTCATCCCCCAGCAACTCAACTGCCAACAGCTCTTGAGTAATAATCATGTCCTGGCGGTCTTCTACCCCATCTATGCTGAATATATCGTTGGCTTCAATTTGGTATATGTTGTGTAAGTAATCACACCTGCTGTGAGTTTATGATTTTGGTAGTGATTTATGTTCAGAAGAAGACATTACACAGCACTCCTCATTCTATGGCCTTTACATACTTTCTACCTCCTCTTCATTCTTGTGAAAGCTTGGAGTTGATATTATTGTACTATTTAATGCTGAGCTTTTAGCCCCTTATTCTCTGCACTTTGATCCATCATGAGTCTCTAAATTATCCACTACCCTTTGGAAAATGTAGCTTCTCTGACCAAGGTTGAGAGCAGCCATGTTTATGGTATAAACATAATTATTTAGAAGGCATTTTGAAAGCATGACCACAGTCCATCAAAATTATATCAATTCTAATCATCTATATGAAATGCAGGTACACTATATTCTCTACAAAATACTACTAAATATAAAGCAACATATTAATTACAATGTGTGAGTCTTACTCTGTTTCAACATCATGACTCAAATGAACAGCTATAGAGTGTTTCACCCAAATGGTACTTTGGCCAGGGGGGTTAAAGCATCTACCCAAACACATTCTTCTCAATAATCTATGTAACATTCTCCAAAAGTGGTCACCTATTAGGGCACAAAATATGCCTTGATTAATATATGAACTTTGAAATCATATCCCATATTCTGCTTGGCAATAATAGTTTCAAGGTAGATATCAATACCAGTAGAAACTACAAAAAATATTGGATGCTCACTGAAGATTTAAAGAAGTAAAATGTCTCCAGTTGAATAAAATGAGACTATAACATATTATCTCTGGAATACAGTGAAGTCAGTAATAACAGAAATTTAGTGCCCACATTAAAAAACCAAAGATTGCAACAAAATTACCATTCAGGTTCTAGAAAACAAACATTCTTGAAATCTTATCAGTGGTTACATAAACAAGACCTGCAGTAACCACACCAACTGAAATGCCAACATGGATGGGAAGAATTTTACAAGGTCCCAAAACTAAGTGAAGAGCTATGGACAATAAGTGGCTATTAAGAAAGGGAGAATCTGTCTTCTTCAACAATAAGACCCTGATAGGTTATCCAATCCCAAGAAATCTCTCTAAATACACACACACACACACACACACACACACACACACACACACACACACACACACTACTAAATGAGCTCAACAGTTTGTATTGATAAATACATATAAGTGTATATATGTAAATATATATACATATAGTATATAACAATAAAAATTAAAGAAGATGTCATAGATTTGAGAGTGATTAGGTTAGTCACAGGAGGAATTTGGGGGGATAAGGGAAAAGAAAAAACATAAATACATTACTTAAATGAAAATATAAAACAAATAAAAAATTAAACAATCAAATGTCTTGAGGAAATGGAGGATATGTTTCTATGTTCCTTTTGTGAAGCTATTACCATTCTGATTTCAATTCCAGATAAATATATCATTTAATAAAGAAAATTACAGGATAAATTACAGCAAAAGTTCACAACAAAAGCAAATGAAATGCTTGGCAGTGGTGGCACATACCTTTAATCCCAGCAGGAGGCAGAGGCAGGAGGATCTCTGTGAAATTGATACCTGCCTGGTCTACAAAAGCTAGTTTCAGGAAAGGCTCCAAAGCCACAGAGAAACCCTGTCTTGAGAAAACAAAAACAAAAACAAACAAACAAACAAAAAACCAAAAACACAAAAACAAAAACAAACAAAAACAACCATCACAACACAAAATCACTCATCACAACTAAATTCATTTTATTCCAGCAATAAAGGGATAGTTCAACATATATAAACATAAACATTGTTTCCTATAAATAGGTATGATTCTACAGAGTATTCTCAGTGCATCAGGAAAAATCTTACACATGCAGATAGATACTCAGGACACATACCATGGGTAATTAGTGATCCCCCTTCTATTCCAAACACAGTTCTGGATGACAATCTCATAATGCTCATTTTCAGTAAAGTCTTGAAACACTGGTTTTCAATCATCCAGAGGAAATTTTGTGTTTTTCCCACCAGCATTTGCCAGTGATTGCTCTTACTTTTGATTTAAAAATCTCCCTCAATAATTCATTATGATATTAATTTGTTTTATATATAGAACTAAAATATGAATTTAATTAATTTCTCTTTTTCTTATATTGGTTGACATCTTTCGGAACATAATTTTAGCATTTTGTAAAATGATACGTATTTTATGCTTTATATGTGATTATTAAATTACTTACTTTATACACACATGCACATACATATGTATTACATTCACTATATTATATTAATCATATATTTCTAATTATATTATATTTCCATTTTGATATTTCAAGTTATATAAGTTTCACATAATATCTTTCATTCTGTATATATCTAAGTCATTCTTAATAATATGTTTTATATTGTTCTAGAATTATTTTATAAGGATAGTTGACATATTGTATATGTTTATAAGTTTCCTAAGAGTAGACAGAACATCATGTATTTATATTTTATGCCCATTATACCGAGTAGAATGCCAAGGTCATAGCATCTTTCTATATTTTTCTTTTTTGTTTGCATATGTTTCACTAACCACTTACAGTGGAAACATGTAATGTGCTATTTAACTTTTATATAGTAAACTTTACTACAGACTACTCAGCTCTGAAGAGCTTAGAATTCTTCTTAGGAAGTTAATATCATTCTAATGAACATTAAGGTGTGGGGGTAGTGAAAAATCAATGATCAGGCTGGGCAGTGGTGACGCACGCCTTTAATTCTAGCATTTGGAAAGCAAAGGCAGGCAGATCTCTGTGACTTCAAGGACAGCCTGGGTTACAGAGTGAGTTCTAGGACAGGCTCCAAAGCTACACAGAGACACACACACAAAAAAAATCAAATAAATCAATGGTCAGGAAATAGATCAGCTTTTTCTCAGAGATTTTCTTTACTGCTTACTAAATCACATTTATAACCTTATGTTTATTTACCTGGCAGTTTTTCTGGTGTTGGTAAGTCATTTGGTGTTAACCAAGAGTACTTACTGTCAAATACCCAAAGGCAGCCTTGCCTGCTTTGGCAGATAATAGACACCAATTTTCAAATTGCTACAGAACTTTGAGGAGTTGATTTCTTCATGGCATTTCTGTATATGTTCATATAAAATATATAAAATTTAAAACTTTAATATTGATTTGTTCAAATCATTTGATTATCTTATTTTGTTAGATTAATAATAATTAACTCTTCAGAATATCATTACCTAGTATTCTCTCATACTGATATTAAAAATAATGTATGTTTTCATCATTATTTTCTGAATGACTATTGCCATTCTCCCCTTCCCAGGACATATATCACAGGCTTCAATGTGACATTAATTCTTCTAAGAGGATATAGCTGTAAGTTCACACATGAAGAACTTCTCTAAGGCTTGTCTGTGCATTTTCAGTTATGTCCAGACACCAGGGGTTGGGTCTAGGCCACATCCCAAAGACATGATAGACTCCGAAGACCCCCTATAGAAGGTCTCACCCTCCTGGGAGAGCAGAAAGGGTATGGGATAGGTAGGGTATTAGTTGGAGGGGGTGCAGGGGAGGAGGGGAGGCAGAAGGAACAGGGATTGACATGTAAAATCTTGTTGTTAATTTAAATAAGAAATGGAAAGAAAGAAAATAAACACAATGCAAAAGCAAAAGCAATGTATACATAAGTGCTTAGTTTAGCTTGCACTTTGAGGTTACCATTAATTATTGAGGGGAAATCAAGGCACCATGGAAGTCAGATAGCTAGTTATTTTGTAACTGCAGTGAAGAGTAGAGAGAAATGAATTCATGAGTGCGTACTTACACTGAGTTCCCCTTTACATTCCTGGACCAACATGCAGGGAATGGTGCTATCTACAGTATGAAGACATACCCACATCAATTATTGTAACCAAGGCATGCACAGAAGCCTGCATGATATGAACAATTTGTCCTTATATCTTTCGCCAGGTGATTTTCAATGTTGATAAGTTAAGGATTAAAATGACAATCACAGTGTTTATTTCATATAGTTTTTTTAAGTGTGGCATAATGTAAAAAAAAAAAATGACATTAGGGGCACTTCCAGAATTCCCTCATTTTTCTCCATAATAACCTTGAGATGATACCTTATCTCAAAGAAAATGCTGAAGAAAGAGTATCTTAGGTATTTAATGAACTAAAGAAAAGTTTGCTTGCAACCTTTGAAGACAGCTTCATAGTCTGCCCTGGAATTGGACCTTGAAACTTGCTTTCGATGCTCACAGGGATGGAGAATGTACCTGTTTCTCCTCCCATGACATATTTATTATGAGAGAAGGCCTAGGGTTATGTTTATCTTCCAGGGAGAAATGCTTGTAAGCAACATGGATGAGCACTTTCTAGTTCTTGGTTTTAGATATTGAGGTGCTATTATTGCAACATAGCCGAAGGAGAAGCCTCTGGGAAGTAGCTCAGGGCTAAATGTCATAGTGTCATAGTCTCCTTTTTAAGGAAATAAAACTCATGCTTCATGGAACTTCCTCTAGGACGTCTCCAGAGTCCTTGTTACCACATACTCTGTATATCAGTATTGTCTATAGCATTTCATTTGCAATAAACATAATGGCACAATGCATATTAGAATTAAGAAACTTTTCCTTCACATTTTATGTGATAGTCATATTTATTGTGATTCTTGTTTAGAAAGAATAAATCAAGAAGCTATGTATGTTATCTTATTTTTTTAACATTCTTATTATACTACCTTTGGTGATATTTATAAGGAAATCACAAACCAAATTTGTTTGCTCAATTTTCCTAAACTTCTGCTTGTTTTTACAAAAGAATGCATATGATATGAAAAAATTTACAAAATAGAGGTTCAAAACTTTTATTGACTACCTGAATTAGAGTGGTTGGTGTTATAGATGTAACTCACACTTATTCAAAAATATTTCTTTGCAATCTTTAGTTTGTTACCAATTCAAGAAAACATGAAGAAATTAATTAGGGCAAGTGCTTCAAGGGTGCTGCATTTAATTAATGATATATTGTACAGTAGTCTATTCATATTGTTTCTGGCAATGCCTTATTGTGTACTGGATAGTCGAGGATCAGGACAACATCATAGACCAATATGTTGAAGATAATATTGCACATAAAAGAAACATCCATTAAGGCATTTCTCAGAGTGTTTAACATCAACCAGAGACATGAAAATTCAAATTGACTCATGTACCTGCTACACATTTCCTCATTTGATCAAGAACTGGTAAATTCATTATAGGTTTACATAATGGAAAGCTATGACTTATTCCAGGTCTTTGCTTTTAAATTTCATTAACTGGAAAGTAAGTCAGTGTTCAATTTATGGGAAGAAACCATTTGTCCAGAAGAGGAAGAGAATTAAATGAAATTAATAAATTATTAGCAATAACACTACAAACATAAATAGCATACGCATGTCAACTGGCAAGAACACATGTGATTGGTGACAAGTAGTGGATGTTGCAGAGGACAGGTGGCTTCTGGGTCTTAGGTGAAAGATAGTATATTATACAAGCATAACAATAGTTTATATATAAGCAATTCAATTGGTTTCCTAGGTACTGGCCCTAACAGATGATTATGGAAAGAATACCAGGTAACATTTGCTCTGAGAAAACCTAAATTTAAGGAACCTCACTTTTCTATAGTGGGGATAAGCAAATCTGCCTTTTCCTCTATGTATGGTCTCATCTCCACTTTCTAAATAAAACATCATTTACAAAATGATGTGGACGAGAGGTAGAAGGTGTCTCCACTCACAGATTACACAAAGATATAATAAATCCACAAAGAAACTAAAATTAACAAATATAATGGAAGTTGCCTTAAATATTTTACAAGTATTAATGGAAGATGAAAAAGAATGTATGAAGTCCATAAGACATTCTACATTTAAAAGTTATTTGTAATTTCAGGCAGGAAAATAGTTATATAAAAAGAAATGAGAAAATAACAAAAGCTCACACATCTTTTTATTTAGAAAATGAAAGACTTCCCTAGTCTCCTCATACACATATACACTTGTTAGTATGATATGTAGTTGTCTACCATAGTAATTACTTATTTTGTAGAAAATTCATACCCATTGTTCTAAATGTGTATGCCTTTATGTTGCTGAGAATTGCAGTTTGTGTAATTGTTTTAGATAAATTCACTACTGGAATCAGTGGAGTCATTGAAAACTTTACTAAGCAGTAATGCCTGTGTGCTTCTTAAATCTAGAATACCATGCATATAGTTCTTAATATAGAATAGTGTACATGTTCAAAAATGCAAACACACCAGACCATAGACTTTAGTTGTTTTTCTAGTAGTGTCCTTAGGTTTTCAAAGAGATTGTGAATCTCTTTTGATTTTAATATTTAAAATATGTATGTACTTCAATCAATATTGAATATTTTTCAGACAACATACATATTTACTATGTTAAGTAGCACAATTTCTGGTGTGCGAGATGGTCCACCTTGGTCATGTTAACTGTCTCTGATCCCACCCAGATGTCCTCAGATAAGCCTTCAGAATCCTTCCAACACAGAGAAAGAGGGAACTACTCAAATTGATCCGTGAGATGCATGCCCTTCTTCTTCCCTCTGGATGACATCATAAAGGAACAGAGGGGATGGAAATCATAATGTCAGTTAGTAGAATAGCTCTGAGAAAGTCAATGTGTTAGGGGTTAGAAATCCATGCTCCCCAAGTGCTATTATTCTAATGTCCTAGATGTTAGCCTACAGTTCATTTGGAAGATGTTGGAGCATGCAGAATGTCAGGGCTGGTAGCTATTGTGTCTACTGGGGGCATGTTCTTGGAGGGTATTGGACTCCAGTTTACCTCTCTGGCTTCTGACCTGAAGCTAGCAGTGTTGACTCCTCACATGCTTCCCATTATGATATAGAACCTCAGCACAGGCCAATGCCAACAAGCCAACCAAACATAGACTGGAAAATTTTAATCCATGGGCTAAAATATATGCTTTCTCCTTTTTATATTGTTTTTATCCAGGATTTTACCTCACAAAATTAAAGGAAACCAACATGGGATTTTGTTTTGAAATATTTACTTAAAAAGAAACCATGGAAATTCAGTAGTGGGTAAGGTATCAGTTGTTCCAAAAGAACTTGAAGTCAAGAATAGAATAACATGTCAGTAACAGCCCAGGATTGTTGGGAGAAAGCCTGATTAAGAAGTACCAATGACCAGCCCACTTGGGCCTGGTCACAGGTACCTTGACCATGCCTGCTTGGTCAGAGTGATGTAACAAGGGTTAAGTAGGAGGGAGGTGTGCAGGTAGGACCTTTTCCCTCTATCACCTGGCTGAGCTCACTAGGAAGCATCTTGTGGGTCCCTCCTGCTCTAGTGCAAACCTCATCACTAACACCTGGTGTTAGTACTATTCCTTAATAAACTACCTGTTATCAATCTCTTTCTGACTCCACTTTGTAAACCTCATTACAGGATATAGTATTTTATGTGCTACAGCAGTAGATTTTGATATTTGACAGAAATTATCAAAAGGAGATTAGATATGTTTTAAAAGGAAACTTCACTGAATTATATTAGATGAGTTTATTCACTGGACCTGGAAAACAAGTCCTATAATTTAGGAGAGCAAACATAGAAGTGTGATGGCTAACCTTGAGAGCTTGGTGGAATTTATTTTCATGGAAACATCTATAGTTTTGTCTGTGCAGATGTTTTCAGGATATTTAAATGAACACTGAAAACCCTGAATGTGGAAGACTCCATCCCATGGGATCTCTCTGGATTAATGAAATGAGAAAGTAGGTTTTGTACCAGGATTCTTCTCTTTATAATTTCTGACTGTAAACAGAGCATGGATCAATCCCACCATGCCTTTTAAAACTATGCTTCCTCTTCCAGAACAGGCAATATCCAATACCAGGCGAAATAAATCCTTCATCTTGTAAATTTTCTTTTATCAGATGTTTTGGTAAATTTTCTTTTATCAGATGTTTTGATAATAGTAACAAGGAAAGTAATACCGAAGGAAGCAAGATACTTGAAGATCATTCATGAAGGCAAGTCAAAGATGATGGCAAACATGTGTGATGTTAGGGGAAGTATATAAGAAAGGGCATACATGTTGATGTGTGCATAAATATTGAGTTAAATCATCATACTTTTATTTATTAAGGTTATTTTTGTTTGGAAATATGATAATTTATTAGGATATTTGAACAGGAAATGGGTCTGGCTGAATATTGTTATACCAATGTAGCAGAAAGATAAATAGATGCATAGAAATTTACAGTGAATAGTAATATGATGGAGAGTATTGGGGTTGTTTGAAATAATTTATCCAGATATGAGGAGGATCATGGAAATGGGGAAGAGAGAGGACTATAAAATGATAAACTTCATTATTTGTAGATTATTTAAAAATGGAAAGAAATGAAGCAGAAAGATGCAGTCAGGGAGATGGCTCAACATTTAAGAGTTACAATAGTTCAGTTCCTAGCCCCAATTTGGAAGCTAACAATCTTCCATAATTCCAGTTCAAAAGGATACCATGCCCTCCTCTGCCTTTGCAAACATCATGTACTACAGACACACACATGCAAGCAAAACACTCATAGACTCAGAATAAAAGAGAATAAGTTTTAAAGCAGAAATATAATATCAGGGATCTATGGCAAAAAAGAGAGGTGCGATAATTTCATAACTGATAATTTTAACATATTTAAAAAATACCCTAGTGGAGATGGTAATAGATAAAGTACATCTAGGCTCTTGTAGGAGTAATTTGTTAAAGATTTTCTTAGGAAAGACAATAGAATTAAAATTAAGAATGGTATCAAATATATACGGCCAAAAATTCCACAAGAATATCTGAGGAAGAAATGTACAATATAATTGGCTGATGTCCTAGTCCTAAGACTTTCTTTAAAAGTCCCTAGTAGTATTAGAATGCACATATAACTGAATTTTAAAATGTATAAAACTTGTCAACTAGAACTCTGTGCAATGACAGATGTTTTGAGATCACAGAAAACAATAATAACAACAAGTATAACCAGCCTTTGCAAAAGAATGATTTAATGACTTTACATAATAGAAATTCATAGTTCATATATTTCAATATGAACATGGCATTTATCTTTGAGCTTTGCCATCCTCATCACGATTCACCACTAAGTTGTTCCCTTTTTTTCCTGAAGAGTACCAGCTGTTATTTACATTCCAGGAAGATAGAAATAGGTGACCAAATTGTAGTACTCACTCACTAGTATGAACTATAGTCTGGGTCTGTTATTAAATTAGACCAATTTAAGAAACAGATATACCCAGGACCCATACTGACAACTTGAAAAATCGAGGTAACAGTAGACACAATTCACATCCTAGTATTTTTTAGCGGACTGCCAATGAAAATAGGTATTTCGGGTTAAAAACAAATGCATGTGTAGGAATGCATATGCTTGATAGTTAACAGAGCATGTACATTTAAGGTCCAAGGAGAGGAAATACACTCTGGAGTGGAAATAAATATATCATTGCTATATAACAATGTGCCTCCAGTCTTCCTTCTGTGATATTTGAATATATTCTTATCTGAACATTTTTCCAAGTAAAGAACAGCATGAAAAAGACAGGGAGTGTGGCAGGGTGGGGGAGAAAAGAAAGAATATGATCAATGAAATAAAGCCTCAGAAGTAGTGGTAAGAGTGATTTGCACTCCAGGGCTGCACAGTCACATAAGATCAGGAATCGGTGAGCATGGAGATGTTTTAGGGTTTAGGGACACACTAGAAAGGGGTTTAAAAAAACCTTTGCTTCAGATGATTGTTTCTGTTTTTTTCCTGAAAACATGGAAGAGGCAGATGGCATTTGGTAAGGGCGATGGGCAAGTGAACACTGACTAGGAGTTTTAAAAATAAATTCCTCGTTGTGCCTCTGCCTGTAATCCTTTTTCCAGTTCTAAGCGGGCATAGGAGGTGCTGCCCTGGACCCTTCTGGACCCTCCCGGGATGCTCTTTGGCCTAGCTTGCCTCACAATTGCACCCTGGGCCAGCGCTGGCGCTTTCAGCTTTAATCTTATGCCCCTTTCTGTCTGCTTCAGTGCCTCTCAACACCCTAATTTCCTGCCCTCTGTCCCTCATGTTTTCTCTCTGGCGAGTTCTGCTGACATCCATATTTCTTCTCTGTCTTCTGTCCTGACCTTCAACCCTATTGTCTGAAAGAATGCCAAAGATTCTATTTGAAGAGGTAGAGAATAATCTAGTTTTATCCAAAATAGCTTAAAGAATACAAAGACAGTAGAGAGGCTTACACTAAAACAGGGTAAGAAAAAAATGACACAAGAAGAAATTTTCTTCATGACTTTGGCAACTATTATATTATTATTTAGAGTTTGATGATGTGTTTATAGGGGAATACACTACAATTTAAAATAAAATTTCAGCCACGTGTTGTTGGTGCACGCCTTTAATCCCAGCACTCAGGAGGCAGAGGCATGAGGATCTCTGTGAGTTGGAGGCCATCCTGGTTTCCAGAGCCAGTGCCAGGATAGGCTCCAAAGCTACACAGAGAAACCCTGTTTGAAAAACCAAGTACATAAATAAATAAAAATAAAAGAAAATTTCAATTCAATGCAGTATAGTTAGTGATTACAGTGTTGGCTTTATTTCTGAATTCTATAACTTCTGAACTTAACCCAAATTAAGCATAATCAGTTAATCTCTTTTACCAGTGAAATAGTCATTTTTCATAGATTTTGTTTTGTTTTTATTTTTCATTATAGCATCATAGAATCTTCTTGGTTTTTCAGTTAGTTGAAATGAGTTTTTTTTTTTTTTGTAACAGACAAAGGACTAAATTTTGGAGTGGGACAATTTTGCTTTCTTCATATAGGAAACGGACCTAGACTTATCCTCCATTCAGTAGAAATGTGACCTACATACACTGCATGTGGTTGTGATTTTCTCATTTCCCCTAGTGAGAGGGAGAACTATACCCTCCCCTATCATCCTCCTGCTGCTCTAAAAAAAAAAAAAAAAGGAAAAATGAATGATCACAGAAGCTTTGAATACAATTTTTGTTGAGCTTTTTTTCCCCTCTCACCTTAGGTGACCAGATCGATAGACAGTCCAGCAGCTTGGAAAAAAAAATGTCAGATGGCTGGAATGTAGCCAGAAGCAGTTTATCTAGTACAGCAAGAGTCCATTCTGATATTACAAAATTGGAAATAAATGGTATGTAAGGAGATACTTCTATGTCAATAAATTTAAAAGGAAAGTATACATGCTAAACAAAACATAACAAAACAAAAAAAACTCATGAACTGGTCTTCCACACACAAAAATATATCAGCAATGAAATACAGTTTCCAAGGCCATGAGAGGCTCCTGGTGTTTCAAGGTTAACGATGGACATGGATTCATACAAGCTAATTACCATAGCTAAACCTGGCACTGTATTGGCTGGTGAGGAAAAATACCTGCTTCAGTGCCTCCCATGAGGAAGGTGCTTCCAGGAAATCAAAACAATGTTCAGATTAAAGTCCATCTGTGTTACTCCCCTTAGAAACTATAGACTGACAAATTTTAAAAACAAAAAGAAATAAGCAATAAGTGTGGTGTACCTCTCTTTGACTTGTTGATAAAAGACTATAAATAGTAGTGCTCTTGGTTGACCACCAGAACATCAATGCTAAGAATCTAAACAGAAGACAACTTATAAGTTCAGCACAAGACGTGGGTAAAATAGGTTGAGAATGACTAGGATGCTTCCTCTCTCATGGCTGGCTGGTCCCTCAGAATTGTGTGGGCGACCTTATATCCCTATTGTTTTGTTATGACTCATTTCCCATCTAGGAAATAAATGCTAAGAAGGAAGAGGGACAGTGGTAGAAGATAGAGTCTTTCAGCAGTCACAAGAGTAAATGGCTCAGGGCAATGCTTTCTGATTCCCAGGCCTCATCACTTGAAATTATCTGCGTTGATAAAACTCAGTATATCTGTGTGACATGATGTGCCCTATACCTACCCTCATAGTATAAACATATTTTGTTGCAGGCAAACAAATTCAGTGACTTCAATGTGCAGTTCCGAATGATTAGGTTAACCTGTTTAGATACAAGACCCCTTCATGTGCAACAGTGATTTTACTGCAAGTTGCATAGATGCACTTGGTGGGCGTATCTAGGGAAGGTGGTTATGATCATCCACATCTGGAATCCTAGCAACCAGGAGTCTGAGGAAGAAGAGCTATACATTTGGGGCTATGTTAGCCACTAATGATTTATAGGCCAACTCTGTTTAAAACAAACAGAAAAAAAAAGAAAAAGAAAAGAAAAAAATGGTATTCTTCCAAAAACAGCTAACTCCCCAACCTTCCTCCAGATGTCACTGATAAGTCTGAATTATGTATTGAAATTTGACAACAAATGAGCATCTGGTTGTAACAAGTAGGATTCTAATTAGAAAATACCACAACAAGGCCTTACTTCACAAGCCAAGGAAGTGATTTAATAGTTTTTGTGTTCATAGCATAAAGGTATTGCAAATCAAATTGTATAGGAAATACACACACAAAACCTCACTAGTCATGTCTTTCAGTATAAAAGAAAATTATTTAATATCAAAAGTTCTATATTATATATGTGCATGCTATGTGGATGAATTAAACTATTTAGAGATGTGCGTGTGTGTGTGTCTGTGTTTGTGTGTACACACCAATGAAATGGCCACTAAAATTTGCATCTAATGCTTTTTAAGTTATCTCAAGTGGACAGTTATAGAAATTTTCTGTTGGTTTGAAAAAAAACGATTTTAAGAATATGCATTCATCAGCCAGTTTAAAATGTTATTAATAAGCAATTAAAATGTCTTTGATATTTGTATGTTGGATCCATTTGCTGAAGACATGTCTGTTTTAATGCATCTGTTTCAGAGTGTGCATTTATCTGCCTCATTGTGATTCCAGGAACTGTGCCAAAATCATCTCAACAGAGAAAAAAAAAGGCAAAAATATTGTCAGGAAACACGATAAAATGAAAAACTTTTGCTAAAACTAAAAAGGACAGTATGTTAAAAACTAATGTTAAATTCTCAGTTTTTAACAATGTACAAAAAAAATTTCAAAATGTGTTCGAAAAACCTGTAATGTACATATCAAACATAAAAGGCAATGCTATATTTTCATTATCTGATAGTTTGAAAAAAAGAACCCATGCTCACAGAAGACCTCTCCATTTAAATGTTATCCTCAATTGAATATTACAAAATTCCCCTCTAACTGGAGCATTTCTTGGTGTTAGCATTTTAAAGGGTGAAAAAATAGACTCATAGAATTCATGTGTGAATGATTTAAATAATAGTGCAAAATATTCATTCAGTTTAGTTCTACCATGAACACTTCAGATCCAGTGTAATGAACCACTAGTATTTATTCATTTCAAATATAAGTTATTTAAAAAATGTATTCATTATCTGAAGGCTATTGGGAACATACCTGTAATAGACAAACATAGATGAATTGAGTTGAATACATGAATAGCGTGATGCCTTATTAGAGAGACTAGCAGGTTGAAACCACAACATGCCAAGAAGATACATTTTGCATATGTCTGTATATTTAATTGTGATAGTTTGCTCACTGTCTATTCTCTACTGAGATTGATGTAGTGATTTCACTTGGTTTCATCATGTGGGTAGAAGTCTGCAAGTGCTTAGCAAGGATTTTATCCAAACAATGACACAGCTATTGGTTAAGATTCAACCTAAAAATAACATATAGATTTTTTATTGCAAGTAGAAATTTCTGTTGTAGTCTCAAACTGAGGCTGGATTATGTGCACAATTTTCTTTGAACATGAAGCCCAACATTCTTTCTTTTCTGCCCATCATCTGGCATTGAGGTAATTGTAGATTCTATTAACACTGAAACTAAGAAAACATCACAGAATAGGACAAATCTGCCAGCAGAATGTACAAATGGAGACCATTACCTGTGTCTACTTCAGACTTTGTAGACCTTGTCAAAACCACATATCTCATCTGGTGATACTTGAATTTGCCCACATCAGGCTAAAACAAAAATGAAATAAATCCAGGAAAATGCTCTAAAATGAGTATGAATCCAAGCATTTTTCTCAGGAAAGGAAGAGATATGTTGAGGAAGCTTGTTCCACAGACAAAAATGTGCAGGGAAACTATCATATAGGTTAACTTTCACACACATAGAGTTCCATAGTAGTGTGATAAAACATCGCCTTTAGCATTGTGCAAGAGTCTTCTAATACAAACTGTGGAGAAAGGGAGGTATTGGATGGGAAAAGAAAGGATTCAAGTAAATCTCATCCTTCTAAATTTCACTTCAGGCTAGCCATGATCTAACGTTATTTTCTGTTTAAAACTTTCTTTAATTAAGAAAATTCACATATTAATATTAACATACTAATGTCAATAGATCTTTAGAAAACAATTTGCATGGGACTCTGAGATCTAGGAATATGACAATATCTTATGCAGTCACCAGATGTCTTAGCATAAATCCCTGGATCTAATAGAGGATACCCCATCTACTTGAGAGTATCAAATGAAGTCTAATATTACCTCAAATAAGGTCTGTGGCACAGGGACCATATACTCCGTTTAATGTAGGTGCTAAAGCCATAGATTCTCAGAGTTTTAGAAATGATTTGAAAGATTGGTCTGTGAGAATCTGATGTTTCACTGCCTAATGTACTAGCTCTGCCAAGTTGTCAACAATCACATGCTTGAATATTTGGGCAACTGGAGAATGCCATACAATTGAACGTCTATTATTGATTAGGCTCTGAGTTGCTCTAATTTTTTTTTCTGCTTTTTCCTTTTGGCTCACACTAACTTGTAATACCCACATGCAGACTGTTCATCAGACTGGTCAAGCCTCACAACATTCACCCTAGCTTGACTGCTTTGTAGACCCCCAAGTCTCTGGTGACTGTACTTTTTTTGTTCTTTTCATACTTCAGATGACAATTATTAGAGATACCCTCTTTACTTACTCTCACAATCTCTTCCTGCCCATCTTGTTTGATTTTCTTATAAGGTAAATATTTCTGCTATACCATATATTTTGTGTTTTAATTTTTTACACTTTAATATGCTATTGGTTAGTAACCATATTCATACAATTGAGGAAGTTGGTAGTTTACAAAATTTGTGTTGAGTTTTTTTGAACCAAAGTACAGTTGGTATCAGTACTAAGCCTCACAAAGCAAAATGAGAATGTACTTTATGCCCTGTTTTCTCTTTAAGTGCTCACATTAGATCAATTAAAATAAAACCCTCCCCGATTAAAGCTCTAAGAGTATAATCTACATCTTTATTCCAAGATCAAAGTCTTGTCAACAGCTGCCTGGACTAACACAGTAACTTCTAATTGGCAGTGACAGCTGCTAACTCCCTACTTCAGGTCTTCCTTTAGTACATTTGTTTTTAATGTTGTAGCTGGGAGATATTTGAAAATCCACGTGGTCTCATCCCCTTCCTTGCTTAACATTTTAAATCATTCTTATTTCCATTCCCAAACTTCAGATTCTTTAGTGTTTTTGTTTTTTAATCTTTGACCTCATCTTTTCTGATACTTCTTTGTCCATGCAATGTGCCTATGATTTGGGAGACTTTCTCCAAAAAGTGGCTATCTATTTCTTTACATGTTTGAGCAGGGATGCACACTAATTTCATCCTTCTTTAGATTTTATAGTTCATTACACCTACTACATTAATTACTTTTTTTCAATGCTAATTTGAGACTGCAAGAACTCAAAATTCAGAAGAATGTATCTTTTTTGCTAATCCATGCATCCACCTGAGTCAGTTGAAAGCACATTTTCAATTTAGCCAGTATTGCTGAAAAAGGAAATAATTGCATCTTAATCTTGGATTGGACATTTTTCCCCAACATATTTTTTAATTACTTATTTGGGAATTTCATTCAAGGATCCTAATCACACATGCTTCTCATTCTTCCCAGGTTTACCCTACCATACTTGATGCCACCTCTACAAAAAATCACCAAGAACAGTCTTGTGCTCATCACTGTATGGTCAAACTCCCAGTGGCCAGCCCTTCAAAGATAATTGAGTCCTTTGGCATGGCTCTGCCAGAAACCAAAAACTATAAAGAGCTATACCTCAAGATCTATGACAAGCCTCAAGACCCTCCCCAATGGTCCCACATCTAGACCATTTCCCTTTTCTTTGGGGGAAGAGGGTGTTACTCTCAACATCTTTCATTCTCAGCTAGGAGTCTGTTGTCCTCAACAGTACCACCCCAGATACTTTGCTGTCCATAACAGCCAAGAGCAGCATGAATCATGGAACTCCACATGGTCTCCCATGGCTGCACAGACCACCAGACATGCACACAGACCCAACATGGATCATGGTTTTCAGTGACAACATGGACCACAGACTTCCTCATGACATTCAGGGGCTGCACAGACCTAAGACACCAACACTGTTCCCAGGTTGAAGCACAGATCACAGAAATCAGCATGGCCTCTAGTGGCATCAGAGACCACAGACATTCACAGACACCAACGTGGACCCCAGAAGAAGCACAGATCACAGACATCAACATGCTCTCAGGTGGCAGCAGAGACAGCAGTCATCTACATGGCCTCCAATAGTAATTATGTGCCACAGACATAAACATGGCTTCCAGCAGGCACATGTTCTATAGACACCAATCTGGTCTGCAACTGTCACACTGACTGTAGACATCAACATGGCCTCAGTTGACAGCACAGGCCATGCACATCTACATAAGTCCTGGAAGCATAATACGGATGTATCATAAACATCCACATGACCATAGGGTATAATACAGACTACAGGCATATACATGGCCTCTAGCTGTAACATGGACCACAAGAATCAACATATCCTTCAGTAGTAATACTGACCATACATATGAATATGTTCTTAATTAACAGCATAGATCACAGATATCAACACAGCCTTTATTGATAACATGGACCATGGGTATCAACATGGCCTCATATGGTAGTATGGAACACACAAAGATATCAATATAGTCTCAGGTAACAGCCCAGGCCATGAACATACACATGTGCTCTGGTGGCAGTATAGACCACAACCTCAAACTTCATTATGGATTGTAGTGGCACCATGGACACCACCAGGGATACCAATATGGTCTCAGGTGGCAGCATGGACTAAGGGCATCAACATGAGTTTCAGAAATAAGATTTACATGTATAAGCTCTCTTGTATTTGTCGTCAGTGGCCTTGGTATAGTTGATTTATAGAGTATAAATTCATGTGGTTTAACAAACTGAACAAGACCTTGCACTTTTGGCATTTCTCTGTTGAGCACCAACTGCCACCCAACTATTATCCCAGATTCTGGAGATATGCATTGCAAAAGAGATTGATAATGTCTCTGTATCTAACCTAAGCTTAAACAATAGTAAAGGAGATGGACAACAAAAAAGTGTGCAAAATTAACTGACTCACAGGACATGTATATATTTGAGTGGTAAAATACTTGCATGCACTGCATGAAGAAACTGTCACTGGAAGGAATATATTTTGGGGTGGGATAGTTTGGACAGATGATGTCTCCTAAACATAAACACAGTCTTGATCTGAGTGACAGAGTTGATCCAGATATGAAATTTCCAGGCAAGAATTGTCCTAGAATATGCTTTTCATGCTCATGCGGTTATTATGTTCTATACACTGAAAAGGTAGTACAGTCAAGATTCTGAGAGAAATGAGATGGACCAGTTTCATTCAGCTATAAAGTTATGCTGTCTTTTATTTTAAGTTGAAAAGAAAGCCAAGGGCATGTCAGTATCAAGTATAAGACCAAAGGTCATTTGTGTAGAGTCGGATAAATCTAAAAACTTACGTTAGGATGCAAGCAGCACACATATCTGATACTACTGTGTAGTAACTCACAAATCATTATAATTAGGATACAAGTAAAAAATAATGTGTTTTCCTCATTCCTTTTACTTCCTTCTTTTCTTTTATTCACTGAGCTCCAAAGTAACTAGCCCTTGGGGGAGATAAAGTGATGAATACCCTCATTCAGTTCAAAGAAACAACAACAAAAAATCCCCAGTTGAATGGTTCATTGCAGATGGCAAAATGGTCATTGTTTAGTGTATAAGGGTTCCTCTATTTAGTATCCAGGCAATGACTAATGATTTTCCTCCAAACCTCCCACTCTTAAAAGAATGAATAAGCCCCGAAGGCCTCAGAGAGATGAGTATTACTTTTCTCCTGGTAGCTTAGCTAGTGACTGAGAAGGAAAAGAAACTGCATGATATTTCAAAGCCAAGACCTATAAGCATGATGGTGGATATTACACTTCTCTCTCCTACTTGTTTGGTACACAAATGGTCTCTATGCCCTCCTGTGTATTTTCTGCCTTATCCATAAATTCACTCATCTGAAAGGGGATTGTGTAGAATATGCTTCTGGATGCCCTCCCATCATTAGAATTACAGTCACTGCAGTTCCCAAAGAAAAATAACACCCATGGCCTGAGCCACTGCATAAACAGCACTGTGGAATTAGATGGCCAGTGACCATATTGCAAAAAGAACATTTCTCCAAGACTTATATATTTATCAGTGTTATTTTTTCCAAGGGACATTAAAAAAGAAAGAAGCAGAAAACTACAAAATAAGTACTGGGCTTTTGGAAACACGCACATACATTGAATGCAAATGTCAAGTCTAGAGTATTGGTTTCATTCACTCATCTCTATTAACAAAAATGTCATGGGTTAATATATTTGTGCCCCACTGAGAAATAAAGGGGAAACAAAATACTTAGTGCTGGTAATGAGGTCAGGCATTAATGGAGGGAGGTCATATAGATAGCATATAATAGATAAGGCAACATGATTTTCCATAGTTGCCATTGGGGCAGTCAACTAAGTGGCAAGTGGTGTTCTGAGAAATATTTATTTTGTTGTGAGAATGAATGGATAGAACTAGAGTATTTTGCTTGGTAAAATCCATAAGTAAGTTTTTTCCACAAACAATGAGAAACTAAAGATTTGCTTTGCAAGTTCTATCAGCTCCAAGTTCAAAGACTGAGGGAAATGATAGCAGCGTGCTGTATTGGCATTAGAATATGTTTGAGAAGCCTTTATGTGATGAAACTGACTGTCAGTCTTAGGAGACATAATTATATAAAATAAAATGAACATTGGCACTGTAGGCATAATGATATGGGAGGGGAGAGGGAAAGAAAAAGTGCAAAATGAAAAAGAAACTTATATTTGAATTCATCAGCTAAAAATTAAGACAGTCTTTGAAATGAGACTGAAAAATTTGGTATGTGAATTATGTCAATTAAATTTTGAGAAATTTAACTTTGATTTTTTTCCCAGGGGTGATATTTGTAAATAACCATTATTAGTAAATATTTAGGATACAAGTGAAGCATTCTTAAAATATAACAAACATCTATGAAAAGTATTAATAAAGGCATTAAGCAATTTTACTTCCCTTACAAAAGCTCTTTGTTGTATATTATATTACATAAAGAAAATCCCAGAAAATAAGAATTATTTAAAGAAAAAATGGGTGCAATCTCAAAAAAATCATTCACAAAAGAAGGTAAAATAATGGAAATCTAATTCATAAAAAATACTATCAACATTAATCAAATAAACTAACATTAGGACACTTAAAATTTAAATTTAGAAGGATCAAGAAGGATGAAATAAAGGAGCATTGTGGGGGATAGGAATCCAAATATCCCTTACAGGTATGGCAACTGAAAGTACTAATTAATGGGTATTGAATTGTCTATTGCCTTTTTACAGAGAATTTTGCTAATAAACCTTTAAGTGTTCAATATCTATTAAGAACCCTTGTAAGTTAGGTATTAACAAATGGAAAACCATAATGCTGGTGATATATATCTAAAACCTATTGGTAGTAGTGAACATTTAGAACAATTTAAGTGTCCAATAAGAAAGAGTAAATTTGACAAGAATTTTTGTTTACAAGTAAATCTTTCATGGCCATGTAAAACTATGCTGTACTTTGTTGAAGTTATTTGGTGGAGACATTATTGCTGTGAGTCCTGGCATTTCATTTCAGGTAAGACAAGTACTTCATCTTACCTCATTTCTTAATTTTGGAGATAGGATTAATTTTATTAATAAGGTAGAACTTAGAAAAAGGTAGAGGAGAGTAGTTTTGCTGGCCTTAATCCTAGTAGTTGGGTGGCAGAGTCATGCAGATCTCTGTGAGTTCCAGACCAGCCTGGTCAACAAAGTGCATTCCAGGTCAGTCAAGACTGTTACACAGAGAAGCCCTGTCTTGAAAAACAAAATGAATGAATAAAAAAATAAATAAGTTATGCTACTATCACAAACATCTAAGAGAAACAATTCTAGGAGTAGGGGTTGTTTGGGTTCATAAATTCAGATTTTTCAATCCATGTTTGCTTGTATCTATGGTCCTGTGTCTGTTCTGAAGCAGGACTTTCATGAGAAAAGACAGCATTTCACCCTGTGACAACCAGGAAAAAGAGGAAGATTAGAAGGAGTCAGGGTAAAGATCCACTCTTCCAAGACAGGCACACATTCTTCAGTTTCTTCAATCATGTCTATATCTTAGTCTCTATCATATCCTAATAATGCCATCATATTACGAATAATACATCAAAGGATTAATCCATTGATTAGGAGCAAGTCCCTATACATGAGCCTTTTCAGATACATTTCATATCCCAACCAACACAGCTTCCTTTCGTGCATACATCAGCAATATATTTCAACCTAGTCCTTATCAGTATTGGTGTTGACATTTTGTCTCCATTTGCTATCGTTTTTTGACATGTCTTTCAAGCGTATTAAAGTTGTATTGAGAGATACATGGTTTTTGCCTTGTCAGCACATCAACATAATAGAAGAACATTTAACATCATAGTTCACAATGTATTTATAAATCAAAAAAATAAATTTGGAGACCTCACGGTATATAAAATATTCTAACAATAATTATGCTTACTTATAGGTCAGTGGACGATTCATATTTAGTTTTTGTCATTTTATTTGTATTTTTGAATATTTTTTCCTTAGATTTTTTATTTGAATTAGAAACAAGATTGTTTTACATGACAATATCAGTTCCTTTCTCCCTCCCATCCTCCCCTACCACCATCCCCCAACTAAAACCCTACCCATCACATATCCTTTCTGCTCCCCCTGGATGTTGAGGCCTTCCATAGGGTATCATCAGAGTCTATTGTGTCCTTTGGGATAGGGCCTAGGCCCACCCCCGTGTGTCTTGGCTCAGGGAGTATTCCTCTATATGGAATGGGTTCCCAAAGTCTACATCTATGCTAGGGATAAGTACTGAACTACAAAGGAGGTCTGAAACCCATGTTCCTGGGGTCTGGATCAGGCCCATGCTGGTATCCAAGCTATCAGTCTGGAAAGCAAGAGTTCCCCAAAGTTCAGGTCATCTGTTTCTGTGGGTTTCACCAGCCTGGTCTGGAACACTTTGGTCTTCACTCCTCTTTCTTTGCAACAGGATTCAAGTTCAGTTCAGTGATTAGTTGTGGGTGTCTGCTTCTATTGCTTCTACTTCTACCTGCTGCTGGATGAGGGCTGTTGGGGGGCATATAAGTCAGTCATCAATCTCATTATCCAGGGAGGGAATTTAAGGTAGCCTCTCCTCTGTTGCTTAGATTGTTAGCTGGTGTCATCTTTGTAGATCTCCATACATTCCCTTAGTGCCTGGTTTCTCTGTAAACCTAAAATGTCTCCCTCTATTATGGTATCTCCATTCTTGTTATCTTCTATTCTTCTCCTGACTCAACCTTTCTGCTCCCTCATGTCCTCTGCATCCCTCCTCTTCTCCCCGTCTCATTTTCCTACCTCCCTCCCTGCTTTTCCCGTGCTCCCAATTTGCTCAGTGGATCTTGACCCTTTCCCCTTCTCCAGGGGACCATATACGTCTCTCTTAGGTTCCTCCTGAAGGGACCAGCTCTCTGTCAGTGTGGATTGTAGGCTCGTAATCCTTTATTCTAATGTATAAAATCTGCATATGAGTGAGTACATACCATGTTTTGCTTTTTGTTTGCTATTCTTTACTTTACCTGCTTAATATTGAAAAACCCCCGGAGGCTCGGGCCCCCAGGATCTCTGTCCAGGACCACTACAACCCCAATCACCAGGTGGAGGCAGAAACTTGATGCAGAGAGCAAGAGGCTTTATTGCAGTTGCTTAACGAGCTAACCCCATGTTAGCTCAGGCCTTCCATCCACCATGGCGGATGGCTTTGGAAAGACCCTGCAAAGCCACAGCATAGAGATCTTATAGGGCAGCATAAGGGAGTGTCTAGGGGAATGCACAGGCTCAGATTGGTGTGACTCCAGGCTTGGAGGGTTTGCCCTGTGTTGATTAGTCAAATGGTTTTTATGGCCCATGGGCCCTCCCAAGATGGTTGCTATGCTTTGTATGTCATTGCTGTGCACTTGTCCATAAAGCACACCCAGAGCCATAAAGCATAGCACTACCAGCTAACTTCTGATTGGTTCCTTGCCACAAGGCAAGCATCTGACCTCCTAGTGACCAAGGCAAGGTCAGGCAAGCACATGCTAGGCTGTTATGGCTGCCAAAATGGGGAGCTGGTCCCTTCAATATGATTTAAAAGTGTTACTTTGAAAATAATGAAAGAATTCTGAAATGTTCCCTAGATATTTTTGTATATAGACAAAAAGAGGAACCTGGATGAAATGATAGCTCTAGATACATGAAGATGATGTGGCAATAAGTTGAATAAACTTAAGTTTCTCCCAGAACTATGACCAGGCACCATGTATTGATGAATCATTGGTGAGAAAAACACCACTACTATACTTGCACATTGCCTTCTGTGACAATTTTATCAAAGAAAAAGTAAGCATGTTGGATATTGAACTTGCTAATGGGTTCATTATCTAGCCAGAGCTGTAAGATATAATGGCTTTTTAGTTAGATTTACCCAAGGGCTCTTCTCTTGGCATATTTGAATATTCAGAGCTCTCGTGGAATGTTTCAGATTGGCATTAAATGGTAGACATTTCCATTTAAAAAGCCATTCTTTTGAGATACTTTTTGTTCACTAGCTACTTCAAATGACTGAGAATGTTAGCATTTTTCTCACATAAATGCAGGTGTTGAATTTTACAATGTGACCATAAGTCTAATCCTCAAAAATCTTTACTAAGTTCCAAGGAAGACCTCCCCTCCCCCAACTCTGCGCATCCTAGCTTAGCTCTGTTAATAAATGCTCAGAAATACACATTCATAAATGTGCACTGAACATATTAAAATCTCAATAACTCTGAGTATGCACGTGTCAAAAAAATCATGAGCACATAAGAACACAATTAGCAAGTTTAAAAACAGCTCATACAAAAGCTTTAAGCTTCCATACAACTGCCAGATTTTTATGAAATCGTCAATCCAATTTTCCAACTTGTTGATAAATATTTCCAGTTACTACTGCATAGTTTCAGAGAGTACATGCTTAATCCCAGTCCTGTGGTCCCACAGTGTGGTAGATCTGAGGAATAAATAGTAATTTAATGCATGTGTTTCCAAAATATTTCTGCTAACATCAATTGCAATGTAAACTTTATCATAACAGAATATTGAATGTTAATAATAGCCATTTTCTTTATGGAGAAATAAAGGGAATTTTATTTTATAAAGATTTTGAGAATTTCATATATATATATATATATATATATATATTATATATATTATGTTAGGGATTGATATCTGAGATCCTAGTGTACGCCAGAGGGAGATTTGATGACTTCCTAAATGGATACTCTCTATGAATTCTTACAATACATCAGTGCCCAAATTTGTCTTTCATAGAATTTTATTTATTAGTTGGAGCCTCACCTCTGGCAGGGCAGTATGGGTTTGTGGACTAAATCACACAATTGTGCAATTTATATAGAGCACAGACTCAGGGTCAGAGCTTATCTACACTATGCAATCCAAGAATTCTTCAATAGGTTGCTCTAGATGGAATTTTATGAACTTCTTTGTAAAAATCTTGACAATGGGGCATAGCAGATAGTACACATGGAGAACTGCTTGCTGTGCAAGTGCAAGGGCCCAAATCCAGATCCTTAGTACCCTCCTATGAAATGGGCACTGAAGACTGATTCATGTTGTGGTCCTGGAACTGGGGAAGAAGAGACAGAAAGATCCATCCCTCCAGGTCAGTGTTCAGCCAGCCTAGTTGAATCAGTGTACTCCTGGTTCATTGAGAAATTATGTCTCCAAAAAAGTAAAGGGTAAGGAGTATGACTGATCTCCACATGCATACACATACCCATACATATATATATATATATGTAAACATGTGCATACAGACATGGACATTCATGTCTATATGCAGCATTTACCACACATGAAGAGAGAGAGAGAGAGAGAGAGAGAGAGAGAGAGAGAGAGAGAGAGAGAGAGATGACAATCTCTCAGCAAGTCTAATATATCTATATATCTGGTGTCTATCTTTGTAGAGTCAATTGTGTCAGATACATTATCATAGTGACACAAAGTTAACACATTTCTCAAACTACTGTTTGGCTTTAGGACTTCATGATATAATTTAAAAAACAAAGCAAAACAGGATATAGACAGCTATAAAAGCATTGAGTTACTATGATCAGATGTCCATAATTATTTTGCCTGAACATAATTATATTAAAGCATATTGCACCAGACAATTTTGAAGTATTTTATGGTCAGCAAAGCAGGAAACAGTTGTTACTTGAAAAGAAAACTTGTTGTTTACTGCTCCTTCCTGGAAGAGGCATTCCAAAGCATGGGGGATGAACATGGGACTGCATCAGGGCTGTCATAAGGCAGAAAAATTGGGGAGAACCATAGGCTTCTCTCGGAATTTCGATAGGAAAGAAAGAGGGGAGCAATATAATGAGGCTTAAGGATGTGCTTTGGGATTTGAGGGATGGAGTCTCTACCTACCTCTGTGTTACTTAACCATAATACCAGTCGAGAAAGCACACTGTGGCTAAAAGTAGGAAATAACAATGAAGAAGAAGCCTAGTAGTATGCATGTTGATTTTTGTATTGTGTTTGAAGGCATAGCCAAGGAAGGCCAGGCTTCCTAGGAATTTGTGCTTTGTTTAAAATCAAAATGAATTAAAGCAGTGGGATAGTTAAGACAGATTCCAGAAACATGGTTGGTATTGTAATGTAGACCAGGGCTGCTTAGGGGCCAGAGGAACTCCTATCTCTCCTGTATATATGTACAGGGTGCCACCTTTAAATTCAAAATGGGCAGGATCTAAATCCAGAATGGCTGACTTGGGTGGCTGAGGATGGTCACAGATACACGGGCAAATTTTATTAAATGAAACCATGATTGAAATTCCTTTATTAGCATTCTATTATAGTAATTTACTGATCTCATGGTCAGATGAAGCAGGCACACAAACAGGAAAGGGAAGGACATGAACTGAATATTGCTATGTGTTAATCCTTGTGTTTGACCAAATACATTGGTATCCATAGTGACCTATGCCACTTTACTAAAAAAATATTTAAACAAACCATGCTAGATAATGGTACAGAAAGTGAAATTATTATAATACTACAGATAACTTTCTCTCTTCAAGGCATCAGGCAATTCTGATACACAGACAACACTAATAGGTTTCCGTAGTGGTCAAGCTGATGTGTCCCTTTATTCCAATGAATTCTATAGACCTTCAAAATTCAACTTCCTCAAAATTATCTCCTTGCCACTGATGGGAATATGCCCACTTGATTCATTTTCCTTTGTTGAAGTAGTCTTAGACGAGTATTTTAATATGCAATTAAGGCCAGCTAGCAAAGATGAAACCATCATTTTCACTTCATTTTTGTATTTGATTTTTCTAAGAGGCATGATGTTTGAGGTTAAGAGAGTCATGGAAACACAAGAACCATGCTCCGATCATACTGAAAAACACCACTAGGCAGGGGCCAATTCCTGTAAAATGAAAAAGTCTGCCTGATTAATTAACATAGTCCTTGTCTATTCCAAAGGGCATTCAAACACAGAGCACTCACATAGTATCTTTCTTTTTATATCTAAATCTATTCAGGTAGATTATTCTTAAGAAAATGTAGTTAGTCACGAAATAGATGAGGCTGGT
The DNA here is from genome assembly GCF_003668045.3 of Cricetulus griseus. Classification (NCBI taxonomy): domain Eukaryota; kingdom Metazoa; phylum Chordata; class Mammalia; order Rodentia; family Cricetidae; genus Cricetulus; species Cricetulus griseus. The sequence goes on along the minus strand of NW_023276807.1, from coordinate 36,821,769 downwards.
GTAATTCCCTCTATTGGTATCTTCCCTCAGGTTCTTAATGACAAATGCATTACAGTTATTTATTACAAGTAGATTAAAGTGTCAGTATGATTCAATTCACAGCAATCTTATACTTTTAAAATGCATTGGGAATTGGGTTTCTTCCCAGTGCTGACAATGCACAGCAATGCTTTCCAGGGGACTAGATTCCTCTGGAGTACATTTCTTTATGTTTATGACTCTAAGAACTGAAGGTACCATCTGCTCTTGCCTCAGAGTTGTTTAAATTGTTTAGAACCTCAGGTCATAATGAGCGAAACTATGGTGCACTTCCATATAGTTAATTTCCTCTGCAAATAGTTAGTTACACAGTCCTTTCTTTTGCCCTGCAATGAATAACTCTGGATACAAAGTGATCTATACTAGCAAGATGTTCCCCGGACTGACACACTGCAGATTTCTCTAAGTGATTTTAGGAAGCAACAAAAAGCTTGAACATTCTGCCACTCAGTATCAATGCTATGCATACTACACACTATCTATGCTTAATCTAGACTTATAGTATTAAATGAAAATGTTCTTCTGAAATAGTTTGGAAGAGGGAACAGCAGGTCAGAGAATAAATTATGCAGACAAGAATGTAATGAATCTATGTCTGTGTATTCCCATTATAAGAAAAAGTACAGTAAAGATTCATATGAGTTATATAACCTGTAATGTTCTTATTGATAGTTTAATAATGTAAATAGTCAATAAAAAGAATAGGACCATAGAACATAATTTCTTTTAAATCATAAATCTGAGAATATCCTGAAATCAAATATAGAATTTGGGGTACTAATTAATGAGTACAATCTCCTGAGGTGGATCCAACCTGATTCATTCACTATTTGACAATTTAAAAGCTTATTTACAGTAATGTAGTGTATAAATACTCTAGGTACAGGGCAACAGAGCCCAAAGACATTTGTCTTTTTAAAAGGGATGCTAAGTTGCAGAAAACAAGGGGATTAATGAAGAGCCATCACTGTGTTTTCAAACTGCTAGAATAATAAGCCAAAATAAACTGAAACCTGAGCATTTGTTACATGAATTCTTCTCAGCAAGAGATCTTCATCCCACTCATAAACATGCTGTAATAGATACATAAAATTCAAATAACAATGAGCTTGATTATGTCATGTCCTGTTTGAAGCTTTCCTTCTCAGATACCAGACTGGTAAATTTGAGCGTATCTTCTCATTTGTACAAATTACTTTATATATCCAAGGATTCAAACAATTGTCTTTTTTTCCCTTTCATAGAATGCAGTGTGTGTGTGTGTGTGTGTGTGTGTGTGTGTGTGTGTGTGTGTGTGTGTGTAAGCTGTTTACTTCATGTCCGTCATTTAAATGATTATATTGCTATTGCTATGTTCATATCCTAGCATTTTCAAATTTGACAGGTTCTCTTTCTGTTAACAAGGAGAAAATTATACCATACCTCCACATTCACAGGGCAGATGGATATCGTTAATATTTCTTATGGAAACATATGCCAGCATTTACAAACAACAAGCCTACCTAAGGGGATTAATAGGGAATGGAGGTAAGGACTGAAGTGCTATACAACCATCAGGATTTTATCTTTCCTAAGAACTTCCTGTACTTAAAAGTGAATGGATTGTATGCTTCATTGAGAGAAATTTGAAAAAAAAAAGAGGAAATAAAATGAATGGAGAGGAGAAGAAAGGAGAGGAGAAGAAAGGTGAGGAGAGGAGAGAAGAGGACAGGACAGGAGAGGAGACGAGAGGAGATGAGAGAAGAGGAGAGGAGGGAAAGAGAGTAAGAGGGAACACAGAGATACAGAGAGAGACAGAAAGACATGGAGACAGACAGAGATAAAGAGACACAGATAAATAGAGGAGAGGAAATTAGAGAAACAGAGAGACAAACAGACAGAGAGACAGAGAATATATTAGGGACCCAAATTAGTTAAACATTTGCCCCTTCAGCTCTAAGCCTCAACCCCTTGCAACCACCAAGTTCTACTATCATCAATATTAATAATATTCACAATGATCTTCATCTCCTTATGTTAAAATGACTATGACATCTTACCAAATTTCAAGCACCGTTGTACTCTCCATATTTCTTCCATTAAACCCACAAAGGAAGCAAAAGGCACAATACACGATTCTTCCATTATATTATTCTTTCTATATCTTTATTTCTTTCTTTAAGGTATGGGTTTGTCTAAATCATTATTTCTTTCAACAACAGGAGCCTAATCTAAAAGATACTAATTCAGCTGAATCTTAATTTCTCTATTACTGCCAATACATCATATCAGAACATCATAACTAGTGGAATGAGTGTGGAGAGACATCATTCTGTTGACAAACAATATGAATTGAAATGTTGCTTTTTCATAGTATGTTATAAAATTACAATATTTTATTGACTAATACATCATGAATTTTTTTCAGGACACAAATGATCTTGGACATTATTTATATCAACATCATAATATCAAAATTATAGCTATAGAATACTGAAGGAGAAATCTATGCCTAACATTCTATCGGAGACTGAATGTGATGACTGAATGTACTAAAGGATATGAGAAGTAGAATAGCACTGTTTGAACAGCACCTACTCTCTCTATAGGTAGCATATTAGGTGACAGATGTTTATCATCCCATTGATTCTTCCCACACATATTGTAAGGAAGACAGTACCTATGTCATGAGTGTAGAAAGGAGCCTTGAAGAGGGTAATAGGTGGCATGGTTCATGGAATAATTTCATTGTGCATTCATTGCTTAAAAAATGCAGTAAAAGTGTATAAGTGCAAAGTAGAGACACAGGACGATTAGTCATATTTCAAGACAATAGGCACTGACATCCCTAAAGGAAGCAACATTCGATATACCAACAAAAAGCATTTAGTTTTATAACTACTAAGCCTTCATTTCTCTTAAAAATTTTAACTATTATACTGTCATATCTTATAATCTCAAATCCCTCTTATTCTTTTTAAGTATTTTGGCAGAGAACCAAACCCTGTATGTTATGTTTGTTTAAAAGTCCTCTACCACGTAGCTAAGTGTGTATTTTAGGAGTTTTATTTAGAATCTCAGGTGACCAGTCAGAGCAATAAGACTACAATCTCTAATTACTCTTAACTAATTAACTGATTAGAAGTTAATAAGGCAAGTCAGTGTTATTCTTTTCATTAACAGTGTATTAACATGTCAACCAATTAGCTTTTAAAATATATGTGCTGAAGTTTATAACAACTTTAATTAATAAATTTGTTTCAGAGAGAGAAGCACTTTCATTCTAGGTCACATCTAGAGGTTATCTGAAGTTTGTTAATTAATAATTTCTAACATGATGTTAGATAATATTTGGGAATGCATACTCCTAAATATGAGTTAATGCCCATTACCTAATAATGCATTATATGCTTTAATCTCAACAATAAATAAATTGCCGAAGGTTTAAAAGATTTTGATTAAGATACTTGGATTTTAAGCAAGTGACAAATCCTGTATTTCCTTGACAGAAACTCAAGTGAGGGGAAAAGCTAAATGAAAGTAATTGGCTTGGCGATGACATTTCCGCAATAATTTAATAGTTTACAGCAATGGATTTAACTTACACCTGAGTGGAATATTATTAGGCTAAGAAAATTATATTAATAAGAAAACACCAGAAATTGCAAAGAAACTCTGATATTGGTTTGCCATTTATACTTCAATTTATAATATGGTATGTGGTTATTTTTGTATTTTGCATAATGTGTGTTAATATTATCTTCAAGTTCTTATAATGTTTACTCTGTAACTCAGAATATTTATAATTATTGACATAGGTTTACTGTACAAATAAACATGTTAGAGGCCATTGGTTTAATGAATTAAACTGGCATAGTTATCAAAAACATCTATGGAGGAGTAGTAACAACTCTGGGATATAGAAACATACTGGGTCTTCTGCACATATGTACATGAATACTTTTAAATACACAGGCTGCTACTCCTTTATAGTAACCTAGCATTCCTGTTTGTCAGAGATTGAGCAATCCTTTCTCAGAATGTTCCATGTCCTCTGTCTCCATCCTTTAACTATGTTCTTTTATCTGATCTTTCAGACATCTGCCCACATGATATTCCTATTTAACAGAAAAATTGCAGCTAGAAAGCATTTCAAATATTCATTAAATAACACAATTGATAGATGTTACTTGTATTCCTTGGGACTTGATGATTGTTGGCATTGGAGTTAGTTTCCCCTTTTCCATTGTAAATATAGTACTATGATTTGAATGGTTTCAGTTTTCTTCAGAGGCTCCTATACCAAACTTTGTGTGACACTAAAAGGGTTGGAAATAATCAACATTGGCACTTAGAAGTGAGGCAACTGGGAGGCAATTAGGCTCTGATGAGGTCAGGGGTAATGATCTCTTAAATGCATACTAGTGGAGATAGACCAGCATATGTGCATGTGCCAAGAGTTCACACACACACACACACACACACACACACACACACACACATACACACACACACACACACACACAGAGAGAGAGAGAGAGAGAGAGAGAGAGAGAGAGAGAGAGAGAGAGAGACTCCTATGCATCTGGTCATATGATTTGTTGTGCTATCTTGGGACTCAGCCTGCACGAAGCTGTCAAAAGGTTTAGACATTCAACCTTGTATCAGAACTAGAATTGCAACACAAAGTTTACCTTTTAAAAAAAGTTAACTTCTGTAGTTCATATGGTTGCATCATAGGGGAAGGAAACAGAATAAAGAGTATGGTTTAGGGCAAACTGTCTTCTTTCCATTTTCCAACTTCACCAGAGACAAACCTACTCCGATGCTTGGTATATCATTGCAAGATATGCACTCCCTTCTTCCTACATATGTAGTGTCTGCAAAAACTGCTATTATAATTTTTAAAAAGTGTTATGTGGTTCTTAACAGGAGTTATATGTTGTTATACCACATTATTGAAATTTTCATTTTATTTGAAATAACCTTGAAATCATATACTTTTCTTGAGGACATATAGATTAATTTGATCTGAATACAAAGTTTGTTTGCAAAGTAATGTTTAGCAACATTGCCAAAGTTTTTGACATTACTATTTCATTAGGCTTCAAACAGTTACTGCCTGCTTCGTTATATAATCAAAGTTGGATGATGTTCATGTCAGAGGCATTTCTTACACTTAAAATAAAAAAAAAAGTATTTTAGCACAAGATGCTCTTTTATGAAACAATCACATTTTGTATATTGTATTTTAAAAACTACCATCCTCCTCATTTCCATTAAACTGGGAATAATGTTGTATGTGCATTAAACCAGGTTTTAAAAAGCAATTTATAGTAATAAATCATAAGTCTTAATCAGTAGCTTGGGAAGTATGCCTGCAGAACTGCTCACCCCATTATCTGCCTTTGTTTTCAAATATCTGGGTGAGTGAATACAAAGTTTAATTTTATGGCCATTAGACTGTAAGTGACAGAAAGCCTTCCAAATATAATGATAATCCATATCCCCTAAAACAGAAACTCAATAGAAGAAAATGGCCTGTATAGATGTGAAATTGGACACATATGCATAATGGCAATAAATCAAAGATAAATTAATGAGAATGCTTATAATTACATTTATGTGTTTTCCCTATAATAAACCTTTGAAATGAAAATGCACATTTGATTTATCCATAAATTTAATGAAGGGGAAAATTCAATCTAATTACATTCCACTTGAATCTTTACTTCTAATGCAAATTCTTTCATTTTTTCAATACTTTATTCTAAAGGATAGCTCCAGAAATGTAGTATATCAAATCAGAAAAAGTAGCTTTCTCCAAAATATCTTTTTTATTACATTATACATTAAAACTCACTATATATACACACACATTATAAACCCAAGGCTTGATTATGCAAACCTAAGAGGATATACTCATCAATTTGTTATGCATTCTTTAATAGAGTATTCCTAAAATTATTATTAAGAAATAAGTCATTCTCTTTAAAATTACATAAAATGTCAGACTATTAAAAGAACATTATTAATAAAATACTATTTGATTAGACTTTCTTCTTCTTAAATCATATTACTTCTGTTGGTTATTTAAAGAGCAATAAATAGATTTATTTTCTAGTGCTTATTAAATTATGAGATATATTCTGTCAACTTTAGTGTAAGAATTCTAATAACTAATGTTATCAATTTTTATTTTCAATTTAAATTAACTCACTTCTCCAGACTTCTTATTAAATTAGTCTTCCAACCCTACTTCCTACCAAGAAAAATATTGTGTATGTTTTCAGATGCAAAATAGATATTGTAGGCATCTGGGACACAGGTAAACATATTTCTCTATAAAGCTTAAATCTGATCAGGAATTTATTTTTAACCACATATGAAGACAAATGGCACATACACAGCTGGACTGCATATAACTTGTGATTCATTTACCTCTATGCCATATGTTATCTTCCAAGTAGTATTGATGTGATAATAGGAAGGGATGCAATAGTCAACAAGATCCACTTATGACACACAACTGCTGTTTAAAATCTCTTTCTTAATAATATTCTTTCTTTCCACATTTAATCCTGAAAATAACATTAATGGGGCTGTAGGGTCCATAAATCACAGATTTTAAGAGGCAAGGGGATATGGTGAAGTCTACCTTCTTTTCACACATGAAGGTTTCAGTGGAACATTTCATTTACTGGAAGATCACTCTCAATATACACAGCATAAATGCAATATTAATGCTAATTTGAGTATGTGACCCCTACCATCTTTGAAGGGATGTCTTAACTCTTATGGTGATAGTTCTCAGAAGGGACAAGATCTGAAAATACTATGAACAAGTTCTCTTTTTGGAAAAACCTGGAAGAATTTAATCCATTCTTGGCAAGGGCAATTAACAGTTTGCTGTATATTTCTGAGCATGACCTCAGGAGCATCTGTGCTACCTGCTCTCCTTGCTTTCCTTACACAAATCATATTGCTGGCAACCTCTAGTTTCACTCTCTTAGAGCCATACATTAAATGGCTATTGCATTAGGAAAACTTTCCCCTGATGATTCTCATCTGGGTAAGCCAAAGGGGATGTTGTTAGAATACAGTGGATTTGATTCAGCTTCTAAAGCCTTTGATGTTTCAGGTGTGACCATCAATTCAAGCTTCTCAAGAACAGGATGTTGCCTTTCCAATGCACCTTGTGACTGGCCTGAAAGAGTAATAGAAATTCATGACAACATTGCAAATTTGCATAATTGTCCTGGAGAGAATGATTCTAACCACAAGAGTCTAAGAGTAATGCAAGTAAATAGATGATATCAAGAGTTAATGGGAACAGTTTAAGAATGGGGAATGTAGCGACTGACTCAGGAACTAGGTGAGTGAGTCTCTGCCCTTTCCCGACTCCCGCCCAAAATATCATTCACCCCGACCCACCAGCCTCCCACCCCCGCCAGTGCCTGCAGGCTTGGGGTAGACACGCCCCGGCAGGGAGGAGCTCCCTGCGCCCCAATCTGCTAGCACTCCACTCTTCCATTCCGCCGACCGACCGAGGAACTAGTGAGGAGACTACCAGGAGAGTCAAGACCATCCAGAGTTGTGGTCATTGAATTCCTGGCCTCCACACACCACTGGGTCACAAGAGGAGATAGAGAGACCCCACCTGCACCCACTAAAAGAAGATATGGGGAGAAGACAGAATAAGATTTCATCCAACAACAGAAAGACCAATATGACACCACCAGAATCTAGGGACTCCACTCCAGTAAGATCTGAAAAGCCCAACATAGAGCATGAAGAAGAGATGGACCTCAAAAATTATCTCAGCAAGATGATAGAGACCTTTAAAGAGGAAACAAGAAAATCCCTTAAAGAAATAGAAGAAAAAGCAAACAAAAAATTAAATGAAATGGGGGAAAAGACAAACCAAAAAATTCAAGAAATAAATAAATCTCTTAAAGAATCTAAAGAAAGCCAAGAAAAAAACATCCAAACAAGTGAAGGAAGCTCTTGAAACAGTTCAAAGCATGAAAGCTGAAATAGACACAATAAACAAAACACAGAATGAGACCATGCTGGAAATGGAAAGGCTGGATAAACGATCAGGAATTAAAGATGTGAGTATAAATAATAGAATTCAAGAGATGGAGGAGAGAATCTCAGCTACTGAAGACTCTCTAGAGGATATACATTCATCAACCAAAGAAAACCTCAAGTCCAACAAATCCCTAACACAAAATATCCAGGAAATATGGGACACCATAAAAAAGGCCAAACATAAGAATAATAGGTGTAGAAGAAGGTGAAGAAACACTGCTCAAAGATACAGAAAACATATTCAACAAAATCATAGAAGAAAACTTCCCCAACCTGCAGAAGGATATGCCTATGAAAGTACAAGAAGCTTACAGGACACCAAACAGACTGGACCACAAAAAGAAGTCCCCCTGACACATAATAATCAAAACACCAAATCTACAGAATAAAGAGAAAATATTAAGAACAACAAAGGAAAAAGGCCAAGTAACATATAAAGGCAAACCAATCGGAATCACACCCAACTTCTCAATGGAAACTCTGAAAGCCAGAAGGTCTTGGATAGATACCCTACAAGCACTAAGGGAGCAAGGATGTCAACCCAGACTACTGTACCCAGCAAAACTTTCTATCATTATAGATGGAGAAAACAAGATATTCCATGACAAAAACAGATTTAAACAATACATATCCACAAATCCAGCACTACAGAAAGCTCTGGAAGGAAAACTCCAACCCAATGAACATAACTACACTCACAAAAACACAAAAGAAGCAGATGGGATATTGCCAAACTCTTTCTACAAGGCTACAATCACTTTGATACCCAAGCCACACAAAGTGAAGACTAAGAAAGAGAACTACAGACCGATATCCCTCATGAACATCAATGCTAAAATACTCAATAAAATATTGGCAAATCGAATCTAAGAACATATCAGAAAAATCACCCACCATGATCAAGGGATGCAAGGATGGTTTAACATACGAAAAACCATCAATGTAATCCACCATATAAACAAACTGAAAAAGAAAAACCACATGATCATCTCACTAGATGCTGAAAAAGCCTTTGACAAAATCCAACATCCCTTCATGATAAAGATCTTGGAGAGAACAGGAATAACAGGAACATATCTAAACATGATAAATGCAATATACACCAAACCAATAGCCAACATCAAACTAAATGGAGAGAAACTCAAAGCGTTTCCTCTAAAATCAGGAACAAGACAAGGCTGTCCACTCTCTCCATACCTCTTCAATATTGTACTTGAAGTTCTAGCTAGAGCAATAAGACAAGAACAGGGGATCAAAGGGATACAAATTGGAAAGGATGAAGTCAAACTTTCACTATTTACAGATGACACGATAGTCTACATAAGTGACCCGAAAAACTCTACCAGGAAACTCCCACAGCTGATAAACACTTTCAGCAGGATAGCAGGATACAAAATTCACTCAAAAAAATCTGTAGCCCTACTGTATAAAGATGATAAACTCAATGAGAAAGAAATCATGGAAACATCACCTTTCACAATATCCACAAGCAACATAAAATATCTGGGGGTAACACTAACCAAAAAAGTGAAAGATCTGCACAATAAGAACTTTGAGACTTTAAAGAAAGAAATTAAAGAAGATACCAGAAAATGGAAAGATCTCCCAAGCTATTGGATAGGTAGAATTAACATTGTAAAAATGGCAATCCTGCCAAAAGCAATCTACAGATTCAATGCAATCCCCATCAAAATCCCAACACAGTTTTTCACAGACATTGAAAGAACAATACTCAACTTTATATGGAAAAATAAAAAGCCCAGGATAGCCAAAACAACTCTTTACAATAAAGGATCTTCTGGAGGCATCACCATCCCCGACTTCAAGCTCTACTATAGAGCCATAGTTCTGAAAACAGGTTGGTATTGGCACAAAAAATAGATAGACCAATGGAATTGAATTGAAAACCCTGATATTGACCCATACACCTATGAATACCTTATTTTTGACAAAGGTGCTAAATCTATACAATGGAAAAAAGATAGCATCTTCAACAAATGGTGCTGGTACAATTGGATTCGGACATGCAGAAAATTGCAGATAGATCCATACCTGTCACCATGCACAAAACTTAAGTGCAAATGGATCAAAGATCTCAGCATAAATCCAGCCACACTGTATCTTCTAGAAGAGAAAGTGGGAATTACCCTTGAACAAATTGGCACAGGAGACCACTTCCTGATTATGCCATTAGCACAGACACTGAGGTCTGCAATTAATAAATGGGACCTCCTGAAACTGAGAAGCTTCTGCAAGGCAAAGGAAACAGTCAGTAGCACAAAACAACCACCCACAGAATGGGAAAAGATCTTAACCAATCCCACATCTGACAGAGGACTGATTTCCAAAATATATAAGGAGCTCAAAACACTAAACTAGCCTCCAAAACACCAAACAATGAAATTAAAAAGTGGGGTACAGAACTAAATAGAGAATTCTCAACAGAGGAATCTGAAATGGCTGAAAGACACTTAAGAAAGTGCTCAAAATCCTTGGCCATCAGAGAAATGCAACTCAAAACAACTCTGAGATACCACCTCACACCTGTCAGAATGGCTAAAATCAAAAATACCAATGACAACCTATGCTGGAGCGGTTGCGGAGAAGAAGGAACACTCCTCCATTGCTGGTGGGAGTGTGAACTTGTAAGACCACTTTGGAAATCAGTATGGCGGTTGCTCAGAAAAATGGGAATCAATCTACCTCATGATCCAGTCAAAAATGGATGAAAATGGATGAAACTCGAAGAAACCATTCTGAGCGAGGTAACCCAATCACAAAAAGACAAATATGATATGTACTCACTCATATAGCATTTTAGACATAGAGTAAGGGATTACCAGCCTAGAATCCACACTGCCGGAGAAATTAGTAAACAAGGAAGACCCTAAAAGAGACAAACTTTGTCCTTTGGAAAAGGGGAAAGGGTCACCATCCCCTGAGCAAATTGAGAACATGGGAAGAGTGGGGAGGAAGCTACAAGAGTGAGAAGGGAAGAAAAGGAAGGATGCAGAGATCATGAGGAAGCAGAAATTTTGAGTCAGGTGTAGATTAGATGAAAGGACATATGATAGTTAGGATTTTAGTGGGGGGGTGGTAGGGGAGGAAAGGAGGGAGAAGGAAACTGGGATTGTCATGTAATTCAATCTTGTTTCTAATTCAAATATATAAAAACTAAAAAACTAAAAAAAGCTTTTGAAAAAAATGGGGACTATAGTAGAATCATAGACACACACAATGCCATCATTCTATAACTGTGCCAATACTGTAGGAGCCAAAACTTTAGCAATCTGAGAGGAAGGGGACATGAGAAAAAGAAGCAAGCAGCACCAATTACTAAGAGTAAGCTTTTAAGTTATGTAGTTTACAGGATGATAGGAGAAAACCTGGTATATCCTCTATAGGAGATAGAGTTGTATAGAATGAAGAATGAAAGGATTCAGCCTTGGCTGATAAATTGATTATGAGAGTTTAGATTTGAGTAGGGACAAAGATTAAACATTAGAGACAAAATTCTTTTCCACTTTGTATGATGCTATAATTGCATATGCTGGCAACTTGGCACATTGTTCTATCTGTAGGCATGCCTAGTTAGAAAACTTACTTTGTTGCTCCCAATACTGCTTATGTTCTTAACATTAGACATTTGAATTAATTTGGTAATGGTTACCAGCGGGAAGATTGGGGGATGGAAGGAGAATGAGGTAAGCGAACAAACCGGCAATTATTATAATTATTATTGGAAACATAAGGAAGCAAATATGATTGTAAAACTGTTCATGCAAACGATTGAAAATGTATAAATAAAATTGGCTCAGTGTATTGGGGCCACTTCTCTGAAACAAGTGGTCAGAGTTTTCTTCTTTTTGCCAACTTCACACAACTCTCCCAGGTCATGGGACCCTTTAGGAGCAAGGCTCCTAGCAAATGATGTTTAGGTGGCTCATGGAGCTAGAGCTCTCTTGATTTAAATAACATAATTATAATAAAACAAATGGAGATCAGAGATTCCTTTCTGTTCTGTGAGAACACAAAAAGAAACGTACCTATACTAGACAAGAAAGGTCTAGTCATTATGAATGGACTCTGTATGTACCTTGATTTTGGATTTCTCCATTTCCATTTGTATGAGTTTGAGAAATCTCTATCTAGGTTTCAACAAGGAAGCCCACTGTATTTCTCTGTAACAGCATAAACTGGAACCATTTTCATCTAATTTCTTCTCTCTTGAATAGTAAATATTGCATGCATTGTCCCTAAGAACATTCCACATAGGTGTCCTTATGCAACAGAAAAATATGGTCCTCACTCATCATCAAGGGAACTTCAAATTTCAACAGAAATCCTTACAGAATAATGACAACAATTACAAAGTAGAGGAGCCCAGTTCCCATGGATATATCTAGAAAATAATTCTTGCAACAAAGACTCAGATAATGCTTAACATAGGATGGACATATAGTGAGATATAGAAGTAAACCTTGAGACTTGGTTTCTTGGTTATGTCAGTAGCTACACCCCTACAATCTCAGCAACATGACTGCTTAAACATGAGCTAAACAAGGATGACACCAACAGATATGCAAAAGTGGATGTGCCTCAATATAAGAGAAATTAGAAAGCTCAAGTTTCCAGAAAGGAAAAAGTGAATTGCAATTGGCTGTATGTTTCTACTTTCCCCAGAGCCCTGGTGAATCTGTAAGTTGTTTTTCAAGTAGTGGAACTGGATTTCTAAAATGTGAGCCAATCATTTATTTCAAATGTGGAAAGTGATGTGTTATATTGATTATGATTTTTTTGTTTCTGTTTTTGCATGTGATTTCTGACATCTAAAGTAATCCCAGGAAGTGAACTCAAGCTTTAATTATTTACTAAATATTTTGGTGCATAAAAAGTTAGAAGGGGTTGCACATACAAAGGTATATGTTAATGAACTAATGAATTTGTTTTAGTTTTTCAAATGATCAGAACACATATGGTGCCAATGCACTCTAGTTTTGTATTTCATTTCTGTCTATTCTAAAGGTTACTAGATAAATTACAAGCAGTACAGTTCAATTATTATTACAAATAAACAACACATACTATTTATATACATGTATTCCAAAGATAGGTATTTATATTTTCAAAACCTGGCAACCTTATTTACATACAGTGTATTATTTTAGACTTTATACACGATGTCTGCTCTTTTCTACTTCCTGATTAGGGTCTTAGGACAACACATTGCAAAAAGTGTAATTTAGTAATTTCTCACAACAGTTAACTTAAACAAGACTGACAACAAATGCTGGCAAGGTTTTATTCTAAGGATAGAGGTCCCTGACTGTTGGTGGGAATGCAAATTCCTGTAGCTACTCTGGAAATCAATATGTAGAATCTTCAAAAAATATCTAAAAATAATCCTACCAGATGACATAGCTGTACTGCTTCTTGACATTCCCAAAGGACATTGCATACTACTCCAACTCCACACATACTTGTTTATTGCAGCCCTATTCACATGGCTAGGAAATAGAAAGAAGCTAAATGACTTTGAATGGATTGATGAGTAATGAAAAAGTGATACATATACACAATTCACTGTTACTTGGCTGTAAAGAAAATGAAATCATGAAGTTTTCAGGTAGAAGGATAGACATAGAGAAGATTACATTGAGGGAGATAACCCAGACCCAGAGAGACAAACACTGCCTGATTTTGCTTGTCTGTTTTTCCTAGCTCCAAAACTTTGATGTAAGTACATAACAGAGTAAGCACAAAAAGCGGAAAAGTATAAAGGACATTCTGGCACAAGAGGGGAATAGCATAATACAGTTGATATGAGAGGAAATGTAGAAATGCAATAAGGGGCTCCAGCAGCTGAAAGGGAAAGTGAACACAGATAGAGGAGGAAACATGGACACCAAGGTTGTAAGACTGTTTGACAAAGCCTCAAGGAATAGTACTTGTGCTTACCCCAAAATATATAACAAACACACACGTATATATGCTCTCCATAAGAACAATACAACATTGAAAAATGCAGAGGTCATGAGGAAGCAGAAATTTTGAGTCAGGTGTAGATTACAAGGACATATGATAGGTAGGATTTTAGTTGGGGAGGTGGTAGAGGAGGAAGGGAGGGAGAAGGGAACTGGGATCGTCATGTAATTCAATCTTGTTTGTAATTCAAATATATAAAAATTAAAAAAAGAAAAAAGAAAAAAAAAAGAAAACCGTTTAGAGTTCAATGCTGAGGAGACATGTTAAATACTATTAACAAAGGAAGCTATAGTTGAAGATTTCTCTATGAGTATCCAAAATAATGTAATAAAGAAAATACCTTTTAATGCAGTTATATTTATGGCAATTTTTCTATTTAAATTTCTAGAGATGAATAAATTATACAGATAAGTTAACAACTGAAAACACAAACTTCACATACTTATTGTTTATGGAGACATGTTTCATGTTTCCCTATATAATCTGAGTCATACACACATACATAATAATTTAGACTTGATGCTATACTTTCTTTTTTGCAGTAAGCATATTCCTGAGATATCAAATATAAGGACCATTAGAGCTTTCCAAATTTATTAACACAGGTGGTAATAAATGTATCCTGACTTAGGAGTTACGCTGTGTTGGTTCTGTAATTTCTGACATAAATTTCAATATGATTGCCTGAAAAAAATATATTTTATTTATAGCTTAAAAGAAGTGGACCACTTTTTAAAGAGTTTTATGATTATTTGGTGTATTTTCTTAATTTACTAGCAAATGGTATTGTATCCTGCACATAGTTCACTATTTAAGTGATGAGTAAATGAATTAATGCGTTAATAAGCATGTTAAAAGTCCTCCTTCCATATTGAACATTAAAACTTTATAATCTTGTGAAAATTATGGATTTTTTCACTGGACAAGTGACAAAGGTTTTGTTGGCTATTTTCAAAGTAAAATGTGAGGATGGCATAGGAAAAATAAGCCAGTACTACTAGTGAAAGACCCCTGCCCCTTAGCCCTTTCTTTCTCAAGTTTGTCTCCTCTTCCTCCTGTCGGCGGCTTCCCCGATCCCCACCCCCGGCGGCCTTCCCCCGCCCCGCCCGGCCCGAGAACAAGCACCGGGTGGGCCGGCCCGAGAATGAGCACCAGGTGGGCCAGCCCGAGAACGAGCACCGGGTGGGCCGGCACGAGGGCGAGCACCAGGTGGGTCGGCACGAGAACAAACACCAAGTGAGCCGGCCTGGAGCCCTGCCCCTGAGCCCCGCCCGATGAGAAACACTCCGTACCAAGGTCTCGGCCCCCAAGGTCAGCCATCTGGACGCGGAGGGAGGGGGAATTGAGTCTGTTGTACCAGACACCAGACCTTGAGAATATGCTGATCTGGAATGGCTCTGTGTCTCATTTGAACCATCCAATGGAAATGATTCTGTATTTCGCCTCATTTGAAAGACTCTATGTTTCACCTCATTTGAATAACTCTGTACTTTGCCTCATTTGAATAACCCTGTATAGCGCCTCATATACATTGACCAATGGGAATAGCTCTGTACAATGCCTCATTAGAATTATCCAATAGAATCCCTGCTCCTAGCTTGCGCCTTTTTCCCTATATAAGGACCCCTTTCCCTTGGCTCGGGGCGCTTAGCCACACAGAAGCTAAGTCGCCCCGGGTACCCGCGTCCCCAATAAAGCCTCTTGTTTTTGCATCCAAGTTCGTGGCCTCGCTGATTCCTGGGTGTGGGTCTCCCTCTACGAAGGTACCTCTTCGGGGGGTCTTTCACTAGGAAGATATGGCTCCATATAGTTGGTTTCTCCCAACCCAACAGAAGAGATTAGGAAGGTACATTATCTGGGCTTAGGGGTGATATTCATACTTATTTCATGTAGATACAAAAGAATAAGCTGAAATCAAGATACCTGTGAAACTCTGCATGAAACCACCATGTTCCCAATTCTGTCATTTACTCCCCTAAAACTGTTTGTTGATGAGACAGCACATTTTAGATGTTAATAAAGAAGGAAAAATATACATATAATAAGAAATATTAATTAATGTACCAAAGGTTAGATGGTGATTTAATACAGATATTCAGGGATATCCAAACTTGTCAAAATTAGGCTTTTAAAATACTAATTATCCAAGACAAACCCATATTATTCTACTCTCTCTTGCTCGGCAGTGTATGAAACTTATTAACTCTGCCCTTGGGCTCTGGTTCATGAAAGAATACAGGAGTCCAATCAAGAATTAACCTTGGAATCCAGCATTGTTAATTCTTGCAAAAGTCCCTAAGCATGATACTCTTTAAACTCGGGGTCCTATTTCTAATTCGTAAACAAAACACTGACTGCTTAACTAGGCAAGAGGTAAAGGATTTTTTTTACATAACAATTTGTTCTTGATGTTTTAAAGGCTGGCTTATCAATCAGAGTGATTTTAATGAATATAAATTACTGTGATGCAAAATAGAGCTCTTACTTACGTTCTCATTTTTATTGAATTGTCAATTCCATTTACAGTCTCATTTTGGGCTTTTCTTTTACTGTTAAGGAATATTGACAAGCAATCTAATCTCCTCCTTGTTTATGCTACAAATTCAAAAGAAAAATCTTCAGAGAGGAATTTATCATTGACCTAATATGTTATGTGTGAACATATCAAACTCCAAATATTTTCACTAACATAATTTATAAGTTTTCAACACACAAAATTTTACATTCCTGGTGAATTGATTACAAAAATTATGTTTTAGAGTGGGTTTATCTATTCTGTTTTTTTTCTCAAATTTTACAATTAAATTACTCATCCACTTTTGTATCAGATAAAGAAAGACACATTCTTTCCAAATAGGATAAATCACTCCACAAGGATAAAGGGTTGTGGATCAAGATACTAGTAGTATCTGAGTAACTGTAAACTTAATTATTTTCTTTGTATTTGAGTTACTAGTGTACTTGATAGTATTGAAGAATATCTATAAAGCTTGAGAACATAATTTTTTAGGACCATATAGTTTTGATTTGTATCTGCTTCTGTTTGTGGCTTTGCCAATGTAAATTATGGATGTAGAAAAATCCATATTGAATTCACATAGTTTATTTTTACAAATTCAGAGAAGTTCAATGATCTACAAAAAGGGAAAGAGGTGTTAATGTTAAAGGTGAGGTGTTGGTTAGTAATATCTAGGAGACGATATTATCATGTGGGCATAGTTTTTCGCAATCTTTATTATTTTCTCTCTCTCTCCCTCTCTCTCTCTCTCTCTCCCTCTCTCTCTCTCTCTCTCTCTCTCTCTCTCTCTCTCTCTCTTTTTCTCTCTCATCTCAAAGGTAGTATAAAGTAGACAATAGGCAGAGATTTCTCACTCAGGCATGACAAGAATGTCAGAACTTAATGAAGAATTAACCTAGTTTTTAGACCTGATAACCTCTCTAACAACAGATCCTTTCTGAGTAGCTAGGGTTTCTGCTCTGCCACAGGTCTATAGATTGGTCATGATTTTAGTATTTTAAAGGCTCCTGTGTATGTTAAATTAAACTTTAGACCTAGATTTACACATCATTGGTAAAAGCCTAATTAGTCTTTCATACTCTCATTACTTCTTTCTCCATAGATAGTCAGTCTTCCACTGTATCATAAATATTGGAACTTACTAAATTTACAATTATTAGAAATAAATCTTTTAAGATATTTACAAAACAAAATTATCTTTATATTCTACTAGGGTTTTCATATTGGTACAGACAACAAAATATAAGAAATAATGAAAAGTATAAAGTCTGTAGTCAAATCAAATATTTTCTACTCAATGGAGAATAAGTATGACTTAGGAAATGCAAATCACTATGATATTATTATGTAAATCTCCTACAAACATATTGATTAAATACATACTTGCTTATTTATATATATACTGTTTACTTGAAAAATTGAATAAAATTTATGAAAATATATAGGTAGTGCTGAAATATAACATAAAATAACAATGTGATTTTGCCATTTATATGTCAGGTTATTAAAAAATATTCACAGTCATAACAAGATGCATATTCTGGAATATTATTTGCCTAAGTAGTATACAATCTGTATAGTATTTACTCTATTTTTTGGTATTTAATGTCACTATATATTTCTGTATTTTTAGGAACTAGTTTTCATAGATTATCTTAGTAACTATTATAGCACAGTGACAAATATCAGGAGCTTATCTCTTACCTTATCTGATTCATTTCTGTATAGTGGGGGGGGTATGAAATTTACAACAAATCCCATCTGTCTGTTACCAGCAATGTTTTTTGGCTTTTCCAGCTAACCAGTGTTGTTGACTCAGCAGAGGTGTAGGCATTGCTCACTGGGGTCCCATCATTTGAATTTTTACCTCGAGGTTGGTGGGAGACTCTAAGATCTTTCTCCTTAGTTATTTTCTATTCATTTCTCCAAGTGGAGAATTTGTAGTTCCTGATTTTTGTTTTTACTAACTTGCTTTTCATTTTTTCTTTTGTCTGTGTGACTAATTAACAGAAACTATGCCAAATTCCTGCAAATGTAAGCACTGTGGCCCCAGACAAAATTAGAAAAATGTTAACAGTCTACTTTTAAATACTTCAACAAAAAGCCATAAGTAGTCTTACTGAAATACATTCATTATACTGTCCTTTGCAAATCCTTGTAAAAACTAAGTATTAGTATGCGAATTCCATAATGTTTGAACATTTTAAATAATTAAACTAAAAGGCAAAATTTAGGTCCACCTCCTCTCTTCATTGTCTTATGTAGGTGTTTATCAGTGAGCAGATCTTTTCCTCCATGCCATCTTTCTCAAGAGAAATGAGTAGAACTCTTGGGAAGCCCATCCATTCTGTTTTCCCTATCTGCCTGTGTCCTCCTAACTTTCATTACTTGGTCACTGTGACATTATTGCCCAAAAGAAGTTAGAATTGAAGAGCAGATGATAGCCATTGCCTGTCACTGATTTTCTTCTTAATAACAATGCTGTCTGGGAATAGGATATCAGGTCCTTGTCAACACTCTAGTGCCTTCTTGCTGCCAACAAAGAAAAAAGAAAAAATAACAACCAGAAAATATAGACACCTTCTTAAATTTCTAGGGCAAATACAGTTGGTACAAATATTTAACAACTATGAACAACTTAAAATGTTCTCTCTATAAAGATTACTTCTTACAACTGTTATATGTCCTTCTGATGAAAGGACACACCAAATAACATTTCATCAAACTTTGGGGAAATTGTTCTCAATACCAGAATGGAGCTCATGAACAATCACTGGGATCATAAAAGGAAAACCTAATGGAAGTCTATTTCTTTCTTAAATTGACAATTAGATGCTAATATTTGGCTATGTTTTGCATGAAAATGGAATCCAGATTTCAGCCAGATTTGATTCATAATGTTTACCATCACTTGAGGTTATACCTAGTATGTGGACAAGGGAAATTGCTGCTGCTGCTGCTGCTGGATTTTGAGACAGGGTTTCTGTGTGTAGCTTTGGAAACTGTCCTGGAACTCAGTCTATATACCAGGCTGGCCTCAAACTCAGAGATCTGCCTGTCTCTGGCTCCCAAGTTCTGGGATTAAAGGCATGTGCCACCAGCACCTGGCCACTTACCTGAACTCTTAAGAAGTAGGGGCTAAATATGATATAAAGCCTTCATAAATTGTATCCACATTATAAATAAAAAATTACTGCAAGTCTATGGCATGAAGTAAGATCAATAAGACAACCATCTTAATGACCTCATATTTAAATGTTCTTCATGATTTTATTTATATATACTTAGTTAAGGTATTCTGCTCTGATATCAGTGGGGAAATGAAGTAGAAGAATCATCTGCTGACTTTCATTTCTGTTTCAGTTACAGACAATAGAGATTGAAATTTTTCTATGAACTCTGCCCCACTAGCAATCTCCAACTGGGATGTGCAGAGCCGGCCTCTTCTAGATAAGCTCCCTACTGTCCTATCCATTGTCATTCACAGATGTGGCCTCATAAGCTAACTTCTACTTTGCAGGTAAATTTCATCATGTCATCCCTGACTCTTGAGTTATTCACATGTAGAGCTTAGGGCAACTGTGTAAATTCCCTTCAGTCACTCGTATCTCCTTCTTGCAGATACTACAGATCCTTCCCATGTGTGTCCTGGAATTCAGGGATAATGGTTATCACAATGCTCTGATGACATCGTCTTCTCTGACAAAGCTATTAATTCTTTTGTTTACTCTTCTTCCCTGTAGAAACTACTACCCCAAGATAGTTCTTTATTTGTCATGTGAGTTGTCCCTGGCCTCAATGGGTCTTCTACTACTCTAATTAGCAAATTGCCTGGCATTATTCTTGTTCTTTTGACACTTCTAAATATTTTTTTGTTTTACTAGCCTTGAACCTTCTGTCACTAGACAACCCTATCTCTATATTTGTTTATATAGAATTATACATCAGCTGTTGGATTCTTCTAATTCATTCCTTGAATATTTGTGTTTCCCATTACTCTAACTTCTTTTAACATGCATCTTTCTGAAACACTCATATTTGGCTATATTTGATGAATTGCTGTATTTCTCTCACCTCTGGTCCTCTCTTTACAGCTGTGTCTTTGATGCTGTGTCCTCTTAGCTAAATATTTTCTCTAGTAATTTATCTAGACTATTTCTTCAGTATCAGTAGTTACCCCTTCACTCCTTACCAGAGCATTTATATCATGATATACATATTTTGATTACTTTTTCTTCAGTCATATCACATTTTTCTTATTCCCCTTATACAACATGAACCCAATTATTCAAAAGCTCCTTCTTTATTCTCTCTCTGTATCTTCAGCTTTGATCTTTGAGGCAAGGGTATTTGAAAAACAAATGCACTTTAAATGCAGGGCCATTGATAAAACTGTATTGTATATCAGATTGCTAATCAAACTCAATCAAACTCATGTGTTGCACAAACACTTCCACAAAGACTTGTTCTGAGTTGCAGTGAGTCACCAAACAGAAGGTGTCACAGAAAGTGCTGTGTGATATACATGAGTCACCAATCAGTTGGCTCCACAGATACTGCTACGAGGTACTGTTTTGACACAGATAATCTAAGATTCATGTTATTCATCACCCTCACCTGGATAGGCCACTGTGTTTATCCTTCTAGATTTTGATAATTCTTGCTTTTTTATCTTCTTCAAAATAAATATTTAGAACAAGTAAAAGAGATTTTTGTATACAGCTTCTCTCTTCCCTTGCTTATTGGGAAAATAAAGAAGGAAAAACATTTGTCCAAACACAATGAAGTTTCAACCTCTTCATTCTGTTGGTGGTCCTCAACCCTCTGAACTATGATGAAGTAAGCCACAGGCCATGGAACCCATGGGCAGTGATTAACTTACATGATAGATTAGTAGACACCAGGACAAAATGAAGAGTTGAAGTCTGCAGCATTACTGGATTAGCTGTGGATGTGCCAGGCATAAACCAACTAAGATCATGTCTTAACTCAGAATGAGTGAGTGTTGAAATATTTGGGGTAATATGGATGTAAGGTACCAACACAACATTTCTGTGACTATGATAACTGAGCCAATACTCCTAAAATCCTTTCTTAGTTAATTTGCAGGATGTATTGTTCACTGGAAATATACCACAAATTATTTCTATGTTGGTAATAATGGAAATAGCCACATATTTGGTGAATTAAAATTAAGATATTTTATTCTCTTCCACTTCTTGGGGCAGAAATTTGAAATCACATTTAATGGGCTGTTGTCAGTCTCATGGTCCTGTCTGACAGCATAAAGAAAAATCATTCACTATTTACACATATTTCAGTAGCTGGGGTATTATTTAGGTTATAATTAAACAATGTTGTTATGTACCTATGTGGTCATGCTGTCTTTATTTTCTGGATGCTTGTCTCTAACTCTGTTCCCTGTAAAACGGTTAAATGGATTCCATGTATGAGTTACCTCATAATCTAAACTGTGCCCTTCAGCAAACATTGGGATCTGTTTGTTTGTTTTTCAAGGCAGGGTTCCTAGGAGTAGCTTTGGAGCCTATACTGGAAATTGATCTGTAGATAAGGCTGGCCTGGAACACATAGAGATCTACCTGTCTCTGCCTCCCAAGTGTTGGGATTAAAGTTGTGTACTACCACTGTGCAGCAACATCAGGATCTTTACATTATCCTCATCAACAAGAATTTCTATGTCACATAAAATACTCCTGTAAAAATTCCAGGTATAATGATATTTACAGCCTTTCAGAACCATCATTCAACTTACCCATATGCCCCCATCTTTTATCACAAATGCCAGTAGTATCAATATTCAAAGTATATATTTTGACTTAAATAAAATATAAAATTAAATTATCAATAATTTTTTTATTTTGTAATTTATTTAAAACTAATTCATTATATGCCTCTGACTCATTATACATATGCCTCTTTTTTGATTTTTGCATAATTCACTGATGAGTAGACAGAGAAATGAATAGTAATCTACTACCTTACATATATATGTGTATATGCATATATTTATATACAAACACAAACACATTCCTACTTTGCATGCATGGTTTCTTTTTCATAATCGTTAAAGAATAATTTCTAAAAGTTTACTGAAAATGGACAAACACTATTAGCCTATTTCAACTCTACAGTCCTCTGTAAAAATAATTTGCACAGCATTTTCTATTCTATTATTGGATTTTTTGTGACCAGAATGAGGTGTCAGATTTTTATTGTCTGATATATATTGAAAATTAGAATTGCACGCCCTATCAGCATGACCTTTATACATATTCTGCATTTGGGTAGGATAACCTTTCTAGTTTTCTTTCTATTTATACATTCTCCAAGCTAAGAGAAAAAGGTGAAATGTTCAGATAGTAAATATACAGAATAGCAGAAGGCCAAGCCAAGAGAGGGCAGTGATTAAATTTCACATAGGACAAGTAACATCCTAATGCCACGATCCCCTACTCATGCTAAATTTTAAATAGGGATCGAAATTAATATAACTGAATCTAGCCTAAAAAATGAATAAAAAATTGTGCCAAACCCATTCCACATGAAGTTACAATTCCCCAGTCTTTCAAGGAAGCATAATTGAAAGATTCCATGAGGTCACAATGTCAGTTTTCATTACTATTAAAGTTATATGTGTATATGTATATACATATATAGATATACACATACATATATATCTTGTTATGTGCAAACAAACCTATTTCAGACCTGTAATCCCATGTGTGTAATGAGAAATAACAGATTGATCATGACATTTTTAGCTCCTTTTTGACAGTATGCAATGAAGAACTACTGGTAACTGCACTTATACCTAGGAAGGACTGAACAGTTGAACTCTAGATACAATAATATCACACCAACCTTTTTCTCATACATTCTTTCAAGTTCTGTCCTTTACTTATAGGAATATATGTAGCATAGTAATTTGATCTATTAATTTGTCACATTTACAGTACATTTGTAATTAACCCAAGTTTGAAAGTAGTTCTCATAAATCACTACCTTAAACAATACTAAAATATTTAACTAAAAAGAAATTTCATTTCAAGTAAGCAATTCATGTCAGAGAATGTATGTATACTTTCACCCAATGAGATAATTCAACATCTAAAAAAATAAAAAAATCAAGTTTTGCTTATAAGCAAATAATCAATCTGTTTTCTATCATGGTTTAATATATATGGCACATGTATTCCTGAAAAGAGAACTAAGTATTAGCTGTATATAAATGTAAGTTGTCCAGTGTCAGCAAGACCCTTGACAAGATTTCTTAATGTCAAAAACTTGCTCTTGGACAAGGATGCTGTCTATTGATAGAATCTGTGCCAAGAATGAGCCAGACCCTGGATTCAAGTGTCTATGTCCAAAATTAAAATTTGTATTACTAAGCATTTTAAAGAATAACTACACCTTTTACCTATATGAGGAAAACCATATTTAAATTTCCTCATCATTTGACAGCTGACAGGTGTAGCTCTTGTTTTAGTATTATTACCTGTACTAATTATACTCCTAGCCCAAACCCTAGTAAGGAGTCTGGTAAAGAAATGCAGAGTGGCTTTGATTATGTTTATGTATTCCAACCATCACACAAATAACAGACCCTGAAAGGACTATTTAGAAACTCCCCATTTATCTCCTAAAATAATAATAATAAACAGGTGAACGATGTGGAAAATTTATGTAATAGGTATTGAGTTTGTAAGTAATATAACAGGTCTTTGTGCAGATTTTAACATTCTCTGGTAACAATTTGACCACTGTGGCATCCTCCTCTTAAGATTTATGAATTCCCTACATTTCTGTTAGTTATATTTTGTTTTTATTTCAAGCCACATAGTCTGTGTAAGTCAGTAAGTTACCTGAACTTAAATCCTCAACCAATAGATACAGATGCATTCTCACTAATATAATCTTGTAAGTTTCTTGGGTGGTGACTACCCTCAAGCAAGCTAAAGGCCACAAGACTAAAAGACTTAAATTAACCCCGAACATTAATTAAATTTAATTCATGTACAGTCATCATGGAAGTACAGAGGTTTCAAATGAATAAATTCCATACTGAGAAAGTAATAATGGTAGGGGGCTAATGTAACCAGAAAAGGTAATTTGAAGGAAGAAAAGGATGTGGGTCCATAAACAAGATGGGCTCCACAGAGACACATGTTGGGGGAAAAAAGCTTACCTAGTGAAGGTAAGTTGCAAATTGTAGATCAAAAGGCAGGATGTAAGTTATTGAGCATCAGGGAAGGTGAGAAGGACTTTGGATCAGAGTTAAAAAAGAATATTCCTTGGGTATAATATATTGCCTCAAGCATTTACTAGTTAAAAAACAGATGTGTCACGATGAAAACAACAATACTTGGAAAAAGAAGGCATGTAAACACAGAGACTGATCAGGAAGCTGGTTTTTACTGAAGAACTTTGAAATTCCTTTTTGAATATTGAGGTTGAATTACATCCAAAGGACCACTGAAATTTTCATCAATTAGGAGAGGTGGGATCACATAGAATAATTTGATCTAAAAGCTGATGTGAACAAATATGCAATTATAATCCATATGACGGTGTGAGACAAGCACTAAATGCAAGCAGCTTACATTTAGTAGATAATACCATTAAAAGACTGTTCTTTTAATTTGTTAATATTCTTATTAGAGGTGTGTGTGTGTGTGTGTGTGTGTGTGTGTGTGTGTGTGTGTGTGTGTGTGCAGATAAAGATAGTTGGGAGTTTCACACATTTGAAAGGGTCAGGGGTACTAAACTATGTCTTCATTATTGAGCACTGAAATTTGCACTCTAATGAAATTTTGTTGTTTCAACTGTTATCTTCTAGTGAGAGCTAATATCAATGAACTTCAGTAATTAAAAAGCTAAAATTGTGGTTCTTAATAAGTAAAAGAAAGTGAAATGCTTTGGAAAATGGTCTTGTCCTGGAGGTTGAACCTTCTGGGTTAGTCTGGCATTTTCTAGCTCTCCCAGAAGGTCCAGATCAGATTTAGTTATTCCCCTTTCTGAGGAAAAAGAAAATCCTTCAATTGATAAACTTGGAGACATAAAATTTTCTCATTCAAAGAAAATTCATATCATTTGATACAGTAGTACTGGAATATTGTAGAACTATTAATCCTCTCTCCTAAAATTGTTAAACATGTATATAAGTCAAAATAGTGTTAATTGTGTTAAATTTCACAATTCAAAATTATATTTTAAGAACACTCACTAAATCTAGATAGACATAACATATGGCTCTTGATTCTATCTATGCTGTCCAGTGGTCACCACTCACCACACTTGGCTCTCCAACTTTCCCCACATGATGAATTCAGATGGGGGACTAAATTTATAAATTCAATTAATTGTAATTATTTCCAATGTTATAGTCACATGGAGTCTAGCAGGCAGGGCAAAGCATCGCACATAGTACAACCAACTGGTTCTGAACTTGAGTCCACAATCACAGCCATACCCCCACTTAAGAAGAGGAGAATTGTTCCCTGTATTGTCTTAGCACCTTCTGCTCTTTCTCCTACTCATTCTAAAATTAGTCACTTTTCTCTTTCAGCCTTCCCTCCTCTTCTGGACTATTCTGATCAAAGACTATCCTGTGAATTTGCTACTTTGAGAAGGAGAGCTGAACCCAAAGAAACAGCTTTCTCTCCATGGGCCTAGCCCACAGTGTCTCTACTCTCTCTCATCCCAGTTGATTCTACCGTCGACCAACTTGTCATTTCCCACCCCTGGGGAGTATTATAGTTGTTTCCCAAGTGTTCTCTTGTTACTTCAACATTGCAGCTGTCCCTTGTTTTGTTTCCATAACCTTTCTTCATAGTTGTTGTAAATGTTTGGTCTCAGAGAGTTTGAAGGTTTCCCATAAACAATTCTAGTGCTCCTGACTTTTCTAAAATAAAGCAGGTTCATGAAGAGAAGAAATAAAATGAACTGAAGACTCTTCTGGGAAGCTACAAATTGAAAATCACCCTGTCTTTTCCATGGAGCTGACACTGATTGTTTCCATACTCTGTGAGCAAGGGTGCTCTCTTCGCCTCCTGATCATGCTATTTAATGGAGAGGTTTAAAACATCCCTTCCCTCTGCAGCCTGATGATGGCCATGGATTTCTATCGAATCCTTGATGCTTACCATCCATCTCCACCTTCAAACACCCACTCACTGCATCAACACCACTATCATTTCTGCTATGGTCCCAGTAATAGCTTCACAAGAAAGCCTTGCCTTCCTTCTCATGGGGAAGGCCTAAATGTCCACCTCTCAGCCACCTGATTTCAACTGTAACATACTGGAAGGTGTTGCTCTTGAATCCTATGAGCATCCAGAAGGCAGGAAAGTGCTATATCCTCTGTGGATTTGATATTTGAGTTTGTATACCACATTACCCAAGAAATTTTAATTCCATTCATAAATGACAGATAAAATTCCCATTAAGAATTTAGAGATCAAATGGATTTATATAATTCATTGATGAAATAAAATTATTTCTGAAATCTAAGTTTCCTCTTTTAGGTCCAAAAATATATATGCACATGTGTTTATATTTATGTACACATATGTGTCTGTACATGTACACATGTCATCAAATGTATATTATTTATATGTATTTACATACAAAGTTGTTTAATTGTGCATATAATATTATATATGTATAAAATATATGTCTATAAGCATGTTGATGCTTTGTTTATTCTTAAAAACAAATAGACATGATTTGACAAATACAAACACATTAGAAATATGTGCTAAATCACAGAGAATGTGTCCTAAATAGGCTTAAATTTTATTTATACAACATGCATTCCTGCTGCTGGTGACCTCAATTTTGTCACTGTAACATAAAGTAAACACTGAAATGTTTCTTATTTGTGAAGTCATATTTTATGCCCTTTCTCAAACTCTCTTCATGCAGTAAAGACAGATATATACTTTCAGTTATTTCCCAATAATTTCACACCATATTAAGGTTATCAAACTTAATGCCAGTTTCATATCTCCTAAAATAGGAATACATGTATTTACTAAATTATTGTATTAAATTATATAAATAAAACAAAAGCAAATTTGGAATTCTTAATATAAAGCAATTTCTTTTTGAATCAAACATATCTCTGAACAGGTTATATAAACATTAAATAAATATGACACTGTTATATCTTTGATAACATAACCACAGTGAATTTATTTCACTCTAGAAAGACACTTTAATTGCCTGTGGAGGTCATGCCAAATTGAAAATCAGTGGGTAGGAAGAACGCCAAATAGTTCAACTGTTGAGTTAGTCTGGTATGTAGGAAATAGCATCAGTCAGGGGAGAAAACAGAGCACATGCTCCATTCTGTAACACACCAGAAATCAATTGGAGTAAGGAAACTACCATGAAGTTGAACTATTTAGAAAATCCAGAATTCAGAATTGACAGGGTGCTATTGTATGTCTGTAAGTTTTGGTGATATCTAAAACTGCATGTGGGTTGCGGCTTGCTTTTCATTAAAATAGCATTTCCATTTAGAGACTCACATCTTAAATTGCTTTAATTCCTGAGTGAGCATAGAGCCTGCAGCATGCTGATATTCTGCTACTCCATTTAGAATTGAGATAATTGCCAAGTAATTACATTAATGTAAAGAAAGGGATAAAGATAACAGGAGATGTCTGGAAAAAAAAACAAGTTACATATGTTCACAGCTGAAACAAATAGGTTTAAACCATCATGAAAACTACACGGCAGAACAGCAAACAAGTGAATTCATCTCACTTTACCATCTTCACTTACTTCAGTTGGAAGAAAGCCCTCTTCTTATTTGGTGTGAGATGAACATAATATTTCTTATGAAACTTGTAACATGCAATATCATCAGCCATTTGGATAGTTGTAAAAGAAACTGCAGATAGGTGTTCTATGAGCCAAAACGTGATCGACTGTACAATACTTACATTTAGAAAAGCCGGAATGTGCAATTAGTTAATCAGAAAGGAAATTGATGCTTAAAAAATCCACATAGCAAAGCTGGTATAAACAGATTTGTTATATATCTCATCAAGATTAAAATGACTAGATTTTTAACTGATTAAACTTTTACAGTAACTAAAATGAGAGTGAAAAAGGATTAATATAATTAAATTACTTTAAGTTTAAGGACTCATTTTTATGCATTTTAAGTAATTTGAGTCGGAATGAAGCTCTAAATATTGAAGAATCCTAGTATTTTCAATTTTTCTCATATATACATATATATACAAATTATGTAAGTATATATAAAGACTTACTGTTGTTTTCTTGAGCAAAATCTATATCCACCACAGGAATTTGAAGTTATTGCCTATAGAAAAGTCACAAAAAATATATTAAATTAAAACACAATAAAATCTAAACTGAAATATTAATAATATTCTCTTATGTTCATAAATAAAAGCTTTTATAAATGTAATATATTGATTCTAATTTTATTTCTTGAATGAAAAGCTAGAAAACCCAACAAAAATTTTATATCAATGCTTACTGCATGTTAATAACATACTACTTTTAGCAAAATTAATTATTTATTGCAGAAAAATATGAAATGTTCTAGTTGGAACAGACAATGTATTCATTTCCCCTCAGTTTATAAGAAACATAATCATTTGTTTATACTGAATGAATAGAGAATCATATGCATTTCATTCTGCATAGAGACTTGCTCTTTCATGGTCTTCCAAAGTTTCTTTGGATGCAAACAAACCTTTCCTAATCCATCAAATAGATTTGAAAATAACAAGTAGGAAAAAGGGGTCTATTCAAGTTAGAGACATAATCTGAACAGAAAAAGAGAATATATTAAGGAATCCACAGATTAAATGCAGCATTTCCCTGGATTGTAGACTAATCTGTGGCAGAAAAGATAGTGTTTATTATATGTTTGATATGGAGTTGTATCATATCATTTGACCTAAAATAAGGAACTTTTTAAATTATTTCAGGTATTCATGACCAAGGACCAATTTACAAAAGTTACTCAGATCACTGGGGCAAAAGTATTATTTTTCTTATTTCTT
The DNA here is from genome assembly GCF_003668045.3 of Cricetulus griseus. Classification (NCBI taxonomy): domain Eukaryota; kingdom Metazoa; phylum Chordata; class Mammalia; order Rodentia; family Cricetidae; genus Cricetulus; species Cricetulus griseus. The sequence goes on along the minus strand of NW_023276807.1, from coordinate 36,792,087 downwards.
AAAAGTTAATTTTAATTTTCAGGGTTGGAATATGCCTAACAAAAAAGGACATGATACAGTTTCATTAAATAACGACAATCACAGATAAAATAATCTTAAATATTTAACAGAACAAATTCCAAGAGGATCTATTTTTTATTTCTATAAAAATACAAGAAAAGTGGGAACTATAGGCTCAGCTCTAATATCCATGACTTCATTTGCCCTGGGTAGTTGGCTAGGTTTTCAACACCATGAATCATTTCCCTCTTTTTGGAGTAGGTCTTAAACCCAATCAGAGAATTGCTGGTTACCAGAAAAGTATACATGCAACTACTGTACTCTCAGGGTTACCATATGCTGCTCCTCATGGTTAATAGGCATCGTTGCTTTCCTCTTATGTAAGACTACAGGGCATCTTCTGATATCATGAAAGCTAGTCCTCAGAGAGGAGGCTTTCAGGTCAATTCAGCTCAAGGACCTCTTTAATAGTGTTGCTTAGAGAATACGTACAACAACATTTCCTGTAATTTTCACAATTTATTTTCATTGTTACAGAAAAATCTTTAACCCATAATTTTAATTTTAATGTTAAAATCAACTTTTCATCTTCCCAAGATTCATACAAATGAGGTATAATAATTTTAAGAATGAAAATATGCTAAATCAATTTATCCTTAATACTCAATATTACCTTATTTCCCTATGTGACAATATTTTAATGCATAAAAGTTATTGGATTAAATGTCAATTCTTTAGAGCAATATAAAAATTTTCATTTTAGATGGCTATTATTTCCTTATATTCCCTAGGTAATATATCTTTAACATTTTCATAACAGATTTTAAAAGCACCCACTAGAGGTTCTCTACTACCATTGCAATCTATGAAGGTGCCCAATCTTGGTAGAAGCATTTGATGGATAGAAATTGCTGATAAATGGAAAATGTGAGTAGGTTTGAAGTGTTTAAATTCATGTTGCCTTCAATGTTATTAAAGAAATACCTCTAATATGGCCAAATATTCCCTGTATAGCCCTATAACATGCATAACACTTTTATGTGATATTACCATTTCTTTCAGTCAAATACTCAGTATATGCACACTCCACAAAGAACCCTTTGGGTTATGTTAGTGATGTGCTGTAGGAGCTACAGAAATCTGTCTTTAGAAGAAACATCACTGGGGACAGTGACCATGATATTAGAACGTAGCTCCTAGAGTGCTATTCTTCAAACCCTGCCTGCGACTCAATCCAGCTCCAAGAAAATTCTAGGTTTCTGAGTAGTGAAATCTGACATGTGTACTTCCGCATTCCTTATCTTGTTTTGGTTGATTGGTTTTAATTTCTTCTGTTGCTAACTTGTTTGGCATGTCTACGTGGGTGTGTTTTGTATGCATGTGCACATATGCATGCATACAATTTTAAAGGCATGCATGGCCATTTGGGGGGCAGATATAGACTTAATGTATCTGCCTTGCTGGTTCTCTGCTTCATACTTGCTGCAGGTCTCTCCCTAAATACTAACTTGCCTGCCTGTTCAGTTAGTTTAGCTAGCAGCTCTTCTGTGGATTCTTTGTCTCCGCTTTCCCTGTGTTTAGACATGGTAGACCTACCAGAATGCTCAGGGGTTCTGGAGACCTGAACTCCAGTCCTCATGTTGGCATAGCAAGTGCTTTACACAATGAACTATCTCTCTTGCCAGTGCATTCCTTACTCCTGCCTTTCAAAAACAGTAAGAGAAGAGAGCTCAAAAAGTGTAAGTTTCTCAAGAAAGACAAAAGAAGTTCAAGCCAGGAAGCACAGGTCCTATATCTAGGTAAGTAAAAAAGCAGAGGAACATGGTTTTGGTAGCCCGTAAGGTACTCAGCAAAGTCTTAGTAAGCTGATGGGAAGCACAGCTCTGCAGCAGCAGTGCTCCTGGGAGCGATTCACTGATCAATGAACGTCACCAACACTAGTGCACTTGCCCCAGCCAGGGGTAGGTGTACTTAAATTTCTGGTGTTTGGAGATTTACCTGATCCTTATGGTTCAATCTGAGAAAAATGTTATGCAGCCACCTTCCAAAAGCAAAAGTACAAAATGCAGGTTCATTCCCCAAGCCTAAAAGATCCTCTGGTCACCCATGCTTTATGCTAATTGCCCTAACATCCTGCCACCTCATAAATTACAGAGGTTCATATGATATACAAAACACATATAGTAAATCTCAACTTCCTAAAATGTGACTGTGATACTCAATAGAACCATTACCCTTTTGGCATGCCTTTTATTGTTAAATCAAGTAACGTCTAATCTAATCAAAATGGGAGAAAAACTGATAAAAGTGAGGAAAAATAAAATAAAGGAGCAAGAAGACCCTGCTATCCATAGCTGCTCTGGGATTTACATTAGAATTCCTGGTGAGTTCACACCAGGGGTTTGCCTTATTCCTGTCATTTTTTTGCTTTGGAATGTCTTGAGTTCAACACCAGACTCTAGTTCCTAACCTGCCAAGAGACATTCTGGCTTCTAGGTATGCTTTTCAAGCTTTTTTGCTATTAGCCCATATTTTGACAGTTTGATGCCATGGTAACAGGATTCATTAAGGGGATACAGTTTTTTTCTGCCAATGAGGATTTTGGCTACATGTCCTGCTGGCCTCAGAAGATTGATCCATAGCATTTGTCTTGTGAAGCCCTGTCATCGCATAAGATGACAGATGACACAGTATACTCCATAATGAGCCAGGTCCATGGCACCCCCCATGATCTTCTCCCAAAATGCATGTTCAACGCTCTCAGAAAATGTATTTTCAGCAGCATCATCAGAGATTGGTAATTAAAGTAGGCTGCCAACAAGTGATATGTATGCAACCTCAGCATTTTTAGGTTGAAGAATGGGTTAGGAATGTAATCCTTAATGCTTATTGTTTAATCACAACATGGAAAACAAAGTTCTAGATGTTTAAATTTTGGTTTGTGTACTCATTTTTGGGGGCAAGGTTTTCTGGAAATAACTGACACATTGATTCAGTGAAGGAAAAATTCTTACTACTGGTAACATCCTAGTTCCTTTCCTCCAGCTGATGACAGACTTAATTTAAGGGAGAAAGGTGTCATTTCCACTCACAGTTCAAGGCCAGTTCATCATGAAGGGGAAATTAGACAGTAGGGACTTGAAGCAGCTAGTCAAGATGTATGTGTGCCCAATTCTATTTCTTCACTTTACTTCTTCATTATTTCTTCACCCTTCCTAACTCCTGTCTACAATTAGGATAGGTCTTCTGATACCAGTGAACATAATCAAGACAATATCCCATTGTCACTCTCAGAGTCCTGACATCAGATGATTTTAGACACTAGAAAATTAACAGTTAACACTAGCCATAAACATAACCACAAATTTCCACAGGTGTCATCCAAAAAATCTGAATGTACTTACTTTCTTTTCATTTCAAGTATATTTTAGTATCATCTTGCCAAGTATTCTATGATGTATACAAGAGCTTCAACAATTTAATTATACAAGTAATGAATTATCTGGTCCAAAATGATAACAATGTGGATCTTAAGACACTATGGATTAACGTATAAGAGGGTTAATCACAATCCATGCTTGCCTACAGAACAGTTAATCCATTTAAGGGCTAAAGAGAGCCCAGTCAATTGCTAAGAGAAAAACATGAATTCAGAGGCCCATGAGAAGTGTCCTCTTATGCCTTCTATAAGGAGAAACAAACTAAAACAGCTAAATTAACAAAGCAAATTCTGTGAAAAGTTGCTCCCTATGGAAAGGCCAGAGAGAAGCTCAGGCAGGAGGGTTCACAGCTCTTTGCACCATTCCTTACACAGAATGATTTTGCAGTAACCTCTCTCCAGTCCCCACTTGATTTACTGCTATTGTTGTCTTAGGCTAGGGCTTATAATCATCATGGTATCTTTTAACAAATTACTACATCATTTTCAAAGCCTTTGCTTGACTTCTTCATTTGAATCCATAGAAATGACTCAGATCATGTAAGTTCTCAACTCTTTTTGGGGCCCTGAAATATTAGTTTTACTTTAGCTTTGCTCTGTTTTGTTTTTCTTTTTCATTTAGTTGTTTTTCTTTGCCATTTTGAGATTTATTTCACAACCATAGAGATTTTAGAGAATAAGACTTCTCTGTGGCTAGTAATAATATTTCTTTGTGAATATGCAATATTCAGCATGGTGTGGTGACAAAGACCTGAATCTTGAACATCAGCAAGTGGAGCTGGAGAATCAGGTTTTCAAAGTCATCCATAGCTATATAGTGAATTCAAGGTCAGCCTGGGCAATATGAGATCCTGTCTCAGAGAGAGATGGGAGGAAGAGAGAGAGAGAGAGAGAGAGAGAGAGAGAGAGAGAGAGAGAGAGAGAGAGAGAGCGACAGACAGAGACAGACAGAGATAGGCAGACAGACAGACACAGAGAGACAGACAGAGAGAGAGGGTATGCCATATCTACTATTTAGCCACCATTACTAGCATTGCTTTTTCCTTTGCCAATGCTACTGTGTCCTAGTTTGCTTTCTATCGCTGTAATAAATATGAAATGAAGCAACCTGAGAAAGTAAATGATTTATTTGGGCTTACACATCTACAAGACAGTGCATCCTCCAGGGAATCAAGGCAGAAGCCCAAAGTTTAACTTGAAGGCAGGAACTGAAGCATAGATCACTGAAGAATACTACTTACTAGCTTGTTCTCCAGACACATGTTTAGCTATGTTTTTCTTGTTTTATTTTTCCCTAGGACCACCTACCCAGGTGTGGTGCAGTCCATGGTAGGATGGACCTCCAACAGAAAATGTTAATCCAGAAAGTGCCCCCAAAGTCTTCCCTACAATCTGATGGAGGCATTTTCTAAGTTGGATCCCTTTGTTCAAGGTGACCCAGTTTCATGTTGACAGAAAACTAACCAGAACACCTCAATTATTTTACTTTTTCTAACATTCATTACTAACTCTCAGGCATTTACTGAGTAGTTGCCTTGTAGTTAGTTTTTAAAGCATGAAAATAAAATATGATCCCTGTTCTACCAGGAAAAAAAAAGGAATAGATATATGTGTAATCAATTCAACCAAGGAAACATACTTAAGTCTGTAAATAAATATGCCAAGAGAAAACTACATCTTTCATTAAAGCATGTCCAATGTTATTTTCCAGATTGATTCATTTTGCAAAAACTTAATTCTTAATTAATAACTCTCAGCTTTGTGGGAAAAAGCAGTGTGTGAAGAAAATCTCATCTATTAAATTTAGTTGATTTTTTTCTCATCGTTTACAAAGTATCAAACATCTTTGTAAATTAGGATGCATATCAAGGATCACATACATAAGAGGGGTCAACTGAGAATAGACTCTTTCAGTCTAAAGGAACAAAGATACAGATTTGCATAAGAGACCCAGCTCTTCTCTGGTGATCATCTGAAGCCAAGGGAAGAACAAAACACCAAGACTATGACAGAAAGTGCTTCTTCTACTTTTAACAATGCTTTAACTAGACATATTTTTGTTTTGAAGTTCAAATAAATGCATCAAACAAAAGTCTAAGTAATCCTTATAGTGCATCTGAAGGCAATCAACCTTTGTTTATGAATCTTTTTAGTATTCAATAGTGACAATTTTAAGTTCTGTGAAATTTTTTCAAACTAATGAAGCTAAAGTAATTGGATCAATCCCCATGGGGGTTAGTTGACTCCAGCATGAACATGTAAACTGCACCTGCATGACTTTTTTCTTGTATTTCTTTTGAGTAAATGAGATTGAAAATTTACAGAATGTCTTCACTCTGCAAAGTTGCTAAAACACAATAAACATGATATAAGTCCTATCTTTCAGACATGGAAAACAAGTATAACTAGAATATCTTGACAATTGCAAGTGAACTAATGAATCCTGTCAAACACATTTAACAAAGGAAAAGTGTAATTTTAATAAGAAGTCATGTGTGGTCTGGTCAGTGATATTTACAAACACTTCAAATTTTGATCTAATTAGTACAAAATAAATATTTATTGTTACCTTATATTTTTATAGATAATGATTTAAGTGACTCAGAGTCATAATAAGATTTTAATTAATCCTGAAAATTGTGTAGGCTTATAAATTCATTACTATTAGTAGAAAATAATTACAATCAGTCTCTATAATTATTTTAAATGTGATAAAATATAAGTAGGGCCATTATTACTGTAATTTTAGAGTTTAAAAGATATTTTCAGAATGTATACCTCACACTGAAACTGAAAATTAAAAATAAAGTTAAAAAAAAAGAAAAAGCAATAGGAATCTTGGAAAATATATTGTATCATGCTTCATAGCTTACTTTTTTCAACTGGCATAAATGTGGAGATTTGTCACAACAAAGAACCTTAAACATAATATAGAAAAGTAAAGACAGAGAAATGACAAGATGACTTTATTACTTACCATAGAGATATAGTAATCAGAGCAGTACAACATGGTGTGAGAATACACAAGTAGATGAATGGCACAGATCAGAGAGCCTGGAAATAGACTCACACAAAGATAGTCAACTGATCATTGCCAAAGGTGCAGAAGCAATATAATGGAGCAAAGGAAGGCTTTGCAATGAGTGTGCTTTAACAATTGGGCCTCTGTACGAAAAAAATCTCAACAAAGACTTTATAACCCTCATAAAAATTATCTCAAAATGGATTAACTCAATGTAAAATGTAAAGCCACCTAGTAAAACGATTAACCCTTAGAGAATAACAGTGGAGGAGATTTTGGTGTCCCTACATTTGGAAACACTATTTTAGATATAACCAAAGACAAGACGCACTAGTGAAATAATCGGAAATCCTGCTAAATTATTAGCAAAGGAATGAAAATAAAAGCCATATAATCAATAACCCTATTTACATATCTCTGACAAAAGACAGATATGCAGTTCTCTGCAGTGTCTTTTCTGTCATCTGGTTGCTTGTGGACCCTGAGTCTGGTCTCCATGCCAGCACAAATGACATATCCTTTTATCTACTACATTCTCAGTTCCTAGGTAACAGGTAAGGTTTCATATCTTGCCTGCCCTACAATTACTCTTTTAAACTTTAAACTAAAAACACTTGTTCATGTTTGGAAAAAAAATGGATACCTAAAAATGAACAAAATAAAGGCTGAACATTTTAGCAATAAGAAATAAAAAGGGGTCAAGTAAATCAGTGCATGGTGAATCGTGCTTGAAATCCTAGAATTTGTGAAGTTAAGTCAGAAGTAGCACAGCAAATTCTCTGAGGTCTGTCTGGATTGCATAGTGACTTCAAGGGTGCTTCCAGTTGCATAATGATTGCCTGTCTCAAAAATCAACATAAAAAATCAATAGATGAATCTGATTAGAATTTTGCTAATGACCTTGATAGACTACCTTACCAAGAAGATACAGCACTAGCAAGTAATTCTGGCAAAAGGTGCTCCATGGCATTAAGATGTCAGTACGTTCAAGGACACTGAAAATATCAAGTACTGATGAAGCTGTGGCATAAGGTCAGTTTTCTGGTTAGAAGGAATGCAGAAAGGCCCTGGCCCTGCAAAACACACTATACTAGTTTATTATTACAAAATCAAATATATTTCCCCTACATGATCCAGTAATCATATGACTTTATTTGCTCAAAGAACCTGAAAAATTATACCAAAGAAAAATATACACACAGCTATTCATGGGAACTTTAAAATTGCTGAAAGTTGTGAAGCACTTGATGCCTTTCAAATACATTTTGGTAAATGACGACAAGGTAATGCTTTTCAACATTAAAACGAAATAAGCTATCAAAATCAAGGAAAGACATGGAGAAATATTGAGGACCCATTGCTAATTAAAAGAAACCAGTCTGGAAAGTTTGCATAATGTGAAATTCCAACTCAAGAGATTCTAGAAAACTCAAAACTATGGACTGTGAAAGAATGAAGAGTTGCCAGGACTTGGGTGGGGAAAGAATGAAACCAGTTCAAAGAACCATACAGTCAACCCTTAACATTGTTACAATGGTTGCTTCAATTGTTCAAATACTTTGAATTTATAACTGCAGGAGTGAAAACTTATGTGGACATTATGGGGATGTCCTTCTGTATCTATGTTTCTGTTATTGGTTGATGAATAAAACACTGTTTGGCCAATAGAGGCAAGAAGATAGGCAGAGCTAGGAGACAAGGAGAATTCTGGGAAAGATAGGCAGAGAGGTGCCTGAAAGAGATGCCACGGAGGGACCAGTAAGACAGAACATGCCAGGTGTTCTCCAGTAAGCCAAGACCACATGGAAATATATAGAGTAATAGAAATCTGTTTATAATTAAGACAGAGCTAGCCAGTAATAATCCCTAGCCATTGGCCAACATGTTAATAATAACTATAGCATCTCTGTGTGTTTATTTGGGGTAGAAGCAGCAGCAATACCTGGCAGGACAAGAATCTCCAGCAACATGGACTTTAGGCTGACTCATTGCATTGATTTTTTAGGCTTTTTGTTATAAGTAAAGTCTAAATATATAAAGGAATGAATATTATGTTATGATAATAGAATTCTCTGGTTATAAAATTAAAGTAAAACAACATACCATAAGGCTTTTAAACCAATAGTTTATTTCAATTTTTATTATTAGAATACTTTAGTTTGCTTACTTTTACATTTTATTTATTACTTTGGTGTGTCTTGGTCTCCAGGCAGGCCAGACTGATCATGAGCCCATAATATATAAATGTTTAGATTGCAGGCATACATGTGCATGCTTCATTTTTTATGATTATTTCTTATTGTTTATAACTTCATTAAATGAGGTGCCCTGGCTGGTGCTATTTGATAAAAAGAAATAACTATGAAGTTTACATTATTATGTGCTAGGCACTCAGTGCTCTAGATACATGAGTAAGAAAGTTATTTTGCTATAATAAAGTACCAGCAGTAGCCTGGAATTGGAGCCACACACACCTTCATTTAACATGATTTCTTATTATGAAATTGAGCTTTATTTTTTATTTATTTTCAATTTTTACTCTTTGTAACCAAATTCTCTCAATGATGTTAGGCATGAATTTTATAAAATCTCCAGGTCAAGTATGCATTTTAAAATAGTTTAAAGTAACACTAAAGAAAGTTATTTAATGTTTTGTGCTTTTATTAAAAGCAAATGTACAACTAAATGGGTAACAAAAATAACTTCTTAAATAAAAACTGAAAAAACTTTTCATGTTTTTTCATTTGTCTTATAACCCAATAATATATATTGGTCATAACAAAAATCAACTTAATAATTCCTATCCAAGTAGGTTTAATTTAAAATAAAAATAAGCTAACAATATATGAAATTCAGAAAATGTAAATTATCAGGGTAAATATACAGAAAGAATGGAAACTACTTATGAGCCTATTTTTATGTCAGAAAGCCACCTCAAAACAGAAAGGGAGTAGACTGTATCAAAAATGAAGGTATAAATGTATAATGCTAAAATCAATAGACATATGCTTTGCATAAGAGAATCAGGTTCAAAAATGCATACTGGCTCTACTAAAGCTTCCATTATGATTATTCTGATGCTAGTAAAATAATTTTAAGGAGTTCTGGTTCTCATATATTATTGCAAAAAGTAAAAAAAAAAAAGAAAAAATAAAATTTCTGCCACTGAAGATATTTTAGGATGTGATGTCTAAAAGGTACTGTTATTTCTGTAAACCAACATGTCTGTTAGAAAAAGGATAGCTGTCCTGGATTTGAGGGAATGCTTTTGGTGATAGGGATACACTGTTGAGTTAGAAAAACTGCGATGTTATATATTATTAGCCCTTGAACAAAAAGCTTGGAAGAAGGAGGGAGTTGTCTCAGGTGTAGAATGCAGAAGCATTAGGCTTTATTGGAGGGCTTCTGTTATGTTTGGCTCTCACACAATCATCCCTTTTAACAGAATTATCTCTTTTTGGTGAGTTCAAATTTGAATTCCTCAACTGTTTACTTGATCATATTTGTCTAGCAACTCAAAACTTACTCTATAACATACCATCAACTCTAATCAATTGGAGGAAAGTGGGACAGAATTTCTTGGGGGAAAAAAAGAAAGCTGAAAGCATTGAAATCTCATTCTCTTGCCCATATTATCTTAAACCCAACCCACTTTGGGTTTAACTCTCTCTTTAAGAGCCTAGTGAAAATATTACATAAACTCTTATAGTAATCTGTGACAAATGGACTTTTAATGGCTGAACCTGTGCATACATCTTCCTCAATGGCTCTTTTTTCCTTTAAAGCCACTTCTGTCACTGTGAAGCCATCACAGCTGACTGTCATACAATGGAGAAGATGATCCTGCCCCTAATTAAGGGTGCAGTGCTACAGACAGAAAAATAAGAAATCCTGGGATTTAGTCTCAATTTTGACACTTCAGAGAAAAGAGGATCCACAACCAGGTCTTGAATGCTATTAACTCTTACATTCCTTACTTACAAAATGCATATTAATAAACATTCTCCTCTTTGTCCCGAGTTTGAGAGATAAAATACATAAGATCAATGCTTCACAGCCAGATATAAAAAGGTGTTTAACAATTACTGCCACTACCAGTGGTAGCCAAATAATTGTAAAATAATTTAGAATTGTCATTATGAGTAGTAAAAGACCTGGTTATATATTAGGGTAAACAGAAGTCCTGCAAACATCTAGGGGAAAAATGGCTCCAGTCCTGCAAATGGAATGCAGGCACACTAGGGAAGGGATATGAGCTTAAGGGATAGTTAATTAGAAAGTTAATAGTATTCATAGGAAAGCTGGTCCTCCCTGCCCAGATGCATGGTCAAACAATATGTAGGAAGAATTTGTGAAGGTATCTTTTGATGGGGTTAATAAAAAATGATAGTTTTACATTCACTGACTTGAAGAACTCATTTTGTAATTATCCTTGTGCAAATGTGATCATTACAGTAGCATAGCCAACTGACTGAATTCAGTCACTTTCTCAACCCTCCTCTCTCTCTCTCTCCCTCCCTCTAACCCTCATTTTTCTTTAAACAATATCACCCCTGTGAAATGCAAGGTGTAGTCATGCCTGTGCCTGTTGAGTTCTGGGGCTGAGGAGAGATAGGAGGAAATGAGATTTGTGGGCTTCTAGCCTGTTCTAGGCTCCATGACAGAACGTGTCTCAAGGAAGTAAGATGGAGAGTGATGGAGTAAGACACACTATTCTCTGGCCTCCACCTCCATATATAGCATATTCACTTGCATACATGTAGGTGCACAGGGTGGAAGCGAAATTAAATATCTCCAATTGCCATTAGCAATTGTGAAAAATTATTAGTCGTCTGAAGGAAACTAATAGACACTATTAGAGAAATCAAGTCTTTATCTTATGGAAATCAATACCCTGGATGTATCTGCAACCGATAATGAATTAAAGACACCTGAGAAACACAGACACAGACACACACACACACACACACACACACACACACACACACACACACACACACACACACACACACACACACTTTACTCACATACACACATAAATGAGTACATAAATAAAAAGAAGGTAAAATATAAACAACCTATAAATTTATAAAGTTTTGCATGTAGAATTTAAATCATTGCTTTACTACTTGTAAACCAAAAATTGTTCTGATTCAACAGTAAAAAGCAAATAAGTAAGTTTATCTTCTCTGAGTAACATCAGGTTCTTTTTTAACTACTTTCTCCCTTTAGGAAACAAAATTTTCTTAAAGTATAAAATAAATTTTAATTAAAAAACAATAGTTGGAAATGTTTTGTACTTTGAAGTACTTATAATGATGCTTTTGCAAACAAAATGTTGTAATAAATGGAGACTTTGACTGCCTTAGGATTAATTTTTATCTACCACTGCACAAATATGCTGCCAAGTAGCAACTACACAGGGTTGGAGCGAAATTAAATATCTCCACTTGCCATTAGCAATTGTGAAAAATTATTAGTCATCTGAAGGAAACTAATAGACACGATTAGAGAAATCAAGTCTTCTTTATCTTATGGAAATCAATAGCCTGCATGTATCTGTGACAGATAATGAATTAAGGACAGATGAGCAGCAGATTAGATAAGCCCTGCTATCTGTTCTGCCTACACGCATCACTTCAAAGATGACTGGTCTCAGTCTGTTTCAACCAATACTGTGTCAAAGCTAACTATCTCTTTAGTTTCAAAAAGTACAGTTATTTGGACATTCTATTAAAGCATAAGAGCTATGTCAGTCTTTGCGTTTATAGGCTGAGGTTTTATAAACTGTAGAGTAATTATACATATTAGTTAGAGCTAATTTATACATATTTGCAATATATACATGTATACCAATATATGTTTAAAGTAAAAGTTTCATTATTATGGTGCATTATTGATGATCCTAGGCACATAAAACAAAACAGAATCAGAGTGTATTAGGAAGATTTATGAAAGTCTGCATCTTCATGATATCACAAAGCAGATGGGCTGATACCAGTCCCATTTCTACACAAAGATCTAACAAACCCAATAGGAATCTATTAAAATTTTATGCAACTGTCCTATGTGATTAATACATATATGTCCTAGTATATTTAATTCAGATTGGATTTAATTGAAAATCTTTTATGGTATGCATATTTCATATCAGACAAGACATATACCAAAACGTCACTGTAAAGCAGTTCGCATTATGAGCAGAATTTCTGGGAGAGAATGGGTAAAAAACACACCTTGCACCTTGTTTGAAGGTATCCATCTACAGAAGATTGATATTGCAAGGAACTGCATGGTGCCATTTCTAAGGTGGTTTCCAAGCGGGGTTCCAGTAAGCTTCTTAGGGCAGTAAGCTCATCCTAATTCCTCCACCCCCAGGGAAGAGGGAGACCTGATAGGCACTGATGGTGACAAAAGTTTCACAATGATCCAGTTAGGGACTATTTCTCAGATATTATCATTCATTGGATTTAACAGGATAAAAACTTTGAATCAACTTATTAACTCTTTTAATTTTGTTTTGTGTTGGTTCTTTTGAGACAGGCTTTCTCTGTGCAGCTTTGGAGCCTATGCTGGAACTTCCTTCATAGATGATGTTAGTCTGGAACTCACAGAGATCTGCCTATCTCTGCCTCCTGAGAGCTAGAAATAAAGGCATGCATAACCACCACCCAGCTTCAATTATAACTCTTAAGTAAGAATAATTTTGCACTAAAATTCAAGCACTAGGTGTAGTAGAAACAAAGGAAGAAAAGGATTTAAAGTTGTATTTTCAATCCATTGTCTACTGATCCGAAGCCTGATACTAGCTAGGCAAATTTGTATTGTTGTGATATAGTAATCTGTGAGTCTAGCCAGGGCAATGGGGTTGGGGGGGGGACTATTTCCCAATGGACTCCACCACAGCTTCCAGGACAAGATTATTCTCTTCTTTTTCTTTTCTTTCCTATTCTTTTCCTTTTATCATTGTTTTGTGGGGTTTTTTGTTCTTATTTTGTTTCTTTGCTTTGTTTGGTTTTTGTTTTAAATTTGGTTTTGATTTCAGGGGTAGGTTGCAAGTGCAGAAGGCAGACTTGAGGAGATGGAGAGATAAATGAGGAGATGGGGAGATAAGTAAGATAAGAATGCACGATGTGAAATCCACAAAGAATCAGCATAAGTTAAAAATAATCCATGTCAGTCCCATAATTTTATCTCAGTCCCCTGCTCAGCACAATGGGGAAGGTGCAGTTTGCCTTTCCCATTTGGTATTGTTGGAATATCTGAAGCAGAAATGCTTTTTATTGGTTCAATGAATATAATGCAATAAGCAAATTTTAAAAAAGCAATATAGAGGCCTGACACAGAGGAACAGCAAACCCTGTTGCTCTATGCAAATGCTATATACTCCTTTGAAGACATCCAACATCCTGAAGACCTACTGTCACAAAGTCTTATTTGCTGACACTCTTAAATTAGTCTTTACTGACTCGGTAGAGGAGAGTCATTTCCCTCCACAATGGGAAATGATCTGACCCTAATGGGAGGTAACAACAACTGTCAGTAACTACCACACAAAGACAAACCTCATCATAAAAACTCCCTATAAACACCATGCTGAGAAACTAATGGTGTGTATAGGGAAGCAGTTTGCATCTCATGAGCACTGGAGGTGTTATTTTCAGTGCCACTGGCCTGTGTTTGCTAGAATGATGGCTGTCCATCATCTCCAATCGTTTAAAATGTTGATTCAAGATATAGTTGGAAAATGTTATCCACATGTGGCCTCTGGAAAACTTCCTCAAAATTCTGTTCAGTAGAACTAAACTGAAAGAAGAGTCTATGAACATATCAATGTCCCACAGCCCTCAGGTACAAATATACTTTTATCCTTCCTAATATTTAACAGAATATTTCAGGGTGAATGGCTAACTAGAAGATCAGGACATGATTCAATGTAGCTTTCCAGGACTGTCTGCAATAATATAAATTAAGGATGACTATCATGCTGGTTTGAATGATAATGAGCCTTAAATCTTATAGTGCTTGGTACTTAGAAGGTGGAAGACTTGGGAGGCGTGGCTTTGTTGGAGGAGTTGTGTCACTTGTGAGTGGGCCTTTAAGGTTTCTAAGGCCACATGGTTCTCATGAGCCTCATACTTGTGGATCACATGTAAGGTCTCAGCTATTGTTCTAGCTCCCCACCTACCTGACTGCTGCCATGTTTTACACCCATCATAGATATGGACTCTAAAGCTTGGATCCATGGTTTCTAAAGAAGATGCTTTCTTTTATAAATGACCCTTGGTCATGGTTTTGTCATGGCAATAGAAAAGTGACTAAGATGGAAAATATTAACAGAGAGTGGGCTTGTGCTGTGACAGTCATGACCATGATGGTTTTGGGGAGAATGTGGAATACATTAGGACTTTGGACTAGAAAAAGAAAAAATTGAACACACTATGAACCATCCCAGAACAAACATGGAAGACAGTAGTGCTGAGAGTCATGCGTACTATTCAGGCTCTGTTTAAAAGCTTTTAGAGGCTAATTAGCTATTGGTCTAGAGACCATTCACATGGTATCATTCACATAATACTTTGGCAAATAATATGGCCGCTTTGTACCCTTTCCTAAGTATGTGACAGAAGAATTGTGAACTAATTGTGTTGGCAGAAGAAATTTCAAGATGATCTAATTTTGACTCAGTTATTAGTGATCACACTTGTGCAGATTTACAATGAAGAGTAGCATGCAGGGCAAGAAGAAATATAAAATGTATGGTTTGAAGAGAAGAAGCACATCAGAAAAAAATAAAATGTTGGGGTCATGTTTAGTGCTTAAAAGATAGGAGATAATGAGAAACAGCATAAAGGGAGCTATGCCCTCAGAGTGAGAGCCCCCACCTGGGTAATCCTGCAACCTGTTGGAAGAAAAAGCCTAAGGAATTCTCTTTTTTTCAAAGAGTAATAGCAAATCAAAGGTTATAGAAATGTAACTAAAGGAGGAAGCAAGTGCCATCCTTATCAGGCAACAGAATTGGCATCATTGGCCAAATAATTTTGGCTTCATGAAGGATACAGGGGTAACAGGGCTATGGAATCTTCCTTTGCTGTTAAGGAAAGCCCCTGAGTCCAGGCATGTGGCAGTAGAGTGCCTACATGGAGGTTATAAATCCTAACTTTATTTTGAAATAAAGTACCATTATCATTCCTTATCAAAGAAATTCTCTGTACAGTTAACAGTGATGATTACAGAAAACAAGAATAGGTCACAATGCAGGGATCAATGGATCTTGTGGAGCTAAACCCCAAGAGACATATCTACTACAAAGGTCTTTCAACTGAAGCTCAGGGAACATTGAAAAAGAGGAGACAGAAAGATTGTAAAAGCCAGAGGATCAGGAAGTCTATTGTGAGATTGTGTCTCCTAGAACAGACAGGAGAGCTACACCCATGACACCTCAATAATAGTATGGTGGCCTAAAGAAGATTTAACCAATAAAAATATCAAATTAAATGCTAACACAGAAGGGGGAAATCACATGGAGTCCCATCTCCAGACAAAGAAGCATTGGCAACTAATTACTGCTGACAGAGGGAGAATTAGCCTCTTCCAGAGGCAAGTCCACAAATTGATTATCTAATACAAAGTGGTCAGCCCTGAAATTATTTCCACACAAGGATCTGTAAATACACTCAGCAGGTTGTACATATATATTTATATATAATTAGAAATAAGCCATCAATTTGAGTGGGAAGGGAACATGGAAGTAGTAGAAGAGAGTCAACATGGGAGTTTTTGGAGAAGGACAGGAAATGCTCTAAGTATACTTTAAATTTTTTCATAAAATTTCCATATTCAAATCAATATATAGGAAAATCCCACAAAATAATAGCACTTCTGGGGCTAGGAGATGGCTCACTCACTGAAGTCCCTCATGTACAAGCATAGGACATGAGTTTGCTTCCCTAGAACTTGTATAAAATCTCTGTGTGGCAGTGTATGCCTGAAACCCAACAATTTGGGAGATAAAGTGGCAGAGCCAGATAGATGCCAAGAGATCACTGCCATGCCTGACTTGTTAATTGGTGAGCTTGGGTTCAGAGAAAGACATTGCTACTAAAACCAAGGTAGGAGCAATAGAATGAAATAACTGACTTCAACTTCTGCCCTATAAATGCATTGCAGCAGATCCCCTACACACATACATGACTGTCCAATATACACATGTGCACAACATAAATATATAAACACTATTTCCTTGAAATGGTAGAACTACTTAAAGAACAGTAATAAAGTATAAGGACATTTGCAGCATGAAGATATTTTTCTTTGTTGGTACCCACTCTATCCCCCCACCCTATATATCAAAGGGATAATGCCTTTATTCCCTTCTGTGGGAGAAGAAAAGGAATCACTTTAATGTAGACATGCCTTTCTAATAGCTTCCAGATGTCCTTAAGACATTCCTCTTGAAGTTACTTCACTTACCAAAATTCATCTTCAAAAAACTTATTGAGCTATTTAAGGGCTCCCAGAGCCCTGGTATGTAGATGATGCCAAAGAATCAGTACCCAAATTTGCCACAATATTAATCAGCATTTTACTTCTTTGAATTGTTCACACATAATGTTTTAAGTCACTATGGACTATTTAGTTACATAAGCAGATATATTTTGTGTTCACAGGGTCAACATAGCCAGTTTGATCACTAACTTTCAGAGAAGTAAATTTATTTTCTATTCCTAACTATTAGGTCTGCTTTCTGATGTTTCTGATGGGTAGTGGTGTCTGCCAGAAGACTGCAAATCACAGCTAGTTGGGTTTGCAGAACACTAAAGACATTTAGAGAAAGGAGGGAGGGAGGAAGAAAGAAGAGAAATGAGAGAAAGGCAGAAAGGAAAGTAGGAAAGGATGAATGAATCCTATATATCTTCATAGGTAAAATGCAAATGACTGAGTATCTGTAAAATCTTGGATATATATATAGATAAGGAAGAAATATGTGTTCCAAGCTCAACAACACTTAAGAAAGAGCAACAACTATCAAAAATATCATCACCTGCCAGGGCCAAAATTCCAAGCATGTTCCTTAATCATGGGAGCTTTAGAAAGTGAATGTCTTGGTTCTATGGATCCTCATTTCTAATTTTTGTCATTTCTTCACATTTAATTGAAAACATCGGTTAACACAGTATACAAGTATGTATAAGCACCCTATAAATGGCAATAGAGGTGTTGGTAATGACCAATGCTCTAATATCCCTAGAACTCTGGCCTGACTGAGTTTCTTCAATTCATGTCTATCTGAATACTCTCTCATCACCAGTAATTTTGAGAATCCTCTTCTGAGAGAAAAAAATTGGACATATTAATTTCTGGACAGAGGACTCAGGGTCCTATATTTCATAAGTTTTGATGGAACCCAACCCTGTGCATTTGTATAGGGACTCACTGCAAAATTTCCTTGTAAAATTTGTTGCAGATGATAGTGTTATAAACAAGTTTAGTTTAACTATATCCAGAATGGACAGTTTGAAAGCTTTCTCTGTTTTTTTTTAATCTCTGAAAAAATGCTAAATATATATATATATATATATATATATATGAAATTTGTATATATGTATATATAAATCTGCCAACTTTAAATTAATCCTAATCTCTCATATTATATACATATAATATTCATAAATGAATGGCTAGAAAGACATGTATATTATAATTAAGTATTAAGAATGCTACATACATATAGCAGCCCTGTACACTATCTGTAATGAATCATTAATCATATTGATGTTGCATAACAAACTTCATTTAATCTTTCTGCTTGAAGCATAACTTTCCTCTTCAAGGACAAGACTCTCAGATCCCCTTTCTCTCATGCTGTGCTGTAAAAAGCACAGAGGCAATGTTCACTGGGTTCTTGTCTTGAAGTTTGGCTCCCTCGTTTACTGGCTGTCTGATGTTAGCAAGTTGCTGGGAGTCTGTGAAGTGCAGCTTCCTACTTGAAGAGCCTTGTGAAGATCAAAGGAGGAAATGCATCTTCAGTACCAGGCATATTCCCTGTTCTTAATTTATGGTGGTTATTGCTATTTTCTTGTTTGCTTAGTCTGTACACTATTGTCCATGTTAATACTCACCTTCACTTTGGGGAAAGCTTGTCCACTGACAAGGAATAATAAAATGAGCAGAAAGTAACCTCCATGGGAGATGTTCTGTGATGAGGCAGAGTTCTTCAAATTGTAATTACTTAATAAAACTACACTGCACAAAAAGTTTTCTGTATTAATTAAAGTTCTCAGTCTGTTGATCGTACTATTGACATGGTCATTTAAGTGTGCCCATTTTAAGCACACATTTTCCTTAAAAGGGAAGATAAGGAAGGAACAACAGGAAATTGGGGAGATTCAAAGTATAAGCAGGGACTTTGCCATTACTGGCTCTGAGAATAGGGGAGCCACAAAAGGAATGCTGGAAGTAAACAAAAACCCATGGTGAACATCAGCAAGAAAACAGTAGGCTCAACCTACAACTGAATATGCTAGATTTTCTTAGCAATCTGCCAGAATGGACGATTGCTAAACAGGACATTAGACATCAGTCAGGCTAGTCAAAACCTTAAGTGTGAGCAAAGGTAGTAGTAAACATCTGCAATTCTAGATCAAGGAGACAAAGGCAGGAGGAACTTGAGTTTGAGGCAAACCTCGGGTCTAGAAAGAGTCTTTAAATCAGAACACAAATGAAAGAAAATATCATGAGTATGGGCATGCAAGGTTCTAAGAAGGGGATCTTGGAGTTCGGATCAATAGAACTCATTATTGTTAAAACAGTGGTTCACAAGTGCCTGGTCTTACCTGGATAGACTGGGTTGACCTCAGACTTGCCTTAGCTTCTCATATGTTATAATTAAAGATGTAAAGAACTTAACCCAGCTAATCAATAGAATTGTAATCTAATAAACAGGATACTTAAAATTGTTCAGTGTATAATGTATTCTACTGTAATAGAAAACTAGCACAGTACTGTTCATGATTCTAGTGTCTCCCATGTGATAGCACCTATTTTTGAGGTGTTACATAAGTGTCTGCCCATAAAAATCTGAATCTCTTACTAGATGTCTGCTCTGTGTTTATGACAAGCTTTCTTTACACTATTTGTGGTGGTTTCCACTTAGGAAAATGAGGGGAAGCAGAAATTGAAATGAATATAATATTACATTTTTTTTTCCCTGGGGTGTCCCGCGCGCTCTCTGTATTTCTCGCCAGCAAGAAATCATACACGGGACACTCGGATCCTTCTGCAGACAAGCTTTAATGCATCTTGAGAGTGAAAGAGCATAAGCTTCCCAGAGCGGAGACCCTGAGCCAAGAATCCCGTCCCCTAATAAAGGCTGGCAGCCGCCGCCTGGGACGTGTCACCCTATGATTGGCTGCAGCTCATCAGGCCATATGACGCCACGGAATAGGCAGAGATCAAGGAATGGAAAATTACCCAGCGCCTGCGCAATAATCTTGTTTACATTCGGTGCCTGCCGGATGCAGGCGCCATCTTGTAATGGAGAATGCAGGGACGGCTCCCTACACTGGGGAAGACCAAAGTGTGCTTTATCTGGATACTCAGGTTTTAAATAACCAGAATTAAAGACATACTTAACCTTCCTGTTGTAATTTACACTTTCTTCCCAATACATCTGACTATGTACAAGTAAATTTAAAATTCTACATTATCTTATGATGTAATATTAATAAGACTATGGTTTTCATGTCATTAACATAAAAAAAACTTCTTCTAGCTTTAACCTTAAAGTTATTTGCTTTAATTTCATTTTTGAAGCATCTGTATCAAATATATTAAGGTGTTTTTGTTCATATTACTCTTTGAGAAGTAAATTAATATGGTGGCTGAGTTTGCCTGAATTTAAAATAATTTCATATCTTATACCTACATGACACCAAAGAAACACAAAACTATCTGATGTTATTGTTTAAATGCATGACATTAAAGAAATAGTGTCACTAAGGAAAACTCTCTGATGTTGTTTACTTTTGCATTATTATCTTTGCAAGAGCTAAATAATATTTTCTGCAGGATGTAATCTGTTAAACATACCCCTTTAGGTAGTCACTGGGAATCATCATTTATCTACCTTCTAATGATAATGCAATCACTTTGAATGATCTCTTTAATATTCTGGTCTCAAAAAGTTTTCACATTTCCAAAGACAATGTTTAAAATGCTTAAACTTCTGCCTACTGCCCTATTAGAAAAATGTTTTTAAAAAAGAAAAAACAAAACAAAACAAAGTTCAGCTAGTACCAGGACAGGCTCCAAAGCTACACAGGGAAACGCTGTCTTCAAAACAAAACAAAACAAAACAAAACAAAACAACAACAACAACAAAACCCAAAAGTTCTAAGACTAAAATTATGAAGTCCAAGCCCAATCCACAGCAGGTCAGTGGTAGACGAAGCTTTTAACAAACTCTTTGGTTGATAGCCCTTCAACACTTATCCAGCAGCCTCATTTAGGTCGCAACAGCAATGCACAGATGCTGAGCACACTCTTGTTTCACCACTGAACTGGAAGATACAGAAGATTCTGGATTTACTTTTGTGATTGAAAGGATAATGCAGCAGTGCCACCTAGTTGTCCAAATATAATGTGCTGCTCACTTATTCTTAGGAGGAGTCATATGCCTCTGATGAGGTGGAATGGAAAGTTTTAATTTTATTTGCCATCGACACAATCCCTATATTTACTGCAACAAACACTGCTGTTATACAGGCAGTGAACTCAATGCCTCCTGTTTGTATTCTCTCTCCAAGAGTCTTAGCAAATTTTGCATACCAATTGTCAATACTTTGCTTTAATTTTGCTAGTATCTAAATTATGTATATCACATCTGCCCTATCAACATATATTAGTTAAATACTACTGAATGTCCCAGAAATTTAAACTTCAGAAAGAAAGACATGCTTTCTATTCAAATTAAAACACTCTGTAGGATCTTCAGAAGTGAAAAATAGCACATTTGTCCCACACTGCATGAGATTTAAATGATAGTTGTATTAAAAGGGAAATATACAATTTAATTGTCTACATGGTTTCACAGAACCTAAGGACTAGGAGTAGGAGGAAGGAGTTGGATGCCCTTCAGCATCCTACCTGTGAAGTGAGCTTGACGTGAGATGGTGCCTGAAGTCAGAAAAACCTCAAGTGCTGTCAGGTCTGTGATGTTGTACAGTCCTGGAGACAATCGTGGGTGTTCCACCCAAGCCCACTAGACATAACATACCTGGACTCAGTGCAGTAATGATGCTACTCTCAGCCAAGCTCAAGATGATGGAAGATTCCAGTGTTTACAGATGTCATCAGAAGGGGAGGGGTGCTGGGAGGGTGGTGCTGGCCTTTAATCCCAGCACTAGGGAGGAAGAACTCTGTGAGTTCGAGACCAGCCTTGTCTTCAAGAGCTAGTTCCAGGACAGCCTCCAAAGCCACAGAGAAACTCTGTCTCAAAACACCCCCCAAAAAAAAAGAAGGGTAGGGGTTAACATGCAAAAGTAATAGTTTACTAATAAGTCCTCATCCGTGTGATCATATGTATACCTGTTTATCCAATTTCAGGATTCAGAGACAAAGAATACTGCTAATTCATCCTAGCCTTGGTAGAGTAGATGTTTCTTTTTAGCCCTCTAGCTTCCCTTTCTATCATGGATGGGCTGGGGATGGATCTGGGCCCAGACACTAACCTACATTTCTGATTATTGTGGGAGTGGCTGTGGTTGGAAGGCTCACAGTGTGCAGCTGGCAGTATTGGGCAATGCTCTCAAGAACAGTCACTTCAAGAGAAAAGATGAGTATTTCCCTCTCAAAGTACTGGTTGTCCATATCAGAGCCACCGTACTGTGGAAACCCCTCCATCCTTCCCTTTGTTTCTTTTCCCCATAAAACACCAAGTCTGTTCTAAGTACTTTGGCGACACACTCCAGGTTATTAGATCTCTCTAATTATTAGATCTAATTATTATATCTCTATTATTAGGTGATTAGATCTCTCTGCTTCCCACATAATTAGCCTCCTAATAAAGCTCCTTTTCTCTTTTTTTCTGATTTCTGAGCCCCAGCCTCTTTGACTGGCTTTCTAAGATTGGTAGATGAGCATAGTGCACTATGGTTCCCTGTAGCTTGTGCTTGTGCTCTGTTACCAATAATGGACTGTGCCAACTGTCCGTGTTTACTTTTCAGCCACAGACCTGCTCTTTCAAAACAGTTACATTACCAAAGCAACTCCATGTGTAGAAATAAATTCTCCAATTACTTCTGGAGAAGAGGAGGGGAGAGGAGGAAATTGGGGAGCAGGTAGTTTGAGTAGGGGGAAGAATAGAGGAGAGTAGGATGAGATATATCATAATAAAGGGATCCATTATAGATTTGAAGAGAGATATGGCAGTATGAAGAATTCCAGAGATCAACAATGATGACACCACCTGGCAATCAAAGCAATAGTGGAGAGGCTTCCTTAAACTCCCTTTCTTGATAATGAGACTGATGACTACCTTATATGTCACCCTAGAACCTTCATCCAGTGGCAGATGTAAACAGAGGCAGACACCCAGAACTAAACACTGAACTGAACTCCTAGAATCCAGTAGCAAAGAGGGAGGAGTGAAAAGCAAAGGGGTCAAGACTAAGATGGTGAAACCCACAAAAAACAGCTGACCTAAACAAGGGGGGACTTATGGACCCCAGACTCATGGCTGGAAGGGCATCATGGGCCTTATCCAGACATCTTTGATCATGGGGGTGTCAGTGAAGAGGCCTGGGCAATATATGGGACCTCTGATAGTAGACTAGTATTTATACCTGGTGTATGAATGGACTTTGGGAGCCGAATCTACTTGGAGGGATGCTCTCTCCTTCTGGACACATGGGGGAGGGTCTAGGCCCTGTCCCTGATGATATGACAGACTTTAGTGATCCCAATGGAGGGCTTCACCCTCCCTGTGTAGCTGAGGGGGTGAGGGGTTGGGGGATTGGTGGGGAGCGGGGAAGGCTTGTTTCTAATTTAAATAAAAATAAATAAAAAACAATAAACAAAATGTAGAATACTCATATGTAGTTAAAGATGTCTTTGAAACAGAATCATGTTTCTCAAATTATTAAGTCACTTGGCCCTGTTTTTTAAAGAACACTGTCAATTTTTAGATTAAATGTGCACTTTGGGGCAAACCAAAAATGTGCTTGACCTTGAGCAAACTAAGAATTTGAAGGATGGTGTGAAAATTAATGACTTAAGCTAATGACCTCTCAGACTTCAATGTGTCTAATATGAGTCAGTATCCCGCTGACTATGTATTAGCAGATCAAGGGAAATATGCTGTAGTGTACAGAAGATACCCAAAATGCTGCCCCTCCGCCAAAGCAGACATATATTTATACAAAGCTAGTATCAACTCTTTCCTTCATTTTTGTTTTCTTTCTCTCTTTAAGTCCTTTCTTCATCTCTTCTTTATATTCTCTCAAACCTGCTTATTCATCTAAACAAAAATGCAAATCCATGACATTCAAGCCTTCCCTTAAATGCAAAGAAATAAAAATTAAGTAGTTAGAAAACAATTAAAAATCATAATCACTTTAAATCCAGTAAACTTTAAAATCACTGTTCCCATCACTGAGTATACTCACAAGATAAAAATAATGTAAAGAGAGTACTACTAAAAAGAAGGCAACATAGCCAAAGCAGGTAAAGAGTAATTTTGCAATTTCAGGGCCCAAAGCCTATGTAATTTGTTCACAGCATATTTATAAATTGTATTACTTAGTATACACTTTGAATTCTTCAGATGCTTTTACAGCTATATATTTGGAAGTATGCCCTCCTGATTAAGGATAGAATCCTTCACATGATGAAACCAAAATAACTTCCCTTCATGTTACTGTTGTCCTTTTCAGAACAGTTGAAGTCCTCTGGAACTGCAGTTCAAGAACAAAGAGCCTATGTAGTGGTTTTTGTTTCTTTGGTTTATTAATTAATTTTGAGACAGTGTTTCTCTGTGTAGTCTGGGCTGTCCCTGGACTCACTCTGTAGACTAGGTTGACCTCTGGACTCATAGAGATCCACCTGTCTCTGCCTTCAATAGTGCTGGGATCATAGGCAGGAGCCACCACCTCTTGGCTCAAGGAGTCTATTTAAATGAGTTGATTCATTGTGATAATATTAAAAAGAAGTCTTTTGAGAATGATTAAGTCATCATGCCTCTCCTCTCTGAAAACATTACAAGCCACTGCACAGACGTTAAAGGGTCACCCTTGTGCCTTTTGTCATTTTAGCCTTCTCTCATGTAAGGACACAATGTTCACTTCTTAAAAAGATGGATTCATGTGTTCCATCTATGAAGTAAGAAGAGAGCACTCACTAGATTTAATAGATTGTGAGAGATATATCTACTAGTTGTAAATAGTCTGGGCTAAAGTATTGTCATTAGAGTACAAAACAGACTGAAACACAGGGTCTGTATCAGACATTGCTGATCAATAGGCAGGCTACCTCTTCTTACCGACTTGAATTTCCTTTGATCTTTTGCACTAAGGTGTCAAATGGATAATGAACAGAAGTAATGAATATCCCTTACAATGCTGACCAATTTAGATAAAATCCAATATGTTCTTCTCTACCTTTACCATGTGAAGGCATGGTGAGTCTTGAAAATCGAATGTTGAACATAACTGAACAGCAATATGGAAGGATCTTGGGTCCCAATATCAAAATGTGGAGGAAATTCCTTCTCCAGTCAGAAAGAGTGAGGGGGAAAAATATGTGGAGGTTATGGTGAGGTATTTTGTGAAGTCACTGGGATTTGCAAATTTATCTTTTCTGGAAGTTATTGATAACCTAAGCAATGTAGATATCAGTAACCTAAAGTTTCAGGGTAATAAAGTTTTCATGTTATCTTAGCAATAGATTAAAATAAGGAGATTGGAAAGATGTTGAACCAAGCTTCAGAAGGGTAAACACATGACAAAACAATGGCATGGTCACATGCAAGGAATGATAAAGGCAACTCTAGCTAAAATAAATGGAAAAAGCCAGTGATGGTGATTAAGTGTAGGGACTCTTTTCATCTCCTAGCACAATATTACAAGAAAAGGACAGATTAGGACAAGAATCTAAGGAGAAAGGTAAAAGATTTCAGAAAGCCTAATAAAAAAGAGGAGGTTGGAAAACTCAATTGTTTTCCCATAAGGAATTTAAGATTTTTTTCAATTTCTATGAAGAATTGCATCAGAATTTTGATGGGGATTGTTTTGAGCCTGTAAATTGATTTCGGTAGAATGGCTGCTTTCACAACATTAATCCAATCAGCCCATGAGCATGGGAGATCGTTCTATCTCCTGGTATCTTCTTCAATTTCTTTTTCCAGTGCCTTGAAGTTTTTGTTATAAAAGGCTTTCACTTCCTTTGTTAACTTTATTCCAAGATTCTTTTGAGGCTATTTTGAATAGGATTTCCTCCCTGATTTCTTTCTCGGTATGTTTATCATTTGCATAAGAAGGATGCTGACTTTTGGGTGCTAACTTTGCATCCTGATATTTTCAGGATGTGTTAATCATCTGTAGGAGTATTCTTTCTGGTGGACTAGTTAGGGTCTCTTATGCAGAAACATAATCTGACAATAGTCACTTTGTCATTTCCTATTTGTATCTCTTTTATTGCCCTCAATTGTCACAGTGCTCTAGCTAAGACCTCACACACTATATTGAAGATATATGTAGCAAGTGGACATCCTTGTCTTTCTGCTGACTGTAGTGGAAATGCTTTGAATTTTTCTCTGTTTAACATGCTTTTGACTGTGGGTTTGTCATATAGAGCCTTTGTTCAGTTGAAATATGACCACCCACCAGTATACCTCAAACTCCTCTGAACAAAAGCTGCTATTATTCTATAAAGCAAGCATAAAAGCAGACATATTGATGAACTTAATACAACTGAAGACCAGATATAAGTTCATGTACCTATGTTCTGTCCCTAATTCTTGACAAAAGGGCAAAAACACACACTACCGAAAATATAGCCTCTTCCACAAATGGTTCTGGTCAAACTGGATAGCTACAGTCCATATAGTAGAACTAGATCTCACCTGTAGAAAACTCAGCTCCAATGGGATCAAAGACCTGATATAAATAAAGGGTGTTGCCATTTTCTTGGTTACTCTGCAAAAGCTAATGGTAAGACATGGTTGCTGAAGACACCATATATTTGAGTTATAAAACACAGAGACATCAAGCAGGTATTCACCTGGAAGCACCATCTCCACTGGGTAACTTTAAATAGTCTTAAATGGTGCTATGAATTCTAATCAAGAAGAAAAACCATCGAATACCTCATCCTCTGAACCCAGTAAGCTACAGATAACAATATGCCTATCTAGATATGCCCATTAGCAGTATTCATGTTATGGCTTTAAAGAAATACTTAATTGTGGTTCTAAAGCCAATTCTATGAGATGGAACCCATACCTGGTTTTGTTAGGTATGGAGCTAGACAAACAACATGTCCTAGGGGAAAAATTACTACTATTATCTGCTAAGTGGAAATGAAGTTAAAGTGAATACTAGTACCTTTTGCAATACATAGAGATCCATTCATCTCTCAGCATTTGCTTAGAGAAACTTCTTGTCATAGATAGTGCTTAACACTGAGACTCATGGGTGGAGGAAACCCATGTGCAGAAAAAAAATAATAAACTGGAGCATTTAATCCTAAAGGGGACATCCATTTCATACCATTTCCACCAAGTGCTCAGAGAACTTCATAGAAGGGGACTTAGAATGATTGTAAGAGCCAGAGGTGGGAACCATTTGGTGCATTGTGATTCAAATGGGTTTAACCAACCCCCCTTTCACTACAACAAGGAAGTTTCACATATGGATTCACAGTGACTGTGACATAATGCATAAGACCTATGCAAGCTAAATCCAAACAAACATCCAAGCATGGAGTAGGGCTGATATACAAGGAATCTTATGAAAAGTTTAGAAGCTATTGTTATCGGAATGCTGCTGAGAGGGGGAAAGTGAATTTCCTCTATGGATGACCTCTGGTAGGCAAGCCACATCATGGAAGGCCCTGCACCCAACTGTAGCTGGACAATACAAACTTCACTAGATGGACAAGAAAAAGGATAAGGGAAGAGAAGAAGAACTCCAAGTTGGATGGATAAGCATAGAACTCAAAGGAGCTGGTAATAGGGGGTAATTATGATCTAAATCATATATATTGTAGAAAACTATGAAAGAATTACTGAAAAATTTATTTTAAAGAGAAGTTAAAGTTTAGAATTCAAACAAGGAGGTATTTATAAAGCTTTGAGAGCAAAATTATAATAAGATCATGAGAGGAGTGCAAACGAGAGCAGGAATGTACTGTCCCACCAAGTCTACTATCTCCAATGATCTTGCCTTGGTTGTTAAATGAAGAAACATGTTGAGAATCATGTGCATGGGAGAGAAGGAGTGAGAATACTTGATGTTTTAAGGGAGAACACTTTTTATTAAGAACTTGGTTACCAATGCATAGAGACTCCATGTTATGAACCATAAATAATAAATTAATCCTACAACACTAGTAATGGGGAAACTAAGACAAAAGAATTGCCAAAAATATAAGGTCATCCAGAGCTATACAGTAATTTTGAGACTAGCATGAGCTACAATATACGACCTTATCAAAAAAAAAAAGAAAACAAAACAAAAACATTGGTGTTAACAGAGAAGAATTTGTTTTCTAAAGGAATCAATCTGCAAATTAACCACAAGCCTATGTCAAAAACAACCTGTGGCACTTCGAGTTTAAACTGATTTTTAGGCCATCTGAAATAACGACTAAATGGGGAACATATAATGGAAGCCTGGCAGGAGGATTTAGTGTCCAAAAGTTTTGCCTATGGAGAATAAAAGCAATGATCATAGCCAAAGGAGGTACACTCACACACAAGGACATTAGCTAAACTATGTTCATAGCAGCACTATTCATAATAGTTAGAACCTGGAAACAACCTAGATGCCCCTCAATTGAAGAATGAATAAAGGTAATGTGGTACACATACATAATGGAGTACTACTCAGAATTATGAAAAAATAACATCTATAGATTTGCAGGCAAATGGACAGAACTAGAAAACACCATCCTGTGTGAGGTAATACAGATTCAGAAAGACAAATACAGTGTTTGACTTTGATGAGTTCATTCACTATGGAGAGATATCTTGATCAGCCTAGGTATGTTGGTGGGGGGTGAGGGGGTAACCTTGGTCGTGCCTCAAGGAGGTGCTGGGATGGACTTACTTGATATTCTAGGGGAGAACTTATACTCTCTGAGGAGTAGATGGGAGATGGGATAGGGGAAAGAGGGGAGAGTGTGAGGAGAGGAAGAAGTGGGATTAGAATGTAAAAAATACATTTAAAAAAAGCAATGATTAAATCCCTGGAATTATAAAGATGGCTCTTGAGAATGTAGCATTAGGGTATTATCAAGAACTTCTCTGTGACATCAGGGATTTCATTATTGCTATGGGTAAGAGACTGCTCTTTGTCTCCACCATTATTTTGTTTTCCTTGTTTTTGGAAGGGGACTCTCTGTGTACTTAACCATTTATCTTATCTTTGTCTGCCAGTATGCCCAACCAAAAGATACTGCTCACTTGTGTAACTCCTTCACAGGTGTCTGAAACTTAAGTTGATAGAAATGTAAGCTCAGCTTTGAAGGTAGAGAAATTCAGTATCTATGGAGATTGGTTCCAGGATCTCCAATGAATTGCAAATAGAAGATGTTCATGTTGCTTATATGTCAGAGTTTGGGAATAAAACTAGTTACAACATTGAAGTCTTCTAAGACACTTCAAATCATCCACAAGAGTTACAATGCCTAATAAATGCAAAGCCATAAAAACAGTTATTAGTTAAGCATTAGATGAAAAGTCTTTATGTACTGAGTTCAAATTCAATTTCTGTATCTTAATAATACGATTGGACGGTTAGTTGACTGAGAAATATGCAATATCTAACAATATGAAGACCCAGAGAGGCAAATGCCACATGTTCTTTCTCATTTTAGGCCCAGATCTTCAGATCTAAGTATAGTATTCACCTCTCATCAAAAACACTTCCCTTTGCCACAGGTGGCAACTAATACAAAATAATACAACCAATCAAACACATACCAGATACAGTAGATACATCTACAAAAACAATCTGGCACCAAAGGATTAGGGACTATCCAGTGCCAAACAGTCTTGAAAACATACATACGTATATGCAAGTAACATTATAACATACATACAAGTAAAACACATAAAAGTAACATTACAGACTAAACAGGTTATATTTAGGAATATATGTGAATTACATGCATGTGTGTGTGTGTGTGTGTGTGTGTGTGTGTGTGTGTGTGTGTGCTCGTGCACGTGCATGTGTGATAAATTAGTGGAAAAAGAAGTCATGAATTTGAAAGAGAATGGGATGGGGATGGGTAAATATGCAGGTGTGGCAGGCATGGAAGGAAGAAATGTTATAATTATTACAACCTCAAAATAACTATAACAACAATGTTTACAGAGCTAATATTACCATGAGTTATTGTTCTGAAGCCTCAAATTTCATTTTCCGAAAACATGTGCAAAATAAAGGACATTCTCTTGAGCAACAACAAGAAAATATGTGGAAACTGCATTGGATCAAAGAGTAAGAGTTTATTGTCTTTCCCTAGCTTCTGAAGACTGTTTTTGCCCATCTATTAATACTGACTTCTGTATTACAAATGGAAGACAAGAATTCAAGTTTTTATACAGTGTTGGGTCAAATTTGAAAAAGTAATTGAATTGGCTAATAGAAAATGTTTATGTGACCTTTCACCTTTTCTCTGGCTATGTGATCCCTTCAACATGTAGGGAGAGTTATTTTGTGTTTCTGTTTTGTTTTATTTTTCATGGTAATGTAACACTATGGCATAACAAAATGACCACGATTAACTGATTATTCAGTAGCAAAGTCCCAGAAGAATATCGACCTTACTAAGTGACTTAAATTCTGCGTCCTCCCTCAAATATATTAAAAGTACAAATCTTCCAATGAGAAAACCTTCTTAATTTGGAGTATCATGAGAGCATGGTGTGTGTGTGTGTGTGTGTGTGTGTGTGTGTGTGTGTGTGTGTGTGTAATATACGTGAGGGAGGTGCACGTGTCACAAATCACACATGGAGATCAGAACACAGCTTCATTGGGTCAGTTCTCACCTTCCACTCTGGTCCCCTGGCTTCCACACAAAAAGGCTAGTGTCTTTACCCACTGACCCTCTTATTCATTCATATATGTATACTTATTCATGCAATGCATGCTTCCATGGAAGAAAGCACTAATAGGAGGTCTTCAGAGTGAGAGTAATAAATCCCTCTTATATAGTCTGCCATAGTCTTATTCATGATTATTTCTAGAAAATAATAATTTCTTGATAAGCAATTAGAGCAGGTCAACAGCATGTCAGTTCTCTTTACTTATTACTTCTCACAATCATATATTTTCATTTCTTCCAAAGAAAACATGTAACCTGTGTCTTTATCATATTAGTGTAAAACTATCAGCAAGTGAAATCTGTGTCTATTATGTTTTAGTTACTGTTTTCTTCCACTGTGGCTTTTAAAAAATATACAATATTTATAAACAATAACTGAATAGCTGAAGTTAAATTCTTATTTCCTTACCAAAACAAGTGCCAACCAAACCTGCTTGAAATATATGTATATATATATATATAATATATATATATATATATATATAATATATATATATATATGGTTTTTCGAGGCAGGGTTTCTCTGTGTAGCTTTGGAGCCTATCCTGGCACTTGCTCTGGAGACCAGGCTGGCCTTGAACTCAGAGACCCGCCTGCCCCTGCCTCCCAAGTGCTGGGATTAAAGGCATGTGCCACCAACACCCGGCATGTCACGGTGTATATTAAACATTTTAATACTTGCTATCTAAATCAGTAATATACCGCAACTAAAATGAAATCACAATGATTGCACATTATGGAATATAGTATTAATTCACAGACTTTAAATATGAAGAGAAATCATTACAATACTGAGACTATACATTTTTTAAAAGTAGCTCATGAGTCCAGGCTAGTGCTACACTGTCTATGTCTTATTCTCTTGCCTCAAAGTCTTGAGTATGTGGGAGTACTCTGTCTGCTTGAGCTTCAGGGAAACCCTATCAGCTACTCAATTGTGATGACTTAATTATGAAAATTCAACCAAAGATTTCTAGGCTTGTGTACAACTAACATCAGGACAAAGAAAAGATAATAGGAGGTGGGACATGGCTGACAAAAGCTGCTACTATACAGAATGGGTAGAAGTCCTTAATCCTTAAGAATTCATTTGTTGGTAGAGCAGCTCTCCATGCCCCAGTTATGCTGGAGCTACTCAACTGGGGGCCTGATTCATGCTTTCCTTTCCCCCTTCTCATTAAGCTATGGGAGCCTGTACCATGTGCATTCTGATGACTCTCAGCTGTGTTTCCCTAACATCTCCTTTTCTAGCTACCTGCCTACATTAATCTCCAAGTCTCATATGAATCCAAAGTTGATTTTCTAAGCCTCTCCACTGTCTATAAATGCCCATGACTATTCCCCTAAGCCAAACAATGTCCTGTTTGATCTTTGATATTCTGCCTTTCATATTGGACCCACATCAAATATTTCCTGGAGACAAGGGTTCTGTCCTTTCCTGAGCTACCTTTGTTAAGGCCCTAGTGCTTTCTGTCTTGGCATAACCTTGGAATTCAGTTTGATGAAGAACTAATATTGTTAGCATATTAAAAATCCTTCAGTTATGGCAAAACTTGTAAGGATAAAAAACTCACTGAAACATGCTTTTGAGAAGTTACATTGGAGGGAAAATGAAAAAATAATATACCCAGTGTTCATTTTTCATAATTTTTTTCTTTCTACCTGATTCAGCAATGATACCAGGAACTCAGTTTAGCCAGAAACCCCTTGTTCATGATGTGCTTTTCAGGACTATAATAAACCTTTAAAATTTTAAAGTATATTACCGTGTTTAATAGGAACTAATCCGAATAATAATATAAAGATCAAATATTGGAATGAGCAGATAATGAAGATTAACTGAAGGCTATCATTATGAGAATAAATTATATAATTATTAGAAATTGAAGTACAGAATCAGAGATTCCCAGGAAAATTTATAGAGTGAACCTGGACAAAAGAAAAGCAAAAATCTCACTAGCTTTTGCCTCTTAAAAGTCTGGTAAGAGTGTAATGGATGAGCATGGTCCCTTTATTTTTTTATTTAGCTATATTATATCTGCTCCTATGTGAAGGTATTATATTTTATTTGAACTAAATAATAGAAATCATTGATACTATCTCACTTAATTTCTATTCTTCAATAAATTGTTTTTATAAGGCATCTTTTAAAATAAAAATCCTGTGCTCAGTGGTCTCTAAGCAGCTTTGTTTTCTCACCTTAGTGAACTGAGAAAGCTCTGAACTAAGGGTATTGCTTGTCCCCCACAGACAGTATGCAGACATTCCCTCTACCCTCCTTTTTCTTTACTCCCTTTGTGTGACTGTTAGAGTCTTCTTTTCAGCATTAGACACAGAAAGCAAGTCATTATCACCAGTGACCAGTGTGTAGCTTGCATTGACCACTTGTCTGGTTTGCCTCTCCCCAGTAACTCTGTTTTTATAACAGACCTAAGGGAGATTTTGTTATCGCCACACCTGTTGAAATGACCAAAGTAGAGCCTAATGCTTAATTCATGGTTGTTTCCAACCTTCCCTTTTCAGAGGGAAAGCAACAAGTTCTCAGAGACACTATTCCTTTGTTTTTCCTTTTTTTTTTAAATTTAGAAACAATTATTTTACATATCAATCTCCCCTTCCATCACCCTTCCATCCTCCCATGCCCAATACCAACCCTCCCATCCACCCCCACCCACTCTCCAAGGACAGTGAAGCCTTCCATGGGGGAATTATCAAAGTCTGACACATCATTTGGGGAAGGGTCTAGGCACTCCGTGTATCTGGGCTGAAATAGTATCCCTCCATAGGGAATGGGCTCCCAAAGTCTATTTGTGCACTAGGACACTATTCTGAATCTTTCCTAATGCTTGGGTCACGTGTTAGGGACGGACAAGCCCTAGACATTGCTGGACCTCAGTGGTGTGATTGTACAAAGCAGCTTCTGTATGGATAAATGGCAATACTCTACCAGGGAAGACAGTGACGGAGTTCACAGGGAGAAAGCTGCTGCACAAATGAGCCTTGCCTTTGTCTGGTCAATGTATTTCACCAAGGAAGAATGTACAGGCAAAAGACAAGATGAGCCTTCTACTACCCTCCTGCTTCTGTGTGAGCAGGCCTCAGAAGAGTTTGAGGATAGGGATGCAGTGTCTCAGGGCCTGGAAAAACAAAGGGCCTAAAAGCACAGAATAACCTTTTTCTATTTTATCCAGAATACCTGTTTTCTTGTCTTTATTTAATATGTAAAATTTCACCCAGGTCATCAATCTATGTTATTCAATTAGATGCTTCCTCTGATTAAAGAAAAGGGCAAGTTGTCAGAGACATCAAGAGGTAGGGAAGTGGCAGCTTCCACTGTACTGCTTTACTGTGTTCTCACCAGCCTGGAAACAAGATGCCTGCCTGGTCTAAAACCTGCAAAGTCTGCAATCCCAGGCATCGGTTTTCTCCTCTCTGCTGTATCCTGGAGCATCCATTAATGTCAAAATCGAAAGAGCTGGAGAAACTATGTTGGCAGGTCATGAAAAGAAAAATTTAAGCAAATATATGTGTGGTGGTTGTAGCAAATACACTTATCTCCAAAAGGAATGAAAAGGTGTATAAGATGGTTTACAAATGATTTTGTCTCTGTTTATGTCTTGTTGATTAGTTCTCCTAACAACATGCCTGTTTACCATAATTATTTACTGATGCATAACATTGAGTAATATGTCTTATCAGCTTATGTGGCAACCCCAAGTCCAAGCTAGACAATCATAAACCATTTTGTGGAACTAAGGATTTGTTTGATAATGTCATGTAACAGTGGGCAGACATCATATTTGTTGTGTTGCTCAAGTTCATGATACAGTGTTCCTAACACTCTTAGAAGATCAATAATTAGTGTGAGAGAAACTTTTGGCACTGTGATCCCTGGTCTCAATCCCAGTATCTGAGATAAGAAAAGAATGATAATCTCAGGAATGATAGTGATTGGTGGCTACAGCTTCCAACTGGGAACTGAAACATGTTCAAGAATCAAAAGAAGCAGAGTTCTGGAGATTAAGTTAAGAAGCAATGATCAATTATTGTAATCAATCATGACATGTAATCAATCTATATAACACAAAGAACATAAAAATCCTAAATGAAAGGGATCATAGATCATTTCAGTTGGTGCATACATAGATGAGCCAGAGTGGTGTGGCATGAATGGCCTGGGAATTTAGCACCATTTCTTATAATTTGTCTTGTGTGCATCTTCATTTAGCAATCAATTATCATCCTGTATGAGAAGATGGCAAATTCGACTAAAGAGTTTCCTTAAACTCTGTGGATTAGTGTTGGCAAAAGTTAAAATAAAAAGTCTGGGTCTCATGGGCATTCACGATTTAAAACTGGAATTGAAGCTGATAGAGGAGGAAAGTTGGGAAACTGAGTCCCCAAGTTGCCAACCCTGAGCACTTGGTATCAGAAGTGAGTGAGTGTGGGGGACAATAGGACAGTCTTTGGTGCCCAGAGATAACTTCAGAAAGTTCTGGTGTGAAAGCCCACATTATAGCTGGGCATTGGCAGCCCAGCATTTGGGAAGCAGAGGCAGGCGGATCTCTGTAAGTTCTAAGCCAGCCTGGTCTACAAGAGCTAGTTCCAGGAAAGGTTCCACAGCTACACAGAGAAACCCTGTCTCGAAAAACAAAGCAAGCAAACAAACAAAAACACATTGTGAGGATTAGGAGTGTCTGGAGCAGCGGAAAAGTTCCTCCTTTTGGAGTGTTCTGACTCCAGTGCACTATGGGCACCTCACTGAACCTGTGCTTTCTCCTAATTCCCCTCATGTATGAGGATTTGATGCAAAACATATGCCCTTACAAACATCGTATAGAGATGTGAAAAAACCAAAAGTAAATAAAAATCACAGTCATACTGAGAAAAGAAACACTCAGTCTGTTTGGCAACTCTCCAAAGAAGAATTAGCACAAATACACTCACTGTCATACAGTTAATAAATATCACCTGCAATGTCTGTGTATACCGGCTTCCCTAACTTCTCAAGATGTATCTACTAGACATCTTTTTCTGTATGGGATTTATCTTTTAAAATGTAAAAATAAAAAAAGCCATATTTCAACTCTAAATATTATTTCAATGTTTATTAATAAGCTTTAAATATTTACTTACAACAAAATAATTTATCAGCATGCAATCTGCCTTATCAGTATTTCATATATATATATATATATATATATATATATAATATATATATATATATATCACAAGTATAACTATATCAATAGTAAGGCACAAGAAGATTGTTAATTTTCAAATTAAAAATCTAGCAAAATCATATTATGTCCTCTTTAACTGTATTTAGAAACACTAAATAGCACAACTTGAGCATTGCACACATAAAATTACTGGAAACCAATACAATCATCTTAAATAAATTTTATAAAATTTATGCACATACAAATATTGCACATAAATATAATGTTTTCCCTAACATTTCTCTACTAATTGGAAAATTAAAATAATGATTAGAGGATTTGCATGTCTACTTTTGGATACAGAAAAAGTAATAAGTGACAAAAATCTATTTCCCTCCCCTCTATTCTAGTCACACACTAAGAACAAATCGTGGTCCCATAAACTAGAATATGTTAGGTCTTAGACTTCATTCTGCTACAAAATTTTCATTGGCACTGAAGATCATATACTGTAAAAGAATTCCTTCCACTGAGTGTTTCTGTTTGTATGTGTGGGTTTTGAGAAAACCTGGGTCTAAATCAAACGTATCTCTAACCATATAGCCTTGTTTAGACCTGTCTTGTGTTTCCCATTTGTAAGGAAGCCATGTAAGCAGGCAAACTGTCAGTGGATTTTACATGCATTGCAGCACAGATAATTAATAAGAGAAGGTGACTAAGGGCACAACAGCTGAAAGATTTATTTGGCCATCTCAAAAATTTTAGTATGCTAGATAAACAAAGTTTTTCATTTATTAAGTGTGTTAATAAACATTATAAACATTGCCTCCAAAATGTTGCTTCATCTGACATTTAAAGCCACATGATAATGGGAAAGTACTATTTTGAATGATAAAAATGAACCATTAATGGCAAAATTGCACAGTACAACACAATAGATAATGGAGAAAAACAGCCTTACTCTACAGTTAGGAAAAGACATTTAAATTTTAAGAATTTTATTTTTTTAAGTCAATGAAGTGTTTTTCCAAATCCCTTAACACATATGCAGAAAATACCCATAGCTGTTTTAATTGCAGCTATTTTATAGTTAGAAGTTCAAAGTAATTGATTTTTCAGTTTGCCCTCCCTCCACTCCTCCCAGTCCCTCCTCCCACCTCCCCTCTCAGATCAACTTATCCTCTGTCCTGTTTCCCTTCAAAATAAAATAAAATAAAATAATAAGTCTCCCAGGAATATCAACCAAACCTTGCCTAACAAAATACAGTAAGGCCAGGCACAAACCCTCTTACACAGTTGGATGAGACAATGTAGTAGGAGGAAAAGGACAATGTTGAGCTCAGGCAAAGGAGTCAGAGACACCCCCACTCCCATTGTTGGGAGTCCTACAAGAACACCAGCTACACGACCTTATGGTATAAGGACAGGATCTAGCTCAGACCCATACAGGGTCTATGTTGCTTCAGTCTCTGTGAGCCCCTCTGAGCCCTGTTCAGTTGATTCTGTAGCCGCTGATCTTGTGGTACCTTCAACCCTTCTGGCTCCTACAATCGTTCCTTCCTGTCTTGGAACTAAACATGACTGGCAGGAAAAAAAAAAAAAAAACTCAATGGAATGATACCTAATGATGTATCTTAACCAAAAGAAAATGACTAGTATTTTGATGGTCTCTGGGTGTGTTTCTCTATCAAAATTCTTTTCTCTGGGGACAGCTCTGCTATTAATTATAAATTATGAATACCTCATTACATGGCTTTTCATTGTTATTATATGGGCTTCTCTATAATTGATGAAGCATTTTAGATGCCTTATTTCATGTTATATGTAAGAAAAGATTGTGTATGATTTTTTTCTTCTTCCTGAATGCTTTAGCAAAATATTTTGTTTTGAAATGGATACCCTTTGTTTCCTAAGAAAGTGGTGTGAATGAAAATTCCTGGAAGAAAAGCTGTGTCTGAGAAGACTTACTGATTGATTAAGACCAGAATGACATAGGGTTTGGGATGTTGCAAGTATAGAGGCTGATTATCTTATCTTGGGATAGTTGTAGTCCCCAGAATAGCATCCTTGTCCACATATATGTCAGAATTAATATTCTGAGACTAACAGATAGCAACTTTTGAACGTCTAGCACCTTAGGAGAATATTAGATTCCACTGACTAAAAAACTTAGAAAATCATCAGATAATATCCGAGACCAATGAAAATGCTCCTCCCATGTTGCTCCTATCTATCTCCCTGATGTACCCACCAAAGTATTTTCAACTTGGCCAGATTTATGAGTTCTTTGTTCAGGAAAACTATAAAACTTCATGAATCTGCTTCCATAAAGGAACATAGGATTTGGGGTTCTCTAACACTGTGTCCCAGAGCCATGGTCACTCAAAATGTCTCCAGAATAAACTATTGATTATTCTTATTAAGGAAATAGCTGTGTTTTTGCATTGACACTGGCTTTCTCATCTCCACAACTATGTGGTATATAACTATATAAATACATTGTAACAATTCCTTATACAAATAAACAATGTTGTTATTTCTAAATTAGTTATTACACACTAGAGCCCCTTGGATGTTTGAGACACATCTATTCATCCAGTCCATGGGAAGGTCCATGGGAAGATAGAACAAAAAATACATTCCATCTGTTTTACCTTTCCAGGCAATATTAGAATAATTCCTGGATGTTTTTAACCCTTATGGGAATTCTGTTGAGTCACTTCAAAAATTTGTCAACTATATTGCCTTTTATTTTATTATGAGGGGGATCGGAGAGTGGCTCGGGGGTTAAGAGCACTGGCTGCCCCCCACCAAAGGACATAGCTTCAATTCCCAGCACCCACATGGTGGCTCACATATGTCTGTAAGCACAATTCCTTGAGACCCAATGCCCTTACACAAGCAAAACAAAAATCACCAATGCACATTAATTTGATTGGGATACGATCAATAATGAGGTTAGAAATCTAGGATGTAGCTTGGTGGTAACAGGCTTATACAAATATACCCGGCCCTGGGTTTGATCATCAGAAATGAAATAATGGCAATGGTAATAGTAATAATAGTAATAATGAAATTGGATACATCCTTCAAAGCATATTGTCCACTTGAGTTTTGGATACATTTCTTTTAAAAATAATTGTTTGCAAATTTCATTCGTGTATACAATGTAACATGATCAATGGCATCTCTGTGTTTGTGTTCCTGTTAAATTGGATGCAAGTAGCCTGATAGTGGCCATATCTGCAAATAAGATGGCTACATATTTACATTTCTTGGGTAGTAATCTTCTAATAATTGAATTGTGAAACATAGCTCTATTCATTTAGAGACTTGCTTTTAATATTCTTTTATCTTGTTTTGATTTTCTTAAAGGACCATGATTTAATCTTTATCATGTCTGAAATTTCAGTTTAGTCCCTTAGCTGTCCCCAGTGTATTTTGTACTCCAAACAAATAGACCTGGTGTTGAAGATCACCAGAATAAAATTTGGGATTTTTGTTTGGTTCATGCTAAGTAGCACTATTTTGTAAGTTTAGACCTGGGACCTGGATTTGATTAGGACATTTTATGAGTATACTGTGTGAGATAGGTGAACCATATATACTCAGAAAATAATTGTATACACTTCTATCATTATTCACATGAGGCCCTTAATTCCATTCTTGGCATAGGCTGGATACTAACATGGTAAATTCAAACCCTAAGCCCATTTGAAAGCAGTGAAGGTTCTGAAATTTCTGGTGTAAAACACAAGATATTTTTACCCCTAATTAGAGTCCAGGAAGATACGTTTCTTTGACACTTCTTTTTGTAGGCCAGCGGGTTATTTTTCACTGGCTTCTATCTTTGAGAGTGTGCATTTCAAGGTCCGTTGATGTACATTTGAAGTTCTCTGTCCCTCCCCTCTACCTTGTAAGGGTCCCAGGCCTTTGTTTTTTCTACAGAGTCCTAAAATACATGTCTCTTGTTAAGGAGACTGAAATGCCCCTCAGGGCAGACACAGTTCAACACCTGCTTTTCTGCTTTTCAAATTTCTTGTCATTTGGGGCTTTGGGAAATTTCTTTTCTTTCTTGAAACTCAGCTACATCATTAAAACAATTTCATTACAACCCATCCTGTATCTCTGGGACTTGTTTAAAGAGGGTTCTCAGACCATTTTATCTCTATTTCTAGAACATGTGGTTTGTTTATCAGTTTAGTAAATACAGTGCCTATTTCTCCCTGTATCCAGATGGAAAAACAGAGTAATGGGTCAAAAAATAGTTAATCACCCAGCAAATCATATATATGTATGAATACAAAATCTAAATAGTAAAGATGAAGAAAGGAAGTGAATTGAGGGAAGAGGAAAGAATGGAAGGAGGGAGGGAGGGAGGAGGGAAGGAGGGAAGGAAGGAAGGAAGGAAGGAAGGAAGGAAGGAAGGAAGGAAGAAAGAAAGAAAGAAAGAAAGAAAGAAAGAAAGAAAGAAAGAAAGAAAGAATTCTAGAGAACTAACTTGGAACAACTGATTAAATCCAAGAGGTGACTAAAGCTAGATTCTCAGCCCTTCACCACACATACTAGATATTGTAGACATGAGTATTTAGTCTTTTGAAGCCACACAGTCTCTATGAAACTGGGAACTTCATTCACTGGGCCCTTTACTTTGGTGTACAATTAAAATCTCTCAACAAGTTTCACTTGAACAAAACTCTTCTTCCATTTCTGAACCACAGAAACATTTTTGGGTTTCCCCCCCCTTTCTTCTTTAGTGGTACTAGTCCAAGGTCTCTAAGTTTCTACCATACTTTTCAATTTCTTAATATATGAACTCTTGTTTTGCTATACTCTCACCTATATAGGCTCATCCAGCTAGCCCCAATGAAAATCACATTGAGGGAAATGAAAGTGTTCTGGGATGAAATACTGTTTAGTTTCCCAAAGAACTTTTATATCTGAAAAAGACATACTCTACTACAGTGGTTCTCTACCTCTTCATTTGTACTCATGTTGTGGTGACTACCAACCATAAAATTATTTTTGTTGTTACTTCTCAACTATAATATTTATTTATTTGGTTTATAGAGATAGAATTTCTTTGTTAAACTCTGGCTGTCCTGGAACTCACTGTGTGATCCACACCAGCCTTGAACTCACACGCACCTGCCTCTGCCTCCCAAGTGCTGGGATTAAAGGTGTGTGCCACCATGGTCACAACTGTTATTTTGCTATTTTTCTGATTTATAATATGAATATCTGTGCTTTGTTATGGTATTAGCTAACCTCCGTGAAAGGGTCATTGGACCCCCAAAGGGGTCATGAACCAAAGGTTGACAAATACTGCTCTACCATTATGAATCATCTAACAGTGAACACACACAGACGCAATCTTTCACACCCTTGCTTGCCATAGATCCTAAAATACACTCCTGAGAGCATAGCCAAAGTTTATGACCAGTCCAACTTCTGGCTAGAAATCAATGTTTCTTCAATATAGGTAGCATACCTAGAGGGCACAAATCTACAGTGGATTTTTGTCCGTTATGGAAACATTAAGTTGACAGTCATACCTACACAGGTAGTTGGTTTGTAGTGTATGAAGGAGAGACTTTTTTATTTTAATTGGCATCTAAATTTGCCAGTAGATTGTATTATGAGTACTATTCGGCTATATTATCATAGTATCTATATGAAAATTAATACTGTACCTTGGTGATATGTAAGTATCACCAAGTATTCATCTCTCCTGACATTCATTAGCTCTTTGAGAGTTCTGTTCAGTATTTTGATCATATTTATTCAGCTCATCCCAGTCTTCCCAGATCTACCTCTACTTCCCTATACAACCAAGCATCTTTGTCAAAACAGAGTGGTGTAGTGGTGATACATGCCTTTAATTCTAGCACTTGGAATGCAGACACAGGTAGATATCTCTGCGTCAAGGCCAGCCTGGTTGGCAGAGAAAGGGACAGTCAAGGCAACACCCAGAAACTCTGTCTTGAAGAAACAAACAACAAGAAATCTATCAAGACAGACTTGTACTGTCTGTGTATACTTGGATGTATGATCTTCTACTGGATCATGGAGGATTTAGCAGGGAGTTTAGTCATAGAGAAAATTGTGTATCCAGCTCCAAGTAGCTCATAATGGCAAAAAAACATCATAGTTAGGGGTGGGATTGCAGGCCCAGCTCAGCTTTCTCATTCTGAGATTTGGTCTGAGTTAACCAGGTTCAGGTTTAGTGCATACTTTCCCACAAATGTGAGTTCATATGTGCAGCTGCCCTTCTATGTCTGGGTCACATAGTTTTCTAGTCATTATCTACTGTCTCCAGCTCTTGTATGCTTTCTTCACCTTCTTTCTCTTAATCTGTAAGCCTTGGAATGTTTGGACACTATATATATATATATATATATATATATATATATTATATATATTCTATTTAGGGCTGAGAATTCTACAATTCTATTTTATCCACCTTGGATGGTTATGGGTGTCTGTGTCAATCACATGTGCTAAAATAGAATTTTTTTTTCAGAATGGGCTGTGAGATGCACTGGTGTATGAGAATAGTGATAAGTCATTAGAAGCATGTCCATTAGGCAGAAGATTACTAATATTACTAATTAGTTCTCCTCTAGGGCCAGTGATCTCACAGGGTTCAGAAATGGTTATGATGATTATTTCTCTCTCCCAATACTTTGCATAACACATTTCACCACTATCAACACTAGACAGCAGGTATGAAACTTCTGGGTCAGTGTCAGCTGCATTTCTCTGTGTTCTATGACTCAAGTATGTAGTGTCTTACCATCAAGTTCTGGATGGTAACCAAGACCAATGACAATGGCTTCTAAAGTTTGAGGTATCTATGGAAGCATGGTTGGCACATCTACTTGTCACTCTCACTTAGGCACCTTTCATTTTGTGGCTAATTCTTAGAGTATATATTTTTCCTTATTCATACTCTACATTGGTTGTCTGTTTGCTTGTTGGAATTTAATCTGGAGACTTGTATATGACCTGCATCATCTCTACCACTGAGCTACATCACCACACCTTGATGGTTGACACGTAGCCTCTCACTTTGTAGCTCAGACTAGATGGAATTTCTGGTCTTCTTGCTCTGCTGTTTTGTTAGGCTTCAGATTGTATACATCTGCCTCCATACACATCTACATACCATTTTTAATTAAATTTGTTTTACATTCTATAATAGTGAAACTTGCAGTAACAGGTCCTACAATTACTTCCAAAAATTGTCAATAATACTGTGTTGTATTGTGTGTATGTGCATATATATCTGTACAGACATAGATATGTGCATCTCATTGCTCTAGTCTATTGGAAGCAGACTGTCTAAAAATGTAGAATTTTCACAGAAGAAATAAGATCACAAAAAAACCAGAATTCCATGGCTGTTTTTCATAGTCAGTTTTTTCTACTATCACAGAATACACAATAATATTAAGATTATAGATAACACAAGTTTTTTTTTATTTTTTTTTTTTAGTTCATGTCTTTGAAAACTGGAGCATACAGAACTGAGAGGGCACATGTATGAAGATCTTTGTGCTAAGACATAACAGGATGGAATTGTGTATAAGCCCTGTAAGATACATAGGAAATATAAGGGCCAGACATAAATTGTATTAGGAAGTTGCCCAAGAAAATTAACATATTTTGACTTTAACGAATTCATGAAGACATGGACTTCATGGCCTAATCACTTCTTAACAGTCATGTCTTACAAAACCCTTACAATGACAAGGAAATTTTAACATGAATCTAGAAGGGCATAAACTAGAGCAACTGTTAATCAAATGTAAGATATGCTATAATGAATTTTTATATCTGTCATCCTAAAACAGACGTGTCAGTGTGTTTTACAGAGTTTAAAATGTTCATGAGAAAAAATTAGTTTTTTTTTTTCTCCAGCAATATGACCTTAGCTGCCATGGAACCATACTAAAAAATGTGTTGCAGTCATTTTATTTCTACAGAAATACAAATTTGGTTGTTCCCATATTGTAATGAGATAACTAAGTTCTAGTTTTCATTCATGTATATTAGTTATATGAAAAGGAATTAGATTTATCCTGAAGACTAGGGGATTAATACAACTCAAATACCCCTCTGTATACTTTTCACTGACTGTGTCATATTTAGACATTTCTCACACTATATTTGCTTCTTCTGTAAATTCATCCTTCTGTCCTCTTCCACTAACTAACATAAACCTGAATTAATATTATGTTTTACAAATCATTGGCATCCTTCCTTCATGATAACATTTGAAATACTTGCTAGCCAAAGGATGTCTGTATGATCTGGAATTGAACTAAAGCTGTTAATGAACATTTTTGAAATCAGGGAGTGATTAAAATAAATAAAGACACACAAGAGTTAGCCTTTCTTCTCTGGAGCTTGTTCTCTTTACACTCAATAAGGGAGTTTTTCCATACCACCAAAGCACTGCTGTGTAACAAATTACCCCCAGAGTGATATCTCAATATATTCTTTGTAAAGGAGATCAAGAGGACTTCATCATTTGCTTATGCCAAATGTAACACATGGATAAGTCTGAATAAATGCTGT
Source organism: Cricetulus griseus (assembly GCF_003668045.3). Taxonomy (NCBI): domain Eukaryota; kingdom Metazoa; phylum Chordata; class Mammalia; order Rodentia; family Cricetidae; genus Cricetulus; species Cricetulus griseus. The sequence continues at coordinate 36,747,554 of NW_023276807.1, read as the reverse complement.
GGTTTATGAGTTTAGATCCTTCCAGACACGGTTCACTGTCTAGTGTCTTTCTGTCCATCTCTCTCTACTTATAGTTTTGGCAGTCAGTAATAAAGGAGGAAGGCAAGTGCTTCTGTAAATCTTCACAGGCTAATCTTCGACATTTTCTAGAGTGACATATTCACTTCCTATTTGCTGTGCCTGTGGAGACTCCGTTAAAAGAAGCCGGAGATTTATGCTGCTCTACAAACAACATCTTACAACTTTAAAAAACAAATGACACCTGTCTGGTGGTTCACTATGTCAGATGATTAATGTCATAGTTTTTGCAAACAAGGGACTGATTCATCCTTTCCCATCTTCCTAAGGGCTCTTGGGTGATGGCAAGGTAGAACTTTCATCTGATCTGTGTCATAGAAACAGGCATGCTTATAATGATGCTATCGAATGTACATTTGGACCTGTCCACTGGGCATTGACCTTCAGCTCTATGGTCTGACTACATACAAATAACAGTGAACAAATCTCTGAGCAATGAGCTGAAAGCCCTATTGAGAAACTGGCTCAGGCTGCAGAAACTAATTGAAAGAGCTTTCATTTTTGTCTCTTTTGGCCAGTAAATAATTACTGTAAGCCACTATAAACTCAAATCAATAAATAGTCACATAAAACATTAACTGCTATACTTGCCTTGCCTAATTTACAGGGAAAAAATAAAACATCCAATGGGGGGAAAGACAGTATACTAGATCATGAATATATACTGGAATTTAATATTTAAATGTTCTCTGGCTACTTCATTTTAAGTAGCTGTGTATATCAGATTAAAATACCATTTCCAATTATAAAGAGCAAGGTATTTGAATTCAAGGAGTGCATCTAAAGTTAGAAATCTAAACACTCCATGGAATTTTTAATGCAAATTATCTTATCAGAGCACTATTTCCTTAGACATCATTATTAGTCATTAACAATGTAGGCTCTGGAGTTCTGAGTTGGATTAAAGTAACAGTTTGATGATTTCTGGCAGAGCAAAACAAGAAAAATATAACAAGCTTTGCCTACCATCTTTTAATTAATTATTAAATTAAAGTGACAGAAATGTATACCATAAAGCATTTTTAAAGATTAGAATTTTGAAGACATCACTGATAACAATGCTGAGCACACAACATGGACAATCAATATAAATACTAATCTTCTAATATTAATTTTCTGAAACTATGGTCTCTCAGGATTTGAAATATGTGCATTTAAGAACATATGCCAAGAGACAACATTTATTAACTTGTCTTTGATGGCACAAAATGGTCAACAGAAATTTTTTTTAGGAGGAGAAACATAACATTCTGTAGGGGATGCTGTAGACACGCCTGCTTAGGGGCTGGCTGCAGGTGTGCCTGACCAGGCCTGTGAGGGCGTGGTCAGGGTGACCTGCAGTGACAGACGTTCAGGTGTGGGGGGGTTCTCCTTTTGTTTTTTTTGCTGCCCAGCCGGCTGTAAGTAAGGCTTTTCCCTATTAAAAATCCCTTGTATTAGCTGGGCGGTGATGGCGCATGCCTTTAATGCCAGCACTCGGGAGACAGAGGCAGGCGGATTTCTGTGAGTTCGAGACCAGCCTGGTCTACAAGAGCTCGTTCCAGGGCAGCCTCCAAAGCCACAGAGAAACCCTGTCTCAAAAAAAAAAAAAAAATCCCTTGTATTTCTAACTGGCTTGGCTCCGTATTGGTAATTTCTCACAATAACATATTCCACATAGGAATCTCAACTCATTGTTATGTCATCTGAAATACCTAAACAGTCAATAAAATTTGAAAAGCTAGATAATCATTCATCAAATACTGATTCTCACATGTGTGCCTTTTTTAGGTAGAGGTACATAAGAAGGTATCTGATTCATCAAAATGATTATACAGACAGATAAGACTTCCAGTGTCGCCGGGCGTTCGTGGCACACGCCTTTAATCCCAGCACTCAGGAGGCAGAGGCAGGCGGATCTCTGTGAGTTCTAGGCTAGCCTGGTCTCCAGAGCGAGTGCCGGGATAGGCTCCAAAGCTACACAGAGAAACCCTGTCTCATAAAACAAAACAAAACAAAACAAAAACAAAAAAAGACTTCCAATGTCACTTCATTATGATGAAACCTAATACTGTGATATAGCCAAAAGTTTCTATAGTTTGGGGGATGGGATTGACTTGGATCATCAAGAGATTTGGTGGTAATCTTATAGATGAAGTCTCTGCTCTCTGGGGAACTTATAATATGAACAGAGAAGGAAAGAGGAAGTAAATGTTGAAGAAGTATTTTATTGTTGATACCAAAGGAAGACATTGAGGAATATGTAATCAGAAAGGAAGATAAATGTTTTAAAATTTAAATGGTAACATTACTGTTAATTAGAAAATGAGGGTAAGGATTGCTGTGTTTAATTCATTAAGAAGCTACTGCTATTGGGACTCTGAAACAGGACAGTGGCTTTTGGATACAGATGTGTCAGAAGAGATGGGTAGAGATTTAAAAAATACACTTAAAATAATTATTAACATTGAATCAAGAAATGCAGTACATGTGTTATGTAGCTACTTCCTCAAATTTTCAAGTACCCTTTTTGACAGAGTAGAGAAGCGTGAAAGCCAGAAGTTGATGATACAAACAAGTCTCAGGATGTTCATAAATTCTATAAGGCTTGAGAGGATCAGAAAGCTATAGTATTACAAGGCCCTTCTTAGAAGATCTATAACTTTTATTTTTAATTCTGAGTATAAGCAATTCTTTTCTAAAAAGTACCGTAGTACTTAATTGTGTAAATTAAGTTTTGGTGCTCTGCCCAGCCTCTTGATAGCATAGGTATCTTTGCATCAGCTATACTCCTGTATATACTCCTAATACACTCATTGATTCACCAAGATTGACTCAGGGAAAATAATTTTGCTGACTTATCATCAGTGTCATCTCTCAGGTAAATAGATATTTGCTCACATTTCCACAGGAAAAGTAAAAAAAAAAATTCTATTGGAGTTAGGAGAACAGAATTATTATGATACAAAAGTTACCAACTTGAAAAATATCCCAGATGCTACTAAGCTTCCAGAAGACAAGTCAGGAGTGAGAAACAGTTTGTAAGATCCAGAAGATACTCAAATTGATTTAAGAAGAAGACAAAGATGATATTCTTTAACTTGAGTGTGTATGGAATTCAAGGGGTTTTCTCCCAAAATTGTAGATTTAAACGTGAATGGAAAAGCATTGATCACCTAGAGAGAGAGGGACAAGGTAATGACATATAGACAATACTGTAGGTAATTCATTGACTGAGAGGGCCATAGTGAACTCTTCTGTCTTCTGGTACAAAATATTTGCTAACTTCCCCAAGAGGAAATTTTACATAGTCGATACAAATGCATCAATAATATAAAAATCTCTCCTGTTTCTGATTTCTATATGACATAAGTTCAGTTTCATTTTTTTTTACAAAACTGTAAAAAAATATATCCTGTTATGTCTTTTTTGTTCATTTACTTTTCAGATCTGTAGTTACAAAACTGTGATATACATATTTGTATATTTTTAAAATATGAATACAGTTTGGTTTTAATATTTAAAATAATTAAAATGGAGGGTTTTCATTCTTTAATTATTGTCACTTGGCATATATGATGAAAACATTATTATTACTTCTTAATGCCTTGTTTTTATCTTTGAAATCCTAAGCTTCAAACCCCACCCATAATCCTTGCTGCTTGTAAAAGCTGAGTGAAAAAATATGGAAATTGAAAAAGAAAATATTTCCATGGCATTTGTAAATGTGAAGAAAACAGCAGTGAGGCTGAACCATCATATGGCATGAAAGTGCTTGATAAGCTTATTGTGTTCCATTAGCATAATGGAACACAATCAATAGAATCAAATAATTACAGCAAAATCGCACAATTCCCATCAGCACACATGTGCTGTACATGTTACACAAATTACTCCCCTGTAAAATGCTTAATTGCATTCTCATGTAAGGCAATTCATCAGAAAATAGGACTATCTCATTTTACTCTTGAGAGCATTTCAGAATTTATCTTACAGCAGCAGCAATAAAGAGTGAAATCTCAATTCCGTTCAAGACCAAGAACTGGCACATGGAATATTTAATGTGTCACCACCTTCCAATTCATATACTGCCGAACCTCAAAACTTCAAGGGAAGGTTTAAAGGACAGCAAATAGAAGGAAGTTTTCAAATGAGAAATTGGGTAGTAATACCAAGAAGAAAATAAGATATTGAAGTGATCATTTACTTGCTTTTAAAACCTTCAATGTGCGGTTATATAATTGTTAAATTAAACCAAATACATTGTTTCAATAGTAAATATTTTGGAAGATCCATAAATACCTTAGAGATGCTTTTTAGCATCAAATAATTCCATATCAAATCATGTATCTGTTCTAAAGTCTCTAGTTGAACAGTCATCTTCTCCCATCCCAGTAGACTATGCCTGCAGGTACTAGGCAAAGTAGATCACATGAGCCGGAAACCTAGTTATTTTTTTCAACATCTACCAGAAAAAAATATTTACTAATAAAATATTGCTGTTATCACAAGATTGTTTCCAAAGTCAGAGAATTGAAAGTTTATGGTGTGGATTCCCACAATGGTGAACTTCCTTTTTCCTTATGCCCCCATCATATCTATTTTATCAACACGTTATAAGTTAACAGAATGTTTAGTGAATAGCAGTCTCTACATAGGTTCATTCTTCTAAGTACAATAACTATTAATTTAACCACAGCTTCAAATTGTCATCAAATAAAGCTAATTTAATTACTCTTAGCAATGGCCACTAGACTCATTAAAATGTTAATAGAGCTTATAATTATTAAATTGCTTAATGATTGCTAGTAAGAACAAATGACAAAATAAATTTTAACACCAAACAAAATTGCCCTCAGGTAATTTTTCTCAGTTTCAGTTGTGTTGGCTATTGTTAGGGTGATATCCACATGAATGGCAGAATTGAGACTTGTGATCAAGGGCAAAACATCCAGGAATATTCCAAACAAATGCCTTTATGTCTACCATCGTTGAACAGATATTTTACGTGAGTAGAAGTGTGGCCACAAAGGGGATTATAGGAGCCCAACATTTGTTTTTGTTTGTTTGTTTCCTTTTATGTGTGTGTTTCACTTTTGCTGTTTTGCTTCCTATTCTGAGGTGAATGGCTGGTTGTGGCAAAACCTTCTACCATGATGCTGACTTAACATACACAAGAGCAGTCAGACCAAATGACCATGGAATAAAACCTTCACAAATGTACAGCAAGGTACATTTATACCTTTATAAACTGATTGTATCAGTCATTTCCTAGAGTGATGGAAAGCTGAATCTTCACAACATTTTCTCCCAACATTTCATGGAGTCGCCACATCAGTCAGGTGTAACTTATAAGATTCTTTTCAGGGAATTCTAGATGAAGAAGCCAATGACCCTGTCCCTCAGACAATTTGGAATATATTACCCAATACTCTTTTATTCCTATCACTTGTCACTGTCTTCAACTATTTTTTTATATTTGCATGCAGGTTTAATATGTTTCCTTCCAGCATGAAAGATCCTCAAAGGCAAAAGCTATTTCTGTCTTGTGTGCTGCTTCAGCCTTTAAGCTAAAAGTACATGTGCAATGTGGGGCAACCATGTATGTCTGATACCTACTGAGAAGCTATGGAGATAAAGGAATAGAGCAACAATTTTTTCACTGTGTTATCTTGGACTATTGTAGCTACCTTTAAAAACACATTTTAATATCCGTGTACATGCCCTACCATTGCTCTTGTCCTCTATGAAATTCTCAGTTTCAATCCATTTGTCTTCACCTGAAGAGAATTTTAATAACTCCAATTGTCCTAAGCTCCCCCTGTAGAAAATGTTTTCATACTAGCTGCACAAAACTGTTGAGAGAGAAAAAAGCATATCACATACTTAGAAATATATTCAAAAGCTCCTTACCAACTAAATAAGGACTACTGTGTATTAATTAATCTGTAAATAGTAGGTATTATGACTGTTATACATATTTTAGAAGATAAATTTTTAAGAATCTTTTTAGTTATGTTAAAAATGTAGGCAAAACCTTCTGTTAATTGACCTTGTGTGCCTTTTATTTGTGATATGGTCATATCATTGTGTAGTATAACTCGTGAGTTGTGATTAATACATGTGTTAATAAAGAAATCAGTGGTATGCTTTTGTCACCTCTTCACTTACAGATATTGGACAAAGAAAGTACAAGGCCATATAACTACATGATGTAAGAAAAATGATGTTTAAATCACTATTTCATAAACACATACTTGGACAAAACCAAAAGATTAGAAACACTCTGGAATGTATGACTTTAGAAATGATAAACTAAACCTATTTCCAGCCACACTAGAGAGGCAATGGAATTGCAAGCTCCATTATGCTTGCCCTACAAGGTGGGCCTTTGAGGATATGGGTAGTTAAATCTCCATGGACCATTAACCACTGGCCCCCTGTCTTGCTTTGTCAGCAAGGATGCTGTATATAATTGTTCACATCATGAGTCACACATGTAGCTTCTATGAACTGCAATAATGTTTTAACAACTCACTTCATTGGGTCACTGGTCAACCATCAGGTGGGAGTTTTTTGTTTTTTTTTAACATGGCCCTGTTTGAAACTGTAGCCAAAGAATAATAAGATATGAACTCCTGTCATGACCAGCAATCATTCTCCTAAGCTCTTAAATGGCATAAAATATGGCTGTTACTAACTGAATGGAATATATGTAACTCAAAAGTAAATCAATAAATAAAATTTGATTTTGCATACAGTTTGTTACTCTGAGACTACTTTTGCTTCTTAATGAACTAATAGAAAGCTAACAAAATGTCACTAGGGTCCTCTGTTTGCTTTCTCCTTAAAGTTTGAAGTATGAAATAGCTGAAGTCTAAATTCATAAACCTTTAAGGTACATCTTTCAAAATATTGAATCATAGTACCATTTCAACAAAGACCATTCTCAAAGAATGGGGGCATGAGGGGAGCAAAGATGTTCAGCTTAGAACACTAGAAGTAAAGTAACATGCATAATTTACCTATGGACACCCAGTAAACCCCTAATCCTGCCAAGACATTTGAGATGTAAGGTTTCAGATTTTCCATCAATGGATCACCTAAAACATCTGGTATGTACTTGTAGGCATAACACATATTAGAGGCAAGTTTTACCTGTGCCCTCTGGGAGTTTTCTTTGTTCTATTTTTAAGTCTAATTCTGAGAACTAAATTTTCGAAAGTGGAAACACATACAAATACATTTTTATATGGTATTGCACCTTTATTTTAAGTGAATGAACACCCTAATATATCAGCAGAATTTGAGAATTGTCATGGTTTGAATGAAAATGGACTCCTGAGATTCATAAGGAGTGCCATTCTTGGAGGTGTGGCCCGGTAGGAGTAGTTATGTCAGTGGAGGTGGGCTTTGAGGTTTCAGAAGCTCAAGTCAGGCCCAGTGTCACTCACTGTCTTTTCTTTTGCCTTCAGATCCAGGTATAGAACTCTCAGCTACCTCTCCAGCACCATGTCTGCCTACACGCTGCCATGCTTCCTGCCATGACAACAATGGACTTAACCTCTGAACTGTAAACCAGCCCTAGTTAAATGCTTTCCTTTATAAGAGTTGTAAAGGTAAAGGTGTCTCTTCACAACAATAGAAACCCTAAGACAAGCATGCATACACTGATATTGATGAAGGGTAGTAATGCACTATGAAAATGTGACAAATTGAAGAGTGACTTCCTGGGTTTACAAAGCTGGTAGGAATTTTAAATGTGTCCAGAAAGAGATGAGGGATAGTTAACAAATGTTTGCACAGATATTTTTAAGTCTCAATGTGTCATCCTGGATTTTTTTTAAAAAAATATGTTTTCCTTCTGACATAGGAAAAGCATCTTTTCAATAAGAATTTCACCATCTGATTCTTTTTAATGGAATATCAGGATAATGTGTATCTACCTACCATTTTTCAACTGCCTTTTAATTCAAAATATGCCCAGATGAACTATTTTGTGGTTGAAAGTTCTTAGCTCCCTCAGTTAATGTTTTTGCTCATTTTTTAAAAAACAACAATAAGTGGGGTCAGACCATGCCAATTTTGAGAATTCTAATTCAAGACCAGTGTTGATATATTTGTATAGAATAAGGTGAGTTATCATTTAAAAAAATTATATATTTAAAAAAATCTATGTTGCCTTTTGTAGTAGCTATCTCTTATTGTGACTTCACTGTTGAAAAGATTAGGTAGTAACTACTTGGCCCCTGCACTTTGTAATTCAAGCGATTCTTTCTAGAAGGGCAAAAATTAAAGCCATTAGCAAAAGGGCAAATGCAAGATAGATACAAAGGACATGCAAAGTTCTCTGTTTGTATGTTGTGTTATCAAATGTCAGCAAGGTGCTTAAACTAATAAAGGGAGCCAAATGCAATGTGAGTCTTATCTTGAAACTGATTTTAGGGTTTGTTCTAATTTAAAGAAAGGAAAACAAAAGAACACCACACGTTAATATGCATCAGATGGAAAGGCCTGTAGTTCCCTTGGGCATCTGAAGTGTTTGCCTTACCTGATTGTATTTCAGGCATCTGTGGAAAGAGATTCACAGATAAATTTCAAAGTTAGAGAAAGAGACTTGACATCTGAGAGATGAAGAATGCTGATGTTTCTAAAAGAAAAAATATGTACAGAGGCACAAAAGAAACTTCTCTTGAACATTTGAATATAAACAATAATAATTATTTAAAAAATGATGGGCATTTTGAGTTTGAAGTATTTCACCAACTGGGAGGAGACTAAATGCAGAGCAATAACTACATGAAGCAGGACATAGCAGTCGGCAAAAACACATAATTACCTAAATACATCACCTTGCAAATCTTAAGTCATATAAGACTTCTCTTAGTTATCAACATTTAAATGCAAAGCAATCTAATTTAGCAAACACAGACACATACTCCTGCAAGGGAAAACATCCTGAATGATTTCGATAGGACCTTTACTCAGAAACCACTTTCTTTGTATTACCAGAAAAACGACTTTAATTTGTTTCCAGCTGTGAGTTGGTACAGCACCCCATAATGGAATCAAAGAGAAGATACATTTGCTTTTGAGTCTCTATTTCTACAGTGCGTGTCAGAGTACAACTGATGAAGCACTCATTCATCCACACTGGCTTACTGCAGGGAAGCAGCAGTCTTCTTGGTTAAAAGATATTTTGTAACAGCATTGGGAACAGCTGCAGCCACTCCAGAAATGAAAACGTTCAGGCAAAGAGTGCACATGTATATCAAGTTCAGATCTGTTTACACAAGCCACAAGCAGAAGAGCAATGCTATACAGCCCGGCTGCCTCGGCACTCCTGGAAGAAACCCAAAGGAAAGGAGAAGACCACTTAATGAGACACCATACTGCTTCCACTACTCAAGGCCAGACGAGGCAGGTCGCCCATATTCCCAGAATCCCTGTTATCTCTCACTGCTGGCTGCACATCCTCTGCGTGCTTGGCTGACAGGAGAAGATGACAGTTTCAAAATCCCTGCCTATTGCTAGAAATGTGAAATGCCTCGCTTGCTAAGCCCGAATCTAAGGTAGAAAATAATCAATCCCTCTAGTTTTCATCTTCTCTACGGAAAGGAGACAAAAAGAGAAAAAAAAAAGTTGACCAAGTTTGTTTGTATCGTAGCAACATATAGAAAGCCGATCTGAACAAGGCCTCCCTGCTCCTGTCTGACATCCAACTCAATGTCTGCAATGTGAGTCAATCCACTGAGGACCTGGGGTAATTATGGCTGAGAGGAAAAGGGTGAAAGGGACAGGTCCCAGGGTATTCATCATTTCTTTTGCAGATAATTCACAACCCAGACGTCAGCCATTTAAATTAAAAAAAAAAAAAATCTTCGAGTGGGCTGGTGAGACAGATGGAATTGCACCATCCCCACAACAGGAAGTTGTAAAGCTGCAGAGACAGATTTCCAGAAACAAGGAGTGAATGTTACAATATGTTGGGGTAGTCCTTTAGAATAGGTAGTGCATCAGATCAGTGCTGCTGTTAAAATGGCTGATTTAACAAGCTCGATTAATTACTTCCCCGATTCAAAGTTAGTTAGTTCACTAAGAGACTCCCATGACAGTCACAGTTGTTCTAACCTCTCTACAGGTTTAAAGTTATTTAGTATCCAGGAAATTCCCTGAAGGTTAGTTGGAACTGAATCCCTTAGAAATTACCCTGATGTAACCATTAGACCAATGCAAAAGACTGGGTGTCTCCTGGATTGAATCCAATTCATTGTCTCTTCAAGGGTGTTTGTGTGTGTAAACATATTTGGATGCCTGAGTGTGCACCTGTAGAGACCAGAGGACTTTGCTGTTTCCCTCCTCACTCCTCATCATACTGTTTGAAATAGGGGTCTCTCACTGAACTTGCAGATCACAGTTTTTAGCTACATTTGGTGGCCAGTGATTCCTTAACACACCCCCATCTTCCTCCTACCCCAGTGCTTGCAGGTACCCCCCACGCCCAGTAGTACACAGATTCATATAGAAGAAATTTAACTTATAAACTCATCATGAAATCAGAGAAGGGATCCAAATGCTTAAATTTTTAACAGCTGAATTGTACATGGCAACTTGGAAGAGTTGTCTCCGAACACCTATAACCTGAAAATATACAAAGTAAAATATGTTGGAGTACCTCAAATAGGGAAAAAAGCAAAACACTGAAGCCTTTTATCATCAAGAAAAAAGTAGTTAAACTAGTTAAACGTTTGTAAAAGTTGATTGAAATAACAAGTGATCCTCTTCAATACCTTTCTTTTTATAAAAGTATATGTGTTTTTCTCAGGTATAAATAGTCTCATTTATAAAAAAGAAACCTGGAAGAAACCACAGTATGAAATCACTTCAGCTCAATGAGGGGCTGTGAAGAACAAATGACTGAGATATGCTAATTTACCCCAACTAGATGCATTTCCTAGGGAGAATGCAAACCAAATTGTGTAAATAGTGTACAAGGAACTTGGGAGGGGGGAATCAAACTTGTTTTTCCCTGCCGGCTCAAATTTATTGAGGATGCAACTGTTATTTTTGCAGGTGAAACACATTAGCTAAGAAAGGTGCCATTCCTTTCTCTTAATGCACTTGGAATAATTTACAAGCTAACAGCATTCCCCACTGACAGTTCCCACCAGCAGCAGTGTACCCTCCCCTCAAGCATTGCATCTGTTGAGAGAGTGCAGGGATACAGTCCTCTTTTGGTTGCCTGGAAGATATCAACCCGATAAAGAAATGAGGGGTCACAATCCCGCAGGCAAATGTGGAGGAATAATTTTTCCTGCCTATGTGTAGCAGCTTGTTTCATCAAAACTTGAAGTTCGAAGAGGATTTTTTTTTTTAAATGGGGCTTACTAACAGTCACACCTAAAACAACTGCCTAGTAATGAGGTACAGAACCATGCCATTCATTCTGTCCACGGAATATAGAAAAAATGATAGGATTTCCTGTTATGGTTGGAGGTTTTAATGGTATTAGTAAACTCATTACTTGTTATACCCTTTCTCGTGGTAAGTTAAGTTATCTGGCTCAGTTTCATGAGAATCAAGAAGTAATACACCTGGAGTTGAAGTTCAACTGGTCAGAATTAAGAAAAGTTGTGTTTATATATTAAGTTACTTTAAGGGGAACGTTTTTGTTAGAAGGTGTCATCGGATCACCAAATGTGCTTTCTAGGGAGCTGAGAACATGTAACTAAGAGACGTAGGTCACTTTCAGTGCAGTAAGAGGAAATAGTCTGAGATTTTGGTAGACGCTCTTCAACTGTTTTTTGTGTTTACTTCTCAAGCATTCAACCCTTTCCTCTGATGCATCCAATACATGTAAAGTCTCATTTAAACTCAGCATGTAGATTTTCTTTTTCCCCATTCAAGAGAACTTAGCTAGATGGAATGGGTTTCCTATGTTAGTGCTTCTCATTTGGATATATAGACATATACAGACTTGATATGTTTGATATCCACAAAACAGTATGGGTTGACTGCTTGGGCAATGTGAGATCTGCAACATCAATTTGCAACAGCAACAAAAGGAACTAGGAAGCAATTTTAGTCAAACCATGATTATGTTTTAATCCAAGAGGCTGCCTGGTAAAAGACTCTGAATATTTTGGCAATGACTGATTGATTGATATTGACTTTAACACTACTTTAATTGGACAGGAGTGTAAATCTTTCACATTACCTCACCAGAGTATAATCCAGGTTTTGATAACAGAAAAATGAAATGCCATCATCACATCGTTCCATTATTTATATGATAATCAAGAAGATAAGATGTAGCTTCTTGTTTTTGAATCTCTTCCAATGTAGCTCTATCAATTGATAGATGAGGTTACCCAAAGATTATTCTAGAGGCTAGAAAGTAATTTGTGATTTTTATATATTTGCCTGTGTACAGGATTAATACTAATGTAAATTTAACTTAATTTTATATCAATAGCTTTCTACTTCCATAAGTAATTTCCTGCTTCTAAAGATATAATACCCAATGTCTAGTGCATAAGACCTATCATTCTTATAATACCTATGTGAGCATAATTACTATATGGCCACTAATTTTTGCACTTGTAAAATAATCCCTTCCTGAATGTGGGGACAGATGAAAACATTTATTTCTCATCACTGGCAAATGGAAAGAAGAGGACATGATTCTAGTATATTCTTCCTCCAAGTTCATCCTGGAGAGGCAGTTTATAATCATCCCTCATCCTTTCCTTCCCCTACCTTCTTTGGCTTTCCAAATCTCATTCTGTTACAGATGAGCAATTTTCTAACATTTTATAGCTGACAATTTTCCCATAAATCTCATCACTTTTCTATGGGAATAGAAATATGGAACTAAGTGAGAGCATATATGTAGGGCTCTTTTATGTAGTATAGACAAATTTTGAGTAAAAATACATGTTATTGGATTTTCAGGAAAGACATTTATGCCAGAAAATAAGAAGACATCAATATATATATATATACATATATTATATATATGTATATATATATAATATATATATAGAAATTAAACATGTATAGAAACATTTATGATTGGAGAAGATCAAACAGTAGAGAAACACAATTTATACTAAGTAAACTCAGTAAATGAATCACAGAATAAATTCAGACTATCATCTTTATGTCACCAAAACTCTGCAAATTCACTAGGCTCTGGAGTGTATAAAATTAATGACCATGGCTGAGAATATTTTCATCTCTGTTGTCATATCATCTTTCTAAAAACAATGATGATATCTTGAAAAGATCACTATTGATTCCATCTGCTTGAATAGATACATTTAAACATGAATAGCTCATTTCCCTAGACACTACTGAACATGAACAATCACTACAGAGCTTAAGATATATTTGAGAATAGTGTTTAGTGAGCACCTAGTATAAGCCTGTGACCCTCTGATGCATGTTCACATGTATTCACTCGGATCTCTGAGGTATCAGGTGAAATTATTTTCTTGTTTTAAATTTTCTAGAGTCTGAAAGCCAAAATGAGAAACATCTTTGCTGTTTAAATTAGATACAAAATCTTAATCACTGATTACTATATTTACCCACACATTCAGGTGTGTGTGTGTGTGTGTGTGTGTGTGTGTGTGTGTAGTATTAGGATTAAAAGTAATTCTCTTCAAGTTATAATCTAAAATATCTATGTGCTGAGATTATAGCCTGACATGATTTTTCTCATCATAGACTGTTGGAATATTAATCAGTAAGGGTATTTATAAAATGGCATAAAACACCTCCCAGGTGTTTATTTAGCCTTTGCATTTATAATCACAGTAAGAATGAGGATCATGCTTTGCTATTGATACCAAAATAATTCTCCATATTTCATCCGTATCATGTTTTATTAACATTTGTTTTGTGTGGCTCCCAGATGTATTTATGATTGGCTCCATTACATGTCTATTATGTACTCATAATTGCCTCAGGATCTGTTGGATTCATTTGCTTTCTCTGTTTCATTCTGAATCAAGAAGCAATTCCTTTGAGAACTAGAGAAGACCTCTCACATTAGGATGTCAGTGCTTCTCTAAGATGTCCATTAGGGGGCAGTTAGAGAATAACAACCCAATGATATTATCCCCATCCCAGCAATATCAAGAGATACCCACTTGATAAGGCCTGCCAATATGTTCTGCCCTGGTTCTATGGCATATATATGTAGATACAGTGAAGGGAAAGAGAGGCAGAGAGAGAGAGAGCAAGAAATATTGACTAAGGCAGAGGGCAACTTCTTTATAGATTGGGACTTTTAAGTAATTTAGGACTCTACCTCAGCAAAGGGCCTCTTTGCAGGACTCTGGTGGCAGCTCAGTAGAAAAGGCCAGTAATTTCCTCACCCCTGATTCTATTTGACTAGACTCCAGGGAAAGCTACTGGAGTTATAATCCTTTTGCCAGGATGCAATGAATGCAAAACCTTTGCTGTCTCCTCTTGTGGTTACAATTCATGAAGTCAATTTTGGAGACAAGCTGTAGTCTGTTGTCTGTAGTAAGAATTGTAAATGCAGTGCTCAGACAACCTGCTCTGGGAATTCTGTTATGAAAGGTTAAGTGTAAATTGCCCTTTGGATTAGTCTGAACATAACCATTAAAAAAACAAACAAAACAAAAAACTTGTTGGAACTAGTGGGTAGTGATAAAAGTTTCAAACACACAGACATACAGAGAAAATAAAAGATGAAAAATGTTTTTTTGTTTGTTTGTTTTTTGGAAAATGATGTAGAAGTGTAAATCCATGCTGGTTTTCTCACAAATACTTAGGAAATGCTTTGTTTTAAAAGTTCCCAGATTGATAGCTGGGAAGTCAGCATGAGACTGATCCAGACCCCATGAACATGGGTGTCCTTGAGGAGACCTCTGAAATCTATGTGGCCTTTTATAGTAGATCAGTACTTATCTCTAGCATAGGAATAGCCTTTGGGAGCCCATTCCACATAGAGGGAATGAGCCTAGACACAAGTGGGTGGGCATAGGCCCTATCCCAAAGGACATGACAAACTCTAAAGACCGCCCATGGAAGGCCTCACCCTCCCTGGAGAGCAGAAAGGGTATGGGATAGGTAGGGTGTTAGTTGGAGCGGGGGGGGGGGGGGGGCAGGGGAGGAGGGGAGGCAAAGGGAACTGGGATTGACATGTAAAATAATCTTTTTTCTAATTTGAATAAAAAATGCAGAGAAAGAAAAAAAGACATAAAAAAGTTAAGAAATAGAATATTACTACTAAAGAAAAGGAATTAAGATAATAGTTCTTTTCAAGAAAATAAGTTCCAAAATATCATTGCTATGCCAATAAATGTTATTAACATATAGATTCCATATTATGCATCAGATATAAACTTTCACAAATACACTAACTCCCCTCAAAACTAGTAATGTGATTTTACATCCAAATATAAGTACAGATAAAATTTCTGGAAATTCTTGTGACGCTGACGTTTAAGGTATGACCTCATTTGTATAACACTGGGAATTGTCATAATTAAGATTCCCTGTCTTTTAAATTTTTTATTCAGAAAGAGTATTTTACATTTCTAACATATTGTTACACATAGGCATTTTAATAATGGTAGTGCAGAAGTATAATGAAAAAATAATGGTCTCTGTGGTGTCCATACTTATCCCATTGCTACTTCCCAGAGGCATCCACACTTTCCCATTAGTTTTCTGGTAATTTCTTTCACATCTCTTAGCTAGTTTCTCTGTTCATTTACATTAAACCTTACACATTATATTTTACCCATGATACATGAGAAGTCACTGATATTTTTTGGTTCCTGCACAACTCCCTATTTTATATTTTTAATGTTTACTATTTAACTTCTAATGATATATTTAAAATGCAATTAAGGCTATACTTTTAATATCAAATGATTGGCACTCTTGTTCTTCCTTCACTTCTTTCTTACCTATGTCATGAGCTCGATTTTATTTAGTATCAGATGATAACATTGACACTGGCTTGTATGATTTGCTGTGCTGTTTTTAAATTGACTTAAAATATTGAAAGGAATTAAGAAGCATGGATAGCATCTTTGTATATGACCATTCTTTCTCTAAATACAAGTCAAGGTCTAACATGCCCTTTTTGTTTGTAAACTGTCAGGATTTTTCTGACATAAGAAAGAGATGATCCAAATCTATTCTCCTCTCTTTTCCTCTCTTTTCATTTATTTTCTGTTTTGGAGAGCTTTTGGCTTTTGTTTTACTTTTCGATTTTGACTTTACCTGAAACTCAGAGTTAATTCTCATCCACATTGAATGTGTTGATTTCTGAACATGGTGACAGAGAAGTGTTCAAGTTTGTCAAGTCCTCATCTCCATAATGCTTTCTGGACAAACACACAGATATGATATAGAACATTCCTTATTCCTATGGACAGGACTGCCTTGTTGGATATGGTATCAATGAGCACATTTGGAGTTCCTATCTTCATGGCAAGTTAATGTATTTCTTTGAGCATCCAGGCGGCACACTTTTTGAAGGCCATTCCACAGATGTGCTTGTGAATGATGATGGCTATTGACAAGCTACCACCTTGCTGATGGCACAAATGCTCTTCTTATTATCTTTCTTTGGTGTGGTCATTCTGCTGGCTCTTTATTGAAATTAATGGGTAAGGATTGTCTGCTGACTTACTTAATTAAACTTCTTCAAATGAATTTCTCTTCCAGTTTGCAGCATGAATTGCTGCTCTGGAGGTATTAATGAAATTGTATTATACATTATGAATGTTAGAGGTAAAGCAGTATCTTTTATTTTTCTCCAGGTTAAAGAACATCTTGTTATTATTAGTTGTATTGTCTTTCACATTCTTCTTTGAGTCTGCTAGATATTCAGTGGATTGTATCACTTGCTACGTGTTAATTCTGGTAATCGAGTCTGATCAACTGATCAACTCCCAGCTGGGTCAGCTTTCCTTCTCTCTCCTTCTCGCTCTTAAATATTAATTATTTCACAATTGTACTTATAAATATGCATATATAAACATACATACACACAATTTTAACAGAGTGTCCCTTATTATTGTCACTTATACCTCCCACACAATCTCTCTTGCACTCTCCTTTTTTCATAGCTGTTTTGTTTGTTTGATGGTTTGTTTGGTTGGTTGGTTGGTTGGTTTTTTCTGCAGTACTTCATTAGGGTTGCCTATATAACCATGGATGAGGTGCTTATTTGCTTCAGGTAGGTGCCAATGGCCACACCAATAAGAACTATAACTGCACATTCCCCAGCAACTATAGATCCTTTAGATAGGGTGTAACCTCATGAGCTCCTCTTCATCTATTACAGAATGTTGATGGCCTGAGATTTGGTAAGAATAAGGAAGAGCTGGAAGATGAGGAGTCCTGCACAAGGGTGTCTTCTGGATAGATTTCTTTCTTAAAACTCCCAGGCATCTTGAACTTACAGTCTGTCCTCTTCATGTTCTAGAATTGTGCTATGAGGTATTCCAGCCAGGAATCCCTTACTCTGACTGGCAGGAGAATGTGAGACTGCAAACCATCCTTAATCATTGCAATAGACTTCTGGTAGGATTTCTTTACTTATCCCCTTTGTGTTCTTTGGAACAGTAGTTGAATGTTGGATCTAATAATTGAATCCTCAGCATTTTACATAATTTCATCAGTACCTCATTAGTCTTCATACAAAATATGTATTCAGAAAATTTCCCAAATTTTAATTTTTACTGCATTGACATGTTTCCTAAATTTATTGTTTCTTTTCAAGTCCTAAAATTGTTTTCCTGTTTTCTGATAATCTTCCATCCTAATCATCTTTCTCTGTTCCTGTACCAAACTTTCAAATTCCCCCTAGCTTACACAGTACTTAGGAATGATCTTCAAAATCTCTTGCATTTCTGCCAGCCTAGCAAGTTAAGGTGTGGGCATTATTTAGCCTACATCACCTTTGCAAATGTTCCTGATAAAGAAAAAAACAGCCTCAGGAGAAGAAGTGTTTCCTCCAGGTTCTTCGAAGTGATGTTTACTGTCCATCATGACACAGATAACACAGATTTGTTCTGAAGCCTTAAGTCATTAAGGATATTTCATGAGATTAGAGTTCATTGCCTCCAAATGGATTCATTGTATGGGAGGCTCACTTGGCCCACTCTGCACCAACCTCAGCAGGTGGGATACGAAGAAGTAGGTTTAAAAAAAAATTGCTGATTCTCTGTCTAAAATTATTGCCTTGAAAACGTAGTTGTCCTTGGCCTCTGATCCAGAAGGCTCCTGTCTTCCTCCGCATTCATGAAACTGACAGACTAGTCAATACAAGTAGGGTAAAATTTCAAACCCTTCAGGTTTATACAGAGATATCATCTTTTGAAGCTCTCTCTTGGTTCCTCTGTTGTTGCTCTTTGCACTGGAGTCGATTTTTTGTGGTTAATCCTTGTCTTTATAATTTTTTCATATTCTGTTAACCTTCGGCAAATGTCTGGTTTTTATTGATGTGTTCATATTTGAGAATGGGGAAATAGGAAATTGTTATCTCTGCATGTCTAAGAGGGCCAGAAACCTGCAGAGAGTCTAAGGGGCAGAGCAAAGACCTTAAGCTATGAGGCTGGAATGAAAGAGGGAAGTCAGGAAACCTTAAGAGAAAGGAAGCCCTTCCCAGTTTGTCTATCTGAGCCTCCTGCCAGCTCAGATATAAGAATTCCAGTGCAGTTAACATTCCTGTGAAGATTCCAAATGTAGACAACACTCTTCTCTACATAGATATTTAGTTTCCCCATAGTTAAAGCCTCAAGATCTATAAGCCTGGGTAGAGCCTGAGGCTTTCCCAAAAACATTTTCTGGGACTTTCAGTGCAACAAGACAGTCAGCTGTGTTCTAGAGTTTTACCTTCGGTGTAATCCTAGCAGGTGTCATCAAGAACTACACTGCCATCTTGTATAGGTTCTCCCATATCTCTTTGACACGAATTTTTTCAAAAGCCACAAAATCATGGATGTGACCACTGTAGAGCCAGTGAACAGCTCTCAGAAAAGCTCCAGCTCATGCTTCCAAGTCTCTCTTTATCCCAGATCCTTCTCCCCCTCCTTTCAATGCTCATGCTTAAAGGCCATATAGGAAAGATCTTTTGATACACTCCTACAATATTTTACATTGGGTTTTCCTGACAATATTGTCTGTGTCTAGCCGTGGACCTAGATTGCCCTATTTAAGGACCTTAAATTTTAAGTCAACAGCTGGTTTGTGGGGGTGGCAACTGTGGAGGTGAGATGTGGAGTCATCTTGAAGCTATATCTCTGTCCCTGTAAGTACTGAGAGTTGGAGTCACAGAAGGTCTAAACACAATTGCCAAATAGATAGAGCTGGACTTCGGTCGGCTCATCATCAGCATTGCCTCAGGGTTAATTGTTATTAAACATCCCAGAGAGATGTTATTCTTCTTACCAACTTCCCTGTCCCACTTAGTTGAATTTCAGGGTGCTGGATTTTATGGAGTAGCAATGTGAATGCAGTCAGGCCATTTAAAACTCTTCACTTTGAAGAACTGAACATAACCAAATAAAATTACATACAACTTATCTTTCCTTAGAAACATGCGTATCTGCCGTAACATAGGTATTTTTGTTGGTGTTCAAAATGTTACTAGCATTGATCACAAAGAGCTCATACATGACCCCAGAAAGCAGAGATTTGGGTACTTTGTGCAGGCTATCTCAGACTTGCTTGTTTTACTTGCATCTCTCCATCTTGTCAATCACACAGAGATCTCCAAATGAACTGAAGAAACCGAAGTTAATGAGAAGCACTAGAAACGGCTCATTTAAATGTTCGTTGTGTTATTTTTTCCATCTGTTCAGTATCTTGTTTTGCTTTGATTTCTTTCTTTTGAAATGGATGATTTGAGGCACACTTTTGCCTCCAGGTTGTAAATTTACTTAATTTTTGGAGCTTTTTAAACTCTCAATCCGATGATTTGACATCGTTTACTGCTGAACTATTAAAGAAAATAGCTTTTAAGAATGAGAGTGCGTCTATGTGACATTTTCATAATAAAGAATGTTGGCCTAGAACATTCAGCTACATATATTTAAACCCTCGGGAGTAACAGTGATTCTTAAGCTGCCACTGGTATGTTTGATGATCAACAAACTTGGATGCGGAAGGGGTCAGCATGAGTTACTTAATTTCAGTGAATTATTTCTTGTTTTACTCACATTAATCTGAGCAGCTTTTCCACCACCTCCAGCCAGTCCTGGTAGTGCTCTCATTTCAATTAAGACTTCTAAGTTTTTTTTCAACTGTCATTTAGCCATATTATACCTTAATTGTTTGTGTTACTCTTTCATGAAATGTTTCCAATGGTTTTTCCTCTGCCTGAAGGCATGGGAAACCTGTGTATAAGCTCATCAAATTATGTATACTTATTTGAAGAATTGCATTGGCCAGTAGGCCTTGTTCCAAATCTTTATAGCATTATCATGGTTATACTGAGCCACCAGAACTTGATTTCCTGACTTCTTAAACTCTAACTGATGTGCCAAAATTATATTCATCACCAACATTTATTATCAGTTTGGTCCAGTCTTGGCAGAACATATGTGTGAGGTACTGTTATTCCATGTGATAGATAATTTTCTTCATTCTATCAGGGTGTACAACCTAACAAACATATTTTTATTTTTGTTTTGATTTTTATTAAATAGTCTTCTTGCTATATCCACATTTCACATTAAACCAATTTACATGAGTCGGGATTTTTTGTTTTGTTTTTTAATCTGATAGCGACGGACATTAATGCATTTGGTTTTCGTCCTTCAGGTCCTTACAACATGGTTTCTTTAATGAGAGAATGTTATAATTTAGCACGTTTATGTCACCTTTCCATTACAATTCTGATCCATGTCTCTCACTACATACTCTCAGGGCTACACAAGATTAGCTTAGTGAACACAAACGTCGTATCTTTAGATTCCTTACTTGGCTTTCCTCCCAAGCTGTTTGAAAGTGTTGTAATCAGACTAATACCTATATACAGACATTTAATTTTTACTATGCTTATTTGTAAGTAAACACACAAAACACCAAGTTTCCTTACGTTATTTTTATAGCTAATTGGTTTGGTTTGATTGTCTTCTTCTGCTCCATCCCCTACCTCCTGAATATCCTACCTGCTTGTTCTTTTCCACCCCAATGCTTTTTTTTTTCTCATTTTTACATTCTGTGCATTCTATTACCCTTCTATATCCCTTCCTTAACATCCTCTTCCCTTTGCTCATGAGACCTTTTCTAGTTTGATGATCAATCTCTGACCTCATTCCTATATAAATATGTACATATAAAAATCAGAATAAGAGATGAATATATGAGATAAGATATATGTCCTTCTGGGCATGTATTACCACATATAATGTTTTCCATTTCTAAATACTTTCTTGCAGTTTTCATACTTTTACTTTTATTTGTGACTTAATAAAATTTCACTCTTTATGTACCATATTTCTATTATCTATTCATATGTTCATGGACATCTAGAGTGGTCCTATAGCCTTGCTTTGGATAATGAGATAGCAATAAACATCAATGTGTATTGTATATGTATGTGTACTGCAAATATGTATATACTCAGAACCCGTGTATATAATTGTAACATAACCTGTATTATGTTAGCAAATGAGGTACATGTTCTCAGACATATCATGGTTATATCAAATATTTCAAGAAATTTCATGTCCTGGGAAAAGCTGATGGTCCCTGTTCCTGTTGCATCAAAGAAGTAAGGTGTTAAAATATAGCATCTCTGGGGATAGCATTGTTCATGTGATAGTATGGAAGTACTTCTGTGGGCATGAGAGGTCAGAAGAGGACATTCTACCCAGAAATCTCTCACTCAGGAACTCTAACATAACTCCTTTATTCATTTCCTGTTATTTCTGCTGGATGTTGCAAACACAGTTTGATAATATTTTGCTTTCTGTTACTTCCTGATTGATCTTGGGAGCCTCACCCACAAAGAATCCTTAGGTCTCTCAATGAGGAATCCAGCTGTATGTCCCAGTGGCAATTTCCCAGTCTATAGCTGCTGGGAAGTATAAATCTGGCTTCGATGTTGTTACCTTTGCTTACTCAATAGGAATATTCCAGCATCCTTGCTGGATGTTGTAAGACCCTGATTTTATGATGTTCTACTATATGCTATTTACTCTTTGTTCTATTACTTTTGCATGATACATGCTTCCTAAACTCATTCATTTATTGCAATGAGAATATATGTAAAAAAAACATTTATTTTCAATAAAAGGAAAAAATATGCCATAACCAAATGCCTTTAATCAAAGATCTTGGGAGTCAGAGGCATCATAATAGCCATATTAGGGCTCATGTAATATTTAACCATTTCATAGTAGCATTATGAAGTTAATTACATGATTTCATGCAATTGCTGAATAGCCTTAAAATAAGTTTCAAAGACTTCCAGAAACTGACAAACAAAACTACTAGGTGTATGATGGATTGAAAAAAAATTCTCAAAGGAAATACACAAAGCAATAGAGTTTTGTAGCAGGCAAAAGATTTAACAACATGTACAAAGATAAGCTTAACTTGCTACTTTAAGTTTTACAAGAAATTTATATTGAGTTCTATTTTATTAAGTTAGAAAACTGTTTTTTTATGTTGCTATGTTTCCTGACATTAAGTTAAAGAAAAAAATGGAAATACTCTTCAGTGAAATTTAAACATTATGCCATATTTATTTATGGTTTTAAATTTTCTAAGGTCAAACTTCAATGCACTCATATCAAACCTTATTTAAATCAGTGTAGTTCTCAAATTATTGATCTACTGTTGATCTATTGCTAACACGAAAATTGGCTTTACAAGGAAATGATACATTTAATTATGATAATTGTGAACGTGTTCTTTAGGTTTGTTAGTTTTTTAACCACTGGCAAACTAAATGTTAATGTAATAAACAAAAAGGAAAAATCAGTATTTATTTACAGTTATTTGAATTTTTGTTTATGCTTTACTTAAGTGTTGCATGGAAATTAAAGTAAAAGACCATTAAAAATGTTCTTTTGTTGTTCGAAATTCAAAGTATAGATGTCTAAGCCAATAAGGAAAAGGACAAAATAAAGACCCAGTAAGTTGATTGTTAAACTCAAAGGTCAGCCAGAACCCAGGGGATAATGAGACCCTTCTCAAAAAGCCTTATTATTCTGACAAGTCACCTGGACCTCTGAACAGAGGGACTATGTAAACTCTAGCTAATGTAAAGCTTTCAGGAAGGAAAGCCAAGCAGAGACCCTATCTATATTCATGCAAAGAAACACACATGGCTAAAGATCCTGACCTATCAATGTAGAGTACACTACTGATAGAAGAATGACTAAAGAACTTAAGAGGGTTCCTGTTACGATAAATCTTTCTGCCAAAAGCCACCTGAGCCCCACCGCCATGTGTGAGCTTTATGCCAGCCATCCGCCGGAGTTAGGCCCAAATGAATACACAGAAACTTGTGTTAGTTTCAAAGCTGCTTGGCCAATGACTAGGATTCTCATCTGTTAGCTCAGTCTTAACTATCATAAACCTATATATTTTATAAGACTTATCTTATCGGACGCCTTATTACTGTCCCTCCTTGTCAGTGGATCACATCCTGCTGATGGAGCAGGAGCGGAGGGGAAAAGAGAGGGCCCTTCCTGTTTCTCCTTCGCTTAAATATGAGTCTCCTTGCTATGTCACTTCCTGTCTGGATCAGCACTTCTCCACTACATTTCCCAGAATCCTCTTTGACTCCTAGTCCCGTCTACTTACTGTCTCATTGGCCAAACAGTATTTTATTTAACAATCAATAAGATAAACATACACAGAGCATTTCCCATCAGGTTCCTCTTAACTTTCTAAAATTAATCTCCAAGGAGTCTGATTTGACTTTAAAAACTTTTCAAAGTAACTAATCTGTAGATACATAAATGTTTGGAAACAGTTAACACATTGTAACCAAAACACAAAATAATTATGCCTGCATTGCCTAATTTGAAAGAAATAATCTGTCATTTTTTCCTTAAAATGTTAATGGAATTCATATGTCCAGGATTAACACTTAGTTTCTAGAAAATATTCAAACAAGAAAAAAGACAAACCTACTTCAGCAGAAAGGTTGGGTCGGGGAAGAATAGAGGAGAGCAGGATAAGAGATACCATAACAGAGGGAGCCATTATAAGTCCGAGGAGAGATCTGGCACTAGGGAGATTTCCAGAGACCTGAAACGATGACACAAACTGACAATCTAGGCAATGGTGGAGAGGCTACCCTAAATGCCCTTCCCCTAAAATGAGACTGATGACTACTTTATATGCCACCCTACAGCCCTCATCCAATGGCTGATGGAAGCAGAGGCAGACACCCACAGTTATACACTGAACTGAACTCTGGAACCCAGTTGCAGAGAGGGAGGAATGAAGATGAAAGGGGACGGTACCAGGCTGGTGAAACCCACAGAAACAGGTGGCCTGAACAAGGGGGAACACATGGAACCCAGACTGCTGTCTGGAGGCCAGCACGGGAGTGATCCTGACCCCTGAACTTGGATGTCAACGAGGAAACCTCAGCACTCTATGGGGCATCAGTAGTGGATCAGTATTTTTCCCTGGTGTAAGAAGGGACTTTGAGAGCCCATCCAATGTGAAAGGATACTCTCTTGGCCTGGACACATGGGGGAGGGCCTAGGCCAGGCCCAGGATGATACACAGTGGACTTTGGGGAGCTCCCATGGAGGGCCCTGCCTTCCTTGGGGAGTGGAAGGGGTGGGGGGGCAGGTAGGGGGTTGGGGGGGGAGAGGGATAAGAGATTGACACGTGAAGCAAGCTTGTTCCTATTTGAACTAATAAAAATAAAATAAAATTTAAAAAAAGACAAACCTACTGCAACAAGAATAAATGGAAAATCCATACTTTTTTTTTTTCAAAAGCAACTCCAAGTGTCAAGTTCCAATGTGTAAATACTTGGCCCCATGATCCATTAGTTCCTGCTATTTAAAATACTCTTGAATGATATAATCTGATAACATTCCTTATGTTGATAAGCAAGCTGGATTCTTCTACAATTTAACTATTATACAACGAGCATTTGGGTCTGTTTTTTCTCTCCCAGACTAAATTATCAGGTGTCAAACTATATGCTGAATCTTACTACATAGTTTGTTTGGTCTCTTTGGTCCTTATTCACTTAGGATTTGTATCTTCAACATTTCAAGTCGCATAACTTTAAATGATGCTGACTAAGACAAGCCAACACAGCAATTTAAGAGCTTAATGCAATGTGAATTATACTGAAATACTGTCATAGGTTGTGCTGGTAAGTAGACTCCAGAATCAAGTTGACCTCCATTGTCCCAGACTCATGCAGGTTTCCTAATGTAAAATTTAAGAGGCTTTGTTCTGGGGTTAGCTAGTACTGTGCTCCTATAAGCCAGAGAACAGAGAACAAACATCAGCTAAGGGTATTAGAAACATTGCTTCCTTGAGAACTTGCTATCTATTGATTTTTCTGATGAGTGAAATGACTGAGGAATCATATGAGGGAACTCTACTCAGAAAGCTTTCCTTTGGGATCTACAGCATGACTGCTTCAGCAGGGCTCCCCAGTCACTTAGGCTGAGTGTCAGAAGTTCCCTGTTTTATGATGTTATATTATTTAGCTGCGACTTGCTGTTTGTTATTTGACTTTTTTGAAATAATAAAATAATTTATTCTTTGAAAATATACATCTGTGCAATGCATTTTGATCATTTTAATCCATCACTACCTTCAACCAACTTCTCCTAGTGATTCCACTCTTATGCCTTCCAAATCCTTGTTCTCTTTTATGTTTATTAATAAAATGAGTCTAATTAATGACACCCAAATTCACATGGGTGTGGGCCCATCCAGTGTATCATGGGCAAATTTCCAATAGCCATGTCTGCCAGAGATTGACTTTCTCTCTCAATAGCAACAACTTTATTAGCTCTTGGGCCAAATGTGTGGCCTTGGGTCATTTCTCACATCATACTTGAATTTTGATTGCCTGGATGGTGTGCCATTCTTTCACAATATTAATAATCATTTTTAAGTTTTAAGAATTTCACACATGAGTACTATATTTACATCATTCCCACACTATCTCTCCCTTCTCAACTCCTCTTACACCCTCACATGATAACCTCCAATTAATAACTTCCTCTTCTTTACTGGTACATACATACATCATATGTAACTTCCTCTTCTTTATTGTTACATACTTCATATGCACCCTGCTGAGTTCTCACATGTACATTGGTGAAGGGACATCTTGGGAATGGCTGTTTAAACTCATGTCTTAGAGTTAAATTGTAGAAATTTTCTGATTTTTGTAGATTATCTTTTCACCCTGCTGAAAGCTTTCTTTGACCTTCCAAAGTGTTTTAATTTCAGGCAATTCTTCCTCACCTTTCTCTACTTGTAAAATATATCAAAGTGCTAGGAATATTCCAAGTACCACCTTGTCCCTGTTTAGTCAGCTCTTTTGGCAGAACTATTTCCTGAGAATATAACATGACCATACTTGCCATGGAGAATATATTGCTGGGGTTACATAGAATACTTGGCCCCATAGTCAAGACAAGAAAACAAACTAAATAGAGCAACAGCTGGGTATAGAGTAAAGATAAGAAAGCTGTTAACACTCCCTTCTAGAAAGGGGAGGAGGGCAGAATCATTAGACCCTCCTCTGAGAGTCAACATACTTTTCCCCTCTGCCATTCAGCTGCACATGATTGTTGGGTTACCAGGACTTATAAGAGGTAGAAAGTTGACTGAAGCCAGTACAGCCATAGTGCAGCTACCTAGAGTCTACCCATGCTCAAGTGGCACATTCTGATGAGTCTGATTAGTGAATTAGTCTTAATTCACTAATGCTCTGAGAAGTGACACTAGCAAACACTTGCTTTACCAAAAAGCACTATGAAAGAATAATCTCCTTGGCCTTTTGGTGCCATGCATGGGGTAAATAGTTCCTTTCCTCACATCTTCCTAGGAAGAGCAATGAAGAAGCAGCTTTGTAGGCCTCGGCACTTCTGTTTCAAGTACAATGTAACAGCAGCCCCAGCCTTTGAATCAAGTTGCAGTTCATCTTCTATTCTGATAGGGGATAGGGAGTGCTACCCTGACACCACTTAGCAACTAAAAGTTAAGAACTGCAGATTCTGTAAGGTGTCTCTGATGTTTACCCCTTGCAGTGGATTACACAAAATAGTTGTTTTTTCTCACTTTTTCCTTGCAGCAGGCCTAGTGGGATCACACCAACATCTGTTCTGAAGACATCCCATGACAAGGGTCCTAACCTATACCAAGAAAAATCTGAACCAACAGGATTTGTTAAGTTCCTAGGTTTTTTTCTTCTTCTTTTTTAATCACATCCCTTTGTCCTTTGTCCTCCAATGCCATTTCTGCATGACTATCTGTGAAAATGTACAGAACTCTGCTTCTCTTGGCTTCATTTCTGAAGACTCACACAGCACACCAAATATCCATTAAATTAATTTGCCATGCTCCTTCTCCTTCATCTCTCTTACATGGTCTTAGCTGCATTTTTACAGTTATTAAGGACAAGATATTTCTTTCATTTGCCTAAGAACTTACTGATATTCACTTTTACTGATTTTAAGATTATTGTTTTTTATTCAAATGTATGTATGCATGTGAGCCTGTTTAAATTCATGCATGCCATGTACAAGCAGGAGCCCAAGGATCCCAGAAGAGGTCATCATATTCCCTGGAAAGGGAGTTGTCAGCCCCATGGGTGCTTCGACTCAAATCTGATCATCTGGAAGAGCAGTAAGTACCCTTAACCAACTATCCAACCCTCAAGCCCATTTACTGAATTATTGATGGTTCTCAAGATAATGCCAATTATATTTTTGTCTCTATGCTTGCAACTCTGACTTCAAGCTACAATAAGAGCAAGAGAAGAGGAGAAGAGGAGAGGAAACGGAGGGGCAGAAACATTGAGTTGGGGGAGGAATAGAGGAAAGAGAGCAAGATGAGAGATACGATATCAGAGGGAGCCACTGTAGGCCCGAGAAGGGATCAGGAACCAGGGAGATCTCCAGAGACCTACAAGGATGACACGATCTGACAATCCAGGCAACGGTGGAGAGGATAACCTAAAAACCCTCCCCCTAAAATGATTTTGATGACTTCTCTTTATGCCATCCTAGAGTCCTCACCCAGTGGCTGATGGAAACAGAGACAGACATCCACAGATATACAATGAGCCGAAATCGGGAATTTAGTTGAAGAGTGGGAGGAATGAAGAACAAAGGGGTCTGTACTAGGATGGAGAAACCCACAGGAACAGGTGACCTGAACAAGGGAGAGCACATCGACCCCAGATGCTGTCCAGGAGGCCTGTACAAGACTGATCCAGACCCCTGAACATGGATGTCAATAAGGAGGCCTCTGCACTCCAGGGAGCCTCTGGTGGTGGATTAGTATTTTTCCCTGGTGCAAGAAGGGACTTTGAGAGCCCATCCCATATGAAGGGTTACACTCTGGCCCTGGACACATGGGGAAGGGCCCAGGACCAGCATAGGAAGACTTGGTGGACTTTGCAGAGCCCCCTTTGAGGGCCCTACCCTGCCTGGGGAGTGGTGGGTGGATGGGGTGGGGGGGCTGGGGGGGGGAGGAAGTTTGGGGGTGAGGGAAGGGAGAGGGAGAAGGGACTTGAAATAAGCTTGTTCCCTAACTAGAACTAATAAAATAAAAAAAAAGAAATGTATTATTTTCTATTTATGTGTTCTCCTCTTACTTTCCTTATTACCTTCTCAAAAAATAAAAATCATTGTTCCCAAACTGTTGCTTTGGAAGCTCTGTCTCCCTCTCTAAACCCTGCCCGGCAGAAAGCCCACCAAGCTGTGGCTTCTCCCTTGGAGTTGCTCAAGACCATGCCTACAGAGTATTTAAGCTGTTGTCCATAAACCTGCCACAGAATTTCTCTCCTGTTCCCCCAAGTTCACAAAGGAGTGCTTTGCTGAGATTGAACCTGGTCCTTTACTTTTTAATTCAGCTTGGTTTGGCTTACTGTCTTGGCAGAGAAAACTAGCACGGGGATTCAAAAATACTTATCACAAAAAATATTTCTTCCCCCTAGTTAATAAAATGGTCAGACAAGAGATACAAGAGAAGAAAGGAGAAAGTGGTTATTTCTTGAAGTAAAAATATCAGTTGGTCTTCAAATTTCTGATTTGCCAGATGAGTACTCAAAAACAAAAATGTGAATGAATAGAATATTTTGTTTTGATTATTTTTGGTTAGTTGGTTAGTTGATTTGAACTTTTGATATAAAAATTAAAAGAAAATATTTTAAAATAACCTCACCTTTTAGCTTATTAATTTTAATTATATTTAAATTGATTAAAATTTGACTTTCAAATCTTATATAGATGACATTATCAAAAACTAAAATTGCAAACTTTTGAAATATTATTTTTAAGACAGTATTGTAGGATACAGGCTAAATGGCCAAGTGTCTCCTCACTAAGGAAATGATTATATGGCTTAAAACTGCAAGGATGTGTGATCTGTCATGTCTATTGAAGAACTACCGCCTTCAGAGAGTGGTTTGAACAGTAAAATAAACTAATTCATAGCTGTTTCAGTGCCAGTGCCTTAACCATGCAGTCATGACACTCAACCTGATTGAACCCCAGAGTCTGTACTCTCATTTCTGGTGCTAATCAGAGAGTTGCAGACAAAAAAAAAAAGCAACTTTGATTATAGCTCTTTGAAATGGCAAGCTCCACAACCCTAGTATAGAAATCATCTAGGAGGATGAAAGGGCCTGTACAGGCATAAAAACTTCCTTTTGACTTTGTTTTTCTTTGTTTGGGAAACAGATTCTAAAGACTAGGCAATCAAAAATAACTATACCTATTCATGAAATCAGAGAAAGTAATCACGTATGTCCCGAGACAGGATCAGAGAAAATGTGAGAAAAAAAAAATCTACATCTTGGCACAGAGATGCTCTTTTATGAAAATTGGCTCTTCTATGACAATGAGAAGCAGCAAAGAAAACACTTAAAAAGAAACAAAGATAAACAAAGCCAGCAAACTCTGAGGAATGTAGAAAATCTGCTTTTTCAAAACTGTCCTTGTTGAGTCTAAGAAATTAAGAGCCTCAAATTTGCTCAGTTCCTTCAACTAAAGGGAAATGGAAGTGGCCCAGAGACCATCTCTTTGAACATGTCTTAACCTCCAATTCCCTTCTCCACCATGAGTCACAGCAGTGAGAATGCCCCTCTAAAGGTAAAACAGAAAGTAAAATTCTGAAATGCCTCAAGACGATCTGAACAAATAGGCCTTGGGCTTGTTTCTTCAGTCTATTGGACTTTAGCCTTTCTTTCAGTTGTGGTTCGATGTGATGGTGGAATCCATGAATAATAACAATTATCTCTTGTGCCTGGGAGTTTATTACTAATCTCTACCATGTAGAGATTACTAATCTCTTCATGTAAAATTATATGAAGCCAATTTACTGTATTTTTCTTTCATTAACATTTTTTTTTTTTGGTTTTTTGAGAGAGGGTTTCTCTGTGTAGCTTTGGAGCCTATCCTGGCACTCACTCTGGAGACCAGGCTGGCCTTGAACTCAGAGAGATCCACCTGCCTCTGCTTCCCAAGTGCTGGGATTAAAGGCATGTGCCAACCAATGCCTGGCTCCTTAACATGCCTTTTAAAAGAAATATTAACTGTGACTTTCATGATAATAAGGAAAGCTGCTGAGGAAGAAACTCAACTCTCTTAAGTGTGCTGGATGAGAAGTTAACCAACATGAAAGTTAAGAATGGGATGTTAAGGATGGGTCTTATTGTTAGAAATGCTTAAGATTTATTTCTATTTTATTTAAGCTAAGCTGTTGTTAGCCAAATGATTTCTCCCTTTGACAGCTTTTCAACTCTTCTTTGGTGCCTAATTTCTATAGTACTTTGAAATCTTTATGGATGGTTTAAAGAAAGCATAGTCAGTGCTGTTCTAGCCCTGAACCTATGCTCCAGGAGGCCTTGCTCAGCTCAGTTTTATACCCTCTAGTTTCCTGCCACCCTCTTGGGGAAACTGAATTTCTAGAAACTAAAGACTTCAGGTGATTCTGTGTAACATGGTAATTGTTTTTATGTAGGGTAGGATGGGCAACACTCTTGAAATAAGCTGTGCCTTGCTCTAAGTCACTCCATTTTGTGTAATATTTCCCTTACCCAGAGAGAATTCTTTTGTAAAGCAACATTTAACTCAAGTTTGAGCATACATGAAGACACAGAAACACTACTGTGGAGAGCATGTTAACTGCGTCACCCATGAGACACAGGCTGAAAAATAATTTAGTCTCAGAGTGGAAAGTGTTTCCCTTTATCGATTTACTAAAGTAAACCAGGACTATTATAATGTATGCAAATTATATTAGAATTATGAATATTAATAACTAAAATAATACCAGGAAAACTAGGCTTGAGACCTTACTGGAAACAGCAGACTGAGGAAAAGGTACAACTCCTCACCAGGACCACATTAGGCACAGGGCAACTAAAACTGTGAGGCTGAGAGAAGGATGAAGAGATTTGAGAGACATCAACAGATGTTAAAGATACTATAAAGTAGCCCAACAGCAGCATTGTAAGAGTTCCAGAAGAAATTAGAACGAGGCATAGAAAGCATTCCAAGAAGCACTGTTAGTAATTTTATAAAGATATGAATATAAAATCAAGATGTATCAGACTTTCTCTTTTGGACCACCAACCAGCTGTAAAATCATGACACAGAGACTTATTAGTTACAAATGCTCTTTTAACTTAAATTAACCTGTTTCTCTTTATCTACCGTTTGCTCCAGTGCCTTTTCCTTTTCTTTCCTTCCATACATCTTACTTTCACCGCTTGCTTCTTGTATCTGGCTAGCTGGTAGCTGTATGGCTTCTTGCCCCAGCATGTCTTACTCTTTCTCCTCCTTCTCTGAACTCTCCCATTCCTCTCCTATTTATTTTCTCCACCTGGCTGCTCCACCTATCCCTATCCTCCCTAGCTTTTGGCCCTTCAGCTTTTTATTAGACCGATCTGGTGCCTTAGGCAGGCAGATGAAACAAATGCACTACATCTTTACATAATTAGACACACATCCTTACATCATTAAACAAATTCAGCATGAAAATAATGTAACACACCTTCACACAGTTAAAGTAATATTCTGCAACACAAACAAAAGTAACAACTAGTTAAATATTCCACAACACCAAAAAGCTCAACAAAGTCCAAAATTAGCATAAAGGGATTGCATGAATCATTATAATCGGACATTTGAAAGAGGAGACAGAAAAAAAGCTGACAGCAAAGGCAGAAGAAGCATACAGCAGGTTCTTCATGATAATACAGAGACTTGTCTACAGTAATTTTAGAGACTACTTGACAGTGGATAAATGTATCCAAAGTGCTAAAAGAAGAGAGCAAAAACTTGTCAACTAAGAATTCTCATCCTGGCAAAAGTACTCACTATTCTACAAAGTTATAGAGAAATTACTATCTTTTTGGATAATTAAAAAGAATGAGGCAACTTGTTACCTCCAGACTCGCCATGCAAGTCAATCTTGCAGGTTAAAGGAATAATACCCTAGAGAATAATTTCAAGCCCTATGTCAAAATTTCGAGTATTTCAATAACAGTGAGTATATAAGCAATTAAGGAAGCTAGTATTTTGATGTAACTATTTGAAACCATACTCTTTGTTTCCTATGTGATTTCAGACAATATTGTAATTAAAATACAATCATTCTGTAAGCTAATAATACTTTGGAAATAGTATGGCAACACCAAATATTTTTCTATATATTTTAAAGAGTAACTAATGTGACAGGATTATTTTGTGTTAGCCAGAAATGGGAGGGGTATAGCTGTAAAGGAATCATTTAGAGTAGGCAGACATAACATCAGAATAGTATAAGCTTGGGACATTAATTGGAATCTCTGTGGTCACAAAAAGGAGTGAGAAAGAAAGGTAAGCATGAAAAGTCAGCCAAGAAGAAGAGCAATGCCGAAAACAAGAAACAAAATCTCCAATGCCTACAGAAAACTAATTTCAGAATTATTGCAAATTTAAGCCAATTAAATATTCTAACTAAAACAGAGGAGTTGGGAGAGTGTATAAAGAAGCATCGACTCAGTGGTTCAGGACCTATGAA
The DNA here is from genome assembly GCF_003668045.3 of Cricetulus griseus. Taxonomy (NCBI): domain Eukaryota; kingdom Metazoa; phylum Chordata; class Mammalia; order Rodentia; family Cricetidae; genus Cricetulus; species Cricetulus griseus. Next base: position 36,714,251 of record NW_023276807.1, on the reverse strand, counting down.
TGTGAGTATCCATGGGTGCCTGGGTTAGTGCAGGTCTTCTTAAATTTACCATTCTACTGAGTCACTTTACAATCCATTTCTAGAAATGAAATCACCTGGCAACCTCTCACCCCCTACTCTAGGGACTGGGGCAAATGTATTCATTGAGGCAAATGTGAGGTTCTGAAATTGAGGTGCTAATGCAGTCAGCTTAATTAAAGTATTTTTTCTCCCTGCTTAAAACTTTAGGAAAGGTATCAGAAATCTTTATGAAGGTCAATTGAGTTCATTCAGAGAAGAAATGAAGTTGTGACCCAAAATTAAAGATGTCTTTTCTCCATCTGCTTGCTAAATACATAAAGTGGCTAATGAGAAAGATTAACAGTAACATTTTTGCTTTGTTTTGCAAAGGGAGATTTCAGTCAAACCCACCCTCTCCCTGTATCTCTGTGGGCTATGTATGTTGAGAAGTGGCTCCATCAGTTTGCTTTGGTTTTTATTATAAGTTCATCGTCCTCACTGTGTTTTCTGTGGAAATAATTGAATAAAAGAATAAATCTTCTATCTGGGCCTGAATGCATAAATTTCCAAGCCTCAAAATTACTCTGTGATTCTCATCCAGTTAGGGTAGGGATGAGCTGTAATTTCACCTCTAGAGGTAGAGACATGAGGATAAGGAGTTAAAGACCAACTTGGGCACAGAGCAAGCTCAAGACTAGCATGAAGTATATACACCAACCTATCTAAAGAACAAAATTCCACAATAATTAATCCTGATTCTCATAGTTATTATTCCTTTGATACTGAAAACAATGTGTTATAGCTCACATTTTAAATGAGTTATGATAACACTATATGACATTTCAAAATATGTACCTATAATTTATCCTCACTGATGTTTTTAAATATATAAATGCAATCTTACCTTCCTTCATTTATGGTGAAAAAACAATCTGAATAATTTTTTTTTACCTATATACTTGGTATTCCTTAAAGGTAATTTTCACTATGTATTTGCTGTATGTTTTATACACACATTCTTGTTTAATCATCACAAAAAACAATTGGCTGCATGAATCTTTGAGTTAAATGAGTGTAGGTGATATTTTTCTACTTTGTAGATGTACTAGGTACTATTAGACCAGTGGGAAGTTTGTTAAAACTATCAAATTCCTGCATCTTAAAAACCAAACAAAAGAGAATAAAAACACTATGAGTCTTGGCTCCTCATTTTTTAAAACAAGAATCAATTAGACTGCTCATAGAGTGCCTGTTTCTCAATGGTTGCTAACATTATCTGCTGTTACCATATATTGTTTTCTCTATATAAGTCATGGCTTACACCAGGAAAGGTGGAGGTAAAATTTGTAGCATCAACTCATTAGTCATTTGAATTCATCTGATTAATTGTGCTTAACAAAAACATACAATGGAATGGCATATCTTTGTAAGTTATTATGATACAGATATATTAGCTGTAGTAACTAAAATAACATACAAAAAAACCTAAAGCATGTTATTCCAGGTAAAAACGATTAAATTTCCTAGCTATAGTAAATCACACACCCAGACACTCATATTCACATATTCTTTCAAACACTTCTTAGTTATTACAAGTCAATCATTTTCCAGATTCTTCTCTAGGCTATGTAGAAACAACCAAAGTAGAATTGTTTCATGAAACATTTGAAATTAAAAGCAAACACAAAGGGCTGATTTCATATGATGACCTACTAGTTAAAATATACACAGGATCTTCATGGATAACCCCACCTGAGAAGAGTAAAGAAGGATCGCAGAGATGTGATGCATGAAACACATATGACTTAAGAGATCTGACAAGGGTGAACCTGACCTTGTAAATGAATAATCAAGTTGACATAAGGCAGATATGATGAGAGATGGCATGGCTGTAGATAGAACTCTAAGAAATTCCATGGTGATCCAGGAGAAATCATTTGCCCAGTGAATCAAGGAATTAGTGAAGAGGAAGTCAGCCTGTGTCCAGCCACCCAGAGTTGGCTTCTTCAGGTCAAAGGGCACAGCTTGCTTTTTTCTCCTGGTAACAATGAGCCACAGGTTTAACACAAGATGAGACTTGTGTTCTGGGCAGATTATTTGGACACATTTGAAAAGATGCAGCTCTGGCCCAGCAGTCGGGATGCCAGAGAAAGTAGAGGAAAAGGAGGGAAGGTCTTTGTTACTGAACCAGATGAAAGGTTTTGGGCTGAAGTGGGTCTTGTAAGGAGTTATGAAGAAAAAATAACAAAAAGTCTTTTATGGCAATCAAGTGGAAACACCCTCAACTGTGACTCTTAAGTATATGATAGTAGAGAATTCAAAATGGAATATTAATGCATATAAAGCATGTCTTCCTAATGAAGCATCCATGCAGAGCATCTACAAGAGAAATACCACAGCTTGCCTCACAATGAGAGGGGCACCAGGATTACCTTAATCAGCTGGTACCCTTGGAAGCTATTTGAGTGGTAGCCAACACAACATGACAGCCTGGAGAAATAGGTGTCTTATTTGGGTTTGCTTTTCTCAAAAACTTTGATATTTTGCTCAAATTAAGTCTTTACTATGAGAGAATTTTCTGTGCTTCTAGGCTAACAGCAGCCTGGACTCCTGGTTATTTGGTAACAATACCATACTCATATTTATTAGTTTCAAAATTTTTATTATTTCACATGTAAAAGTGTTTTGCATACACTTATGCATGTGAACTACATGTGTGACTGATGTCTGCGGAGGTCAGAAGAGGATGTTATATCCCCTGGGACTAGACTGAAAGAAGGATGTTAGGCTCCATGTGCGTGCTGGGAATCCAATCCTAGTACTCTACAAGAGTAACACATCCTCAACCACTGAGCACACTTTTGATCATCTCACTAGGAACAAAAGCGTCATCTACTGAAAACTGTCAGTGTAATTCATCTGGAAAGTGTGGGACTATTCTTGATGACTGAATGCATAGTGGACATACTGGACTCAATTTACTGTAAAAAATGTGATGTGTCTTGGTGTGATGGTGGCTGTGGGAGGTGTGTGTGTGTGTGTGTGTGTGTGTGTGTGTGTGTGTGTGTGTGTGTGTGCATGTGTGTATTTGTTAAGAGAAATGAGGGAAATGGTCAGTGTTTACTGTCAGTCTTACAAAATCTAGAACCATCTGGGAGAGGGAGTTCTTCACATGCCTATGAAGTAACTGTTTTTATCATAGTAGTTGAGGTGGGTAGACCAAATATTGCTGGAACCATTCTCTGCCTGGAATGCTGAGCTGCTTAAATTGGACAACTCGAACTGAATATAAGGAAGCTTCATTCCATTCTCTCTGTCTCTTGAATGCAGTGTAGCTAGAAGTCCTGTTGCCTTGATTCCCTGCCATGATGGAGTGTTTATTGGATTAAAGAGAGAAACAGAGAAACAGAGATAGAGGGGTAGGGAGCAAGGGAGGGAGGGAGGAAGGAAGGAAGAGATGGAGGAAGTAAACACTGCCTTGAATAAGTTGTTTGTCAGATATCACTGTGACAGGAAAAGAAAATAGCTAGGGCAATCTCTATCCTTTTTGTATACTCATAATTGAAAATGGCCAGTGGAAAAGAACATCTTCTGCTTTATAGTCAATGTTTGATTTTTTTTCAACAGAGGGGATTGATTCCTAGAAATAAAACAATGCATGAGATCAGTATCAACATGTTTTTAATGACCCATGTGGGGTGCTGCCAAGACGATTGATATAAAATCCCTGAGTATAGAGGTTTCTTTATGGTATATAATGGTGTGGTTTTCTGATGTTTCCATTAATATTGCCAGAACTAAGTGGTGCATATCCTAGAACAGTCTCAGGAGATGGATTTGAGTTGCTCTTTACTGACCTTCCAACACTTTCGGCTCTGTTGGTAGCTTCCTGTGGTCACAGCTGCGCTAAATCTGACAGATGAATACAGCAGTAAGGTTGATTAGTAAACTCCCTGAGAATCACACTCAAACTCCTAGAAATAACCACAGTCCCCTACTCCAAAGACTCCTCAAGTGATCACTATGTTATCAGAGCTTTAAGCAGACCTGCAACTTTGCCAGATTCAGACTACAAAAGGAAAACATTTTTCTGCATTCATGAGGCATATCTAGAATCTTATAGTCATTTGAGGCACTATGTTTCAAGACAAGAATTGTTGAATTTTAAATTGGAGTGTGCCCACACTACAATCCCAAAGGATCCTTGCTACCTATCCTTTTTTTTTTTTTTTTTTTTTTTTTTTTTTTTTTTTTTTTTTTTGGTTGATAGTGACTTGCTAAATTCCTGAAAGAATTCCATTTAACAACAAAGGGGATTTACTATAGCAATGTATTTGCATTATGTTCTTAAGATTATAATTTGTAAAATCATAACCATACAAAGGAATGTGTGTGTGTATGTGTACACAAGGAACATGTATGTGTTTGTATACACGAAGTGTATATATGAACAAATAACGTGTTGAGATAGCACTCAATTGGAATACAATAGCGGATGTCAGCAACAATGAAAGTATTCTATAGATGAATTGTGTGAAAACATTCCCTGTTTATAAACCAGATCATTAACATGTCTCTTTGCACCCCTGTAAACGTGATTTCTACTGATTGTTGTTCTTTTAACTCCAACCCCTGCACATTATTCCTGCTGTTAATAATACCAAACACAACTGAGAAAATCTATAGTGTCTCTGGAAATATATAAAAAGAGTGGATTTGTGGTCTACCCTGTGGGCTTCCACGCTTCCAAGAGAACATTCATAACATTCACATTGTGGCCTACAGGCTGGAGTACAGAATAAATGGATGTCACCTTGTAGGTTTTTCTGTTTCCAAATTAAATTTAAATTACCATTTCCATGTTCACAGTAGCTCTGTCTATTTTTTCATTGCTTCATAGACAAATGTTTTGATTGCAGTGATGGAAATGAAAACCTCTCTTAGTGGAACTTCAAATTTCTATAACCCAAAGCTCTGAGTTTTTCCTATGAACTACACTGAAGTTTAGCTACTGTAAAATATTGGTTCCCAAAAATCTTTAAGCACAAAGGAGTACATAAAAGCATGGGAGAACATTACATGCACACAGGGAAAAATGTATATTCTCCCAAAGTTCTTACTTCAGTCTAAATTTTTCAGGAGATGTACAGCAAACAGGTTTATAACACTAAATATCTCTAAGTGTTGTTGTTTGATATGTTCCTCCCTGTTCTTATATAATTTAAGCATTCACAGAAAATCTTTACAGTTCAAAATTCCTCCTCATTGTCAGAATAAATACCAAGTAGGAGACTCTAAATATTTTTATTTTCTCTCTTTTCGTGGATTTAAAACTATCTAAGAACCACTTAAGTAATTTAAAACAGGATTGTAAATTATAAATCTTATTTGATTATCTCAGATTTTTATTTAATATAAATGCAAGCCAGAGGGAAATAAGAAATACCAAAATATTATATTATCAAATAAGCAATTTGCAATAGAGTTTCTTTATTAAAATCACCAATTATTATTTTACATAAAATTTAATTGAGGTCATTACCCTTCTGGCAAGTGGTTTAAAAAATTCTTCCTTATTATAAGATTCGTTATTGTAGTATTTTCCACCCAATGCATTCTTTCCTATATGATTTTATTCTATTTATAAGGATAATAGATATCACTCATAATTTGGTTCAATTCATAATCAAATTATGTATTTATATGTCAATCAAGAAAAACGTTATCAATTTATGTCTCCACTTTGAAAAGTGTTTCTTTTATTTCTGAGTTTATGTTGTATTTACATAATTTTCCATTCACTTTTAATAAAGTTGACAGCATAGTGAGTTTATTGTGTATACACTGACCATTAGTAACACCTGCCCCCCACCCAAACCCAAATACCCAGACATTCTGACAATGCCCTTACATTCTCTGTGGCAGGAACATAGAATACCTGTGCATTCAGAACAAATGAAACTAAACAATTATTTTGCTTTCTTGGGCTACATATCTCCATATATGCTTTTAATCCCATCACTCAGGAGGCAGAAGCAGGCCTCTATGGTCTCTATGAAGAAAGAGGCTCTGGCAAAAAACCAACCAACCAAACAAACAAAAATATGTAATGTTAGAAAAGCAAAATTAAAAAAAAACACCTTAGGACCTGCAGAATAGTAAGCACATAAATGCAAATGCAAACTCCTTTAGGGAGAAGTTCTGACACATCAATAAACCTCTTGCCTTGTAGATATCTGGTTTCATTAACCTTGAACATCAATTGATTACAATCCTTTCCAGTTAAATACAAGTACTTCAATTTCTATAGTGCAAACCCACATTATGCAACTTGTTGGGGTTTTCCTGACCATTCAGATTCACAGTAATTTATGTGATGTTTTATCTAGGTCTGATATGAATTTACCACCTTTTCTATTTTCATACTATAATAATAAATCATTGTCATGCACTGCTCTGTACAAAGGATAAAACAAATGACGCCAGAAGGTCTATATCCCAGAAGTACTAAAACATTATTTAGTTATCATATGTCTGGGCCCACATGTAATAATCTGGAAATATGCTCTTCCCAGCCACGAATTCTAGGATCTCAGAACTTCTATTGTCTTTTAGATGCCAACTGATTACCTCTGGATACCTGACCTCAGTGGGGAATGGCTCCAATTTGTATAACTAAAGATCTGGGCCAGGCGGAGTCTACACCTACCTTGAAGGCTTGTGAGACATGCCAGTATGCAGTGTCTGAGGGCTAGTGAGTATGTACTGCTTAGGAGTGTCTCTAGGAGTAAAGGAACTATTTCCTATTCATCCCTTAATACTTGATAATAGATGTCTTCTGCCATTACCCCCAATTTTGGATGGTTACTTAAGATGAAGCTTCAATAAACTGTGGCATTCAATATTGACTGGGAGCCATACAGTTATGAACAGATGGATGTCTCTGTCTCATCCTTAACATCCTTGGGTAGCTAGGTCTTCCTTAATCCACACTCCCCCACTCAGAGTAGGACCTGGGGCTGTTGTGCTAGTTCCTATCACAGCCCCAAAGACATGAGTCTGGAATAGATGGCCCCTGCAGTGTGGGGCTAATATAGACCAGACCTAGATAATCATAAAAACTGGGTGAGATTACTCAGTGTTAAAATTGCTTACTATGAAACTGAGATGACCTGCTTTCAATCCTGTAGTCCAGGGTGGAATAAGAGAATGGAGGCTGATATACTGTGGCACCCATGTATCTGCAAATGTGTGTGCATGCGTGTGTGTGTGTGTGTGTGTGTGTGTGTGTGTGTTTGTGTGTGTGTGTGTGTGTGCAAAATTAAAAAGTACATTATCATAGAGGTATATGGTTTATTAATGCACTTGCCATTATGTTTGCAGGATAAAAACACGTAAAGGCTCAGACTATCAGTTGTTATGTTCTACAAAAGTGAAGATGTAAATATTTTTAAATGTCAGCATTGACTAACAAATCACTATATATATATATATATATATATATATATATATATATCATGTAAGAGATTTGCTTTAGATAATTTCACATGATGCAAAGTTCTGTTGAGGGGATTCTATTTTTCAACTAAAATGTGCTATTAAATGGCACATGTATTTTCATTGCAGAAAATATACCCCTTAGAGGATAGACAGGATAGAATAAATACAAAGAAATAGTTTGTAGTTAACATGTATGCTGAGTTCTTTAGTGAGTGTTATGTTGTATCACCTAAGATGTTAGCAGGAATATCTCACTTGTTTCCTGTATATTACTTCTTTCATATTTATTTTCATTCTTTTTATTACACATTTTTTGCCCATACAACAATATATAAACTGTGGTTAAATCGCAGAAAATATACAATCTATGTCAACAGTTATCAATATTATTTTGCTAATTAAATGACTGAATCATGGAAAATGAAATCATGAACTCTCGAACACAAAACACAAACAACAGCAGCAATACACATGCAATTGTTTCATTATAAACCAGTTCTCTTGAATAGTGTCATTCAAATTGGAGAGTATAGAATTTAAGCCAGAAAATATAGTGGTGTGTTCTAAATTCTTATCAAGTTTTACTAAACTTATGAAAAGTCTCAGCCCTCTTGTCTGCAGAATAGGTGTGAACATAATATAGTCGGCTATTATATGTGGAGTGTTTAGTATACCAAATTGTATAGTGCATACCTAATAAATCACATTACTTTCTTAGTACATTGTTGTTTTCAGACATGATCTCATGTGTGGTCCTGGCTTTGTAGATCCAACTATATGGCCAAGGCTAGCCTAAAATACATAGATCTATTTATTTCTTCTTACTAAGTGTTGGGATTACAAACATCAGCCACATTAGAGTGATAATGATTTACTCTTAAACAATACATTATTTGCTAGACTAAATATCTTTAATTTATTATTTTAGTTGTTCTTTGTAAAGGAGTCACACTGATTGTAGACCAGGGTGTCTTTGAGCTCATAGGAGCTATCTGCTTTTTGTTGCTATCTTTGAGTGTTGGGTTCAAAACTGTGTGCTACCATACCAGGCTAGATGTAATGGTCTTAAATTTAACTTTCCACTTCTGATCATGACTTTGTGTACTGATACATTAAATTTGTTAATTTTAAATGGTGCTACCATTTATATAAGAAGAAAGGACTTTTATATATTCATTTCACCAGAAGTTTTGTAGTATGTATATATTATTCAGGTTTGACATGATCATTGTAGTTTATTCAGAACAGCTTATTTGGAGACCTCATGAAATTTGGCCATGTGGAATGTCTTTGCTGAAGGAAGAAGGAACTCACAGGGCAGATTTAACACATTTTCCATGGTACAGTAGGGATCTTCAGTGGTGTAACTTTTTGTGAGTTTGCAGGACTCTTTGTTTATGTAGCTAACTGCAAATTGCTCACAAGGTTTTTCATTAGTGTATTATAGTTGCCTTCAAATCACTAATGATACAGTAATTAATCTCAAATAACTGAGACTTACCTAACTGGACTTAGTTGCAATTGTTTTCTCTATTGCTACTCTTTGTTCGGACTGAAGATATTTCCTTATTTTTTTTTACTAGAAAAGCCTCATAATAATTTATATAGCCAAGTGGCAGAGCAGAATCCAAACTCAATTAGTAGGAATTACTATATTTTCACTTCCTTACTCTGTAAGTTGCTGAAATATTTGCTATGTCTTAACACTGACTGAAATAAAAACAAGAGAGAGTAATTGGGTTATTCATTAGTATGTTCATTCATGTACTATACATTTGTATGTATTCCATTGAGTCTCCTAGTCTAGATCTCCAGTCAGATGGGGGATGACTCCTGCAACTTTTCTTGTCCCTAAGTCATCTCACTGACAGCCTCTTTCGAGCTACTGTGCTGTGCTTTCCCCATCTCTGCCAACAGGATTTGTATCATTTTAGTTGTTTCAAGCAACAGCTATTCTCCTGCCTTAGCTGTCTCTTTTGCTCATAGCACATATTCCATCAACTAGATACCTTGGTAGTTTTGCTACCGGACTACATATTGTATTCCCCATGGATACTGTGCTACTACAGACCTACTAACGTCTCCTCCTGTTTGGTTTATCACAATCCACTTTTGAAGCCTGTTACCAAACTTCTAGAGGAATACACTCTCACAATCTATTCTATAGCTGAGCAGAGTAGTAAAAATTCCAATCAAGCCCTTTCACATGTATTGTCTGAACTCACTAGTGCCATCCTATTTAAATCTGAATGGGAGTTCAAGTCTTTACTATTGCCACCAAGTTTGTACTTTATGGGGTTATTAACTACCTCTCTGCAGTCTGTCTCTGTCCTCACACTACTTCACTCATAGTGCTCATAGTGGGTACAGTTTCTCAAACATTTTGAAAATCAACCTCTCTCTCTCTCTCTCTCTCTCTCTCTCTATATATATATATATATATATATATATATATATATATGACATGGATCTTGGATTTAGAGCTGTACACTCTTGCAGAAGAGTAGAGTTCCATTTCCACCATCCATATTTGGTTGTTCACAGCTACCTGTAACTCCAGCTTCAAGGAATCCAGTATCTCAGTCCCCGATGGTCATTGTACTCCCTTGCATATCTCTCCCACCCATCTCACCCACATGCGTTTAATTTAAAACTATGAAATAATTCTTTTGGAAAAGTAGTCAAATGTGCTATGGCATTGGCGATATTTCTTTCTGCCTGGAATAAACATCTCTCTGTTAGACACACAGCTCATCTACATTTTTGCTCAGCCACATCAGTTTAGTGCCCTTCTCTAGTCTCCCTCCTTATCCTGCTGTCTTTCTTCTGCCTTATCAGACAAATGTACAGTCAATTCTTATTCAGAGATCTTGTGTCATTGAGTTTCCTCATTTGCTAAAATTGATTTGTAGCCACCAAATCAATACGTGTGGTATTTTTTAGACTTTTGTGGGTATGAGCACAACAGCAAACATTTTTTAGTCATCCAGTCTGTATGCATGTTCACAGCTAATACTGAACACGATGATGCACTCCCTCCTCATTTTACCTCTTGAATATATTTTCTGTGGTATCTCTACCTCCATATTTTGAACATCTTGGCCCGTCTTTAGGTGACCTTTGCTATCAATAGTGCCTTTCAAGCATGTTACTAAAGAGTCAGCATGTTCCTAACATATAAAGGCTATGACCTGCTTTCCAGAAAATATGTGTGTGAGGTAAGCATTATTCAGGAAATGAATCACAGTGGTCTTAACACAGATGAGTCAGTTTTTGCCCTACAATAATGGGTCTCTAAATAGCAATGCATGTTCAGAGAAGCAATGTGTTATTTAGCCTCCCTCAAAGGTGTTGTGACACCACAGTAATTTGAACCAAATCCTGCATTTATTTAAGGGGCAAATTTTTAGCAGTTGCTACTCAGCATTGGCAATTTTATAGAATGTAAGTGCAAGTAATGTGAATCAGTTGTGTTGAACAATCATTATTGTCTGTCCCCAGTAGATGGTAAGTTCCATGAGGACAGGTATTTACAGTTGATTGCTGTATTCCCAATTTATAAAATGACCTCAATAGATACATCCTAAAACAAGAATGGACTAATAGGTGGAGCAATTATGAATGATGAATAAGTAACGAATTATTAAATATGAATAAGGAAAATATCTAAGCATGTAAATAACATAACATAAATGAATAATGATTAAATAAATAAACCAGTTATGACCTTTGTGGCCATGCAGTACCAGGCTAGCCTTTATTCTAGTAAAGTGGAATTAAAAAATGAATAAGATATGAGCTTTGCTCTTGAGGCTTTCATAATTAAGAGAGTCAGCTTAAATATTTAAGAAAACTACAAGCTGTCTCTCTCATTCCAATCTGGCAGGTGTATTTCATATCCATTTAAATTACTGCATGTTGAGTGTGAATTCATTTAAGGCGGTCGATTATTTTTAACATCTGCATTTACTGTCAGAATATAAACTTTAGTGATTTTCCTCATTAGCCATTACTCATCAGTGTAACACTATATTGTAAAATCATGTTTCCTAGTGTGTATGCTCTATGTTGACTACTTGGGCATTGTGTTATGATGCTTATTAGCATGTGACCTTTTACAGTTGACCTATCTGCTTTGTTTCAGTTTCCTTGTTTGTTTTTAATGGGGAAAATAATAGAATCACTATTCTAATATTTAATTAAAAATAATCTCTTTGGTAGAAGTGCTGTATATTGTGGTTAGCTACTGGAGCCTTTTCTGCAAGGGAAAATTATATGTTTCAGATGTTTAAAATAAACAAAAAGGATGATTCGTAACGAGCATTAAGTGGAAGATACATTGGCCTTAATTTAATTTCCTGTAATATTTCTGGTGGGCCCAAATATAGATTTTTGCTACATGCTGACTTTAAATTTACTTTAGAATAAGTTTTATTAGAACTTTATAATTTTGTATCAACATATGCAAATGTGCACAGATGTTCCATTTCAGTGGTTACATTATAAATTGAGAATGATTACTATGAATATCCATTTTCTTTCAAAATCTATCAGCATGCATTTTACATTAAACAGAAATGGATTATGCTGATGGGTTAACTCTTATGTGTCCATCCAAGCCCCTAATTTTTCTTCATAAATTTATTTAATATTAACATACTAAGAACTAGTCTATGAAATTTAAATGTGAATCAACCTATTTTTCTTTGTTAAACTCATACTTCAGTAGAAAGTAGACACTGGAATTCTCTGGAGAGTTTCTCTCTTTCCCCAGTGTAGTAAAGGACTCAATTTCTAGTCATCTTGGGCTGCTGTAACAAAGTGCCACAGCAGTGGTGCAGTGGTAAGTGTTCTAGACATTGGCATGGTAAAGAGGGGCATATTACTAATTTAAATAGTAAATGTCAAGTTCTCTCTCTCTCTCTCTCTCTCTCTCTCTCTCTCTCACACACACACACACACACACACACACACACACACACACCTCAGCATGTATCGCTTACAGCCCTAGATATTAAGAAGTCTGAGATCAAAGGGGATAGCATCTTTGGAGTCTGGTAATGGTTGCCTGTCTTACACATGATTTCTTGCAGGTATCTTTCAGATGGAGATACCATTTCTCACAGCATCTTTTCTCATAGAGCCCTCACACCCCAGGAGGATTCTGTTGCTTATCATATATTTCTTCTTGATTTATATCTGCTGTAATGTGTAATAATTGATTTCATGTTAATTTTAAAGCTTTTCAACTCTTCCAGGTTATGGTATCACATGAAATTCCCCCAGTATTTGTTGTACTGTTGATTTTGGTCATCGAGTTTTGCTCAGTACATGAAGATAGAACTATATGACATGGCTTATTGGCGGGTTGATTATTATCACACAATTTTTTCCTTGTAATTTGATATCCTATATAGACAATAATGTTGGGAGATGTTATTCTGTATTTGGTTCTCTTATTGGTTGATGAATAAAACACTGATTGGGCAGGCAGGAAGATAGGCGGGGTTAGGAGAGGAGGAGGATTCTTGGAAAGGTAGGCAGAGTGAGCCTGCAGGACAGAGTCCTGGTGCTGCCAGAAACATGAATGCCATGCTGGGCATTACTAGGCAAGCCACAGCCTCGTTGCGATACATATATTTATAGAAACAGGTTAATAATTAAGAAAGAGCTAGCCAATAGGAAGCCCAAGTCATTGGCCTACAGTTTCATAATTAATGTAGAATGTGTTCATTTGGGGCTCAAGGGCTTCTGGACCTGCCAGGCCAGAAAAATCATGCAAACACAATAAAAATATTGTGGCTAAGATTCCCAAGGTTGGAAAATATAGCCCTATTTTATGGATGAATCTTTACATGAATGTCCAAGGCTCTTTGGAAAGAGTCTAGGTTTCAAGAGTTATCTGTAACAGTTTTGGCATCTTTTGTTCCATTCGTGTAATGACTATTCTTCACTGTGAACTTGACAACATCTGGAATTAGCTAACATTCAAAAATGGAGAACACAACAGTGAGGGATTTGCACTTAATTTGAAGAAGGAGGATCCACTTCTAATCTTGACTTGAGAAGCCACAGGCCTTTAATCTGGGTTTTAGGTAGGAAAATGACATACACCTTTAATCTGGACAGCACCTTTTGCAGGAAGCTTATATAATGACTCAGAAGAAGGAAACCTCTGATTTTTGCTATTGTGTTCTTGCCCTGCTAGTAAGTCCATTCATTTACTGGCATTAGAGCTCACTTCTTCAGGATTCCAGCATATACTGAAGACCTGCTCAGACATCCAGCCTTCTGGATTGAGAAACTACTGAATTCTTGGACTTTCTGTTTGTAGCCAGCCACTGTCAAATTAGTTAGACTGCAGCCTGTGAGTTATTCTAATAAACTATAAATTCCTTTGTATATATTAAAATAATCTACAATTATCTTTCATTATATTGAAGGCATACACATTTCTTATTGAAATTCATGTGAAGTACACATATGTGTATATGTGTGCTTACCATTTATTATATGTTCGGAAAGAGAAGGATTGATTTGTCATATATACCCAATCTTCACTAATTTTACATTTCCTATTTTAAACTTAGTAATATGCCCTTCTTTACCTTGCCAATGTCTAGAACACGTATCACTGTGGAAATAAAATTTATCTGCTGTTGTGAACAGAAGTCATAAAGAACAGGATGGACATCAAAATTCCATATTTGATAATTAGATAATTCTAATAAAAATCCTTCTATTTAGTATTAAATAACCTGTTATGCTGATGTCTCTGGCTGTTAGAGGAATATGTCAAGTTGGAATTAAGGTCACAGAGTATATTTTAGCATAATGTGGAACAAATGTGAAGAGTATTTTTTTCTTCCTTTTTTGAATTAGTTACTTGTCTGTGGTTTGGTCTGGAGGAAAGCAGTCTCACTCAGCATTACCTCTTAGCCTTTCACCTCCTCATAACCTAGAGTAAGAGTCCACATCTACTCTGAACTTTAAATTGCTACAATTTGTTAATAGAAACTTGTTTCCAACTCTCATTTCCTTCTTTGCAAACAGAACCCAAGTCATATTTTGACTTTCTGCTCTGCACTTTGGATCAATCACTGGATGTAGTCATTATAATTTAGTTGTCAGATGAGAATTGACACACCAGGAGAAACAAAGAGTAAATATGTCTATTCCTTAAATGTTTTCTACACTTCCCTTTCTGTTATACAGCATAGGAAAAGTTTATCCTCCACATTGTCAAGCTGTGTGGGTATCAAGCAGAAAGTAAATTTATTTATGTGTATAAATTCTGATGTCAGGCTGATCAAAATCTCCATCAAAAATGTTCAGGCCTACATCAAAATCATAGGAAATAACTGCCTTTAATAAAGACTTTGGTGTTTCTTCCTTTGAATCATATGAAAAGCCAAGGTATGCTATATGCAAAGTAAAAATCCTTTCCTGTCTTTGAAAATACCAAAGGTAACTTTTAAGTGCACTTACCATTTTCATCTCTACAGATAAAATGTCTGGTAGACAGGCTTATAGAGCCCCTGCCTTTTCTCTACCATTTGAATGTTTTTGAAATGAACAACAAACATAGTTACCTTTTTAAAAAGTCCAAGAGCACTTTAAACTACCTTGGTGCTATACACTTTGAACATCTGAATGTATAATCATTATTCTCTGAAACATAGGTTTAGGGTTTGACATCCATGTTTAAAGCTATGATGCCTGATTGATGAGCATAACATCAGTAGCTGAGTACAAATGGAAAAAAAAAGAAAGAAAAAGTAAACTAAAGTAATTGTAATTTGTATATTTATTTTCCTAGGTATGAGTAGGCTGCTTAATGTCACAAATGACCAGCTTATGCATATTTGATAATCTCTTCTCAGGTTTTATTTTAATAATCTTTTCAAATAGGGATATTCATGAAAACCACCTAAGGCATGACATGTTTATTTGCCTGATAAAAAGCAGTTTTCTGATTTATGTTTTAGGACGATGACCAAAAAAAAATTCCTCTAAAAAGTGACAAATTAAGTTTTTCTTCATACTTGATTTTTTAATGGTCCTTCAAATTTAGCATACGTTTAAAATATATTTAAATGTCTTTATGAACTATAACAAGAAGACTCAAGAGGACCCATGACATCACATGGTGTGCTATGCTCTGGGAAATAGGGCCTCAAAAGACAAATGTTCGAATTTCCAATACTCTATCTGAGTTCAATCACTGAGCATTGTAGAGGAGATAACTGATAACACAATTTGTCCTCTGACCTGAACAATTGTGCCATATTATGTGTACCTGTGTACACACACACACACACACACACACACACACACACGTATACACACATGAATGTATGTTCATAAGATGACATTAAAAATACTCACTTTTCAAGCAGAGTAAACAGTTTGGGAAGAAACACACACAGGTAATATATATCTTTTAACAGTTGGCTAGCAAGTAGTGTGGAAATAGAATTGGTAATAAATAAATATATCAATAAAAAATCAGATTCATTTTTTTGATCTTTACCAATTTCCATGTGTGATAATCAAGAGGAATACACACATCTCACTGGACCTCCATGATTAAAGAAGGTTACTGCTCAGTAGCTCTTGCTTTGCTGGAGTGATTCTCAGCCAGATATTCAAACACCTGGAGGGCTTGTTAAAATTCTGATTGCAGAACCTCACACCAGAGCTTCAAATTCCAGGCCCGCCATGAGGTGAGATTTTTGCAGTTTGAAAGTCTTTCTATGCTACTGACTCTGCTGGCTCAGAGGCCACACTGAAAGAATGAGTAAGGCTAAACTGAAGGGTTCTACTTACATGACTAAGTCAGACCTTTTCAAACTTTCCAGAAAGGGGTCATGAAATTTTTTGAACTATTACAGCCAGTACTTTTAGGTGTGTCAGAAGGAGTAGTTATCTAAGTTCAAACTTGTTTGGGGGATCTCTAGAGGATATTTCAAAGCCAACTGGAATTAATTAAATTGATAGGGATTACAATCAATGCCAGAACATAATAGTAGATGCTACATTGATTCCTATGAATAATTCTAATCTAATCTTTCATTCTTCATTTATCTTTTTCTGCAAATGTCTACTTAGTGAGCAGGGAGAAAATCTGGCAAAAATATGTCATTTGCTCAAAGGTCATGCTTTAATTGCCCTCCAAACTTGATTCAATATTCCCCAATGATATCTTCAGATAATTTGTTTCAGAAAAATAGCAAAGAATAAATAAATTAAAAAACAACCTAAATTCCCATTCCTTCAACTAATGTCTACTTCCAGTCCCCAAGCAGCTTATTAGTGTATATGTGTAAACTATGTGGTCTTTTAGAACTTTGCTTCAGTGGTTCTGAACTGATAGAAACAGGGTTGAAAATGTGAGGGTTCACTGGGAGGAGGAGGAGATGGGCTCAGGGCACAGGATCTGTTTCCTATGCTGCCTTTGGAATTTATCAGCAGTATCTGTACTTGTGCACATTTTAATTTCCAGAATGTTCATTATTTCTTTCTAAAAGATAATAACCCCTGACTGTCACTGAATTCTTAAGAACATAAAATCAAAAATAGTATTTCTTGTAACTATAATTAACCAAAAGCTAACATATCCAATGCTTTATAAAGCTGATGTACACCAGAGTTAAGGATAGAAGATCACCTCTGGATCTCCCAATACATTAAATACTTTGAACATTAAAAGCAACACAGTGAGTGACAACTGAGAGTTTATTAAATTTGAATGTAATTTCAATTCATATGTTAATCTTGTTTGGTTCTGTGATTTTATTTCTTTCCTGTATAAGATGTTGCAAAAAATATGAAAGATTTTCCATAATCTTATAACATTAAAAATATTCGATAAATAATCTGAAAACATTTACTAGAAGTGTAATGTGGACAAAACACAAATGTACAGTATTTAAATGAATTTTAATATAATATTTAAGAATGAACGCTACATTGCCTTTTAGCTGACCACCTTTGTCCCTTTGTGTTTGCACGACTACACATTTTAGTTGCAAAGCAGAGCTGAAATATCCCATGAGGAGTGATTTCAGATTTTCTATATTAAATAATGTAGATATAGTAGAGGTGAAAGGGAAATGTTTCTGTAGGGAATACAGATGCTAGGAAAAGACTGTCAAGAATGATGTCTTTTGTTTGCTCTTTGTAGGTTGGAGCCTTGAAAGGATGCTGCTAAACAGATAACCAGAGCTCTGCAGGAGAACTATGAGTGACATGTCAGCATCACTTTCCTCCTACAGTGTACAGTCCTTTAGCAGGAGCTTATTATCCATCTCACACAACAATGTACAATATAGTTAACTGTAAATGTCATCTTAAAAATCCTTCAATGTTGTACACACTGCACCATGTTCAAATTAGGGATAAAGTATGACTCCACTACATGTAGGTTTTCCTTTTAAGTTTCTTGCAGTTTGTCCCTTTCTCCAAGATAGGGTAAGATGCTGATGCAACCTACTTCTTACCATTCCTTAGTCTTGGGACAACAAACAGCATTAAATACAGTAAAATCTGACCCAAGAGAAAGGAATTCAACTCTTGCTCTAGAAGACTTTTCATTGCAAAAAGCACATTGCCATTGATGGTGTGTCTGTTACTTATCAGCACGTAAATCCCAAAGATGATAATAGGTTCCATGTGTAGGCTTGACACATAAAATTTGTTTCCACTTCAGCTATTTATTCTTTGATTCTTCATAAAAATCTGAGCTCTATGTAGCACACTAATAGTATATTGTTTTCCCAAGTCAGGCAAGAAGCAAAAGTCAAGGATTTTATTTTACATTCACCCAAGTTATATAAAATAGGTTTAGAGGCACAAAGTCTTGAGACAAACTAAAGAAAAAAAAAACCTCTGGGTTTTTTTGGGGTGGTGTAAAATATTTAACTATTTGTTGGAAATGCAGTGAACATTCACAAAGTTAATCAGTTAAATTACAAAAGTAAAACTAGCTATTTCTGGTCTGAAAATTCTAAGTGAGGCTTTCTCATCTTGTAAAAGTTAATGACATGGGTTATTTTAAAATGAAACCCACAATAATTTTTTATGTCAGTTACATGTGCTCAAGACAGAAGACAACAGTGACTTACAGGCACTTTATGGCTGTGCATATTGTAAAATGAGAAAGCTGGACAACAAAATTAATGGCCATATGTCTCTGAGTCTATGGAAATGTGCTAATTTCTATTGGAGACTCATTGGTTCCACTCATTAAAGATCTGTCCTCAAGTTATAGAGTATTTGAACTCATGTCTTGATGAGGTTTGCTTTCTGACAAAGCAAGCAGAAAATGGGGTAATAGTCACTTAAGATATATTCCACTTTAAAAAACAATTATAGATTAACACAATTTTCACCCTCTCATTTCCTGATGAATAATAAATGCATTTAAATGAATATTCAAATGGACATTTAGATGATTTATCACTGGACTGACAATTTTCATTAACCATAAGTAAGGTGAATTCAAAAAGAAATAATCTAGATAGGGTTACTTCCCTTCTATGTCTGATTTAATTTTCTTTTCTCACAAATTATGTCTTTTTATACTTCTGGAAAGCTGACAGGTGTAGGTGACTATTCCTTTAAAAATTTAATGGCTTTTGTGACATTTCATGATGCTGTTTCTTTAGATGAGCTTCAGCAGGATAGAACATTAGTACAACCCCAATATATAAATTGCTCTCTCTCTGTCTCTGTCTCTCCTCTCTCTGTACCTGTCTCTCTCTCCTCTCTCTCTCTCTCTCTCTCTCTCTCTCTCTCTCTCTCTCTCTCACACACACACACACACACACACACACACACACTAGAAGAATATTCTTTTACACAAACCCACACTTAAATAAGCTGTCCTTCCAACAGGGTGGGTTTAAAAGAAAAAAAAATGGTGCATGGAAATAGATTAAAATTAAACCCTGATGTATTTATAAAAATACATTTTAGTTAAAATGCTTATACAGACAAATGACTGGCAATAGCATTTTCATCTCAATTAAGAGTGATGCTCCTTTGGGGAATGCTGTTGAGACTTCAAGCCGTGATAATATGAATCAGTACCTTTATTCTA
Organism: Cricetulus griseus; assembly: GCF_003668045.3. NCBI lineage: Eukaryota > Metazoa > Chordata > Mammalia > Rodentia > Cricetidae > Cricetulus > Cricetulus griseus. Next base: position 36,694,648 of record NW_023276807.1, on the reverse strand, counting down.
CTAAGCTTTATACTCTACATCAATAATGAGCTTAAATTATCAAGATAAGGTACACACACACACACACACACACACAGTTCTTCCATGTGAAGACAATTATTGGGACTTATAGTGCATGGTGGTGAACCTAGAGGATTAGCATAACTTTGTGTCTGGAAAATAAACACTTGCACTCCCTCTGCAAAGAAAGTTTCTAGAAATAAAATTAACCCCATCTTCAAGATCTAGGCCTAAGATATAATGACTTCACATAAGCTTTCTAGAGTGGTTGGCATTTCTAGAAGAAAGCTGTTACCCTGCAGGACATAGGATCTATACAGTCTTGACTTTTCTGGGCAGTACATTCATGCTAATATGTAATCCTAGGGAATCCAAGAATTTAAAAACATTGTTTATATCATTGTATACCTCAGGTCAACAAGGTGATTCAGAGGAGAGGACATGCCATCAAGCCTAATAACCCTTATTCAATTTGTGGGGTCAATATGCTAGAAGGAGAGAAAAAACCCCCTCAACTTGTCTTCTTACCTCCATATACTCCATAGGCACACAGACATGGACATACACACACACACACACACACACACACACACACACACACACACACACACACACACACGCATGCACGCGCGCTTGTGCACACACACACACACACACACACACACACACACACACTACATTATCTATTATGTTTTTGTAATTCTAATGTTACTTACTTATAAATATCATAGCATGATTAAAAAGCTGTTGGTAAATGCGGGTGAATGTTCTGTATGTTTTAGACAAAACAAAGAGAATAGGACACTACATTCAAAATGGAGACTCATTCCTCAACTAGTATGTTTTAAATGTAGAGGGAAAAAAAGTCAAAAAAATAAAACATAGGACAACCTTTCTCCATGAAATATAGAATGGCTATTTTATTATTTGACAAGATAAGAATCAAAAGAGAGAGTCATATTATAGATAAAACACTGCAGTGAATCAAGTTAAAACAATCCACATATGTGTGAACCTATATCAGATCTTCAAAATGCATGAAGTTAAAGCTGGCAGTACACAAGGGAAAATAAACTTATTCATGACAGAGCTGTGAAAGTTAATACTGTTAATACTATCTGTTCAGCATCTCACACAATTCCTAGAAAAAGAAATTGAAAAATAGTAACTATGGACTCGTTCTCAACAGTCAACCTACATGACACTTAGAGAACTAGCTATTGATGACCAAAGAGGGTTCATTCCGTTTAGATCAATTGGAACCTCACAGACAATCATCATATGCTGACCCATTAATGAATCTCAGAAAATTTTCAAACACTGACACTACATAAATGTGATCCCTGTGCATATGAACCTAAATTAAAATATAATTAAAGTAGATGTTTTAAATGAATTATTTATTCCCAAGTTTATTTTAAATATTTTCCCCAGTGGGATTCAATGGAGGAAGTAGACTTGTTTTGATGGAGGATGTCCTTCTATATATATGTTAGTCTTATTGGTCTGTTGAATAAAGCATTAATTGCCCAGTCAGGAAGTGTAGGCAGGGCTATGAGAGAAAGGAAAAGGAGACAGAGTGGCAGAAAGAGACTCCATGTAGCCACCAAAGGAGTAACATGTCTGGGCATTCTCCGGTAAGCCAAGACTGAATGGAAATACATAGATTTGTAGAAATGGGTTAATAATTGAGACAATAAGAAGCCCTAGTCATCAACCAACAGATTTATAACTAATATGGCATCTGTGTGTTTAATTTGTGCTGAAGGTTGGTGGGACCTGGTGGGACTAGAAAAACTTCAGCAAAAGTATTATAAGGAAGTGATTCCAGGACAACTAGAAATCCATATATAAATCATCAATCATTCACCCTGGATAAGTCCTGGTCCCACTGCCAGCCCAAACCTCAACAGATCAAGCCACATAATTGTCACCCACATTCAGAGGGCCTAGTTCAGTCCCATGCAGGTTCCCCAGCTGTCAGCCCAGAGCCTGTGAGCTCCCAATAGCTTGGGTCAGCTGTCTCTATGGTTTTCCCTATCATGAGCTTTACTCCCCTTGCTCATGTTATCCCTCCTCCCTCTCTACAACTGAACTCCAGGAGCTCAGCCCAGTGTTTGGCTGTGGGTCTGTGCATCTGCTTCCATCAGTTACTGGATGTAGGTTCTATGATGACAATTAGGGTAGTCACTAATCTGATTATAGGGAGCCCATTCCCTATTGTAAGATATCTTACTCAACCTTGATATCGGGGGGGGGGGGGAGGCTTGGACCTGCCTCAACTTGGTATGCCAGAATGGGTTGACTCCTCAAGGGAGGCATTAGCCCCTCTGAGGATTGGAGGGTGAGGTGGGATTAGGGAAGGGGAGGGCAGGAGAAGGGAAGGGAGGGAGAACTGGGGTTGATATGAAAAATGAAAACAAAAATTTTAAATAAAAAAAAGAAACAAAAGGGAGCAAGTTGAGCAAGATATGAGGTGCAAGTTAGTATGTGGTATTCTGCTGTGGTTTCTGCCTCTTTTGCTGCCTCTGGATTCCAACCCTGCTTGAGTTCCTGTCATGATTTTACTCATTCTTTGTGTCTGACCCAAGAGTCTTAAGATAAAATAAATCCTTTCTTCCACCCCCCATGAAAGCCCCAAAAACATGAATAATAAATCTTTACCCTACATGGAGAAAGTTGGAAGAGGTAGATACAAAACATTGGGGTAATTAGGAATTGTTTATTCTGTAAGAAAAAGCACACTGCCTTTAAAATCATTAATGAGTTATCAAAATTAAAATTTCTGCTTATCAAAAGATATCTTAAGTTGAAGAGAATATAATTCAGTCTGTAGGAGAAAAAAATTTACTCTCTATAACCAGCAAGTGATATATATATATATATATATATATATATATATATATATATATATATATCTGCTACAATGTAACCAAAAACAGAAATTCCACATATTTTTAAAATGTACAATAATTTATCAGGTGCTTTATAGACAAAGTACTTAAGTGATTAATAAGAATATTGAAATATAGGTGTCTGGGAAAAGAATTAGTGAGTGAAATATTGCCTTACAAGCCTGAGGACATGGTTTCAGATTCCCACAACAGACAAAAGAGCAAGACACAGCAGCATGTACATCTTCAGCCCAGTTTGGCCCTCTAGGGAGAAGTGAGGCAGGATCACCAGAAACTAATAAGCCAACTAGCCTTTTGTATGCAGCTGTGAACAGAGACCAGGTCTCAAATAAGTGGAAGGTGAGGGCCAAAAGCCAATTTTTTTCCTCTAATCCAAACATATACTGTGGCACAGGCAAGCAATATTAAATACAACAACCAACACACACACACACACACACACACACACACACACACACACACACACACACACACACAGAGAGAGAGAGAGAGAGAGAAAGAGAGAGAGAGAGAGAGAATCAGCAATCCATATGCAATAAAGTTAAACAATAATATGGAACATGTAACTGTGGTAACTGTGTTAAATGCATTGGCCACACAAAAGAAATAGGCTGAAAATATAGTAACTTAAAGAATCTTATCTCCTAGGACAACTAAGATCCAGAGCTGCAGAGTGGTGTCGGGGACAACAGAACCCTTGAATGTTGTCAGTTAGAGGGTCAAATGGTCAAAGATTTTGAAATTGAGTTGTTAGTTTCTTATGAAAAAATATATTGCTAGGTATTTATACATGATAAATTAATATATTTAGTCACCAAAGAATTGCACATTTTCAGAATGGCTTTATTCATACTATCTGAAAGAGTAGAGTGGTGCTAGAAAGATATCTCATTGTGTAAAAGTACCTTCTATGAAAGCATGGGGCCTGGAGTTCTAATCCCCAGGACCCGCATAAAAAGCTATTGTCCCAAAAGGTAGGTATTTATTTCTGTGTTGATGTGGGGAGAAGAGAGTTGCAGTAGCCACAGTGAACAACATAATAAGCAATGTGACAAGAATGTTTGAACTAGATGGACACTTGGCATAAAGTGTAGGAATAAAATACCCTCAAGTATTAATAGCTTTTTTTGGAATATTAATCTGCTATATAAGATGGGGTAAGACCATTGCATGGATAGTATGCAATTAGTGTCTCTACAGCAGGAGGGAAGATAGGTATAACTTTGGTCAGTGATGTATTTTCCTTGCAAGAAGGAGGGACTTAATTAATCCCAGAAATCAAGTGTGTGTGTGTGTGTGTGTGTGTGTGTGTGTGTGTGTGTGTGTGTGTGTGATCAGGGTACAGGTTTATGACCCTAGCACCAGGGAAGCCAAAATAGGAAGTCTACTTGAGAAGAGGCAGGGCAATGAGATATTACTCAAAAAAAAGAGCAAAATATGGAGTGTGTCTGAGGAATAAGACACCTTAAAACTGTCCTCTGGATTCCAAATGCATGCACTGGCACACACATGCAAATTTATACAAAGAGAGAGAGGAGAAGAGAGGAGAGGAGAGGGGAAGGGAGGGAAGGGAGGGGAGGGAGGGGAGGGGGGAGGGAGGGGAGGGGAGGGGAGGGAGGAGACAAGAGAGGACAGGAGAGAAGAGGGGAGGAAAGAAGAGAAGGGGGAGTAGGGGAGAGGAGAGGAGGGGAGGGAAGGCACTTAGAAATTCAAAACAATATAAACCAATCAAGAGAAAAATGTGCAAACAGTACCATATCACAATATCAAAATACCAATATGACTTGCAACTAAATGTCTTAAAGAAATCCTTTGTAATGTGTATGTAAAGGCAAGTTAATTTAACATAGAGATGCAAATTATCTAGTAGGTGTACATGTGTTTCTTTAAAAGATAACATCTACTACTCTTAAGAATAAAGGGCTATGGTATCATGAAATTGTCAGGCAAATGGCTGGAACTAGAAAAAAAATCATCCTGAGTGAGGTGACCCAAATCCAGAAAGACAAACACAAATATGGTATATACTTACTCATGAGTGGATATTAGACACAAAGCAAAGGATAACCAGACTACAATCCACAAACCCAGAGAAGCGAGGGAAAAAGCAGGACCCTAAGGAGGTCCTTATATGGAGGGCCCCAGGAAAGGAAAATAGTTAAGATATCCTGGGTAAACTGGGAGGGTTAGAAGGATAGGGATAGGGGATGGGAACCTGGGGAATGAAGAAGGCTGAATTTGGGATGGGATGGAAAGGGAGAACAATGAAGGAGATCACTTGATAGAGGGAGCCACAATGGAGCTAGGGAGAAACCTGATGCTAGGAAAATTCCTAGGAATACACAAGGATGACCCCAGTTATGATCCCTTGCAATAATGGAGAGGGGGTGCCTGAACTGGCCTTCCCCTTTAATCAGATTAGTGATAACCCTAATTGTCATCATAGAACCTACATCCACTAACTCATGGAAGCAGATGCAGTGATCCACTGCCAAGCACTTGGCTGAGCTGCTGGAGTTCAGTTGAAGATAAGGAGGAAGGATTGCCTGAAGGAGGGGGGTCAAAAGCATGATGGGGAGCACCAGAGACAGCTGGCCTGAGCTAGTGGGAGCCCATGGACTCTGTAAGTGTCTTTTGGAAAACCTGCATGGGACCAAACTAGGACCTCTGAATGTGGGTGACAGTTTTGTTTGGTGGGGGCTGCCAGTGGGATCAGGGCTTAACCCAGGTGCATAAATTGGCTTTCTGGAACCCATTTCCTATGGTGGGATATCTTATTCAGCCTTGATACAGAGAGAAGGGGCTTGTTTCTGCCTCAACTTGGTATGCCAAACTCTGCTGACTCCAAAAGGGAGGTCTTACCCACTCGGAGGACTGGATGTGGGGTGGAATGTGGCATTGTTTTTTGTCTCCTCATTTCATGCATGTGATGTCCACTCTCTCCTCACTTCACGCATGTGATGTCCACTGTCTCCTCAGTTTATGTATGTGCTATCCACTGTCTCTGCAGCTCATGCATGTGACTTCCACTGTCTCCTCAGTTCATGCATGTGATGTCCACTGTCTCCTCAGTTCACTGCATGTGTTCTCCTACTGCCCTCAGTTTACTGCATACACTATATTATTAGAATATGTTTTCTTATTGTTTCCCCTGGTGATCTTTTCTCTATGTTTTGAAAGGGGAAATCCATCCAACTTCTCAGATCCTAGTTCCAAATGCCAAGCAGAGTGTGCTACAGGTAAAGCAGTCTCTACGTGTGAAAGTCTTACAGGGTTCTAGCCAAATCCCACATAAGTGACTCCTGTTAGTGCTTTCACAAGCTGGTATAGAGGTTTCAAACATCCTTACATCAAAGCCTTCAGGAGCTGAACTAAACTGGAGATGAAGAGCAGAAAGTGACAAAAATAATTTCCACAGTAACAGAAAATAATAAAGGAAGACTGTGGATAAGGTCAAATAGTTAGTTTCGATATAGTAAAGCATAGATGATAACCACATGCCTAAAAGAACCTATGTATCAAACGCAGAAAAACTGTACTTATATGTGATATTTTATACACGTGATGCTGGGCCTATGATCTGCACCAATCTGCAGTTGATGCCATGAACTGACATCTGATTTCATATAACTCTTTTACCACCTCTTTGTGTAACTCACATTAATTTAGAAATTCCTACCAATGCTCATTAATTCTCTGAAAAACTTCAATTATTTTAAATCTGAGACTCTGTATTTCTTATAGCCATTGTGTATGTTTTAATCCAGCATGTACAATATTATACGAGAATTTTTATTAGATTATTATTTTAAAGACCCATTTATTTATGGTGTGTGTGTGTGAGAGAGAGAGAGAGAGAGAGAGAGAGACAGACAGACAGACAGACAGACAGACAGACAGACAGACAGAGACAGAGAGAGTATGTGTTCATGAGCTAAGAGGACAAATTCTTTCTTTCCATGTCATTCTAGGGATGGAATCCCCAGGTCTTTAGACTTGGCAAACAGATCTTTTATCTGGTAAGTCATCTTACTGACATTTCTGTCATTTGTTACATATGTTACACTAATGCAGATGTTGAATTTTTGCTTGGTAGTTTCTTTTTTTAAATCCTTTGAACAGAACAGGTTGATTTTTAGAAATTCACAGAGTATTATAGCAGAATTGATATAATAAAAAATATAGCTCAACCTATCTGTCTAATTGCATGCATTTCTATATTCATTTAATATATGACTACCAAATATGTGTACCTACTCAAATTAGTAAAATCATCATAATTTCATAATTTCTTTTAACTTTATGTCTTTTGTCTTAAACAATTAAAAGTTCATGAGTCCCTTTTTATTATGAAAAACAAAGAAAAGAACAAACACCAGGAGATTCTGTGTTGTTTAAGGAGCAATTTCTCATCTCCAAGGAAATGAGAAAACACCATTATTGGGGCAGTCTCCCATAGTTTAAAAATACACCTGGGTGATGTTTAATAGCAATGCGACCCACCTTGGGTTGCCAGTGGACCACTGTGAAGTTAATAATGAACAAGTGTTAGGACTACAAGGAAGTATCTGACACAGCCTACACATGTCAGCAAGGAGTTATAAGGGACTGTGGGAAGCTGTGCCAAGAACTGTTAGAGTAACCTAAGTCTCATTTGCTATTTTATTTCTAGCTGAGTTTCACTTCTCATGTCCGCACTAGTCTTTAGTTATCTTAGAGTGCTTCTCCTCTGAAGAGGTGTTTCATTAGACCCCAAGGTAGAAGAAGGTGGTGAGAATCTCTGAGCTTAATTTTGTTTCCTTAGGGTAGACTATTTGAAGATTAATCTAAGTATCTTGAAAAGCAACAAGAAGAGATTGAAATAGGGGTATGTGAGTGAGAGCAAGTCAGATCCTGAGAGATGGAGGTGCCGAGGGGCTAAGGGGTTTGGGTCAGTCTTCCTGGGAAGATGAGGATGCCCAGGAGTACTTTAGGAGCCTCGGGAGAGTGGTGAATCAAAGGTTAAATAAATGATTGCACCTCACACCTCCAGATATCTGCAATTCAAAACCCCCATTTAAAAAAGACAGCTATTTTTGAGAGGTGAAAGATATCAGATATCCTCTCACCAAAGAATTCGGACCTTCTCAATAAAAGAGATTGGTGGTCTTTGAAGTTAAGCTTTGTGAAACCAAAAATAACAGCAATCACCCCAAACACAATGACATTTATTGCTTCTTTCTTTACCCCAAAGCATTTCTCACGTTGGTGTGCTCCATTCCCCCCTCTCCATGAATGCCACTTGTCAATTGACCCCCACTCTATAGTTTTCTTGTCTGCTTTATCTCTGTGCCACAGTTCATAAGGGATGGAAAGTTTGCCTACACCTTGTCATTTCTATGAAAAGGAAAAAATTAACTCTCTTGTATTCCTTCTATTCATGATTGGCGCAAGATAAGACAGATAGTAACTGAGATTACAAGAAAGTGACAGGCTCGCCCAAGACATGCAGAGCAAAAGACTGTATCTGCCCAATTAGATATTTCATATCATTCTCTATAATAAGGAATAGATCTGCAAATTATGTGAGAATCATCATAGACCCTAGTATAAAGGTAATAATGGTACCAGCAGATGTCTTTTATTATAAAAATCATATCTATTGATTCAGTGGCTTCCCAAAAGTCTCAAGGAGGGGGAGGTGTTATGTATGATCACACAAAGTGAACACATATATCCTACAAATGGCTTCAGAAAACTCAAGAAACCAAATGGCTTAGCTTACATGAAAAGTAAATGAACTAAAGTGTTATTTTGTGTAGCTGCAACTTTATTTGCTGGTCTAAGAGAAAGTGAAGCATCATATAAATGGTACCCAATATACTGCTCTGCAATCCTAAGCTAAAATGTTTTCCTTCTACCAGAGGTGTACTCATTGCATTTTTCAAATTCTGTGTGACATGTACTACTCCAGAGTTTGTTAAAAGCAATGTACAGAATATGATGCGTATTTGCTAGTCTTAAAGATATCCTCCTCTCTCAGAGATAAAGCAAAAAAGATAGAATAGCAAACAGCTTATAAACTTTCAAAGTAAAACTTGGAAATATGTAATCTACTGATCCCTCCATTATAGAGGAATATTTTTATTAGATAGTGACCTGGAGCTTTCTGGAAGATATTTGACTATGGCTCAAACAAAACACTTTTGCAGCCCAAAGTAATTGCCATTGAAATGAACATAAATTTCCAGGTTTTTTAGTAAACACAACAGAAGAAAATTAATTAGCTTTAATTACTGAGAAAATATTTAGAGCAAAGCTAAATGTGTGCTATCTGGCATGGTGGCATGACTTCAAATTTTCAAACTTTATTTTCTGGAAATGATATTACCAGTGTCTGATTTTGAACATGAAAACCTCAGCTTGACTATTCTTGTTATATACTTCATTAAGCAATAGCTCTGAAATTTAAAGCTATTCATTGTTTTAATACTTTTTTATTCTTTGCCTTATTTTTAGATGTTTTTGAATAGAAGTCTCCCTCTACAGATCCTGCTGACATTGAACTCACTATGTAATCCAGACTTGCCTCAAATTTAAAACAATTCTCCCTTTTTAGTATTCAGTGTTTGGAAATATAAGTACCAGCCAATATCCCTGACATATTTTTGATAAGAAGTCAACAACTGTAAGGTTTAGGTCTAATGGTAAAGTGCTTTGGAAAGCCTTTCTGGCTCCTGTGTATGTATCTGTATCTATCTGTGTATGCATAAGTGTGGTTGAAGGATACATGTGTGTATGTGAGTGTGTCTCTGCTTCTCCTGGGGATTTAACTCCAATGCTGTCACTTAGAAGATAAACATGTTGCTGACTAAGTTGTCCATGTCTACAGACACATCTTTTCTTCTTTCATGTGTCCTCTTCCATATAGAGTTCCCATGAAATTGACTAATATAACAACAAAGATGAGTCTTCAACATATACAGACAGATGTAACACTGATGTTTTCAAAGAGAGGAAATTTGGAGAACTATCATTCATAGCTCAAAATTTTTATTTCCATACTGGACTTGGTATCAGGTAATAAAAGTAACTGCACCTTGAATTCTTTCTTGTTTTCTAAGTATCTGTTCTAACAAAAAAATTCTCATGACACAAAGAAAAGCTCACACTCTGTGAGAACAAAGTAGAGGGTCATATATTTGGCTAGGAGGGATTGCGGGCCTTATTGCAAGCTGGCAGAGAGAGATGATTGCTATACAGTGTCCTCAGACTCACTCCAGGTCATTGCCACAGTACCACTAAAGCCCTAATCAAAATCAGTAACACCAATGATAACTTATGCTGGAGAGGATGTGGGGAAAGGGGAACACTCCTCCACTGCTGTTGGGAGTGAAAATTTGTACAGCCACTTTGGAAATCAGTATGGCTATTCCTCAGGAAAATGGGAATCAGTCTGCCACAAGATCCAGGAATCCTACTCTTAGGCATATACCCAAAAGAAGCACATTTATACAACAAGGATATCTGTTCAACTATGTTCACAGCAGCATTATTTGTAATATCCAGAACCTGGAAGCAACCTAGATGCCCCTCAACTGAAGAATGGATACAGAAAATGTGGTACATTTACACAATGGAGTACTACTCAGCAGAAAAAAACAATAGAATCTTGAAATTCGCAGGCAAATGGATGGAACTAGAAGAAAGCATTCTGAGCATAGTAACCCAGTCACAAAAAGACAAACATGGTATGCACTCACTCATATATGGATTTTACACACGGAGTAAAGGATTACCAGCCTACAATCCATACTAGAGAAGTGAGACAACAAGGAGGACTCTAAGAGAGACATACATGGTCCCCCAGAGAAGGGGAAAGGGATAAGATCTCCTGAGCAAATTGGGAGCATGGGGGGAGGGGAGACAGAGCTAAGAGAATGAGAAGGGGGACATTTGTGTAAGGGGAATAATAGAGGAGAGCAAAATAAGAGATACCATCAGAGAGGGAGCCAGTGTAGGTTTAAAGAAAAATCAGGAATTAGGGAAATGTCCAGAGATCTACAAGGGTGACACCAACTAACCATCTAAGCAACAGTGCAGAGGCTACCTTAAATGCCCTCCCCTGATAATGAAATTTATGACTAACTTATATGCCATCCTAGAGCCTTCATTCATCAGCTGATGGAAGTAGAAGCAGATACCCACAGCTAAACACTGAACTGAAATGGAATCCAGTTTCACAGAAAGAGAAGTGATGAGCAAAGTGGACAAGACCAGGCTGGTGAAACCCACAGAAACAGCTGACCTGAACAAGTGGGAGATCTTGGCCCCCAGACTGATCACTGGGAAACCAGCATGGAACTGATCCAGACCGCATGAATTTGGGTGTCAGTGAAGAGGCCTCAGAAATCTATGGGGCCTTTTGTAGTAGATCACTACTTATCCCTAGCATAAGAAGGGACTTTGGGAGCCCATATCACATAAAGCGATACTCCCTCAGCCTAGATACACAGAGGAGGGCCTAGGCCCTATCCCAAAGGATATGATAGACCCTGAAAACCCCCATTGGAAGACTTCACTCTCCCTGGGAAGCAGAAATGGTTTAGGATGGGTAGAGTGTTAGTTGGGGGCAGGGGAGGAGGGGAGGAAAAGGAAACTGGGATTCACATGTAAAACAATCTTGTTTCTAATTAAAATAATACATGGAAGAAAAATACTATTAATGGCCACAAGAAAATATTAATTTCAAGGGAGCTTGTAAAAGATTCACAAAACATGTCAAGGAATGGGCTTGTCCTACCGAAACTACTTTTGCAAGATCTGACTAGACTCAATATGATTGAAGGTCCTAAGCTTGAAAAACAGGGATGTGCTTGCAAATGAACATTTATAGTTGCTTCCTTTTCCCCTTCTAGTGAGGTTTCTATTATCTCTCCTTTACTTTATAGACTAGATGGCACAGTGCTGCATATAAATATGGGAAGCAATAAAATGCAGAGATTGGATATTGCAGCCTTTAACTTACCATCACTGTAGAATGAGGTCAAATTTAAAATGACTTGAGTGTACACTGCATTTAATGGATGACAATATAAATATATAAAAGGTACTCAAAGCATGAAGGTCTATGTATATTAGAATCTGGAATAAAGGAGAGACTACTACCCACCAAATATTTTTAAACTAAAATTTTTATGTTGTGTCACGGGATCATAGGCACATCATCAAACTTACTTTATTGCAAAGGAATTTATGCATTTAAGGCTCATATTAAATAAAACCTGATCAACTTTCCAAATGTTTCTCAAATATATTATCTAGCAAATAATTACCATATATCATTCTGCTCCTCAAATATTCCCCTAATAAGCTTCCATGTTTGCATTTATGGTTATGTTATATTTGTTTTCCCTATCTGAGTGTTCCTATTATTCCTCTTATCTGTGGTGAACCAAAACCTTCTAATTGGAAGGATATTATTTGTCTACTCAAAAATGAAATATTTATTTTCCTTCTATGTCTCCATAATTGTTGAGTCATCCTAACTTCAACTAGTTAGCAGAGTCCAACTTGACTGCCTAATCTTCCTGTCTTATGTTGCCATGTACAAATGAGAAAGGCTTCAGATAAAAAAAAGGTGGAAGATGAGCATTTTGATCACCACATGAAATAATGTAACTTCTTGTTTTCAAATAAGTAGTTCATGAACTATTTAATTCTCAGCCAATACATTTTAGATATCCAATAAATAATTTATAAGAATTTTATTCCAGTAAATTTCAAATTCTCTTTAGCAATCTCTAAGTTAGTATTTTCTTTCTAAGACCCAGGTACAGACTCATCTAGAGAATGTAGATTGTCTCTGGAGCTGGAAGGTTATGTTTTGATTGGCTCATGCACTTCGGCTGTGTCAGCACAAGCAAGTTACTATCTCTATGAATATCTCATTTTTGGATTCTAAAAGTGAACTTGAAAAAAGGAACACTCTCCTGGAAAGTCACCAGAGTTTAAGTTTGTAATATACCGAGAAAAGGCAAGGCAAACGATGGTCATTGTATACATAGACTTCTCCCAAAGTCAAGAATTGGAGTGAAAACAAAAAATGCATGTTAAGAAAAAGTGGAAACGAGAAATGTTATTGTATTTTCAGTAGATATGGTAATGTGTTGTCATTGCCTGTTTACTATTCAGCCTTAAGATCAAAACATAGTTTTGACACTTAAAGCTCAGTGAATACCCCTTATAATATTGTTTAACATACTATATTAATTTGACAAATACTTGGGTCAACATATTTCACTACTGGGTAACTGTCAAAACAGTAATGAACTTATTTTTAGTGGCAATGATAGCTCCAGTGAGTTTTGTAAAAATTTTCTTAAATATCATCTAACTTAATCTTGTTATGTGCAAATTTATTGGGCAGAACAAAGTCTTCATGAATATTTGTAAATTAAAAACTGAATCATCCCCTGAATCAACATGGTCCTTCAATTACAATTAAAATTCCCAATGCTAGTACCAAGGCAGATCATCAATAACAACAGACCTGCAGAACTATGCTTTTATTGAGTGATACCATTAGATAATATGCTGTTCAATTCATGGTTACTTTTATAACTCAGTATAATGAAGTATTAAACCATTGAAGAATCAGCAAGAAATGAGGCTTCTTCCTATCAACAGGATAACAATGAAATATATAAAGAGAGGAGTGTGTATGATATCAGAAGTGAAGTACTACACTCTACTCACTGTTACATTCTACCATAGTTGACAACTCTTCGGTAATTAAATAAAATAAAAAGACGAAGAACAAGCAAGGGTTTAAATGTTGTGTATAATAAACATGATTGCAAAGCTACAAAAATAGACAGAAATTCTCTTAGAACAACAACAATAAACTCAATATGCTTCTTCTGCCAGTGGAGCATTTATAGGAAACAGATGTATTACACTGAAAAGAAACCCTCAAAATATCGATGGATGAAAATAGTTACTAAAATGCAAAACACATTAATAATAAAATGTTTATAATATCATATTAAGAAATAATTTAAAAGAAAAAGAACAAATTTTATATTATGGAAAATCTAAATAATTTTAGTTAAATGTAAATACATAAAATGACCAAAATTTATTGAAAAATATTGATCGTCAGATAGATTAGTAAATCCAAGAATAGGAAATTCTGCTTAACTCAGCACCATATATAGTTAGATATATTTATATTCTTATGTCTTTACATAAATATAGAATATTAAATAATAGAAATTTCATAGATAAAATTTTTCTAAATAATCACAATAAAATAAAAGGAATGTAGATAACATCCTTTTGTGTTATACAGATTAATAAAATGAAATAGAGTTCAGCTAAGCATTAAAAGAGACTTCGTCCAAGAAATGGAAAGATTATTTAATTTGAGATATTTAACATAATTTAGTACTATAGTATGCTAAAATAAAAACTTTAATCTTAATAGATGATGAAAAATCATTTGGTGAAATTCAATATTCATTACTTATTTTAAAATGCTTATCAACTTTAATGATACATTCCAAATATGAAAAGGAATTTACCTGAAATATAATCTTCAAAACTGTCATTAAAAATGGAAATGATATAGACATATTAGAACCTTCAGTATGGTAACCAATTCTACTTAAGCCAATGATATAAAAAATACCCAAGGACTTGGAGAGATGACTCAGCAGTTTAAAGCACTTGTTCTTACAAGGGACCTGGCTTGGACCTCTAGCATTCCACATGGAAGTTCAAACCTTCTAGAACTACAGTCCCAGGAGATTTAAAACCCCCTTCTGACCTCTGTGGGCACCTGGAATGCACATGGTTCATAGACATATGCACAGGCCAAACACCCATATACATAAAATAAAATCAATAAATATTTGAAAATTTAAAAAAATATGAATCCTAGAACTTTAAATGATATAGCTTGTTAGTAATAACATGCATGGGGGAACTTGGGAGATCCCATGGTAGGTGAGGGTGAGCAAGATGGGAACAAACATGCCAGGCAGACAGAGCTTAAATAAGAAGTTTTATTAGAAAGGAAATGGGAGTGGGGGAAGAGACAGAGAGAAGACAGAAGAGAAGAAGATAAGAAACATCCTGTCTGCCCCAGGGGAACAATGGGAAAGAGAAAGGGAAAGAGAGAGGGGAAAGAGAGATTAGAAATAGACATAACTGGGTGCACCTGGGCTGACCAGGGTACTGCCTGAGTGCATTCTGCCAGGTGACCAGGGCAGGCCAGCACAATGCCTGAATCCTTACATAGCTACCTTGTAATATTTTTCATACAGCTCAATTGAAACAATTATAATGTGATGGATACAAGCTAAAAGAACCCAAATCCATACTTTTTCTCTATGCCAATGACGACTAACTTACAAAAGTACAATAACTGACCTACTCAGCATAGTAACCAAAACTACAAAAAAAGTATAATAAAGGAAAGTAAAATACAAACACCGCATAGAACTTTACTGAAGGATGTACATATTGAACAAAGTGAATGATGGAACTAGAGAAATGGCTCAGTGGTTCAGAACACTTTTTGTGGAAGGGAAGTCACAAAGAGTTTAAGAGCCAGAGAGATAGAGGGGACACACACATACCACACTTGCACACACATACACCACATACCACACTTGCACACACACACACACACACACACACACACACACACACACACACACACACACACACATGCACACATACATACACACACACAGAGGCACACACACACTCATACACACAGCTCTAAATCAACATGATCAAGCATATAGGAACTAACAGAGACTGAAGCAATATGCACAGGCCCTACAGAGTTATGCACCAGGTCCTTGGCATAGAATTAAGACTCCCAGGTTAGTGTATTTTTTACAGTTTTCCTGAGTGCGCCAGCAAGTGGGTCTCTGATTCTTGTGCTTTCTCTTGGCCTCTTTTCCTTCTGTTTGTTTTCTTCAGTTCATATGTGTTGGATTTTGTTTTATTCTTATTTTATTTTATTGGTAACCCTTAGATAATAAAATTCACGTGCTTGAATCAATAATAGATTTAGATATAATGGTGACCTAGTAATAAATGTTATTTTGTAAATATTGATAGGTTGAATAGGAACTATCTTGCCACTGCATTTCCAAATTCACTTTAAATATCTATAATACTGTATAAGCTAATAATTAAATCAAAGATTAATAACAAAAGGTCAGGAGAGTAATGAACAAAGACTGAGAACATATTCTTATTTTTGATAAATTTATGTTATCTGTCAGCTTTAAAACATAATGCCAAGCCGATGATCAATGGAGTTTGTCTTTAATAATCTGTCTAAATATCATTATTACCTTCTTTATAGTAAGTAAAATATTTTTAATTAAATTGAGCAAATAATGTGCCTAAATAAAAATGAACACAACCAAGAATCTATAGAGAGAGATATGGCTAGGTCCTCACTGATTGTCTTAGTTAAGTTTAATATGGCTGTGGTAAAGCACCATGACCAAAAAGCAACTTTGGAAGCCTAGGGGCAGGAGATGATGGTGAGGCTATGTAGAAAGATACTTGCTGGCTTGCTTCCTATAGCTTGTTCAGCCTTATTCTTATAACACCCTGGACTACCAGCTCAGAAGTGGCACCACCCACAACTGGCTGGGCCCTTCCCCATCAACCACTTATTAAGAAGATGCCCTATAATATTGCCATCTATAGCCCATATTTGCAGAGGCATTTTATCAGTGTTGACTATGCAGAAGTGAACAATGCATGTATGGAAGATTCTATGAAATCTGTCCAACATTTAACACTGAAACACATCATTGTCCTTTACAACAGTCACACTTCAGATCCACACAATTAAGATATTTTTTAAAATGCCAAGCCAAATTAATCTCAGATTGTTTTGTGTAACTTTAGATTTGGCCACTTTCAGAGTTATCTAGAACTGTATGTGACATATCATCAGGTTAGGCACTCCTAGAAAAGATGGATAATGGAAGGACACTTTGCCATACATCTTTCTGTTGAATGCTGTATGAGGATAAGGCTGTATCAAGGGACACAGACATAGGCACAATGGGATAGTAATGCAAAAGGAACAAGTTGCCCAATTTACCTCTCTGACTCTGTTCTGATACCACTGTCCAAACAATCTCTGTTCTTACATTGCTTGGAAAATGGAGTCACATAGGTTGGAGTCAATCCTTTGGTTTTTGGTCTTCTGTAATGTGTAACAAATGCAGATGAAATTTATTTGCACAAGTTTTGTACAGATGCAAGATAAATATGAGAAATGGCTGAAGGGCCAGCAGCAATGAGGCTGTAAGTGTTGAAAGTAGATGAATGTTTACAACACCCTCACGGGAAGTGTGCTTTGCTGTTGCTCATTGGACATTGAGGGCAAGAATAATGTAAAAGAAGAGAAGGAGAAAAACTAACAGTGTGTTGCCTTTATTCCCAGCACACAGGAGACAGAGGCAGGTGGATCACTGTGAATTCAAGGCCATCTTGGTCTATATAGCAAGTTCCATGCCAGTTATATAAAATCTTACTAAACATAGTGAGATCCTACTGAAAACCAGACACACAAGAAAACAAGTCCTATAAATCCCCAGAGACAGTAAGTAAAACCTGAACCTAACTCCAGGTCATAGAATAGGAACGCTGTCATCCTGTGCTTAGAATAATTTCAGGAGGCATATAATTTTCTCAGTTATCCCTGGTTCTTAAGAGGAAGAGAATGGACAAAATACTGAATTATTCAGTAAAAGACTAGCACACAATGTTCCAAATTTTACTTTTAAATACTTTTGAAAGGATTACACTTTCATATAGGTTATTTCAATAAATAGTTTAACTCAACACAATCAGGTGATTGCTATGAATAAAACATATCAGATATGCTTCAAGATATTATTTGTGTTATTGTATTCATAATTCTTTCCCTTAAATATATAAAATATGGTTTAAAAGGTAACTCTATACTCTATAATGAACAGATGTGAAATTTATGCTAGTAAAAATGACTTAAATTATTTCACTTTACTTTTCACCTTGTTTACTTAAATAAATAATCTAATAAACTTGTGAATAGTTTAAATAAAAGAGCATAATTAGGATATTATTATCAAAGATAATGAACCATTAAAAATGTTCTGCAAGTAGAAGGTGTTACTTGTGTTATGCTTATTGAGGGGATGTTTCTAATGTGTGAAAACAAGAATTGAAACAGCCTGATTACAAGAGTGTCATGAGAAACAACAGAAGAAAGCATATGACATCATTTCAGAAACTCATTTTCTACAGGTTTTTGATAGTTACCCATCTTTATTTAACGAGGGGGCATCCCACTATATACTAACAGTGAAGTTAATAAGGAGACAACCTATTCCCCACCTGCTGAACTGATGGATTCATTATCTCAGGATTTAGTCCAAGGTACACTAGAAAATATCCAAGACAGAACTAAGAATGCCACTCAGTGACAGAATGCACAGGAAAATTCAAAAGGACAGTGGCTGAAGATTGGACAAAGTCTAGTACTCTAACCTGTGAGAAGTCAGTAAAGGAGAAAACACAGAAGCAAACTTTAGGGCTTTATTTGAAAAAAATAGTATATACTTTAGATGAAAGATCTCTAGATGAAAGAGTATGTATGGTAGCCTTAGACAGTTAAATGAATATAGGATATTAAGAAAAATAGTGATTACTTTTAAATTACATTTTCTTCTGATGATATTACTTTTGATCTCCATCTACTGCTGCTAACTTTAAAACATAAAGTTCTGGGGGAAAAAATTCTCAAAGTTATTTATCCTGTGAAACTACAATGTAATGACAAACTTTACAAATGGAATAGAGAAAACACCCAGGAAAAGACTGTGTTGCAATGCTAGTCTTACTCTAAACCCTACAAAACAAATGAAATTTGAATGGGACATTTATCTTCTTCCACACTGGCTTTTTTTTCTCTTTTTATTATTATTATTATTATTATTATTATTATTATTATTATTATTAATTCAAGTTAGGGAACAGGCTTGTTTCACATGTAATTCCCCTCTCCCTCTCCCTCCCCTCACCCCCATTCCTTCTCCCCCACCTCCAACCTACCCCCCACCCCATCCACCCACCACTCCCCAGGCAGGGTAGGGCCCCCAACTGGGGCTTCACCAAGTCCACCAAATCTTCCTGTGCTGGGCCTAGGCCCCTCCCCATGTGTTCAGAGACAGAGTGCATCCCTTCAAGTGGGATGGGCTCTCGAAGTCCCCCCCACACTCCAGGGCAAAACGTCACACACTGGCTTTTGCTTGTCACCTTATCAAATAATTTAATATGCTTAGAATATTCTTCCTCTACTTAATATAGTTTCAAAATCTCAACAGCATTTGCTCTCTGAATAAATACCTAGTGGTCTCATCCCCTTCATGTATCTCCTCATAAGCCCCCAAAGAGTGACAGCTGATCCTTATGTCTGTATCAGGCTCTATGTTAATACTCACACTCTAAGACAGAAGTTGTCTCATTTCTTCCTTTTCCATCAGAAAGTGTATACAGGGCTGAAAGCAGGGATGGTTGGCACATGAGATCATTGGCATGGCATGTATGAACACAAGGTATGGAAGAGAAATGTTTGTATATTCAGTGAAAAGAAGGCAATCTGTAGACAAACAATAGTGGGAAACATTAAGAGACTGACCACGAAGGCAGGTCTTATGTCCTTAGCTATCAGTGTTTTCAGTTAAGAATGGGATGTCAGGATAGATTCCAGAAACCATAAACTTCTAAATCCTTTCTGTGTTTCTCCCCTTGTGTTCTACCTCTTATGGCTCTGGCTTTCCGGTACCATGGCATTATGCTTAGTATGGAACTCACTTACTTACCAAATACTTCATTGTGTACCTCTCACTGTCCATGTAGGATGCTCAAGAGCCCAAACCACATAAAAGGTAGAATTAAAGAAATAATGCTTTTTTCTCATGGTAAAATCTTATACACACACACATACATATATATTACCATTTGTGTATATAGTTTTTAAGATAATATGTTAAAATATGCCGCATGGAACATATTGTATAAAGAAAGTGATTGTCATGTATTCAAAGTCTGCTGATATTGTGCAAATAAATTATGCTATATGACTTCTGAAGAAACATGGAGGATATAATATCCTGATACATACTGAAACCACATCGCTTTGCCTTTGCATTCTGCTGCACATTTATCATGACCTTAGACCTTTTGTTGTTTTTTTGAGACAGGGTTTCTCTGTGTAGCTTTGGAGCCTATCCTGGCATTCACTCTGGAGAGCAGGCTGGCCTTGAACTCACAGAGATCTGCCTAAAGGTGTGTGCCACCAATGCCTGGTGACCTTAGGCCTTTTATTCTTTGCTAGTTATTATTGGTTGAAACCATGTTATTATCACTATTTATAATCAATTCCTTCTCCAAGTGTAAAGTCAATAAAACAGGACTTTGCCTCTGTTTGTCTTTTACCGCCAAATACTGAACTGAGCACAGAAGTTAAAACAAAGTAGATATTTGTTGAGTATTTGACAAATGAATACTCATGTGAAGTTCTACTAACTAACAAATGGTATTGGCAGGATAGATTGCTTTCTGTATCCATTAGTAACTAAACATTGCAGTAAGGTACAAATTTTAGAAGTATGAATACACATTTTCAAGCCTAGTGAATTATGGCATCAATCTATTCGAAGCACTCAATAGAAGATGTTATAGAAATATTGCAAAAGTAAAGAATGCAGTAATGTTCCCCATTTGGTGCAAAGGGAACAATTTATAGCATGCTCAAACATTTAGCCTATCAGGGACAAATGTAAAGTGTCACACTTATATGTCTACTACTAAGGGATATTCACATTCAATTACACTATTAAAGAATGTTATGGTTTAAATGTCCAATTTCCCCCTTAGGCCCATGTGAAACACTTGGTTAACAAGTACTGTTTTGGAGAGTTGAAGATCCTTTAGTCTACACAAAAGAACTAAGTCACTGAAGATGGGTTTATAGATTACAATATGTAATTTTTTTATCTCTGTTTCCTTGTTTGTACCACACTGTGACCAGCCACAATCTTCTAAATTGTTGTGAATATATTATGCTAGAAATACAGACAGATGTATTTGTGTCTTTCTGCAACATCAGAATCCACTGAATAGCAATAAATTTAAATGTTACAAGAGATTAATTGGAAGACCTAAGAAGTAATGATTTCACTGGAAAGTTGGCCTTTGACACTCAATGCTCCTTTTATTTTAAGGAACAGTTGGAGGTACATTGAGTGCCAGAGGCAGGGGATACAGCCTCAGGACTGAAGCTGGAGTCTTCCGGTAGCAATTTTCATGAAGGCTTGAGTCCTGGGAACTGTGGGTGTGC
The DNA here is from genome assembly GCF_003668045.3 of Cricetulus griseus. NCBI lineage: Eukaryota > Metazoa > Chordata > Mammalia > Rodentia > Cricetidae > Cricetulus > Cricetulus griseus. Next base: position 36,673,324 of record NW_023276807.1, on the reverse strand, counting down.
CTAAATTTAATAGTCTTGAAACCATTCTTTTATACTTGCAGGTGAGGAGTCATATCTGGTATGATTGATAACATTATGCTTGATATTGATGATATGATTTGATATATTTTCAGGAGCCATTACTGGCACATATAGATTCTCAATATGTTCTGTGGTAATTTGAGTTTAATTGGGTTCCATATGTACATGTGCAGTGCCACTAGTAGGAGGTGTGGCTTTGTTGGAATAGGTAACTTGTAGGAGAAAGTGTATCACTGTAAGGGTGGGCTTTGAGGGCTCATATGTGCTCAAGCCATACCCAGTTACTCAGTTCACTTGCTGTTACATTCAGATCAAGATGTAAACTTATCAGCCCCTTCTCCAACACCATGTCTGCCTGCATACCAGCATGTCCTGTTATGATGATAACGGACTAAATCCCTGAACTGTAAACTACTCCAATTAAATGTTTTTCTTTGTAAGATTTGTCATAGTCATTGTGTCTCTTCACAGAAGTAGAAATTCTAACTAAAACATTTTCCTCTTTGTATGCTAACGTATAGCATTTGTTTCCTTGTATAAATAATAAATAAAATTATTCTTTATGGAGACTCATACTGAAAACAGGGTGATTCAAGATTAGGCACAGCCCCAAATGTGGTGCTACATATAAAGCAATGTATTTCAGGGCAGACCACCCCCGTGTTTTTCTCATGCACCAATAGCAATATTCTTCCTCTGTCAAAAAATCTTTGCACTAAAATGTCCCGCACGTGCTGTATTTCTCGCCAGCAAGAAATCATACACGGGACACTCGGATCCTTCTGCAGACAAGCTTTAATGCATCTTGAGAGTGAAAGAGCATAAGCTTCCCAGAGCGGAGACCCCGAGCCAAGAATCCCGTCCCCTAATAAAGGCTGGCAACCGCCGCCTCGGACGTGTCACCCCATGATTGGCTGCAGCTCATCCGGCCATATGACGCCACGGAATAGGCAGAGATCAAGGAATGGAAAATTACCCAGCGCCTGCGCAATAATCTTGTTTACATTCGGTGCCTGCCGGATGCAGGCGCCATCTTGTAATGGAGAATGCAGGGACGGCTCCCTACATCTCCCCCTTTTTTATTAATTAATGATAAGGCTTTATATTTTTACAAGCAAATAGGTCACCCAAATGTTGAGGGATAGAGGCAGAGGTTGTACCTTCCCAATCAAATATTAAGACTGTGTACAAGAGTCGCCATCAGGCTGTTAGCTTGACCCGAAGCGCTCTCGACCTGTCCTCTGCCGTTTTTCTGGGAAAGGGAGACTAGGGCAGGCAACCCTTATGCAGGACAACATGCCTCCCAGAGAAGCCTGCATATTGGGCAACTCTCTGTGCGATGCCTTGCTCGACATCCCTCATGGGCTGCTCAAGCCAGGCACTCTACCCTGTGCAATGAGCCTAGGCTCCGGGTGTGCAAGAGCTGTCTGGCCAGCGGCCTATTGCTTAAGCATAGTTAGCCAAATATCAGTGGAAGCCCCTTGTTCCAAAGCTACAAGCGCTTGGGCGATAACCACCTTGTCTCTCTTAGTTTGAGCCCTGAGCCTACAGACCAGCCAGAGAAGCAACATCAATCCGCAGCAAACGGCTGCACCAAACAATCCCACCTCCACCCATTCCTTAAAATAGGAGACAGCTGAAGCAATCCATGATGACAGTCCCTCCGTCAAGGACAGGAGTTAATCTGGATAATAGCGGCTCTCAACTCCCGGGGAGAGGGTGGAGTTCCGACTTTTGAGGGTCCAAAGGGGCTCTTCGGGTGAGTCTTTCCGGGATCCACAGGGGATTCTCTTCATCCTGTGGAAAAACACATATCGCTCCCCTGGATCTTATGAGAATAGGATCCGGGCCTCTCCAAAGACCAGTTAAGACATCTTTCCATTTTACCATCTCCTTAGGCCTTTCAGATTCTGAGGTGTGGCGCTTGGCCGCAGTATGGCCCTGAGCGTCAATGTTTAGAAAATTAAGGGTAAAGAGTGCCATGGATATTGCAACTCTTGGCACCGAGGGTAAGGATGCTCCCATTCCCTCCTTTTGTTTGAATAAATAAGATTTAAGTGTGCGATGGGCACGTTCCACAATGCCTTGTCCTTGAGGGTTATAAGGTAGGCCAGTCAGATGGGTAACTTCCATCTGTCTGCAGAAGTGTCGGAACTTTTGAGAGGTATAAGCCGGCCCATTATCTGTTTTTAAGAAGCACATAGGTGGCTAGGTAAAGTCTTATTTCTGTAATACAGCTGAACTTCCTTAAACAGTAGCTTAACTTCTTTTTGAGGCAGGGTTTTTTTTTGTGACTTTGGAGCCTGTCCTTGAATTTGATCTGCCAGACCAGGCAGGCCTTGAATTCATAAAGATCCATCTGCCTCTTACTCCCTAGTGCTGGGATTAAAGGCGTATGCCGCCAACGCCCTCAATTTAAAGGCGTGTGTCATCAACACCCTGAGCTTAAAGGTGTGTGCTACCAACATAATAGATTAGCATCTTTTATAAAAACAAGAACTTTACATTGTCAGGCTTTGCTTAAGAATAATTTTAAATTGAAGCTCTTTAAGTACAAACATTAATAAAATCAAACATTTGAAAACTGGTTTTAAAAAGAAATTTAAATTTCCTTAAGGTCTTTCTTTAATATATAAAAGCATTAACATTTTAAATCTTAACTGAAAAACTTGTTTCTAAGATGGTACTTCTAATTTTCATGCAGTCACCTTTAGTTAAGATGGCGGTCTAAGTATCCTTTTTTTAACTTTAGCAAAATGGCTACCGTCAGTCATGTGACCAGCTACAAAATGGCCGTACCAGGAAATAGAACATTTTAAAACAAGCATACATAAATTACTTGAGCGAATAACATGCGCGGCCTTTTCCCCTGTCAAAGACTGGGAAAGCCATCTGCAATTTTCTCCGCTCCTCTAATGGTAAAAAGGAGTCGGTACCAAATTTTTGTTGTAACTCATATAATGGGGGTGCTGATGGAAGTACACCCGCTGGATTAACAGGTCTCTTAAATTTACCGGGGTGTGACCGGTTATTCCCTATTTTCTCTCCCTCTTTCTCTGTCTCTCCCTTATCCAGCTGAGCTGTTCCTTCCAAAACCCCATCTCTTGAGCTTTTAGAGTCATTAGAGCTATCAAGATTTAAAGCTTTAAACTTATTTACAGAATCATCTAACAAATTATTCACTCCCTTGTCAGTAGACATCCCAGGAGGTCCTTTTTTCTTATTTATTGTTGTTCTTAACAAATTATTCACTCCCTTGTCACTAGACATCCCGGGAGGTCCTTTTTTCTTATATTTTATTGTTAGGCGCGCCCCATCTCTCACCACATTCGGTTTCTGATATGTAATTCTGGACTTCTTTAAGATTGCTACAACAGTGAGAAAAGTCAAAATAGCTCCTAGTAAAAGCATAGAAGCCTCTATATTAACCTCCCACAATAGCAACATTCCCAAGCCAAAGTCCAGAAAAATCATACCTCTCCGAATTTACCACCCTGCAGTTCTGAATCCGCCTCGTTAGAGGGGTCTCCGCGGTGCTGGAGATGTTCACATGTTCCCGGGTTTCGGCACCATATGTCCCGCGCGTGCTGTATTTCTTGCCAGCAAGAAATCATACACGGGACACTCGGATCCTTCTGCAGACAAGCTTTAATGCATCTTGAGAGTGAAAGAGCATAAGCTTCCCAGAGCGGAGACCCCGAGCCAAGAATCCCGTCCCCTAATAAAGGCTGGCAACCGCCGCCTCGGACGTGTCACCCCATGATTGGCTGCAGCTCATCCGGCCATATGACGCCACGGAATAGGCAGAGATCAAGGAATGGAAAATTACCCAGCGCCTGCGCAATAATCTTGTTTACATTCGGTGCCTGCCGGATGCAGGCGCCATCTTGTAATGGAGAAAGCAGGGACGGCTCCCTACACTAAAATAAATCTTCCTCATTGCAGCACACTTTGTGTTAGGTATGTAGTATCTACAATATAAGACAAATGATTAATAATAACAGAGGTGTTATATTAGTTATTTTGTCTTTGGAAATAAATGATTTAAGCAACAGTTTATTCTATTAATAGTTTAAGGGAATACATTTTATGAGTGAAAAGGAGTGTGACTGGAGTTTGGAAGCCAACAGGTCACATTTCATTTGTTACCAGGAAGTAGAACATGACAAAGGTAAAAGCAAGAGCATAAAGTTTTGTTCTTGCAGAGCTCTGGTCGTAGTTGGGAAAACATTGAGTGGAAGTCAGTGGAAGGGGGATGATGTCTGATTAATCAACACTTAGCTTTTGGTTGATTAATGTCAGGCATTATTTAGGTGACAGGAGAAGAACGAAGACTGTTAGACTCCTGTCAACCTTCTCCTTGGGAGTTGTGAACATATGTCTGTTTGACAGCAGATGGCATCAATGACAGACCAAAGAAACTATTCTATCCTCATATAACTTGGTGGACTAATAAGCCAGAAAAGAGGAGTTGATGGGGTATGACCTTCTGTATGTTGTGAATATGTTTCTCTTACTGGTGGATGAATAAAGCTATTTTGGCCAATGGACAGGCAGGATGTAGCCAGGGAGGAAGGATAGGAAGGGACACCATACTATGAGAATTCTGGGAAGAGGAATACAGAGAGTGAGTCACAAGGAGATGCCATGTAGCTGCTGAGGAAGAAAGTGCCCAGGGCATTCTCTGGTAAGTCAAGATCAAGTGAAAACACACAGATTAATAGAAATGGGTTAATGATCAAGAGAGAGCTAGTTAATAGGAAGTCTGAGCCACCATCCAAACAGTTTATAATTTAAAAAATTCTCTTATACTTTTGGTTGTGAGCCTAGCCTTTAATGGCTGAGCTATCCCTCCAGCCCAGTGATAGATAGGGTCTTAGTTGCGGGGAGGGGGGATGGTAGGGGAGGATGGGTGGGAGAAGGGAACTGGGATTGTCATGTAAAACAATCCTGTTTCTAATTCAAATAAAAAGTTGAAAAAACTCTCAAAAAAAAGACAGCAATCATCACAGAAGAAACTCTGTCCACTTCCACATTTGCAAGCAGACATAATTCATTTAAACTTCAAATTTCACTACATGAGACCTGTTATCTCCTTTACAGTATTTATTATTTTCCACTTTATAATATTTGTGACTTTATATATACCTGCCTCCTTATTAGACAGGAAACTAATCATTCAGGAATCCTGTTTCTGTGGATTCAAAGCACACAGTCTGCATGAAACACATAGATATATTTTTTCCTTGACCCAGTGCCACCATTTTCCTTAAATGATTTTCTCATATAACCCTCAAAAAGATACAAACTTTGTATCTCTTTAATGTTCACACTATATGGAAAGGGCATTAGTTTGATAGTAATACCTCAGAATGAAGAACTTCACTGCTAACTGTATTTGTGATCTTAGATTGGTCATTAGCTTGTTTGTAGAGTTTGGGACTCTGCTGCTCTTAACATGCTTTCTGACTGTTACATCTCTGGGCATGGCTATTTTACATCCTTTGAATTTAAACAAAATACAAAGTATCTGTGCTTTGAACAGTGACAGCCTTAGTGGAGAATCATTTTATTTGTTTTGTTCATGCTGTTATTAGCATGACCTTTAGGGGGTAGTGCCCCTAAAACACATGATAGAATACACAAAATCACAGTCCACAGCTCAGGCTAATGAAAAATCAGTTTTAATTGTGAATTGGCTCCTTTAATGATATTACCTTACTAAGATAGCAAAGAGCAAGAATGGCATCTCCCTTCCAAATGCATACCTTAGTTTGCACATTTCCTAATGCACAGGGACAGTATTGAACTTCACTTTAAATGCACTGTGAACTTTGCAGTCTTGGAGCAACAGGAAACAACTTAATAAGACCATCCTGCAAGCTCCCAGGCAGCCACTCTGAAATTGTCTTCCCCTTGCAGTAATATTCACTTACAGTAAATTCAATCCTGTGACTGGCTAGAATGTATTCATTTCATCGCTTACCTAATGCAAACTTTGTCTTCAGTGTCATTATAACAATGCTCTAAGTTTTTGTACTAGGTTTGTGTGAGAAACCTGTATGTCCGGAGCTTAATGGTTCCTTTGCTCAGGTGAAGAGTGTCTTCTCTCATCCTAATCTGCAATGGGACCCAATCTTTCTTCTCCAGGTTAAACATTATAAATTTCCTGAGTCCACTGAGCACACTTCTCTATTCCTCATATCCCCAATTTTATGAACTGTTAAATTTGTGGAGTAATTTATTCTTTCTCGTTTTAAACTATATTATGTATTTAAATTGTTATTAAATGGGAAATAATTGACTGGAATCCTAGAAGGTTTTATGTGTTTGGTACTGTGGTAATTTGAATGAAAATGGCTACCATAATCTCAAACATTTGAGTTTTGATTCTCAGTTGGTGGAAATGTTTGGAAGGACATATCATCTTATTGGGGGAAGTGTACTACTGGGAGCAGGTTTTGGGATGCCAAAAGCCTATTCCATTCCAAGTTAGCTCTCTCTATCTTGTCTTTATACATTACATGTTGCTCCAGAATCATGTTAGTCTGCCTGCTGCATCTACCTCATTCTACAGCATTATTCTTGTTCATTGCAAGCTCATTCCCCATCAGTTTGTGTTTTGCTCCCACCAAATATGCTTGCTCTGACAAATCTTCCAAAGGTATGAGATAGAAACCTGTGATTCCTCTGGGCGTTGGTGGCGTGCACCTTTAATCCCAGCACTCAGGAGGCAGAGGTAGGCAGAACTGTGAGTTCCAGGCCAGCCTGGTCTCCAGAGCGAGTGCCAGGATAGGCTCCAAAGCTACACAGAGAAACCCTGTCTGGAAAAACAAAACAAAACAAAACAAAACAAAACAAAAAACTGTGATGTTCTCAAGAGTTTAAGAAAAAAGATGGAAGTATTGACACCTCTGATTTCAAGTAGTACTACAGAACTATAGGAATAAAACCACCATGGTATTGTATAAAAACAGACATATTGATAAATGGATACAAATTGAATACCCAGACATAAATCCACACAACTGATTTTTCATAAAGAAGCTAGAAATACACACTGAAAAAGAAAATACATTCTACAATTGTGCTTGTTAAAATGGACAGCTGCATGGAGAAGAATACAAGCAGATCCACACTCATCATCCTGTACAAAACTCAACTTCAAGTGGAATTGAAGACCCCAACATTAAATCAAATACACTGAAGCTGGTAGAAGAGAAAGTGGGGAACTAGCCCTGACTTCATTGGCACAGGAGATGACTTTCTGACATAATACCGTTAGTGTAGCCACTGAGATAAAAAATTAATGAGTGGATCCTAATGAAACTGAAAAGCTTCTATATGGCAAAGGACATGACATTTGAACAAATAGACAGAATAAAGAATGGAAAAAGATTTCTACCAACTACACATCAGATAGAAAGCTAATATTCAAAATATACAATAAACTAAAAAGTACTAGAAATCAAGAAAACAAATAGCTCAATTAAAAACTGGAGTATAGGTCTGAACAAAGAGTTCTCAAAAGAACCTGGAATGGCTGAGAAACACTTATAGAAACTCAGGTTTTCATGTTTATGCATCATGTACTTTATAGACCAACCCATCTCTCAAAGATTCATTATTTCTTCTAAATTAATTTTTAAATCAAAATTACTTTTTAAATTGTTATATATTAAAAAAATAATTAGAGTTTTCTTTCTCTTATAGGAAGCACAATGACATCTAACCAGAAATAGTTATTTAATAAACTAGATTTTTACCTACAGAAGGTAAATAACTTCAAACGTGTGGTGTGTGTGATTTTTGTACTAAAATCCACTAGTACCCCAAACCTGAATATGGTCAGCACACACATGCTGATGACTGAATAAAGGGCACCTTGACTGCTATCTTAATTCATTATGTAAACAATGTCTTTCTGAAATTAGTTTAAAAAAGAAAATGATAGTCACAAGTCTCCCAAACTGTTTTGGTTCCTATGACTATGTTAGTATGCACAATATGGTTTTTTAAAATGTGGTTTTTTTGGTAGAGAAATTACTGCTTTCTGGATAGAGTCTGTTAAGAAGTTGAATTGATTAGTTGCCTTTGAAATTTTTGTTACTATACTTTGTGTTTAACATGTATTTGAAGAACTGTATTGTATGGGGATTTATAAAAACAGAAAATACAGAATTTGTAACTCTAATGTTGTACTAAATTAAACCACATTTATCTTGAATCTGTTTTAAATTTAAAAACTGGAATCAAATAGCTTATAATTTTAATATTTGTGTTATTTAAAGTGTCAGAGGATGTGAAAGGGTGAATTTTAAAATATATACAACTTACAGTGTTATTGTAACTTTCAGTTTCTCTTAACTAGAAGATCAAAATATGTTATCTATCATGTTTCCTTGTGTTTTGATGATAATTTGATTGCTTTGTGTACATGTAGTTCACTGGTATATGAAAAAAATAAGGATAACTGAAAGAAACTAGTAAAAAGCAGAAAAAGTATGTTATACTCTAGTCTTCAGTGACCTACATTATGTTCAAACATAAAAACTAACCTGAAATAACATTAGGAAACCTAAGTACCATTCAACAAAAGGATGCAGTGCATTTATGACCTAATAATATAAGTAATATTACAAATTCCACCTTTGAATCTGGAGCAAATCTATGGGTATTTTTTCTCTTATAAATTCTTCCCCCTTTCCCTAGACTTGTTCTTTAGTGTTCCTCTATGTTTGGTAGAATGGTTTATCGTTTCAAAGGATGATACATTTTAAGATTCCTTATTGTGAAATCATCTCCTGGTGACTTGATTCGTCACTGATATTACTTTACAGAATTTATTGACCCACTGAGCCCTTCATATTCAATTATTAGCTACTGTTTCAATGCTGGTGCTCCTCTTTGCTAATTCCTCCCCTCAATCCATTAACGTGCCTTAAAAATGAATGTATCAGGTTCTCCCCATTCGTCATTTTCCTGCTTACAAGGTATCTTCTAACCCAACTATAATCCTATTTTGAATTAGAATTGAAAAGAAATGCTAAACTACTTTCTGCCTGCTCACCCCCACTTTGCATAGTATGAATATTAGATTAAACATACCCACTAGATATTATTTTATTGACAAAAATAACTTCCAATAAAAGCAGGTTTGCATCACTGTGTTAAAATGTGGCCTCTGGCCAGGCAGTGGTGGCACACACCTTTGGTTCCAGCACTTGGGAGGCAAGTGGATCTCTGTGTGTTCGAAGCCAGCCTGGTCTACAGAGCGAGTTTCAAGACAGCCTCCAAAGCTACAGAGAAACCCTGTCTGGAAAAAACAGAACAAAACAAGAAGCGCCTCTGAATGATGACTATGTTTGCAATTTCCTCTTTTGGGGTTGTTTACTTTGCAGAACATGGAATGAAGGAATGACAACCAGAACGCTTTTGAATTGTACTCAACCTGATCATGCTCATTTTTAATTGTTAGGAATACACTTACCAGAGATAGGTAACTTCAATTTCAATACATGTTTAGAATTAATTATCAGGAATAAAGGTTAAATTATGTGAGAACACATGCTGTGCTCCTGCTTGAAGACTTGTATGAAGAACGCAACACATTAAAGAGGAGGAGAAATAAGTGGCACTTCTGCCATTTCCATTTAATTCTACTGCTTTCCTAATGAAAATTCACCTAAATACCAAGTGTCTTACTAATTATCTCATCACAGCAGGAAAATAATAAATTGATGCTGTACAATCCCATTTAGAATTGTACTCAGAACTGCATCACACTAGCTAGCCTCTTCCCTGAGGTGTGCTAACCAATAAGGAGGTGCTTGTACATAATCTTAAAGACAAGATCCTAAAACAGATTCACTTTCTTCTTTCCTAGCGACTCAAATGTACACACTTTCTTTCTCTCTCTCACTAGAAAACAAATAGACATCTGAAATCTAAAAAGTAAATTAATTAATAATTAAATAAAAAAGCTAAGATACAAAAAGCAAATAAGTCAAAACAAACAGTAAAAAAGAAACTTTCAGTATACAGAAACCACATGACTAAGAGAAACAAAGGAAGCTTGTCTGTTTCTCAAACCAAAGAAATGTTAGTGTTTCCAGGTCTCATTTATTCAGCCATCCTCTATTTGTGTATCCAGAAAATTCTAGGCTATCTTTCTTTCTTTTTCCCTTGACAGGAATCTTTAAAACTATAGTCAGAAAACAATCTAAAGAACAGAGTGAAAAACAAAAATAAAAGTGATGATTTTTGAAAAATTTTCTAAAGTTTCTCTGTGTTATATCCTTTTCTTTTATTATTAGTTGGGTGATTTTACAGGTGAATATCATACATAATATGGATTTCAGCTGAATTTTGACAGAACATCTAACTATAACCGCACAGACAAATATGAAGCTGTATATCAGTAATGGTACAATTTTGTCAACATCACTATTTTCTGTACAATCACAAATTATGACTCATGGATTCATTTAATCTACTGTGGATATTTTCATAAAATAGCAAAGAATATTGTGATCAATATTTCAAATGTATGCCATACAAGTCACAGAAAATATATGATTCAAAATGTGAAAGACATATAAAAATCAATATTCAAAATATCTCCCTGTTAACGCTGGTTAAATCCTAAAAAAAAAAAAATGGAATTGAAATAGAATAATTACTAAATTTTTAGCTCAGAATTTATTATCTTATTATAATTGTTTTATAAATTGAAACCAAAGAATACTGAGGCCACAGTGGTTCATATGAAAAGCATTGTACAAATTTTAACACCCAAGGTCACTTACCACTGACACAGAAACTACTTGACAAAAACATAAAAATTAATAAGTGGGAACCAACTGTAAAGCAGGATTTGGAGTCAGCAGAAAGAATTGAGGCCTCTGAGTTGTCTGATAGTAAAATGTTCATGTCTTCATTGGCCAGTCTGGATCTGTCACAATGTTTTTATTTTTAATCACTTTATTCATTGTTTCTATTCCATTCAATTAGATGATTAACCGCCCTTTGTGTGCAAGGTGGATTGCCATTTAAAAGCACTCGAGAAATATTTTAAAGCCACTGACAGCTGAGGATTTCTAGGAGGAAGGCAATTAAAATGATGACGATTCCCCCAAACCTTGTCATATAAATAGTTAATGAACACTGAGAAATTTTCACTGATAAAGGGAATAGCTGCAAAGAATGAACTCACATATTTGGAGACCTGTCATAAAAATTTTGTGTTGTCTCATAAGGCAGAATTGTGGCTAACAGTTAATGATCATCGAAATACAAATAGGGGCCCCACAGTCGACTCTTCTAATTATATTAGGCATCTTTGTAAACATCTGTATTTCCCAGTGTCATGCACATTTAAGCAGGCTCTTGGAGATGGGAAAAAAGTTTTCCCATAGTGAGACAGCTAGAGATGTGGATGCAAGGATACCTGCAATTATGATTCTTCAAAAACCCTATGCAAGGATGCTACTTTATACATGCATAGATTCTTACATTGCATACAGGCATGGGGACACTGTTAAAAATTTATCCTATTTATTCTGGGACCAGAAATTTTATTATCTTCCATTTACAGAATGATTCCCACCCCCCCAAACTTTGAGGTCTTTGTCTATCCATTATTCCTGGCTCCCTTTCACCTGCGGGGAACTATATATTATTCACTTGGTTCCTTAGAGGAATTGCCTCTCTCGGGGTGTCAGCCCTAACTATTTGGCTCAAGGCTGAATTCTCCAGAGCTGCATAAATTCTAGACACTTGGACTCCTTATTTGCTGTGCTCAGACTCCCTGAGTAGCCCTGCTATGCTCCACACATGACCAACTCACTTTAGCCTCCAGTTTTGAACAGCTCATTTTGGGTTTGCTTTGGTGCAGTATTGTAAATTTGTTTTTTAATTTTTTCTAGGAATAAGTATTCAGACCATATAAATATAGCTCAGCATTTTCACTGGCTCAACATTCCCTTAAGATGTTCCAGGATTCTTGCTAATCTGTGTCACTCTCCATTTGGCAAGCAGGTCCTTATCTCCTCAAAGTTTGCTTTCTCTCCTGGAAGATAGCCACAAATGCAGCCTTTCTACTTCTAATATGTTAAGTAGCCATATACTTGAAAAATCAACAACAAATCTATCTAAATCACTAACAATATAAAGAAGTAGACAAGATGGTTTAGGCCTCTAAACCTAGTCTTTCAGAAGATGAGGCAGGAGGATTACCACGAGTCCAATGTCGTGTTTTGTTATACTATTGGGATACCTTGAATCACTCTAAGATATAAATGAGAGAGACTAGTGTTGAAGCAAAAGTTAGGAAATTTTAAATAACTGTGGGAGAAAACTTAAAGCTATTTCATCATGAAAAGATCTATCAATAATCTCAGCAAAAAAATAGAAAGAACATTTATGTTAGATAGAATGAAAGTGAAGGCTATATGTGAGTGCATGGACACAATAGTTTGAAATGTAAAACAGATGGGGAAAGCTAGGAACATGATTAAAAGATTGACAAAAGTCACCAAATTAAGAGTAAGAAAACTTGTTGTTTAATGCTTCAGTGTGCACATTTAAAAAGTGAAATAGAAAGGAGAAAGAGGGTAGGGAACAAGAGAAGATGAGAAAAGGGAAACTGTGGTCAGGATGTAAAATAAATGAGAAAAATTAATTACTTAAGAATTTATTTTTTCAGGAAAAAGGACAGTTTAGGTAACATATCTCATTTCAGGCTCATACACACAGGATCAAGTTAATAACTTGTCTTTCCTTCCCTGTAAATCATATATTATAATTTACACACACCCATAACCACAAATATATAATAAAAAGGTCCACACAAAAAATACACATGCTCTTTCTTCTAATTTAAGTGTAATGAATTACAATTAAATATATAGTTACAATATCTTAACTGATATGAATGAATTTGCATTCTTCATGGCATTAAAAATATACATTTAAACAACCTAGTGCAATTATGAACACAACAACAGAAACTCCAATTTAGAGAATGTATGGAATGGGCATTCTAGAACTGAAAAAAATAAATGACTTTATTAAGTCATTGGATGGGATAATCATACAGAAATAAAACCCTGTGTTTACTGGTTTTCTGTAGTGATATCACAATGTGTGAGAGTAGGTAACTTATAATGAGGAAACACTCATTTTAATCACTATTTTGGAGACAAAATTTTATTCAAAGTCAAGTGTGCTCTTGTCTTTAACATTTGATGCCTTGAAGTGGATGGTATCACAAAGATGCTTATCAAGGAAACTAGGCAGAAAACTTAGAAACAACTAAGGTTTGTGGATCTTAGCTAATGGTACCACAAATAAACAATGAAGATGAGAAATGTGTAAATGTGTCCCATGAATAATATGAAAACTACATATCCAATTTCAAGATAGTGAAATCAGATCATTTTCTTAAGGAACGTACCAACATTTTCTCAATTTTTAGATACATAAATATAAGCCTTTACCCCCAGAAGTTCCTAAAGAGCAGACAGAGGAAATGCTTTATGACATTAGTGTAGTCAGTGGGGTTTTCTTTTTTGATATGATGCCAAAAGCCAAAGCAAATATAAATAACAATGAGGCAAAACTTATAAAGGTTTAGAAGAGCTAAGGAAATAACAGTGAAAAGCACTTTATGGAATGGGTGTGTTTGCAACCCAAGTATTTGATTAAGAACAGTGGGGGATTTTTAGAGGGAGAGGGTACAGAATGACACTACTGTAAATGACAGAGGCATTTCAGGAACAGGTAAACCCTCGCACAAGGGATTCTCCTAGATTTCTACAATGATCCCAGCTGTGTTTCCTAGCAAAAGTAGCCTGAACTGGCCATCTCCTGTGACCTTATCAGTGACTAGTCCTAGTCCAATTGTCATCAGAGATTTCTTTATCCAACAACTGATGGAAACAGATGCAGATCCACAGCCAAACAATAGGGGGAGTTCAGGACATCCTGCAGAAATGAGGAAGAAATGATTGTAGGAGCCAGAGGGATCAAAGAAATCACAAACCCGGGCGTTGGTGGCACACGCCTTTAATCCCAGCACTCGGCAGGCAGAGGCAGGCGGATCTCTGAGTTTGAGGCCAGCCTGGTCTCCAGAGTGAGTGGCAGGATAGGCTCCAAAGCTACAGAGAAAGCCTGTCTCAAAAAAACAAAAACAAAACAACAACAAAAAGAAATCACAAGAAAACTCACAGAATCAACAAAGCTGGCCTCATACGGGCTCACAGAGCCTGACTTGACTACCAGGGAGCTGGCGTGGGACTCACCTACATCCTCGGCATATAAATTCTAGTTGTGTAGCTTGGTCCTCTTGTCCTAACAATTGGAAAAGATGCTCCCTTCAACTCTTTTACTCACTTTTCAGACCCTACTCCTAATACTGGGTTGCTTTGCCTAGCCCTAATACATGGGGAGGTTCTTAGTCTTACTGTAACTTAATAGGCCATGTTTTGTTAATATCCAGGGGAGGCCTGCCGTTTCCTAAATGAAGGAGGGGTGGATTGGGGCTGGGAACACTGGGTGGGGGACTGGGAAGACAGCACTTTAGAAACCAGGATCTTAAATTGAGTGAGGATCTTAAAGGAATGTATTTGTGCACTTGCACATACATGGCTTTACACAACCTTTTACTGTTTTGTTACTTACAGCAAGCAATTAATATTTAGCAATTAAGTTATAAATTATAAAAAGGAACAATTCATATCAAAAACCAGAATCTGAGGCACGGAATATATTCATACAACTTAGATGCAAAAGAAAACTCCAAACAATTTCATTAAAATATCAGCAAATGACCTAAGTAGACATATTTCCAGTCAAAATACAAAAGGAAGCAAGTCTCATGAGCTGCTGCTCAGTCAACAACACCAGTCACTATGGAAACACAATTCAGAGCCACAATGGCAATCACATTACAATTTCTTCATCATAGTTTTTAATTTTTAAATTTTACTGAAAATAGGATTCTTCCATACTATATATTATAACTATGATTTTCCTTAATCTTTCCAGTCCCTCCCAGCCTCTTCTCCCAACTAGGTCCATACCATTTTGTCTCTCACTTAGAAATCAAGCCGGCGTCTAAGGAACATCTGGTTATTTTGCGATATTCTGATTTGTTTGTTTTTGAGGTATTTATTTTAATTTATTATTATTATTATGATTTTGATGCCACAGTTCTTAGGAGGGTCTTTTCAGCAAGATGAATTAACTATTGTTGGTAAGCACCTTGAAAAAAGTGAACAAATGTGCTCTCTTGGTCACAGTATATATGCTTATAGTTACTTTGAAAAGCAGTCTTTTCCAAAATTCAAAACAGAATTGCCATACAACCCAGAACTTCAAGTTTTGAATATAAATACAGAGGAAATCAAATCAGACCGTGGAAAAATCTGCTTCCTCGTGTTGATTGCATCATTTTCCATAATAGCTATATATAGGAATAAATGACTATTGATGAATGAGTGAATGGAGAAAATATGATATGTATGCAGATAATGGAAGATTACTCATCCATGAAGTGGTAAATTTGGTCATTTGCAGCATGTGCAAAATGAAATAAGGCAGATACAGGAAATTGTACATGATTCAATTTGTAGATAGAATGTCACAAATCCCAAGAATTCCTAGAAGTACAGTATAATCAGGTTGCCAGGGTCTAGCATAGGGATAGTGTCCAGATGTTGCTGAAGTGGCATTGTATTTTAGTTACTCACAATGAATAAGTGCTTGTGATCTAATATATACTAGTATAATCACAGTTAATTATAGTATAATATTTGTTTCACAGAACATTTTAATTTATACTGTACTCTATATCAATTTGTGAAAGGATCACGGTTTCACTGTTCTCATGGCAAAAATAATAGTAACTCTATTATTTGGCAATTACTAAACAATATGCACATGAATCCAATCACCATAGTATATAACTTTTAAAATTTATGTCCTGAATAGTGGTGGCACATGCTTTTAATCCCAGCACTTGGGCGGCAGAGCTCTCTGAGTTTGAGGCCAGCCTGATCTACAAGGCAAGTTCTAAGACAGCCAGGAATTTTACACAGAGGAACCTTGTCTCAAAATAAAAAAATAAAAATAAAAATAAAAATATGTCTGAATAGAACTATGAAAATAACAATATTCATCAATAAAATAGAGAATAATGTTTTTATTATTTATGATTCTGACATTAATTTTAGAAAGGAGTAAAATAAATAAGGTTGAAGGAAAACATAAGATGTAAAGTTATAGATGACATGCCCTTTTATGTACAAAGTATTTTACAAAATCCATGACCACTGTAAAATAATAAGCAAATTAAGAAAAAACAAAATTATTAATATAAAGTCATCAACTATGTGCATATCTTATCATCAACCACAGAGAAAAAATATTTATTAAAATATAATTTTTGCTAATGCCAAAAATCGAAAGAGTGTAAGTATAACAAATGGTGAACATTCAGCATTTCTGAAGTGGCTACTTTTATATCAACTTGATACGAGCTAGACTTATTTTAGAAGAAGAGATTGCAATTGAAATGCTCCCATCAGACTGGTTTGTGAGTAAGCAGGTGGTGCAGTTTCTTGATTGGTGATAGATTTTAGGGCCCAGCTCATTATGAACAGGACCACCCCTGGGTTGGAGGTCCTTGTACTATGAGAAAGAAGACTAGGTAAACTATAGGAAGCAAGCCAGAATGCAGTGCTCCTCCACTCAGCATCAGTTCCTGTCCCAAAGATTTTACATGTTTGAGTTCTTTGCTGACGTGTCAGTGGGGGACTGTGCTGTGTAACAGTAACTTGAAATAAAACCTTTCCTCCCCAGATTGAAACAAACAAACAAACAAACAAACAAAACTAAGACAATTTATACATAACTGATTACACAAAGTTGAAAGACAAACATATTTCAGATCTGTCTCATTTCATTGAGAATCTCAACATTATGAAGATGATAATTTCCTTCAGATAAAAGTTTGCTTGTTAGACTTTTAAATTCAAGAAGTTAAATAATTGATCTAGATTCTATCTAGAAAAAAATGGAGAGATTAATTGTCAAGACATACAGGCAAAAGTAAAGCTGTAAAATATGTGCCCTTAGGTATCACAGTCTTATATAAATTTGTTATAGTTAAGACACTATCAATGACTTAGCATCAGAATGGAGATCTGAAAAAAACATTCACATACACGTGCCAATGGGGCCATGCAAGAGGTGTAGCTTCATGGCTGTCCAAAATGATTTAGAATAAACTGTGTCATCAAAACATGAAGGAAATAATACAATTTGAAATTATATCAAGCAAAGATATCAAGTATGTGGCCAATTTTAGAGAAGGTTCCAATGCAGTGCTGAGAAGGTATATTCTTTTGTGTTTGGAGATATCAAGTGAAATAACACATATTTACATATTAAATAATAAATGGCTGAGCATTCTCCAGGTATATGAGTATATTTGTGTTTGAAATAGTTAATAAGTTCTTAAGGTGGGTGCAAATATTCTACTTCCAAAAAGAAAATAATGTAAACTTCTATACAAGCAATAAATTGAGAATTCATAAAAGTAATAATATACAGAATAGAGAAAGAAAAGCAGATAACTCAGTGTAAAAATGAACACACTGTGTGAATTAATTCTCCACGTAAACAGAATATACTAGTGCTAGAAGTTTCCATAAATGCCACCAGAGAACAAGAATCATTAATTATATCCAACTTTGTACCCTGTGAGCTATAATAGTGACTTTCTGCCAAAACACGCCCACTGATGCAAAAGTGGCATGGATGTTTTAGGAATAACTAACCACTTTTCAGTCAGAATGAAGTCCATTCCACAAGATGAAACCACACATGGTATCATTTTTGAGGCAATAACCTATGGCTTCATAGATTACAGGATTTAGGGATGAAGATAATAGAATTATTCTGCTAGACAGAAGTAGTCATAAAACAACTCATGGTGTATTTTTATACCCATAGAACAAGGCATCTCAAAAGCCTTATCAGATAAAACTTTTGTTTGCAGAACATACCGATCAGAGAGAGACTCACATTGGGGAGTGAATCACAGACTATGGAACAGTCAGCACAAAGATGAAAATATATCCCACACCTCCTCCTCCAAAAGCTCAGGGACAATTTTGGAAGAGAGGGTATAGATTAACAGGCAGAGGTGATAGAAAACCACAAGGAACCAGTATATTCTGACTGCAGCAGTACAGTTGTACTCACAAACTTTCATAAGTGACAGCATGCACAAGAACTGTATAAGATCAAGACAGACAAAGTCCTAGCCTAGAAAAAGGCTGTAAGCATGCAATCTCACCACTAACAAAGGAGCTATTGACTAATCTTAGCTGTTGGGAGAGGAAGGGTCAGTGTTTTCTAAAAGTTTATGTTGAGCAATATTTGTTTAACTATACAAATATGCACTGCATTTGTTAAACTACATAAAGGCATGTTACATTTGTGATCCAGACCCCAGGAACATGCGTTTCTGTGAGGAAACCTCAGAAATCTATGGGACCTCCTGTAGAAGTTCAGTACTTGTCTATAGCATAGGTGTGGACTTTGGGAGACCATTCCATATAGAGGAATACTCCCTGAGCCAAGACACACAGGGGTGGGCCTAGGCCATATCCCAAAAGATATGAAAGACTCTGATGACACCCTATGGAAGGCCTCACCATCCAGGGGGAGCAGAAAAGATATGTGACAGATAAGGTTTTAGTTGTGGGGGTAAGGGAGGATGGGTGGGAGAAGGGAACTGGGATTGTCATGTAAAACAATCCTGTTTTTAATTCAAATAAAAAAAGCTGGGAAAAAAAATAAAGATTCATTCCTGTTTTACCTTTCCTGCCTAAGGCACCTGATTGATCTAATAAAAAGGTGAAAGGCTAATATTGAGGGAGGAGGTGTATGAGGGACTTTCAGCAGGGAAAGTAAGTAGGAGGAGGAATTTAGGCCCAAAAGACACCAGGGTCCAGCAAGACAGACATGAAGGAGAACAAATGTAGGAGATACAGAATGAAAGTAAGGTAAAAAGCCCTAAGGCAAAACACAGATGGATAGAAACAAGGTATAAGAACTAGTGAGACAAGCTGAAGCTAAGACCAAATATTCATGATTAACAATAAGTCTCTATGTCTTTATTTGGGATTTGGTTGGAAGCCCAAAGAAAATTCCGACTACAAATGTAGCCTATAAGTTACTGGCACTCCAGTAGAAGCCCGTCTGTCTAAGAGTATTTAGGTAGCACAAAATGGCCTCCAAGAGGAAAAAAAAAGAACAGAAAATCATATGTGAAGGAAGGAAATTTGATATAGAAAGAGAGGATGGATGTGATCAAAACACATTGCACAAAATTCTCAAAGAAGTAAATAAGGTATTTCTTAAACTAAGAATTATAAATATAGCCAATAAAATGTAAAAAAAAATGGTTCCATTGGAAGTGTAAATGAAAGTCTTGAGTTATTTAGTAAACACTGTAGAATATATAAACCTAGTCAACATTTTGCCAAGGGTATAGAGACACTGGGAGCATCAGACCCTTTGTTGAAGTTGTAAAACATGATTTTGGAAAACACTTTTGCTAAATGTCTGAAAGCTAAATCCATGAACATTCTGTGATCCAGCAATTCTACACTCCAAAAATATACCAACCAAAACATAGATGTCTATTTACCAAGATTCATGCCTGAGGAGGTTTAGACCTGCACCTTGTGCAATGGCTTCACACAGAAATCCACATAATTACCTTTCAAAATAAAAACTAAGGGTAACTCTACAACAACTGCTGAATGAGGACGTCCAGGCACAAATTAAGGCATACTGAGTAGCAAATATATGAAACAAAACATAACATAAAAACAAACAAAAGGAGATGAAAATTTACATTAAGTTTATAAAGCAATACAAAACCTGAGATGATTGATTGACTATATAAAAACACAAGAGATATCCAGGGCATTAACAAAATTACACATATGATTACACATACACTGCAGACTAATTTCACAAATGAGTTCAGTTTGTGCAATTTGCAACACCATCCCATATTTACACTCTATTCAATGCAATAGAGGCTGGTGTTGAAATTTTTTAGTTTGTAGTTTAAAATTAATTATGAAATATATAATGAGGATGAGATTTTTATATCAATTGAAGGATAGTAAGTGTGAGAAGGAATACTGTTTTTTTTTATCACAGGTATTTCTTCTCTTTTATCAAAAATATCTAGTGGGAAAGTAAATGAAGTTCTGAATAACCTACAAAATGACTTTCATTAAATAAAGCTAATGTATAAATTCAGTCCAAATTTTATACAGAATGTTTTAGTAAAATTAAAACAAACCAATTCCACATTAGTTAATTGATTCATAAAGAAATGGTAGCATTTTGAAGGAATGTTAGGATATTAATTAAAAATTATACATTTCACAATAATGGAACATTAATTGTTCTGCTGGTGCATACACCAAAAAATATTTCATAACATTTGAAATGCACTGTTATCCAAGCACCTTCTGTAGACATGATATAATTTCTGTCTTATAATGGAAATTTATTTTTATATATTAGCTGTCATGTGGTTAGTAAAAGAAAACTAAGATTAATGTACTGGTTCTGAAAGATTGACCTGTTTCAGACAAAGCTATGCTGTGTTTTCAATCACTTAGCATAATGTACTATTAGTTTGCATAATACATATAAATATATTCTCTTGCTTCTTCTCCAAATAGGATAAAAAGAGTAAAACATGGTTTATGTTGATTTATAACAATTCAGATATTTTATGCCCTACTGTATATTATTATAGATTCACTCCGGGTGGTATCCTTCCAATCCATTACCAGTTTCATCCTATACAAATTGTTCCACATATGTGTGCATGCACACACACACACACACACACACACACACACACACACACACAAAATATTTATTATAAACATTGTATAGAAACTTGAAAACTTAATGTAAATACAATAGATACAAATACATTAGTTTCATGGAAGGTATGAAAATATGCACTTAGCAAATTTATATAATATATTGACTTGTAAAAGTGATTTTATGAAAAACTGAAGTAATAGACTTTTATTTGAAACCAAATATTGTAATGAAATAATTTGTAAATACAAATAGCTTCACATTTATTGCTACCACAAAGGTAGTAAATGTCATAAAAACATCATTTTCCCGAATGACAAAACTAATGTTCAGTATTTTAAGTGAATTGCATAAACAGGAATTCTAACACTTATGTTTGACCTCTAGTTACTTCCATGAATATTTATTTTTATTGTTAACAGCTAGTATTTAGGAGACTCAAAGAGAATCCTAAAATAATAAATGAGACAAATATAAACAAAACATAAATGTTCGCATTTTCTAAATCAAAGAACCTCTGTTCAAAAGAAAGTACCCTGTTGCTTGAAGTATTAAGTCAAAGTCTAAAAATGTTGATTTTATCTCAATAATTTAATTGACAACTCCAATTATCTATAGTATTATGATACAAACAATGAAGAAAGAAACATTGTTCATTGTTTCAATTATCTTTTTCAAAACTAAAATGAACTTAAGTGGAATAAGAATACTGCATCTCCTGTTTTATATCACTTTGATCTGGAGGCAGTATCCAAACTTGCCATAGAACTTCCCAACTTCATCTACCTAAATGTAGAAACTAAATTTCTCTGTAGCAGTACTCCCCATTCTAGGGCAAGAAGAAAAGATGATGACACAAGGAAGACTCAGAAAATCAAACAACAACAAAACACGTCCACTAACAAAATCTCACATCAATTCTCCCTGGATTTCTAGGTAACATTCCATAATTTATTTCTCCTAGGAGTCTCAAGTCCCTTACCTTTGTCCATTCAGTTCCCATATTTCTTATACTTTGTTAGAATGGTCATTCACCCTCCTTGATCAATATAGCCACTAATCTTTTTAGGGTTTTACCTTTTGATCAATGGATTCATGTATGTAAAATGCAGATAAGAATTAATTTGTAAAAGTTTTGCTTTAACTGTCTTTGATCAGCTTAATTTTTAAGTTTTAATATCTAAAATTAAATAGTGGTGAAAAATATTTCCTGTATATATTAGGTAGACATAGCTAAAAAAAAAATCCATTTGGTGATTTATAAACACTAGATGGAATCATGTAAGTTTTCAAAGGAGAGAAGCCACCAATACCCTACCCATTCTTTGATGCTGTAAGCCACAAAAACCAAGATGGGATGCTTACACTAAGGGTTCAGTCATGGCATGCACACCTCAGCAGTATCCAACAACACTTTAATTGGACTTAAAAGCTGCTATACAAGATGGAAACCATACCTGGTACTGGAAACCTGCCAACTAGCCAGGGCTAATGAAGTCATGGATCTTAAAGCAGAACATACAAGCAACAAATTACTAAACCAGCACAATCCCTAACTACAGCCTAAATATTTGTTCTTATACCCAAAGGTAAATGCAGTTCTTACCCCTCATCAGAAAACTTCTCTTTGCAACAGACAACATCCAAGTCCAACATGACTCCCAAACATGAGTCTAACAAAGACAACAACAATAAATTTGATAACATAGAAGCACAGGAAGCTAAGGAGCCTTCAAGTTCACACAAAATTACAGCAAGTTAGAGTGGGAGAATTAGTTTACCCCAGGGAAGGGCACAAAAATTGGTTATCTGATTGCAAATGATAAGCCCTGAAAACATGCATGCAAATAACATTATACAGGATTAGCAGGTTACACCTCTGTATTTAGGAATACATGCACATAAACACACACACACACACACATACATACATATATATATATATATATTTAGCAAAATAAATATGTATATTTAGCAAAAACAAAAGTTGTTTGCTAGACATTCTGCACTTAATTAGAGTGAAATACAGAGAAAAGTACCGGTTCATATTATTTATTAGTCAAATAGCAGGCAAACCCATACATTCATGCAAGTTTTGAATGTTTATAAAAATGAGCTTTCACCCTGAAGAGTGGCTGTTACATCTGCCTAAATTTTTATCAGGTTGATAATGACAATATTGGTGCTTCTGCAAAGTGTGACACTTTCTCAAGGATTCTGAGTGCTTTCATGCTTAAGTAACACTACCAAATGTATTCCCAGATTTTACTAGACTATAAATATAAACATAAATAAATATAAATAACAGATACAACTGTGACTATTCTGACGGAAATGCAAATACTCAAGAGAGCCACTTGAGTCTCACAATCTGGGCATCAGACTTGAAGAAACACTTGACTTGACCCCAAACAGATAGGGATTTCCTGGGGAATCTCCTGCTGGGAGAGGGTTAGACACCAGCCAGAGGGGAATTGTTTCCAATTTGAATAGTTCTAACAATGTTTTGGACTTCCTTAAAGGAAGTCTGATAGATCATTGCTGGGTGTGATCTCGCCTGTACGAGGACTGCTTAGTTGTGTATATACTTGACCTTCTATTTAAAAAAAATCACTTCAGGGTACTAAATATGGATTAGAAGGAATGCTGCTTCTCTTAGTTCCTTTCCCATGTGACAACAGCAACTAAATCTCCCTTTTAATTTAGCTTTTTAAATCGGCTTACAGAGGACAGGTATCCAGACCTGATTTAGGGAATAAGCTGTGACACTCCAAGAAGGATAACACAAGTATTTTGCTAGCAGTTTATAGACCAAACTAACATAAAATAATTTGATTCATATTCATATTTAAACCTAACAGGAAATTTGGAATTCTTGGCCCATTTTACCATTTGTTGGTTGCTATTTTCCTTTCTGATAATATTTTTACATAAAGCTGAGATAAATTATGAGCTTCTCCCTCTAATTGTATTTCTACTTTACCGCAAGGAAAACCCACTGTTATTCAAATCAATCTTTACTCCAAAAATGGTTGCTAGTGACACCCTGAAATTAGCATCTAACAGCCTCATCAATTCCAGATGACAATGAAATAAGTGCCCCTATTGTATGATTAGGAGTTAGCTTAAAACCCAAAGAATAGTCTCGATTAATTTCAGAATATTTTGCATCTTTAAAAAAGTTCAAGTCCTTGGAATGAAAAGACAATTATATGACAGGTTCCTTTTTATTCACATAATATTTGAAATAGATACAACTTTTCCAGTTGTGAATATAAAAATAGATTTCAATATCTAGAATAGTTCATAGTTAGTTCTTTTACATTCAGCAATTTGAATAATTATTTTCTGATCCAGGGTTTTTTTTTTTTTTTTTTTTGTAAGTTTTGAATTCATTGCATTTTATGGTTCAAAAAAAGTTTTTTTTTCAGTGCATTTGGAAACAAATCTTATTTAAAGCATATAGATCAAAAATAGAGATCCATTTCACACATGTACATTTTTAGTCTCTAGAAATGGCTTCCCATGTTGATGTACTTAGAATTTTCTCATATGGTACCAAGGTTAAAGGGGAAGCACATAGACTCGTCTGAACTCATTCTTCTCCTGTTGTTGAGAATTTTAAAGGGACATGCATTATTTTATTTTGTTTTACATGAAAAATGATTTTAATGAAATTGAACTGGAGAAAGAGTTGGAGAGTCTTCCGAGCTGCAGACGATTGACTCAGGATGTAGAACAGAACTGGACTGCAGGAACCAGAGTGTACTCTCTAGCCCAGTTTAGGTTCTGATCCAGTTTAAAAAGAAATGCCTTCTGGATTTACTTTTGTTTGTTTCACATATTCTTCATGTAAGACTGCAATTTAACTTTTCCAACATTTTGGAGAATCACTGCAATTTCAGATCTTCCTAGGTGGGCTTTCAGATAACCTCTTTTGGGGAATGCTTCTCCCACCCATACTGCAGTAGCTCCAATCAGCTCTGGTGAAAGACAATATATATCAGATCTCTATAGCATCCCACGAAGAAATATTTCCAGGCAATGGTGAAAGGCTCAAGAAACAACAACAACAACAAAAACAAACAAAGAAAGAAAACATAACAAACATGTAACTCCTGAGTACAACACTAAGGGAGGAAACACAAACAGCAAAGTGGTACTTGATTGGCCAGGTCCTCCTCAAGGTTGAACGAAAGACTGTCTGGGGACTCCAGGCAAGTCTTTGGTGATTTTTGAGTGCAAAGAAGCAAAGGAACATAGGATAACATCCCCTAGGGGAACCAGTCAAAGATTCATCTTAAAATTTGATTCGGGGAGGGTCAAGAGGGGGGAGGTCAACATTATCAGAGGTTTAGTTACTCTTTAGTTCTGATTATGTGAATGAGAGAAGTTTTAACTCCAGAGTCAAATTGTTGACATGGGTGAACATGTCAACATGTTGTGAATCTTTGGGTGAATTATGGTGTATAGGTTTTTTTTTTTTTTTTGGTTTATTTATTTATTATGTATACAGTCTTCTGCCTGCATGCCAGCAGAGGGCACCAGATCTCATTCAAGGTGGTTGTGAGCCACCATGTGGTTGCTGGGAATTGAAGGCAGGACCTCTGGAAGAATAGTCAGTGTTCTTAACCACTGAGACATCTCTTCAGCCCCTTATAGTGGATATTGTAGACATCATTTGAATGATGTATTACTATGCATTATTGTTTTCTCTATCTTCTACTGACACTCACACATTCAAAACCAAAAGCATAGCTCTGGTAGATCACCATATTTCAGCTTGATGGTTATTTACAAAGATTAAGATGTTACTTTTTTACCCTTGAACAAATTGGCACAGGAGACAGCTTCCTGAACATTACACCAGTAGCACAGACATTGAGGTCTGCAATTAATAAATGGGACCTCCTGAAACTGAGAAGCTTCTGCAAGGCAAAGGAAACAGTCAGTAAGACAAAATGACCACACACAGAATGGGAAAAGATCTTCACTGATCCCACATCTGACAGAGGACTGATTTCCAAAATATATAAGGAGCTCAAGAAGCTAGCCTCCAAAACACCAAACAATGAAATTAAAAAATCGGGTGCAGAACTAAATAGAGAATTCTCAACAGAGGAATCTGAAATGGATGAAAGACACAAGAAAGTGCTCAAAATCCTTAACCATCAGAGAAATGCAACTCAAAACAACTCTGAGATACCACCTCACACCTGCCAGAATGGCTAAAATCAAAAATAGCAATGACAATCTATGCTGGAGAGGATGTGGAGAAAAAAGAACACTCCTCAATTGCTAGTGGGAATGCGAACTTGTAAGACCACTCTGGAAATCAGTATGCCAGTTGCTCAGAAAAATGGGAATCAGTCTACCTCAAGATCCAGCCATTCCTCTCTTGGGTATATACCTAAATAGTGCATGTTCATACGACAAGGACATATGTTCAACCATGTTCATAGTAGCATTGTTTGTAATAGCCAGAACCTGGAAGCAACCTAGATGCCCCTCAACTTAAGAATGGATTGAGAAAATGTGGTACATTTAAAACAATGGAGTACTACTCAGCAGAAATAAGCAATGGAATCTTGAAATTTGCAGGCAAATGGATGGAACTAGAAGAAAACATCCTGAGTGAGGTAACCCACTCACAAAAAGACAAACATGGTATGTACTCACTGATATATGAATTTTAGACATAGAGCAAAGGATTACCAGCCTATAATCCTCTTCACCACAGAAACTAGGAAACATGAAGGACTCTAAGGAATAAATGGACCCCAGGAATGGAAAGTGGCATGAACTCCTGAGCTAATTGGGAGCATGAGGGTAGGGGAGAGGGAGCTGACACAATAAGAGCAAGAGAAGAGGAGTAGAGGAGAGGAAATGGAGGAGCAGAAATATTGAGTTGGGGGAAGAACAGAGGAGAGAGATCAGGATGAGAGATACCATATCAGAGGGAGCCACTATAAGTCCAAGAAGAGATCTGGAACTAGGGAGATCTCCGGAGACCTACAAGGATGACATGATCTGACAATCCAGGCAAGGGTGGAGAGGATAACCTAAAAGCCCTTCCCCTAAAATGAGACTGATGACTACTCTTTATGTCATCCTAGAGCCCTCATCCAGTGGCTGATGGAAGCAGAGACAGACATCCACAGATATACACACTGAGCTGAAATCTGGAATTTAGTTGAAGAGAGGGAGGAATGAAGAGTAAAGGGGTCTGTACCAGGTTGGAGAAACCCACAGGAACAGTTGGCCTGAACAAGGGAGAGCGCATCAACCCCAGATTCTGTCTGGGAGTCTAGTACAAGACGGAACCAGACCCCTGAACATGGATGTCAATAAGGAGGCCTCTGCACTCCAGGGAGCCTCTGGTAGTGGATTAGTATTTTTCCCTGCTGTAAGAAGGGACTTTGAGAGCCCATCCCACATGAAGAGATACACTCTGGCCCTGGACACATGGGGAAGGGCCCAGGCCCATCACAGGAAGATTTGGTGGACACTGCAGAGCCCTCGTTGAGGGCCCTACCCTGCCTGGGGAGTGGTGGGTGGATGGAGTGGGGGGTTAGTTGGGGTGGGAGGGGGGTGACGGGAGGGAGAGGGAGAAGGGACTTATATGTGAAACAAGCTTGTTCCCTAACTTGAACTAATAAACTAAAAAAAAAAAAAAAAATGTTACTTTCTTCCCTGTTAAAATCTGGAAGGGAAAAAAAAAGTAAAAAATCTACAAAGATTTGAGTGAATCTCATAAAAGTATGCAAAAGCCAAGACTTCATGTATATATTATTAAAACCTGTAAAGTCAAATTACCAAACATTAACGCCAAGCTTCTGTTTAGATGCATGTCTTAGGAAATTTTATTTATAGAACGTTTGGTTTTTATCCAAGCTTTGCCTAATTATTATGTGGTAGTTAAAGGATCCTGAAAGGTGTAATTGGCCTTCTGGGTGTTTGATAAACACTCATGGAGGACTGCACTGATGCATCAGACAGAAAACACAGGAGAATATTTTCCCTAATTCTCTAAGGTCAACTAGGCCCAAGGAGATCATGGGGCATCTCTGAAAATGTCCCTAATGATAGAGTTATGTGTTCTCTTGTTCAGGGAGACCATGAAGACTATACATCGTGAAATCTAACCAGCATCTAAAATAAGGAAACTATTTTCTATTCTTCAAAATGAAGCTAAGGTCAAGAATGGCCTTTGAACTTTACTCAGATAGATGGAAGAAATGTTAAAAAGAAGGCTAGAGGAGTTGGAGGTTCCTCTCAAGACCAACTGAGCCCTGAAGGGTAGGTCATCAATTGGTCTAAACAGTAAAAAGGAAGTGATTGATTTGAGCTAGCTTCATCACCTTAAAAACCCAGCAATAAAGTATAATCAAGGACTAAACTGGTATGTTTTCTCAACACTCCAAGGTATTACACTTACTAGACATGAGACTGGTGGCATCTTTTTGTCAGCCATTACTAATGAATCTTCTTGATAAGAAAAAAAAATGATCCTGAAATATGAGTCTTTATAATGTGGCTCATTCTAACATGTTGTTTTATTGAATAATGTTTGTTTCTTTCCTTTGTCCATCTAGAAGCCATATGGGAAGTACTTCATGGTGATACTAGATACTCCAGTTGATATCAAAGAGCCTAAAGCAGATTCTGAGTTAGCATCCTGGACACCAAAATCAAACAAGAGGCTAAACCTTAAACAAGGAAGAGATCAAAAGATGGATGCTGGTGTGAGCCCATCAAAAGAGTCTACTGAAGTTCTATTTGGGCATTTTACATATACCCTCTGTTCTGTCACCTGCCTAGAATATATACTGCTTACCACTATTTACTTTAATTCTCCCTCAAATCTCTTGCCAGGCACCAATCAAGGACTACAACTAGCTGTTACACAAATGAAACTACAGATGTATCTTCTTTTGTTTGTTTGTTTGTTTGTTTGTTTGTTTTTGTTGTTGTTTTTACATAGGCCCATTGGCGGGATATCCTGACTGATTTGCCCAACAATTTCATCAACTTGGAAGAAGCCAGGTAAATCCTTATCCCAACTTCATAAGGGCAATAAGGGTTGACTCTTCTGCTGGGAGATAATAAAACATATAATAAAGACAAAGAGATTGTAAGAAACTTTTTTTTTTCTATCAATGTTAGTTAGTTCAACAAGGGACCACATTTCCCAACCCCACCCCCATTAGCCTTTTGTGGTGAATAGCCAATCATATTGGATTGTTAAATTTAAGTGCCTACCAATGTAATGAGATTCGTTCACCTCCTATGGCAGGATAAAGTCAGAGCCTTTTGGCCGAGAGTGCTTTCTAGTCTACTCTGGGTTAAGAAACCCTTTAGAAAAAAAAACATCTTGCCACATTACTTTACTTTGTTTCTATGCTTCTTTATGTGACACTGAAATTTCCTCAACACACAGTTATCTTTGATTCTCAAAATGGAGTCAAAACTGCTGCTAAATGGCACGCTGTAGGGCAAGGTACAATGTTAAAATTACTACTTTACAAAGTATGGATAACTTAAAGGAGGACATAGCATGATCTTACCACTACCCTAGACTGATTTCTACAATTGGATCACATTCATTAAAAATTGAATACCTATATCAATTTTCAGTGGGCATTGCTTTTCTTTTCCTCATATTTTTGAGGTCATGCTCACAGAGACATCTTCTTTAACTCATGTCTGTTTACCAAATTAGCTATTCCTTTCCTGGAATTTATGTCTCCATGTTTCACTGTGTTTGAGAGATATATGATGGAGTATAGATGGCAAGGTTTCAGAATATTGTCTTTCTTGTAAGATCTCTCTAATGTAACAAAGGGCAAAACTGCAAATTAGCATTATGCATTGTTCTGTTTGTCCCCTGGGGTTCATGTTTTGTATACCAAACCCCAATATGAGCCTACTAGGATAGCTCCTGTAATGAGCTCATAATGTTGAGTCCCTACCAACAGGACAAAAGTCCATGTGAAAAAAGAAATAGACCCTAGAGAGTAAGCAGCAGCACAAACTCGAGGGCATCTAGATACAAGACCAGAAGAAACTCCTCATCAGAATTCAGTTTAACTGACTCCTATACCAGGGTCTTCTTTCACCAGAACTGTGAGAAGGAGTAATTCCCACAGGACAGCCAATCTGAGCCATCCTGTTTTAGTAGCTTACAGCAGACTAATAAAGGTAGGTGAACATGGATTTTATTTTCATGTTAAGTGTGAGCCATGAAGCCACAAAATGACAGAAAGATAGGAGAGACAATTGTGCGAGAATGTAGAGATTTGTCTTCTTGACCCCAGCTGCAATGACTCTGTAACATTCTCATTTGATCCTCTTTTCTGAATCTCTTTCCCTTCCTGGCATTCACAGCTTCTACGGTGTCTGAGAAGACACACCCCAGATTCATTTGTCCAGTAAAGTTAGCACATATTTTAGGTGTTTGTTTTACTCTTGCATTTATTCTTTCTGGAAGCTCACATTCATTGTTTCCAACTAAAAAGTATGATTGCAGCTGACTAATATAAAGATGCAAATAATGGGAACTGTATATATTAATGTGCTACCATATGGTGTTTTCATGTATTTTGCAAATGGTATAAGGTCTAAATTGGATTAAAAATATCTGTGCCTTCAAGCTTATCGGTCCTGCAATCAAAATACTTTAGCCTCTTTTGAGATTCACAGTATGATCCTTATGGCCCTATGCAACCAGTACCACAAAACTTCTATTCCTATCTAAAATTAACAACTTAGTCTCTACTGATAAACTTTTCTGTAGGCTTCTTTCCTCCTGCTCTCTAGTCTCTGATCACTAGCATTT
The DNA here is from genome assembly GCF_003668045.3 of Cricetulus griseus. Lineage (NCBI taxonomy): Eukaryota > Metazoa > Chordata > Mammalia > Rodentia > Cricetidae > Cricetulus > Cricetulus griseus. The sequence goes on along the minus strand of NW_023276807.1, from coordinate 36,642,534 downwards.
CATTTCCAACTTCGAAGAGATCAAATTCATAATTTTAGCATGAACAAGTTCATTTGGCACTTGCATTTCACCTAATGAATACTGATGATTTTCTCCAGTTCCATGGATAACAAATCAAATGACAGTACTTCATTACATTTTATGGTTGAATACTGTTTCAAAGAATTTAAGCCTCACAACTTCTTTGGCCAGCTACCAGGTGGTAAACATGTAAACAGGTTATTTCTTGGCTTCTGTACCTAGTAGTGTTGCAGAAAACAGGATTGTTCCTGTTTCTTCTACATGCTGATTGCATTTCCTTAGAATGTATCAGTTGTAGGATAGTTGGATCATATGGTAGTTCTACTTTTAAAATGTTAAATAGCCTCCATACTCTTTTCCTCGATAGAGGTGCTAATTTGCATTTCCACCCACAGTAGATAAATATTTCCTTTTTTTTTTCATTGCTTCAATAGCATTTGTTAGTGTATTCTTTTTTGTTATGGCCAGCTTACTAAAGGGAGGTGGTATCTCATTGTTGTTTTGATTTCCATTTTCTTGAGGAGTCCTGATATCAAGCATGTTTACATGCATCTGTTGGCTCTTTTGTTGATTTATTTTGAGACATATCTACCTCGGTCTAATTATATTTTTAACTGCATTATTGGGATATTTGTTGTTGGTCATTTTGAGACATTTATATATTCTGGATATTAGCCACTTGTCAGGAATATAGCAGTTATTGTCTATATCTCCCTATATACATTCTATAGTATTCATTTGTTTCAGCCTATCAACACCTTGACCAGAATTTTCCACAGTGTAGTGATCAATAAACATGGTTTTATTATGCACGCCTAGAGCTCAACAAATAGTTGTTGGTATGTTGATCTTCCTTTCCTTTTTTACTTTGAGTAACCATGTTTATTGCTGCATTATTTACAATAGCAAGATATGGAAATAGCCTAGATGCCCATTAACAGAGGAATAATTAAAGATATAAAGAATCACACACACACACATACACACACACACACACACACACACACACACACACACACACACACAACACACACACAGGAGCAGTTAGCTGAAAAAAAGAAGAGAATTGATTTGTTCCAAAGAATTGATGTTTTCGAAAGAACATAAGTAGAAGTACAAGCCATTATATAAGTCAACAAGGTTTAGATAGATATTTCATGTTTTCTTTTATGTGTAGAACATATTTATTTAATGCAAAAGAATAAAGAAATAAGGGGTTTAGTAAGAAAGAGTAGAGGGGAACTACAAAGGGTAATAGGAAGGGAATGTGAGCAAAGATTGCATATACCTGTCTGAATATCTTACAGTGGAATAAAGCCCATTATTCTTCACAGCTAGAAATTGAATAGACATGAAGCAGAGTATACATATATTCAATGCCACACATAATCAGCTTGTTTATCTCCATAGTACCTGTATAAAATATAGAATATGAAAATATATTTCTTGTGAATATTATCAGATTTTTTCGTTTTGTCATTCTAAGAATATATTTGATAAGCAATCTAATTAAAAATTGAATTTTTCCTTTTACAAAAGAGGGTGCAGCACTCAAGATGCTATTGTCAGTTTGAGATTTACTTGTCTAGATAGTCTTGTCATGTTTTGCAGTAATTTTTTAAAACTGCATTTTCATGTGTTTCTATGTTTTATAATAAGCCTCCCTATTTATTGATTGTGGCCTGTTGATTTTGTATTTTATTTGTCTCATTTGATGAAAGAAAGGGTTTCTTTCTCATAAACTGAAAGGTATCTCACCATATCCACACATTCTTATTACATATCTTCATTATAATAATGAAAAATTTGAAATACTTTAACAAAATTTTATGGATTTGGATATTATAGTTTCTTAATATTTTACATATGCTCATATTCATTTTTTAAAGTTACTGTGGATCCAAACCAGGATTTACATATTCCAGACAAATGCTACCAACACTGATGTTTGTCTCCTGCCACATGTTTTTGTTGTTGTTGTTGCTGCTGCTGCTTTGATTGCATGTTTTCTCTTTTTTTTTTGAAATAGGGTCTCCTGTATTTCTTGCTAAAATCTCCATGCTGAGTCTGGCCTGAATGTCTGCCCTTGCTGCTTCCGTTCTCGAGCATATGCTTAGAGGTTTGACATCATGCCTGTCTTATGTACTGCCGATCAACTACAGGACTTTGTGAATACCAACTAAACAATGTATCTAGTACCATACTTATTAATTAGGAACAAAGTTATTGCAGATAAAGAAAATAGAAATTCTATGGGCTAGGAAGAAAAAAATGCCAAGAAAAAATAATCTTCCTTTTCTATGTGCAGTTTTAAAATCTTATTTGCACATACTCATGCTTCTTATTCCCTATCTGCTAAAATTGTTTTACTTGAATTTAACTTTCCAATTTTAAATAATTGAGGCAGTCTGTATGCTGAATGATGAACCAATTAAACATAAGTCTTTGAAATCCATTAGCATAAGACATAATGTCTTCTTTCGAGGTAGGGAGAAAAACATGTTCCACCCCCAAGGAGAGAGCTGCATGTTCTGTTTGGCAGGATTGCTGGTTCTGATGATTTGGAACTCCCTTGTCTGTGGTGGCAGCGGGGTTCTCTTGTCAACATAACCCCTGGAGCCAAGTTGGATGAGATTAGTTCCTGAGAATGTAGAGTTAAGCTGGTGGTTAACATCACAGAGGGGAAAATACTCTATTGCCTGATGTGTTCAGCATCTTTTAAAGAAAGTGGACACACCAGAAATTCTCTTCTAAACTTACCTTCCCCATTGTAAAACAAAGGGGATATTGAATGTCACAGCTTCTCTATCTGCAAGGATTCTGTTGGTTTCACTGGAATAGCACCCCAGAGTAAAGTCAATTGAGGTGGTAATTGGAAAATTTCCAGTGTAGACCTGAGTATATTCTAGCATTTTCAATAGTAAAAAAGCAAAGGGGAAAAGGGTTTAGGCTGTTCATTGACTAGTAATATGTGAGTTAATGTTTCTACTATTTCCTTCTGATAGTAAAGCAACAAATACACTGCAATAGTGTTACCATGTATACACACCAGTAATTCAGTGGTATGGAGTACCAAGTTAGCTGTGCAAACTTCCCAGTGCTATCTAATCATCATTGAATTAGTTCCAGAATTATAAAGAAAATTTCTGTATGTGTTTGTATATAGGTCTATGAATACTCTTAGCTAATAGGTGCTCTCTGTTGGCTTGAAGGAATCACAAATCAATCTTCTTTAGTATAGAAATAGTTATTATTAAGGGTATTTTAAATAAATTTTAATAAGTGAGAATGTAAAATTTTACACTAATTCTCAGGTTCCTAATAACAGAATATTTGAACCCTATGAATCTTGGAAATCTAATTAGACAATGTTAAGTTCTTTGTAGTTGAAGCCACAGATGTTTCACACTGGGAAAATCAGCAAGCCCCAGGGTTTGTTTGGTCTACAGGAGTGTCAAATTTTCATGGATAATTTAATAGCTAATAACTCTAATTCTTTCCCGTAAACCAAGAGATGATAAATAATGATTGCACTAAAACTGTAAAATTAACCCTCTAGGCTAATGAAAAATATTAGGAGCCATTGAGGAAATTAATTTCTAGAACTATTGCTCCTTTATTGCCAATCTTTCTAAAGTTGTATTGTATCTCATCATCTGGCAGAAAAAGCACATAAACATACTGGAATGATGAGATTCAGAAAGAATTATAAAACAAGAGTAGTACCAAGTGTCTTTCATCTCTTATTCTCACTCACTAATCAATCAAAATGAGGAAAATTTCTCAATCTGGTGCCCAGAGTGACATTTTGTTTTCATAAATATTTGGTTTGAACATAATCAAATAACAGTCTCAACAACAAAATTGTATGCAGTACTAAAAATGAAAAGTATTGAGGTGCACAACCCTTTGGAATATTTTATTGTGACCCTTTATTAAATATGTAACCAATCAACTCTAATTGTTGCTATCAGATTCCTTAGGAAACTTTATAGAGTATGGAATTTTATGTGCTACTCTTTCATTAAAATAAGAAGACACATTCAAATTTCTTTTCAAATTTCTTTACATTCAGTATTGATTTGAGCCAAGCAGCAATATTGTAAACATTTGTATTAATGAAAATCAACCTTTTTGTTTTTTTGTTTGTTTGTTTTGAGTCTCTAAATATAAGTACTTTTCAGAGCTTAAAAATACAAGTAAGAAGGAGACAGGGAGCATAACCCAACCACAGGTGTTTACATCATGTGGTTTATGTCCGATCAACCTTCACTTGACCTTGATGTTTCTATCTGACAGACAAAAGCTTTGAAACCCAAAAGGAATGAGGAAATAGCATACTTTTAAATCATGCATTAGCACTTAGCATTTGGAAATCCCACTTGGAAGGCTCAGAGTTATGTCAGTGGCTTTTTCTTGTGGGGGAGGGGGTTGCTGAGTGCACCGAACTCAAGACACTTGGGCAAGTTGAAAATCATGCCAGACCTACCATTGCTCTCAATTAATGGCACACCTCTAGAAGTCAAAAACAGTGTTTCCCTAGTGTGATTTATGACTAAGATTACCTCATTGAAAACTGGCCAGTAAATGGTAGAAACTCTCAGGAGTCACAGGTTTAGTCTCTGCTACAGTGTGAGAGAAGGGCAGTGAAGGATGTCTCTAGACACCAATTTAAATTCTGTCTATCTGAGTTCCTGTTATTGATTTTTCATAAATGTTGAGAAGAAAAATTTAACCATAATTCTGACCTAGCAGGGCAAGGCACAGACAAAGAAAACAAAGTAAGGAAAATATGAAGAAAATACATCTGTTTCATGCACTATGACTTGTGAAACTTGCCTTATTGTAGGAGTGGGTAGCATCCAAGTGATCTAGAATGAATCAATTTACAGAGGAAAAGACAATACAAAATTCCTGGGGTTTTTTGTCATAAATTATATGATAGATAGCCTAATAGATATGACAAAGAAAATAAAAAGGAACCCCTATTAACAGTCAAATAAGTAGTAAAAACATTTTTATTTGAATTCATATCACTATTAAAACAACTTCAGAATCTATTCCATACAGTTATAAATCAAGCCTGGATGTTTTCTGTGTAATATATGTGCATAATATGTGCATATATTAGTATATGGGCACACAATTCTGACTTATACAGATATGAACATGTTTTACTCATATGTGTGTCATAGTTAGTATGTAAATATAATTATGCATTTTTTATGTTATCGGTATCTACTGAGAAAGTGTCATTCCTTTTTAATGACATTGTCATTTTTTTCTAATCTGTGAACCCTTAAACAGAGCAAATCCCACCCATGAGCAGTCAGTGTACACTGATGCCTGAGTGAGCATGCTCTGTCAGTTGCTTTCATTAGTCTTCATGGCAGGGTTTTTTCCATAGTATAAACAAGGTGATTCTTTCACTCCAGTAGATGCAGATGAGAAAAGAGCTGCCTTTTTGAAAAAACCCTGTAGATAAAGGGATTGAACTGTTTTTTGAGTTATGAATTATAGGAATACTGGTAATCTGGAGAGAATCCTGGATAGAATTATGGAGATTGAGGGGAATTTGATACTTTTATAGCCCACGTGAAGGTGTTAGGTGCATTTGTCAAAGCAGTGGAAGCATTCAGATTATTCAGTGTACAGCTTAATAGTTCACTGAGGGACTGATTATTTTACCAGCTACACCAGCCATCCTGTCTGCTGGAGAAAGGAGTGGATTCCCACATTTATTGGCTATTTATTTCCTTCTAGTATCTTAGTTTTTGCTTAAATAATCCTCAACATGAACTTAAGACCCTAGCTTCTGATCAACCTATGACTGAAAACATGGAATACTACACCATTGTATCACAGCTCTAATATGGCTAAAACCAGCCTTCATTTCACACTAAAACAAGTACCTTTTTATACTTGTTAAAGAAAATGTTGTATTGAAAACATTTTAGTCATTTTTATTCAATGTCTAACAGCATCATACACATTGTAAAATAAGTACTTATGAGATCAGATTCCACGGGAAGGTATCTCTAGTAATGAGTGCAGGAATTTCTAAAATCAGTAGTTGCCACAAAGTTCCTTAGCTATATGAAAGATTAAATCAATCAGTTTCATAGATTTAGTGGGTAGGAATTGGAGCACATTTGGATTTAGTGGATTACCTAGTGATTGTGGCAACTTATGCTTTCTCTGAAATAGTTTACTTTCTATTTAAATATTTATTTAAATATCACAGGCATACTATACAATATAGGCAGATATAGTTGGGCTGCTTGCTTCTATGTGTAAACCTTATAGAAACATGACCTACCTAACAAGAATAATCAGATAACTGCCATGTAAAGGCGGATTTCAGATACCTCTCGCAACCCTTGACTCTGATCTTATTTTTCTTTCAAAACTCCTAAGACATACAAATAATCTAATTAGGTTGCCCTGGAGTTTCTCTTCATATAGAAATAATCAAGATAATTGTACCTGAAACTAACTACTGGTAAGTTTTGATATAAATTAGGAAAAAATATAAATTTCACATGTCCATTTCTTATGTATGAAATGCTTAAAATACATAAATTCATACACACACTCTATTTAATGTTAATTGTACATATTCATATATTCCAATATGCTATAAGTAAATATATGTTTGAACTTTCCTTTGTACTCCATTCATAGTGTGTTACTTACACTTTATAGAAGGATTAAAATCTTGACACAAACAATCATGTTTCTAACTATTCAGAGGTTTGTGGAAAATAACTGTTCAGTGGGAAGTGAATGGTGACAAAGAAACATGGCTTCCTGAAGGAACTCCTTTCAGTTCTGAATGTTTGACATGAGTACACATCCTATCCCACACTTACCCACATCTGCTGCTTTCTGTTCTGGCTTTGGGTGATGCTGTCTGATGTGATAAACCAGCATTCATTTCACTGTACTTATCAGGTGGTTCTGAATCCCTGTCCCCTTGTTAAATATTCTAAGACCTGTGGGGGATTTAGGACTCTTTCTGTTCTGGTCTTTTCTATCACATGTGATGCCCTCTAAATTTGAAATGATCAGGGAAAGTACTATAATTCACATGAAGTCTAGTCAGTTAACTCTTTCTTTGTTTTGGTTCATTTCATACAATTATAGAGAAAAAATGTTCATAAAAATCTTAAGATAGATTTCAATCACATTCTGGATTTTGATAATCCACTGCTTTGATAAATATCCCTGCCACCAAAACACGTGCTATCCTCTGGGTGCTGAATTCACCTTAATTCCTTTATTTCTATCCGAGATTCTCAACAGATTAACAGTCTTCCTATAATGTATATCTCAAAACCCTTGCAGTTACTTCTATGGGGATTAATCAAGAAAAGAAAAAACATAAGAAACAATAACAACAAAAACTCAGTTCTTTTCTTGGAAGTACCTACTGGAGTGGCTGAATCACCGAATTTGCACTATGGAAACCCTGCTACAAAGACACTAGTAAAAAATAATGACATGGCACCAAAGAAATTGCTTCTTAGTTAATAAACTTAGAAAAATGTCCCAGTCAGGAAAATTATAGTGTCTTAAAAGATCAATGGTTTGCAATGCACAGAATTTTTCTAAACAATGCGGTTACAAAAGCAGTGCTTTCTTTCGTTCTCTCTCTCTTTCTTTCTTTCTTTCTTTCTTTCTTTCATTCATTCTTTCTGTCTTAGAAAATGTTTCTTCCAAATTTCTTTCTTTGGTAATTCATCGCAGTATATCCAGAAACAAAATTATTGCTTCTGTTAACCTTGACTATTTTGTGTTCCTAGCTATGAAATCATATAATACTACGTTCAAGGTAAGTCAAATAATTGAGTGGTACAGTGTTTTTAAAAGTGGAATGGAGATGGATGTTGGGTATTGACCACACTCACTCTTTCTAGCAAGGAAGACAGAGCCTCATAAAATTTTAAAGAGTTTGAACTTTTCTATATAGCATGGATAGTTTGCCAAAGCCTGTGGCACTTTGGCCAGTCATGACATTTTTTTTTCCATGATGGAAAGAAAAAAAATATGACAACATAAAGAGAAAATGTTCCGCTGTGAGTTCATTGCTAGGAGCGAGGACTGAATTTGCCATTTCTCATAGACAGAGAATTTTGAATAAAAGTACAAGTCCTTAGGATAATGAAATTCAGTTTTGTAGAAAAGAGAAAAGCTCCCTTAAACAAAAACAAATACAGAAGATATCAGAAATAAACCAGCCTCCCTTATCTTTAATCAATCTCAATATGATTAGATGAACAAAATTACCTTATAAAATATTCATAGAGTACAATTTAGATTCCACTTAATGAGATACCTACAATTATTGCTGGAAAAGGTGACTGGAGAATTTCCCTTAAATTGCAAACAAAGAAATGAGTGAGGTGGGGGTTTGCATATTATTTTTTTTCTATACAAACTTCTTACACTTTTGACATCCTACTGAGTTTGTCATATAAATTCTGCCTTTGAATTAACATAACTCCCAGATGGCTTTATTCTACTGTACTTTTGATGAATTCTTTTGGAGAAACAGTAGTCATGTGTGCTAAATAGACTATATAATCATGTTCTGTTGGTGTTGCTTGGGGGATCTTCTAAACCACATTTGACCTACCAGCTCTCCAAAATCATGATGTTTCTTCCATAACTATCTCCAGACTTAAGTTGAACTCTTGTGGAGAAACAAAACCAGACTCAGCCCTAGGATCTGAGATAAAATCATAAATAACAAACCAATCTCTATGTCTGCAGTAAGCACAGATTTATGGTTGACACTACAGAAATTGTTCCGTTCCTAAGATCATGCTAGTTTTCTCTGTACATCTGCATTTAAACAATCATATATGTTTTCTAAGTAACAATACTAGACAAGGAAACTGAACACTAGGAAAAGGGAAAGAGAAATTTATTACTCTATTGTAAAACCAGAATATGCATTTAAGTAAAGCTATTATTATTAGTCAATCACTTAACTAAACATTGATTTAACATAAAACTGGTCACCAGAGGAGTTTGGGTAGCTTTTATCCAATTCTTCTCTTTTATTTTTCTATTCACCATTTTGAAAAAAAAGAACATCATGTGCCTTGATATCCATCTTTGTTATTTATTTAGTTTCAAAAAACACATTTTATGTTTCCATCAAAACTATTTCTCACTATTCTAATTCTGATTCCTCTATCCAGACATTGGATATATTTTACCTTTTTCCTCTGCCAACACCTTAGCTGTGGTTTTGTTTAGCTTAGCACATTACTGAATTATATTGTCTGATTATTTTATTACATAAAAACCATTTTGTAGCCCAGATTGGCCTCAAACTGGTGATCCTCCTGCCTCCACCTTTTTCAGCAAATCACACCTGAGTGTGCTACCACAAATGACTATGAAAACCATTTTGTAAGTTCTCCATTGTGGACACAGCACACTGTACTCCTTTGCTATATCTTCTCTGAAAATTTAAATTTCATACTGCTAGATTTCCACACATATACCCCCGAAAAACAACTCAACATTATCATTCCCACAATTACCAAGAACAGCCTGAAGTTATTTTCATTAATTTATTTTCTGTAATTCCCAGCCTTCTAGAAACAATGTTCTCTTCCATGTGTGGTAATTTTCTCTCCCCTTTTGTAATTTGGTTCTCTCCACCGGAGAGACATCCAGCAATTAGTTGCAGGCTCCACTGTTTCATTCTTACCTTCCTTCTTTCCTTCCTTTCTTCCTTCCTTCCTTCCTTCCTTCCTTCCTTCCTTCCTTCCTTCCTCTCTCCCTCCCTCTCTTCCTTTCTTTCTTCCTGTCTTTCCTTCTTTCTTTAATGTGTGTTCTACGTGTGCGCATGAGTGCAGATGTGTGCGATTGTGCATATTTCACGGTTTGCTTGTGGGGGTAAAAGGAAAACTTCCAGGATGCATTTCTCACTCCTTTCTTTCTGAGGTCTCTCTCAAAGTTCCTGCTTCTGCGCTGGGTACTCCAGGATAGCAGGAATGAGCTTCTCAGGAATTATATTTTCTTCACCTCCCATCTTGCCACAGGAGTGCTGTGACAACAGATGCCCACTACCATAGCCATCTTCTTTAAAAAATGTGGGATCCGGCAATGGAACTTGTGTTGCTATTCTTGTGCTGCCAGTGACATTGCCACAAAGTCATCGCTCCATTCTTCCTCTAATGCTTTCTTGATGACTCTAGCACCAAATTCTTGGGTATAATACATGTAATATAATATATACAGTAATTATGCATGCATCTATAAAACTTCCATTTAACTATACATTCATTATAATCAATGCTATAATTGACATAATATATTTATATTACTTATTAGGTCTCAGTTACTGCCTTAAAAGTCTTCCACATTGATAAATATATGCAAACAATTAAAAAGTAATGTTGATTACCCTTAGGGAGAATACAGAAGCTCCTCCCAACAGAACCCTCCTCCACATACACACCAAGGACACTCACTATCACTGCTCCTTTGTACTTATGTAGAATTGATGTTAGAGCATTTGTGATGGCAAGATTTTCTGTTTTCCATATTTTTGCAATAAGTAGAAATACACATATTTTAACCTAAGTAATACCTACTCCAGCATTTGCACCCAGGAACCATTTCTTTGAAATGTGCTTCGCATGGAAGACTGCTTTATTTCCCAGTTCTGTGAGAAGTGAGGGTTCTATTCCTTATGGGCATTCTTCCTCCAGGTGAAAACTGTCCTGGATCATAAAGACAGAGCTAATGCAAAAGGTCACCTAATTACCAGATAAAGTTGGGACAAATGCTGCTGTCAGGTCCTCTTACTTTAGCACTAATTAGTAGACCTTGAGAATGTCTCTGTAAGAGTCTGCATCAACTTGGTTTTATTGAAAGTGAAAATCAGTACTGGAGAGATGTTTTGGTGGGTAAAGTGATTATTGATTACGCCAGAGGACTTGGGTGTGTATCCCTAACGTTACTTAAGAAGCCAAGAGCAGAGGTGCAAGGGTGTAACCCCAGTGTGTGAGCCATCCCAGGACCTGATGGACAGCTATGAGTTCCTGGTTATGTGAGAAACCATGCATACCCATATATCCCTACACACACACACACACACACACACACACACACACACACACACACACACACAAAGATAAAATTTCCTGCTTTTGTAATCTTTTTAGCAGACTCATTGTAGTTTACAAACTTTTTATATGTGTATATGTGTATGTACATATAGAAATATATGTATAATATGTGTATATAAGCATCATGTATCTCCTACAGAATATTTATGAATATATGCTATTATGTAATGGTTATTTATTAATGAAACTGCTCTTTTCTATGTTTTAGAAGTTATGTTCTCAATTGATATTTATAAAATCTGCATTTTTTCATTGAAGCTGATAGTTTTATGGCTATTTATCATTCCCATTCGACAAATAAGTTAATTGATCAGAGACAATATACTGCTGATAAGTAGTGGAGAGAAAAGTCAGAAAGTTTGGTTTTGGAAGACATCATCTTCTACGTGAATCTCTCTTAAGTTTTGCATGCTTAGGCACCATATTTAACCCCTACCCTCTAACTCCACAGCATCAGTGCTTTGGTGGACACACAAAGAAAAAGGAATTAATTATTCATTCAATTCATTCTTTCCTTTAAGGCATTCAGTGTAGTGTATTTAGGACAAGAATATATTTCTTTTCAATATTCGTGCATCTCTATTCTTATTGCCTTTTTCACTCAAAATTATTTCTAGTCCTTCTCTCTTGAAGGTTTGCATGCATTTTTTTGTCTGTGACAAAGTAAAAAAAAAAAAACTGTGCTTATTCAGTGTCTATTCAAATCAAGCAGAGGGGAGGCATACCCTCTACAAAGAAACAATAAATATGTCAAATATAAATTCACAGCAAATGAAACTGAACATTTCTTTATTCTAATGGTATTCAACTGTCATTGCCACTGAGATAAATTCTGCTCATGGCTTTTGTCTCAAAGTCTTTCAGTATATAGAACTTTCTCCTTGCTTAGTTAAGGCCTGCTAAATAATAACACAGAAGTTAACTAAAGGTTCTGAAGTTAAAAAAAGAAAAGGATTTCCGTTCCAGCTTCTCTCTTGTCTTAGCAACTCTGTGATTTGGAAAAGGTCTTTACCTTCAATGTGTGAAGAGTTTCTATGTTTAAGACATAAAATGCAACTTTAAATCAGATGTTGCACTCAGTGAATTAATCTCAGAAATCACTAATATGCTCTAAGGTACTCAGTCCCCACTCATCGTTAATGGCTACTGCTATTATTGACCCACTGCTGAACATCACCTTATGTAAGTAAGCCCCTTTCACATTGATTCCATTGGCACTTGTGGAATTTAAAGTCTGCTGACAAATAATTAAAAAGAACTTCCTATAGGATCACAAAATATCCCTATATCATGACAATTATGAAAAAAATTTTAATCACCTTCAACTGTCTCTGCTGAACTTTTCAAATCTGAAATAACATTGAAGGGATGATCTATATTCCTCCAGTCTTTGTGTTTATATTTTTAAGTTTATGTGAAAGGTGTACTTTGCACAACAAATGCCTCACATCTGGTCCTTCAACTCAACACACATTGTGTTTTCAGTGGCATTTTCCCTCTAAGCAGTATTGAACTTTTCAGCCTCAATTATAGTGAATGAACAACTTTGCGGGGAGAGAAATTTATTTGCCATTCTGCTGTAGTTACATAATGAGGCACAGATGACATTTGCACGATGGTAGACCCCTCTCTATTTGCTTCCTGGAACTAAATCTTGACTGTCACTGCTGTCTTTCCTACAGCTTATTCACATTAGCTTTCTCTTGCATCAGTTCCTATCCATATTTTTTGGTCCATTTACTGGCTCTTCACTCTCCAAGATATCCATAGCATTCCTCCTTCCGTGTCTTATCTCAAGGATTCTCCTCAATCAAATCTACATGCCACACAAAAATGCAAGTTTGTCTTGTGATTCTTATAAGTAGACCTGATTCTCTGTAGGGAGAAGACATATTCTGTTAAAAAAAAAGAAAAGAAAAGAAAGAGAGATACCCCACAAATCACTGGGCATGTTAAAGATGTAATAGATTTGCTAGTGTCTAACCTAAAGAACACCCTTGCCTGTCAATATGTTTATTCAATGGCCTTGTTACAGAAAAGACAGAGAAATAATGCTCTTGCCAGATGGTAGATAATGTCCACAGAAAACCTTTTAAGAAGTTTATGGCTTTTGCATCAAATATGACTTTTTAATACTTTCGATTTCAAAAAGGTGACAGTCTTGACATCTATTTGGCTATGCAAATACTCATAATTGTTAACTATTTTATGTGATGTACAAATGTCTACTTCCTACTTTCATTTAGTTCAAAATGAAAAGAAAATATGTCTAAGAGAAAATAGTTTCATATTACTGCATATACCTGTTTTCTCTAATATTATCATTATACATTTTCTGGTATATCCTTTTTTGTAGTTCCTGTTTGATAGGGGAATCAGAGTACCCATGTTCAGAGGTTTCTTCCTGACAAGAGAAAATTAAGCTTCCACTCTCTACCCTCATTGATTTCTTGGGTCTAGAAATTACATTCTACTATCTCATGCTTTATGCAAACAATTCACCTCCAAATACCTCATTAATAACATACTGTGTTTCTGTCACTTTGAGTGTATTGAATTGCTTTTCTGACATGATCTGACAAAAGTGCTCCCTTCTTCCTATTTTCATGTACTCGATGTATCTTGCTTAAGTATCTCTCATCTCACATGGGTTCAGTCTCCTTCCTAGGCTTTCCTTCAATGCTGAAATAAAGTATTTTTTTGCAGTCTGCCATTCTATTATATCCAGACCATGAAGACAAACCAATGTATAGCCCATCAATAGTCTGACTTGGACTCTTTCTTCTTTGTGTGCTTTGTTGAGCCAACCCTCAACTCAACTGGACATGGAGAAACAGTTGTTTTTTTTTTTTTTTATTTCAAACATCTAACCACATCCTGTCCAGGGCAAAAAGAATCTGGCATTTATTGCTTTTCCTTGTGGCTTCTTTTCATTCCACTAAAGGCTATTTGCTCTTCCTGCTGAGACTGATTCTTCTTTATTTTTACCACCCCCCCACAAATACCAACTATATCAGTCTGAGTAAAGGGCCTTTCTTAATACAAAATGATTCTTTCTGTCTTTCGTATTGCATTTGTCCTACTCTTCCTTCTATTACAGCCTTCTGTGACTTTCTATACCCATTTACATATAAGCTCCCTAGCAATGAGAATTTCCCTTTACTTACTATTCTTAGTTATGTAAACCTTGCATGTTGCTTATTGGTTACATACATCTTACTTTTAATTCAAACTTGATACTATACATTAAAGTATGAAATATTTAAAGATTCATATTTTAGAATCTATGGAAAATTCTAGAAAATGAATATTGAAACATAATTTTGAATTTTACTTCATTTTCCTCTCCTTAAGATAGCATCTTGTAATGTAGCAAGTGTAATAAGTAATGTATAATTCTTTAATTTTCTTAAGGCATGTCGTTTTAGTGCTATGACACATACTGTGTTTAAATAGGTATTGGCCTTTTGGCATTTGTACATGCCCACAAATATCATCTCATTTAATTTTGGTTTTATGAACAAAAAGTATAAAATGAAATTGTTTATCATAATCTAGACTAGAGGTAGTTCTTTCCAAAGTAGATGCACCCTATTCTAGACTCTGCCATTGCAGGTACGAATTCTCTGTATTTGAATACATAGGTCTGCTCACCTAAGTGGAAGCATTTCCATAGTAAGAAAAGCTCTTTGGGACAGCTTGAATTCCCCATCAGGATTCCCCTTATGTGTTTTATTTCTTTTAACTGAATGGAAAAATGGGTGTTTTGCTCATGTCATTTGATAAGTCTTAAATAAATGTATTCCAGGCCTGTTGTCTCATCTATTCAAGAGGCTGAGGCAGAAGGATCTCAAGACCAGGATGGCATGAACACTCAGTGAGAATCTATCTCAAAATAATAAGGTACAAGAGTGATTTTGTAGCATGTACAAGCCCAGCTTCAATCCACAGAACTGAGAAAACAACATTCTGATACTAATTAAAACAAACCACAAATCACTTCCTGTCCATTCCTGTAATTATGCCAAAATGTACAGTTGATGTTGACCTGTTGCCATGATTTACCATTTTTTAAAAGAAGTCCAGAAGATGCTAGGAACAAGATACATCTTTGTCTTACTTAAAAACTTCAGTGGGTCAAGTCTGCTGCCTGAAACTGAAGAAACAAAATAAATGACCTCAGTTTTCATCTGCACTAGAGCATTCAAGCCTTAACTCAGAGTTAGTGCTTCCCTACTGGGTCCAAATCACATCAGTTTTTTCCAGTTATTGACTCAGCCACTTTGTGGAGTAGTTACAAGAGCCAACTAAAGCCTATCTGGAGATGGAAGAAACAATTCAAGGAAATCCCTTAATGCATCTAGGAAACAAGAAGATCTCAGTGCAGAATTTGCTTTTTCTGACTTCAGCTGCAAATACAAAGATTTGTAATGTCCCTATACTATAAAGTAGTTTTCTATATAATAAGGGCATACTAATATGGTATAAGCATGCTTCCAGCCATATGCTCAGATGGTGGATTGGAGTTTTGCCACAATGGTGGTGGATATGGGCTTCTCTTTTTCTGTCCTCACAATGCACAAACCCTGTATGGCACGTCCCCAACTCAGCATAACATGCTGTTTTCTCTTAGCACTTAATTATAGCTCATACTCCTAGCATATGCTTCATACTGTCAACAAAAGAGAAAAGTCTATTTCAATTTAGACCAAATTTAGTGTCTTTAAAATATTCAAATATGCTGTTTTACAATAACATATGGCCGTGAACAATGTTTTTCATTTTTTTCTAACAGTATCTCTCTTTAAGGATAAATCATGTATTCCAAGATTAAATTAAATGGGCCCTGCTGTTAGAGAAAAATGTTTTTGTGCTACAACTTGGCTTCCTACATTAGTGTTTATTAAATCTTTAAAAACTTAAATAAGCCCATGATAAAATTCAGGAATATGAAAAATTGCATGTGTTTATAGTATAATGGGTTTAGGAATATTAAAAAGTAATATTAAACCAAATGACTTTATAAACTAGAATAACAGGACTGGGCTTTGGGTGGTATCATATAGTGCCAAATTACATTATCAAGAAAGGTTCTGGGAGATGAAATCACTTCCTAGGCCTCTTCTATTCCCTTTGTTACCTAGTGGTAGATAAAGTTGATCATATTCACATAATCCTCTCAAAAGTGGAGAGGAAAATAAAACAGACTTCCATTTCTTCTTCAGGGTTTATAAATTTACATCTATATTCTATGTTTAGTTTTGAACATCTTTCCGCAACTATGAAAGCATATTAATCTTCCACCAGGCTACAAGGAGAAGTTGTTCTGAAATTAGCACATGTCATGTGTCTGGGTTTCTCTATGCTTACACGTTCCCATTGATGTAACCCTTAGAAACATAGTTTGAAATAGACTCACGACTTTTATTTTCTTTCATAGCAGCTAATTTATTTCTTTCAAGACACCAATGGCAACTTGCAGTAATCTTAAATATTCATATGTATCAACTCATCAACTGTGTATACATATATTATATATTCATATATTCATATATATATGCACACATATTTATATTCATTTTGTTCCCCTAAGAAAGACTAAAATGTAAATGATTAGGCTTCTATACCCTTAGTATAGACACTGGCTTTAATAAATGAATGAGAACTAAGGCAATGTATTATTTTGTCCAATGTTATACAATGGACTCATTTTTAAATGATACTGGAAGAAACATTCCTATGGACTTTAGTGAAGCACATTCTTCTATGCTGCCTTTTGTGCACAATTAGTCTTAGGATACCTAAGAATTATCTGTCAGACCCTAATAGTCCATTATCATACTCAGGATCACCTATAGAAAACTTATCACACTTGTAGCCACGATTTGCTAAACAGAATAGGTCATAAATCAAGTCAATTTCAAGGTTATGAATATATGGAATAGACATGGTACTTTTTCTCAAAATTAATTATTTGTATTTCAAATGAGTTGTTTCATTTTTGTAAGTAAAAAACAAGAGTCTGTTACTACCTTGAGAAGTCATTGTGTCCTTCCTCATGTTACTATTAATGTCATGATGTGCTAAGAAAAACAAATTAAAGAACAGATATTATATACTACTCTTTCTAAATATATGAAAGAGTAGTTACAAAATATGTAATGTATTACTTACTAAAAATGCTAAATGCAGCAATTATGCTATACAAATTATACTAGGGACCAAAGAAACAAAGACTGCATTCTGAGAAAACACTTTTTGTATTGTTTTACTTAAGAGTTGAAGACCATACAAGGTTCCTAAAATTTCACTTAAAAAGGCTATATAATACCCTGCCATATGTGAAGTATTGTTTACTTGTTTCTTATAAGGGCTTATTTGTTTCAAATAAAATGATTATAAGTAATAAATTTGTTGATGTTAATTATTATATTCTATAAAATTTAGCAATGTTATTGCATTGCATGTTACTATAGATAATAAAATCTTATTAAATTTCTTCTTTTGGTGCACCCTACCTTTTGCAATTCTTTAAAAATCCTTTATGTAATTAAAATTGTTTCACCAAGAAGACTATGATAATTAAACCCCTGGAAGTTTCCTTTATTAACCAATGTCAGAGACATCAGCTCCTCCAACTACTTTTGCTCAATTTTCCACTGTCTCTGAGTAGAAGACGAATATGAAATTTACATCTGAAAACCATATTTTTTAATTTATTCAAATAGGACAGTTCTTTGTGGTGAGGCCTGCCTGTGGCAGGCTGTGGATGAAGTCACACACAAATGGGATACTGGAGTCCATTAAAGATCATAGGTTCATTTGTTACAAGAATGAAATGTAAATACTGGACCATACTGTTAGTGACCTTAACCTCCTGAAGATGTCAAGACATGAGTTCTAATGCTTAGGAAATTGCAGTCTCTGTTCATTGAGAGCCCAGGGACTCTGTATCTTTGGTTAGTAATTCCCATACATCTCCACCAGTGGAATATAGTTTGGGCAATGAGTAGCATCATAAAGATGTTTAAAATAATCCATTACAACCTGACATCTTTCTGACCCTGATAGAAAATTAAGAGGATCATTTTGTCTTACTGTAATTCTCCTTTCTCTTGAGAGGGGGAGAGGATGACTTATAAGTGCCTTCTTAAGATGGTTTTTATAAATGGCATTTGAGCAAATTGACTTATAGAAAATCATATTGGTTTCTTTGGCACGTGCTTATGTGAGGTAAATAAATCTAGCAAGGTTGGCTGACTCTCCTGAGACTTTACTTCTCTTTAGTCTCTTTTGCCTAAGATAATCACAGAAGCCTGGAAATTAGGTCAACTTTGCTTTGAAGGAGAAAGTTCCTTGATTCCCATCAAACTTATATAAAACAAACAAACAAACAAAAAACCCTTGATAATCAATCCTTTCATCTTAGCTTTATGGATTAGCATTTATTGTTCATGGATTAGATGTGATGATGCATACAATGATTTTCTATCTGTCTCCTAGTTTGTAGGCAATATGCCTACAAAAGCGCAGGATAAAGCATCTGAAGCATATACTAATTACTTTTCTACACAGGAGTAGAAAAAGAAAGGCCTGAGATATTGCTAAACTATTCATCTAATTTCTCTGCTTCTAGCAGCCCCAATTTACCAGGCTGTGCTTATAGAAATGTGTGGTGATACTTAAAACATAGATATAATTTCTTAATATGTGTTGCAAGCAATTTATACACTTATTTCTCTATTAATATAATTCAAATAAAAGATGAAAATGAGTACCTAAGTGTTGGGAGGCAAATCTCAGGGCCTGACATGAGACCCTAGGCCATGTTTGGCAAACCACATAGTTAATCTTTACATAGCAGCTCCTTAGAACCTCAGCTCAAGAAAAGAAACAACCTGACCCAGTCTTCCACCCACAGGCTCAGTCACCTAGGCAACCTCTTCCTGGACCTCTTACTCATGAACTCTTTACCTTGTCAAACATCCTCTTTGTGGCTTCCGAATATCCTGCCTATATGAACACCTGGTGTGCAAACAACCCATTCTGCCCCCTCCACATATACTGACTATATACGCTAGCCTAAGAAAAGTAAAGTTTGCCACTTGATCAGAATCCTGTCTTGTGGTTGTTCTTTCTGAGTCTCTTGTCCCCATTCCCTATCCCTGACTCTCTTGCCCCAGGTTGACATCCTGCAGGTCAGAACAACTGGCGCCCAACGTGGGGCTGGATAGAGTTGGGGAACTGGGAACTTCAGTGCTCATTAGAGGGATGAGTGCTCATTAGAGGGATGGCCCATCCATGCAGTGAGGTGTCCATGACAAGGTCGATTGTGAGCCTCGGATGGAGGAAGACCCAGCAGCCTTTTCAGTGCTTGGGACTTTCGGTTCATGAGCACCACCTACGTAGAAAAGGTGAGTAATGGGACAAGCATATAGCAAGGAAGACATTTCTTTCTGGGGTCACAGAATCCCTCAAGATGCAGGGAACTTTGTTTAAGAAAACCAATGATAACATTAGCAAGGAAGATTTACATCTTTCTGGGATCAAAGAATCCCTCAAGGCTCAAGAAACTCAGGTTACAAAGAAAGAAACAAAAAAGTTCTTCCTCTTTATGGGGGGTCTTTGTCCAAGGTTCCCCTAGGAAGGAACCATTAGTGAAGAGAAATGGGCTAGAGTTGGCAACTGCCTCCAAGATTTGATCATCTGACAACATGGCAGACCAGATGAGTTTGTAATACATGAAGTGCAACAATACAGTGTGGCATGGGGTCAGGTTAGGGAAGGGTCACTAGTGAGAAGCCCATGCATGTCAGGGTGGTTTAAAAAGTAAAAGAAACATTCACACAATCTTTTTTAATGTTATTATGTTTGAAATTGCCAGTTCTTCTTTGTTTCTGCACCTGGCTTGTGGATCCATGGCAAATTTGTCCACTATTACAGTGGCCAATGGTGGGGGAGAGTCCAACATTCTCCTTGTCAATTCCTGGGAAATGCTGGGAAGTTGCAAGTGAGGTCATGGAATTAGGGAGGTTAAGGTTGACAGTGGTACTAAGCTGGCTCTGCAATGCAGGAGGGTAAGGAGATGTGGATGTCAGGAGGGATTCCTATTATGAGACTTTGGGTCCTGAAAAAAATCCCTGTCCAAATTTCCAAATTGCAGTTCTTGGCATTTCCACTTTCGCTTTTGCATGAGCCAGAAATGTTTTCGGTAGTTTCTTTTCTTCTCTTTTTCCAAAAGGAATGGTGATGTAAATCTAATATAATGCGTAGGAATAGAGTATACATGGGGGCTGTAAGGGAGACCTGGCAAAGAATTGAGCTGTGTAGCTAACACCTCTGGATCTGTAGTTATGCTCAGAGGCCTTTCTGAAAGCTGTCTGAAAGCTGTCCTGTCTTCTCATTCTTCTCACTTAACCATTCATTGTC
Organism: Cricetulus griseus; assembly: GCF_003668045.3. Lineage (NCBI taxonomy): Eukaryota > Metazoa > Chordata > Mammalia > Rodentia > Cricetidae > Cricetulus > Cricetulus griseus. The sequence goes on along the minus strand of NW_023276807.1, from coordinate 36,621,931 downwards.
CAAGTACTTCTTTGTTTTGGGGTTCCTTATGGGACATTTATTAAGTGCTGGAATTTCCACTTCAGTAATTATTTCTGCCGCAGTTATAGTGCTGCAAGTACAGTGTTTTAAATATCATTATGTTGTGACGTAACTTCAATGTCAGGAGAAGATGGCTGTATGTCTGAAAACATACTGATGGTCCTGTGTCTCCGACACTGATGTCCAATATCCAGATCAACCCATTCTACACATCCCCTGAAAATGACCTTGATGACTCCAATTCAACGATTGGCTTGGCTGGCTTCGCTCGTATGGGAAAATAACCTCCTGTTACTCCTTTTTGCTTCCTTCTACCCATTCCTACTACTACCCCATGGTAAACTACCCTCCTTCTTTCCCTCCTTGGACCCATGATAGGGCTCCTCTTATTATTTTCCTTTGGCCCTTGGGCCTTTAATCGACTTGTGACCTCTGTCAAGCAACAAGTGGACTATGCCACTAAGCCTGTCCTGTCCCAATACTAACCTACTTCCCCACAGCCAGCTTCAGAGGTGAAGACCTGGATGGTACTGCAAGGAGTATTCTGAGGAATATGCCTGAGCGCAATGGGGTCGATGATCTAAAGCTTCCCCACCCCCACAAAAGACATCCAGACAACCCTGCCTTTCAGATGGCTCCAAGAAGCTGTCCCTAAGGTCAGAGAAAAATGTCCTTTATAAAATCCACATAGATTCTCCAATTGAGGGCCAGGCCTCTATCCCCCTCTGCTGAAAAATTTGGCCATTTCTTTTTATACAAGGAAGGGGCAATATGTTGGGAGCCAAATCTCAGGGCTTGGCATGAGATCCTAGGCCATGCTTGGCAGGCCACATAGTTAACCTTTACATAGGAGCTCCTTAGAACCTCAGCTCAAGAAAAGAAACAGCCTGACCCAGTCTTCCACCCACAGGCTCAGTCACCTAGGCAACCTCTTCCTGGACCTCTTACTCATGAACTCTTTACCTTGTCAAACATCCTCTTTGTGGCTTCCTAATATTCTGCCTATATGAACACCTGGTGTGCAAACAACCCATTCTGCCCCCTCCCCATATCCTGACTATATAAGCTAGCCTGAGAAAAATAAAGTTTGCCACTTGATCAGAATCCTGTCTTGTGGTCGTTCTTTCTGAGTCTCTTGTCCCTATTCCCTATCCCTGATTCTCTTGCCCCAGTTTGACGTCCTGCAGGTCGGGACACCCGAGAACTTTTATAACATACTAGTATTTTCCTTTCTGTACAGTATATATAATAAAAGCTGTCTTTCTAGTTTAACACTTCTAATGTTTTGTACAGCTATATTTCTTCATACCAATAAACTCTTCCCTTCCATGATTTTCTCTTCCAGCCACATGTCACCTTCTTGTTTCAAAACTTCATCTTCTACTGAACCAGCTCTACTGTGCTCCCACCAACTTTATGAAACAGGAAACACATAAGCTCAAGCACACTTGCTTCTTTGAGTGTTGTTGCATACTGGAATCTACACTAAGAATATTAGTCAGTATGCCATAAATTTTTAGGAAATTATCAAGTTAGGACATGTGGTAAATTAAAATAGAGCTTAAGTTCTAGGATATGTTGGGTTTGGGTCTTGGTATACACCTTACCAGATGCATGGTATATGGTAAGTTATATTGTTTATTTAGCAATTTTAGCAATTGCTATTTTATGATTGAATATAATTTTCCATATAAAGCAGCTTGGCCTCATTTCAGAGTATAGTAAGTGATCAGTACATAATGCTTTTGTTATTGCCACCAACATTTTAGTAAAGTATATTGATCCAGAAGCAGTCCCATGACTCACATGTTTGTGATCTAGAGAGCTGGCAAGGTATTAAGGAAAAATGAATGACCTACAAGATATCACCAGTCTTCATTATTATTAGATATGTCAAAAGCTACCTTGGAAGAGGGAATGCTTTCACAAAGTATGATGAAAGTAGCACTAATTATCTTTTTAGTAATGTGTCCATCAAAGAAAATTGTGAGTATTAGGCCACATGCTTTTTAATATGTTATAGGTACATGGACAGAAAGTTCCATCTTCACATTTTGTAGAGGGGCATTGCAGGAGGAGTGTTTAAGTTCTAACTTGTCAATGTGGCATGAGTGTGGGAGTGCAATAGAGACTTCCAGAGGAATTGATTTTATAGAGACACCAGATAAAGGGAGCATATACTATACAGCCACAAACACTAACAGGTATAGATAAATTATAAGTGGATATAGAGGGAGAAAGCAAATAACTGTCTGGTGAAGACATGAAGAATATTGGTTTGGTTTAAAAACAAAATTTATGCACTAATGTAAGTTCTGACCCTTGGATTCTCTCATTGGCACTTATATTCTGAATGAGTTTTTTTAAATTTTATATTAATTTTAGTTTGTATTCTCCTTTGCTTCTCATATCTAGTGTGTGAAGAGATCCAGAATATAAAGCAAGGCCAGAAGCCAGGATGTTACTGAGGGAGCCAGCAAGTTTTGTTCAAATAGCTCTGGCCCAGCAGACAAAGTACTTATCCTTTTTATTTCACTTGTATATGTTGGGTACAATGAGGATAGCCATGCCATCTTTATTAAAAGTCCCTTTCATTTATTAAGAAAACTAATAATGCTGTATGGCAAACCTTTCATTAGAGTTTTGTGAGTTCAGACGTCATAACACTTTCTGGGACCAACTAAAGATAAGCCAAAAAATTATCTAGAAACTATCTGAACTGCATATTTTGTGTCTTCTTAATTTATTTTATTAAGAATAAATAGAAACTGCCCACCTGTGAGCTCTCCTTGGTATTTTAATCCAATTGTGTTATAGATGGTTGTAGTTTTTCCCTTTAACCATTTATTCAGTGGGTATTTGTTGATAGTAAATGCATCAGGATATAAAGTGATAAATAAAGCCATAGCCTCTGCCTTCCTGTGGCTAAATTTAGTGAAAATGCCTCTCTAGTGTAGGATTTCCTCACATATTTAATAAGTTGATATTTGTATTATCATACTATTATTAGTATTATTAGACATTATTATTACTATTATTATTACTTTCTCATAATGTAGACTACGATGCTGAGCCTCCATAAAACAGGTACTTACTTAAGATTCACATTCTCTTCAAAAATTTTAGAATAAGTTTGAAGTCTAAATGCTTTCATTTGAATTTGACTTTCCCTTGCCAAAACCCAGTGAAGTTTGACAGCCAGTGTAATCCTGTTGTGGTATGGCACCTTTAAGGGGTGGTTATGCCATGGGGGATTGGCTGTCACTAAGAATTTGGATTCCTTCAGAGAGTGGATTTGATTTGGTGAGAAAAGAGTTCTCCTGAGTGTGTGTGCTCTTATAAAGCTACTACTCAGATACTTTGTCACTTTTGCAGTCGCTGGCCCAGCATTTTTCTCTTTTTTTATTTAAATTCTTTAATTACAACTCATATTTACATATCCATCCCCCCATTCCCTCACCCTCCCATCCTCCCATGTTCCCCACCAACCCCCCCAACCCATCCCCCAACTCATTCCCAGGGATAGTGAGGCCCTCCACCAGGGACCTACAAAGTCTGTCATATTATTTGGGGGAGGGCCTAGGTCCTCCTTGCTGTATCTAAGCTGCAAGAGTATCCCTCCATAGGGAATGGACTCCCAAAGTCCATTTGTGCTGGAGGGCTAAAGACTGGCTCCACAGTTAGAGGACCCATAGACTGTCTTGGCCTCCTGTCTGGCACCCACATTCAGAGGGCTTGGTTTGGTCAAATGCTGTTTCCCCAGCTTTATGACTAGGGTCTCTATGCTTGTCTTGCCTCATTTGTTCATCCCTCCACCCTCTCCACAACTTGATTCCAGGAGTATAGTTCAGTGCTTAGCTGTGGGTACCTGTTTCTTCTTCGAACAGCTACTGGATGAAGGCTCTAGGAATGGTAACCAAGGTAGACATCAATCTCATTATAGGGGAAGGGCATCAATGGCATCTTCTCCACCACTGCTTGGATTCATAGTTGGGGTCATCCCTGTGGATCCCCTACCAAGAGGACTGAGACAGGGAAGGAATAGAGGAAGGCAAGGATGAGATGCTTTGATAAAGGGAGAGAGTACAGGTATGGAGAGAGGTCTGGCACAGGGGAAATGTTAGGGCATTTCTCTTTTTTCAGATCAGCACAATATCCTTATTAAATGCCATAAAGATATGGAATGTCCATCTTGTGTTTCTAGCCTTCAGAACTGTGTGCTAAATAAACTGTCTTTTAATGTATAATTTAACAGGATTCAGATGTGCTGTCCTAGCATCACAAAATTGACTAAGACAGCTCATAACACAGCAAGTTATATATACATCACTTGGACACTTGACACTTTGTGCTTGGGGTCAGGGAAATTCTTTCCCCTTTGTGTCACAGATAGCATTCATACAGTGCTGAGCATAAGCTCAGGATACACTGTAGGTATGTTTGTGTTGGCTGCCATTAACAGTATCTTGGACAGTCTTTGTGAAGAGGAACTGTACATTTTCAGTTACTCTTTTAGTGGCTTCACTTCATAAAGAGTCTGTCATTTTGTTCTGGAACTATGGCATTACCCCATGGCAGAGACAGACAGTGAGACACAACTCATCTCATTGCCGGAAAGCAAGCAATGATAGATAAATAAGTAAATAATCAAAAAGAGTCTGAGGTCATTTTAACTTCTCTGAATACTACAGACATCATGATCTCCTGCTTGGCCTCTTCTCTTAACGGCTCCTTCCAGGAGTGCCTTTCAAGCCATTGTTTGACACACAAGTCACTTAGAGGTATATAAGATGAAACTTCTTATAATCCCCCAAAATGCCTTGTTGAATCTCTTGAGTGGAGTTTAGAATACATGTTTGGAACTCACCTATTTCTGTCTCATCTTCTGCCTCCACAGGAGTTAAGTATTCAGCTTATACAAAAAGGGACCTGGGTTAATGTTCCCCTCCTTTTTTTTTTTATGTGACTACATGGTCCCCCAGAGAAGGGGAAAGAGACAAGATCTTCTGAGCTAATTGGGAGCATGGGAGAGTGGAGAGGAAGTTAGGGGGAAAAGAAAGGCAGAATAGGAAGGGAGAGGAGGACATGAGGGAGCAGGAAATTGAGTCAGGGGAAGAATAGAGGAGAGCAAGAAAAGAGATATAATAGAGGGAGCCATGATACATTTGAAAAGAAATCTGGCACTAGGGAAATGTCCAGAGATCTACAAGGATGACCCCAACTAACAATCTAAGCAATAGTGGAGAGGCTACCTTAAAAGCCCTTCTCTGATAATAAGATTGATGGATACCTTATATGCCATCCTAGAGCCTTCATCCAGTAGCTGAAGGAAGCAGAAGCAGATACCCACAGCTAAAGACTGAGCTGAACTCCTGGAATCCAGTTGCAGAGAGGGAGGAATGATGAGCAAAGGGGCCAAGACCAGGTGGGAGAGACCCACAGAAACAGCTGACCTGAGCAAGGGGGAGTTCACAGACCCCAGATTATAACTGGGAAACCAGCATAGGACTGTTCCAGACTCCCTGAATGAGGATGTCAATTTGGAGGTTTGGGCAATATATAGGGCTTCTGGTAGTGGATCAGTATTTATCCTTAGTACATGAGTGGACTTTGGGAACCCACTCCACAAAGAGGGATAGTCTCTTATCCTAGACACACTGAGGAGGGTCTAGGCCCTGTTCCAAATAATATGACAGACTTTGAAGATCCTGCATGGAAGGCCTCACCCTCCCTGTAGAACCTAAGGGGGATGGGATGGGGAGTGAATTTGGGCAGGGGAGGAAGGGAGGGAGGGGGAACTGGGATTGACATGTAAAACAAGCTTGTTTCTAATTTAAATAAACAAGTAAATAAATAAATAAATAAATAAATAAATAAATAAATAAAACACTAGTCTAAGCACCTTAGGGAAGGAAGCTTTTGTGTAGCTTATATTTGCAGGTCAGAGACATCACTGAGGGAAATCAAGGCAGGAGCTTAAATGGGAGCTCAAAGCCAATTCTTCCTTCTGCTTTCATACAGCTTTTACCTCTAACCAGGGCATGCAATCATGGCTGAGCATATACAGCAGAAAACAAGGAGTGCTAGGACCTAGCTTAACAGGCGCTCTCTCTCTCTCTCTCTCTCTCTCTCTCTCTCTCTCTCTCTCTCTCTCTCTCTGTGTGTGTGTGTGTGTGTATGTGTGTGTGTGTGGTTTTTTGTTTTGTTTTGTTCATTTTTCTAGACAGGATTTCTCTGTGTAGCTTTGGAGCCTATCCTGGCACTGGCTCTATATACCAGGCTAGCCTTGAACTAACAGAGATCTTCCTGTCTCTGCCTCCTGAGTGCTGGGATTTAAAGGCATATGCCACCAACACCCTGCTAATAGGCTCTCTGACACAGTCTGCATCATGTCTTGGAAATGGTACTTCCTACAGTCAGCTGAGTCCTCCTGTATCAGTGACCAATCAAGGCAATCCCTCTTCCCTACTAATGTCTGCAAGCCACTCTGTTCTGATCTATCCGCCAACTGGCAATCCTTTCTCAGGCAACTCTAGGCTCTGTCAAGTTAAACTCACTATGCCATAGCCTATGGTTGCACAAGAGTCAATCTTCTTCTGGAAACATGAACATGTGGGTGTTAAGGAGAGAATATTGTACAGGGAAACCCTTTGATAAAATGGATGTAAACAAATGAACAGTAGCAAGGTAATTTATCCTAAATCAATGGCCATTGTCTGGACATCTAGAATATGAATGGTATTACATTGATTGCTATGTTATTCCAGCAGCAGGAAGTCTGTGTTGATGAACAGATATTCTTCTCGATATAAATTGGTAGCTAAGTACAGCATGTCTCATTCATTACTCTTCCCAACGTCACAAGTTGGGAATTATTGTCTCTAGTTCCCCAGGGAGATGGAGTTAATTGTCCAAGCTCTTATAGCTGGATGGCCAGCATCCACCATAATCCACTGAAGACAACAAATCCCTATATAGTTAAAGCTATATCATACAAATTAAAATATTCAGTCTTCTCATGGAAAACAATTCATCTAAAGCAAAAATTCTAAAACATTTGCTTTAAAAGCTATCAAGTGTAAATTAAATTGATCAAATACAGTTTTTTGAATACTCATATTTAGTACTGCTGTCATGGCCCAGGAAGACATTCCCTTTATTGGTACCATTATCCTTACATTCATGGGACTCTTCATAAATAGAAGTGTAGTTCACATTTAAAGACTGTATCAAGTGCTAAGAAGAAAAAGTCATAGTAGGCCAGCAGATTTGCTCATCTGGACTTTAAGTTCCCAAAATGCTTAATGTTTTCTTTTTTTCTTTCCATATCCTAATCATGTTGACATTTGTTTCAGAGATTAGAGGAAGAGAAACTGAAAACAGCATCTGAATGGGAAAAGATGCTCAGAACAGCTGCTGAACAAGATCTGAAAGAATTGTTCATCTCCACCCTACCAGCAAATGCCATTCTCTCTAATAGCAAGTGGTAGGGGAGCTGGGAAGTGTATGACAAGCACCCTAGTAGCTGGGCATCACACATCACTACTAACAGGGCATACGGCACAGAGAAAAGGAGTGAATAATACCCAGAACCCTGATGTGCACTTCTGTGTGGGTCTTTGAACAATTTTGGGGAAAAGGCTAACAGCTATCTTAGGAAACAGTGGGCAGTGAGGTGGGAACTAATCTGATTTATATCCTAAAAGGAGGGGCATATGCTACTTTTTTTATTTGAGCTGCACAAAAGCAGCCAGTGGCATAATGAAGCTAATCACAGGGAACTAGCTGGGCTTTGTGTGAGGCTTGCTAATTCGTTCGACTGCAAATTTTCCATAAAGAGTTATTTACATCTCACTAACCACCAGGTTCACACCTGGGGTTGGCAACACCTGGCAGTGTTCTTAATGAGTTCACCACTGTTTCCAAAGAAAATGCTGACATTAATAAATGGAATGTTACCTTTATCATGAGGAAAGTACAAACATAAATGTGGTGGATTAGTAAAGGTCAATGCAATCTAACTCTGTTCGGTGCTAATGTAGCTTGACAGTATTTGCAAGCCAGGAAGGAGACGGAGGAAAAGCCTTCTGTGATAACTCGATCTTTCATGGCGCTGCCTGATTGCATAAGGGCACCTGCTTAGGTGATTTTGCCCTCTACGATGCTTTTGGCATTTTCCAAAATGGCACCTGAGTTTCTGTCATATTCTATCGAGTCTGTCACTAAATTCTACTGATGCTTCTCTCCATATTTCTCAAGTCAGTCCCTTCATTTCCATTTTCATGGTCTGCCAAAGTCCTGGCCTGACCTGCCTGAATGCATTACCACAGCTGCCTCCAAGACAGCTAAGAAAAGAAGCAAAAGGTGCTGTCTTCACATGATGTTGTTGCTAATCCCGAAGCCCACTGGTAATTCCAGAATGCTTAGGAGGGAGTAAGCGTTGCTCAAGGCTGTAGGATCAGGCAAAGAATAGCAGGCAGTTTCCACTCTCATAAAGCCTGGATTTAATGAAGAAAGACAATGTCTGGTATCCAGAAACTGAATACTTTAGGTAACATATGCCATGTGCAAGCAGAGGATGCAAGGTCATTGTTGACCTGTTATGGGGCTCTAGTTGACTATTATATTTTCTTAAATTTGTTAGTCTCTTATCCCTCAGCTTTTGTACAAATATGGCAAATAGATCTTACATTTCCAAAAATAAAAATGCATTCTTTTATATCCTGGAATAGCCACATATACTTTTCATTGGGTATTCTACTTTTCCAAGCTAGAACTGTGCCTTATCTATCAAACTTTGTCATCTTTTCCCCTTTATTTAGGATGAATTTTATTCTTCCTTAACTGTGTCAAATTTTTAAGCTCATCCAGTTAAATCAAGAGTTTAAATATTGTTGGCACATGTTACTTAGGTATGTACACACACAAAACACACACACCTCACCACAAAGTACTGGGAAACAAACCCAGGACAAGTGCATGCTCAGCAAGCTTCCCCTTCCCTACATATATCTAGTCTTAGTTGTATTGCTAGACACTAAGTGTTGATTTTTATTAACTTAATAAATATACTGGAGTTTAGGTATGACTATTTTTCACATGTTCTCAGTATGTCCCTGTGGACTGGGAAGTCTTCACTGGTTCATGTAGCACAATGTTAGCATCCCTTACATAGTTGCTGAGCCACAAAGTATATGGTATAAGTGAATGCCTTCAGCATTCAGGGAGACACTGCCTGTGTGAGGTGCTTTCTAGGTCATTCCTTCTCTCTCCAGAGTCACTTGCCCTTTGCCATCACCTCCTCCTAAGAAAGCCCTTTTAGAAAAAGCCAAGTTAATTTTCCCTTTCATGATTTCTCATTTTTTTTTCCAGAGTTCACAACCTTTGACAGTACACTTGAGTCAGCAACTTTCCCCTCATGCTACCCTGTTAGGCCAATAGCCATGGCTGATCATCTTCAGGGTAGCTCAGTGGATGCATAAATGCCTCCCTAGAGTTCTTCAGAGATTCACATTTTAGATCTGAATTTAGGGTGGCAATCTCACTACTTTTTGAGCCAGTAGAGTCAAATTGCTTGCTATATCTCCCCCTCTGTGTCTGTGTCTGTGTCTGTGTCTGTGTCTGTGTCTGCGTCTGCGTCTGTGTCTCTCTGTCTCTCTCTCTGTCTCTCTCTGTCTCTCTCTGTCTCTCCCTCTCTCTCCTTTCTCCACCTGAGCTGAGATCTATTCCATGTATCTCTGGGGTCTGTTGCATCACTGACTCCTAAACTGGAACTTCCCATCTTGAATCCTGCTACCATAGTATGGTAAAATGAAAAGAAGTAAGAATATCATATTGAGCTGGGCAGTGGTGGCAGGAGGATCTATGTGAGTTCGAGACCAGCCTGGTCTACAAGAGTTAGTTCCAGGTCCACCTCCAAAGCCACAGAGAAACCCTGTCTCAAAAAAACAAAACAAAACAAAAAACTAGAAGACACTGAGAAAAGTTAACAGTGAGTAACACTATAAGATTGATGAATTTAGTATGGATACTTTTACTGAAAATCTTGGGTGTCTTGTAAAGGGTCCTGAGTGTACTTTGATGCATAGTCTATATTTATAACTAGTGGGTACATTTTGGAGGCTGAGTGGACAGGTGTCTGACCCAGCTACTAAATTGTTCTCTGTCTTTTCTGAAATGTGAGAAAAGACATGACAGGATATAGCAGCAATGACTGTCTGGAATCACTCTCCCTAAGATCCTTGAGAATCCCCTCTTACATCTTCACATTTTTCATCAAAATGAACAGACTCCACTTCACTAATATTTCCACAACATACCAGTACAGAAGGGTGGATTGGAATTTGTATTATGAAGATTTACAAATAACTTCCATATGGTCATGCTATTTTGGGAGATAAACTTTGTCAACTATTGAACTGGAATTTAGGCCCAAGAGAAACTGTACCATAGTGTATCTGGTACACAGTGTAGTAAATTACAAAACCAAACAAATACCATTAGATATAATAGCCTAGCAATTTCTGAAAACTGACCCAAAGCTTACATATTTTCCCATAATTGGTTTATGGAATGTATACATGATGTTAATCCACTCTTTTAATAACTTTTTTCAAGCTATTATAGAATAACGTAACTAGTCGACATTAATTTTTAACAAGGTGTCTATAGTCAACTATTTATCATTTATAACATGCATGGCAAAAGCATTATCAAACATTTATTAAGTATTTATAAATAATTTTCCTACTTCTATCGTGTGTTATAAATATATTATTAATTTTTCTCTAAATATTTAATAACAAATCCATGAAAATGAATATGGAAGTAACATTTATTATATGAAGGCATTTGTGACCCTTCAAGTCCCTTAGGTAGATGGCTACATGTACCTCAGGTAGACCTGAAGAAATGATGTTTCTTAGGCAAAATATAATATTTATATTGGCACACTGGTACATTTAAGGAAAATTCTGCTAATTGATAGGGAGCTTTGGGAAATGACTTAAGTCTTTTTCATCATGATGCATAACTAAATGGGGCAATTTAATGTATTATGCATTTGGCCTATTTTGCTTATTTGCATGTATTCCATATTGCAGGAAAGAGAAAATATATATTCATCTAACAGGAGACTGATACTTGTTCCATCTCTCAAGATGTGTGAACGTACTGAGACACAACTGAGGTTTAGAACACTTCCTGAAGGACCAGAGGTATGCATCAGTAACATTCAGCATGCCTCTTGGTCTGCAAGTAGGTAATCATGTTTTTTGAGGAAGAAATTCCACATCCATTCACGTCCAATGTGGCTTTCTGTATGAGACTGGATGAAAAGGGAATTCTGGAGAGACATAGTCTTAGATTCTCATGTACAATCCTTTGTCATTGTAATCATACTTCACAGATGAGGCCTAACGTGGCTTGAACATGATCTTTGAAGGCTTGAATTAGCTTTGCAATGATTTTTCTTGCTTGGTGTTACTATCCTGTGGACCCATTGATTCAGCCTGAGATTTAGCCAGGGAAAGCTACTATAATAAAGGAGTAACGTGAGGCAACACCAGAATGGTCTCAGAATCCCAAATTGAAGGTTGACGTTAAAGGGAGACTGACCCATCATCTGATTCAAGGATTGTTTTAAGAAAAGTAATTTTCTTCTGCTTTTTGTATTTCTCAAAGAGGATAATTTCTCTAGAAAGTAAAAGAAATTGTTTTCTGGCTCATTTTACAAATACAATACAAGAGATTTTACAAAGCAAATACAAGAGAAAACCCAGTAGATCAGAGATACCTACCAGCCTTGGGAATAAACCATATATATTGCAATAAAATAACATAAAATACATATAAAACTCTAGAATTTGAACTCCAAGAAGATAAAACTTTGGAACAGTTGCTACATTTTTGCTTCTGGGTGGGAAAACTGCAGCAGGATTCCAGCAGAGTCACAGTTTCCCAGTATTTACTTAACTTTTACTTAGAATTTCTGCTTTTTAAATATTTTGGAAGGATTAATAGGGATAATGAAATGCTGGTTTTTACTTGCTCTTACCCACATCACCAAGTGTGCATTAAGCCATTTCTTAGCATCACTATTGCTTACTGATGAGTCCCCAGTATTTGGGACAGAGATTGTCACATGAAGAATGTAGCAAGCAAGCATGTATAGATGTGCATGGTGAGCATCTAAGTTGTTTACCCTGTCATTACAGCAATTAACCTCTACTTCACATGGGTCAATTGAAGCAGCATAATGAGTGACATGTTGGGACATTCCCAGCCAAGATGAGACCCCAGTGCAGCTCATCCAGAATGATGAATTATAAATGCAGAAGGCATAGTCTTCTGAAAGGACACCACTTATGCTTTGGAGGAATGCCAGAAACCTGGGTTATGTCAGGTTCCATACCAGAGTCACTCAAATTCACTGACTTTTACTACATTTCAACATTGGATTTCAGGAATTATTTGTATGTATAACTGTTTTGCCTGCATGTGTGTATGTGCAGTGTGTAGAGTGTGCAAGCCATGGAGGCCACAGAGGGCACTGGATCCACACTAACTGGAATTATAGGGAGTTGTTAACAGCTATGAGTCTGATGGGAAACAAATCAGGGTCCCCCCGTGAGAGGAGTGATGACTCTCATGTACCAAGCCATCCCTTCAGCCTCTCAATTGCATGTACATCAAGACATTGATGACATGCAACAGAATGTATCTGTGACACCCTCTCCAAGGTCTTGATTGTTCATACTGCTCTCTTTTTTTTTTTTTGGAAGGACTTATAAGTAAGACTGGGTTAAAGCAAATTTCAATAATTTTGCACCAGGAATAAAGACAGTGAGTGAGTGACCCCAGCAGACATCCTGTGAAAATAGGATGTACCAGAAAAGATGGTGAACTTAAGAAAGAAATTAATCCCTTGAGTTTTCTACAGATGGCCTGCATTGTGGAGGATGCTTATCCATGAAATTGATGGTGTAGTACTTTGTTCCCATTGTGGTTACACAGTGGTATAGACCTTCCCATGTAGTCTACTCTCATTCCACTTGTGCCCCCAACATAATCCTATGGGTACTCTGTTTTTGAAGCTCCATTTCACAGCATCCTCTGTTCATGTTTTCTCAATTTCAGAGTCACCCTGAGTCCGTAAATCCTATCAATTCAATGCTCCTCTAGGATCCTTCAAATGTTTTTGCCCCATGTCTTCTCAATTATCAGCTATAAAGGAACTCAATAAATAACGATGAAAGAAGCCTACCCTGTTTTATAGTATTAGCCATTTAACACACCAACCTAAAATAATAAAGGCGACCCATATTTTGATAAGCTGAACACTTTGGAGCTGAATTTCTATACTTAGAGAATTTGTCTAGTATTTACTGTAAATATTATGCTAAGTTAGAACCCAGTAAAATGCTCATGTTATTTTATTGTTTAAATGTCTGACTGCTGTGTTTTTGATAGAATGCCTTTACTAGCTGGGTCTATGATTAATGTTGACTCTGTTGTAAGCTCGTGGGGTGCTGCATGCCTGAAACAGCAAAGCTTAACAGTGTTGTATGCAGAAGAACCAAGTACATAATGTAAACTTATGATTCATTAAAAACATGTATCTGGTTTTCTAGTTAGAACTGGAGACTATCATGGCATTAAAAAATAAAATAAGTTAACTTAAAAGACAGGCTTTTCTCTCTCTCCTGAAATCTTCACAGCACTCTAGAGGAGAAAGCCTAGATGCCAGAGACATTAATGTACTGAACACTGCAAAAACAAGTCTCATAGTCACTATGGCTCTGTCTCCACACTGGAGCACACCAGGAGGTTGGAGACTTAGTAACTTTGGGAAATTGGAAACTCACTCATCAGCACCTCTCCTACACAAATCAATACATCTCAGACTTATCACTCTGAAGATCCAGCTTCTCACAGAAGAGGATAGTGTTAGTCTTTTCCAATCTAATTTCATTTGCTTTTGGGTATAATGAATATACCACAATTATTTCTCATTATAAAATCTGGAAATTTTTGATATAGTTCACAGATAATTTTAGTGTTGTGAAATCATGCAGTGAACTGGAAAAATTAAGGCTATTAAAACTATGTAAAGGTATTTGTGTGGGTCTCTCTGTGCATTATTTCAAAGTCAGAAAAAAGTTGAAAATTGCTTACATTTAATAAGCTTCACATAACATTATTGTCTTCACAACATTTTCTCTACCTTTTTTGGAACATAGCAATTACTGTTCCCAACATTATAAGAGCAAACTTGAAATAAATGTATTGACCTTTTGTACCACAAAATTAGTACATTTTTCATTACATTATATGGTAAAGGCTAATCCTTATTTTACGAGGGTAATGCTGCCTTCAAGTGAGTTTGAGCAGGTGTGAATGTAAAGGAAACACATTTCATAACTGTATGACAGGAGACCAATAATGGTAATTAAATTTGGGAAGAATGCAGCCAGATTATGATTATGGAGGACTTAAATCTTTTAAAGGCTAGCAAATAGATGGCAAAGGCCATCTAATCAATATAGATAAATAATGAAAGTCTTTAGAAAAAGCCTAAAAGTGACAAGTCAGAAGGTGGTCACTTCATTCAATTCAGGGGAATTTAAATATTGAAAAGTCAATTGTTTGGGCATTAAATTTAAATGACCAGAGTAATGAAATATGGAGATGAAGAGAAATTCATGTGTTCCTTTATGATGCATGCCAGAAATCCCCCAGGACTTAAGCGAACTGTTCCCTGGGGATAAGGCGTGAATCCTGCTGTGCCCATCTCCTGTTCTTGTTGTTTGTTTGTCTTTTAAATCTTTGTGAAGCTAGCAAGACAATCACATACAGTCAGAGCTGATGAAACCAGAACCAATCCCCAGCGTCTGCTGGGGTCAGCATTCATGAAGAGTGAAAGAATGCACTTTGCAGGTCACAGGCTGCTGCTTCTTCCAAATTGCCTGTGTCTCCTTAATGTGTTTGATACTGCTCGATGCACAAGCTGACAAATCAGCCTTATTGTTTACGAAATTGTAAGAAATATTTAGACAAAGCCCACCTCAAAACTCATCAGATAAGAGGGGCAAATAGGTCAGAATTCACATAAAAGAATGTGGATTTCAGAAGATAGCTGAGGTCTTTGTGTTTTGCCACCAGGGGGCAGTGTGAGCAAGGAGGAAACCGCTAAGATTAAACAAAATCTTATATATGCGGCCTTGCGAGACTGCCTTTTTTCCTCCATCACCACTCATCGCCAGAGAAGAAATTGAATTTATAAAAAACAAAGAAACAAAACGGGGGGCACGAAAAACAGAAAAAAAAAAAAGCCTAGAAGAGGTGAGAAATAAAACTGGCAATAGGGTAAAGCCCAGTAGACAGAGGCTTTGAAGAAACAAAAAGCTGAATTTTCCCAGGTTGAACAGCACAGGCACTTTCTTCTCTGTGTTGAATTCCTTGTAATCCTGGAATCCTGTAAGTCTAGCCGGTGCTAAATAATGCCACTCTAGATTTCTCCCATCATCTTTCTGCGTGTGTCTGTGAGTTAGAAGACAGCCTGTCTCTTAGAGACAGAACTCTTTGGGAATCCAGTGTGTGTGGAACTTGGAAAGGGATGTAGATCATTTGATACTGTCAGCAGGTACTGTACACAGAAGGGAAAAGTGAGTCTACCACAGAAGGCGCCCTAGACAAGACTGTAAAAGCACACAAGTACAGACAAGGTTTATGTTCTAGGGTCTAGATTTATTTTATTTTAGCACAAAGAAATTGATGAGATGAGGGCAACAATTATATTGCATTTTTTTTTTTATTCCCAAATTGCAGGCCTGCGTGCCGCGTGTTGAAAAGATGGCAAAGAGGGGCCGAGACTAGGAAATCTGCCAAAATTATATGAGCTGGGGTGCCACAGTTTTCTTCTCGTGGGACTCTAAGACAGTGTTCTCTTCTAAGGCTGTTTCTATATGAGACACTATATAGAGCGCCCTAATTTTTCTTGAACCATACTAAAAGTGTAAATGTAGAGAATGTGTTCTTCCAAGCTCTCGGAAGTCTCACATAAAAAAAAATATTTTGGAAACACTCCAAAAGATAATTCACAAAGAGCTGTCCTTGCTGCAACTCGAAGGTTTGAGTCTTAGGTGCCGGTTTGAAATCATGCCTCCCTCTCGAATATTCCAGAGACAGATGGAAGATTTGTCATTATGAGCTAAGAATAAATTTCACTGCAATAGCGTCTCAAAGCTTATGTTTTTATGTTCTCGTCAAATATTTGTACACTGGACATTTTAAATAAAAATAATTAGTTGAAGAAGAAATTATTTGGAGCATTTTGCTAAAAGTTTATTTTAGCACGTTCTTTGAAAAGGAAAGCAAACAATGATGGAAGCTTCACAAAGCCTGTCGTGCAGTGTATGACATTCAAGTACAAATAGTCTTGTCCTGTGAATAAAGAACCAGGAATACTAGGAAACCTAGGGGACTTGTAGTCTTAACACAGAAACCTCTAGTCTTCACGGATGCATGAATAATCGTAAGTACGCGACTCCACTGCCACCTAGTGGTACAAAGAACCAGCCTTCCAGTATAGAAGAATGTTTTGCATACAAGTCAGTGGCAATTGCATAAGTAAACAAAGAATTCTGCACCAGATGGCTGAGGAGGTTCGGTAAGAGCATTAGTTCCTCTTCTCTTATATAGATTCTTCCACCCACCAAAGCTTCACGATGTTCATTGATAAAATCCTCGGGTGTCTGCAGACATGCTCTGCACGCTTAGCACCCCAGGCAGTAATGGACGAAAACAAGCTTCAAGTGTCAGAACACAAAATATTGCTGTTTTTTCTGCTTTAAAGAAATCTCTCTTTTATAAAGACTGCTTACGATTTAAATCTCCATTTCACTTCTCTAGTGGAAAACACAAACAAAAACCATTACCCCTTGGAGGATCTATCAAGCGCATCTTTCTTGCCCTGAACTGCCAGCCTTCTAGGAATGAAATCATTCAACTAGTGATCAATCCAGGATGCAAACTGTTGGAAAGAGCTCCTTCTACTATTGACATCTCTATTACAGGCAGCGGCGATGCCAGATTGTGTCTGCAGATTAAGGTCATTTTAAAGGCCCGGGGAAGAAGAAAATGTCTTAGAAGGCATCAGATTCTTCTTTGAGAGTGGGTTAAAAGAACTATTGCTATTTACTCATTGTAGATTTGCTTTTCCGGGCATCGTTATTACAGCAGGCACTATAAACCATAAGTGGGGGGGGGGGTGGAGGAAAAGCCACAAACAAAATTTCAAGGGAAATAACCACAATAAAAAATAAATAGCAGGCACAAGCAGAGTTCCTAGTGTCTGGTGCAAATTTAAGAAAAAAAATTCTGATGTTCCATCATTGAGTGCATTTTAAGCAACCACAGAAGCCAATTCTTCCTCCTGGTATACACAGAATTATACAGTGGAACAGCTTTCCATAGACTGAATGATACTATACCTTAAAAGGGCCTTAGGAATGCATCAATATTTAATAACAAAATAAATCTCTAATCAACAGTTTTTAGCTCTCCTGGTCACAATACGTGAATGATACCAAGCATCACTTTATCCCATGCTCATCGACTTTTGTCTTGTCAAAGAGACATTCTGCTTGTAAAATCCCTTTATAGCTATTTAGTGTAATCATTAATTTTATTAATGATGTCACGAGGCCACAGATGTAAAGACAGCACATCAGGCAGGGGACATCTTATAGTCCAGTTCACTCCATTCCTGAAGCTCAGTTTCTAGGCCATCTTAAGTGCTCTCCTGCTTGGGGTCAAGTACATGTCTCAGTTTCCCAGGAGAAGCTTGATAATCTCAACTGCTTCAAATTAAAATTCAAAGGACAGAGTAGAAAACAGTATTTCAGCCCTGTGAGAGCTTTGATGGTCACCATCACCCTACACTATTTCAATAAAAGAATAGCAATGTCTATTCAATGAAAAGTCATGAGATCCATGAAGTTAAAGGTTTTTATAACAATGGGCAATTAGTTAAATGTCACACATGGAAGCAAAACAGCAATTTGTAGATTTCTGTGGCTCGGTGGCTTAATTACTTATATTGCAACGTGTTTCAGGCCACTAAAGACAGGGCTATCGAAAAATCCCCAGGCAATTAAGGACATGCTCAAACATGAACAGATCTTGGAGAAATAAATTGAAAAAAGACATTTTTTGTTTGTAATGTTATTAGGTAGATAAATCACTGAGAAGAACAAGCCAGTGGGAAAAATACAGCACAAACTAAGATTAGTCTCCTTTAAGTCTCCCCAGAGATTATGCAATTTTCCCCAAGAAATCAATATCAGTTCAATTGAAGATAAATTACAGGAGAAATCAAAAACAGACAGTTCATGAGCAAGCAATAATAATATTGTTTCCTTCATTGCATAGTACACTTTGATTACAAAGCCATGGTTGGGGTATGGGGCTGATGTTGATTTCTTTCCTAAGGCGGAAATGTGGGGCTGAGGCTGACATTTTTAAGATCTGTTTTCTCAATAAATGATTCTTTGAATATGGTGAAACTGTCAGACTGACTAGTATGTTTCACTTTGTTTCTGAAGTTCTAACTTTCTTACAACTAAAAGAAAAATTGGTATTTTGATACTTCTCTATTTTTTCAGTTGTTATTTTAAATTTTCTCTGCTTGTAATCCTTCATTGAGACATGTGTCTGTGTCTCATGACATGTGGGTATGTGAAAATCCAAACCAATCCAACAGATAGTGACAAAAATATATAAAGTTTTATCTTCAAATAATTTTTGTACATACAATTATACCAGTTAATAACTAGAAAAATAATTGTGCACTAATGAACTGAAATGCTTGTATATTTGTGTATAAATCATCAAGTCCTGGACTGATATTTAGTACAGAAGGACATAGTGAGTTGTCAGTGCTTTCAGGGTTGGTAGATGTTTGGATTTTATAGCTGTCTATACATATAATACTGCTTTTCTCAAAGAAATATGACAAACAGCAGAAGTTTTACAGGGCACTTTCAGAGACTGTTGGAGGCTTTGTTCTAAACCCAAGATAAAATTAATTTTAAGGATTTTTTGTAAACTCTACCTCAAGTCTGTGAATCAAACAGCGATTTTTAAAAATCAAACATTCAAACACAAAGCATCCCCAAAGCTATATATTTTCATATATACATCCTAAAGAATGAAGACATCAAAATATGCAGAATTTGTAGTTTCTCCAGGTAAACCATCAAGTTTTTATTCATTTTTAAATTCGAAGAAAGCTTCTTTTACATGCCAATCCCAGTTCCCTCTCCCTCCTCTCATCCCCCGACCCCCTTATGGACCACCTATCTTATTCCCTTTCTGCTCTCCAGGGAGGGTGAGTCCTTCCATGGGGGATCGTCAAAGTTTGTCATATCATTTGGAACAGGGCCTAGACCCTCACCCATGTGTCTAGGCTGGGAGAGTATCCCTCTATTTGGATTGGGCTCCCAAAGTCCATTCCTGTACTAGGGATAAATACTGATCCACTACCAGAGGCCCCATAGATTAACCAGAATTCTAAACTGACATCCTCATTCAGTGAGTCTGGAACACTATACAAGTTTTTATCAGGGTAGAAAACTACATGTAGAGTAAAGCCAGTGGAATTCATTGAAAATCATGGTACTCCATCAGCTGAGGGATTGTAGTCACAGTTTGCCTGTGTTGGCGGCCTTAAAGTGTGTACTCATGTTTTGTGGTCCATACAGGCTACTGTAACAGCCACATGATTCAACACAATAAACACAGCTATAAACACCTCTGTTCCATTGCATGTTTGATTTTTATTTAATTTTGGCTGCTAAACATTAAGAAATCTTTCATTGATGCAAATTTTTGCACTAACCCCGAAATTCAGTCCTGTGCTCATCACACAAACCACAGTCCCAGACAACTGGATGTTAGGTCATTTGCTGATCATATTACCCATAGAACTTCTAAAGGGTTTTGGGGATATGCACAGACAGGTTGGGAGCTCAAAGTCATATGCAGAAATTTTGAGTCTAGCCTAAGATACCTACAAACCTATTTCAATAAAAAATGTCAATGTGATGCTTAGAGAAAATGAAATAAGCCTAAACTTACATTTATTCTTTATTGCTCACTTTGAAAAAAAATGAACCATCAAAGCATTATTTTACATCTGTCTATCAAGGAATAAAATTAGATAACCTCTAAGCCCATGAAGACATAAGATAACATTTCCATATCGTGAATGCACTGCTTGCGAGATAGGCAAAACTGGACATTCGGTTTCAACTCTAAAAACCTTCACACTAGTACCTAACAGCAGCATAACTACCGCATGGTAATACTTCCTTTTTACACAGCTTGTTATTGTACACAAGCGTTAATGGCATCATCCTGAATTGGTTTCATAAATGAAGTGTTTAGCTCATTGAAAGAAAATAACTGCCAAGTAAATTTTGATTCTAAGGGTGAAAGACACTTAGATTTTTAATTTATACAGAACAAATCAAAGTTTTAGAGATTAGAGATCATAGCAAGGAAATTGTAAAGTATCTATTGAGATGCCATAAAGAATTCACCTTCCTACTTCCCTTTAACATATGTGAACTGTATTAATTTGAATGTAAAACAAGTACTTTCATAGAAGAGTGTAGGTAGTGCTGGAGGCAGTCTTAAAGTCTCATTTCATTATCCTTCGAAAGAAGAAAACATCAAATTGGAGACCACTTATAGTAACATTTCAACAGAAGTTCAGAGATTTCTACCTTTAGTCCTTGTCTTAAAAATTCTGAGCAAGTTCCTTGATCTGCTCTTACTGTAAACTTGTAATGGAAAGTCAATATACAACATCTCTAAAACAATATAATTCTCTAGTGTTGGATATTAGTCAGCTCAATATTACTAGCAAGTGTTAGATTACACATAGTTATCAAATAATATGCCATATGATTAAAAACTGAAGACTAAAATCCAGAGTCTTTGTTGTGCTGGGCATGGGGCCTGGGCATGGGGCCTGCTATGGCGTGTGGTTAATACAGCTGGTACCACTCCATTGGAAAAAAAATGATTTTCACTTTCTCAGCAGGTTTTACTTACAAACAGCCTCTTGACTGTGGATGGGATTTGTATTCATTTCCCTTCTGAGTGCTAGGATTTTGTCTGGATTAAACTGGTGTAAGTCTTGTGTGTGCTATCACAGTACCTTCGTGCTATTTGTTTGAATAATTTTGTTCTAATGTTTTTTATTTGATTTCCATTTTTTGAGAAATATTGCTAGGTAGATGGGCATAAAAAAGTGATAAAACCCCCACAAAACTAATTATTAGAGTCTTTTATGTGAGAAAAGAACACACAAATACAGAATTGGAGTACTGACAAAAAGATTAATCATGCAGAAGACAGTTGTTCAGATTTTAGGTCCTTATATTTTATAAGCGGTCACTATTCTTGCTGGACACTGTGACTCAGGCCTGTAATGGCAGTCATTGGCAGATTCCTGTGAGTTTGAGGCTGGCATGGTCTGCATGGCAATTTTGATGCGGAGCCTTTGCAGTGATTGAGACTGTCTCAAGGAAAAAAAATCATTCTTAATCTTTGAAGAGAATAAATGTATTCTTAAATGGTAGTTCATTGAAGTTAAAAACATATCTGGACATCGCATCCTTTAATGTGACACGAAGCTGTATTCTTTTTTTTTTTCATTTATAACTTAGAGTCAATATGCTGGATAGAAGAAGGAAAATGATGTTGGATTCTATCAGTAGTACTCACAGAATTGCTACATAATTTAAGCAATGTTATACTAGTGTTTGTGCTTTTAATCTTGATATGCTATTATGTTATTATTTTGCATGTGGTAATTTTAGGTAATACATAGTCTCTCTATATGTATATCTATGGAGAGTAGAGGAGAAAAGAGAGACATAGAGAGAGACAGAGAGAGTGGGAGAGAGATTAAGGGGGGGAGGGAGGGGGAGGGAGGGAGGGAGAGAAATAATGCAATAATGTTCGGTAGATGTTAAGAGTAAATAACAGCAAATAACCTTTCTGTGAGTTTCACTATTTTTAAGACTTCCATTGTAGAAGAGAAGAATCACCTACAATACAATTTTATGAGTTTGAGAGAAACAAAATAAGGCATTTTTGAATAGTGGGAATGTGTTTAAAATTTAAGCTCTGGAAGTCATATAACTGATACAGAATGAGGAAGTAGGAGATGACTTGATTTACAGAAGATTGCCTTTTTCATTTATACTGGAGATTCACCTTCAAATGTGGTGGTTACAAAAGACACACAGTGACAGCAGGAGAGAAAGGAAGAGCAGAAGTATCTGGGTCGCACTTGTATGGGAGCCTGATAAGCATTGGGAATTTAGGTCGCCCAGAACCAGGGAGCAATTGGTATGATTTGAATAGAACTACCACTCCCTTTCAGACACATCTGCATGCTGTATGAGACAGTCTAACTTCTTCAGGTGGTAACTGATGGTAATCTTAAAAAAGATTGCTTCATATTCCAGGCCAGCATTGGCTATATAGCAAGACTTTATTTCTAAGAATAGAAAAAAAACTAACTGAAGCCAGGAAAGCATGTTTCTGTATAAAATCACTAAAGATCTTACCTTATGAGGAAACACTAAATAGATTCATTCTGGTTGGGATCTCATTCAAACTCTGAACACATTGAATATTCCTGAGAAGACCAACATGCCAGAACAATGCCAGATTTGTATAGAAATAAAAGAGATTTCCCTAGTGAAAATTTCTTGTCATCTGGATACAACAGTAGTAACAGTAATAACAGTCAAGACTGTGGATAGCATTCACTCTCAAGGGGATCAGGACCATATATGTGTTCTTTCCCGAAACTTATCCAATCAATTCATCCATCTTGTTAATTGTGCTAATTGGATATCTCTGGATTCCAGCCACTTAGAGCAAAGTCAACTTCCAAAGCCTTCCTGTAATGAGAACTACACTCACCAATGGTTTTATTCCAGCCTCCTAACCGATTGTCTTGAATTGTCTCTAATCTAATCTTTTCAGTCAGAAGGATTTATTTAAAACACAAATCTTCTTAGTCCGTTTTACTCCCTGAGATCTCTTCCTTTGTTCCCTTAGGGGGAAGAAATCCCAAGCCTTTATCACTTCTGTTAGACTTTTTCTGATCTGGCCCTTGCTTATCTGCCTAGCAACGTCTAAGCCAATTTTCTGCCCCTATTTCAGTGTTTCAAGCACATTGGGCTTATTTTTATTTCCTGAAATGTCTCAAACACTTTGCCACCTCATGGAGCTAGTTCTTGCTGCTCCATCTCATTTCCTTTCCTAAAACACTGGATGCTTTGAAATCACTCTCCTAGCCAAGTTAAACATCATTTTGCCCTGCAGAGGAGACATCTTCCTTGATCAAAACTATTAGACCAGTTACTCCAGTCATGCAAAAAAGTCACATTCTATACTTCTTTATTTCCTTCAGACTGCTTGGAATTGTTCAAATCTGTATCTAGTCTTCAGTTCTGGAATTCTTTGGAGATGAGCCCATGTCTGTGTTGTTACTTCTGACAGCTAACATTAGTGTATGTCGTGGGCTGGAAAAGAGGTCAAGATGTATTTTGTATGTGAACAAAACTTCATTAACATCATTACCTATAATGTTGTGAAGTAAAGCCTTCTAAAGTCACATTTACATTCTCTTAACTTCTTTATCAAAGGAAAGAAGCCACTGAAATTGGAGTAGATAAGTATTTATATAGACACTGGGAAGTAATTTTTATATAGTCCCTGGTCCAAATGATTTGACAGACTCTGAAGATCCCCCATGGAAGAACTCACACTCCATGGGAAGCAAAAAAGGTATGGGATAGGGTGTTGGGGGGGCAGAGGAGGAGGGGATGGAGAGGGAACTGGGATTCATATATAAATTCTCGTTTCTAATTTAAATAAAAAATGGCAGAGAAAAAAATATGGCAAGATCTCAAACTAGTAACTTTACAGGACACCTGAAAAATATTGAAAGACTTAAAGAAAGAAATTGGAAAGAAATGACCTCATTCATCATATTGCAATAATGCTTAAAGTTGGAAACATATGAAAACATTTTTTGTTCAGTTTTTGTTTTTCAAGACAGGGTTTCTCTGTGTAGCTTTGGAGCCTATCTTGGCACTCGCTGTGGAGACCAGGCTGGCCTCTAAGTCACAGAGATCCACCTGCATCTGCCTCCCTAGTGCTGGGATTAAAGGCCTGCACCACCAACGCCTGGCATGAAAACATTTTTATTGATAGATGTTACTAGAGAACATGGCAGGGAATCCAACTAACATTTGCACCATTGCTGGATAGCCTCTAACATCTATGACAATTTTAATTTTGGAAGATGATAGCTATTGACTGAGCTGATGGAAAAATGAACAGTTAGCTTCTCATGGAATGAGGAAACAGGATGACTTGAGCTGCAAATGTTAGAAAAGTTCAGTAAGCCTTTGAGCAAAACCATATGATCATCTGTTTTTGAATTATATCAAAGCTTTCATCTTTGACACATTTCTTTAGAAATAATCTTTTTATATAAAAGTGATCAACCTGCTGTTCTTTTCCTGCTGTGGAAATACATCTAGTAATTATATAGTAAATATATTTTTAGGAAAAATCAGGAAAGTGTGTCTGGACCCTCCATCCTTAATTTGGAGGAGAAGCGCTGAGATGCTTGTGAGGATGTTAGAAAACTTGGCAGATGGATCATAAGTAACAGAAAAGACTCACGTGCAGTATAGTAGAGTTCATGATTCTTGTTTCACTATAGCCCTACACTCTATACAATGACAAGTGCCCTGGCAACAGCTAATTTCCATCCTCTGGGTGAGAGGTTACAATAACAACTAATATTTATATATCATTTTACAATTTGTAAAGTAGTTCCATGCACATAGCTCTCTTTACTAACACATACCACCCATAGACAATTAAGATTATCTATTCTTAACTAATGAGGGGTCTGGGTTGATGAGGTTGCAATACTGTTATTGGTCAATGTGAACACTCTCAAGTCAAATATCCTCAGCACAGATAAATTCTATTTACATAACAGGCAATCTAAATTTTGGCAATTGCTACTGCTGGTAAATTTACCATCTTAGAGCTATTTAAGCTGGTATTAATTATTTCTACTTGTCTTTTGAAAGGCTGTATTATAGTGAGAAGGACTGACAAGGTTCAGTAGTGTTGAACCATAAAGCATAAGCTTGCCCCCCAAAACATGGCAGCTCTTTAGATCTACCTTATTCAACAGGCTGTTATTTTGTCACTCTTCTGGAAGACAGCAAGAGGACAGGGATACACAAAGAGAACAAGCAAAGCAGCCACCTTCTTTTCCTCTTGTACAGAATGAAAATGAACTCCTATGTTCTTTAGAGCTCATTTCCTTCAAAAAACAGTGACATTTTATCAATACCCACAAGAGTGAAAGAAAAATCTCTAGACACCTGGTGGACCAATTCTTAACTGACTATCTTCAGTTATCTTCATTGTTTTCTTGCTACAGTGCTTGGCTTTGCAAACCAGGGAGTCCTGGAATTCAGCAGGCTTGGTCTTGAACTAATGGCAATCCTCAAACAAACTTCATTTTCTCAATTCTTAAGATTTCAATTTTGGGACACCACACTCGCTTTTTACCTCAACCACACAACTCTGCCAACAACATTTACATGAAAGGCTTTCAAAACCATATATATATATATATATATATATATATATATATATTCAAGTGCTGTGTCTACTTTTAGTCTTTTAGTTGTATTTCAATCCCCACACCAACCCTTAAAACAGTTACAACAGAATTGTACAGCCTAAAATACAATATATCTGAAGCTGCCTATGCTCCTATAGAACTTTGTTGCCACTCTCTAGAAAGCCTTCCATGGTACTATTATTTTCATTGCTGGATATTCTATTTACTTGATCTCAAATGCTGTCACACTAGTTATTATGTGTTCTTTGATAGCATATTTCAGTTCACATGCTGGGCAATGAGCTGGTTGTTATCCCTGTAACAGAAATTGGGCATGATATCCCAAATTTATTACAATGTTCCTATTTGTATCCCTATTTCATTAGATATGGTATTGGTAATGGTTTCCCTTTTTTCAGTACACATTCTAGGGACCCTGTAATTACTGAATCTATTGCAATTGTTCCAGTTGAAGTAGATTACTCTGCTTGATTGGTACCAAGAGCTCTAGGTTACTGAAATGCTCTGTCTGATAGAATATTTCATTTACTTGGAAGGTTTGATGACATCAAAGTTAAATATGCAACCCCATTTTCTGGGATAACCACCATTGCAAGTATTAATGTAAGACTCCTGAAGAACTGGGAACCGAAGGCAATATGGTTGAATGGAGCCCTGATAACGTAGATAACAGAAGCTTAGGTGAGGTTTTCTGGTTGGAAATACTGTAGTGAATTTTCTTAAGTCATGCATGGGAGGAAGTGATATTCTTGATGACTCCATGGTGTGTTATGACAGGAAGTTTAGATGTGAATCATTCTTCCACTTTGTTCTCCATGAGATCACATGTGTAAAAGCCTTCAGAGTTGATGCAGCATTGCAGTAAATTTGCAAACTTGAGGGCTATATCAGGATATTACCTTAATCTGTAGTTAAATTTTAAGAAGTGATCATACTCATAAGACCCCACCAAGGCTTATCTGATGAGTGGTTTGGTCCTGCATTTCTTTAATATAAAAGAGCTACACTCAATCCTGCTTGTCACTGGGCCTTCTCTTCTTCTCCAAACCCTTACATCATCAAGGACAATGATGTCTCCTATCTCTTTAAGAAGGTTTATTTTTTCATCACTACCCATTTGTGCTGTATCAACACAGAGTTTTTTTTCTCATATATAAAGGTTTTATTTACATGTACTAATATGTGAAATACAAATATGAAATGTAGTACACAGGTTTATCAGTGTTGCTATAATTGTCACCTAATAATAACACTTACCTAAACATCTCCAAGTATAGACTAAATGAAGCATGCCTCCTTCCACTCAAGCAAGAATGTGCCTTTTCAGGTATGCATTAATATGCAATCACAGATGGCCATAAGCTAGCTCTGATCAAAGCAAAAGATCTCCAGTTATCATGTAGGACTCTGAAATAGTTGTAGTTATTGTACCTTTGCCTCCTGTGGATGCCTATAAACCAATCAATACATTTTTTTTTTAACCAACTAACCAAAATGCCCTTTTGTAAGATCTACCATATCTTCACTTTATCACATCAGATAGTGAGGAGACAAGCACTCCTCCTGGAAGGCCAATGTCTGAAATGGACTAAGTCACTTCTCAATCTCTCTTGCAGCTTAATCAGATGCTGCATCAATGCCTCCTCCTACAGGAGTGTGTTCTCTATGTGTACAAGTGGAAATGCACTCAATTCTCACAAAATCCTGAGGGAAGTTCTGTGATTGTTATCATTTTACACATTATTAAGGTGAACAAACCAAGCAGAGAGTTTAAATGTAAACACCCAGCTTTGTTTCACTGCTCTGACATCTGCACTGTGCTGCATTTGTTATCATGTTGCAGTTTCCATGTCCTTGTTAGAGCACAGATGACCCTGAATTTACACAAACACCTCACCCTGACAAGCCCTGGAATGCTTGTAGCCCTGCATAAGTAAATTTTAAACATGGAAATATTTAATAGTTTCTGCAGTGCAGGTATGAGAGCTAGACTGTCCTAATGGAAGGCATGTGTCTAATTTTTTTTCTTTTGGAGTCAATTGCTACCTTTCTCAGTGTAAAGGAAGAATGCATCAAGAACCAGGCTATTCCTTTTAGTCTCTTTGTGGATTGTCACTGAACACTCATGCTAATACTATTCAAAACCACTAAGTCAGAAAGAAAGTTGACAGTAGCATGGGTGTCACTGAACTTTCCATGCCCATTATTTCAGGAGTGTGAAAGCATATGTAATCAAAGCAACCATCTGAAATGTATTAATAATGATCACTTTACATCATGAAAATTATCAGTATTTCACTTTGGGATTTACTTGTTATTTTTTGTAACCGTTTTCTAAAATGACTACAGATAATTTTAGCTAAATACTAATTATTATGTTTTTATGTTAATATAAACAGACAACCCCAATTAAAAGAAAGTTTACATTTTAACTTATGAGTATTAAGTAAAACAATTGTAAAGAGAAACATGTAAGATAATACAGTTTAGAATATTTAATTACTTTTCAGTTATGTATAAGTAATTGAAATACAATAATCTTCATATAGCATATAGAGCTATGAGTCTTGTGACATTGAAGTTTAAAGTTTCTTTAATGTAGATATTCAAAGAGAAAAGTAATCACTAATGATAGTGAGGCATTCCACTTACTTTTAAATGCTTATTTATCTAAAAGTTAGATTTCTGTAGTGCTCTTTACTGATAATTCATAAAGGGCCAAAAAAATGATGCAGACTATATATAATTTGGAACATAGATTTTTCATACATAAAGGGGGATGCTTCTTAGAGCTGGTTTCAAACCATCTAAATATGCAATAAGTCAAAATCTTGCAATTTCTATTTTAGATACTATGCTTAATTAAATATATGTGCTCTGAGTGAACTCAGGCCTAAATTCTATTGCTCACTGATAGTTTCAGAGAGGAAACTGGGAGCTTCATGTAAGCTGGTACTGAGTGAATTAGAAGGGATGAAGAAGACTAAGAGGAGAAAGCTGTTGCAATGGTTTATGTTCTCTAATTTAATATAGAGGAAGGAATTTTCCTCCCCATATTTAAATAAAAATCCTTACTTAAAAATTTCCCATTCCCCTCTGCAATTCATTTTCTAAATGAAGCCTATTGTGCTAAGGTAGCTTTGTTTATTTTGTTTCTTTTTTAAGTCAATTTTTACCATCTTGTTGCAAAATTTTATATGGTTTGATCCCCAGTCTTAATGAACTTGTTTGTTCACTCTTCTCTGTAATAGAAAACATGTAGCCTGATAAACTACCCATGCCTTAAGGAGGTGGCTTCAAATAAAAGAACACTGAGAAGGGGAACTTTTTGTATCCACTTCACAATTGTTCCTGGATTTTGTTAGACTTGATGGCCCGCTGGCGCTGTGTATGTCTCAATTTTGTAGAGATACTGTTGGTGTCAAAATCCCATCTGGACATGCACAAATTCGTTTATATGATTTACTCTGAGCTCCAAGTCTGAACTTTGTTTTCTACTGTGGGCTACTGACACAAGGGAGAAAGATAGATTATAGGGCTCGCAGAAATATAGTCACTGGAAAGCCAGAGAGCAAAAGAGACAAAAGAGGGAGTCACTGAAAGTAATGGAAAAGGTATCTATCAGGCTGTGCCCTGTTCACTAAGAATTTCTACACACTCTCTGCAAATCTTAAGGAGGGATAAATTCTTATTTGAATATTTTCCTTTTCTTTGGTTGACTTAATAGCATGTTTACAACTTAAATGTTGCAAATTTTCCATAATATGTTTCATTATTTAGTTGTTATTATTCTACCATTTAACATATTTACATTTGAATATATTAAATTTAAATAGAGCTACTTAAGTTAGCATGCTTTCTGTACGTGTGTATATGTGTATGTGAATTATCTATTATTACTGTTGATTAAATGACATTACTTGTAAATATACTGATACCAAGATTATTTTGTCCACTTCTATGTAAGTATTGAACAACCAATTTATTTTACTTATGAAGAGATGCATTTTGTAAAATAGTAGAGTTGGAGGCACACAATAAATCAGAGTGACCATCCACATTGAACATATTACTTCAAATATGATGTTTATTTACAGTAAAATACTAGAATATAAGTTTGAATTTCAGTGTAATTAATTTTTCCTGCAGCATTTGGATATTTAAACTGTTTACATCTTATATTTCTTGGTCTAAGAAAATAGGCACCATTTGTGATTTAATTATTTAGCATTCATAGATTCTTTTAGAATTATCCAGAATACAAATGAAAAGAAAGTAACTATTGAGAAATTTATAGATGATGTGCAAAACTTGAGTAGGAAGCTGAATTAGCAACTCTCAATACTTCACACTTTTTGTCTTAGTGTTCTCAGTTGAATGTTCTTCTTTTTATAGTTGGCTTAATGGATTGTTTATAATTTAAATATTACACTGGATGTTGACTGGGTACTATTTCACAGACTGACATTTATAATCCACTATTTCAACTTTTCCCCCAATTCTCTTGATCTTTACATTATAAGCCATGGTTACTAATGGCATAAGCTTAATTTTTGAAATGGAAGTGTTCTACTAGCAAAATACCACAGATGACATTTAATGTTCATACTGCTTTTAATGATATACACGAATATTTTAAGACAGTGTCTGTATCTTGGAAAGCCTTTCGTGTACTTTTGACATTCGTGTCCTCATGTTATTCTTGGGAAACTTTGTCTATGATGGCTATACTTTCTTACTCCTAGAACCTCATCTCTTTTTTAAAATCTACCTGGGTTTGTTGATGATGAGATCATGGATGATTTCATACCAGAAACTTTCTAGAAAACAAGAAATATTGTACTGCATCCATTTGAGCAAGTGTCACCAGACTTCAAACTCCTTCAAACACTAACATTGAATTATTCAAATAGCATTCATTAATTGATATTAAATACTATATAAGATCCATGTACAATGAAATTATTAAAATAGTGCTAATTAGGCTCTTCTTCTTTAATTATCATACTATTAAAATTACTTTAGCTTCCCAATTAAAATACTAATTGCATTTATAGTTGCTTCTCTACAAAACAATTTATTCAATTCAGGAATAATTTTGAGAAATAGCAAATGCTATATCTTGAAAAGGCATTAAAATAGATGAACAATTATTACTTGAGAAGAGAAAGGAACATTTACTGATCAGACATTTATCTAAAGAAAGTAATTTGCACTGCTTAATACATTAAAAAATAATATTCCCCATGCATTTTAATAATGAATTGCAAATACTGCCTGTAAAGTATAAAAACAAAGAACTCTGAAAGAGCACTGACTACATTTTGAATCTTTTCATCATAAGCTCTGTTTGTCTCAACTAAATTAAAATTCTCTTACATTCATGATTCAGTTTAGATGCTTCATTTTATTTGATTCAAGGAGGAATGCCTAGCTCCTCTGTAGCCCCATAATTTGTTTGAAGAGGACTTTGCATAATAAATGAAAAGGAGTTTATTACTTCCACTTTATTCAGTAGATGTACTATTCTGCTTAAATAATGCGATTAAAGGTGAGAAGGGAGCAATTTTTTGCAAACTATGGTAGCTCTCTCAATAGGAGATTTAAATCAACAAATGCTCCCATAGTAACTATTTGGATATTTATCACTCATGCATTTTAATATAGCATTCTTTCCTTCAGCAATCACTAGGACTTCATCCATGATCTTTCTTATACGCTACACACCCAAATGAAGGCTCTTGTTTACAAAATACTATTTTAAAGTCACAAAGAATTGATAAAAATATTCAGTGTTTGACTATTTCTTCTTCATTGCATACTTATCCTTGAATATTTTAGTAAGAAGTTTATTATGCTGTGAATTAATGAGTGCCATTTCATGGAAGTTCATAGAAATAAATGGAGACTTTACAACAAATATTTGAAAATATGTGGGTGATAGCAAAAAAAACCCCGTATTACTAACAGATGGTCAAATTTTTATAAAACTTCAGCTTTAAATGAAATGAATGGTTTTTGAGTGGAAAGATAGAGGTTCATATAATTCATGTTCAGAAACAATGAATGATAAATGATAATGGTGATGAGAAACCCTGAATTAGCAGAGTCTTGAGTTTTTTTCTTATCTTGTGTTTTTTTTTTTTTATTTGCCAAGCTTTCTAAAATAATAAAATACACAAAAGTATCAGATGAGTGAACATTCTAAGATGTACCAAAATACCCATGGCTGATTAAAGGCAAATTCACTTTAATCATGGGTCTGTTCTTATCAGCATTTTGTCTGAACAATAGGAGTCTATCTTGAGCAGAAGACAAACTTAAAAAGCTGTACACACTTTGGCAGATGATTTCTCCCTAGAAGCAATTTTGATATTTGATGTATATTCCTTATTTTTCCTAAGTATATTTGATTTACTGTCAGCCTAGATAAAGTCATGAAAAAAAATCTAAGCCTTAAATGCTAAGTTTCAAAAAGAACCTCCAGACTTAAGCAGAACAACAAAGTGTTATACAACTTACAAGCGCTTTTATATTCTAATTTGTGTCAAGTCTAATCCTGTTACTCTCCTGGCATTTGGTAGCTTTGTTGATGTTCCTCATACACAATGCTAATTGATGGTATGTGATCTATTTTATATACAATTCTCAAGTTTGAATGCATGTATAAAAAGTCACAGGAAATCATTTGGTATTCACTACATTCTTTTTTCATTGTTTTTAAAAGTATTATATATTATGAGAATTAAGAAATTATTTATGGTAAATCATTGATTTCCTTGTATGCTACCAACAGGTATATTTTATTTACTTCCATAGAAGAGACAGACAATTCTTTAGAAATTTATGTTCTTTTTACAATGAGAATTCTAGGTATGGTCTAGGTAATTGTAACTATGATTCTTGATTTTAGAAAAATAATTCCTTTTATTTTATACTTTTTGATTCATTCATGTGTAATTTAAGGTAATAATTTCAGGTATGCTGTTGAGGATTGAAAAAAAGTTCCTTCCAAAGGGAGTGGCACTATTGGAGGCTGTGGCCTTGTTGGAGTAGGTGTGATCTTGTTAGAGGAAGTGTGTCACTCTAGAGGTAGGCATGGATGTGTCACATATGTTCAAGCCACACCCAGTGAGACAGTCTACTTCCTGTTGCCAGCCTATCAACATGTAGCAGTTCCTTCTGAAGTACCATGTCTGCCTGTGTACCACCATGCCTACCATGAAGAGAGTAGACTAATCTTCTGGATTGTATGTTCCCCATCCCCAATTAAATGCTTTTCTTTATAAGAGTTGCTGTGGACATGGTGTCTGTTCACAGTGATACCCTAACTCAGATAAGCATGTACTTGGCTCTTTTGTGATGCTTATCTTTATAATTCTACCACTCAGGTATCTGAACCTGAAAATTTCTAGTTAATACCAGGCTGATATTCAGAGACAGACTCTGACTCAATGAGATAAATTAATAAATCCTAAAAAATAGCATGCACTATTATATAATACATCTACTATTTATTTTCCTAATTTTCTGTGATGTTTGGGTATGGGGTCAATGTTACTACAAAAGGGATGTGTGACAGTTGGCAAAAGTCAATCATTCAGTAATGTTATTATCTGTTAAAAATTTCTATATGGTTTATGGCAGGGTATAATTTGGAAGTGCAACAACCATGAATGATGCTCAGAGGGAGCTTTAATCCAGCAGGACTAAGCAAGAATGAAGGCTGACCTCTTCAAGCCATGTGCATGTGCATTCTAGCTTTTCCTACAATATGTGGTCAAAGTTACTGTTCACTGTGTCCAACTATAAAAGGGGTAATTTTTACAGTCAGGTATCTAAACATAATTACCTTTTAACTGTATGTGTATGTGTATGGGTATGTGCACATGGAATTGTAGGTACCCATAGAATCCAGAAGAGGACCTTGGATCCACTGTGAAGTTGGTGTTACAGGCAATTCTGAGCCACCCAACAAAGGTTCTGAGAACTCAACTTGTGTTCATTGAAGGAGCAATTATCACTTTTCACCACTGAGCCATCTCTCCAGCCATCATATATTCCTATAGATCAACTATAAGAAAGAAGGAGGGAACATATGGTATAAAGGAAATTCCATATGGCAATTCAGTAAAACTGTGGTGCAGTGCAGCTCTTTAATGTTACTAGCAACTGACCAAAAGAATTAAGATCTCTATTTTTAGGGTTGAAATAACTGGAGATTATTTGGTTTGGCTGTTTCATGTTTCTAGAGGGGCAAATGACAAGGCACAAGGAGACACTCTTCCTTTATAGTACTGTGTTCTTACAGCATTCAAATTTACCCAAAAAGTGAAGGGACAAATAAGAATAAACCTAGGTGCCTTTCATTTGGCAAAGCAATGCCTAAAATAACTATACAACTCCATATTATCCTGTCTATCTGAAGTGCCATTTCCAGCCTTATAAAACACAGGTCATGCATACATTATATCTGTTTTATAGTTATGAAAATGAGGTTGAGTGTGTAACAGTAACAATGTATAAAGTGCTTTCAACTCCTAAGTGCAGAGAATTCCCATCATGCAGCAGCTCCCATGATGCTACTCCCAATTGACTTCTCCTCATAAACAAACCATTATCACACATAGCTAGTAAACTTTTCAAATACATTAATTTACAAAGGTTTCTACAATATAAGTAACTGTTCTAACCATCCGCCCTAAAACAAATGGTGACACCAATTTTTGCTAATTCTTTATATTTGCAAAGAAAACAACAGGGAATGTGCAAGGAATAGTTTAGGGTGATTTATTAATCCAGGTGCTTACTTTACAGAGGAGCAAAGTCAGCCAAAACCAGGGAAGAAAAGACTTCTTTTGGTGTCATTAATGCACACTGATGCAAAATAAAGTAAATAAAAGAGAGAAAAACTATGCACATTTTTTCTGAGGCTTTTAGACAACACGTTGACATAAACTATTTCATAACACATTTTGCACAGGTGTTATGATCCATTTTACTGGTCACCGACAGCAAAATGTGTTTGTTCTCATCATGGCTTTACTAAATAATACAATTTAAAAATAATTATTAGAGCTTATATATTACACAATGAGGTCTAAAATAATATTTATATTTACTATTTTTATCTGTGATTGATTGAGTTAACATTTATATAGAAGTCTTGTTTATTGTAAAATTCGTATGACAAAAGGATTTCAAAATATATTCTCAATTTTGTTTGTTTATTTTACTCTTTCTATTTATGGAGCTATATTTTTCCAATTTTGTTTTTATATAGCTATATTATGCCATTACAGACCAAATGATCATAACCAGAAAATGTTCACCTACAAGATGTCAACACATTTCCATCTGAAAATTTAACACTCCACAACAAAGAAACTGGATATATCTTTGCTTTGAAGGCAAGTTCTTTAGAGGCTTATGCCTGCCAAACGCAGGGAATCAGATAGCCTCTCCAGTCTACAAAATGCACATCAGACCTGAAGAGACAGTGCCCAAGTTCTAGCTACATCCTAGAGAATAGCACATGTAAGTGAACACAAAAGAGGCTTCTTTATTTCAGCTTCAAATCCTCCATAACAATGACTATTCAACAATATGAAGGCAATGTTACAAATATCAAAGTAACATTATTTGAATCAAAGATATCCACCACAACTATGTAATGTTACCTTTTAATTCATCATTGATTGTTATTTTATACCTGGAAAATCCTAATTGCACATAAAGCATGAAACATACCACATTAGTTTTTGATAAATCACATATGTATATTAAAATAAATGTATTTTATTTCCCAGCTCTCTTCAGCAAACACGGCTCTCAGGCCTTAGCAGGAGACGCTTGTGCAGTAATGATAATAACAGCATTTTTTTATTGCTTCACGGTCCATGTTAGACATCACTGCTTATTACTGATGAAAGAGCATATGCAAGGTTACTTAGAATTTTTCATGTAAGATTAGTCTATTAATAAATATTAGACATCTATATTTCCTGAAACAGTATTATTTCCTAATTATGAGATGAACTTATTAGATTTTATAGAAACTCTTGATACTTTTATGACAATCCTCAAAATGACATTTGAATTAGGTATGAATCTGTTTTCCTCAATGCCAATGGCTTCCTCAAAACAGTTTTTTATTCGATCAATATCACTCACTAAACTAAGTCATTAAGGAGAACTGATTCTGCCCCACATCTAAGAACTGTCTGTAGTTATGTCCATATTTTAGAGCAATGAATTTTAAACATAGGTATTTTTTAAGCTTTTAGCATGGTGCACATATTAAGCTCAGAGGATATTTAATTGTTGTTTTGCTTTGATTGTTTTTTGTTGTTGTTTTGCTTTATTTAAGAAAAACAAG
Source organism: Cricetulus griseus (assembly GCF_003668045.3). Classification (NCBI taxonomy): domain Eukaryota; kingdom Metazoa; phylum Chordata; class Mammalia; order Rodentia; family Cricetidae; genus Cricetulus; species Cricetulus griseus. Next base: position 36,585,764 of record NW_023276807.1, on the reverse strand, counting down.
TGAATAAACCAAACCTCCAGGGGAGAAGTAAAGGGAAATCTTTGAAAGCAGAGCTAAAGTTAATCACAATCTGTACAGTCAATTCGCTCCTGGGCTGTGTATATGACCCGCATTAGGCATTACAGTGCTTATCTTGCATGCATATAGCACTCCGCTTTCATCTCCAAGTAATGCACAGGAAAATGAAATGAACTTCTGCTTGTTTGTGTCCAAAGTAGCAAGTAAGAAAGAAACCGAGGGAAAGAGGCAAAACTTAGGTGTGCTCTGCATTTTTTCCTTGTCAATTACTCTAAAGTTTCCCTTGGGAAACTTGGTCCTGTTTGGCTCTCCAGCAAGCCTGTCGGTAGAGGGAACTTGCTCTTCCACACATAGTACAATTGTGTCCAAGGAAATGCCTGGGATGGGGAGATAAGCCAGATTGGGGGATTTTGGTACTGAAGCTCTATTCCCACAACAATGAGTGCCATGCACACTTGATGGTCTTGTGCTCTGACATTGTCCCTCAGAATTCAGAAGAGCTGAACTGTGGTGCTGCCCTTGGTCATTTTCAAAATTCCTCTTTAGAGCATCATTTCAGAGCCAATCTAGGATCCACATGACAAAAGACAATCTTGTTAGGTTATTAGTCAGTCCTCATGCTCAGAAATAAATGCTGCCTCTGGATTTTGACAACTTTGGCAAAAAAGAATATTAAAGCTCTGAATTTCCTTGGGTATTTTTATTGGCTTGAAAATATAGACAAAAATACAATCTGTGGTCAGGTAAACAACAAATGTTCATGATTTCATACCAAAATCATTTAGCCTCCTCAGACTTGGAATGAAACTCCTAATGTTTTAAATTCAAAAATTTATAATTTTGTGTATGGCATATCATGGTTTATGAGCTATAACTGAAAAAGCTTATAGCATTATTTCCAATGTCAAAATACATGAATTAGTACATTTTAAAAGAATTTCCCTAACACATTTTGATGTGGGAATTAGTAGTAATTATTTGCAACTCTATAATCTCACCAAATGGGGGCACATGCACCATGTTTCTTCTGATTAAAACTATGAGTTTCACTTTTAGGAACCAGCTACTTGCTTGTTAAAATATTTCTCTGCAGTCACACAATCAAATACTAAAGAAGTATCAGACTAATAAATGTTTGAACTACTCAGGAATCTTAACACCCAAATTTACCTGTCTTAATTTACATGTTTGTGGCTTGCAGTTATCATTGTTTGAATTTTAAAACACATTAAATTTTCTGCATCAGAATATCTTCAGTGTTAAGAGGAACACAATTATAGTCTTTTTGGAAGAGTAATGAACTTGAAAAGTTAATATGTTTCATTTTGTATTGTAATGACATGTGTATCTTAAATTATTTAATGATTATTCATTCATCAAACATTCAATGAATCCTTTCAATGTGCTATGTAGCATTCTTAATAAATGCTGCCATCACAAGTCAGACTGGCTAAGTGATGTCACGTTTGATAAGTAGGAGAATTTACAAGGGATATTGTTTCGAAATGTACTATTCAGAAATGCCTGCATTTGCTTGCAACTGGATTATAACATCTGCGCAGCCCTTGAACATTCTCCATGTCACTGTGATAATGTAGTTTGTTTACTCTGCAGATTATTTAGGGTCCTCATATCTTATATGCACTCTTTCACATTGGGTTCTGTTAGTAATAGAATTATATCACATAACATGTGCTCTTCATCACTCTAGATGCTGTGCTGCATCATGCTCACACTTCTATCCCTATGTAAGGTTTCCCCCAAAGCCACAGATGTCAACTTTGTTTCACAGGGAGGAAACAGAGTAAATTAATGACAGGCCAAAGATCAACGACTTCAAAAGCCAGAATTATGGATATCGAAGTTCCTTCATATGCCATTATTTACAATATAATATGTTGTATTAAAAATTAAAAAAATAAACTTTAATTTACACATATATAGGAAAATGGGTATTCAGGAAAGGTATAACATGGCGTAAGAAATTATCAAAAGTTGCAATATACTCTCCCTGCTTAATTAAATGTTGCATTTGAAGTACTATGTACTTATAACAGGATGGCATAATTGTTTTTGTTGGAAGCAACTTAAAATGAACTCTTTTTATGCTACACTATGTATACCCCACTGTGGAGTTTTCCATTAGGGTCGGTAATGTAGCCAGTATCCCATGGTATTCTTTCTTAAAACTATGTTCCCAAGAGAATCAGAGTCCAGTGCTTAAGGCAGCCTATATGCTATTCATTTTGCCAAACTTAAAAATCTAATTCCCTTCTCTTGATTTTGTTTCTAATAAATTTGGGCTACCTGGCATGAGATATGCAACAGTTTGGAAATTCAAGTTCCACCAAAGCCTGATGTTGAAATTCCCTGGTCCTCAGTGTGTCACTAGCAGAAGGGAATGGAAACTTTCAAAGAAAGGTCTTCTGGTCACTAGATGGAAGAATTCATCACCCCCTTTTTTCTTTTTCTTTCCCATCCATGAAATAAATGATTTTGGTTTGAGATGTACTGATGCCGTTGCCTTGATGTGCTATCTCATCACTCCCAAAACTACACTATGAGTAATTTACAAACCACTGAGGCAAAATCAATCTATTTTTAGATTTTATGAGGTCCACATTACCTCAGGTGTTTTATTGCAGTGATGGGAAGTGAGCATAGAATCCACTGCCAATGAAAGTATTTCAAATTCTCCTTTAACAGGTGTCAGTGTTCAAAACGGAATATGGTATGGCCATAATAATGGGTTTTGAAACTGCACATTTAAGTCTGGGCATATTATCTAATCTCATATTTCCAACATTTTCATTCATACTTCATAAATCGTGTCTCATACATTGTTTTCTCAGTATTGCATAATGCCCTATATGTTGAAGTGTATTCTCTGTGACAAGTGTGGTCTTCTACACCACATACTTGGCAGTCAGTAAATGGCAGCTGAAGACACCAAGAACTCTTTGGCCTACAATGAATATCCAGTGATCTGCTTTACTCAAGAATATCCACAGGTCTGAAAGTCACTGTGGAGTAATAAATACTTGTCTAATGTATACTCTCTTGGTCACATGCTTGCGCCTTAATTAGACCCATCCTCAGGTCTAATCATTTTTTTCTAATGCAACCATTCCCTCTCCATGTCTATGTGTGTTGTATGCATGTATAAGTTGTGTGTGTATATGTGTGTGTGTGTATGTTCACATAGATGTAGGAGCCAGAAGTTGGCGTCAAATGCCTTCTTCAGTTACTTTTTAAATTTTCATTTTTGATTAAAAAATACTCTTACTTATTTATTTCATTTTGATTTGTGTGTATGAATGCATGTGTGGATGTCAATGCACATGTTTGAGGAAGCCAGAAGAGTTCAGAAGTCTACCCTTGTGGTTAGAATTGTATGTTCTGAGCCAGTCAATCAGAGTGCTGAGGGCCCAGCTGAAGTCCTCTGTGGGAGCAGAGGGCACTTTTGACAACTGAGCCATCTGTCTATCCCCAAGACTTAGGCTTTTCCTCTCTCCTCCCTTCTTCTTGTTTCTGGTTACCTCAGTCCCCAATACTAAAATTAAGCAACTATTTAAAATGCCCAATGCTCTGACTGTTGTTAATTTGAATTATGTTCCTTATGCTAGCACAGTCAGCTTTTTACTGATTGAGCCATCTCCCCACCCTTCCATTTTATTTTTGAACATGGTGTTATTAGGAAGTAATGCTAACAGTATCCACACGTCTGATATTGACTGAAGGGCTCATTAACAAGATTATGTCTTTCTATGCTCTGATTTAAATGTCATCCTGTAATCCCAGGTACTCAAGAGGTAGATGTAGAAACATTTCAACTAGAAGCCAGTGTGATCCAATATTAGAAAATGTTTCTAAGTAAAATTAATAAAATGAAAAGGGCTGACAGTTTGACACAGTATTAGATCATTTCCTAGCTTAAACAAAGCTCTGAGTCCAACTCTCACTAATAAAAATAAAATCATTTTGCATGTCTTCTATGGCCTCTGAAGCCTTGGCTCACCCAGGCAAAAAGACCTTTAACAATGAATCCATAATGCCAATAGCAGCAGGAGCTCTTTTGAGAAAGGCTTAGAAGGAACAATACCAAATTTGCAGAGCTGACAGGCAAGACATTCTCTGCAAGGGATGCAGTCTCTGAGCTGCAGACTAAGAATTGCTGATTTGATCGCACACTCATGGTAACACAGTTTACTGCTCTGATAGCAACTATGTATCTACTAATTCTTCTGTATCCTTTGCACATTCAAAATCACAAAGCCATCATGGCTGTCATAACTTCTTTTGGGTTGGGTCTGTCATTTTCCTTTTCCAAGATAAAAGTTGGTTTCTTGTTGCTCTTATTACCTCTGTCAGAACTTAAAGATATTCTTTTCTCTTGTTTTCAACTATTATTAAAAAATAACCCATGTCTGATTTATTTCTTTATATTGTTAATAAATAAAAAATATTTTATGCATGTCCCATTGGGAAATTTTATACCATTATAATTGTTGACAGTTTTTCTGCCCTGAATTAGGGGTTATTATTTCTAAAATCTCAGGTTTTAAGAAAATGCCTGAGCAAATAAAACCAAGTTACATGGAATCAAGGTTTTATAAAGCGAAATCTTTTTTTTTTTCTTAATGTATCTTGAAAATGTCTAAGACATACACACTTTGGAGTTAGCCTCAGTTTTGTCTTTTGACAAATTTTGGTGAGCTGACTAGAAAACCATAAAGAGCATTTTTCCTCTGAAGCTCTGCTGTCTCTGTCTCTAAATCATTCTGTATGTCAAGATAAGCTTATCTATATATCACAAAACTTCTCTGAAATATAGCTAACTCAGAGAAAAAATGCTATCTTAATGCATTATGCTACAATTAATCACACACAGTGCAGAAAGATAAAGATTCTTTCAGAAAACAACAAAAGAGAAAATAAAGGGGAGAGGATAGAGTAATAAATTAGTACTCTGGAGGAGTTGAGAGTCCTCCTTTTTCTGATGTTGCTTAATCTGGAAGCCTAGAGGATACTGCTGTAATCACTAAAGGAATTTTATTCTTCCTGCTAGAGCTGTTTCTCCCGGCAAAACAATTAGGTGATTAAAGAGGTTTACACAGTGCATCACTGTGGTCTAATAAGGATTTGCACTTGACATTACCAGTAAATGAAATTCACAAGGGAAAATCTGAGTCATATGGGCTTTCATATAAAGGCAAAACAATCAGTCAATCAGCTTGGGGGAGGGGGTTTCTGGCTACTAGAACCTGAGAAACGAAATGTCCCAGATGATGGGTTTTTTTTTTTTCTATTTTTTAAATCATTTTGAGGGGCTGGTATGGGTTGGGGAATGGGGTTCTAAAGCAATTCTGTGCAAAACACATACACTAATGTTCAAAAAGTAGAGAAGGAATAAAAGAAAAAATAGAAATGAAAGAAAAGCTGAGAAGAAAATGGCATCAACCTGCTTTCCAGGAGCCATTCCCAGACCCTAAAGAACACAAGAGTTCAGCAAGAAAGCTAAGGCAGAAAAAAATAAGTTTGCTACTCAAGCATAGGACATGCACTTCTCATGATAGACTTTTAACTGATAGCCTACTATTCAAGCTATGTAAATAGTAGCTGGCTGAGAAAGCAAACCTACATCCAACAATGCAGTGTTCATCTAGCTTTTTGCAGATATTGTTTCAAAATAGCTACCCAAACTCTAGAATAGTACATATACTATATTAACTGATTCTTTTCTTTTGCACTGTAATCCTAGAGGTGTTGATAACCAATAATATGGGACCTGTCTATCCTCAGTTCTTTTTGGAAAAAATCAATGAATGCCATGATGATGTTTAATCCAATAATCAAAAATGATTTCTTGGTTACTAAAGACAGGTGCCTGCTAGATTGAATGTGTCACCTTTGTTCTTCACATGCTTCTTAATTTCTAAAGTCTTACCTTACTTATTAAATGGGAAAATTTTAACAGGTATTTCCCACAATACTTTCTTAGACAAGGTAAACTGTTAACTTTCACACATGATTTTAATCTCTCAGCACATTCTTTATTACTTGGCTTGCTATTTGTGTTTGCAGTTATTTTCAAACAGCTATCTCATTAACTGGCACCAGGCATAGCATGTGGCTGTACTGAAACAGAAATGTTTCTCCCAAGTTAACTAGTAAAGAGTCAAAGGAACTCTTCTATAAATAACCCAAATTAACTTCTTTAATGTACTGATTCCATTTCAGATCCTGTAGAATTAGGAGTGCAAAGTCAAGTCATGCTATGAAAACTGCTCTTACAAGCGACAAGACCTTAAGGAAGGCACTGTAGTATGGAAACTTCTTAAAGCAGAAGCAGGGATTGTGGGACCCAGCATTGTGAGGTTCCTCCTGCTGGGCCTCTCATCTCTGGGTCTGATCTTTAAGCCAGAAAAAAGAAGAGAGCCATTCAAATGAATCTGCTGGTGTGTGAGGATCAGTGCCTGCATCTTTGAATATTGCTCTGACCACTTGTCTGCTGCAGTAGGTGGACATCAGAGGCACATTTGCCACCAGTGAATAGCATCCCACATCGTGAGAAAGTCAAGCATCTCAGGGGGAAAGTATGGTGGTGTAAGCAGTTCCAGGATATAGCAGCTCCAGAGGTGAGAAAACAAGGGTATGGGGTGCTGCATCTGCTTTATTCTTTAAAGGGGATTTTGCTAATATAAAATTAGTATGGAAAGATCAGAGATTGCCATTTTTATTGAAGAAATATATTGTGTGACCAAATTAGCTAACCTTTCTTGCTACAGTTTCTCCATCTGGAAAATGGAGCAAAAGGTAGCCCCTACCTCATAGAGCCTGTTAGAAAATAAAAATAAATAAATAAGTAAAAGCAGAGAATTATACCAAACAGAAATAAGCTCTCCTAAGCATATCACCAGCACCACTTATTTCAGAGCAAAGAATTTAAGGAAGTGAAGTAAACATTTCCAGTCTCCTCACAATGAAAAGTTAAAAAGCAATATTTCTGGGGTTTTATCGGCAGGATTTTTAGCCCTTCATAAACTCATATATGTAAAACTTTCAACATTGTAGAAGTTATTCTATCCCTATACCGAAAAGTGTTCATTTGAGGGGGATGGGAGAATAAGCTAAAACATTACTTCAAAAAGAATTTGTTCCATAAAAGATGAAATCAAAAGGAAGCCAGTATGCACTTCCTTTTAAAGAGATACTTAAATTGTCTTCAAAGATTTCTAGCACATATGAAGATAGAAAGAACAGTAAACCTTCATGCACTTATCACCCAGCATGAATAATAAATCAGTCATGGCCAATCTTGTTTTGTTTCTCTTAAATCCTTCCCTTCTTCCTTCTAGATGATTTGTGGTATCTATATTTGTGTGAAAGACTCTTAAAACTACACATGCTGGTACAAAAATGCCAACAATATTGAATAATGCTAACAAATATTCAGAAAACTCTTTTTTTCAGTAAAAGAAGTAAGTCATTTACTTATTTAGCTCCTGCTGTTGTTTAAATACTAAGATCATTGATATACATTATCATAAAATGATCTAATTCCTTAGGAAACACATAGCATATAGATATAAAGATGAGCAATTAAACAAACGAATCACAAAACACATGGTCCCAAGATGACCTGACTGAGAATGAACAAAGGCAAAAAGAAAAGCATACAGGTTTGTGACAAAGACAGGATAATGTACTCAGGGCAGAGTGAGCAGTTGGGCCCATGGTCTCTGAAGGAGATTCTAAGCAATGGGAAGTAGTCTCAATGAGAAATGGCTGCTATGTGACTGAAAAGAAGTAGTGAGAGCTTTCTGGGGACGAAGTTAGATTGTCTTAATGTCTTAGAGAGAAGTGATCTATGTCACCACAGAGTCACATGTATGACTTTTTATGTAGATGTTATCAGAAAATAAAGTGTCCTTATATTATATAGAAAATGAATATGGAGAAGGTTATTAATAGGTGTTCACACAATCATGGAATTAAACAGAGTCAAGCCTGAGTCCTGGTTTCCTTTCTTGCTATATAACATAGGACAGATAATTTTCCTTAATGAATCCAAGTTTCTTCAAGAAAATGTTGAGAGAGAAATGGATATTTTATGAGGATGCTTTGAGTCGTGAACGCAAGAAATGAAAGAAACGGTGCTAAGAGATCCATTCACTGCTTACTCAAAGGACTCAGTAAAGGACACAGAGTAGTCATAGTCACAGATCAACAGTCCTTACAGTCCAAGTGGCAATTATCAGATGCTAGTGGTGTCTTCCTAATTTCTTTACATCTTCTCACTGCCTGGAAGAAATTTCAGAGAAATGCAAGTAAGGGTATAGACAGGGACAGCACAGATGCTGCCCACACAGTTCAAGGTGATAATGAGAATCAGGAGTTTAGATATAGACAGACAGTAGAGACATGAATATTTGTATTTTTCATTTAAGCTCTATATTTGGGGCCCCAAATATGCTAATGAATCTGTGCATGTTAAGAATAGAATGCTTAAACACCAATAGGAATGAGCTTTGTTATGATCACTATTTGCCCCCAAGCTGTAACAATAAACACAGTACTTAGCTGTGTTAAGTTCCCTATACTAAAAGAAAAAAAAAAAAAAAACCCATTGTTAAAGAAAATCTTCTCCGAATGGCTGATTTAAATGGAATTGTTCTCCAGAGATGGGAGAGAACACCTTTTTAAGTGTCCTTTTATTTTTGCTGATATGATTTTCTTTTCGAATTTATAATTTAATTAAAGTATTTCCCCTTCCATTTCCTCCTAACATACATCTGCCCCCTCTTCACCTTCAAATTCATGGCCTCTTTTTTTCTAATTGTTACTGCATGAATATATGTCTTTGTACTTATGTTCCTAATTATAACCTGTGAAGTATGAGTAATTGAGGCAACTGAGGATAACTGGGGACAGGAGAGGAGACAACAGTTTGTTTTCCAGTGCTGAAGGGTCATCCCAGAAACCATTTTTTATGTAAAAAAGAAGTATATGAAATAGCTATTATAACTACAAATAGTCACATTGAGTAAATATTGTTGTTTGTTCCAGAAAAAAATTAAAAACCCTTTAGAGCTTACATAGTGATATTGCTATAATTCCTGAGAGCTAGAAAAATGTAAGGTATTTATGACTGTAGGACCATGTAATATAGCTTAGCTATTTCCTCTTAGCTTATACTGCCATTCTTAGTTAGAAATCATTTAATTTCTAAAAGATTGGGAAAATGACCCAGGCAAAATGATGCATTTGGTGGAAGCTACATTTAGAGTCTGTTAAACTTTGAGTGATCCATTGAAAAGAAAATCTCGTGAACATGTCTTGATAGTTCATTAAAGCTCTGAGGCCATCTGAAAATTCTCTTCCTATTATAGCATTTATAATACCAAGCAGTGGAAGGGGAAGGATGCAATGACCTTGAAAAACCTTCAACAAATTGGGTCTATAAACCTTGATGTCTCCCACGTGTAGATTGCAATGAAATTTCCTGTATTTATTTTTAATATATGGCCTGAGTTCGAGAACGAAATGTATAAATGCCTGTTTTATCATGTTTCTGAAGAGAGGGAGATTGAATCACTTGTTGAAAAAAGTTTAATATCATGCACATGGACTAATATTAATGACTAATTTTATGCAAAATGACATGCCAAATCAATTACTGATGAGCTATTTTAGTGGAAATACTCCAGGATTCAAATTGTTTGGGGCAGAGTGGTTCACTAATAAATATTTAACACACTGGGATATTTTGCTTGCTCTGGTCAGCCATTCAGTTCCTTTGATCCCTAGAAACCAATTTTTGTTGCAGTCAACTGTAACTGATTGCAGACAGCATCTTTTTAAAAATCAGGCACCTAACGTCCATTTTCCCATTTGCTTTTCATCTGATTGTGTCTCTGTCCCAGAAAGCAATAAGGCTGGATCCTGAGGCACTTCCCAGGTGCTATCTGCTAATCATTTAATACTTTAGATTTTAATCTAATCAACTGGATTTCTCTTACACTTTTTAAGTGAGACATCTCTATATAGAAAAATCACAGTAGATGTAGATTAAGGGCAGTGTGCCTGTATTATCACTTTCCTTCCAAAGAAAAATAATTGGTTTCTGTTAAATATGAAAATTTATAAATCAAGGGCTTGATTGTTTTCTCCCCTAAATTGTTTCTTCTTACAATAAAAACCTTGGTATTCCAAAATATGAACATTTGTTGAATGATTTACAAATTTAGTTTGAAACATAGTTTATCAGCTTACTGTTATACATTAATTATTCAAGACATGTTCTTGTTCCTGTAAAAAATATGATTTTATCAAGTGTATTATAGATGAAATGTTTTCAGACGGCAGTTTCCAAGGTAGGGCGATGTTTACAATCAAGTATCAAATCACGGAAAAAGTTTTGTTTACTGGTTCTCTTACAAAAGTATGATAAATTATATTTATATAAACTACTTCTCAAAAAAAAATAAACTAAGTTCTTAGAGTCATGAATGTATTAAGAATGCATGCAAATGTTTAGTTCTTAAGCTAAATAAAACTGGCTCCAGTTCAATGGTTACTTTACATGATATTTCAATCTGTACTCTTTGATTACAGCAACAGGAATGTGAAGATTTATGCATTGCTGGAGTGGCAATGGAGCCTAGGGGAGAACTTTGTGCTGCCAGTCTCCTAAACCAGTAGAATTTCCAATTGCATTCTGAAAATTTATTGTTATAATTCCAGATTAGTGTGGCCCTCACTCTCCATCAAAAATATCTTTGCAGAAAAGAGAAACTATTACAGAAAGCCACACCTGTTCAACAGCAGACGTCAACTGGTCATGAGTCCCTTGCTTCTACCTACTCTATTTGCAAAATAGCAGTACAATTGCACTTAGGGTTGAGGGATCATCACTGGTCACAGATGAGGGTAGAAAACTTAGAAGAATCATAGGACTATGACATCTGCTGCAAGACAGTCTCACCAAAAAAAGTGGGGGGGTAATCCAAAGCGGAGTAGATACATATTTGAGAGGGCAGAGAGTATAGACCTGGGAAGAATTGTGTGTGGGGGGTGAATGGTGGGTGAATGTGATTAAACTACACTGTATAAAATTATCAAAGGAATAGTCAAAGTATTAGAATGTATAACTGCCTCTTTACAAAGCCAGCATAACTCCTCACAACGTAATAAACATTTGTCCTTATACACACAGATAAGTGTAGTTCTTACCCCTAATCAAAAGCTTCGTTGCACTGGGTGTTGGTGGCACACGCCTTTATTCCCAGCACTCGGGAGGCAGAGGGAGGCGCATCTCTGTGAGTTAAAGGCCAGCCTGGTATCCAGAGCCAGTGCCAGGATAGGCTCCAAAGCTACAAAGAGACACCCTGTCTCGAAAAACCAAAACAACAACAACAAAATCAAACCAACCAAAACTTCTCTTTGCAACATAGACCATTATAGTAAACTTCAACCAATCAAAATGCAGGCTGGAAGAGTCCTGTCCCAAAGAATATATCTAAAAAAAAACAAAACAAAACAAAACAAAAAAAAACAGCTCCTGCACAGAAGCTTCAAGGATCTTGGTGGAGGATAAGGCTGAAGGATTTTAAGAGCCAGAGGGTCAGAGAGTTTTAGTATGAGGTTGTGTCTCCTAGGCAACAATAGACTGCCTATATTTAGTTTTCATGCACAAAATATGAGAATTTACAAATGGTTTATATCACTGTAAATTATTCATTAAAATGTTTAAATTATTATTGTCTGTGTACAAAGTGTATTCATTCATGTGTATTTCGGATTCTATCAGTCCAAGGACAACTTCATCTCCTTCCACCCTTATGTGAGTCTGGGAACCAGGTCTCAAGCTTGAATGGCAAGCACTTTTCTTTGCTGAGCCGTTTGTCTTGTTGCCTTAAGTCCTTATATTGAGACATGTCTTTTAGTAGTCATATTTAATTTTGATTTAGTAATAAAGATATTATTAAACACAATATTATTTGACAGTTATCTTTACATCATTGCTCTTATCAGACTAGAACTTTAGCTGGACTGCTGGCCTAGAATCCAAAAGTACATATAGTGTATCTTAAAGCAATGCAATTTGTAGAAGCTGGTGATCTGTTTGTTCTGTGATGCTGTGTATGCAACCCAGGGCCTCACGCCCTCACTCCTCATACTAAGCAAAAACTTTATCACTACACCACTAAACTATACATAATACTTCTCTCTTCCTCTTTCCCTCTCCTTCTCCTCTCTCTCCCTCCTTCTCTTTCCCTTCTTCCTATCTCCCTTCCTTTTCCTCTCCCTTTCCTTCTTCCTCTCCCTCTCTGTTGCAGAAATTGACTTGCCCAGACTGGCCTTGATTTTGTTCCTCTGGTAGGTTTTGAGCTTGCAATCTTCTTGCCTCCACCTCCAGAATATTTGAAATTACAAGCCTGTACCACCAACTCCACCTTTGATTTTCCATAAAACAAGACTTCTATCCACAGATTCTTGAGTATGATGTGATTTAGCATTAACAACTTATTTAATGACTCATAGCAGCCATATTTTCAAAGCTGTTTTCACTTAATTGCAAGTATGATCTTCCAACAATATATGAGATACTTTATGGAAACAGAATTTGATTGAACTTTTTCTTCATTGTGATGAAAAATGAGATTATTGCTTAAAGCATGCCATTGTGCAACTTAAAATAGCAATTACTTAGAATCTAACCACTTATGTTCTTAATTAGGAATACAATATGATTTAAGGACATAATCCCACTTTGTGTCATTTCACATACAGTAGTCTGATTAACTAGCCATTTTTCCTGAAGAAATTCATACAGTCAACTTTATGACTTGGTAGGCAAAATGATGCAGAGCAACCATGTGATATCATAACAATATTGTCTAGGATGTGAATTCCTTAGTAGAAAACAAAGTGTCACATATTAGGGTAAAAACGATATTAAATCAGAATCTTCTTTTAGAGAACATACGCAATTTATCCCCAAGAATACTAAAATAAAGTGCTGTTTTATTCTGAATCATTATATATTCCTGTCAATCAATAAAATATTCTCCCTAATCAATATCAAATTTAATATTGACATGTGTTTTTACTTAATTATGAAATTTTAAATTTTCATATGCTATAACTAATTAATAACACTGTTTCTATTATTTTATATATCTGCATACAGTTATGAACTCATTATACACTGAAAGCATCAGTACTTGTTTCTGAGCTACTTTAATATTGTGATATGTGATCTCCAGGCAGAAAACATGATTACATCCAACAAGTGCCAATTCCAAATCAATATGTTGCACCATTTCAGTGACTATATGTTGAGAGAAAGAAAATGATATCCCAGTAATCTTCATTTGGAATCCCCAAAGACACTCTCTAACTGACAACTGCTTGATAAGTCAAACATATTCTCTAAAACATTCACAGCATCTTATAGCATACACAGCCTGATTGTTTCTACCAGTTAGCTATTCCTATTCAAAACTCCCTTGTAAATTTGAATAATATCTCATACTCCTCTTTTATACTTATAATCTGGATATATCTAGCTCCATGTTATTCGCATGTATGAATTCAGAATGTGCCAATGAGGTTCTACATAGCTAATTGCATTGAAAAAAATTGGAGTCATATGCAAGCATATTCTTCTGTAAATGGCAAAGCAGATGGTGACTCCTTGTTCATCACAAAACCCCTGTTATAGTCCTAGTATATGAACTATAGCACAGTAGCTTGGCACTCAAAGTATTTGAATTGGAGAGGACATCATTACACCTCAGCAAGCATTCTGGAGTGTGCTGAGCAATGACTGTAGACAGAGATGACAACTTTCCATAAAGCACAAATTCAAATATGAAATAGCAGCCAGCAATTGCCCATGGCAGTCAGCCTGTGCTCTCCCAATCCAGGATGAGGTCTCTCAAACAAAGTGACAAATATTGATCGGTCTGAAAAATTTGGCTGTAATTTCCACAGATTTTTTTTTTTTAACAGAAAAAGTGGAGAGTACTGTAAGGCATGTGCGGTCAGCTGAGCCGTGTTTGCAGAAACAGCATGGCTGAAATAAAAGATGCTTTGTTTGATATGTGAATACTCTGTGATCATTTTCATCTCCATAAACTACTAGCAGAGTCATTGTAAATAATTTGATATATCTTGGAAATATGATGCACTGATAGAACTTAGGTATGGAATAAATAACATTCATTTTGGATTGAATTCAAACATTTTTTTATTGTATTCTCTCTCGGTGTTTCTTAAAGACAGGCAGGACAGAAAACAATAGAAAAAATCCTACAATGAGGGGACTATTAAATCCTTAGGCAACATCACACCATCAATTATCTAGACAGTTAAAATGTAAATTAGTTGATAGTAATGGGGTATTAAGCCATATATTTAAAATGGTTTGGGACCTCTGGTTTATATTTTGAAACCCAAAATAAGAAATTTCAGTTTAGCCCTCTTAATTCATTTAAGCAAACATTTACTGAAGCCAAAATATCTGCCAGACATTGCACTAGGCAATGGGGGTTTGAATATAAATTATGCACTGTTTATTTTAGACACCTCTCTGACTCAATCTTAAAGTTAATATCTATTTTATTTTAGTATAAGTTACCCTAGGGTATGTAAAATCTTCAGTGCATGAATCCAAAACTAAATTATACAGCTAAATACATAGGCATGCATATTCATAGTTGCCTATTTACCTTGTATAGCGTTTTTAAGGAAGCATAAAAAGGCATGTAAACCAAGTCATTTCCCAAATTCATTTTATTTTTGTCACGGTTCCTATATTTAAATATCAAGTATTAGTAGAAGTAATTATTTTGTCCTTTGTATTACAATCCTATGAACTTCTTAATACTACTTTTGATATGAAGTGTAATACACAGATCATTGTGGATTTTATACCCTGGGCTAAAGAAAACACAGAATATTCCCAGGTAAACTTGTTCCATGTGTCAATCAGTCTTGTGCCTTCTCTATGTTCATCTTATCTCTTGATTCGGAGGTTTTGGTTTTCTTCATCTTCTGTTCTGGGAACAAATTCTTACCCTCTTGCACAATGTTTAATTATGTCATGCCACTGAGATTCCTATTTTTTACTTGGAGACAAATAGTCCAAATTTTGTTCAGTATTTTACTAATTGCTGAGCTGGAACAATTTACTCACTAAATCTTAAATATTTTCCCCCTCATCTCTTTATGTTTTTTCCTCACATTCATCGTATCAATACAATCCACACCATCTATCATCTCTATCACTTATTTTTATATACTTACATTCCAGTATGTCTGTAAACTGTATTACAAAATGAATAAGCTAAATTAATTTCATAAAATCCTAAAAAAGATAATTCCCTTAAAGTTCAGCATAAATTTTTCATGAAAACAATAAGGAAATATGTGCCACAGAAGTAATGCTTAGAAGTTCATCCTACACAACACAATAGCAAGAATCTCCAGTATGCCTGGAGGAAAACTAGAAGATAGACTTGTGAAGTGAAAGCATGTGTTATTGTCTAAAAATGTGTTGAGTAGTCTACTTCCAGGGGCACCACAAGTTTTGTATGTTTTTATTTTAATTTTTTATTTACTTAATTTACTTATTTTCTAGTCAAGATAATTCTGTGTTGCTCTGGCTGTCCTAGGTCTTGCTCTGTAGACCAGACTGGCCTCATGTAGATCAGCCTGCCACTCCTTGCAGAGTACTGGGACTATAGGTGTGTGCCACCATACCCAGCTAAGTTTTGTTATGCTTTATTTCAAATGTTAACATACATAATTCATGAAATCTTTAATAGTGGAAGAAGTACTCTTGCTTGAGTTTTTAAGGTTACAAATAATAGCAAAATTTACATGAGTCTTTTCTTAATTGTATTTTAGCAAATGCCTCCCTGTTATTTGATAATTTAAAAAATGTATCCTATCTAGAACTGATTTTATTTTCTTAGGTTCCATAATATAGACTACATAGTACATTACCATCTAAAAATATAAACAAATTTCATGCACTGATATTCAAAGAAAATAGTGAGGACATAAAATTAGTACATTGGAAAATGTATTCAAAGTTAACAATGTGACAAATACTTATTTTGTGAAATTTGGTAGAATATATTTTAAATACAAAAATGAAAATCCTATTGTTTTATAAAGGTTTGCCTATTAATTTCTCATTTAATTGGTGCTAGCCCCTTAGAAGTCTAGGCCTTTTTTCTTTCATATTTATTTCTAAAGGTCAATCATTAGAACAATGTAATTCTTGTATTTGTTGTATAAATAAATGAACAAAAAGGAAATCAATTCAATGATTATAAAAGGTAAGGATGAAATTCAACAGACATGTAAAGATTTGATCTACAGTTAGGAAGGATGGATAAATTATTACTATGCTTGCTTCCAATGTGATGTAATCTTTAGAGTGACTACACAGATCACTCTTTGAGATTAAGGCACTTCAAGACTGTATTAGATGAGATCCCATGGTGGTAACACCCAAACTCTCATTAACTGATTGAAATTTAATCCTATTAAGTTAATGAATGGACATAAGAATTGACAAATTATATGAAAGAATGTTCCCAGAAGTATAGTATAATTAACTAATTATAGACAGAGTTATAGTGATTCTAGAGAAATTGAAAAAGCTATGGACAGGACTATGGACCTACTAAATTTGGTAGACACTAATATTCAAAGAGATGATCCCTCAATGTGATAATGGAACTCCATTCTCATAAAGCTTCAGGTTCCATCATGAGACATCATTTTTTTTTCTGATTTAATTAGCTCCCAGAGGCCTCCATCTCCAAATGTCATCATATTAAAGGTAACAACACTTCTACTATTTCCTTTACTCTTCCTGGTTCCCCTTCTCCTCTTACTCTGCCATGTTAGGATACATAGAAAAGAGGATCATATAAAAGCTATAAAGTCTGCCTTTGTTGAGATTTTCTCTACTTCAGAACTGTGGGGGAAGAGGTGGGTTTTATTTCAGCTATCCAGTCTTTCGTGTTTTGTCAAAGCAGCTCAAACAATCTAAGATGAAACCTATCAGAGTCCAGATAAAATGCCTAGTGTCATTGGAGTGGCAGTGAACATTCTCAAATGCCTGGGAAGGAGGGAATGGAGTCAAGTTATTGGAAGTATCTGATTGGGAATTTGTCTAATGAAAAACAGAGGGAGAAACAAAGAAAGGAGCCTGTTCCCACAAGGAAATGAAAGCAATATACTAGTGTGATTATTTGTATATCACTTTGTGTTTTAGGAAACTCTTTTGGTGTTACTATCTTGATGCTTTAAAAATTTCTTTTTCTCAGTACACACACAAAAAATGGTAACTATACACACAGGCATCATTAAAATTGACTCATTTTAAGAGGATGAATCTAAAATGTTTTGAGGATGCCAATCATTTTGGGATGATACAAAGGACCTTACCCTTTTAGCATTATATAGAAAATGAAAGAATTCTATTTATGTTCATTATAACTATGGCAGTATTATTTCAATCATGCTTTTATAAAAACAAAACTGCTACTTTTAGTCAGGAACATCAATTTCTCATTCATGAGCTTAGAGCTTTATTTGTGACTATAGAATAAGTCCATTTCCATGGTAGAAAAATATGTTAAAGAAGTTGCCTGTCACCTGGGAAGATGCTCACCTTTGATCCTTGAAGGATGCTACAAGAAGAAACACTTGGACCACAGAAGCCCTCCTGGAGCAGAGGCTTCTGGGGGTTTTAAAAACAAACTTCAAAATAGGCTTTCCCATTATGTCTTAAAATCTTAAAATTAGTAAAAATGGGCAAAAAAAAAACCCTCAACGATAAGATAAACATTCAAGAGCATTTGAATTATAGATTACAGGAAAATATTCTTAAGCACTAATAAGTGAATTCTTCTTTTTTATCTTCTCCAAATAAAATCATTCAAATAAATTTTCAACATAGCTAATGTTTAAGAACAAGTAAATAGAGATGGTGGCTGATGCAGTCTTAGAGACATGTCATTTTCACTTGGTTTGACTAATGCTCTAAGTCAAGCTAAAGAAGTAGTCATATTAACCTATCAGCACTAAATAGACAGTGCGACAATGGCAAGTCACAGCTGTTCTCCTCGCCTTGGAAATGTGTTATAATGTAGGAGACAAGTGTGAATTCAATCCCAAGACATCAAACCTCAAGAGACAAAGCAAAGTCCTGTGTTTGAAACTTGATGAAAGTAACGTTTGCCCAATGTTAAGTGTATGCAAAGCTATTAATACTGGAATGGGGGAAATACAATTTAAAAGTAATTATGCAGAATTTATTGTTCTGAATTCTACATGGAAAAACTATTACTGGGAAGGAACAATAGAAAGGGAAACACAAAAATATTAACATACAAATTGTAGCCTATTTTACACATGCACACACAAAACATTTTCAATAAAAAGTAACAGTTATTCTAAAAAATTTTTCAAAGCCCTAGAAAATATAATCACATATCAAGGTCAGGTGGCTGGATAGGTATACACCATCATAATGCATGAATACTCTATATTCTTGAGCTATTTACCTTCATATAGTCAATAAATTTTATTCCTCTGCTGGCATTACCTTTTAAAATAGACAAGTATGTATACATTAGGAATGATAGCTAGCCACTTACATTTAGCTACGTGAAATCAAAACTCTAAATAACTGTTTAAATCTCTGTAGTAAATTTGGCTTCTGGATCATAGGTCAGTTGCTTTTATGGAGTCATACCACATTGGGAACACTGTAGCCTCCTGTTGGATTCTGTTTTCAGCATTGACATTCAAAATCATCCTCTATATAGGGAGTTCAAAGACATCATTGAACACCTGAGATGCTTTATTTGGAAAACAAAACCACCTAAGCAAGCAAACACAAAAGTTAAATGCCGGTTTTTAGAAGAGCACAAATGCAATTACTTGTTATTTTATTAGACTACACACTATTTTATTAAACAAAGCTGATTTTATGTACTGTAATTAAAATGTATAGGTAAATATAGATTACGAAGTAGGAATCATTTTTACATAAATTTGTGGAATTTATATGCTTGCTATTTAATTTTTCAGTTAACTTGTTCTTCTTCTTATTGTTGTCCACTTGTCCCTTATTCATATTAATCAACTTATATGAACTTTAAGAACAAATCCATCTCCAAATGAACAGCTTTGTAAATCACAACCAAAATAAAATTAGCCACCAACGAAAGTTCTTGAAAAATAAAAAGTACAGATATGAGAGGACATTTTCTTAACAGGCACTCATCAGTTTGCATAATTAAACCTTGAGATTAATAATGTCAAAGTTACATTTTCTGTAATTATTTAATATTTTAAAATCTCTCTCTATATGTGCGTATATGTATGTGTATATGCACACACAGCACACATGTGTACTCACAGACATGCTCACTAAAGCACAAATGTGGTGGTCAGAAGAAACTCTGGGAGAGTTTGTTCTTGCCTCCTACCATGTGAACTTGGAGATTCCCTTGCTCCTTTATCACAATGTAGGTCTAAATGTGCATTTATAAATATGAGTTGGTGTCCAAAGTTTTCCCATGGAGATCTCTAAACTACCCAGGATGATGCTAGGACAAAGGGTTGCTGTCTGAAAACTGACAGTGGGCCCAATTGCAACATGTAACATAAACACAGCTTATTAAACTGAGAGATGGAGCAGGTGCCTCCAAGGAGCTTGCATCTATATGTTCTAGTCTCTTTAACAATCAATATATGGTTTAACTTCAGACCGATGCCACGAGAGGAATCCTGTGCCCTAAACTGCATGGAAGTCCAAGAACCAGAGACTGCA
Organism: Cricetulus griseus; assembly: GCF_003668045.3. Lineage (NCBI taxonomy): Eukaryota > Metazoa > Chordata > Mammalia > Rodentia > Cricetidae > Cricetulus > Cricetulus griseus. The sequence continues at coordinate 36,565,876 of NW_023276807.1, read as the reverse complement.
TAGCCCAGAGACCTAGGGTGGATCCAAACAATCCTAGAGGAAAAAAAAATCAAAGATTGATTCCTAATGTTATTTTGTTCTACTCATAGATCAGTGTTTTGTCCAGTTGTCATTAAAGAGGCTTCCTCTAGAAGCAGATGGGAGCAAGTGCTGAGACCCACATTCAGACTTATTCAGGGAAAGGGTCTAAACTGGAGGTCTCTTTTCTATGCCTCCACTTAGACACTGGTGAATACAAGGAAAAGAGGGAAAGAAAAGTGGTAGGTGTCAGAGGGATAGAGGATACCATGAGAATACAGCCCATTAAGTCAATTAAGGCAGAGCTCATATGGGCTCACAGAGGCTAAAAGGGCAAGCATGGGCTTCCATGGGTCTTCACCTGGTCTTCTGCATTTATGTCATGGTGTCAACTTGGAAACCTAACAGTGGGAGCCAGTGTGTTCTTGACTCTTTTCCTCTTGAGTCTCTTTTCCTCTTATTGGGTTGCCTTGTCCAGCCTCAATATGAGGACTTTTGCCTTGTCTCACTGTATCTCGTTTTGTCCTGTTTGCTTTTTGTCCCTTGGAGGCCTGCTCTTTCTGGAATGAAATGGAGAGAGTAGATCTGGGGGAGGGGGGAAGTGAGGAAAAGCTGGGAGGAGTGAAGTGAGGGGAAACTGTTGTGGAAATGTATTGTAAGAGAGAAGAATCTATTTTCAATAAAAATGTGAATATTGGGAATATTTTTTGTGAATGGATACATCCCAAATATTGGTATGAGGAATAGCCTGAGCTCATTTATAGGTGAGTGCTAAGAAGGGCAGTTTTCTGGGAAGAGATGGGAGAAGCTGTCCCTTATTGTTGTCTATGAACTACAGAGAAATTCAGCTGTGACTTTGAGCTGTTAGCCTGCAGAAATACAGCTGTGGCTTGCTGGCCCCGATTCCCATTGGCTCCATAGGTGAACATGATTGTCAGAGGTTGTGTTAATATGGCCTCCAGTGATCAAAAGGGAGAAGCAAATTTAGACAGGAAAATTTAACTTTTGAATCTAGTATTTCAAACTAAACATGGATGAACATTTAATTAAAGAAAAAATGACAGGAAATCAACTTAATGCTAAATTATGCATTATTGTTGATGTTAGAAGATCCAAGCATGAAATTCCATAGCTGAGGTATTTTATTCTCTGAACTTTCTCCCTACTGTGTACAAAATACATGCCCAGGTTTCATAAAAACACTGGAAATCCTTTGCAAACTTACAACCACCTTCTAAACCTTAGTTGTGAATAGCATCCCAGATAGTTCTGTTTCTAGCATTGATGCTTCAAACATTTTGGGACTGACTCAGTTTCTGTCTATATCAGTGCATTGTGTCAGTGCTACAAGGCATATGGCATAGTCAAAACTGCTTTTTGCATTCTTCAAGGGAATGCATATTAATAATTTAAGTGGAAAATATATAATGAAACAAATCATTACATAAGTCAAGAAGTCTTTTTAACTAACCCCTTGTAAACTCTGCCTTGTTAATATGACTATCAAAAGGTTTTCAGGTTTCTTAAGTTTTTTTGCTTTCAAACCACCACACGGGGGCACTGTACAAGACCTGCATAAATGTGTTCTGTATAAAAGCACAGGTGATAGCTTAGCAAGTTAGCTTCCTTAGGATATAGGGCTGGTTGGAAACACTGTTTTAAATGTGAGTTTTTTATATACTGCTAAGATCCTTGAAGTAGCTGGCTCTAACTTTCTCTACTGGAGAAGTGAGAGTTAAGGGAAAAAAAAAAAGAATTGCATTTTCTGGTAAAATTTTCAGTCAGTAACATAGGATGAACATGAGCAGGTTAGTATCATCTTTTATGCTTTAAGTTTCAAATTTCCCTGTTATTTTGGTTCCAGAATAAAAAAAAAATCAGTGCCTTAAAAATGCAGACTTACCGGAGGACTCTCAATACCCTCCACTTTACTTCTTTCTGTCCTCAAATTTAATGTGTCTGGAAACGTCAATGAATTCTCTTAACAGTATTTACTGACATGAATTCTCAAACCTTAGTTGTTGCTAAAAGAGTCAATAACAAATGACTTTTCAAAATGGCACAAGAGGCTAACTACAAGATGCACAAAGTTCTTTGCAGTGCAATTTACTGGTTGGAATGAAAAGTGAATTCTCACAAAACAGACAAATGTACTGAAGACAAGGTACTGGAGAAATGTAGGAAATGTCCTGACTGACATGCCTGAGTCCAGTTGACAGCACATTAGTTTCCAGGAGGGAAAATGAACCCTGTTCCCTACAATACCTACACAAAATAGCCTGTACTTTCTTATCCTGAAGCTACTTCTTTTGGCAAATGAATATAATTCTTGTGTATGTTTATTTTAGATAGGGTTTACTATACAATCCAGTTTATCCTGGAACCCACTAAGTAGTATAGGTGGACCTCTAAATCACCATGTCACTGCCCATGTGTAGGAATACCCACATATGTTGCCATACCCAACTAATGTTGGCACTACTCACAGGACTAGCCAGCTGTCCCATTTTCTCTGTCCTCACTCATAAATGAGTTAATGAATCTTTGCCATTGTAATCCGTGCCCTTCCTTTGTGAGTGTCCAAGTAAATATTTGGTTTTCACAGGAACATATATATTATAATAAGCAACTATATAAAAAGCTAACAGACACCTCAACTTGATGTGCCATGCTTTGTTCAAGCTCATAGGAGGCCATACCCTTTCTGAATGGAGGTGAGGATGGTGGTGGAGGCAGGGACCAGGAAGAGAGGAGGGAAGGGAAAATGCAGTCAGTATGTAAAATAAATGAACAAAATGTTATCCAAAAAGCTAACAGTACCTGCATATTTACCATGTCCCATGTATTGCTTTAAGCTCCTCTAAGTGCCCCCCTAATAAACCATGTAACCAACCTATAACAAAGGTCTGACCCTGGTACTTCTTGATAAGAACACAAAGGCAGAAAATGAAGTAAGATGACCACATGACACTCTAGTTAGTGGAGAGTGAAAATGGAATCTCAACAATCTGATGCCCTCCAGTCTTTGCATTCAAACTCCATCATGGAACTAAGGAAACACTAACTCCCCAAGTAAAGAGGACACATGTCTGCACAGGAGGGCTCAAGTCATGTTTATGTTCCAATTTAGTTCAACTGTTTCTTTGTTGTAGTGAGGTATGGAGAGAGGAAATGAAGACTACCATAGGTAGGGAAACTGGTCTTTTCATTGCACAGTGGTTATTGCAATGGGGCAGTGGTTTAATCCCAGCACTTGGGAGGCAGAGGCAGGTGGATCTCTGTGAGTTCAAGGCCTGCCTGGTCTACAGAGTGAGTTCCAGGACAGACACAGCTACACAGAGAGACCCTGTCTCCATACCAACAAACAAACAAATGATATGTACTTATTTTTCTAGCACAGGACATGGGCTCAAGGTCCAGCATCCACATGTTGGCTAAGAAACATCAAGAATTCCAGTTCTACGGATCTTATGATTTCTTCTCCTCTATGGGAACCGAGCATTTGTGTGATGCACATGCATACATGCAAACAACAACAATAAAAAACACAGAAAATAAAAAATTATAATATAAAACAACCTAACAAAAATGGCTTTCCCTACTAAATATACACCTTTTCTTCAAATTAAGCATTCAACACTTTATAACTTGACCAGATCATTCTTACTACTGTTTTTCTTATGTAACCAACTGGTCAAATCTATTTATAAAGTATAGTACATGCATCTTCTCTAACAAGTTTCCTTCTAGCACCTTCAAATTGTGTAGAGCTAAAAGTAACACCTTAGGAATAAAGCAGCATGCTCTGCAATTAGAAATGAACTTCATTCCTAAATATAGAGACAGGTTGTGCAGATCAAATCACTTTAAAATATAAGTCACTTTTTAGGACAGGTTTTATTCATTTTTATCATTTAATTATTTACCTATTTGGATTTTTGAGACACCATTTCTCTGTGCATCTCTGGCTATCCTGGAACTCAAAGAGATCCACTTGCTTCTGCCTACCAAGTTCTGGGATTGAAGGCATGTAATAACATGATTGGTTATTCATTTAATTTTTTAATAGAAGGTGCATTCACTGGGGATGGTACAAACAGTATTTCATTTCATGGCCAATAGCCTAATTTTATGTGTGTGTTTTGGTTCACTCCATAGGTGCTTGTATTTATATGTCTATGAAGGAAGGAATGTTTTTAAGGGAAACAAAATACCTCAATTTGGGCATTGTGATGTTAGAGCAGGCTTTCAACAGCAATTAAGATACATTGTCATGAAAATAAGTTTTTTTTTCAGATGTTTTTTAATTGGAAACAAGATTGTTTTACATGTCAATCCTAGTTCCCTTTCCCTCCCCTCTTCCCCTACCACTTCCCCCAACAAAAACCCTACCTATCACATACCCTTTCTGTTCCCCAGGGATGGTGAGGCTTTCCATAGGGGGGATCATCAGAATCTACCATATCCTTTGGGATAGGGCCTAGGCCCACCCCCTGGCTCAGGGAGTATTTCTCTATGTGGAATGGGCTCCCGAAGTCCACACCTATACTAGGGATAAGTACTGAACTACTACAGGAGGTCCCGTAGATTTTCAAGGTCTCCTCACTGAAACCCATGTTCCTGGGGTCTGGATCAGTCCCATGCTGTTATCCCAGCTATCAGTCTGGGGACTAAGAGCTCCCCGTTGTTGAGGTCAGCTGTTTCTGTGGGTTTCATCTGTACATGTGAGCAGACAGACTCAGTGGAATTATTTGTTAGTCTAACACAGGAATAACTTTTAGGTATTATTAAATGTACGATATTTCAGTAGATGAAGCAAATAGAAATGATGTTTAAGTCCATTAGCTTTCCAAGGCACACTTGGAAATTCTACTTTCTGTAATACCAAGAGGAAGGTCCCTTTAGCAAGGACTGATGGAGATAGTGATCATGATGGTGATGAGTGTAAGAACAGGTTTCTCTTTCTGTGTTGTTCTTGAGTTACACATTATTCAGATATTAGTTTATTGGGTATTTCTAGTGATTCTTTGCAACAGATATCCCTATCTGTCTTCCTATACAATGATGATGCTAAAACATATTATGTTGATTGGAAGGGTGGTCCAGAAATATTGGGCAATAGCTAATTCATGCTTACAATAAAACATTGTGGACTGCAATGCCAAATATTTTATTACAGGACATGATAGAGCAAAGGAGGTCCCATTCAGCTTTATTGGATTCAACAGTATGATTTTTATATTCTAAAAAAAGATTTATGAATTATAAAAAACTTAGTTCAACAATTTTCTTGAGACCTTTTGTACAAAATTATAGTACAAATATTGTGCCAAAATTATACTTTCTCTTTGAATATGTGCTACAGAAAATATATTTATAAATATAAGACTTTTTAAACAAAACCTCAATGTATTCCAATATATAACATAAGGCTCCAAACAAAGTTTGAGTATTCAAATAGTTAATGTATGAGTCAAAAATCTCATTAAGACTTTATATAATTTATTATATATTTCATTTGCATTAGCCAAAGATGATACATTTCTTACAATGAATTTTTTCTTTGCAATATATACATCAGGATGTGAAGTTGTTTTCTACAACCACAACCCCTGTGGCTTTCTCCTGATGCATTTTATAGAAAAGTACTGCTGAATGACCAACTGGTGCTTTTGGGGGATGGGTTGAGTAGAGTCGGGCAGGGTGGGGATAGCTTAGGATACATTTTTAAATGATTACTTTTAGTAATTTTTTCTTACAATATATTTTTATCATATTTCTTCAACCCAACTTCTCCCATATTCTTCTCAACTCCCTCCCCACCTCACTTCATGTTCCTATCCATTTTTATTCAACTTTTCTATTTTTTGTCTGTCTCTGACTCTCTGTCTCTGTCTCTCTGTCTCTCTGTCTCTGTTTCTCTCTCACTTCTAGAATTCTAACTTTATTCCTGTTTTCTGCATGTTTTAGCTTGTGGCATTGCAGCATATGGATTTCTGTAATTCACTCACTTTTCTTTCATCCAAGGCACAGAGAAACAAACTATTTCTATAAATCCAAATACTGAAAAAAGAGGTCAATGTCAGGTTAATCAGAGCCATGTCAATAGCAGCATGGAAAGTGCATAATTAGCATAAAATGGAGAAAAGAATTGTCAAAAAATACAGCTTGCCTTTTTATCTTCCAGGGGCAGATGGGACTTGATTTTCAATGAGTTTTGCATTATTTTGAAAATCATATGCAAAAACAAGTTGTAGTTTGATGGAAATTTCAGTAACCTGAAAACAGTAACAATGGTGATAACTTGGTATTTCTAAATTTGCTTGCTTTAGCTCCATCAATGTTTGTGAGAAAGCATTTAAGATTTAAAGACATAATTATTATGTGAATGAACTGTTTCAATAGAACACCCTTTATGATCAAAATACAATTTTCTAAGTCTCAAATTACTTATAGCTTCCTTCTTAACTTCTATTATATTCTGGAGAAGAAATAAAGATTTATTTTTGACTTCTGTGAATTATTTTTTATTCAAATGCCCAAAGTTAGTTAAGGTAAGATTGGACTTTGGCACTTTGTTTTGAAAAAGGAAATATTGCTCTGCATGTTTTCTAAGCAAAAGCAGTTGCAGAAGATTGCAGATACACTTATAATAGTAAATAAAATATAAGTAATGTAAATAAAATAGGGAAAGTAAATTAAGGTAAACTTTAAATACTATAAAACAGAAAGGTGATGAAAACATATGATAAATTACAGACTGATATGTCAAATCTACCTTATCTGCTCTCCTCACAGGATTCATTCAAGATCTTTTTCTGGTTTAGCTTTGTGGTTGAGTATTTCCAGATTGGGAAGGAAAAAAAATGGCCTCACACCAGAATTTAATTATGTTACTTTAATGGCTTCTTTTCTGGTCTCCATCATTGTGTGTATTCAGAGCAGTAGCCTTCTGTTCCTTAACATTCTCCCAGAAGCACACCTTTGTTCACAGAGGTCCACCGATGGTCTTTAAAATGAGGCTCATAGTTGAAGGTCTATGCATGGTAAATGATTCTCTTGCTTCTCAATTAAACCAAATCTCAAAGTGTGCATAAAGTGACTGTCAGCTAGAGGGAGACATATCAAGCTTTCACAGGACTAGAACTGTGTTTATGTGTTGGAGGCTATGTATGCCCATCTCTAATGTATAAATGCATCAGTCTCATTCTTAGTTGGTGTTGTTACAATTTTCTATTCAGGCATAAATTTCTTTCTTTTTTTTTTTGGCCTTTCTCTTTTTCTGTATTGTTCCCATGTTGTATCTCCCTCCTTGTTCCTTGTCTCTGACTTTTATTTCTACTCAACAACTAAGAGCCCAGGAGACCTACTCTTGACAAGCCTTGTTAGGACACCCTTGTTCTGTAGGTCCTGGCTTTTGTTTCTCAAGCAGCTTCAACAACAGCTCTGTAATCATTTTTTTTACAAGCAGGTGACCTCTATACTCTGATTCCTTATGGCAGAGTGGGATCAACTCTTGTTAGAATCCCCATCACTGTAGGAACTGAATCACTGTGATGCTATAGCAAATGGTTATTGAATAAAACATGTAGCAAGGACAAAAAGGATGTTCCCAAAGACAAGCCTGTCAGCCAGAGGAAGGCCAATCAAGCTTACACAAGGAGAGCACTGTGTCTAAGTGTTGAGGCTGCAAAACACACTCAAGGAATATACAAAGTGGGAAGTGAAGGGGAGCTCTCTTTCCAGCTTTATTGCAATGGATAATTTATATTTTAAATTTAGTGGTATGTTAAACATAATCTCTATATTCTAAAGATTGAAAAGTCACACCAGATACCAGCATGGTGGCACATGCCTTTAATCTCAGGACTTCAGAGGTATAAGCAGGCTATATATATTTCAGGCCAGTGTGGTCTACATAGTGCATCCTAGACAATCTGGTTTTTCAGAATGAGATTTTTTCTTAAACAAACAACTAAACAAATAGAAACAAATTCATATGTTACAAAATAAATTGAGACTTGCACTCCAGTGTCATGGCTTGGTTTTTTTTTCCTTTCAAACAGGAAATTTCAATCAAGTCTTCTTGGACTTTCTGAGTATGATAGAGGTATAAGGATAAAGATATTTTCCTATAAAATTAGGAAGAACAATTAGAGTGATCATTCCTTTCAATGCACTTGATAGTCCAACCGATAACATCTGAACCATTGGAAAGTTGCCATAACAAAGATGAGATATTCATATACAGAGAATGGAGTAAGATTATCTTGTATAAGCAAATGAAATTACTGATGGTGAGGCGCCCTTATAAAATTTCACAAAGTGTCTTCAAGAATGGCAAACTTGCTTCAGCTCTCCATGCTAGATGAAGTAAAGAGAACTTGAAGGTTGATTTGATCAGCCCTGCTTTTCATTAAAATTTCTGTAGAAACAGCCAAAGACTGTTTATGCAAGCTCATTCTGTTTTTCACTCATGGAACTCTACTAAGTAGTTTTTCAAGAAAGGCCACTGTTGGCCAGCTACTACATTGGGTCTATCCATCCTGGAGTGTAGTTGATATATCCAGTAACACTCCTTTGGAGAAATCTAGTCTTCCCTTTCCTAACAGGTACTGAATGTGGATAGCTTCTTGGTTAGGCAATGGATTCAGATTCACATGTGAGGCAGAATTATCTACCTTCTTAGAAATACTGTTTACAGCATGGTGTTGGCACAAAAATAGACAGGTAGACCAATGGAATAGAATTGAAAACCCTGATATTAACCCATACCTATGAACACCTGATTTTTGACAAAGAAGCTAAAATTATAAAATGGAGAAAAGAAAGCATCTTCAGCAAATAGTGCTGGCATAACTAACTGGATGCTGGCATGTAGAAGACTGCAGATACTTCCATGTCTATTGCCTTGCATAAAATTTAAGTCCAAATGGATGAAAGTCCTCAACAAAAACCCAGCCACACTGAAATTATTAAAAGAGAAAATAGCAAATACCTTTGAATGAATTGGTACAGGAGATCACTTCCTGAACATTACAGCAGTAGCATAGGTACTGAGATCAACAATGAATAAATGGGACCTCCTAAAACTGAGAAGCTTCTGTAGGGCAAAGGACACTTCAACAAGACAAAATGACAGCCCGCTGATTGGTAAAAGATAGTCAACAATCCCACATCAGAGAGAGGGCTGATCTCCATAATTTACAAATAAATCAAGAAGCTAGTATCCAAAACACCAAATAATACAATTAAAAAGTGGGGTTCAGAACTAAATAGAGGATTCTCAATAGAGGAGTATAGCATGGCTGATAGACACTTAAAGTGCTCAACATCCTTAGCCATCAGGGAAATGCAAATCAAAACTACTCAGAGATACCATCTTACTCCCCTCAGAATGGCTAAAATCAAAAATACCAATGAGAGTTTATGCTGTAGAGGATTTGGAGAAAGGGCAACACTCCTCCACAGCTGGTGGGAGTGCCAACTCTTACAGTCACTTTGGAAATCAGTATGGTACTACCTCAGGAAAAGGGGAATCAGTCTACCACAAAATCCAGCAATTCTACTCTTAGGCATATATCCAAAAGATGCACATCACACAACCAGGACATCTTTTTAACTATGTTCATAGCAGCATTAGTTGTAATAGCCAGAATCTGGAAGCAACCTAGATGCCCCTCAACTTAAGAATGGATAAAGAAAATGTAGTACATTTACACTGTGGAGTACTACTCAGCAGAAGAAATAATAGGATCTTGAAATTTGCAGGCAAATGGATGGATCTAGAAGAATCCATCCTGAGTGAGCAAACCCAGTCACAAAAAGACAAACATGGTATTTATTCACTTGTATATAGATTTTAGACATAGAAGAAATGATTACCAGTCTACAATTCAGACCATCAGAGAAGCTCAGAAACAAGGAGGACCCTAAGAGACACATACATGGTCTCCTGGAGAAGGGGAAATGGGCAAGATCTCTGAAGAAAACTGGGAGCATGGGGGGAGGAAGAGGAATTTAGGAGAAAGAGGAGGGGAGAAAAGGGGGGAGAGGAGGACATGAGGGAGCAGGAAAATTGAGTCTGAGGTAGAATAGAGGAGAGCAAGGTAAGAGATACTATAATAGAGGGAGCTATAATAGGTTTAAAGAGAAATATGGCACTAGGGATATGTCCAGAGATCTACAACATTGACACCAACTAACATTAAAGCAATAGCGGAGAGGTTACCTTAAATACCCTTCTCCAATAATGAGATAGATGATTACCTTATATGCCATCCTAGAGCCTTCATCCAGTAGCTGATAGAAGCAGAAACAGACACCCACAGCTAAACACTGACCTGAACTCCAGGAATCCAGTTGCAGAGACAGAGAAGTGATGAGCAAGGAGGTCAAAACCAGGATGGAGAAACCGACAAAGACAGCTGTCCTGAACAAAGGGGAGGTAGCTCATGGACCCTAGACTGATAGCTGGGAAACCATCATAGGCCTGATCCAGATCCCCTGAACATGGGTGTCAGTGAGGAGACCTTGGTTATCCATTAGGCCTCTGGTTGTGTATCAGTATTTATCTCTAGTACAGAAATGAACTTTGGGAGCCCATTCCACATAGAGGGATACTCTCTCAGCCTAGACACATGACTTGGGTGGGTGGTGGCTAGGTCCTTCTCTAAATGATATGACAGATTTGAAGATCCCCCATGGAAGGCCCACCTTCCCTGGGGAGCAGAAAGGGGTTGGGATAGGAGTTTAGTGGGGGGCAGGGGAGGAGGGAGTGGGAAGAAGCTTGTCTCTAAATAAAAATGAAAATACTGTTTACGTCCTTGATCCAGAAATAATGAACAACACAGTGTTTCATCTTTATTTTATCCCTAATATTATTCCTTGCATGACTACAAATGATATAGGCAGTAAATTATTCATTTAAGATGTTTCTCATCATAAAATGTACTGGGTTACATTTAGTGTATATTTGATGGAGAATGTACTGTGTATGTTTATCTTATTGATTGTTAAATAAAATACTGTTTGGCCAATGAGGCAGCAAGTTAGACGGGACTAGGAGTCAACGAGGATTCTGGGATTCTGGGAAATGTAGTAGAGAAGTGCTGATCCAGGCAGGAAGTGACATAGCAAGGAGACTCATATTTAAGCAAAGGAGAAACAGGAAGGGTCCCCTTTTTCCCCTTCTACCTCCAGCGGCAGGATGTGATCCATCAGCAAGGAGGGATGCCAATAAGGCATCTGATAAGATAAGTCTTATAAAATATATAGATTTATGATAATTAAGACTGAGCTAACAGATGAGGAATCCTAGTCATTGGCCAACCAGCTTTGAACCTAATACAAGTTTGTGTATTCATTTGGGCCTAACTCGGGCAGGCGGCTGGCGTAAAGCTCACACGTGGTGGTGGGGCCCAGGCAGTGTTTGGCAGAAAGATTTATCATAACATATATTAGGTTAAAAAAATCAGATAATTTGTATAGCATACTAGAATGTGTTCTTCTGAAGTTCTAAAGGATTTAAAAAAAAACATTGCCTAAAAATTGTCAAACTGATCATTTTAACACATTTTAGTATATTGATTGCTATAATTCTATTATTAGGGTTTTATTTCAAGGTTGTGTTTATTTGTTAAATCTTTGCCTGCCAGTTAATTGTCCTGTGACAAGAGCATTGACAAAATGCTTCCTTACAGTCTCCCAATCATCTGTTTAAGTCAGGAGACACAATGTTTCCCTTAGATTTTAGAAAGGAGTTTATTCTTGCCCCAGGAGTACATTTGATGTACTGGCTTGTCTCTGATGGCATATTTCTTCCAGAATCACATTCCAACTACAATTCTATGGCTAATAATAATAAAGAAATGGGTTGATCATAACTTGCTGATCTCTCAAGTGAAGTTAATAGTGGTAGGTTGGAGCCATAATTCATACCAGAAGTTACATAGCAGCGGGGCCTGTAACACTGTGGTATGAAAAGAAGTGACTTTTCATGCAGAAATCCACTAGTACTTAAATATTGAAAAACTGCTTTTTGTGCTATATACAGAATATTGTGTAGGGGGAAAGAAAGGGCTGAGCATTTACCATTTTCTCAGGCAAACTTGCAATGAATTCAATCAGAATTCTCTTTTAGAAAATAGTACAGAATTAGTTCACTTAATTTTTCTTGAGTTGTTTTAAGAATCTATAATAAAATAGAATATACAAGCCTAATAAAATTTGTTAAGAGTCAGCTAAGGGATCTGTACTTATTCTTTTATTGCATTCAAATAAATGCTTGTATAGATCTTTATTTCCTTAATATTTATTGTTATTTCATAGCTTGACATAAGAACTATTCTACAAGGGCTTTGATAAATATAGTGAAACTAAACAACCATTCAGTCTGCAGCAGTAAATTTGCATCTGTTTTCCTTGTGATGATGCTGCATTTTGTGCACTTTCATATTTCAGAGTGCGGATGTCACATCCATCAATAGTTGGGAATTATACTCTCTATGAAGCAGAGCTTTAACACATAGAAGTGCCAAACTGATGGGAAAAATGAATTGAAAAGAAATGAAGCAATCTCTAATGAACAAGTGAACATGACTTGTTTAGCACCGAAAAATCAATGAGATGAAGCAGTCTCTCTCACCAAATGAATAAGGTGAAAATCAACCTACCATTGAACCCTGTGATTTTCATCTTTATACCCACCCTACACATGGTCCCACCATTCTAACATTGCCTGATTTTTGTCATTGAATATATGATCAAGTCTGATTCTTTAACACCACCCACATAGTTATTTGTCCTTTGCATTTGTCTTTTGAAGACCTTTACACTGGCAATAATGAATTACTTTGGGGGTCACAAAACAAAATATCTTTTAAGTGACCATGTTTGTGGTAGCAGCAATGGTTCCCATGTGACTACATCATGAATCCTCTCTTCTAACTGAATAATTTTTTGAAAGTCTTCTGTATGTTTCTATTCCTCTTCATCCTGCTACCATATGGTAGACTAGAGATGTACTGTATTTCTATTTTCATCTTTTCTTTCTCTTTATCACCATGGCATGACATTTAGAATATCTCGTTAGTTGTTTCCCAACCATGCATATCCACAGTTCTAGCTCTTTCTAGTAGACATTCCTAATTTTCAAGTTCCAGTCAGATAATTATGTAGTTGTCTTAACACCAGTAAGTCCTTGAACCCAGGTTGCCTTTTTAGTCCTTCATTTGCCCTTTGACTATGATCAAGATACTATCCTTTCTAAGAAAGGTCAAGAATGAGTAGGATACAGTTCAATACTTATACAACTTAGAATTCAGAACTACAGTGGATGAAACTAAAGTGCAATTCAGGAAAAATATGAAATTAAGAGTAACCCCATCTTGTTGTCTTTTCCTTACTTCTATCTGCATTTATTTTTTTTTTAATCCCTCCAAATTTACCTGTACTTTTCAACCATCATATGATGGCCTTTCTTTATATGGCTTGGGTTTACAAGTTCATTTCCTCCTACAATACTTCCATATTTTCTTCTTTTCTGTCCTTTTTTCTTCATAAGCATCAGAGTCAGGATTCCTCATTGCAGGCATTAATTTATCTGTTATTCTTCCTTCATACAAACCAATACACAATCACCTTGTGCAACACATTTCCAAAATGTGTTAAGTTAATATTTTAGCTAATTTCATTATCTCTGACTCAGAATAAATCCTTATACATGGTTGTGATGAAAACTTGAGTACTAAGTAATATTTGAGAATTTCAAAATTGTAATTTTTCCCTATGAGACTTTTCAATAAATGTTTTGCATATGTTTCCAACTTTGAATGTTTTGTTGTGTTTTACAGTGTTGCATATACATGAATACACACAAATATACACAGCCATAAAGATTGTCTCTCATTAGGTGGGTATTTGACATAGTGTTAGGGGTTTGGAATGGAATAAGATGGATTTAGCACCCATGAACTATTATGGCTTGTTCAAGTTACTTAACCTGTCTGAGACTTCAGTGTTCTCATCTCCAAAGTTAAATGTGATAAATAAATAGCACTTTATGGAGGAAATTACATATGGCATGCACTTTATAAATGTTTATAGTAATAATGAATCTTATAAGCAGAAACATAATGTGGAAAGAGCTGTATTTTTTTATTCTAATTTTATTTTATTTTTTATTAGTTCAAATTAGGAACAAGCTTGTTTCACATATCAATCCCTTCTCCCTCTCCCTCCCTCATCCTCACCCCTCCTTCCCCACCCCATCCACCCTCCACTCCCCAGGCAGGGTAGGGCCCTCAATGGGGGCTCCCCAAAGTCCACTACATCATCCTGGGCCGGGCCTAGTCCCTTCTCCATGTGTCTGGGACAAGAGTGCATCCCTTCCCGTGGGATGGGCTCTCAAAATCACTTCTTACACCAGGGAAAAATACTAATCCACTATTAAGGGCCCTGTAGAGTGCAGAGGCCTCCTCATTGACATCCATGTTCAGGGGTCTGCATCAGTCCTGTACTGGCCTCCCAGATAGCAGTCTGGGGTCGATGTGCAACCCCTTGTTCAGGCCAGCTGTTTCTTCTTCTATTCATCATTTGATTGGGTGCCAAAAAGGGCTTTGCCTATAATACTAGACTCTCAATGGAGGTATTCTATGAATGAATATGCATGTATGTATATATGTATGTATGCATATGTATATGTATATGATGTATTTTTTTTTTTACTTTTTAACTGTATTGTTTTATATGTAGGAAGTTTTCACTGCTGCTTGAGATCTCATGGTATCTATAGTGATTCTTGGATACTTCTAATAACATCTCTTCTGTCCTTGTCTAATGATAGGGTTTTTAAAACAAAAGTAATGTTGAACACATAGTCTTTGTTACCCCCAAACCATCATCACATATTTCCCCTATTTCCTGAAAGTACAGGCTTTCATATAATTCATAAGATAACATTAGATATTAGCTCCTTAGAAATATCATCCTATTGGTGTCTCTAGGATCAACTACTCTACACAACTATTGGCCTGTTTCATTTCTCATGAGGATTTTTAGAGCCAGTATTCAGGGCTGTGGCCAAGATAAAGTCAAAATCAAACTATATATAACTTTCAAGTTTCAATATGGTAATGAGCTATTAGCACTCTTTACAGAATTTATTCTTCTTGCCTCATTTGCGTTTTTTTTAAATGGATACATTTAAAAACATAATATCAAACATTTAAGATTTCCTTTATTTGGAGAAAACCCTTACATTGTCAGACTGAAGAATGTAAGTGCTATGTGGATATGGTGAATATTCTGTAGCTTCAGCACTTATAGCAAGAGAAAACAGATTCCCAGAGAAAGCTCAATACATAGAAGAGTAAATCAACAAGATAAGGGTTCAAGTGAGAAACCATGCCTCCGATTATAAGATAAAGTCTGATTCTTGAAAATGCCAGTGTAACTGCTAACCTACACACAAACTTGCATGCATTGTATGCCCATAAATGAGAACATAAACACGCTATTATAAGAAGATAAAAATGAATAGCAACAGTTTAAGCAAACTTGCTAAATTATGGTACAAACCTATTATAGGCAGTTTAAAATTGAGTCTAAGAGTAATTCAAAGGCTAACAAAGAACAAGGCAAAATAATGGTTTCCCTAGATTATTCAGCCTTGGTAACAGGTGTAGGAAGGTAAGGACAATGAGGGAAATTGTTTCTTTTTTATCTAGACCCTGTTACATAATGGTAGTGTAGAAATAAAAATTTAAACGGAAAAGTACATAAGTATTGTTTTCAAAATGTTTTTGACACATGATAATTATATTTGCATTTTGGTTGTATAAAGACACCATGCATGCCTCATTATGGAAAGCTCTCACACACGTTTAGAAAATAATTTTGGCAGGGAAATATTTGTACAATTTATAATGTTTGCAGCACTCACAGCACAATGAAGCATATGCATTTAATCATTTTTGCATTTTTTGCAATGTTGAAAGTATTTTGAAGTTCTCTACCTGTCAGTGTACTAAAATCTTACCTACAGCAAAAAAATCAGTTTGGAGTAACTACTCCAAACATACTAGTGACTGTTTTGCCCTTTATTTGTGAATGTAAAATGCAGTAAGATACTTTATTTTAAAATAATGATCCTAGAGGAATATTTTATGGCATATGCCACTTAATTGTTTTTATAGAAAACAACATTACAACTTTTATATGAATATTATTGAAAAAAAGTTATAAAACTATCATGCAATTAAATGATCAATGTAATCTACAGGGCATTGAAATTATTATAAAGAACACATATGATTTATTATAAAGAACACATATGAGGTGATGGGGAATGTACTGTGTTTGTTTATCTTATTGATTGTTAAATAAAATACTGTTTGGCCAATGAGACAGAAAGTTAAACGGGACTAGGAGTCAAAGAGGATTCTGGGTAATGTAGTAGAGAAGTGCTGATCCAGGCAGGAAGTGACATAGCAAGGAGACTCATATTTAAGCGGAGGAGAAACAGGAAGGGCCCTCTTTTTCCCCTCTGCTCCTGTTCCAGTGGCAAGATGTGATCCATTGGCAAGGAGGGATGCCAATAAGGCATCCAATAAGATAAGTCTTATAAAATATATAGGTTTATGATAATTAAGACTGAGCTAACAGATGAGGAATCCTAGTCATTGGCCAAGCAGCTTTGAACCTAATACAAGTTTCTATGTATTCATTTGGGCCCTAACTCAGGCGGAAGGCTGGCGTAAAGCTCACACGTGGCTGTGGGGCTCGGCAGCTTTTGGCAGAAAGATTTATCATAACAAGGAGGGAGATACTGATTGGTACTGCTGAATAAGTTTCCATGCTGGATATGAGATAGATATATTATCTGCAACTCCACTTCACCAATGTATACATATTTTAATTCTTTAGAGTTGTAAAACATTTCAGACTATAGAATAGCAGAGCCCAGCAGAGCCAGAGATCATTAATGGCCATTTCTTGCTTGTTTCCTAATTACAGAGAATTTATTTCAGCTGTTTTTGATAATGCAGCGATGTATTGGAAGGCATGTTAGCATGCATTGAGGCTGTTTTGCTCTTTTCTCCAAAGTAAAACATGTCCTTCAAAATATTCAGAATACCAACTATCTACAAGTTTCAGGGCATTCACTCAACTGAAACTTAGGCACAGTAAGACACTTCCAGTGGTTATATAAACTGCCAACAATTTTTGTGGAGAGTAAGATCTTCATTGAAGTGAAGTATATGTTGGACAGCGAGCTTCATTGGAATTTTTAGGTGATGTTGCTTCCCAAAGATTCCCCCATGCTCCTAGACATAAACCCTTACTTATTGTCCTTTACAAAGTCCTAATAAATTTGTTGGGTAACCAAGACAGATTATGAGTTAGATTAGGAAGTAATTACTTCTAGGTCTGTTGTCAGTACCAGTAAATACCTGTTCACTCACATGTCCCCTAGGAATAGTCGCTCAGCCATTCATAACACTTTCATGTGTATTTATTCCTCATAATGGAATCTTCTTCATCATGATCCACTCTGTTTCTTTAAATGAACTGTGGGCACAGTTCCTTCATTACACTGCCCTGGAATACTGATTGCTAAAGAACCATAGAACATCTATAAGAGCAAAAAAACACTGAATACCTAATAAAGCACAGCACAGTTGTAGTACTCAGAAAATATGGAAGAAAAATTGTTTTACATATAATATATATTTTAAATAATTTTTTGTATGTGTCATCTGCCATAATGTAAAGCATGGGGCATTCTATGCATTTTATGTCTTTAACCAGAATACTACTAATAATTTTTTATTTAAATTTTGGGAGGCCAAAAGGAGGGGGCAGACCTGGGAGACCTAGAAAGACAAGGAATTGAGTATGATCTAGGTTCATTATGTGAAATTCCCAGATAGTCAACAAAAATACTATGTTGGAAAAATGCACTAAAGTTTAGTTATATGTTTGGTTTTATATTTTCTGATGTTCAAAAAAATTCTAAGATGCACTATATATTGAAAAATGATGTATGCATTTATTACACACCTAAGCTTTTATGAAGGCTAGTATTTTAAAATCTGCATGTTCTAGAATTAATGTAACATGTGCTTTGTTAAAATTTAAACTGTCATTCATTAGTAATTTGTAAGCTTTTATTTTGATTGAGGTAAAGATATATTAAGAGTATTCTTGTGTGCTAGGCATTGGTGGCGGATCTCTGTGAGTTTGAGGCCAGCCTGGTCTCTAGAACGAGTGCCAGGATAGGCTCCAAAGCTACACAGAGAAACCCTGTCTCGAAAAACCAAAAAAAAAAAAAAAAGTATTCTTGTTCCTGATTGGGCCAGGACCCTTCATGAGAAAATATAAAAACCAATGAATAATACATTTTATAAAGTGTGACAAATGAGAAGAATGGCTCCGTGAGTTTTCATGCCACATGCTATTTCCATTCTATTAGTTTCATTTAAACTTAGGAACAGCAGTAAATCTTGGTGTTAAAAAATGATGGGATGGCTGAACAGGTAAAGACCCTCGCTGTCAATCCTGCTAATCTGAGTTAGATTCCCAGAACCCACATGGTAGAAGGACAGAAATGATATCTGCAAATTCTCGGACCTCTACATGTGGGGTGTGACACATTTTTAACACACACACACACACACACACACACACACACACACACAGAAAGAGAGAGAGAGAGAGAGAGAGAGAGAGAGAGAGAGAGAGAGAGAGAGAGAGACCCCAAATACATACACATAAAAGATAAATTTGAAAGGGAGAAAGGAGGGGTAAATGGGAGGCTTTTGTAGTTTTGTGGGAGGAAAGTGAAGGGAAATGACATAATTATATATCATGATCTCAAAAATAAAATATGTTGTGAAAATATAAGATATTTGAATTATTAAAGCTTGCCTGAGGACTCAGAAATTAAAGCCAGCCACAATCTATAGAGGTTGGGCAGTGGTGATACACACCTTTAATCCCAGAAGCCATACTAGCTAGCCAGGCACTGGTAGCACACACATTTAATCCTGGGCCCCAAGAGACAGGAAAATAGAAATTTCTGAGTTCAAGGAGACCCTGGCCTACATAAGAGTGAAGAGTAACAGAGGTCACATCTTTGATCCTAGCACTTGGGATCACACAACTTTAATCCCAGCACTAGGGAGGTGGAGACAGAAGGATAAGGCTGGTCAGAGAAAGTAATAAAAGAAGGAGACAGGAATTCAGAGCTTTTTTGACCCTGAGGATTCATGGAGACAGGATTGCCATTTTAGCTGGGTAGAGGTAAGATCTACTGGCTTGGCTACTTTGCTTCTCTGATATTCAGCTTGAAGCTTGCACCCAAATACCCATCTCTGGGTTTTAATTATCAGGTTACAATAAATTTTTCAAAAGTAGTACAAAATATTGTTTGTCAAAAATGTAACAATAACAGGGACAGTGTGTGGGGAGCCACAGCCCCAAGATGGCGCCTGGCTGGATGCCAGGAGGACCGAGCTTAGCTGTAAACAAGCCTTATTTGGAAGCACTTAGTGCATTTGGTGTGCCTCCTCCAGCTGTGACTTATCCAGGATCACCAGGTGGCGTGGCGTGAGCTAATTGGGTAATGAGCTTGCTTTTAAGGGCTTGGGTGGGGGTGGCTGGGAGAGGTAGAAGCAGAGAGAGAAGGTGAGGTAGAAGTAGAAGGAGAAGCTGATGTACAAGGTTCCTGAATAAACTGCTTGAAGAAGAGTCGTGGTCGTGTTTCTCTTGCTGGTTGAGATAGACGCAACAACTGTGTATGAATGTTTATAGGTTCATCACCCTGCTTTTGATATTAGACTTTATCACTAAGCATAATTTCAGGTGATGTTACATGTTTTCATTGTGATATTTTTGTGAAATTTAATTCAATATATTTTCAATTACCTTAAACAATGACTTGGAGGCACAAAGCTGTCCTTGTAAGCCTTCAGATTTGGTTTAGGGAGTTGGCTGCATGAGCTTCCATACTATGGCTGCTCCTCACTAGCATATATCTTATAAAGACTACCTGGTCTGAATTAAATATCTATTGTAAATCACCTCAGTACTTACTACTTTGTGCAGTGCTAATATTTTTCTTTCTTCACTATTACAAATGAAGATTAGATGATAAATTTCAATGAAGAAGTGGAGATTAATGAAAGATATGTCAACGGCTAATGGGTGGAAAATGGTAACTGATAAGCCAGGTAATGGACTTAATTCTAGTTTAATCACTCCACACTATATTTACTACTTTCTCAATTCCTGAAAAAAAGGACTAAACATAGCAGGAAGACAAATTGTTTACTAACTCTCTGAAACTGGCAAGACACTGAATAGTGTGCCACGAATTATATTACATTCCTTTCTAATTTCCCAACACTGACTTTGCTATTTTAGCCATTCCTAGTAAATGAATGACCTGAAATACTGATGGAAAGTGAAATGTCTTCATTTCTGGGAGTATATTAGGAAACTCTATCAGTGATGACACATTCGTACAAAGCAGTTAATGAATGCCTGGGATGTGCTAGAAAGTACCTTAGAACCTTTAACTTATATTTGGTAACATCCTTCTACAGTTCACAGTTGACAAGAGGGGGAGTGTAACATGTGCTTATGTGTATTTTATAGAATGTTGGAAAGTAGTAAGTATAATAAAAAAGAATAGGTCAAAAAGATGAATATTTTAGAGGGAAATTAGAGCATATTTTACAACTTTAACTAAAATTCAATAACACTTTGTTTAGGGAAATATATTTGAAGAGGCCGTGGTGGTGCCAGGCTTTAATCCCAGCACTCCAGAGGTGGAGGCAAGTGGATCTCTTTGAGATCAAGGGCAGCCTGATCTACAAAGTGAGTTCCAGGACAGCACCAGCTGTTTCGTAGAGCAACCCTGTCTGGAAAAACCAAAACAGAAAAATATATTTGGCTAAGGGGTGGAAGGAAATGAAGAGTTAACCAAATGAATGTAGAGAACATTTTGGCACATAGAATGGCTAACAGAAAGGAGTTATGTTAATATTTTTGTTTCATAAATAAGCGTGATTTTAAAGTGTTTTGACAAAATCCACCCCTATTCTCTCTCCTCCAAATCCCTCTCCCACATCACCTGTAATATCTTCTCTTAATTATAGGTGCGATTTAAAAAAAATCATTTATTGTTGTCTCCACTGTACCTGCATGCAGAGACATCTTCTAGAGAGTGAGCAGACTCTTGGACCAGCATCTCTGATAAGACCTGATCCCCCTTCTCTCAGCAGACATCAGTCAGCACAGAGGACTTAAATCCTGTGGATTTGGAGAACAGGAAGGAGAGCTCAAGAGTGATGGGACCTAGCAAATTGTGCATGTTTCTGGTTTCTGTTGCTGACAGGAAGACAGTTATTTTGCATTTATTAGAAATAGTAGCCAGCTGCATTGTTGGCAAACAGACATCACATGATCTACTTTTGCCACAACCTAGTCATTCCCAAAAATCAATTTGCCTGTTGTGTTACAAATGCACATTTAAGAGAACAATATAAAATGGTAACATGGGGATGATGCAGATTATTGTGTGAGTCCATTAACAGTTAATGACAAGTAATTTCAGAAAGTATTATGATATAAATGGATTCTGAATGTTATATTTAATTAAAATCAACAGGCAAGCTACCAGATGACAGGGAAACCTGCACAATACAAATATATATTTAGGGTCAGATTGAGAAAATCGAGAATTCAGACGAGATACCTTAACTTTCAGGTACCTGTTAGACAAACTCACAGTCAGAGATAATCTCTGCATCCTTCCCTTGAATGTGAGTCTGTCTGATACTCCTTCTCAACAGAGTACTCCTCACAATTATCAACTGATAAGGGCTGACACTAAATGAGGGTCTCATTTGTCATCATTGAGAGGGTCAAGCTGTTAACAGAGGAATTTACTTACTAAACCCACATCTAAATATTCTTCCAGTGCTGGCTTTTGCTTTTATTATTATTTAGCTTTTTTAAAAAATATTATTTTATATATTAATTCCAGTTCCCTCTTCCTCCTGTTCTCCTATTCCCCCCACCATCTCCCCACCCTACCCCCATCCACTCTTCACAGTGGGTGAGGCCTCACATAGGGAATCATCAAAGTCTGTCACATCATTTGGGGAAGGACCAAGGCCCTCCCCATTTTATCTAAGCTGAGCAAGGTATGCCTCCATAGGGAATTGACATTTGCTTTTATTTTACATATCCATTTCAGGTACAGATTCAATGAAGGGCCATTAATTGGATTCTTTTGATAAGAGAAGAAGGGCACTCTAGTGTTACTTTTTTTTTTTTTTTTTTTTTTTTTTTTTTTTTTTTTTTGAGGAGAACCCTTTCTTTTTTACATGGGTTCATTCTAACCTTGAAAAAATTGCACATATTACAGGCAATAAATTTGAAATCTAGATTTTACTGTCATCCACCACTCTATGCAATTATCAAGGCTTGTTTATATTACAAAATAATCTTGCAAAGTGACCTATCTTCAGTTTCCTTTGCACTGTATGTGATGCTGCCGGTAACCTATAATTGTGGGTCAACTTCTCATTCAAATAATATTTGAAGGGTAACAAAAATATGCTTTCTGTCTGACAAACTGGGATCTATATTTTTTAGATAATACTCTAACCTGATACATCTATGATAATAAGGAGATAAGGTTAAGTGAACCATAGAATAAGTGGCTGAGTAAATAAGTATGCTGCTCAGAGAACAGACAGAGAAAACACAAATTCCTTTTTTGTTGTTATGGCTGCTGCTACAATTACCAGGATCTAGGAAGTAACAATAATTATGTCAAAAAGAAAAAAAAGAGAAAGAGAAGATAAATATAACAGTTAAGTGTCTCTAAGCACCAAGACAATTAATGCATTGGATGAGAATATTAGGATTCAAAAACATTCTGGCAGATGGAGTGACGGGCAGTAACTGACAAGTGGTTATTTAACTATGACAAATTAAATTCCTAATTTAAGAACATTTACTTAGACGAATATATCAGATGGTGAAAGGAATTTGATATTTTAAAGATAAGAAAAATGTATTTATAGCTCATAAAGGAAAAATAGACTGGACTTTTAGGACCTGGGTTTAGATCTTCAGGCAATGTCTTTTGACCTTGACAATTTTTCACTTACTACTTTTATTATATTCCAGTTTTGACTTGATGTTTAAGTATTTTCCTTCCTAAATCTGCATCAACAGCCCAGGCAATTAGTGTGATAATGTGAGCAAGGTGAGGAAGCTTTAGTACCCATTTAGGTTTTAATCTTCCAGCGATAGAACTGCATATGTTTCTGACAAAAATGTTTACACTCCATATAACTTGAAAGAAAAACATTGAATTAACGAGTTTCCTATGTCCTGTCCACTAATTTAATCTAATTCCTTCTAAACAATTATGAGATTATAGTCTTTGAAAATACTCACTCATATTAACTTAAATCAATTATATATAAATATATATATAGATAGATAGATAGATTTTAGGATGTACAGTAATAAAAATATTTAAAGTATCTGTATAGAGAATTTTTCACAGGATATTTTTGTTTGTTTTTAGAGGCTTGAATTTCATTGACACTCAACTATTGTCCCCAATAAAAGAAAAGAAAAGGGAAGAGAAAGAAACAAATTTATTGAATTCATTCTTTTATCTGAATTCTACTTTATATCACATATTGTTTCCATTGTAAATGTAATTCATATTTATATATTCAAGATATCCAGAGTCTCCTGATCCTTACAAAAGAAGTTCAAACTCCCCATTGTATATCTATGAGATTATAAAGACCAGAGAGTAGAAGAGATATCAGATCTGGAAAGCAAGTTAGCAAAGTGAAGGATAGAAAGTGAACCCAGGTCTGTTGTAAAAGGAGCACAGGATTCCACCTGCTGAGCCATTTACCTAGACAATCGTGGTTGCTTGTCTTATTAGATTGCCATGAAAATGGGTGTTAGTCATTGAACATTCTCAGTGCTGACACTCTTTAATGTCTGTTGGACCTCTCTGTTTCAGCTTCTCTTATAATTATGTCAAAAAGAAAAAAAAAAGAGAAAGAGAAGATAAATATAAAAATAAAATAAAAATAAATGTCACTAATAAAAATAAAATGTCACTGAGGTAATATTCCTACATTTAATTGTAATATGACATATTTAAAAATTCTTTGAGATATTGTGTGTGTGTTTGTATATCATCTGTTGTATTATACCCTAAAAGGAATTCGATGCTATTCCTTTTTGTAGTACACTTCTTGTTTTTTTCCCATATATAAGTAACCTAATGCCTCATGTTAGTAATTTCACATGAACACTGAAGTGGCAATGACATCATGGGCACTCCACCATTTACTTAAAAGCATAGAGTGTACTAATAAAGTATTTATTTTACATTTTTACACACAATTTAAAGTTTATCTCAAAGTCAAATTTATCCTCCTGATGCCATAATCCAGGAATAACTTGCTTCCACATTTAATGTAAGATGACTTACTGCCTCTGCTGGAAGTATTTGTCTTTCCATTCCCATGATTAAATTCATGTTGTCATGATTTATGAAGCATAGAACTTCAAACATCCAACAAAAAGAGAAATTGGAGATACTTCCTTACTCAGTATATTTAAATATCCTTTTTTGTGTTAATGTTATTGTTTTTTCTGTGACTGATCATGACTTTATATTCCATGTTTAAATCTTTTCACAAGCCCCTATATCATCATTTTAGTGTTATTCTCTGTTATCGCACTATATGCTTGAAATGCTTTTTATGGTATGCCATAAGTGTTTTTGAAATATGTTTATTCACAGCCCCTGAACTTCCTTTATGGTCCCAAAGTAATTCCTGAAAACTCTGAGTGAGGGGTGCTCCTAGTGATATCCATTTTTAAAAAAGAACCTATGATATTGATGCTATACAAAAGAGAGCTGCAACTCATCTTTCATTTTGTTCATCTTCCCGTGTCTCTTCCGGAATGCATACCTCCCCTAACTGCAAATACCACATTTCAAAATTTGCTGAGTCTGATATTATCACATCATACCTTCCAGCCTTATTGCAAAAGTCACTTCCCTTGGGAAGTTAATCTACTTCTCCAGGCAGAGGTAATTGCCTTTCTATACTCTCTTAGCACTGGGCTCTTAAATCTGTTATAACTTATGTTACTTGCATTGCATTCTTGCATTTATATATATTCCTCCCTCAACAGACAGTGAGTTTCTTGTGGGCAGGAAATACCGTGCTTCTGTGTCTTACATATTAGCTGCTACAGAATTTCTATCGACAATGTCATTAAAACCAATAATCTGTTTGCACTTTTTATCAGTAACAACAAATTTTCTGCTATAGGAAGTAAAGTGGCACTTAATCACAATTCTCTTCCAAATTAACATCACACTTGAATCGGGCAATGGTGGAGTTACAGCCTAATGTGTCAAAAGAAGAGTGCATAACATACACACAAATTTTTATGTTCTAATTTGGATTTGTTAAAATGCAATTTAAAATGAGAATATGAAGTTTTAAGGATATTACTCAGTAGTAGAGTGTGTGCACCACACAGCCAATGCTCTGGATTCCATACCCAGAGCACAGACACACAAAATAGCCAGAGGGGATTCCATGTCTTACAAATAAATGCCTGGGGGCTTTTGTTCAGTTAGTTCAAAAGTGGAGCTATTCTGCCAGGATATCTGGGTGTATTCAAGTATTAGACAATAGCGTACCCTACTTCTGTGTCAGAACTGAGAACCAGTAAAAGGAGGCAAGTAACTCAGACACCTTCCTGTCTTTGGTCACAGTCTTACACCTTGATCTAGACATAAGTTGTTCCCTCCCAGCATAGAACAAATGCCTCAGTGTCTTGGCTCCATGGTTTCCCGCGTCACAGGACAGGCATATGCTTTCTCCACAATGAGCAGAAACCTGCCCACACTATACACGGCAGATTATTTCATTCTGTTCCTTATAATCTATGGGTCATTTCCATTCAGTCCTCCATGAATAAATGCTTTTGGAATTGCTGACTTAAAAAAAATCCAGCAATGGAAACTTTTGAGATAATTCCTCAATACAATAAATTTTGGTTTTTACTAGATCTCTGCAATCCAACATTACTAATTCAGGGAATTTCTATGATTGTCTCTCTGACTTAAAAAAGTCATACAGGAAAGTGATTATAAATATAAACACTATAATACAACTAAAGTTATTGTAGTAATGAAAAAGTATTAAGAATTAGTACTCATATATGTCTATTTTGCACAAGGAACAAATTATTTATCTCCTTCAGGATTCACAAATGACATCCTCCATGGCAAGGCACATTACATGTGTAGACTCTAAGCTGCAGAGACCACAATGCTGCCTAAGATGAAATTACAGAGCAGTAAATTAAGTTGATGCACAAAATCTCAGCTATGTAGAATAACGCAATCGCTTACGATATATCTTCTTGTGTTTAACCCTGAAGGTTAAAGAGTTATTTCAATTATTTTAATAACATCAAGAAATAAACCAAAGGGCTATCATTTTCCTCATAAATCAATTTCCAATAGATATAATTGGGTACACACTACATGAACAACTTCAAAACTATCTTTAAACATACCAAAAAGTGAAAATATATGGGCAAAGTGAAATAGTCCCTTAATTCTTTCTGCTTTGGAAGTAGAAGCCTGAGGAACACAGTTGTCAACTGTCAGCTCTTCACAGTGCATTCTGGATAACGGAGTGAGGAATTGACTCAAGATAAAGTAAAAATGAGGTCTGCAATGGAGCTCATTGGTAGTGTAGTTTACCAGATTCCATCCTCATTTGGCAAAATACAATAAAGAAGTCTAAAGTATTTAAAAAATATTTTTCAGTGAAGAAAGTAACCAAATTTGAAATATGTTTCCAATGTAGAAGATGTTTCAATATTTTCAGCAAGGTATCTGAGCTATTTTGATTTTTGAAGTAATGTAAAATTTATTCTCCATCTTTAATTTTAATGTTTCATATCTTAGAAATGATTTAGATAAAGTCCCAAGACTTTGTTTATTTGACAGATCATATCTATCCCACTAATCTGCTTGTTGGTCTGGTCACCAATCTCTTTGAACATCAATTTCAGCCAGTAATCAATAAGCAATCATGAAAAAAATTATTTTTATTTCTTAAGGGAATAATCATGGTAGCTATTATTTTACCACAAACTTTGCTAGCCATCAAAAATGGGGGAAAAAGAAGAAAGGAATCTGGATTTTAGTGCCACATTTTAACTAGGTAATGTGTTTCTCTGACAGATGATAGTCAGGTTCTTTATTCCAAGATGGCTACGTACAACTGTTCATGAGCCCCTCCCTTACTTGAGATTGTTGTGTTTGCATCCTACAGCAGCACGCAGTGAAGCAAGGGCAGCCCTAATTCATGCTTTATTCTAAATGTCTTTCATGTGATAAGTCAATCTTCCTTTTGATATGCTTTCCAGATTTAGAAAAGAAGAAGATCAAAACTTTTTTTCAACACTTTGGGGCATAGTGACAGTTCTTTTAGAGTTTTCTGACAAACTTGCCTTTATTCATGCAAGTATATTCCATGCAGATTCTTTGGACATGCCAAAGCTGTGATTTGAAATGAATCTATTTCCACAGAAGATTGACAGGATCAAACCAAATGATAGTGCATGGGTTCCCATTTCCAATATATTACTCGAAGACAAGATAGTTTGGGAAATTATTTTGTTTAGCTGTCACTAAAATGAGTACTGTGGCTTTGCTATGCACAGTGGGAGTCTGTGATGCATCCCATGCCTCTAGAAGCAGAAGAGAATGGTAAAGGTGCCCATGTACTTTGTGGATACTGGGCTCATTTATATATCAGAGTAGGTTACTGCAAACCCATAAGTAGACTGTTCTTATTTATCACAAGAAGAAAATGGGAGAATCTGCTGTGAATATCTCTCTGTCTGTCTCTTTCTCTTGTGAGTGTATGCGTGTGTGTGTGTGTGTGTGTGTGGGCGCACGCACACGCACGCGTGTGTGCATGTGTATACATGTTTGTAACAGAAGGTAACTTTTAAAACCCACCAAGCCTAATGATTGACATACCATTAACAGATGCATAGGAGCTCCTGGGTTTTGTTTTCATTTTTAATTCTCTTAAAACATGAAGCAGAGCCCCTAGCTTGAGAATGTACCAAATCACTACTATTACTACTGCCTTGCTAGTTCCTCATTATGCAAGTCATGATACCCTTTCTTCACTGTGTTACCTTTCCTGGATTAATTCTTTCCTAGCTTGGACCCGGGTTATATTTCCAACACTAGAATAGCACCATAGTTTTATTGAAGTGTCTTGTCTGTTTGTGTTTCTTTTGCCTCTGCTCTTGACCCATGAAAAGTAGCAATGGTGGGAAAGGCTATGCTCTGAGTTCTCCAGAACCAGTTGAGTTTTGCTCCTGTGTCCCAGACTGATTCCAAATTCAAACCTCCCAACTGCACATTCTCACCCTGGCTTCTATTTCAAGGACATTGGCTGCATGTGGATCATCTTACTTTGTGATAAAGAAATAACTCTGAATAGGGCCCTGGGTCTGCAAACCTTTATTATTGTGAATTACTCCATCAATTTCTTCATTTTCTTCTCTCTACATCCTTCCTATACAAGCAACACCTCCTAATACACTCCCCTCCTTTTTTTATCTAACTACTTGATTTAGTTAAAAAAAAACGTTTATTAAAGGCACAAGGCAACTACAAAGCCTTGTTCCCATTTTCAAGGACTTGGGAATACAAATACATAAGATGCTATACAGCTATGAAACAGACAGTAGTCCTTCTCTGAATCTGCTACATAGTCTACCTGCCTCAGAATCAGAATTCTCACTTCCTTGCTTTTATGATAGCTTTACATGCATGTAGCTGTCTAACATTTAATCATTTCAAGTGAGTTAATCCACAAAATTCAGCTTTTCACTGACAATAGCTGCAGTTCAGATGCTCAAAACCACATATAGCAAGTGAATGTCCCATTGTCCAGCAGAAACTAGACCCATCAAAACAGGATGATGGAAGGTTCTGTGTATTGTACTATGTTTTACATTAGGGGAATGATTTCCCTTTTTAAATTTTTCCAATTTTTCTCTGAAATAGACAAAATGCAAACAAATTAGGTAGTGTGAATGGCATGTGGTAACCTACAGAAATATGAACACTAGGGATATTTTAGTAATGGTTTGATTAGATAGGTTTTTTGATGATGCATTTGTTAGTAGTTCTTGGGTGGGGTCTTATTGATTATGATGACAATATGATTGTAGACAACTATTGTGAAGTTTAGAAATGACATTTAAACAAGATAACAGAGCCTTTCTATTGCAAACTCATGTGTGACTGTGAGCTAGATACAGAGACCAACAGACAGAAAGACAAGGACATGGAAAAGGAAGGTGTTGATCATGATGCTATCTCATTCATTCCATCAAAATATTTCATTTAAAGAATCTAGCATATGCCTTCTTATGAACAAGTCAATACCAATGTCCCAAATATAAATAAGGTCCAACGGCTTCATTTGATTTGACCAACTGTACATTTGAATACAAAATAAGAGTTATCTGAGAAGAGAGGAGATATTTAGTACATTATAAAATGTACTAAATTTATAATTAACTTAAGATGTAGGGACAATTGCATTTCCAATGAACAAAATCTATACTAAAATTTCTGCTCCTCATCTACCCTGAACTTTGCCCTGATGCTAGTGAGTCTAATAATTTTTCACAGAGTACATACAGCACATAGACTCTGTCAATAAATGTTTTTGCGTATAATTCTTCTTGTGTCCACCTCAGCTGCTCCACACCACAGTGATCACACACAGTTGTCATGGCCAGCATTAATGAGCTCTCAGGTGAATTAGACATTGTTAGGTTTTCACTTTGGCTGTGCACTTAGTAAAATTGACAGAGCTGAAAACAGCAATTCAAACACAGTCTATGATGCTGGAATCCTCATGCAAACTCCCATTATATAAGAAAATATGCACCCAAGAGAACATGCACCCTATCAAAAGGGTAGCTCTTGTCTCCCATGGGTTTCAGACACTTCGTGAACCCAATGGGGAAAACATGTCTTGACAGACTTAATTATTCTCTCTCTCTCTCTCTCTCTCTCTCTCTCTCTCTCTCTCTCTCTCTCTTCTTTTTTCTTTTATTTTTTTGTTTTGATGTTACTCTGGGTATTCAAAACCTATCTCTGGGGTCTCTGTTGCCTTTCAAGGTCAGGAACCTTTCCTTTCTGGACTGACTCATATACAAAAATTGAACGTACCTGGTGATTGCAGCTGCTACCACTTTTATCCTTTGCTTCTAATTATTGCCAGATGCAATCTAATTAAACCCACCAGGTGTCTCCCCTCAGGTTAGAGAACCTGGTAGAATCCCTTGCTAAGGGAACAACGGAATGCCAAATACGTAATGAGCCCTTCAGGAGGAGCTTGATAGGTAGGCTTTTTAAGATGTTTTTCATCATTATAATAGAAGAAATGAGAAGAAGTTAGCTGAAATTGTGTAGGCAGTGACATATGCGATTATTCTGTCAATTTGTTGCTCAGGAGCACATTTATTGCTGGAAAGTTTTTTCCCCCTTAATCTCACTGAAAATACTATTTACTTGTTATACTAAATATAGCAATAAAACTAAAAAAAATACCATGTGTTATTTTTCAAATCGACACTTTTTCTTTTGCTTTCTTGAGAATATGCATGTAATAATTAGTACTTAGACTATACAGAAATAAATTATAATGCTATTTTACAGGTTCTATTAGTTTGAAAGAGTATATGCTATGCTAGCCTTTGTGTGTGTGTGTGTGTGTGTGTGTGTGTGTGTGTGTGTGTGTGTGTATGTTGGTGATGATTTGTGTATGGGAATTAGTGTGGGCATGTGCATATGAGAGTCAGAGGACAAGGCTCAGGAGTTCTGCTCATTTTCTTCTATCTTGGGTACAGAGGCCTTACTCAGATCATTGGGCTTGTAAGACAAAAGCTTTTATAAGCAGAACCATCTTTCCTAACTAGACTTATTTTTTAAATAACTAATTCCAAGTCGCTTAGAATCTATGTAAGGAAAGAATTTTTTTTTGCTAGTAAATTCCTTGCAGAAAAATAATGTTGGATACTTTATTAGAAAAATATTTGGAAATATCAGTAAGATCTGTAAATATTTTTTCAATAGTACCTAATAAAGAGTACAGTTATATATTTTCAGATGTCAATGACTCATTTTGATCTTAAGTTATCTGATTCACTAATTAATTGGGTATACATAAAATATTATTTACACACTTAGCATTTTTATATTAATCGTGTAATCACAATATATTTTCATAACCATAATTCCCAGATCCATATGACAGTAAATACAATCTCAGAGTAATAAAACTAGAAATATTAATTATATCAGACTCAATGAATTTATCTGTGAATTTTAACAATAATATTACTTTTCATTTCTATGGCAAATGTTTTATTTCTTTTGTAAAACAAAATATCACATCTACAATTATGGCAATAATATTAAAATACATCTAAATATATATGCAAATCAGCTTGTAAAGATACTTTTGATGATTTATCTCAAAATAACATTTCTTTTCAAATATGAGTATTCAAAAATATTGGAAAATGATTATATAGATGATTAATTTTTATGAGAGCAATTTAATAAAAGCTTGAACAAATATAGAAATTAAACACATAAAAGAAATTAGACCACTTATAGTCAAACATTAAATTAGATTTTCCTACTTTGATGAAAAATCTCAATTAATGGATTTTTACATTATAATGAAATAATTTATTTCCTTTTTTTTCTATTGGCAAATACAGAAAATTCAAGGTGCATTTAAATACTATTGAGTTTCTTTAATAATATATTGACTTCTAATTTGCATCCAAATTTTATGATGTAATATGCATAAATTACCTTCATTTTGATGTTAGCATGTTTTATATCAACTTTTAAAATATTGTGCATAGACTAACACATGGTTTAAATTAGTTTTATGATTGGTATTGCTAATGATATTGAGAATAGTGTATTTCTTTTCACCTTCAAGCTTATCGATGAATTTGGTGCAAAACTTTAGCCTTTGTAACTGATATTCAACTGGCATATCTTAGCTTAAATTCTTAAAGACTGAACAGAAAAATTTGCTAATATACTGTGGTAAATTACATCTATTATTTATACTAGATACTACTACTTCTCCAGAAAGAATTCAATATAATCTCAAATTTTCACCCAAACAAATATTCTCTAGGATTCCACTCTTGTTATATCTAGACATTCTTAATGATCTGGCTGGGTTATGCTTTTATGTCTTCTTCCCTAGACTTGCAGAGTTACACATAAGGCTGCAATAACTAGTTTAAAGTAATAACACAACAAGTGTAGCTGCAGGCTATAGTTTCAGCTGAAACAAATCATCTTTCACTAGACACACTTTATAGTCACTAACACAAGATGACTTGGCCAAAAAGTTATCGTTTGCCAAACTGTAGCTCCATTTATATATTGTCATAACCTGGCAGCCAGGAACAGCAGGTTTTGAGACTTTACAATAGAGAACAGAATATATTGTTAAAATTTGTTAATTATATTTCTAAATTAAACCAGCTTTAGCCAGTGTACCCCTGAATAGATGCTACAGTTATTCTTTTTTCTTATTGGTTCCTTATAAATTTTTGGCTAGCTAATCTAGATTCAATAGTTCTTTGAAAATAGTTCATTTGTCTGTAATTTGGAAAATTGGTACTAGTAATATAATTGCAAAAATTAAAAAAACAGTATATCTTGCTGTTTTTTAATACTTCCAACAAAATATACCTGCATTGTCATATTCTGTAGCCTACAATGATATCAAAACAGGGCATGAAAAAGTCTTTTTAGGGTGGAATATTTTTAAAATTGCAATAATGTAAACGTTACTTTGCATGTTAATTAAATATTAAACAAAACTACTTAAAACAGGTTTGATTTTATTGATCTTCTGTTTACTTTTTTATCTAAACTGTAATAAATATATTAATAAGCTTATGAGTAATCAATTAACTATGTATTATTAGAAAAACCATGTCATGAAGTTTGTGATTAATTGTTATATAATTCCTAGTTAAAAGAGTAATATAAAATGTATTTTCAGAAGTTACAAAGACTTTAAAGAGTCAACTATAGGAAGCTTCACTTTTAAGAACACTTGTATGTATGAAAATGCTTACTTCCATAATTTCATAGGAAATATGAAACATGGATACTTATGGAATTATAATTTACTGAAGCAGATTCCTGTGAATTTTTTAAAGACTATAAGGTTATTTAAATAAAACAGCACAAAGAAAATTTTTTAAGAATCTTACAACTATGACTTTTTTTCCTTTTTCCGAACTCAATATCCATACCCTTTAACCTAGGGAAAACTTATGCTTATCTATACTTAAAACACATGTTATAGATGAAATATATCACAAGTTTACAGTAGAAAAGAATCTTCGAAGAAACCCTGTAACAATTTATTTCACTACCTTGGACCACTTGGAAACACAGAACACAAATAGCTAACATTGTGCCCTTGGAGATAAGTAAAACTTATCAACAGGAAGTTTGCAAATACATATGTGCACAATTTTTACCAGTAGCATTACTCTATAGTTACCAAGAATGTGTGGAGTAATTGTGCATTGATATGGTTGAAGGGTTAGGATTTCTTATCAGAAATCACATCAACAAGCTTGTGGGCTTCACTTCTTGTTTCCAGTAACTTCTCCATCTTCTGAGCAGGGCACAGATATATTATTTTAAGGGAACAATGGCATATATAATAGCTATCACTTCTAAAGATGACTAAAGAATGCTAGAAACTCCTGCACAACATAAAGTAGTCCTGCATTATGCTTATTTTCACAACAAGGTTCAACATGCCTGTTTCATGCTCATAATTCCCTGATGGATTTCAAAGATTTGGAAAACACCTGAACTCTGTTTAGAAAGGTAAATATGTACATCTACAACTTGTTCCCACATTTCAATGTATTTACTTCCACAATAGTTTCTCTCATCTAATTCTAAACATGAAATTATTGTTTAAACCACACAACAGATGACGAATCTTTATTTTCAAGTTACCTGTAAGAAATCCAAGATATTGGTGGTGAATATCATTCGTTTACATTTCATGAAAATACTAAATAGCTACTTTCCATACTCATCCACACGTTGAACTAGGGGGATTGCACCTAACAATAGTCTCTGTATTTATCTCAAGAATAATGACTAAGTTGCAGAGAGTGATCTTTTGTTAACTATAAATCCAGGAGAGGAGTTCAAAGGTGAAAATTAACAGGCCTGCTTTCAGAATTTTTGGATAAGTTGCTATTTGTGATATATATATATATATATATATATATATATATATATAT
This sequence comes from Cricetulus griseus, assembly GCF_003668045.3. Lineage (NCBI taxonomy): Eukaryota > Metazoa > Chordata > Mammalia > Rodentia > Cricetidae > Cricetulus > Cricetulus griseus. The sequence continues at coordinate 36,531,346 of NW_023276807.1, read as the reverse complement.
ATATATGTGGTGTGTGTGTGTGTGTGTGTGTGTGTGTGTGTGTGTGTGTGTGTCCTTTTTTATGAGGTAATTTTTCCTCCAGTCTTCCATCCCTCTGCAATTCTACAAGATAAAATAAGGGCTCTGAGTAACATGTAATGTACAAAATAATGTAAGAAGTTGTTATATATAAGAGCAAAGAAATACAAGCTTTGAGATAAATGTTTCACTTAAAATTTTCCATTTTCTTTTTATTATGTCATATTTTTCTCCCAATGTTTTCTCTTCCCCTTAATTCGTTTTTCTAGACCCCATTCAGAATAGGATGCCTTCTTGTCTTTGCCTCTTTTGCTGCTTTCTTTTCTCATCCATTCGGTCTCTTAGATTGTATCTTGCTTTAATACCAATTCTAAGTATTTTTCATTTATCACATTAGTCATTTGTCCTCTGGGGGAAAGAAACATCTATTTTTACTGCCTATGAGACTGACTCATTACATTAGATAAGAGCTGGATACACACATTTAAAAAAAGGTAAATGGTAAAACTGTATTCTATTCTAATAATCCATTGCTGATATTATTTACTGATGTATTAAAATGAGACTAAACATTCAATTTGTGATATTCTCCTTAAGATATCACAAAAGACTCCTCAAGTACTTGAGCATATGTTCTTAAGCCTAAGAAATTTGTGTGTCCTTCTAAGTCATTAGTATATATCATTGCACAGGTAGACTTTAATTAGCAGGTTATCAGTTTTTAACTGTTTCCCTTCTGTGAGTGATTTATTACCCAGTTATGAATAGTTTAGCATTAAAACAAACATTTATTTTCCCTTTACTTATCAATAGTCATATAAAGTCATTCTTATTTGATCAGTGGTAACAGATTTTAAAGAAACGTTAGAGCCTCAGAATTTTAGGTTTGGAAATATGCTGTCTTAAAATACATCTTAATACATAAGATCAAAAATAAAAAAAAAAATCACACAAGTAAATAGTAATGTCACAAATGCACCATAATAGCACTGTCCTGCTTCATTACATTCCCAATGTATCTGTTTAACTTATTTTGAAATATATTAAAATAATTTTACTTTAAAAAATGCAAGTGTTAAAAGATTGGTATTTTAATGGTTTAAAAAATACCATATTAACAATTGCCTACCTTTCTGCTGTCTTGAGGGTTGTTTCTCTCCCATTTCTCTCTGTTAAACTAAATTTGATCTTGCCTAAAGGTGTGAGTATACTTATATGTGCAGGGACTTCAATAATTCATATTTTTGACATTCAGACATTATATGACCCAGTGAATATTCTTAATTAGTTGGGGAAGGAAGCATCTGTATGGATTCGCAAATTATTTTAAACATGCCTTTAAATATTTTAAATTAGAGCTTCCAATTAAAATTGTACATGTCACATTGTCTCATTTAATTCCACTGTTCTTTTTAGGAAGCAGAGCCTCAGCTGAACAAGGCTCATTGATGTGAGCGGGGCTCAATTAGTTTCTGATGTTCTGCCAAATTGCCTCATTACCTGTCATGCAAACACCACTGACACTTCTAAAGTTGAGCTCTTTGCATCTATATTATTCTCTTTAGACAAAAATAATTATTCTTTCTAGAGTAGTAAAAATAAGCAATTTGCTAATAAAGAGTAAACCAATATGTTTGTAATATAAATAATAGGAAAAAAGTGATGAGGCTTATAAATGAGTGTGTATGAACACAGATATGAATGCACACACACACATACACACACACACACACACACACACACACACACACGGATGCATTTGTATACAGGATGCTTTTCAAGTTATATACATTGTAGTTTTGCTACGATTGCTTGGTCTGCTGGGATTTCCTGTGCTTACAGTGTATTGACCATGGGAGAAGCTAAGAGTTGTTAATTCTGCATCTATTTGAATTTGAAATACACTTTACTGTAGAGCCAGGAAGCCAGGAAACTTGCAGCTAAATATTCCTCCCTGCAACAGAGGGCTTAAAATAACTTAAAGTGTACCTAGGCTACCTTCTGGAAGGTACAAACAACTCCCTTAAACAATCTTTTACCACCTATCAAAACATTGACCTCCAGATAAAGACAACTGAGGTTTTAACGCTTGAAATTCTAGTCACCCAAACTGTTTACTGCCTCTGCCCATATCCCTTCCTTGCCTGTTTCACAGTGAAATAAAGGGTGGAAAGTGAGCATCTAATTAAGTGATGGTGTTTTGGAAGTTTGTCTGTAGACATCTACTAAAGCAGAGCCCTATTTTCCTTTTCTGAATGGCTTGCAGAAAAGCATTAATAGAGGAAAACCTTGAATTGCATTAAGTATATAAAGATACTGTAACAAATTCTTGCTCTAAAGTTTCTCTTCACTAGTGGCTTTCAATCCCATTTGCACATTACAATCACCTGGAGGGTTTTTAGTACACCTCTTCTTGTCTGGGCTCTATCACACAAAAAACAAATCAAAGGCAAGGGGCTATAAGGAGACAGGAGTGTTTAGTGCAAGATCCCCTGATGATTCTGCTGCATACAGAGTCAAGAGAACCACTGGTCCATGGGTTTCCACTTTATAGGCGACAGAACATTACATCCACCAATGGAAGCACAAGACTTTCTTTTGTCCTTAAATCTGCACTTTGTTTTAAGTAAAGCTAAAAGGAATATTCTGAAAGTAAATACATTGTGGATATAATTTTATCATGCATTTAATTTTAATTACAATTTCTAGTTTAAAACTAACACTTGCATTTTCTAAGGTTTTTAATGCTGTCTGTGAAGGAATTCATTTAATACAAGTGACTAAGTATTTGTATAACCAAAATGTGAATTTTCATATCTGCCTTAGGATGAAAGGCTTCCTTTTCTTTTCTTTTATAAAATTAAATGTAAAAAAAAAAATCCACTGTTGCCTTGGTTACAAACCTTGGGTAATTATTAGGTGATTGGACCATCTGAGTTTCACTCCCACTCATTTTTTGTTGGCTTTATAATACATTCATTGTTGTTTATTAGTGTTTCTGAAAAAAATGTGAAGCAGTTGGAGTCCACAAACACAGGACAATAGGCTCACAGGATAAAGAAAATCTGCCCATATATTGAAGCATTTATGCCCTTAGCATGATTTCAGCACTTTCTGTTTAGTAGGCATACTCATCAACATGAGAAGGTTTTTGAACACAATAGAGTGACCACTAGCTTGGCTTCATTCTGTGTGGCCTGGGATGTCCTTTATTCCTCCAGACTCTGAAACAAGTGGTTGTAAAAGTGTGTCCCCAGATGTAGACTAAATGGCACATGTGTTAACATGGACACAAACCAATGCTTTTTCCTTAATTTAATCTCAGGATTTGACTTACTTTTAAATTTATAACAAGAATTAGATGTGGACTTACTAATCCTACTATTTATGAGACCAAGGAATAAAATTGAAGATAATCATTACAGTTTCCTACCTTAAAATAATTGTTCCCAAATTTGTATTTATACATCTCAGCTCCTCATCAGATTTTTGTCATATTGCAGATTGGCTTAAAGATCGAAAGTTCTGAATTCCATGAATTTATTAAATGAGTTGTTTGTTGTTCTTTTTTGTTTTTAACTCTTCAATTTATTTGAGAGATGTTGCGCTAACACCAAATTTCACTTACAAATGATTTTAGGTTACTTAATATTTAGGTCACAGGATCTATACTAGTGAATTCTTATTCTTTATTTAATGAATGTTTATTTATTTTACACCCCAACAGCAGTTTGCCCTCTCTCCTTTCCTCCCACTTCTCCCTCCCTCCCAAACTCCTCCTGCCCCATTCATCCATGCCTCCTGCTTTTCTATTCAGCAAAGGGCAGGTCTCCCGTGAATATCAACAAAACATGGCTTATCAAGTTTCAGTAAGAGTAAGGACCTCCCCTTGTATTAAGACTGGGCATGGCAACACAGTGAGGAATAGGGTTACACTACCCAGTTAAGAATCAGAAATAGCTCCTGCTGCCACTATTAGGAGTCCTAGGAGAAGACCAAGCTACACAACTGTGACATATGTTCAGAGGGCCTAGGGCAGGCTCAGGAAGGCTCCCTGGTAGTTAGTTGGCTCAATCTTTGTGGGCCCCTAGGAGACCAGGTTAGTTGATTTTTTTTTTTTTTGAGTTTTCTTGTGGTTTCCTTGATCCTTCTGGATCCTACAATCTTTTAATCCCATTTTTTTTGCAGGATCCCCCAAACTTTGCTTAATGTTTGTCTGTGGGTCTGCTTCTGTTTCGATCTCTGTAAGGACCACAGTTAAAGAAGATCTTGGTACCTCTCATTCTCCTCTGGATATTTACTGACCCATCTCTACATTGCCATAAAAAGACCACAGAGCCAGTCTGTGTTTATCTCAATTGTGTTTAAATACTATTTGTGTGTTATGCTGACATGGGTCTTTCAAGAGTGCTTAAGTTTGACCTGTCATCCAAAAAATCCTCTTAATTCCCAAACTCAGTGGGAGAAGGTAGACAGATGATCTTTTGGGAATGACAATTCTTCATAGCAAAAGGTACCGTATGCACTGTACAGTTTTTAACAGCATCTGGAGCATGTACCTACCAAATGTGAGTTATATACTTCTTCCCATGAAACACAAAAACATCTCCACTACTTTCAAATACCAGTAATGAGGCAAAATTTCCCCTTCCCTCATTGAAAAACCACTGATCTAGTGTTTTAATGGTATCTTTTATTACTTTTAAGTTGTCACTGGAATACAGGATTTTAGTTTCATTGTCAAAGTAAATTTCTGCTTCCAACAATGAGAACTGAGGTTGTGAGTTTCAGTTTGATGTGTCTGTTTTTCTCACTATAGAGTGAGCTTCATTTTAAAAACTGGTCAGTGAATGGATAACTAACCATTATTTCTCCTATCCCTTCATTTACAGTGAGATACTTGATGCAGCTTCATCCTGTCATTTTTGCCTTTTGTGTCACTACTATGCTATAAGGCTTGGCAATTTTTATGACCTAGATATGGTATGACAGACTTTTATGACCCCCTACGGAAGACCTCACCCTCCCTGGGGAGCAGAAAAGGTATGGGATAGGTGGGGTTTTAGTTGTGGGGACAAGGAAGGACGGGGAGAGGGACCTGGGATTGACATGTAAAATATTCTTCTTTCTAATTAAAATAAAAAAAAAGAAAGTGGGATTAGAAGTTACAGCATCAGATTTCTAGGTGACTTCAGATCGGTGATGTATTGGCTATTGAGATTATTTTTTTCTTTTTTAAGTTTTTTGGATAATAGCAACAATAGTGGAAATTTTTAGAATCATAAAGATCTTTTAATAGAGATAGCTCTATTTTATATGTTGAGAGACAGTAATTTAGATGATTTAAATGACTTACCACTGTCTCTCATGACGTATCAATGTCAGAGCCCATATTAAACACTGCCAAGCCTTCCACCTCAGCCCATTTTTCATTTTATTACACTTTACTGTCTTTTGTAATATTGTAAAATCCATGTACAGTGCCATATGAATATAAAAGAAAAAGAAAGTGACAGAAAATCCTAATATTGCAATATTCATTACATATGTAGGCAGTTACAGGACTTTCCATGATGTTTATATTTGTCTCTATTGAAACTTTACAAACAGCTTTATGAAAATCATTCATGGTTAGAGTGCTGAATATACATTCAGAGGGCTAAGCTTGCTAAACAAGGATGTCAAAATTCTGTCCAATTACCTATTAATAATATTTGAACTGAATTTGCTTTTTGAATACGGTGAATAATGAAATAATAATGATAATGAAGCCATTGTTTTACAGAAGAGACTTACTATAATATGGTGTAATTTTCTTTTAGTATTGCTATTTTTCCTTTGCCTGCCTCTTACATGCATAGCCAACCTTCAGAGTAAAGTTTCAATTATTTATTAACAGTGGTTTTCATTTTCAGCTCTGTGCCTTCTGTTGTCTTTCTTGGGATAATTTCACTGTACCTAAGACCATTTACTCAAGCAAGCACATGATAAAAAGGGCAAGAAACACTTATGAATGTTCATTTCCTCCTCTGAACCAGTTACTTCAGGATCTCCATAGAGTTTTAGCAGTTTTATATTTGATTTGTGATTGAGTATCTCTCAGTCCCTTGGCATCAACTCCAATGCCACTTAGTTTTCAGTTAGTTTCAGCAAATTTTTGTCTCATAATTTCTTTGCCTATGATCATCTCCCCCTTTTATCTTTTCTTTTCTTTATCTCTACAGAGCCAAACATGCATTTTTATTTTATCTTAAACTCTATGCAGCTTGGCAGAATGCTTAACCAAAAACCAAGAATGCACAAGCCAGGTCACATAATAAATCCCAACAAACTAAAGGAATCAAAATCCTATATATCTTTTTAAGTTGGATATGTTTAGCTCAGTACATCTTTCTTCATTGAATTTTGCCAATATGATCACTGCACTTATTGAGAGTAATAAGTTCAATATGGCAAACATCCTTACTATATACAGTAAAAATTAATGATTCCCTAAGTACATTGAATACTATTCTAGCAGAGGTTCAAAAGTCTGCTGCACTACTAATACTTCACTGTAGGCTCAGGCACACAATGGGTATGAGTAATCCAGGTTATAGTATGGAATGATGGCACTTCCCTCAGCATAGACAACAAGTAAAACATTTTAAAATACATAGAGTCTACTGGACAGTTTGGAGATTTAGTCTTACAAATGAAATTTTATAACACGCTTCAGGAAAAAAATCTACTTGGAGAATTCCATACTTTTAGAAGAAATATTCATAAAATGATGAGTAAGAGGCTCTCTTTCTACCAAGTTAGCTGGGTAAAGCTTGTTGATTTCCATGAGGTGAATATTCCATCTTTAACCACCATGAAGATACCATGTTATACTACTCAACAGAGGAATTGGGAATAGATGTGAAAATAGACTCTGGTTGGGTAGCACGCACTCAAGATGACAAGCTATAAAGAAGACATAGAAAGAACTGAGGTAGGCTGTTCCACAGTGTAACTGCATAGGAAGTGGGCTACTATTGAAAAGGCAATGAAGCAAGATCAAATCAAAGTCTTCTCTAAGGAGGAGTCCTTCAGCTATCATTTAAAAGTTTGTTATAAGTGAAAACGACAGACACTTCTCCCAAATTTAGTCAATTTATAAGGTTTCTGTATGAGTCATAGACACAGTAAAGTTTGAGGGGCTCTGAGTTATAGAGTAACTCCATTCTAATGTAGCCAGCATTTCTGCAAGAGAATCTGTAGAAATTTTGATCTCTTTGATCTCATCAATTTGTTGGTGCTCTGGTCCAGAAATTTTTTTTGGCAATACAGTACAGAAACCAAGTGTCAAAGAAGGAGACGTGCCCTTAAAATCCTTTTCTTATGTCCAGGTGTGTGTGGCACTGCTCTGATTCAGTGAAATTCCCCCACTGAACAATTAAGAGATTAAGACTCAAATGTGTTAGGTGAGAAAATTTTCTTTTATTTATGACCCAGTGGGAAAAGAGAGGGTTCTAATGTAATGATTTCCCCCTCTGGGCTTTTTGTTCACTTTTTGTAAAGCAGCCAAAATTTCTTCACAGTCTAGAGCAGAGTGTGTGGAAACCTCAGGTAGCTGAAACTGATGTTAATGGGGTAGAGTTGATGACTATTTCTGGCTGGCATAGCAGTCCTGACAGGGTCAGCCAAGTCATGCATGGCTGCAGTAAGTGCTCTGTACCTGGCAGTAAGGAGAGAAGGGTAAGGACACAAAGGTCAATTAGTTCCTTCATTTCTGATTCCAAGAGCTGCTTCCTTCCCTAGACATCAAATTCTTTTCTTTCTTTTTTTTTTTTGTTCCATTCTGGAGCCATGACAAAATCAAGACACTCTTTCTCCTCTTTTGTATGGCCTCCTTTCTTCTTACACAGAGACTATTTACACTACCGAAATGGCCCAAGTAATAGATCTTCTGTCATGCTATTATCCAACAATAACTTATATCCACCAAGAGACAAAGTTTTAATTGTTGAAAAGAGTGCATTTGGAATTAAGGACTCTATGGTTGGAATCAAGACAACTGTAGGTTAGTGTAGTTTGGAATCTTTTCTTTTCTTTTTTTTTCTTTCTTTCTTTCTTTCTTTCTTTCTTTTTTTTTTTTTTTTTTGGTTTTTCGAGACAGGGTTTCTCTGTGAAGCTTTGGAGCCTATCCTGGCACTCGCTCTGGAGACCAGGCTGGCCTCGAACTCACAGAGCTCTGCCTGCCTCTGCCTCCCGAATGCTGGGATTAAAGACATGCCCCACCAAAGCCCGGCTAAAATATCTCTTACCTCCCCGTTGGGGAATTTAACCCCGGTCTCCCGAGTGACAGGCGGGGATACTAACCACTATACTGAGTTTGGAGTCTTAACTGGATGTTTTAGGTAAAATTTAAGCTGAATTTCTTTCCTCATTATGAAATGGTACTGTTGTTTCACAGCTCAATGTCCAGGGTTTCCTGTACCAGCACTATATGCAATGAGTTAAATCCTCAGCTGCTATACAAAAACTGGATTGTTAAAAATCAGCAAGGGTTCAGGGATTTCTACTTGTCAAGTTCATGGATTCTTTCCTGTGTTGCTTTCTGTCTGTAGAATTTTGTACTGTGCTGCACTTTTTACATTAATGGGTTTCCTGTTTCACATTTTTCAGGATTGTTGGTTTGAATTCATGATCCTCTACTTCTGACAATTTTTTTCTGTTTCTAAAATACTGCTCAAGTCTCAACACTGCCACTTAATTTTTTTTTTATTTTTGCAGATTGTATCATTTTCTCAGAACCTAACAAAATGGAGATACTGTAAAACTGAAAGCAGCCACTTCTTGACTCTGTCAGGTTTTGGCAAGGAATATAAAGTCTCTGAGATTTTGACAAGAATCAATTATTTGTAAGTGTCTTATAAGTTAAGAGGTAAAATTATGGTGTTTTAATACCAGGCATGGAGTATAATAGTTATTTAGAAAACACAAATTTTCTTTTTCCTTTACTATTTTATAGCCCTTATTCTAATTAACTTCTTGGCTGTCTTACAAATATATGCTAACATCATACTGAGCCTGTGTTCAAATTTCGGTTCTATTATGATCCTCTTTGACACATAGTTATACCACATTTAACCATGGGCTGTTGTTATCATGACAAATATCTCCATGTTGGTATCATTTTACCAACTACTATGTATTGCTTTTATAAATGCATTATCTTTTTTTCATTCAAGTCTCATGAAGTACTATGGTTTTGGGAAAATAATAGTTGAGAACATTTCTTCTGAATGACAGCATTTGGGACGAATATATAAAAATAGATGATTTTCAAAGGAAAACATTTCAACAGATACAGAAAAATATCAAAATACAAAATTGTTTAATATTTTTATTTTGTGCACTGCAATATGAAGCTTCTCTTCAAATCAAACCTACCAAATTAGCAAAGAATAGTTCTAGTGATTCCTAAATGGGAATTTTTAATTAGACACAATGTTCCAATGTACCTCTAATAACAAAGTCCAACATGTTTGACTATGTAATTATTTGATGGTTCTGCATTAATGAAAATTCAACTTGCATGCACAGGTAAACACATGCCTGAATCTGTGTGTGTGAATGTGTATTTGTGAATGTGTGTGTGTGTGAATGTGTGTGTGTGTGTGAATGTGTGTGTGTGTGTGTGTGTGTGTGTGTGTGTGTGAATATGTGTGTGTGTGTGTGTGTGTGTGTGTGTGTGTGTGTGTGTGTATAAGCAGTCTGTCACATGATTCTTCATAAAAAGTCAAGAGTGTGCATATGACTCTGAACTTGCAGTTCTCAGGAGACACAGAGTGCTTGGAGCTTGAATTTGAGAGTGTGAGAAGAAACTAAAGGACTCATAATTATATCTATGCACTCTTGGCCCCAATAAAATATCACTCCAGGAAGTCTAACATGTACTGAGACTATCCAAAAAATAAAAGTTTTTTTTATGCACTAACAAAATTCACATGACAGTGTCTAAGACTCAAATCATGAAGAAAAAAAATAGTAGTATTTCATTTGGTAGAAGACTGTGTCAATTTTCGGTAGTGGTTGACATGAGGCGCTGGCACATGGCTCCCTTCACTTCATACAGAAGGCAGATGGAATAAGAGGCCATTGTAAAGTTGATAATGCAGTTGCATGGGTCATAGTAGTCCAGATTCTAAGAGGAGACATGGTTTCCTGGCAGTTGAGCTTTGGGGATAAAGATGACATAGTGTTTGCCTATCACCTTTTGGTTACTGTGAGACTGATTGGTCAGAAAACAACACATTTCTTCTCATTGTTTTCCACTTCCATTGTGCTTAGCTTTAGAAGGCCAAGTTCTCTCTTGTATTTGACACTGAAACTGTCTCATAAAAATATAACTAGGAGAAGAAATGTAGGAGCCTTGCAGAAGTCTTTGTTTGTTTGTTTGTTTGTAGAGGTTAAAAACGCCTATTTTGGTTGGAATGTAAAATGAAATAATACAAAAAAAATGAATGTCTATGGTGAAAAAGGACAGTGTGTTGTAGATATCTACAAAAATACTTTTATGTAAAAAAGTCTATTTTGACTCATCCATTGTAAAGGTGTGAAGTGAAGGGAACAGACTTTCTTAGGCAGGCTGCTAGAAAAGTATTTCATAATCAAAATGTTAAGAGGATAGTACTAAACACCCCTTTGGAATGTGATATAGTTAAATTAAAGTACAAATAAATATTAATAATAGATAATGCTCACATTTAATATGTTAAAAATTCAATGAAGACATTAAAAAACCAAAGCAAGGGTTGGGAGATGGTTTGTTTGGAAATCTGTCTTGCCTTGCCAACAAGAGGACTAGAGTGTGAGCCCCAGAAGCCATATTTAATTGGTGAAAGTATGCAGAATGAAAGAAAGGTAAAAAATCTAAATGCTTCTAGTTCCTGAGCTCCTCGTGACAGAGATAAATATATTGCCAGACTTGCCAGCCTAATCTATGTAGTGAGTTTGAGTCCAGGTGCAGTGGGGGACACAGTAACAAACAGTGACAAAGAATGACAGAGAGAGAGAGAGAGAGAGAGAGAGAGAGAGAGAGAGAGAGAGAGAGAGAGAGATCTTGGGAAATACTTAGTCACACTGTGAACCCTGTTTGCATTTGCATTAATTAAATAAAATTAACCTTGGTTCAGCAGGCTGGGTTACCAGCAAGTTGACAGAAAGTAATCATATAGCCTCTTCAGAGGGCATCCAGGGTAGAAAGAGAAGAGATGCCAGGGAGAGGCCAGGGGCCTGAGTCCAGACACAGAGCAAGCAGTGAAAGTATACAGAATGAAAAAGAAGGTAAAAATCTTGAGGCAAAATGTAGATGAATAGAAATAGGTTAAATTAAGTTAAAAGGGCTAGTGGGACAAGTCTAAGCTTAGGCCAAGCATTCATAGTTAATAATAATCTTCATGTCTTTATTAGGGTGCTTATAGCATGATAAATAAAAGACCTAGAGACTGATATTGGGGTTCAAGCTTCAAACTGAAGATCAGAGAAGCAAAGCAGCCCAGCCACTAGTTCTTACCTCTACCTCAACTCACGCCAAAGGGGTGATCCTCAAAGTGCTCCTGACTTCACTGCTCCTCAGATTCACTCAGACAGCTATGCTGTCCTCAACATGGCTAGAGACTAACTCTCAGACTGAATGCCAGCTCTGAGATCCTACTCCTGTCCTATATACCTTCCTAGTGCTGGGATTAAAGGCATGTAATCCCAGGTGCTGAGATCACATTTGTTTAAACTGTTTCTTTTAGGACTGGGTCAATTTCACCTAGTCAGTGTGACCTTGAACTGTCAGAGATCGGCTACCTCTTAATCCTAAATCCTGTGATTAAAGATGTATACCACTGTCGCCTGATCTCTATAGCTTAAGGCTGGCTTTTCTTTCTGAATCTACAGGCAAGCTTTAATAAGTCCTAAATAATATATCATCACAGGAGCTTATTGGTGGCCCAAAGAAAATGCCAACTATGGACACAGAGACCAAAAGACAGAGACACAGACAGACACAGATGGGGGGGGGGATCCTGTCTCTCCTTTCTCAAGGGAAAGGAGAGTAGGTCCTGAGAAATGACACCCAAGCTTATCTGTCCCTTGAGAACCACATACACAAGCTTGTGCAATACATGCATGCACGCACGCACACACAATAGTTAAAAGTAAACACAGAAGTCTGCCTCTTACTAATGTCACCACCTTATATAACAGCACATTTTTTTGGTACTACAAAGTTCAAAAAACTACAAGAGAGTAAAGTAAAGGTGCTTTCATGAAGTTATTTCACTTCACAACAGCCTTCTTCGGTTCATCCTTATTCTTGACATGTTCCCACACAGGTCTATGCACTAGCTTCTCCGAACCTCTACTTCAATCAGATGCAGCTGGGATTTTGAGCCTCGCTGAGCATGAGAGAAATCACTCTTCTGAGGACTGTCTGCTCGCTACCTCAGAGCCCAAGAACTATTCCTACAAGAGGGAAAACTGTCTAATGGTGCCCCTGTGAGTGTGCACTTCTGAGGTTGCTGGAGTAGAAAACACAGCATTTTTTTTTTTTTTTGGTGGATAGCAATTGCATCAACTCTATCACAAAAATAAAATAAAAGAGCCACCCCTCTCTCAGCCCAAGGACAGGGAATGGCACAGAGAAGCAGGGAAGGTGGGGAGGATGTAGGGGTCAAAGGCCAGGAAGGCATTTCCTGCTGACCATAGTTTCCAAATTATCACTGCCTGCCTAGTGCAAGGTGGTTGTTTATAGTTTCTTAATAGATCATGATAAAGCCTAGGCAATAAAATATATTTTTAAATTGTACTTGTAAAAGGAACTAAAACACTAAAAAGTGAGAATGTAGACACATTTAAAACATGCACATTGTCTGCTTTAGCACAACACATCTCTGAGCACACTCAATGTAATAATATAGACAATCCTGCCTTCTGGGGGTAGTTCAAATGCTTTGTGACGATGTTTTTCTTTTTTGGCTCTATATTTGTGCAGACGACAATTCACCCAGGGCCAAGCATCGTATCTCTTATGCATCATTGATCCCTGCAAATGTAGTTTTTGGACTTTAGATGGATGCAAACTTCTCTGAAGTCATCTAAGTAACATGGGAAGTCATTAGAATCACACACAGGCAGCTCAGACCTAAATGGTTTACATTACTTCTGTCCGAATTTGCCAGCCCCACTGTTTTATGGCTCGAGGCATAGAAATAGCTGTCCACAGCACACCCACTTTTAGTGCCCTTCAGACACATTCTCATCAAAGTAAATGAACATGGGGCCAGGGTGAGGTGCTGTGACTAGGATCAACTCTTCATGGGTTCATGCACATGCTACTTGAGTGATTTTGTAGGCTGTACTTTCACAACCAGAAAAGCATACCCTGACTGTTCTAATCCCCATTTCTAGATGTGCAGCTGTGTAGGAGGGCATGCTAGGCCTCTCTGCTTCTCCAGAGAGAACAGCTCATTCCCTGGAGCTGTTTCTGAAGAAAACCAAGATCTAAAAGTGGACGGCTTCTGTCCTGGTACCCCTTTGCATTGCCTTTAATTTTCTGATATTAACCTAATGCATTGATTAACCAGTGGACCTTATATGCTAATACACACACACACACACACACACACACACACACACACACACACACACACACAGAGAGAGAGAGAGAGAGAGAGAGAGAGAGAGGATACAGAAAGAGAAAGGGAGAGAGACATACACAGACTCACTTACTCACATATTTGTGTCAAACATGTACAGTGATTTATAGTGACTGTACAGAGATGTACAGAGATTAGGTTTCACATACATTGTGTTGCTTCCAAAAGTTGCCTGCTTATAGTGACAAACCAAATAGTGACCCATAGAAAAGCAAATGCCATTCGAATTCAAATGACTGTGATGGCTATGAATGAACTAGAATCCAATAAACTACAGAACACTGTAGAGATTTGGTCCTTCAGCTGTTGCTGAATGCTGTCCCTTGTTTGACATACCTCCCAGTGATGTGAGAAATGAAACAACATAACCTCTCAGTGAAGGGTGCAGGCAAGTCCAAAGCAACTGTGGATATCCTGAGAAATTGAAGAGAATGATTTTGAGGACATTAAATAAGGCAATATGGCTGGTCAAATAGCCAATGGGAGTGAGTGAAATCAAGACTTCAGTAGGTAGGACCTGTGAGATGGCTCGAAGAGGAAACTCTTCTGCTGCCAAGCAACCAAGCTTGATGATCTGAATCCAAATGCTAGTGATCCCATGGTGGAGGTGAAAGACCCCCGAAGAGGCACTTTCGTAGAGGGAGACCCACACACCCAGGAATCAGCGAGGCCACGAACTGGATGCAAAAAACAAGAGGCTTTATTGGAGACGCGGGTACCCGGGGCGACTTAGCTTCTGTGTGGCTAAGCGCCCCGAGCCAAGGGAAAGGGGTCCTTATATAGGGAAAAAGGCGCAAGCTAGGAGCAGGGATTCGATTGGATAATTCTAATGAGGCATTATACAGAGCTATTCCCATTGGTCAATGTATATGAGGCGCTATACAGGGTTATTCAAATGAGGCAAAGTACAGAGTTATTCAAATGAGGTGAAACACAGAGTCTTTCAAATGAGGCGAAATACAGAATCATTTCCATTGGATGGTTCAAATGAGACACAGAGCCATTCCAGATCAGCATATTCTCAAGGTCTGGTGTCTGGTACAGCAGACTCAATTCCCCCCCCTTTCCTGATGGCTGACCTTGGGGGCGGAGACCTTGGGACGGAGTGTTTCTCTTCGGGCGGGGCGGGGGCTCAGGGGCAGGGCTCCAGGCCGGCTCACTCGGTGTTTGTTCTCGTGCTGACCCACCTGGTGCTCGCCCTCGTGCCGGCCCACCCGGTGCTCATTCTCGGGCTGGCCCACCTGGTGCTCATTCTCGGGCCGGCCCCACCCGGTGCTTGTTCTCGGGCCGGGCGGGGAAAGGCCACCGGGGGTGGGGATCGGGGAAGCCGCCGACAGGAGGAAGAGGAGACAAACTTGAGAAAGAAAGGGCTAAGGGACAGGGGTCTTTCAGAGGGAGACAACTACTTTCCCCAAGATGTCATATGATCTCCACACATATGTTTAGCAAGGTAATAACACACTTCCCACATAATACACAAGTAAAAAAAAAAGAAAAAAAGAAGAAAGAAAACTAAATTTGATATTCATAGTATTCAGAAAACCAGGAGTATAATGAGCTCGACATAGTTCAAGTTCTACTCTGAGTGATATGTGATTATATAACACCTTAAATACACACAAAACCAAACAAGCAAAGCTACAAGCAAATATTAACAAAAGGGAGAAAAGCTGAAAAAATAATACAGTAAGTTCTTAAAGAACTGAGGAAGCCTTTGCATTTGGCCCATCCTAATCTTGAATGGACAATTACTGGATGCTTGTGGATACATAATATATGCTTAGGAATGCCACACACCATTCATGGAAGAGAAACTCACTGTTGCACTGATTTTCAAACCAGGCATGTATGCATTGAAGTTATCTGCTATAACCTGAAATCTGGTACCATCACTATAAATCCATGCTTTAATCCTTTTTCTAAACATAAATCCAGTTTATTAAGTTTGATATTATACAGGTAACCCATGAGAGAAGACAACTATTTACTGAAACTAATATATTTGGAAGATTTTCTGTTGTATTTCTGGGTAGGCAGTTAGTATGTGAGGAAATCTTCATTTTACTGTTGCCAGGTACACTGATGAAGAAAGATGCTGCTGTTTTTGTTTGTTGTTTGTTTTGTTTTGTTTTTATAAGCATCTGCTACATTTAACTACCCTTCTGATGGCCATTTTGTCCAACAGTTTAATAAAAATTAGAGTAAACTTAGTTTTAAAATTCATTTTATTTTATTTATTATCTTTAAAATTTTTTCCTATTTCAAGACAGGGTTTCTTTGTGTAACAGCCTTGCCATCCTGGGACTCACTCTGTAGATCAAGCTGGACTTGAACTCACACAGATCTGGCTGCCTCTGCTTCAGGGGTGCTGGAATTAAGGACATGAGCCACCATGATGCAGATAAATTTTGATGAAATGAAAGAGGTATGTATTTACTCCATATTCTGAAAATAATTCATTATGAGTATCTATTAAAAATGTCAAGAGATTTCAGTGCTTATTTTTATTGTGAGTATGTATACACATTAAAAAAGATTCCTGCATTAAGCTATGGTGTGTACTTTAAGATTATTCAATTACTGGATTAGGAAGTACTGATATTCAAAATAATTACATTTACTTACTCATCTGCATTATGTTTTTTTTTTTTTTTAGTGGAGTCATCACCATAAGAGAAACATGAACCGAATTTGCCATTTTAAATTCACTTATACAGAAAGCTTTTTGAGTACTTAATGCCATATTATTAATTTCTTTCATTTAAAGACATTTCCACTAGTTTATTTCATGTGTCTACTTTACAAATAGAAGTGTTCAAAATGTTTCAAATCTTACTTAACAGATTTTCTTCCCAGAGATGGGAACAGTTCAAAACACCATTGAAGAAATCCCTCTTTGGCTATGTGGGAAGCATAAATATATCCAATTTGTTTTGTTTTTAATATATCTACGTGTATGTAAAATAAACCCTTGACAATTTAAACACAAAAAGGATGAAATACATTCTTTACTTAGTAGCAAACTGGTTTTTAGTCAATGAGAACATTTCTATGGCTTAGCAATGTGTGTGTGCATGTGTATGTGTATATATGGCATGCATAGGTCTATTCAAATGTAGATGGTTGCCTTTGTGCATATATGCTCATGTACATGTGGAAACCCAAAAGTTGACATTGATTATCTTCCTCAATCTCTCCTCACATTATTCATTGAGGCAAGGTCTCTCAGTGAATCCAGAACTCACAAATTCTGACTAGTCTAGTTAGCCATCTTACTCCTAGTCTCTGCTCCTAGGCTCTGGAAATACAGATAATTACCAAGCAAGCTTTTTAATTTACATTGGTTCTGCAAATCTGAATTCCAGTCCTCATACTTGTGAGGCAAGCAATTTATCCACCTAGGCAACAGCAGCCAAAAGGAATATTTACATCTTTGAAATATCATCTTAATCACAACACCAAAAAACTACAATAAGTTAATTTCTATTAAAAGTATGGCTTTCTGTCTAATTAAACAAATGTAATATATTGTATGATCTCTAAAGGTGTGCAAGGGTGGAAAGCTCTTTTAAAACATATTCTGGGATTGAAATGTAAAATAAGATTGTTTTTAATTTAAATAAAAATCAGTTTGAAAAAATACATATTCTGTATTTAGATACAAATATTTTAACTCCATTGGAATGTGAATGTTATATATGAGGGTATTTTTGCAGGCTGCATTCTGTACTTTAAGGTATTCAAATAATGCTTACTGTTTAAAATAAGAATGATCATTTATTTGGAAAAAATCTATATTAATATATAATGTCACAATTTAAATTAATGGGCTTTATAATGTAACTGCTCATTTACTAAATTATGAATGAGTTTATATCCACCGATATGGCTCATGGCCTGTTTATAAAGGGTGGAAGCCAGCACTGTAGGAAAAGAGGATTACTAAACAGATTGCCTTGGGGAAAAGATATTTTAATAGTTTGGGTTTGCTAGCCATCCTAATTATGGAAGGGTGCCTATATATCACACAATATGATATTAAACACATTTCTAAAATTATTGCTTAGCTGTTTGACAGATAATAAGCAGCAAACTGTGTGTGTGTGTGTGTGTGTGTGTGTGTGTGTGTGTGTGTGTGTGTGTGTGTGTGTTTGAAAGACTCATCCAAACTCTACTTCTAATGCAGGAATGAGCACTGAATCTCCTTCTACACATCACCCTCTTCCGAGAAATACAGGAAGAATTGTGAGATTTAAAGAATGTTTCACTATAAGGAATTTGTGATATTCTGTCTGTTTATCGTGCCTCTGTCCTCAAAGTAGATGTGAAACATTCTACTTGTTTGTGTCAGCTCTCAGAGTTAGAACTTTCTCCAGATGGAGAAGCCACACTGATGATTTTTCTGTATTCCTTTGAATATATTGATTACAAATCATTTTTAAAGTCCATAACTCACTACAGCATATGCTCATGAGGTCAGGAATCATATGAATTTAATTGATAATTATATGTATACATGTTACAAACTAGGAACACACCAACCAATTCTCAGATGAATTTCTTGATAACGAATATTCTGCAATAAGAACTATTTGGTGCTTAGTATTTGTTCCAGCAGGTTTCTTCAGGTAGGTTAAGGTAGCTGGGCTATAGCAAAAATTGGATTTTGCTAAGAGATAATCAGAAGGATGAGACAGGTTACAAGACAAGAGGAGGTGGCAGAGGTGTGGATGAGGTCATTGCTACAGGAACCCAGAATCTCCAGATACAACTCCCAAAGTTAACATATTTTTCCCAACCTGTGATATTTTGAGAGCAAAATCACATTCTCTTCATTTCATTTAATTATTTATTTTTTGACAGCAGTCTTCCACAGTTTCAGGCTAGTTTTGCAAAATGTTGCTTATAAATTGACTGTGCTTTCAAAAGTCTCATAATCTCTAGATTATCCAGTCAGTTAAATGCTTGCTTCCATTTTTGCATTACTTAAGCACAACAATAAATAGGAATTACACTGACCCTGTTACTCTAGTAATTCATAGAGTTAGAATTTGCTAAAATTGCTGGCTGTTAATTCTGTCTGTTGAACTGTTGAAATATCAGAACTCACTTTAAATACTTTTCCTTTGCAGAAGAGCTCAACAGTGAATTCCTAAATCCCTCAGCCAAATTGTTTCTTTCTTCCAGACATGAACCCTACCTACTTCATTCTAATTGGTCGTGTTTCTTTTCATGGTTGGCACTCTTTGTGGTTCCCTGACTCATACAGATTATGTGAGAAGAAAATATAATGGCTTCAAACTTGTTGAGAGGAGAAAAAAACAAAACAGGTAGAAAACATTAAATACAAAGTTAATTAGAAAATACTTCAGGAACAGACTATCACTTACTGGTGGTGTGGGCATCTTCAAAGAGGCTTGGGAGATGGAGAGATTCCCTTTGAACAGGGAAGTGAAACAACAGTCAAATGTAAATTTCATTTTCATAATTATTTTCACTTAAACAGTCACTTTAAGGTATGTCATTTGCATAACAAATAGTAAGCATAAAATTCTACCAATTATGTGTAAATGAAAGAAAGGTGAATCCTATAAAACACTAAGGGGGTCAGCCAAGAGCTGCTTCCTTATTTAAGTTATTGTCTTGGCCTTCACTTCAGGGCACATAGCATGCACAGGCTGCTCTGCCCTGCAGCTCTGTTCCAATTTCCATCCACTTAGTCTCTATGGCTAGCTGATATGCACTACTGATTAAGGAAGGGAAGTAAATTTGCTACAAGATTCCTAGGAAGGAAGACATTTTTAAAGAATTATACCATATATCCTGAAAACTTTCTTACCATTATTGCAGATCTATCCTGTTTATTTCTTTCCACAACAGTTTTTAAAAATAAACTTATCATTTCTCTGTGAGACGTGGAGACTTGTTAGATTTTAGAATTCATTTTTGCATTAAAAACTACTTGGGAGATATACTTTATAAACAAGATTTGGAGTGGAAATCATAATTCATGGCCAACATTTTGAGTGTTGTATCATGTGAAAATGTCAAAAGATTTACAGTGAGGCTTGCACTTTAAATCAAAATCTCCAACACAGCAATCCAAAACAAGATTTTAGAAAATCATATCTCTTCTTTGGGATATCTTGGCCTGGAGACTGTGGGCAGGTCAACTTTCCCCTGTGAACCAAGAAATCCAGAGTCTGCTACATCATTGTGCTAATCCTGCCCTCACTCAATGGAGAGGTGAGCATGGGCCCCTGCCCAAGCCTGACTTAGTTTGCCCTCTGTGGGATGTCCTGGCCTTGGGACTGCAGGCAGGTGGACTCCCCCAGGGGAATCAAACCATCCAGAGTCTACTGATATCCAGGTGCTAGTTCCACCTCCACCCACCAGGAAAGGGAGTGTCTCAGACTCAACTGCACACATCATGAGACCCATCGGAGTACTGGACCTGCTTGAACCCACCGGAAGAGAACCTTGGACTTGTACCCACCAGGAGAGGAAGAAATCCCACCTGCACCCATTGGAAGAAGGAATGAGAAGACAACAATATAAAAACATATTCAACAATAGGAAATATGATGCCACTAGAGTCTAGGGACTCTATACCAGCAAGACCTGAACATCCCAACACAGATGAAACAGAAGAGAACAAACTTTAAAACAACTTTTGAAAATGATGGAGACTCTAAAAGAGGAAATGAAAAAATTCTTTAAAGAAATGGAAGAAAAAAGGAATAAAAAATTCAAGAAATGGAGGAATAAAAACAAACCAAAAATTGCAAGAAACAATTCAACAGTGCAAGGTTTGAAAGCTGAAATAGAGACAATAAAAAAGAAAAAAAAAGCACATGCTGAAGGAATGCTGGAATTAGAAAAGTTGGTAAAGCATCAGGAACTACATGGTTCAAAGGCTTGGCCACCAACCACCTAGCTACTGAGATGCTTCTGTAATGCAAAGGAAATAGTCAACAAGTCAAAGCAGCAGCCCACAGAATGGGAAAAGATCTTCGCCAACCTCACACCTGACAGAGGGCTGATTTCCAAAATACACAAAGAACTCAAGTGGTTAGTCACAAAAAACACCAAATAATCCAATTAAAAACTGGGGTACAGAACTAAATAGAGAATTCTCAATAGGGAATATAAAATGGGTGAAAGACACTTAAGAAAGTATTCAACATCCTTAGCCATCAGGGAAATGGCTAAATCAAAACAACTCTTAAATATCCATCTCACTCCTGTCAGAATTGGTAAAATAAAAAAAAAATGATAAGTTATGCTGGAGAGGATGTGGAGAAAGGGGAACACTTCTCCACTGGTGGTGGGAGTGCAAACTTGTACAACCACTTTGGAAATCACTATGGCAGTTTCTCAGGAAAACTGGAATCAGTCTACCACAAGATCCAGCAATCCACTCTTAGGCATATACCCCAAAATGCACATTCAAACAACAAGGACATCTGTTCAACTATGTTCATAGCAGCATTATTTGTAGCAGCCAGAACCTGGAAACAAACTAGATGCTCCTCAACTGAAGAATGGATAAAGAAAACATGGTACATTTATAAGTGGAGAACTACTCAGCATCAGAAGAAACAATGGGATCTTGAAATTCACAGGCAAATGGATGGAACTCGAAGAATCAATCCTTGAGTGAGGTAACCCAGTCACAAAAATACAAACATGTTATGCACTCACCCATATATGGATTTTAGACATAGAGCAATGGATTTCCAGCCTACAATCCACAAAGCCAGAGAAGCTCAGAAACAAGGAGGACCCTAAGAGAAATATACATGCTCTCCCTTAGAAGGGGAAATGGACAAGATCTTCTGAGAATACTGGGAGTATGTGGGGAGGGAGAGGGATTGAGAAGAAAAAGAATAGGAGAAGAGGGGAAGAGGAGGACATGAGGGAGCAGGAAAATTGTGTCTGAGGTAGAATAGAGGAGAGCAAGGTAAGATGTACCATAATAGAAGGAGCTATTATAGGTTTAAAGAGATATCTGGCACTAGGGAAATAGTCAAAGATCTACAAGGATGACACCAACTAACAATCTAAGCAATAGTGGAGAGGCTAATTTAAATGCCCTTCCTCAATAATGAGATTGATGGCTACCTTATGTACCATCCTAGAGCCTTCATTCAGCAGCTGATGGAAGTAGAAGCAGACACCCACAGCTAAACACTGAGCTGAACTCCTGGAATCCAGTTGAAGAGATGGAGGAGTGATGAGCAAAGGGGTCAAGACCAAGCGAGAGACCCATAGAAACAGCTGACCTGAAGAAGGGGGAGCTTATGGACCCCAGAATGATAGCTCGGAAATCAGCATAGGACTGATCCAGACCCCCTGAAAGTTGGTGTTGGTTAGTAGGCCTGGGAAATCTAGGTGGCCTTTGGTAGTGGATTGGTATTTATCACTAGTATACAAATGGACTTTGGGAGCCCATATCCACATAGAGGGATACTCTATGAACCTAGACACCCAGAGGAGGGCCTAGGCCCTGTTCCAAATGATATGGCAGACCTTGATGTTACACCATGGAAGGCCCCATTCTCCCTAGGGAGCAGAAAGGGGATGGGATAATGGGGTTTTGGGGTAGTGGGGAGGAGGGGAGGGAGAGGGAAGTGTGATTGACATGTAAAACAAGGTTGTTTCTAATTTAAATGAAAACAGGAAAAAATAAAATATAATGATAATACATATTCAGTTCATAAAAAAGAAAATCATCTTTTTGGAGATAATATAATTACATGATTGTCCTCTTTCTTTTGCTCTCATAAACACTCCCAGATACTCCTCCTTGCTCAATCAAACCCATGGCCTCTTTTATATTAAGAGCTGTAGTCCATGTGGATGCACAGGAAGATATTAATGCAAAAGGATTTACTGAGTGATATGCTCTGCAGAATATCAGCATCAAAAAGATTCATACCCCTAATTTTAAATCTTTCACTTTTAAGTGTCATCTCTTACACCCTGTTGGCTCTACTGATAGATTTTAATCCAAACTCCAAAGTTTTACTCATAGTTATCTTTTTGGATATTTTAGTCTCAAGTATTCCTGTTTACATTTAAGAATCAGTATGCCATAAAAATCAGTCCACATATATAACTTTTTGAAGGTTATGTGGTTTGCACATGAATATAGTCACTGCATCACTTGTGCCATCAAGTCCTCTGCTTCACTTTACAAGATAATCCTCTGCATTCAGCATTGTCCTGGTAAGTTCTGCTGGCATTTGCCCTTCACTTCTCTCAAGTAGGATCATGTATTCAACTCTGTAGCCTAAGTGGATTACACAAAACTTCCAGTTGAGGAAACCAGATCACAGGATGGAAGCACTTTTGGAAGAACAATACACATCATCTGTGGTATTCCTAAGTAATGTTTCTTCCACTTATTAACCACTTTTAAAACCAACAGCAGATCATCATTATTACACATTCTGGTCCCTTTCTCATGGAAATGGAAACCATCCAATTCAGTCAATTGCAAAGGACATGAATTTCCAAAAATGGGAAGGAAGAAAGAACCACAGTGACATATTTGAAAAACATTATTTAAGCTCTTAACTCTTAACTTGATTCTCTTTTAAAATTTGTTTATTTTTATTCTATGAGGAAGTATTTTTCCTGGCTGCATATATGTGCAGCACATGTATGCCTGGTGCCTGTAGAAGTTAGAGGAAGGCACCAAAGTCAGGATTTCAGGCATTTTTTTTTAATGACCAATGGTGTTGTGTACAGAACTCACTGCCTCTGAAAACGGAATAAGTGCTTTAAACTCTTAGTTATTGCTCTAGTGCTAAGTTTCAGTGTTTGACATGTTGTTATTTAAAATGCTCCAAACAGAGTTAAAGAAGTTGTCTTTTGAACTCAAGAAGCTAGCCACCAAAACACCAAACAATGCAATTAAAAAGTTGAACTAAATAGAGTATTCTCAACAGAAGAATCTAAAATGGCTGAAAGACACTTAAAGTGCTCAACATTCTTAGCCATCAGGGAAATGCAAATCGAAACAACTCAGAGATACGCATCTTATACCAGCCAGAATGGCTACAATCAAAAACACCAATGACAGTCTATGCTAGAGAGAATGAGGATAATAGAGAACACTCCTCCATTACTGGTGGGAGTGCAAACTTGTATGATCACTTTGGAAATCAGTATGGCAGTTCCTCAGGAAAATGGGAATCAGTCTACATCAAGATCCAGCAATTCCTCTCTTGGGCATATACCCAAAGAATGCACATTCATAGAATAAAGACATATGTTCAACTATGTTCTTAGCAGCATTGTTTGTAATAGCCAGAATCTGGAAGCAACTTAGATGCCCCCCAATTGAAGAATAGGTGTAGAAAATATGGTACATTTACACAATGGAGTACTATTCAGCAGAAAAAAAAAGAATCTTGAAATTCACAGGCAAATGGATGGAACTAGAAGAATCCATCCTGAGTAAGGTAACCCAGTCACAAAAAGACAAAGATGGTATGTGCTCACTCATATATGGATTTTAGACATAGAACAAAGGATTACCAGCCTACAATTCACACTGCCAGAGGAGCTAGGAAACAAGGAAGACCCCAAGAGAAGACTGCATGGTCCCTCAAAGAAGAGGATGGATACAGGAACCACTCAGCAAATTGGGAGCACAGGGGAGGGGGGAAAGGAAGGATGTGGAAAGGGGAGAAGAGGAGAAGGGGAAGATGGAGGAAAAAAGGAAGACTGAGACAGGAGAGCAATAGAGGAGGGCAAGAAAGGAGATGCCTTGATAGAGAGAGACAGTACAGGTTTGAATAGAGGTGTAGCACAGGGGAAGTGTTAGGCAATCCACAGGAATAACCCCAAATAAGAATCAAGGCAGTGATGCAAAGGCTGCCATTGACCCCTTTCCCATATAATGAGATTGATGACTACCTTTGCTACCATTCCTAGAGTCTTCATCCAGTAGCTTATCGAAGCAGAAATAGGTACCCACAGTTAAACACTGAGACATGCTCTTGGAATCCAGTTGCTTAGAGGTAGGAGGAATGAGCAAAGGAGCCAAGACAGTCCTGGAGGAAACCCATGGAAACAGTTGACCTGACCTAGTGAGAGGACAGAGACCCTAATTGGTTGCAAAGCTGGGGAACCAGCATTGGACCAAACCCAGCCCTCAGAATGTGGGTGACAGCTAGGAGGCCAAGACAGTCTGTGGGACCTCTAACAGTGGAGCCAGTCTTTATTCCTAGAGCACAAATGGACTTAGGGAGCCCATTCCCTTTGGAGGGATACTATTGCATCCCAGATACAGGAAGGAGTGCCCGAGCCCTTCCCAAAATGATGTGATGGACTTTGACAGTCCCCCTTGTAGGGCCACAGTATCCCTGAGGAGAATGTGGGGGTGTGTTGAGAGGGGGTTTGAGGGGAACATGGGAGGATGGAAGGGTGAGGGAATGAGGGAATGGATATGTAAATAAGAGTGCTTCTAAAATAATAAAAGAAAAGAAATGGTCTAGAAGAAAGTACCATATTCTCTTTGTAGGCTACAATGATAAAATAAAATCTCAAAAATTTACAGGAGAAGCCGGGTGGGGTTGGCACACACCTTTAATCCCAGCACTCCAGAGGCAGAGGCAGGCGGATCTCTGTGACTTCGAGACCAGCCTGGTCTACGTCTACAAGAGCTAGTTCCAGGACAGCCTCTAAAGCCACAGAGAAATCCTGTTTTGAAAAACATATATATATATATATATATATATATATATAATATATATATATATATATGATGTTAATATGGAACTTATCCCTAATACACAATGAACATAAAGGAATGAAGTATGGTTTTTGATCACTTATAATATGTATATGAGAATGAATACTACAAGATTCTATTTTGATGACAGTTAAAAGAATAGATTTCAACAGCAGAGGACATTTGTGTTCTACTAGATAACCAAGATACAAACAAACAAACAAACAAAAAAATCTTGTAAGAAAGCTTTACGGAGAAAGTTCAATATATAAAGTTCCTTTTGTGCAAACTTAAGGTCCTTTGTTCAAATCTCCAGGATCCAGGTAAACCTGGTATGATAGTCTGTATTTCCAGAGTTTCTCAGGTGAGATGGAAGAAAGAGACACAGAGAATCTCCAGGAATATTTGGGACAGATGACCTAACCTGCAGTGGTGAGCAACTGCAGGCCTTGGCCAGGAATGACATCCCTGTTTGTAGTCTGAGATCCACATGTTCCTGTGTCATTCATACACAGGAATATACATACACATAGCACACACAGAGAAAATCCTTAAACTTCATAGTCTAAGAAATAGAGTCATTTGTTGGATGGAATGACAACATTTTTAATGCAACTCAAGGATGACTGTTTCTCAGTTGAAAAATCATCTTGAATATTTATTTATGAAATGTGCTCTGCATGAGAACAATAATCACATGATTAGAAATATTCATTTTGGATCTTTCTGTGATACAGATTAAAAAATTCTTGGACATGTAAGAAATGATCTGTCTTTCTTCTAGCCTTACAGGAAATTTTATTCAAATTAAAATTTTACAACAATTGCAAATATCAAAATGTATTCAAAATCTATAATCCTGTGGTCTCTCCTCTAATTAGAAATTGTTTTGTCACAGGGTCTTATTTCAACCTCTTTATATCTTCCATCTTTCATTGTTTTTCTTTCTTTTTTTCTTTTCTTTTTTTTTTGTTTTTTTTTTTATTTTTTTGTTTTCTGAGACCGGGTTCCTCTGTGTAGCTTTGGAACTTATACTGGCACTCTTTCTGTAGATCAGGCTGGCCTCCAACACACAGAGATCCACCTGCCTCTGCCTCCCCAATACTGGATTAAATGGGTGTGCCACTACCACCAGGCCCTCATTGTTTTTCATTGCTTCATTTTCCTCATATATCTGAAGTCTTCAAAGATGGCGGCCCATTTATTTGTGTTGATGGAAGTCCTTACCCTCCCTGGGGAGTAGAAAGGAGTTGAGATGGGAGGTGGAGAGGGAACTGGGACTGACATGTAAAAGAAGCTTATTTCCAAGAAGATAAATAAATAAATCTTATTTGTGTATAGTTCACATCTGATTCTCAGGACTTACATTTTTTAAAAAAATAAACTTGGTGAAATTTATTTTGATTTCTAGAATGACATCTTCATTTTGATTGGGTTTTCACCATAGGACATGACCATGTTCTTTTAAATAGATGAGCCTCTTATTGCAATTCCTACCCTAGCTTGTGATTTGCAAAGGAGGTACATAGAGGTACAACACATGATTTCAAACAATTTTGTGTAAGGAAAGTAGAGGATGGATGAAAACCCAATCTAAATCATCTCCAGTTCTGACTATCTTGCAAGCTCATGTTCTACAATTTTCCAAAGATGTATTTATTTTAATTTATTCAGCAGCATCCTGGAAACTCTTCAGTATTATTTATATTCCCATATTTAAAATAATTATTTTATTTAATGTATTCATTTTGTGTTTGTTTGTTGGGGAAAATATCCACAATCCATGTATAAATCAAAAGACATCTTGTGGGAGTTGGTTCTCACTACCATGTGAGTTTGCATGATTGACTTCAAGTCCTCAGGGTTGAGAGACAGCAACTTAACTCATTGGGTCATTTCATCAACTCCATATTTGTACATTTTTTGAAATAACAGAAAATTGGCCATTAAAAAGCAAAAAGAATATATGACATCTAAATTAAAATTTAAAATTTAATTTGAAAAGTAAACAGAAAACCCACATTAACCCAGAGTTTCTACAGTGCAATCATATTAATTCTTATGATTAAGGGCTTATATTTAAAAAATACATTTACTACTGAGCAGTATGCAAGTCTGTATGAGTGTGAGTTACACAAGTGTATTATTAAGAAGAGAAAAGAGAACAAGTACATTCACTGTACATAAGAATTTATCCTATACTGTTGATGTAGAATATTCTTTGTAGAATTCTATTTAATTAGCTATTTTACTCTTTATTACATTTTACTAGTTATATTAACTGTACTAAGAGGGCTTAAGAGATGATTCAGCAGCTAAGAGCATTACTGCTTTTCCAGAAGACCCAGGTTCAATTCCCAGCACCCAACAAGGTGGTTCATTCACATCTGTATCGCCATTTCAAGGGAAATTGGCAGGCTTTCCAGCACTGTGAAGACAATGCACACAGGTGGCACACCAACATATATGTGGAACAAAACATCTGCATACATAAAATGAAAGCAATTTTTTTGTTTTGTTTTTCCAGACAGGATTTCTCTGTGTAGCTTTGGAGCCTATCCTAGCACTCACTTTGTAGACCACCCTGACCTCAAACTCACAGAGATCTGCTTGGCTTTACCTCCGAGTACTGGGATTAAAGGCATGCACCATCCCCACCTGGCAATAAAACAAATTTTAACAAAGAATATTGCATTAAAATAATATGCAAGAGTACAAAAACTCAAAGTGAATAGACCATTTCAAATATGATTAATTTGTTGAATCATAAAGCATAGACAATTCTGCTGTATTTGTTCATATATCATAACAGAAGCTTTTGTTCATTCTGTGTCTACTTGTGAATCCTTCTCATTTTCACTTTTTATTTCTTTTCTTTATTGCTTTCTCACTGGGATGTCTGTAGCATTCTTTGTTGGATTAGGAAATTCTGTTGTCTCATTTATTTCATTCAAACTGAGGGTACATCCCAGGTTCCTATGCACACCGGTCACAGGATTTATATCACTCAATATTCCCAACTCCTACACTCTGCTTCTATTAATAGAGCTGACAATTTCATTGCCAAATAGTCTAAGAATTTTTATGTAGAGTTCCAGAGGAGCTGTTAACAGAACAGACTTTCTATACAGAGAAAAGTGGTTTTAAGTGGTCCACGATGAAATGAAGCCCACTTTAATCTAGAACTTCATTTGCAATACAAAATATGTAGATTGAATATGTTAGTCTTATAACCAAGGCAGCCTATAAGAAGTGAGTTTTTAGTGCAGCTTAATTAAGTATTCATAATTGAGCTATAGTCAGCCAGGGCTAAAATTCCCACAATGGAATATATGCATTATTTATCACATATTATGTAACTTTACTCTGCCTTTGTTAATTGTTTCTTGGTAGAGATTTCAACCTTTTAGAAGCTTTCAACATCAACTCTTGAAATTACACAATGGTCTTGCAGCTGATTCAGAGAGAATACTGTTATGAAAGAACTGAATGAGTTCAGTGAAGTTCCAGTTCTCAATAAGGCTTCCCATTGGGGAAACTCAAGGGTTTGAGCATGCCTGGCAACTTTAAATGGGAAGCAGTGATGGTATTTGTTTTCTCACTTCTTTGACAGTATGTAGTGAGATGTGTTGGCTATATAGAACAATAGGTTGGAAATGACTACTTGTTTGACACTGAATAAACACCCCATGAGGGGATAGTCCTATGATAATAAACCATATTTCTTTTTTTAAAAAAGATTTTATTTATTTATTATTCATACAACATTCTGCTTCCATGTATATCTGCACACCAGATGAGGGCACCAGATCTCACAAGGGATGGTTGTAAGCCACCATGTGGTTGCTGGGAATTGAACTCAGGACCTCTGGAAGAGCAGTCGGTACTCTTAACCTCTGAGCTATCTCTCCAGCCCCATAAAACCATATTTCAATGCAATTGGAAAGTTTTTTTTCTGAACACACACACACACACACACAAAAGAAACCTTGCTCCTAAAAATTCACTGAGGAAATGAAAACAAACATGAGGGAGCAACCACAGTATTCCTATATCACTTTTTTCTGTATTAATAAGTAATTTTATGATATTTTATAAATCTTTAAATGTATCTCTAAAGAAAGTATTTCCTTGCAATAATACAATACTATTTAAAAATGAAGATTTGAATAAGATGTATTTCAGAGGGGAGACATGATGCTTTAAATTGGCAAATAAACTTAGGTTTCAATTTCTTCCAAATATCTGAGTTTTTACCAAGGCATTCAGTTGACTAATTGCAACACAGTGATGTCAATAATAACCTAAAATGTTTGTGCTTACAATGATCTGTGCACACTGATATCTTGTAATATATTGTAATTGACTTTATATCCTATTCAGGCTGGCACTTGTTAGTTACCATAGAGATGCTCTTGGCTTTTCCAAGAGAAGTGAGTTTAATCTCTATATGTTACTTTGGTGGCATACCAATGTTATTAGAAAAGACCTAAATTAATTATGTTGGCCAAATAACATGTGACATTCTTGTGTCTAAGGAGAAAAGTTAATATTGTAAAAACAAAAATATGGGGCAGGGGAGTGACAAACCTCACAGTAGTCTGTATGGCCTGGTAAGTTTTTTCCCCTTTAAAAGAAAATTCTAAATGAGAGATAATCTTTTATTTCTCTCAATTTCAACCAAAAGCCATATCAATTTTCTCTGAATTAATTGTAGACTTTCTGCTGCAGACATTTTCACAAGGCCCAGCAATCTTCAACCTCTATGATGGATGTTTACAAAAGAAGAGGGAGGTAGAGTTAGGGAAAATGAAATTCTTAACCTGGGCTGAGGAAAGTTCATGTTTGTGTAATAAAGAACCTGCATATGGCTTCCTTGAAAATACAAAATTACTCTTAATCATGTATTTGACACATAGACAGGGTTTGCTATATGTACATTGTATTCCAGGAGATAAGATGAACCTATCTACTCTAAGTGCAGGGCTAGGAGGGCATCACTCTCAAGGAGCTCAAGAAAGAATGACAGCTACTGCCTGTCACTATGCATCTCACAACACCTGACACAGACCTCTACTACAACTGGAGAATCATAGAATCATGAACACCCATAGAGAAGTTGCTTGAGTGACAGTTCAGATGGAGAGGAGTGATTCTGGATTTGACTTATGAAGTCCAAACCTTTACTTAGCCTTCTTTCATTGCCTAGTATAGAAAAATTACAGAAAATTAAATAAATCAGCATGAAAGAAGTTACAGAGAAAATTTATTCCTTTATTTGTTCATTATACTGTTAGATGTCCTTTTGATCCTCTATGACAAGTTTCACACATAGCTAATACACCATTTTCTTGGACATGATTATTGTAGTCACTTCCTCATATTTGTTTTTGTTTCCTCCATGAGTTAACCATATGCCATAAGGCTTTCACTGCATCAATACCTAGGACTTCTCAAGTCTGTAAAACATAAATGTTGCTTATCATGGGCTGTAGTCTTCATGTCTCCTCAAATCATTGTGATAGGAACATTGCCCTTGGTAACAAATAAATATTCAGTTTTTCAGTGCTTACTCGAGTAAAGTAATAACATAACTGAGGGCATACTGTGGTTAAGTCATTAAATGATAGGCTATAAAATATGCGTTGGTGTCATGCCATTTTTCCATGCTGTATTTTGTGTTACTTAAGGTTACATGTTTGGAGCATGGGAAGGTTGATGGTTATAGTGATTCATTTCATTCCTGTAATGAAGTCATATGATTGACTAGAGTTAAAGTCTGAAATTACAGTCTGTTGTTTTATGTTTAAACTTCAAGCAGGATGATATATATAAAGAAACCTGTAACTAATACTATGAGGCATTTTTTATAAGCATGCATTTTAAAAGGAGCAATTCAGACATTTTAACAATGTGGATCTGGAATAAAACTGGATAGCCAAGAACCTTGGGTAAACACTTAGCTAATAAAATTCTTGACTGGTCCTCTAAGAGAATTTAAATAAATTCTCTCAGTTACCAAATCATAATTTACTCAATCTCCTGAGAAAGCCAATACCCAGAGAAGTGGAAATGATGAAGTTAAGCATAGTGCAAGGTCCATGCCTTCAGAAACGTCCTTTCAACTCAGGACTTCAAATCTCATGGAAAATCCAAAGGGTTTTTCTGGGTACTGCATATGCTAACAAAAATATTGACATAGGCCAAACTTTAAAATAATGTTTGTTATCTACAGCAGGTCAGAAATTTCCAGTAATTTGATCATTACTTCACACTCAGTGTCCCTGTTGTCATAAAAAATATGACTTGACTTATAAAGACATGGATAAACTGTGTGTTCTGACCCAAAGTCAAGTCATCAGAGGTGGAAACTCTTTGCCTACAGAGCTGACATTTATCTCAGTTTCTTGCATCTAAGGCTTACTACATGTATCTTTGACTTCCAACTTCAGTTGATATATGCATTTAAATACAAGAACTCTCTCATAGATCATATTATTGGTATGTCCTCAACTCTCATCCTGCATTAGAAGACATCTGATTATTTGGAAGTCCTGCTTATCATTACTTGAATTTCTTCAACTTATTAATGATGGGGACTGTACTGTGTATGTTTATCTTATTGATTGTTAAATAAAGTTCTGTTTGGCCAATGGCAACAAGTTAGACAGAACTAGGAGTCAAAGAGGATTCTGGGAAATTTGTAGATAAGTTGTGATCCAGGCAGGAAGTGACATGGCAAGGAGACTCATATCTAAGCAAGGAAAAAGGAAATGTCTCCCTTTTCCTCTTCCTCCTCCAGCAGCGCAATGTGATCCACCAGCAAGGAGGGACACCAATAAGGTGTTCGATAAGATAAGTCTTATAAAATATATAGATGTATGATAATTAGGACTGAGCTAACAGATGAGAATCCTAGTCACTGGCCAAGCAGCATTGTACCTAATATGTCTCTGTATTATTTTGTCCATCCATGCAGCGGGCAGAACTCGGGTGGCTGGCAGAGACCACCCACATGGCGGTAAGGCTCGGGCGGCTTTTGGCAGAAAGATTTATCATAACATATTAATATTTTTATAATGATTTTTTTTGTATGAGGCATCCAGTAATAAACAATGCTCTCCATAGCTTGAATACAGATATGTAGCCAGTCAAGGGCAATTAACCAATGCCTTAGCTCACTAGTACATCACCAACCTTGCTGTATGTTACAATAAACTTTGAATTTAGAACTCTTGAAAATAGTACTTAGCTCTGGATCTCTACATCTGCCTCCATCAGTTACTATGATGTCAATTAAGGTAGTCATCAATCTGATTATAGGAGAAGGCCAGTTAGGTCATCCTCTCCAATAATACTTAGAGTCTTAGCTGGGGTCATCCTTCTTTATTCCTGATAATTTCCCTAGTGTTAGATTTCTCACTAACCGAGTAGTAGCTCCCTCTATCAAGATATCTCTTTACTTACTCTCCCTCTCTGTATTTCTCCCAACTCAAACATCTAGCTCCTTCCTGTTCTCTCCCTCTCCTCATTCTTTCCACCCTCCCCCACCCCACCCAACACCCTTGATATGCTGTGGAGAACTTGTCTATTTTCCCTTCCCAGGGGATCCATGAAGGTCTCTCTTAGGGTCCTCCTTGCTATGTATCTAAGGCTATAGACTATAGGCTAAATTGAAGAAGATATCAGAAAATGGGAAGATCTCTCATGTTCTGGAATAGGTAGGATCAATATATAATAAAAATGGCAATCTAACAAAAATGCAGGATACTGATTCAATGATTCAATGCAATCCCCATCAAAATCTTAGCATAATTCTTCACAGACCTTGAAAGAAGAATACTCAACTTCATATGGAAAAAAAACCAGGATAGCCAAAACAAACCTATACAATAAAGGATGTATCACCATCCTTGACTTCAAGCTCTATTATAGAGCTATAGTTCTGAAAACAGCCGCGTATTGGCACAAAAAAAGGAAGGTGGATAGATGGAATCAAATTGAAGACCCTGATGTTAATCCATAAACCTATGAACAGTCAATTTTTGACAAAGAAGATAAAAATTAAACAATAGAACAAAAAGTATCTTCAACAAATGGTGCTGGCATAATTGGATGTTGAAATGCAGAAGAATGCAAATAGATCCATATCTATCTCCATACACAGAACTCAAGTTCAAATGGGTCAACCACTTCAACATAAAAAAAAAAAACCCAGCCACATTGAACCTCAAAGAGGAGAAAGAGGGAAGTGGCCTTGAACACACTGGCACAGGAGACCATTTCCTAAATATAACACCAGTAACATAGACACTGAGAGCAACAATCAATAAATGATACCTACTGAAATCGAGAAGCTTCTGTAAGACAAAGTCAACAAGACAAAATGGCAGCCTACACAATGGGAAAAGATCTTAATTAACCCCACATCTGACAGAGGGTTGATCTCCAAAATATTCGAAGAACTCAGGAAACTAGACATTAAAATACCAAATAATTTAACTTAAAAATGGAGTACAGATCTAAACAGAATTCTCAACAGAGGAAACTCAGATAACCTAAGAACACTTAAGGAATTGCTCAGCATCCTTAACCATCCAGGAAATGCAAATCAAAACAACTCCAAGTTACCATCTTACATCTGTCAGAATGGCAAAGATCAAAAACACCGATGGCAGCTTATGCTGGAGAGGATGTGGAGTAAGTGGAACACTTCTCCATTGATGGTGGTAGTGCAAACATCTATAGCCACTTTAAAAATCAATATAGCAGTTTCTTTTTTCTTTTTGTCTTTAGTATGAGAATTGGTCTTTAATCAGAACAGCTGAGGGATACAAGTTGTCTGTGTTGCCTCCCCACCCCACTCCACCCAGAGGGCATAGTGGAAACTATGGGCACATGGTACAGTGTGCTTGGGGATTTCAGAAGACAGAAAAGGAAACTCTTGAGATAGAAGAGATAGAAGACAGACCATCTGTAGTTGTATTCCAACTGGGAACCAATCTACCTCAAGATCAAGAGATACCACTTTTGGGCATATACCCAAAGGATGCACACTCATACCACAAGGACATTTGCTCAACTATGTTCATAGCAGTATTATTCTTAATAGTCACAAACTGTAATAGCGAAGAGCTGCAACATTGTGAACATGTTCTAAAGTTCTGAACTATATATTTTACTACGGTGAATTTTATGTTAATTTAATGTTATGTTTTACAACTAAATTTGGTAAAAATAAATAAACTTTAATTTATGTTTATTGTTAACTGTTTTTTATTTTTATTTTGAGACAATGTCATGTTATGGTTGCATTGCTGTTCTAGTACTTGCTATGTAGTGCAGATGAGTCTTGAACTTGTGGCAATCTTCTGCCTCAGGCTCCTGTAATATTGGTTATAGGTAGTTCACTATATATAGTCTTATATTTATTTTTAAACTTACCCCTATTGATTTTTCTATTTTATCATTTGTAAATTACATAACATATTTTTATAAAATATGCTTGCAGAATTTATAAATTAACGAGGGTCTCATGCTTTAAATAATTTACCAAAAATTTGACAATTATGATTGATTTTTGTACTGATACTGAGGCCAAATTAACCAGTTCTTAGACAGGCCATGAAATCTAACTAGCATTTCTAATAATAACATAGTAACCACTGTAAATAAATCATTCAATGCATTATAACTTGCAAATAAGCTATTGTTATTATCCAGTGTAGGAATTAAGGCCTGGGTTTGATGGATGGCACAATATCTGTTTCCTGTTATCTCCTATCAGTTTGACCTGCTACTATCTACTTGTGGGTGGGACCTATAACCTCCATCTCCCTGGTAATTCATACATTATTTCCAAAGGGCTTGAAAGAAAAACAATCATATACTTCTTTAGAAAGTGAACTGTAGAATGATTGTATCTCGTTGCTCTACAGCACCTTGCAGTTTACAAAGCATTTCCATGGCCATTATCTCTTATAATGCATTGCTCACAAGCCTCTGGCTTCCTGTGAATTCTATTATTCCAATCTCACAATGGCAACTTTCCAGCACTATACTTTTCATAAGCCTTGTTGGGTTTTATTCTATCTTGCCTTTCTCTGTTGATTTTACATTCCTTAGGGGTTATGACTCTCCTCTCTAATCTTAAAAAATGATCTCCCCTCTTCCTGTCACTGAACCCAGGCTGGTACACAGTCAGTCTATACTGGTTGATGGTTTTCTCTCAATCTAACTCCTCTCTGTTGGGAAAGCCTAACTCTCCTGTGTCTTTGATAGAACTTTCTTTCTTTAATTCAATGGTGTCCACAGCCCAATAAAGATTTTTCTGACTTTTTTTTTACCTCATTCTCCAATTGTTTGTTTGTGATTTACATTTTCTGAAGTAAATAATTGCTTCTTAAAACTATTTTACTAACTATACATAGATTATTCACAGCTCATATTCAGCCTTTCTGAAAACATGTATCCCTGTTGTGAGGGTATAGTTACTGTCAGTAGCTATTTGGAGAAGTATTTGCTTACAATTTGTATTGTAGTAAAATTCTATCTTGCAATAGTTTTCCATTTGAACATTTTTTATTAATTACGTGAGAGGAAAAAGGAAGTTCAGTGGTAAAGAGTTTTGATAGTTTTAATTATAGGAAAAGATTTTCCAAAATAACTATAATATAGAAGAATATTAATTAAATGCCATAAAAGTCAATATAAATATATATGTAAGTTCAAATGAAGAAAATAATTTCTTCTTATGCCAACAAATTTAACATTCAGAAATTTTGTCAAGTGTCAAGTTACATTTGGCATTTTGTGTGTGTGCCAGGTCATACATGGCATTTTCTCTGGCATGCATGAATAGAGGCTGAGTACACATGCATGTGAGTTTATATTATTAGAGCCCAGGGGTTGATGCCAGTTGACTTCTCCTATTGCTCTCCATCTTATTTTTTTGACATAGGGTCTCTCACCAATCCCAGAGAATATGGATTCTGCTAGGCTGGCTGGCTACTGAGCCCCAGGGATCAACTTGTATTCCAGACAGCACTGAGGTTACATACATGAATCAAGACGTGAAGCATTTAAAACAGGGATTTGTTTCACACACAAAACTAAGTAAGTGGTAAAACCATTAGTAGGACAATGAAAATGGATGAAACTGCAGTATTGCATGTGCTAGCCTTCATTACCTACAAATAAGGGAGAGATGTAATTCCTATAGATAGCCTCGTATAGTCAGTAGACATGAAGTAATATATAAAATGGAAATTCTGCTGCATTGATTCATGCCTAACATTCTGTTCAAGGGGGTGGTAGGGCTCAGGTAGCAAGATGTGATTCCACATGCATAATTCACATTATCTGTTCATTCAATCAGAGCCATTTCACTGAGAGGTGTGGCAAATACATGCTCAACAGGAATACATAAAGACAATACAGAAAATGTTTTAAAACAAAACAAAACAAAACAAAAGAAACAAACAAAAAATGCTTGTCAGCTTTCAAAACTGTTTCAATGACTAACTTCAGCAATGCAAGTTATTTTCAGCTGAACTTCCTCTTCCCTATTACTTAAAAGCTGCTTGCTGAAATTGAGGCAACTAAGAGAATTACCATGCTCTCTGCTGTATTTTAGCTATAGATGTCATGATGGTTAACCAGAATTCATACCTATTTAACATTTTATGATTAAACAGAAATGCCAACTATAGATTCCAATGGCAAATGAGCCTTTTGACAAATGAGTCACAAAGAGTTAATGTGGATATTTCTGCCCTTCACAAATATGCAGGGGGAAATGATAAATATGTGAAAAATGAAATGCTTTGGTATGTAATTTTATTTCTTTAGGACGAGACAATTGGCCAAAAGCCAATTTCTAAATAAATATTTATTTGTTCCTCCCTAAAGTCACACTCATCACATTTTACTAATAAGGATATTGTTTAGCAGTGCATCAGAAAGGCCAGTGCTTAATGAACTCACTCTTTCATCTTTGGATCCTCCTGAAGAAGAGATAACACAATTAAGAATATGCATTTTGTTGTCTAGGTGAGTTGAAACAGTCCCCAGTGTGTCAAATCAAATAAATGGATGATAATTAGTCCATAGTTGAATTGTAAGTCCATAGTTGAATTGTTGATGAAGTTTTAGATTGTATAGTACTAAATCTAATTATAAGGGTGGGTATTCCCTAGAATCTATTTACTTCTATGTACATAATATGATTAAAATGCTTTTTGAAAATTTATTCATAAAAACTGTTTCAAAATTTTATACTTGAAGAATGATTTTGTATTGACAGTCTCTAAAAGCTTCTGACATAGTTGTACATTTTATTTTACTCTCTTGTTTTCTGAAGACAATTGTTCTCAATGAGTTTGATTAACATTTAGTAATAAAACTTTTCTGCTCCCTAATTCCATGGATGTCAATGAGAGGAGCTCCAATAGCTGACTTGAAATTGGGGCATACTGAAGTTATATGCCACAATGCACCATACTATTCTTCAGTACCAGTTAAATCAATGCCCAGTCTGCATCTAAAGTCACAATGGCTTTCGGAAAGGAAAGTGATTTTCTGTTTTGAAGCTTGACATCACAGTATACAACTGTGTCCTTAAATAAAATTTTCTTTGGCAGCAGCGTCATCAAAGACAATGCCTGTGACTAATTCAGTCACTGGATCACAGATTTGATTCCACCTGATGGTTCATACAATCTAACTTAAGTGATACATGTTGGTTCTGCATGAATGTGATTCAAGGAACTATGTTTTCATTCTATGTAGGATAATATATTAGGATTTCAAGAGGTATTCTTACAATGTACATGAAGTTATTGTCATATGTGTATAGAAATACAAGTCTCTATTTTGAAAAAATAATAGTCAATAAGTGTGGTGTCTTCTTTAAAAATATGGATATGTGGAGCTCAATGGGTCAGAGTGCTTTCTTAGCACACAGGAGGACCTGAGCTGGAGTCCCAGTACCAATGTAAAAAAGGCCACAGCTGCCTATTCTTTTAAGCCTGCATCAGCACTTTGAAGATAATTATATAATTAATCTCATAGATACACACTTGTCCTTAAAAATTCTTATGGAATACTCTAAGCCCTGAAAATAGGTCTGAAGGTGTCCTAGTTACTGGAAAATAATAAGAGAAATAAAACTTAAAAATTCAGAGAGGCCTGGCATTTACGATTTTTTGATTGTTTCTTTATATTGCAGAAGGTGATTAATTTAATTTTGGTTTATCAAAGGTAGAAAGGATGAGAGTCTAGTTTTGAAAATGATCTATGTGATTTTTTTTTACATTTTCTTATAAAAGCTGTTGCCTCCAAAGAAAATTTCCATTAGCTAGGACAGATTTATAATATTTATAAAACAATCCAGTCTTTCATTCTATAATAAATTTCTTCTGTCTGGGCTCTTTGCCAAGATGTAGACACATGCTGATGACTCTGCTGACAATGTTAGCTTCACCTAGGTCATTATTGTAGGCACATATGAAATGTTAGAATTATATGAAGTTTGTATTTCCATTTGACAGAAAGAGAGAAAATGACTGAATCTCAGATTTCATTTTCTATTTGTTTCATTTACTTCTATTTTAAAGAATATAGAATGGAGATTTAGAGGTGTTAAGAATGTTGTCTCAGCATGTTCTGGTATATATTGTAGTATCCCAGTTTTTTTGATATTCTTTATGATGTCTTCTCTTTATAATACAGGGATATGTTTATTCTAAGGAGTATACATAAAGCACCTAGGCTTCTAGGTTGTATATCAGTGTGAAGACACTGATAACAAGGAGAGGAGAAACTAGGGGGTCAATAAATAAAGTTGGAAAGTTCCGATTTCAGAGGTTAAAAAGTATATCTGTTGTTCTTGCTCCATGTTTGATGTGAAAGGACAGGACAATTGAAATTGCCTTTGTTTTCTGAATGGTGTAATTGCTATTATGTATAAAGGAACAATTTCAAATAATGGTAATGTGGGTCTTTTGAGGTTATCTCAATAAAACCTACTTTCTAAGCACAGAGAATCTTCTACTATGCAAACTAAGAAATATAGGTTGATGACCTGATAACCATATAGTATTTCTTGTGAGGAAACCATAGATAATGAAAATCTAGTGTCCTTCATCCAACAAATTATCTTCAAAGAGATTGCTGAACTACATGATAGTTAGGAAGATGCCCTGACTCAAGCATAATAGAGACCATTGCTGTCATAAATCTGTACCACAACTTGGCAGAGTAGCTCATGTCATTAGTTTCATCACATGGGAGGCAAAGGCATGTGGATCTCTAGGTGATCAAGGGCACTATGATCTATACAGTGAGTACCATCTAAATCTAGATATTGAAACCCTGTTTAAAAAATATCCAAATCAAAAAGGAAAGAGAAATCAGAAGCAATAATAATAAAATACCATTTAGAAGCTAATTATATTACTTCACTTCTGGGAATTCATCCAAAGGAAATAATAGAGGTTGTGAATATCTACAAAGGTACTCATTATGACATTAACACTAATAGAGAAAAATAGAAAACAAGGTAATTGTTCAACTCTTGTGCATGTGTAGCATTAAACTGTGATAACACCACACTGAACCACACACAAGGTTGGTGAAGCACCTAGTAAAGGGAAATAAATCTAAGCAACAAAGCCATTATACTATGTAGAATAAAATGGCCCTAATCCAATAATCTGAAAAATAAGGTACTTCAACATAAATTGTTTGGTGCTAACTTGATGTATAAAGTATAAAATTGCACATCTGACCTCTTAATAAAAATATTTTCAAAATTGTCACCCTACTGTCTTTCTGTGTCTTAAGTGTTTCATGTCTCTCAACAGCCCGATGAATTTGAGAAGAAACTACTGCAAATAGGAGATGGCATTGTCAGAAGAATTCTGGTTTGAGGTGTCAATATATTATATAGAAAGCAAAATTTTAGGGTACCCTGAGTAGAGATATTGATGTATAAGAACTGAAATAAAAACATTTTAGGAAGGTAGATTGGAGAAAGGATGGGGTGAATGTGATTTTAACAAATCATATGTGATGATCATATGTGAGAATGTCTTTTTGTATGCTGTGAAAATATTTTTCTCTTATTGGTTGATGAATGAAGCTGTTTCAGCCAGTGGACAGGAAGATGTAGCAAGACAGGAAGTATAGGTGGAGCTACCAGACTAAAAGAAGGCTGGGAAGAGGAATGAGAGGAGTCCTGGGAGACATCGATCAGCTGCCAAGAGAGCAAGAGGCTTGGTTATCACAAGTAAGCCAAGACTACATGGAAATACATAGATTAATGGAAATGAGATAATCATTAAGAGAGAGCTAATCAGTAAGAAGCATTAGCCATTGGACAAACAGTTTATAATTAATATAAGCTGCTGTGCGTTTTTTTGGGACTTATCGGCTGGGGGACTGGGCAGAACAGAAACTTAAGTCAACACCTATAAAACTTTGAAACACTTGAAAAATCCACAATATTGTTACTGACATTTTGTGCTACAAATACTTTAAAAAGTATTATGAAATTAGTTGTAGTACATATGACAATTGCAAAATGCCTTGGGACTTTATCCTGATTTCAAACATATAAGAAATTGATTAATAAAAAAGAAGTGGGATTGCATAAGGCAATTAGATATAATGTTCTTTCCCAATTTCTGCTTAATTGCTATTTGGAGAAATAAAAAAAAAACAAGAAAATGGGGCAGTACTTTTGCAGATGACATCGAAGAAATATCACATGATGTTGGTTTGGAAGACTATGTAAGAGAAGACATTCTATGTGTAAATTAAGAATTCTCTGCACTTTTCAATCATCTAGAAAAAAGATTCGATGAGTAAATGAAATGGACTGTGAAATACTATCTTAACATTTGGGATATTGTACATAGTTTGTAATAGATTTTTTTGTCCTACTTCAAACCTACAATATTAGCTAAGTCCATTGTATGAATGTTATTCCAAGGATAATACTATTCTGATGATCGTGTTGACATTACTGTGATTTTGTCAGTGTAGGATTTAAAAAACCATGAAAACATTCACTAAATAAAATCTGCTAAAACACAGCCATTTATTTTGAAAATAAATTGTCTTATGATGGATTTAATTAGTAAGCTTTAGATCAAGAAGATTGAGATAAATCATTAGATATACTAATATGGGTGATCAGACTAAAACAAAATGGAGAATTTTCTGACAGCTGTATTCCAAAACAGAATTGAGCAACAGAAGAAAATAGATCAACATTGAAGCTTCAGGATAAAAATGAACATATATCAATACTTTTCAATTCTTTATTCTGAAAGCTCTTAGGAAGACATTTCAGTGTCAATCAGTGTGCTCTCACAGGAATGTTTTTTTTTTTTTCCCTCTACTCACAAGAATTAGATATCTATGTCCAAAAAATATGGCAATGAAGTTTCAGTTTTCTCAGGCACTTTATCACTGGCAGAAGGACATAGCATTAATCAAGCAGAAGTATGTTTTTACAGTGCATATCTCATAATTTGTAAACAATTTTCAGAGTTGCTTAAAAAATTCAAGCTCCCTGTCAACTCTGAGTTTATCCTAGCAAGCAGGCAGGTGGGAGTTTGGCTTATTGAATTATTACCACATACAGTGCTATTTTGTTTTCCTTTCCTATATTTCCATATGCAAGAATAAATCCTTAGAAGGAAATAATAGCAAGTGAATTCCCTTTTTTTTTTTTTTGCTGGAAGTATGCTATTGACATCATCAGAATGAATCAAGTGTCAGAAGCCCAGAAGTAACCCTAGATTTGCTCATCTGACTTGGCCTAAGGAAGTTCTTTCTCAGTTTTCTGATGAGAACCATAGAAGTAGTTCCTTCTAATCTAAAAGACTTACTTGCCTAATGTGTGGAAAAATTGACAATTATAACACTTTTAAAATGCATATTTACCTTAAGGTTTTGATGGAAAGATAGAAGTGAGTCAGATACCTGCTGGAAGCCATCCCCGGGGTGGACAGGTCCCAACAAAGGAAGTACAGAGTTGGCCAGTAAAGGAAGTGAGCCAGGCCATGATGGTTGGGAGAATCTTGCATCCTGCCTGGCTAGCAGCCAGAATGCACATATATTTATAGAGAATTTAGTATGTAGGGATACATTCATGTTGTTCCAAAAACATAGATCTTAATCTTTTTTTTTTTTTTTTTTTTTTTGGACATGTGTTTTACTTCCTTTTCCCATTTTTGGTTTTTGGTTTTCTTTTGGTTTTTTGTTTGTTTGTTTGTTTGTTTGTTCATTTGGTTTTTCGAGACAGGGTTTCTCTGTGGCTTTGGAGACTGATCTGAAACTAGCTCTTGTAGACCAGGCTGGTCCTGAACTCACAGAGATCCACCTGACTCTGCCTCCCCAGTGCTGGGATTAAAGGCATGTACCACCAATGCCCGGCTCTTTTCCCCATCTTTAATTCATCATTAATAAACTATAACAGAATAGAGTCATCATTTCCATTCGTTTTCCCTCAAGTTTTGACATCATTGATAACGAGTTATCTTTCATAACCATTTTTACTCATCAATCCCCTAACCCAATTTTTAAGAATCTAGAGGCATATGACAGCCTGTTCTAAGGCTAGTAGTTTTTATTTTTTATTTTTTATTTTTATTTTTTGAGACTGGGTTTCTCTATATAGCTTTGGAGCTTATCTTGGCACTCGCTGGCCTGGAACTCACAGAGGTCCGCCTGCCTCTGCCTCCGGAGTGCTGGGATTAAAGGCGTGGGCTACCAACACCTGGCCCAGGCTAGTAGTTTTTGTGGGTACAAGGACATTAGACCAAAACAATCTGGCATACCACTTTCTCTCAAGTAGTGTATTATTAATTCTTAATGGTCAGAGTGCCCAAGAAATATCCTCAGGCCAAAACTGCTGCAGTTATTATTCAAATCTTTCATAATCCAGAATTCAT
The DNA here is from genome assembly GCF_003668045.3 of Cricetulus griseus. Classification (NCBI taxonomy): domain Eukaryota; kingdom Metazoa; phylum Chordata; class Mammalia; order Rodentia; family Cricetidae; genus Cricetulus; species Cricetulus griseus. The sequence continues at coordinate 36,487,940 of NW_023276807.1, read as the reverse complement.
GTTTTTTATCTTTATAGAATATTTCATCTTTCTACATCATGCTTTGCTTCTCAGTATAAGTGTAGGACAGAGTTAAGTTCTGCTAATCTAACTTTGTTGTGATATATGCCACATAATTACCCGAGAGTATAGTGAGAAGAGGATTGCAATCTGAACTGTAGCCAACTCCTCTAGCTCACCAAATCTTGTTGACTTTTTTGAGTTACGTTGTTTTGGATTCTTATTCCTGTGTAAGTACAGAGGCAAATGTTTCAAGAGAGTCTCATAACCTCATAAAGATACCTCTGGCTTCTTTATGTGTATCACAACCCTCAAGGTTTAAGGAGATCTTCAAGTAGATAAGGATATCTCCATAAAAGTTGGAGGGGTGGTATGTTCACAACATTCCTGGGGAAGCTTAGAAGCAGTATTGCTGGGAGAAGGCATAAGTAATTCATAAAAAAACTTCCAACAATCCAATATCCCCAAGTTGCAAAAATATTAAAAGTCTCATAAGTATGTAACAGGTGGAGATAAAAACCAAAAGTGGCATGATCGCCATCATGTGACTCAGCTTTGCTGGATTTTTCTCAAATAGCTATGCTGACCTTATAACTTTTGCCGTTCCCATCACATATGGCTGTAACAGATAACACAGAAGATATTCAATAGATATAATGTGTTTAAGTGAAGATACCAATGTATATTGGCATGAAGATTTTCTTATTTAAAAGAGAGTTGAAAAGGGGATATTATGAATGTGGAGAGCAATATGTATCTAGAAGTTTAACACTAATTATTAAAATTAAAAAAATTCTGCCTTCAAAGTTTATACTATGAGATGAAGCCAAAGAAACCACCATACCCTCTTGCATATAAAATAAGACAAAATAAATGTTTATAGCATGTAAATAAATCTAAAAAATACTTTTGAGCCATTTTCTTGTATTCTACTATTACATCACCCAGGTAAGTTTGAGGAGAAACATAAACATTTATCAGATGGAGCATTAAGGACTTTGTCTGATCTTGGCTACACAGAACAAAGGGTTTTCCCATAGAATGAAGAAGAAAACAACTGAAAAGTCATTTTTAGCATTTTAAAGTCATCTGCAAGACAGATACTGTTATACTTATTTTGACAACAGCTTAAAATATCTCAAAGAATTTAAGGAGCATACTCAAGGGAACAAAGGTATGGAAAACCAGAGCTTTGTCTATAATTGAATAATTGAGCACAAAATATTATACCTCTTTGTTACATAGAAAGAAAACGAAAATGTTTTCAAGCTTAACTTTCATAGAGCAATGTACTTTAAACACTGGCTTCAACTTCTAATCATATATTTATGACACTTAACATTAAAGTTTCTTAAAGAATTTCACTGTAGTTCTAGTGAAACTAATGTCCACTGTAGTGTGGAAATTTGTGAATTGGGCTTTTAAATGTAAGTCTTGGTCAATTACTCAACAGTTTCATGAGCTTGGATCAGAGCAGTACACAGCTTTTAAAGCAACAGGGAGGTGTGTTTTGAATTTGCAAAGCATTAATAAAATTCATTTGTTTGCTAAGCACATTTATAACTTGACATGACAGCATGCTGTACACCAAGCTGACTTACAGACATGCCTGATGGTGAAAACATCACCACATAAACACGAAATGATTAGGCATAGGGTGGTATTGCAATTCATCGATGATTTGCTGATCATAACTCTTAAAATAGTTATACACAGAAATTTTATGTTATTATAATTAGAAGTAGACAACACATACTGCAAAGAAAATGGTTCATTTTGCTTCAGAATTAAAAGGTATGAATGCAAAAAGAAAAGATGGTGATGCTGCACCAACAAAGACAAGTCATAATTAAAACTAAGGGAGAAGTGTTGAGCCTGGAAGATCGTTGTCAATCTGTTGGTAGCATCCAGCCCAGCATGATGTTTCAAAAATACAAACACTATATTTTTAGGCTACACATGTTCATACCACTGTGATGTTTTAAATACTTATAGGGAAAGGCAGGCTGAGAAATAACCCCAAGTTCTCAATATTTTTCCATGTGTAACAGAAAATAAAGCATCATTGTCATAAATGCTCAGCATCCTTATAAGCTTCCAGAGATCATGGAAATTAACATATCTTGATTGAGCCAGCTTTATAATTTAAGTCAGAGTTGAAACTAATCTACTACTAAATTTAATTATATATATATATATAATTAAACACATATATATATATATATATTCAAGTGAGTCTTGCTAAGCAATGACCTGATCACACAACCAGTTTTAGCTTTTAAAAATGACCAAATGATTGCCTAATTCAATTCAACCATACAAAAAGAAAAAAAAAACTACCTTAAAAAAACTGGGAACGTGACCCAAGTTACTACAAATGTCCATGAAAATCATGTAGATCCAATCAGACCCAAAACAAATGGAATCAAACTGCTCTGCATCCTTTCTTATTGCAGCATGGATTTCTTTCTGAAGCTCACCAAGTTAATTAATATTTCTTAGTAACATAGAAAATGTGCCTGTCTGTCCTTGTTACATAAAGTCCGAAACATGCACTATAATCTAGAGCTTAAGATAATTAATGCTATATATCCTCACCTTTGAACAACACAGCTGTCAGCCACAGGCTGTAAAATTAATACACTCTTCCAGACTACAAATCAGAAATTATGATGCTATTATACAATATTTCTTAAAAGGCACTTACCTTTTTGTAGTAAAACAGGCTTCTTCTAGCAATTTACCTGTTAAAATAAAACATATTTATTTGTATGCAGGAAACAATGTAAAGAAAAGTTATTTTAATACCTGGCATTATTGCTAGCCCACTTTGTAAAAAACTTTTTTCTAATCTCATTTACTTTTCTCTGAAAAATGAAAATCACCTCTTTGGTTGTAATAATTAAATGCTGTTCTGTTCAATGTGTGTGCACCAAAACCACAAAAGCTAATGAGTTTCATGTTTGAGAGCAAAAACAGAAATTACTGGGCACATTATCCAGGTCATGGGTATAGACTGGAGCATATTCCACTCAGGGAGCATAATGAGAAGCGTGAGAATTAACATCTACACAAGAAATTTTAAGGGTTTGGTGCAGCGGATAATTTGATTTACAGCAAATGAAAAGAAAGCATCACTAGAGAGATTTGATTAGCATAAAATGCCCTAGTTTAAGCATTTTATTAGTTATTTAAATGGCTTATATATGTTTCACTGAACTGCATTAAAGCTTGGGAGACTTTTATTTAAGAAAGTTCACAATTATCACTGAGATAAAACAGGCGAAAACACATGCCATCCACAGCTAATACAGTACCTGGAATAAACCGCTTTGACTCAGTATGGTAGTAATTACCTACCAAAGGCAAGGGGGTGACTTCCTGGGACCATGAAGTAATAGTGGCATTAGAACCTCTTTTAATGTGCTTTATTTCCCACAGCATGTGAACTGTTATCTCAGAAGGGAGAAATTATGGACTGTAATTCCCCCAGGAACACTAGGAACATGACTTTTTTGTATATACAAAATTACGCATGGACATGCTTCCCACTATGTTCGTCACAATTGCAGTCAGTCATGGATCCTCACCCAGTTTGAGTTTGTTATATATGTTATATTTCTGAACATACGAATGTATAATTTTTGTTATATCTTGAGAAAAAGTATGATCCAATTCCTCAGAAGAGAGATAGCTTTTTGATGCTAATTTGTAAACAGGGAAAGTTCCGGTGGGAAACTCATCTGAGTTCACTTGAGTGTTAAATTGTCAGGGCCGCAAAATTGCTTCCCAATCTCACCTTAGATTGACTGCCTAATAAGATTGCAAAAAGGAGGCGTGCTCTGGTGAGCTGGCAAGGCAGCCTAGCAGATCTCCTCCCCATGGTCCCTGGTGCTGGACAGAGCTTTCCCTCCAAGGGCCCCTGAGCAGGGTCATTAGCTTATCATATTATACTCTAAGCATTGCTGTTACCAAAGCCTTTAAGGATAGCACTGGTTAAAGGTCAATAGAACAATTAACTCAAAGGATTGCCTGTCTGTAGAGATGACTTCTCTACATTTCTGTTTTGATATGAGTATACCAAATCAGAGCAACAAAGAATGAGTCTTTCGGGTTTAACACTGATAATTCCTTAAAAAATGTACTTGCTTAACAAAAAGAAAAACAATAATTTAGCTGTGTCTGTTTATCCTATCACTAGGAACTTCCCACAATATCTAATTATTATTGTCACTTTAGCAGGCTAAGAGGTTTCTTCAAATTTCCTGCTCTTCATGTGTCTAGCCCAGCTCTAATCTCTACATAAATATCAGCATATTGTTTTCTCTTAGTAAGAAGAGTATATAAGAACTCCCAATACTCTGTTGGTATCCATCATGAAATGGGTGTGAAAAGTCTTGACATGATTCCAAATTGTTTAGAATCCATAGACTTGTCAATGCTCCAGTTTACTTGTACAAATCATAGTGTGGAAACACTGGACATTCTTTTCTTCCTGAATGTAACCTCCCTCTTTTCAGTCTCAAGCCTGGGACACAATTAAATAAATATGAATTGTAAATGTAAAAACTCCTTTTTTCTATTGCACTCATTCTCTAATTAGCATGAATTAATTACATAAGTGATAGGTTTCACACTGATATTTTCATACATGCTTATCATGCACTTTGATCATATGGCCCCTCTGCTTTCCAGATAGTTTCCCTTCTTGTTTGGCATACTTTCTACACATATGAGTTAAGCATGTGCTGTGCTCTGTCTCTGTCTCTGTCTGTCTCTGTCTCCCTCTCTCACTTCCTCCTCCTTCCCTTTCCTCTCTCTTCCTCTTTACCAAAATCAATTCAAAACACACCAAAAGCCTGGAACCTGAAACAACTTTTGAATCACACTCAAGATTTCAAATGTTCCTTCTCTTGAATCCTGTTGGGCCCTTCTATAATGTAGCCATGATCATTTGCTCAGTTTTTCTGTTTCAGCACTGGAAAGATGTTGTGATCTCATGTTAGTTTCACACTTGACAGAGGAAACATAAAATTTATTCTTCATACCAGGACAGTTTTGAGATGGAAAGAAGGCAGTGTGGAGACAGGACGTCAACAATTAAAGTGATCCGGTGCTGGTCTGCCTGGTGAAATCAGTTCCTTACTTAACCACCCATTGGAGATAAATTATCATTTACTTTTAAGACTAAACACTTAAGTTTTTAAGGAGACAACATACTAACAGCTGAGAAGCTTTTCCCTAAACACATCCAGATATAATCAGAGTAACACAAATCTACTTAGAGAGGTATAAACAGCTAGACCATTGCATAAATCAATGATACCAAATTACATCTTAGATCTTTTTGGGGGGCAAGCCTGTGTTGACATTTCTCAGTTTCTTGCCAACCACTCTCTCACCAACAATACATTCACCTTCATGAGCTTCTCAGCTAAATTTTGCAGCAGCTAATATTTTGTATTGTACCCACAGGTACCAATGATGATCCAGACATGAATACAGTAGACAATGACCTGGATGTAAGAATAAACACAAGTAGACATTCAGAAAATAAAAGACCGTTCTACGTTCTTGTCTTGTATTGTGAGAAAATTTTAATGTCAGCAATGAACACCAGGTTTTAGCAGCAATTCACCTTCCATTTAAAAGTTAGTTCTTCAAATGGACAATTGGCAGAGGTGGGCCATGAAGCAATAGCTCTGTATGAACCCCAGAACAGTTAATTGAAGCACCAGCCCTTTTCTGTGTCTGATTCTTTGGTTAGATTCTTTTCCCTTAAAATGTGTGTGAGTATGAATAATACACACATGTTATTGGTTGTGTGAGTAAATTACCATTTTTATTGTTCATGGTTGAAAATGTGGTTTTATTTTATTTTCTATTTTTTCCTGAGAGTGTGCCAGTTATAAACAGACAGTATAACGTAAGCAGGAAAAGGCCAAAGACACAGAGAAACCTGACACTCGAGACTATTGCCAAGTAGATATTTTTGAACATATTCATAGAAGCACTTGAGGAAAGACAGGGAGTCAAAGTAGTAGGTCCACATCATTACCTTGTGTCAAAATGCTTCAAATACTAAATTGAAAGGAAATAGAGAATCACTTTAGTGGAAGAACAAATTCATGATTTTCAAAGTCATGTGAGAAATACATAGAGAAGAGTTAGTAGACAAGAGGCATATTAAGGTATGTGTGCACAAGTCAGTAATATAAATGGTGGGATTCTTAACTGTCACTATTGCCATGAGATATGTAAAATGGAGAGTCCTAAGGGATTAAAAGGGCATAACTGAAAGATACATTGGCTGTCAAAGAACAGAAAAGTATAGACTATATTTCTGAATATAACTCTGACTTTTGGACTAAATGACTAATACATCATTTAGCAAATAAAGGATTATCATGGAAATAAGTAGCATAAAAGCAAAGATGGAAAAATTAATTTGTGCTCAAATTTCTAAAGTATTAGAAACCTAAAGGTCAGCAACACATATCTCAATAACTGGAGCAACACACTGATATACAGAGATATTGTTGAGCTAGCTACTGACACACACACACACACACACACACACACACACACACACACACACATATATATATATATATATATATATAGAGAGAGAGAGAGAGAGAGAGAGAGATGTGTTTATACATACAGAAGGGGGAGTCGATAGATAAATAGATGATAGATGTTACACAGATGGTGATGATATGTTTCTCTTAATTTGTAATACGGGAAGTTAACATAAATTGATTATGATTCTTTGAAGATATTATAATGACTATGAGGTAGAGGAATGATTTTATCCCTTTTCCTTCCCTCTGATCAGCATTCTTCACAGAACTGACTCTGTAACTTAGTACACTTGTAGCTCCATACCTCATTTTGTTAATTTTGTTATTCTGTAAATCAATGGGACCATCAATTGTTCAGATTACTTAAAATACCTACATATTTCGATTCAGTAAAGAAGACAGAGAAGGAGGCGAGCTGCTTTTGGAGCCTGCCTTGAGCCCAACTTCCCTCTGTCCACTCTGGGAACTCCTGCCCCAGGGTCTGCAGGGAGATTGAATAGGCCCCTGAGGACCAAGCAACCCAGAGTCTGCTGACATCTCTTTGCCAGTGGTGCTCTCGCCCACCCGGAGAGCAAGTGCCTCAGATCCGCCTGCACCCAACTTGAGACTCATCAGAGTATCAGAGCCAATTGCACCCACCAGAAGAGAACCTTGGATCCCTACAGACCAGGAAACGAAGAGACAACACCTGCACCCAATGGAAGAAGACATGGGAAGACAACAATTTAAGACCACATCCAATAACAGGAAAACCAATATGACATCACCAGAATCTAGGGACTCTACACCAGCAAGACCTGAACATCCCAACACAGATGAAGCAGAAGAGAGCAACTGAAAAAAAAAAAAAAAAACTTCATGCAGATGATAGTGAGCCTAAGAGAGGATATCAGAAACTACTTCAGAGAAATGAAAGAAAAGACAAATCAAAAGTTGCAAGAAATCAAGGAAAGCCAAGGAAATATAATTAAACAGCTGAAGGAAACAGTTTAGGACCTGAAAACTGAAATAGAGACAATAAAGAAAAAACAAACTCAGGGAATGCTGGAAGTAGAAAAGCTGATTAAACAATCAGGAGCCACAGATGCAAACATAAACAACAGAATACAAGAGACAGAAGACAGAATATTAGACGCTGAAGATAAACTAGAGGAAATAAACTCATTAAGCAAAGAAAATCTTAAGTTCAACAAATCTTTAACACAAAATTTCTAGGAAATATGAGACACCATGGAAAGACCAAACCTAAGTATAATAGGTAAAGAAGAAGTTGAAGAAATCCAACTCAAAGGTGCAGAAACATTTTCAACAAAATCATAAAAGAAAATTTTCCCATCCTAAAGAAAGACATGCCAATGAAAGTACAAGAAGCCTACAGAACATCAAATAGAGTGGACTACAAAAAGTCCCCTAGTCACATGTCACATAATAATTAAAACACCAAACGTACAGAATAAAGAAAGAATATTAAGAAAAGCAAAAGCAAAAGTCCAACTAACATATAAAAGCAAACCAATCAGAATTACACCGGGCTTCTCCAGGGAAACTCTGAAAGCCAGAAGGTCCTACATAGAGATTCTACAAAATCAAAGAGAACACCGACACCAGCAAAAACTACTATACTCAACAAAGCGTTCAATCACTATAAATGGAGAAAATAAGATATTCCACAACAAAACCAGATTTCAACAATATGTAACCATTAATCCAGTCCTACAGAAAGTACTAAAAGGAAAACTCCAACCTAAAGAAATTAACTACATACACACACACACTAAAAGGCAATAGATAATCCCACTTAACCAAAACCCAAAAGAAAAAGCAGGGTAAATCCACATACAATACCACTATCAACAACAAATCAAAAACAAACAAGAATAAACACTCAATGATCCTTATTTTCCCTCAATATTAATGGTCTTATCTCGCCTATAAAAAGACACAGGTTAACAGAGTGGATACGAAGACAGAATCCATCCTTCTGCTGCATACAAAAAATACACCTCAACTTCAAAGACAGATATTACCCCAGAGTAAAGAGCTGGGATTAGATATTCCAATCAAATGGATCCAAGAAACCAGCTGGGGTAGCTATCCTAGTATCTAACAAATTAGACTTCAAACTAAAATCAATCAAAAGAGATGAAGAAGGTCATTTTATATTCAACACAGGAAATATACATCAGCAATAAATCTCAATTCTAAACATCTATGCCCCAAATACAAATGCACCAACATTCATAAAAGAAACATTAATAAATTTCAAATCACAAGTAAGACCTCACACAGTTATATTGGGAGACTTCAACACCCCACTCTCACCACTGGACAGGACCAACAGACAGAAACTTAACAAAGAGTCAAAGGAACTAACAGAAGTTATGACCCAATTGGGTCAGACATCTATAGTACTTTCCAACCAAATACAAAAGAATATACCTTCTTTTCAGCATCACATGGGAACTTCTCTAAAATCAACCACATACTCGGCAACATAGCAAACCTCAACAGGTACAAAAAACTTAGAATTACCCTCTGTGTCTTACCCCCATGTCTTAAAGTTAGAATTAAAAAACAACACAAATTGCAGAAAACCTACCAACTCATGGAAATTGAACAAGGTGCAATTGCACCATTCCTGGGTCAAGGAAGAAATAAAGAAAGAAATTAAAGACTTCCTAGAATTCAATGAAAATGAAGACACAACATACCCAAACTTATAGGACACTTTGAAAGCAGTATTAAGAGAAAAGTTCATAGCTCTAAGTGATCACATGAAGAAACTAGACAATAGTCACACCAGAGAGTTGATGTCACAGCTGAAAGCTCTAGAACAAATGGAAGCAAATTCACGCTGGAGGAGTAGATGCCAGGAAATAATCAAACTGAGGGCTGAAATCAATAAAGTCGAAACAAAGAAAACAATTCAAAGAATCAATGTAACAAAGAGTTGGTTCTTCCAGAAAATCAACAAGATAGACAAACCTTTATCCAAACTAACCAAAAGGCAGAGAGAGAACATGCAAATTAACAAAATCAGAAATGAAAAGGGGGGTATAACAATGGACACTGAGGAAATCCAGAGAATCTTCAGGTCATACTTTGAAAACCTGTAATCCACAAAATTGGAAAATTTAAAGGAAATTGACAATTTTCTGCACAGATATCATTTACCAAAATTGAATCAAGAATAAGCAACTTAGACCTAGAACCTCGAAGGAAATGGAAGCAATTATCAGAAGTCTCCCAACCAAAAAAAGCCCAGGGACAGATGGCTTCAGTGCAGGATTCTCCTAGACATTCAAAGAAGAGATTATACCAATACTCCTTAAATTGTTCCACACAATAGAAGCATAAGGTTCATTGCCAAACTATTTTTACAAGGCTGCAATTACCTTGGTACTCAAGCCACACAAAGACACAACTTAAGAAAGAGAACTACAGACCAATATCCCTCATGTTACTCAAATAAATACTGCAAAAATACCCAATAAAATACTGGCAAACAAAATCCAAGACCATATCAGAAAAATCATCCACCATGATCAAGTAGGCTTCATCCCAGGATGCATGGTTGGTTCATAATTTGAAAAATCTATCACTGTAATCTACCATATAAACAAACTGAAGAAGAAAAAACACATGATCATCTCACTAGATGCTGAAAAGGCTTTGACAAAATTCAACATTCCTTAATGATAACAGTCCTGGAGAGATCAGGAATAACAGGAACATAAGTTAACATAATAAAAACAATATACAGTAAGCCAACAGCCAACATCAAAATAAATGGAGAGAAACTCAAAGCTATTCATCTAAAATTAGGAACAAGACAAGGCTGTCCACTCTCTGCATATTTTTTCAATATTGTCCTTGAAGTTGTATCTAGAGCAATAAACAAAAAATGGAGATCAAGGGGATAAAAATTGGAAAGGAAGAAGTCAAGCTTTCACTGTTTGCAGGCGATATGATACTCTACATAAGTGAACCGAAAAACTCTACTAGGGAATTCCTACAGCTAATAAACACCTTCAGCAAAGTGGCCGGATACAAGATTAACTCAAAAAAATCAGTAGCCCTAATATTTATGGATGATAAATGTGCTGGGATAGAAATCAGAGGAACATCACCCTTTACAATTGCCACAAACAACATAAAATACCTTGGGGTAACGCTAATCAAAAAAGTGAATGACATGTATCATTAGAATTTTGAGTCTTTAAAGAAAGAAATAAGACACCAGAAAATTGAAGGATCCTCTATGTTCTTGGATACGTAGGATCAACATAGTTACAATGGCAATCTTGCCAAAAGCAATCTACAGATTCAATGCAATCCCCATCAAAATCCCAGCACAATTCTTCACAGCCCTTGAAAAAACACTTCTCAACTTTATATGGAAAAACAAAAGACCCAGGATAGCCAAAAGAACCCTGTATAATAAAAGAACTTCCGGAGGCATCACCATCCCTGATTTCAAGCTCTATTATAGTGCTATAGTCCTGAAAACTGGTTTGTATTAGCACAAAAATAGACCAATGCAATGGAGTTGAAAACCCTGAAATTAACCTGTGAACACCTACGAACACCTGATCTTTGACAAAGAAGCTAAAGTTATACAATAAAGAAAGCATCTTCAACAAATGATGCTGGCATAACTGGATGCTGGGTGGTAGAAGACTGCAGATAGATCCATGTGTATTGCCATGCACAAAACTTGAGTCCAAAAGGATTAAAGACCTCAAAATAAACCCACTCACAATGAAGTTATTAGAAGAGAAGTAGGAAATACCCTTTAACGAATTGGTACAGGTGACAGCTTCATGATCATAACACCAGTAGCACAGACACTGAGATCAACAATTAATAAATGGGACCTTGTGAAACTGAGAAACTTCTCTAAGGCAAAGGACACAGTCAACCAGACAAAACAACCACCCACAGATTGGGAAAAGATATACACCAACCCCACATCAGACAACGGGCTGATCTCCAAAATTTACAAAGAACTCAAGAAGCTAGTCTCCAAAACACCAAATAATCCAATTAAAAATTGGGGTACAGAACTAAATAGGCAATTCTCAATAGAGGAGTCTAAAATGGCTGAAAGATACATAAGCAAGTGTTCAACATCCTTAGCCATGAGGGAAATGCAAATCAAAACAACTCTGAGATACCATCTTATACCTCTCAGAAAGGCTAAATCAAAAACACCAATGACAGTTTATGCTGGAGAGGATGTAGAGAAAGGGGAACATTACTCTACTGTTGGTGGGAGTGCCAACTGGTACAGCCACTTTGAAAATCAGTATGGTGACTCCTCAGGGAAATTGGAATCAGTTTACCACAAGATCCAGCAATTCTACTCTTAGGCATATACCCAAAATAAGCACATTCAATCAACAAGGACATATGTACAACAATGTTCATCGAAGCATTATTTGTAATAGCCAGAACCTGGAAACAACCTAGATGCCCCTCAACTGAGGAATGTATAGATAAAATGTGGTACATTTACACAATGGATTACTACTCAGCAGGAAAAAAATAGCAATGGAATCTTGAAATTCGCAGGTAAATAGATGGAACTAGATGAATCCATTCTGAGCGAGATAAACCAGTCACAAAGAACAGGCATAGTATGCACTCACTCATATGTGGATTTTAGACATAAATTAAAGGATTGTCAGCCTGCAGTCCACACTGCCGGGGAGGCTGGCAAACAAGGAGGACCCTAAGAGAGACATACATTGTCCCATGGAGAAGCTGATAGGGACAAGATCTTCTGAGCAAATTGGGAGCATGTGCGGAGGTCAGAGAGAACTAGGAGAATGATAAGGGGAGGAGAAAAGGGGTGAAGAAGATATGATGCGGCAGAGAGGTTAAGTTTGGGAAAGATCTGTAGAGAGCAGGATAAGAGATAATATAATAGAAGGAGATATTATAGGTTTATTGAGAAGTCAGGCACTAGGGAAATGTCTGGAGAGCTACAACGATGACACCAACTAACAATCTAAACAACAGAGGAGAGGCTAAATGCCCTCTCCTGATAATGAGATTGATGACTAATTCATATGCCATCCTATAGCCTTCATCCAGCAGATGGTGGAAATAGAAGCAGACACCCACAGCTAAACCTTGAACTGAACTGAAATCCAGTTGCAGAGAATGAGGACTGATGAGCAAAGGGGTCCAAACCAGGCTGGTGAAACCAACAGAAACAGCTAACCTGAACAAGGAGAGCTCTTGGTCCCCAGCGTGATAGCTGGGAAACCAGTATGGGACTGATCCAGACCCCTTTTATGTGGGTTTCAGTGAGGAGTCCTTGGAAATCTATTAGGCCTATTGTAGTGGATCAGTACTTATCCCTAGCATAGGAATTGTCTTTGGGAGCCCATCTCACATTGAGGGATACTCCCTGAGCCTAGACATAAGGGGCTTGGCCTAGACCCTATCCCAAAGAATATGACAGACTTTTAAGACTCCCTATGGAAGGCCTCACCACCCGTGGGAAACAGAAAGACTATGGGATAGGTAGGTTGTTAGTTGCGGGGACAGGTGACAAGGGGGAAGTGAGGGACCTGGGATTGACATGTAAAATAATTTTCTTTCTAATAAAAAGAAAAAAAAAGATTTGAAAAAAAAGAAGACAGAAACCCATAGATGAACATTTTAGCTCACATTGGTGGAATACCCTTTTGAAACTTAATCAGGAGTGGGTAAATAAGTCATCTAATAGCCAAATGTAAATGGTTATGTAGCCCTGCCCTCCAAGTCCACACTGATTTACCTAATCAGGGAACTAAAGTCCATGTCTATATCTATTTAGATAGAGGACAGTGGATATGAAGCATGAAAAGAGCCAGGTGGCTCTCAAAGTCAAATTGGGTACTGAGAAAGACATTTATCTTCAAGATTGTTTTTTTTTTTTTTTTTTTTTTTTCATTTCTCTTACTTTCAGTTTGGCCTCTGATGTGCTTTCAATGCAGATTTTTATTTGTGCATCTCATGGCTGTAATGTGAATCTCTTGTAGCAGAATCTGAAAATCTTAAATCTTTTTAACAATTACCATGACTCTTTGTATTTATAAATAGAAAGCATACTCCCAATGATAGAAAGAACAATTAAAGGGATTTTGTGAACTGCTTTAATCTTAAACTTTGCTTATGTTGGTTTATTTGGATTGTTAATCACACCAAAGTTAAAAGATTATCTGAAATCAGAGCATGTCATGTAATGCCTATTTTGCTTGTTGCTAGAAATGGACCATTACACTGCCAAAACTCAATCTTAGAGTAATTTATTTTCTAAGTTTTCATCCTTTCCAACTCTAATATGCAGAGTTATGTTAGTGTATTTTTTTAAAGTCTTGCATTCTCATAAAGTATAGAAAGGGAATTTGTCATGCATAGCTCAAAGCAGAAATAATACTTATCATGGAAGTTAGTGAAGTGATGAGACATGGTTAATTGTGTAAATTATATGGCAGTGACACAACTTGTAGAATTCTAAAAAGTTGCACAATATATAATGGTTTGTACTTTTAAAAGTGTAAATTTATTTTAGAGGCCAATCATATTATATGCATTTGCCTGAACCTACAATACATTTCATACTTAATCTACTTAAATTTGATAAGCAAACTTTCCCTCTCTGTTTGGATGTATTTAAGTTTTCAAAAGAGAAAATGATACTCATTATATTATAAATCTGTATGAAGAAGACATGAGTATTTGTGAAGTTATTAATATTTACATATAATTAGTCTCCCATGTGTGTCAGATTTATAATATTTGGAGCCAGTTTATTTGCCTTTATCAGCTATGGAAATTATCATATAATACTTATTATGTAGCCTTAGAATTTTCTAAAGAAGACGTTGCCATAAGAACTCAATTGTGTAGAAATAAACAGAAAATCAGATAGCATGCAGATCATGAAGAGCAGATAATTATCAAAATTCTATACAGAAGAACAGAGGTATGCTGTCTGGAAAGAGGGCCTGCAGCATAATGTTGCAGGATGAATAAAGGAAACATTCTCCCTGTCAGAGACTTATAATCTATTCATAAAATAAGTAGGAATAAATAATGTTGTGGTGGTTTGGATGAAACCACCTGTTAAAGGGAGTGGAACTATTAGGAAGTATGGCCATGTTGGAGGAAGAGTGTTACTGTGGGGGTGGGCTTTGAAGTCTCCTATGCTCAACCTATGCCCAGTGTCACAGATAACTTCCTGTTGTCTGCACATCAAGATGAAGTCTCAGCTCCTTTTCCTGTTGGCCTACATGCCCTGAAGTCCCACCATGCTGAAAATGGACTAAACCTATGAAATAATAAGCAAGCCATCCCAAATAATTTTTTATGAGTTACCATGGCCATGTTGCTTCTTCGCAGCAATAGAAATCCCAACTAAGACAACCATGTTTGGCAATATGTTATTTCTTTAAGATTATTACAAGACAGTGAGATTGAGGAAATCTTGTTATTCTGAGCCAAATGCAAACAACCTTCTACAAAGAATAGCCCTTACCATTTTATATTCACCATACCTATGTTTCCAAATCAATTTTGTTCAATTTTATAATCAATCCCACCTCATAAGCTACAGTATCTGTCTTTTTAATGTATAGTGCCTCATTTATAATTGTTTCTGCTGCTGAAATATTCAGTTAGCTTGACCAATACTGATGAGTGACATCTAAGGACTGTAAGAGTAACTAGGGGTCCTGAATTTTGTCATGTTGATAATGATGATAAAGAAAGAAAAAAATCTGTTCTAAGCACCGTGGAGGACAATAAAGAAAAGAGATGAAATACAACACCAGAGGGTCACATAAACTATTTTATTTTGCATGGTCATAAAAATTGCTCATAATATATGATTATTATTCTAGGAATATAATGTATAATCCTAGATATCTAGAATGATGTATATATATAATATATATCTAGGAATATATATATATACATGAGAAAAGAGAATCAGTGTGTTTGGGAAAAAAGCAACAAGGCTTTGCAGGAAAAACACTCAAGTATAAAACTTTACAAAGGAAAGGAAAGTTGGATGCTGTGAAGAGAAAGGAGTTTCAGAGACACTTAAGAATAAAGTCAGAAACATTTACCTTGGTTGGGGACCTCATAATTAAAACAGAGGGTTAACAGTGTCTAATGTAGGATGAGTGGCATACTCAAATATTTTTTCTTTTAATGTAATTCTTTGGGGATTGTGTGAATAGACAGCAAGGGTCAAAGGTAATAGGGTTCGAGGGAGAGAAGCCATTATTGCAGACTAACTCATAAAGCAATGCTAGGAGTGAGGGACTAAAGGAAAAATGATGTCTTCATTGGAGATGAGGGCAGAATAAGGTGTGAAGAGGACCTTATAATGCTTTGTGACTAGTTCAGTGTTAGTTGATGAGTGTATGAGAAGAGAGAAATTAAATACAGCTCTGCAATTATAGATTATGTAGGCATTTTCAATGTTTGAATGAGAGAAGAATGAATAGTTAAAAAGATGACTTAAGATTTATATTGTAGGGGAAGCATCTATGAGGTTCACTTATACTGCATGAACTACTGCTACATAGATAAGTTTATAGTAGGGTGTCATATTAGTGATACCATATGTAGTTAGTGTGCTTCTCAAACTCAGTGCTTTGGACACAGAGAAGAGGGTATTTTGTGTATGTCTGCACTGCAGTATGTTTCTTATCATTTATTGTCTCTGTCTAATGCATAAAAATAATCAGTTATGAAAACAGAAATGTTACCATACAGGGTTGGATGATGTATGGAAAAGGAAGAAATATGCAATTACAACTAAACTTGAAAACCTTTGGGTTACAGATATATGTTTAGATATAAAAGTAAAATAAAATTTAGCTTTGGCACAAAAATAGATCCATCTACAGAAAGAGAAAAAATGAATAAAGGGATCACTTTGGGGATTCTAAAATTAGTGACTGAAGAGAAAAAGCAGAGCTGGTAATGAAGACCAAAAGGTGGGATTCAAATGATGTGTTTGATGGATTTATTTGGTGGATGGATTTGTTTGGTGGATGGTGTGTTTGGAATCCTGAGTAACATATTCTTGCCAGCAGGAGTAAAAAAAAAAAAACAAAAAAAAAAACATGAGTGGTTTATATGGTATTTTCATTAGCTAAATGATAACAGAGGAAACACTCCAAGATCCAATCAAGATATAAACCTAAAGAAGTTATGAAAGAATAAAATATGAAAATAATTATAATCATTAATTATGTCAGCAAACCATTCTGCCCGAGCAAGACGCTGGCAATAGACAGTTACTTATAAAGTAGTCTTTCATCGCTATGTTTTGTTTGAGATTCCTTTATCTGTACTAGTACACATGAGATTAGATGCCAGTCTCTATGATTATGTGTGTCACAGGCTCTTTGGGGCTGAGTCTTACAACAGTCTGCTTGTCTCCTTACATTTGTATAAGCTTGGCTGAGATCTGAATTGCCCCTCTCTGAGGCTGGATTGAGAACACGTTGACAGCAATGATGTTTTCATGATGGTGGGTGGATCACTGCCAGCAAACTCCACAGGTACTGACTCCCTCCTTGAAGATGGATATTAAAAAAATGTGGTGAGATATTCTAAATCAGTGTATATCTCTAGAGGTGGATGTGTATGTGTCTGTAAGTGTGGAATTTTTTTGTGAGTGTTTGTTGTGTCTGTGTTTGTATTTTTTATGTGTGTGTGAGAGTAGGGGGGGAGAGAGATGGAAAAGCTTTATTTTCAAAATACTTTACATGAGGAACATTAGTCTTTGACATATTGCCAAAAATATCATGCTACTTAATATGATTAAGTATATGCTATATTTTAAACACTTTATAAACTTCTTAAATTGTCTTACAAGGTTCTCCTTCCCAGAAACCTGAATACTCAAATCTTGACTGACAGATAAAAATTTGAGAGTCAACTCTAAAATATCATGCATTCCTTTTAACAAAACAAGTATGGGTTCCAAATGATTTTTAAAAAAATGTTACAATGGGTTACTTTACTCAAAAAACGTGATTATGAGAAAAGAGCATTCTAGTGGCACTGAGATAAAATTCTAAATTATCATTCCTTTGCTCAGAAATTTATTTGACCTCTCCTTCTTTTCTTTTCTTTTATCTTTTCTTTTCTTTTCTTTTCTTTTCTTTTCTTTTCTTTTCCCTTCCCTTCTCCTTCCTTCCTCCCTCCCTCCCTCCCTCCCTCCCTCCTTCCTTCCTTCCTTCCTTCCTTCCTTGCCCCCCTCTCATCTTTTGAGAGTTTCTCTCTATAACCACACTGGCTGTCCAGAAAAATCACTCCATAGACCAAACTTGCCTCAAATTCACAGAGATCTGCACAACTTTCTCTCTAGTGCTGGGATTAAATGGGTATGCAACCACTGCCTGGCTACTTTGGCCTTTCGAAAGGGTGATAATGATGTTCTTTTTTCAATGTGGATTGAACAAAAATGAGTTGAATGTGGTAGAACTGCATGTTAAAAAATGTTTGTGGTCAAATGTATTTCGAAAATTCTTTTGTAAATTTTCTGAAGTGTTTCACAAATATTTTATATGTTTAGCACAGGCCAATAAATATCTTCATTATTCTTTGAAAATGGATGGCTTTTTGTATTTTCTTACCACTGCCATTATGTAACTAAAAATCCCTCAGTGATAGTGGGAGTCTTCTCTTAAAATGCAGTGGAATACTTAAAGAGATTCATAAATTCCATAAAAGGTTTGTGTGAGATGGCATAAGCTAAAAGTAGTTAGAAGTGGTAGAATAAAGTTAAAAGACCCTTAGTGTTCAATTGTGGATACCTGTTATATTTCCATAAAGTTTATAACAAGGAGTTACTCTTTCATTTCAAGAATTATGAAATGGCATGTGAAGAGAGATGAGAATTTAACATGTTCTGACAAGCAACTGCTAAGCATAACAAAAACAAACGTTATTGTAAAATTTTGTTAGTAAGATCTTAGCCTAGTTATTTGGACTTTAATGTTATTTTGGACTTCTAAATATGGCTTCTATTTTATTTGTTTTAGTATTTTAGGAAATACCCTCACCTTCTCTTTTTACATACTCTCAAATCAGATTTTTTATCTCTCTGCCCATCTATACTCATATAAATGTAAGTATGAAGAAGTAAAATTATAAGGGACCAAATGTATTTGAATTATCCTAATCACCTATATTGACATATTTGCCCATTGTTCATTTAATTAGCAGCTACTATTGATAAAATCCAAGTGAAAGATGGTTAATTACTCCCTTCTGGTTTCCTAGCTGTCCATTTTACCCATGCTTTTCTGTAATTACTGGTTCCCTTTCTGTTCAGTGTGTAGGAACATCCCATCTAAAGAACAGGATTGCACATTGCCTATTAAAGTTATTGCCAGCCTCTCAAAACTGATGTAAAAGCTTTCACAAATAGCATTTCCAATGAATAATGCTGAAATCAGACTTTTTTCCCTCACTGCAAGTGCCTCAAGTAGCTGGCTCCTTTCCCACTGGCCACTTTGTAACTGTGAATATGACAACATGACGGTGATTCACAGATGCCAAAATATGACGAGCAGAGCAAATCTGTGTTCCAGATGTGATAAGGTGACGACAGCAGAACTTGCCGCCCCAGGTGATTTCCATGAAGACACCTACATACAGTGGTGTTCACTATCTATACCATGCAGCCGCCAGCTCTAATAACCTGGTCGAGTGAGCAGCCCAGCAAGAAATGCAAATGGTTGAAAAAAAGCTGGGTTGTACAGTAACGTCTTAAGCTGATTTGAGAGATGTATGCTTGAAAAGCATATGCCTCAGCCTTGGAGAAGGCATTTTGTTACATTCAACACACAGTGCGCTAGAACTAAGAAAAATACATAGAAATTATGAATGCCTTTGCAAATTCCTTCTCCAATTCTACAACCTTAAAAGCTATGCAATAGCAAGTGAAATAATAGCTTGTTTTATTATAATATTTGGAAACGTATTTCAAATGTACATATGCTTCATAGATTAGGGGTTATAGTTACACATCTACGGAACAGAAAAAATAGATTGTGATCATGTATCATAGAAACAGCTGCCATATATTCATACAAAGCACTTCTCAAGTTTGCATTGAACTACCCAGAAATAATAGAATCACAAATTATACAAGATTGTCATTACTGGTTCTACACATATATCTATGTATATTTGACTCATGGATTCTGACTTCTGTCAAGCTTGATAGTCAGTTTAATACATGGGAACCCATTTATGCCCAAAATTTATACTTAAAAGTCATGCTTCCTTTGTTAAATTCAGGAAAGGCTTTATTAGATAGAAAAATAGCATGGATGAATATTAGAACAATTTTACCAGGATGATGAATAAATTAAGGTTATTTTCATGTCAAACTATGATTCTAACAACAGTAATCAAAATCAAGTTAGTAAATAAAAGCAAAAGTGCCAATGTTTTCTTTAATTCAAAGTACAATGACCTTACTTGGATGTACCTGCACACTTTAACCACAATGACACTTTTGGAGTGGATGAAAGACACATATATTTCTTAACTTTTAATAACTGTTTCAGAATATATGAAAATGGTCTGTGGGGAATTTGGAAAATCTTTGTTTCAAGCTACTTAGTGCAGATATAAAACGAATTTTGACATGTCATTTCCCAGTTATCTTCAAAAATATCTTTGTCATGTTTTAATGCAAGCTATAAATAAATTCCAAAGTTGTTTGCAGATGGCAAGTAGTCTGTGGGAAGGAGCCTTGCTTGTTTGCCATTGTTTTTCAAGAAGCAAAGGCAATGACAGTCACTTAGATTTTTCCAAAGCTTTGGAGAATCAATTAGTGAATCCTAAATATTTGATGGGGACTAGGAAATTAAGAATGATTTAAAATATTTTACAAGCTAAGCTATGCAGATATAATAACTCATGTAATGTACACTACCAGAGGTTGAGGAAATGGCTAATGATTAAGGATTTGTTCTTCAATAAGGAGGACTATGAGGAGATAGTTCAAATAATCTGCCCATAGGCATGCAGGGTACATGTGGCAACCTGTCTGTAATTCCAGTTCAGAGACAAGATATCCTCAGAATAATGTGACTAACTAGACTAGCCATGTTGGTGAGCTCTGAGTTTGGTAGAGAGACTCCAACTCAATGAATAAGACAGTAGAACAATGGGGGAGGGTTTATTATCCTCTTCATCAGCCCTTGGCCTGCACATGTATATGCAAATAAATGCACCATCATGTAAGCTTACTCACATATACACAAAAGTGAACACACACACACACACACACAACAAATCAGAAGAGTAGAACTATATAAAAAACCAGAAAAACGGAAATGAAACTATTGCATATGTTTCATTATATATGTTAAATAAGACAAATTCACTTTGAATATTTTAAAGGATTACTTGCTTAAGATATCTTCTTATCATCTTATATCATTTACCACAATAGGTGGGTTAAATAAGCCATTATCATGCATAAACCATTCATTGAAAAGCAATTTCAAAAATGGTTGAATTGTATAATCTAATTCCATTTATTCATAGTAATTCCATAAAAATAAACAAACAAACCTGTTTTTCATACAGTGGTGTCTATTCTCCTTAGCCAATATGAATCCTGAGAGACATAAATCTGTGTGAGCCCTATAGCAAGTTGTTCACTAACACATGTGTCCATACACTCATATCTAATAAACATGCTATTATTCTTACTAAATATTTTCTACGTGTTTAGCAAACTAAGTTTTGTTTGTATACAACCTCACTTTAAGCAGGATCCTGTTACACATATTTTACAGAAGAGAACCTATGCATTAGAGCAATTAAATTACTTAAATTAATATATCAAGGAGATAGGAGAATGTAGCTATTTTTTGGAGTAGATAAAAAAATATATTTGAGATTCCTAGTCTACTAAATATTGTATAACTTAAAAGTGCAGAGTAGTGCATGGTGTGGATATGCATAAACTTACTGAGTATTGGGTATACAAACATGGATCTCTTAGAAAACATATAAATTCTTTGAAACCACAATCTTTACACAATGAGAAGTTTGGGGAAATTAATCATGGCAAATGTTTCTTCAGTTGGTATACCTATAGACACTGCTTTTTTTCAAATTTTGAAATTTGAAATCTTATTCCTTATCATGTACCATATGTTGTCATTTTAATTTTTCAATGCTGGACATCGAATCCTGTGCCTCTGTTCATGCAAAGCAAGAACTCCAGCCCTAAATTATTACTTATAATTACCATAAAGGAAGAAAGTGCAATATAAAGTAGAATCTAAATCTATTAGAGTCTATGATTAACCATATACTTAAATAGTAGTAATAATTATCATATTTATACCTTATATCTTGTTTGAAATAGTTTATATGATTATTGCTATGATACAGATAAGTAAGCTAAAGCAAAGCAAGCTAATAAACTGGCCTGTTGGATCAAATAAAAGATTGAAAAACACAAATATTCGAGATAGCAATAAAAATACTTAGTCACAATAACACAAGTATTAGGCATAACAATAAAAATATTTTACCATACTATTGATAAGGAAATGTAAGACAGATGTTAGTGAATAATTGAAATAAGTCTTATTAAACATCCAAACACAAGAAATAGCTTAGAAGAGTCTGAGGCTCAACTCTGAACATACACTCATGTAAATTCTATATTAATCTCTTCAGCTCACAGAGAAGGATGCATGCAACATGTTGAAGGTGACAGTGGAACCCTGCTTGACTTGAGCCTGAAACTTTCATTTTAATTTGTTTTTCTTAGTGTGAAGTATTGGTGGATACTATTATCTACAATACCTCATAATATATAGATTTGGGGCATTAATATAACAGACTAAGTAATATATCTAAGCTATTTCATTAATATGTGAAATTATTAATAATTAATACCTCAATAGGTTGTTATTCTAAAGTGCCACAAAGGAAAAGAACAATGTACAAATATGAAATAAATTTATAGCACAGAAAGCCTCCTATAGAATTTGATTTCCAGCATAATTATACAAGAAAATGAAGGTGTAAATTTATCTCCCTTTCTCTTTCCTCCTTCTTCTCTTCCACCCTCTCTCCAAGCCTCTCCCTTCTCCTTTCTTTGTTTTTGTCTCTTTCTCCCTTCCTATTACCCTATCTTTAAATCAATGTATTTGTTAGTGAGGCAAGAAAATTAATCCTGATCTAAATAGAAAACTTTGAACATTAGAGACCTTACAAGCTACTCTGAGGGAGTTCACCCAAGTTCACTAAACTCTAAACATCAACTGTTAAAAGTCATCACAAATCACAATAACCAAAATTTTCCTGAGAAGGGGGCTAGTATATTGTGTAAAGAGAATGTTTAGCAGTTCATAGGAATCTGCTGCAGGTTTTTTTTTTTTTTAGCTGGCTGACATGGTCAATATTATCAGTGTTCAGGAGAAAAACCTGACAGCAGTGGTTGGATCCTTTAGAGAGGAGGAGTAGAATCTGAGACATTATTTAGGAAGTTTATTTAGTTTTGCAGAAAATCATATTTGGAGTCCATTGTTGCTGATTTAAAATAAATTTGTTGTATTTATATTGTTTTGAAAGTTAATCATTAGAAACCCATGAACAAGAATTACTTATCATAGATACTGCATGACTACATGAACTAAGGAAAATATTTTAAGAAATAATGGAGTTGATGCATACTGGGAACAAAAATGTGGCTTGGATATTGAGTTGAGAGGGAGAGAGAGAGAGAGAGAGAGAGAGAGAGAGAGAGAGAGAGAGAGAGAGAGAGAGAGAGAGAGAGAGAGAGAGAGAGACTGTCAGAATCCTGTGAAAACTTGCCTACTGCCCTGAAAAATTGTCCTCCAGTGAACTGCCTTCAGGCTGCATTTTCAGGAATTATATTCTTGTAGTGATCAATTTTTCAACCCAAAGGGTGCTATTTCTCTCCATAAATTTGATGCCCAGTCAATATTTCTTGCCCATGATACAAATGAGGTTTTTCACAGTTAAAAATAAACAAGGTTAAAAGGCCTCGTAAATATGTAGCATCATTAAACATCAGACAGGAGGTGAGGGCTGGTGTTGTGATGTGCTGAAGGCAAGGCTGCTATAGGTCTATGAGGCACTCTTTCTTCTTAGACAACCATGATTAATAAACAGTGAAGCCCCTTATTTATAGCTCCACTGCCGAAAGCTGCCATTCATTTCCCCAGCCAATAAAAAAGGTGATGTTGATTGTTATTTCAGTAAGATGTGGCTACATCTTTCCTTCCTCAAATCTACTCTAATGGCCATGAAGTTGATTTAATATTGAGGTGTTAAAAATATGAATGATTAAATTTTGCTTCACTTCAGATACATGCCTATTGCTCCAGAGCAAGGCTGTAAATGTTCACCAAATCAGTACACACATTATTCCCTGTATATGACAGGTGAAATCTCGGTCTGGATTGTTGCAACGGGTTCTGCAGCACAGGGATTCATTGAAATTGCATGGGGAACTGAGAGCAGCTAATTGACAGAAAACGGGTGTCTGGTAGCAGTCCATTCTCATCTGTCTAATTCGCTCATCCATCTCAGGACAGTCTCTCACACAATTCAGTTTAACCTTTGCTATTCTATACAGGAGACCACATTTAGATCTTAACATCTGGTCCTCATTTACAGCAACTGAAAAAGTTTTAATTTTCTGACATTGCTTTGAACTAAGACCTTTATTCATCCTATCCCAGCCCACAGGCTCACTAGTGCTCCTCCATCACAACTCACCAAGAAGTTGACTCATTGGTGCTTTCTAGTACTTTTGAATTAGATTTGCATTGCTCTGTCTGGCATTTCACAAGCCCAGGGTACCAGGCAGTTTTTCTAAATTTTATTTTTGAGAGTATAATATCATTACATTATTTCTCTCTTCCCTTTCTCAGTCCTAAACATCCCCGACAACCATCTTGTTTTCTTTCAATTCATGTCCTTTTTTTTCCCCTTAATTGTTGTTAAATGCATATATGCATATGTATAGACTATATAGATTCCCAAACATAACCTACCCCATCTGGCAAATAAGGAATGCTGAGAGTGACATTTTTTAGGTTTTATCAGTTTTTTTTTCACATTCCCTTTCAATTTCTTCTCCTTTGTTAAACTGGAGTTTTAGAGTATCCCTTGAACTAGTGAACTCAGTGTGCCTTTCATCTGTTTTCCTTGTCTCTAGCATCCCTTCTGTGTACAAACTCATGGACATATGAGATCTCAGATTTTAACTTCTGCAGTCAAGAAACTAACATAGCTGTTTATTTTAGTTTACTCTCTTTGTTGTGATTAACACCATGATCTAAAGTAACTTAGAAGGGTAAATTGTTTATTTCAGATGATGCTCCCAGCTCATAGAAAGCCATTGAGGCAACTTAGGCCAGGGACTCAAACATGAACTAATGAATAAACTATAGGAGATTGGCACTCACTGGCTCACTCACTGAATCACGCATGGTCAGCTAGCTTTCTTACACAGCAGAAGCACACTTGCCTTGATGTTGCTACCCACAGTGGATTGGATTCTCCCACATCATTCATCAATCAAAATAATCTTGCCCAGTTGTCATGCAGGCAATTCTTCTGTTGAAGTTTCCTCTTCTAAGATGACTGTAGGTTTTATACAGTTGACAGTAAAAGTTAATCAGTCCAGTGCTGTTTGGAACTGAAGCTATCAATGGAATAGAAAGAATCCTCTTATCTAAAATGGAACAAGTGTGAAACCTTCTTAGTAAACATGTTGGATCAAAACATATATGATTAATTTGTTATTTGAGATCCATATAGAAAAAAAAAGATTAGTGAAACTTTCTTAAGAAAGCTAGGGTTTTGGAGACTATTGTTTAGTCTCATTGGGTACTTTCCCTTTTTAAGTTCTTTCATTAGTATCTCTAATCAATACATTGCTCGACTTGAAAATGGTTGTCAAAAATACAAATTCCTACACATTTTTATAATGAGAAAAATACTGTCTTGAATGATAACATAGTTTGTTTTGCCCTTTCTTTTCCCTCAACCTGAATTCCTTTAAAACTGAGAACTGAAAATCACTTTGCTTTAAATTTAAATCCTACTTTGAATTAACTTGTTACAAAGGTCCAAATGAGGAACCTCGTAAACTCACTCTTTATTCATAATCAGAATCATCTAATGTATATATCATCTACATATCTTTTGATATAAAACAATATTTGCTTCTGCCACATAAAAGCACTCCATCAAACAGAAATTTTGATGTTTCCAAACTAAGCATATAATATACAGATATTTGTTTCAATGATTCCTCTATCCTCATGAAACCATACAATTACTGTTTTATAGGGAATTGTGGCTAAGAGCATTGGGTTGTCAAAGCACTTGGGAAATTTGTAAATGAGAAAGATTCTCTCTGACTTCTATACCCATGAGTACATATCATCTCCATGAATTACAATCCTATGGTGATGGCAGTACAACATCTAAATTTCACAAAGCTATGCATGCTCTTTCACACCCCCTTGGAGATGTCAATTTCTCAAAGAAAGGCTTTTGCTTACTGATATGTAGGATCTGCACCCCTGTCTCACAGTTGTCTGGTAACCAGTCAATACATCCTGCTGAAGTGAAGAAAACATATTACCTTCAGTACATGATTCCTAATTTTAATATTGGTAAATATTCCACTTTCCCATTTCTATTTCTTAAATGAATTATATATTAATGACTTATGAAAGCAGAATTCAGATGGGATTCTCACATCATACTAAAAATAGCACTATGCTAAGAGTTGTGCATCAATTGTAGTTAGAGATACAGGAGCTGAAGGACAGTCTCTAGGGTTCAGCTGCTGCTACTAGCTGGGGGAATTTTGCAATAATTATGACAATTGTTTCACGGCTCATTTTCTTTTTGGTAATAAGTTGTTTACATATATTTCAGAAGAGAATATATCAATTAAAATGCACTTATTCAGGGTCATATTTTACACCCAACAAATATTATGTGGCATCATTACTTACAGATAACATATATACCTCCTCAGGCAATTGGGTCTCGTGTGTTTTATTATGATATTCACCTTCTTCAAGTTAGTGACACCCCCAACGAATTCTTATTTTTGTATACTAGATCTATTTTGTCTACTTAGTAAATTGAAATGATATCATTGAAACATTTGTAAATCTATTAGCATTTCTTTATTTATTGTCATAAATGTATATGAGAATATATATTTCAACCAAAAATAGTAAAGAGGGTGGGATTAGTTTATAATTTTTCAATTCAGATTCTGTGTTGTGGTGTCAGATAGTACATTCTGGCAAACTCATCTGCTACTGTAGAGAACCATGATTTTACCCAGATGTGAACCCTATGATCTAAGATACATGACTAGCATTTAGTATAAGACTACTTATAAACTAGTGCCATAATTGTTATGAGGTAACCAACTAGTCTACAATGAAATTTGAGACCAATATTGCTGGAAAGAATCTATAATTAGTACTATAAGTCCTCTCAGCAATTCACAATGGAGGATGCCATAGGGCCTTGAGGGGAGGCATTCCTCTTGTTAGCCAAATTGACATTGTATCAAATTACCTTGTAAATATGTATATTTGTACCCATACACTTTTAGCACTCTCAGCTATAATCAAAGTAGTTACTTTTTCTAGTGACAAATCAAAGACTTATGATTGCCTATGGTTCTGACAGTTGAATGCCTACCCTTAAAGAAGACATTTATAACATCCATTCCAAGTCTCAGGACATGCTGTTCTTGAGAAAACAGAAATACAACAGGAGTCAGATGATAGGGAGTTGAGTTGAAAGGATACCTCACAGGAAATACACAGCTATTGCAAGCATGAAATCTCAACAGCTATGAATGGCTGTAGTGTTTCTGCACCAAAATAGGTGCATTGAAAGATAGACAAGGGTAGAGGAGAGAATCAAAAGCATCTGCTCCTCTCTTAAACTCATTCCCACATAGATCCAGGGAAATGGAAACCACATCTGGTAACAGTGTGTTCATTGATGACCTCCCCTGGCTCCAGTGGATAGTGACAACATGATGGTCACAAAGACAGTCACACATCAACAGTCACAGAAACTTGACATTTAGAGTCATTTGGATGTCAGTCATCCTACAGTTTGTAACTTGATGGCTGTCCACCATCATGAAATATCTCCATACCCAACAAATATTTCTGCAAGAGTGAATATGCACAAAGAATTGGACCATGCAGTTCTTAAAATTTTGAGTTAAATTTCATTCTGTTTTATACTTGGTCAATAAAATGTTTAGTTCATTAGCAGAAAAATAACTGGAACAAAAATAAGACAAAAATGGAATCCTAATGACAGTTAAAGACAGCAAATTTCACACACACACACACACACACACACACACACACACACACACCACCACCAACAACAACAACAACAACAACAGCAAGGAATAGTGCTTCCTTCTATTTTAGTCCTTTACATTGGTTATGTTTGACACATTTTTACATACAATTTTATTGTAAAATACCTCAGATTTTCTTCTCATTTCCTTATATTCCTCAGTGCACAGGTTAAAGGCAAAAGCTAGTCTTTTTTATGTGGGTATGTCTAGTTAAGTTTATCAGTAGTTTAGCAACCTTTCCATTCCGTAGAAACATTTTTGAATTCAGATTTGCAGGGTGAAAACTGTTTTTAAATGGCCACTAAATAATTACACTTGAATTTCTTGCTGGAAACTTACTTCTTCAGCATCCACATAGCTGAAGTAATTATTACGTTCACCATTTTGTTTTTCCTGCCTTATTCCAGTCTTCAAAAGAACAATATGAACTTCTAAAGACATGGTCTGCCAGTAACATGGGGGTCTCTTGAGACATGTTTCTCCCTCTTCACTTTCCCAACCCAGTCAGCTGCCAAGACTTCAAATCTGCTTGCTACATGCACTTGACCCTGCTCTACTCTCACTCACTGCCTTGATCTTGGCTGTAGCACCCATTTCCTTGTGGTCCATATGAAGCCCTGAGCTTGTGCTTATTTCTTAGGCTGGCTTCCCTCCAACATTTCTCCAAGCTGCAGCTGTCTATCAAGAGAAACTGTCTTTCCAAATTAGACATCAGATCATGCCCTGCCCTGTTTAAAATCTTCAGTGAGTTTCCATTTTCACAAGATAAAATTAAAACTACTTCACATCATGTATTGTGCCGTATACAATCTGTCACAGGCTAGCTTTCTCATGTCTGTTTTGACTGTCTTCCTCACCTCACTAACACTTCTAAACTCTTATTGAAGTACTTCACCTACTTTGGGGAGCACGGTGGCAGCCCTGTAAGTCTCTTTACATGCTGGAGATTTTGTCATTCATTTCCTTTACCCAGCTGCCACTCAATTTTTGTGGTACATCCCTTCAAAAGGTTTCTTTAAATGTGCTATTTCATAAGCCATTTTGCTTCCTCCATGTTGCCATTGGATACCATGAAACTAACAGAAGAATGTGATTACCTTAATTCAAGAATTCCTCTATTCATTTAACTATTTTCTATTTAGTTTGGGGTAAGTTTGTAAACTGGTCTTTGTGACCTCAGTGTCTAGGATATGCTAGGTATCGAGTTCATGTTTTATGAAAGCCAACATTATGACACAAATTAAACTACCATCCATTTTCTTTCCTCTTGATGTACTTTATAAAAGATAAATGAATATCAGCAATGATATCCAGTAAATTATTTCCTGATCCTAATGATTTTACTCTTTCAAATTCTTAAGTGAATTTGGATGACACTTTTCTTAATACAAAGCAATTTATAAGTTGATTCAATTATATGATAAAGTAAAAAAAAACACATATTTGGTTCCCTGTGGTTTCTCATGAATAGCTCCTAAAATTCCAGTAATCTTTGGAGTGATGAATAAGTTCTCGTTATTTTATTAAAGAATAAATGGTGGATGTAGGACACCGGACAGACTCAAGATGGATGCTAGTCACCAGTAAAACATCAACATGATTAAAAGATTGGAAGAATTAGCCTTGCTACCCTTTCTTCAGACTGAGGGTTGAACTGGAAAGAGAAAATGGCATGACAATTAATGTCCAATTATTCAGTCCTGCCTAAGCACAGAAACACTCACACAGTTCTGTGAGTGATAGGATTTAGGAAGTTTCTGAGTTAGTTAGCTGTGCCCTAGAATAGAGGTTTGGCTAAATAGGACTAGAGTGGCCCAGGCATCCTTTTCTGGGAAAGAGAAACCTTATATGCCTTCTCTTTTACTCTATACATTGTGTACTTCACAGTTTGTAAAACTAGTCTGTACAAGCCAGTCTTTAACATATTTGACCTGAGTTAGAGATGATGGGAAGCCTTCTCCCTTGGAAAGGAATAACATAACTGATCTTCCAGAAATATTGGTAACTTTCATTGCGGGTGACATTAGAAATCAAAGAAGTTTTGTGGGACTCTTAATCCTTGGTGCCTGTATTAATGCCAGGAAGTGTCTAATTTGAATTAAATTGTAGGAAAAATAACTAGTACTAAAAGATAGAAAATTGCTTGGTAGGGAAGGAAAATTTGCTTATAGAGCTGTAAGCATGTGTAAATTGGTACAGTTTAGTATTGTATAAACTCAAATGTGACTCATATACAGTAGATCAGCTAAATACTTTGAAAAAAATAATGAAGTCAAAACTGATTTCAGGGTTCAAATGAAGTCATTGGAATTGCTGATTTTATTTTTAATGTAGTGCCCCCTTCTCCCATAAGAGAATTTTCAAAGGATCACTTCCTCAATTAATCTTGAAAGAAAAGTCTTTGGAATGCTTTAAAAAGGTTTGACATGGCATTTATCCACATACTTTAAATCTGGCTTCAATGACTAGAGGGTTCACAGCAATGTGACACAGGTTTAGATCCTTGGTTCTGGAATTAGCCTTGTCTGGGTTTAAATTTTAGTCCTGTCACTTCCTAACTGTGCAATTTGTGGAAAATCACTTAACCTCATGGAGCCTGGGTTTCTTCAGCTGGAAAATAAGGTCAACATTCGCCTGAGCCTCACAGATCTTCATGAGACAGAAATAAGATAAAGCAGTAATATATCTAAATGCAAAGTAAGATATAGTAAGATCCTGTAAGTTGTTACTTGTCATTTTATAAGTTCAATATTTTATTGGAAATCAACACTCCTTCAGTACACACCTCATTGAGTTCTGCTTTATTCATAACCCACATGTGGCTGGCAACCCTCCTGAGCTGCGGCATTATCAGCCATGTCTTGAGAGGCAGGGAAGTATTTTTGAGCATCTGGCTCTTCAAAACCAGCTGGCCTGCATCATAAACCCTACCTCCCGTTGTCCAAATTTCCAAAGTCAGCATGACACTGATAGGGAATTCAAGGAGAAGACAGTGCTGGCATCAAATAAGCAATAGCTCATGATTCTACAGGGTCACAAGTCATTGTCTTTCTCAAGATGTGAGACTCCAAATTAAGAGCCACTGCTTTTGCTTAAATTACTCTACCAAGATTTCTAGATGAGCTCTTTACTTAATGTGTATGTTAGTGCTACTTAATGTGTATGTTAGTGCTTATGGTTATGGATGCCTGCACAAGGGATGACTTGCCTTATTTTGAGGATGAGAGCATGCACGTAGTCTGGCTGAAGGCCAGAATGGAATAATAATGAGCACACTCAGCCAGACACATTGTAATATGGTCACACGTGTGACTTTAAAATTTTTGGCATTAGAGCCAAAAACAAAACCTGAAAAAATTATTGGATAAGAGAAAATAGATAATTTCTTAACACTGCATTTCTTTTGTGGTCAATCAGTTTGCAGTCTTTATATTAAGCTATTTGTGGGAATTGTTTTATCCTAGTAAGTTAACTTTGAACTCCCTAGAGCAGGCCTTTTGTCCAATCATGCTATATGAATGCAAATGAAAAACATGAAGCCAAGTTAATTGATTGTTAATATTAATCAGTTACAATAACTTGACTTAAAAAATTTTTATATAGTGTTTAATTTTCATTGGTGTATACAATAATGGGCACTAAATCAGATACACAATAAATCTATTTGGGCAGTCACAATAGGTAAATCTATTTTAATATTAAGAAAAGTTGTCACAATTTATATTTTCATATTTAAGTAAAAGAAAGAAAAGATAATAGGTGATACTGTAGGTCAATAGATTATCATATTGAGAAATTTCTAACAGTTGGGGCAAATTGATTTCTGTGTATAATAATGACAGTGGAGAGTATTGTGCAGTATTGAGATATTATAAAGGGCATGAAATAGATAAGGTGCAAACCCATTTGTATGTAACTTATTACAGGGAGAAGAACACATGTGAATAACCAGGAGGATATAATAGTCAGAGTCCTTTATGTTAAAGCATTGATGAATTAGATATCTCTAGGGAAGAAGCAGAAGACTAAAATGTGTGAAAGATTATAATGAAGTCTATAAAATCCCTGAAGACTAACCAGGTTTATATTCTAAATTGGATTAGAAAAGTCTATGCTCAATAGAGGATTCAATTAGGTAAGATCAATTATAACAACTATACATTTTCACCAAGTTAAAAAGAGAAGCACAGGTATATTCCAGCCAGTAAAATTAATTTATATTTCATTACAAAGTTCTTGACAATTTGACAGTAGAAAAGAATTAATTTGATATTCCATTCACTGTGTTTTTTTTGTAATGGTATGCATCTACACAGAAATATAGTAGTAAATTATAAGTAATTTGTTCAGCTTAGGACAGTTAGATAAGGAAGATTGCTGATTGTTTTGGTTGGTTAATCATTTTTATATACTTTTCTGAACTGTATTAATGGGAATTACATTATTTTTATAGGCATAAAATTATATTTCAGTTTTTTTCTGATTCTCTGAAAAAGTGATATTATTTTAAAAAATACATGGTGTCTTTCACTGTCATTGGAATTACTTAGAATGCATGTTCAGTAGCATTTACAATTTTATTTAAACTTACATGTTATTCAATGGGTTTTGAATGAATCCTTCAATATTTACCACAATTTGTCAATTTGTTAAAAAGAAATCCATTGAAGGTAGAGCAAGACTGAGGAAGAGGGACAGAAAAAAACGCACAGAGAGAGAGAGAGACAAAAAAAAGAAGAGAGAGATATGAGGATATAGAAAGCAAGGAGTGAAGGACAAAAAAGGAAAAAGAAAACTGCAATAGATAATATTGTAAAATCAAATTCAATCAATCAATATATGCTTCTGGTAGAATGTAGAGGATATTATTTTGTTAACTAAAAACTGGAAATGAATAGAAACAAACATTTTTGGCTTATTCTGTTTCTATTTTAATAAACAGGTATGGCCCTGGACTATAAATATGACTGTTTGTACTGTTTATGCACCAAATTCTAGCCATTGGATAGCCAAGAAAGAATAAATTCAAGGGATTTAACACTAGAATATCCAACAAATGATTTTGTAAGGCCTGAGAATTTCAGACTTTGTACAGGCTATGGATACAGCAAAGGAATTGTATAGATTTGATGTTGATGTCCATAGGTGGTTCAATGACCCAGATGTATGTTATTAACCTTATAGTTGAGTTAATAGAGGCCTGGCAACATCAGTTGAAGTACTTTATATTGTCCACTGATTTCAGAGGTTGTAGCAGTTGTTGCTAACAAAGGAAGTTTGAGTGTAAAATATGACATTGTAATATGTTTTCTGTATAATAAATTATCTCCTGTTTATTTCATTCACAATAACTTGTGTTGAGTGGTTATGACAAAATACATGCTAAGGACCAGTGATAAATTTGTATATAGGGAAATAATCATCCATAGTATCCAATGATATATTTGTTTTATTAAGTTTATTGTGAGCATTTAGTGTTGGCATTTCTTCTTTTCCCTAAAGCCAGATGACTGTATTGAAGACAATGTCTAGGTAGAGGTTAACTGATTCTGGAATTAACATTTAGACACTTCTGGTAGTAGGACTAACTACAGTGTTTATACTTTGCCATGAAAACTTAGTCCTCAGTTGAAGAGATATTTAAAGGATTAATTCATGTCTAGTGTTTGGTTCCATCCTCTTTCAAGAATTTTATTAAATACATTTGGCAATATGTTAAATATTAAATATGTTTGGCCTAATGTTTAAGTAGATAGGGAGGTAAAAACAAAACCCCAACTTATTTATTTAGATAATCATAATGTAATAGCATTCACTTTTCTTATTTCATAAAAAAAAGGTTACTTAAATAGTGCATACATTCCTAATGATGGGAAAATTTGACATTGATGTTTCCAAGAGTGACAACTCCAGTTACACTTATGTCATTTTTGATGTCTTGCCTATTTTCACACTCTTCAAAAATGTGATGAGCAATGAAGAAGTGGTAGCTTTAATTTAGATGCATAGAGAAAAACATAACAGATTTTTAAACCATTTCATTTCCTTAGTACCAAAGTGCAGATTTGACCAAGAAAACTGCCCACAACTCTCTAAGCAGAAAAATAGTAGAAATTAATCATCATGAAACTAGTTCAATAGCCTTGAAAACATAATTGAATATTCCTTAGATAATCATGAAATGATACAAATGATGTTCTGATAACAGATTTGCAACAGATATATTAATAGGATTTTGTTTTGTTGTTTCAAAACAGGGTTTCTCTGTGGCTTTGGAGGCTGTCCTAGAACTAGCTCTTTTAGACTAGGCTGGTTTTGAACTCACAGAGGTCTGCCTGCCTCTGCTACCCCAGTGCTGGGATTAAAGGTGTGCAAAGACATTAACAGGATTTTAACATCAATCTTCCATAAAAACTTAAAGATTAACCAGAAATTTCCTAAGGCTCAGACAATATAAATGGGCAAATATAAGAAATAAATAATTAGTGCACAAATTAAGCTTTTAAGAAACTTAGTTTGCCTCAACATAATCAATTAAATTAGGAGTAAAGACACAAAGTGTAATTTGTTACCATACATGATTTTGTACTTTTTTATCCTCAATTTTGAGAA
This sequence comes from Cricetulus griseus, assembly GCF_003668045.3. Classification (NCBI taxonomy): domain Eukaryota; kingdom Metazoa; phylum Chordata; class Mammalia; order Rodentia; family Cricetidae; genus Cricetulus; species Cricetulus griseus. The sequence goes on along the minus strand of NW_023276807.1, from coordinate 36,453,287 downwards.
AAGAATTCTGAAATTTTGTCATAAGTATTCAAAACACAAACACACATCTTATCTCAATGAATGTCGCTGCTGCTTTTCTCTGATGTATTTTCTAAAATCTTTGGAAATTCTTTCATGTAAAAGACTACTAAATGTAACTATGTTCATCCAAAGATGGGGAACATTCTTCAAGATGTAGGTTTAGGGTTTAGGTAAGAAATTCTTACCAGATCTCTGATAACAAGACTAATTCCCAAGAATCAACAGATGGGAGGAAAAGAAACTTTTATGACACAAGAAATACTATCAATCAACAAAGAAATCAGCCAACAGAACACAATAATTATATCTATGGAGGTCTAATATACAAAGTTCCCCATGGCTTGAAGAAAGATAGATGCTAAGAACATGCAAATATACAAGGTAGACAAAAATTCCAGTCAACAAATGGGTTAATGGAATACACAGAAATTATCAAATGAATAAACATAAAAAATTATCAACAAGTAATTTTTATTCTTTTTTCAACTATTACATCCTAACTGCAATTTCCTATCTCTCCCCTCTCCCTAGTCTCTCCCCCAACTCCCCTCCACACCATATCCACCCACCAATCTCCATCTGCCCTCAGATAATACCAGGCCTCCTAGAGACATCAACAAAATACAGCATAACAAGCTATAATAAGTTCAGTCTTGTACCATAACATCAAGGTTGAACCAGGCAACCTAGTAGCAAAAGGGTCCCACAATCAGGAAAAAGAGTCAGAAACAGCTGGGGCTCCTATTGTTAGGAATCCCACAATAACAACAGGCTACTCAGCCATAATATAGATGTAGAGGACCTAGGTCAGATCCCAAGAGAATTCTGATCTCTGTGCACCCCATAATATCTTGGTCACTTAATTTTGTGGGCTATATTCTCATGGTGTCCCTGCCCCACTGGTTCCTCCTATCTGTCCTCCCCCTTCTTTACTCCCTGGGCTCTCCTTAATGTTTGATTGTGAGAATTGTCATCAAAGAGACCAAAGAGCAACTCATGGGAGCAGATGCAAAGTCAGTGAGTATTTTTAAAGTGTTGAACATCCTACTCATCGGGAAATGCAAAATAAAACAATGTTGAGAAATTGTCTGACCCCAGTTAAAATGGCTATCATCAAGAAACCTGACAACAAACGCTGGTGAATTTGTGGAGAAAAGGGAATATTCTCTCATTGGTGGATGGAATAATTACTCTGATTTCATCATCATGTGTATAAACATGTTGAATTATCACATTGTATCTAGTAAACAGTATATAAGCGTTTTATACCAAAGAAACTTTTGAGGTATGTGTGTATTTTTCCTTTTGCTTGACTATATAAATTTACATAGTTAATGGTATTATTTTGTACTGAATGATTTTAAGATATTTTTTATTTTTATGTGATTTATCAGTTTATTTTGGACTAGCTTAACAAAAAAATCTTAATTCAGTCTCACAGTATATGGTTGAAACCCATAAAATTTCAAGTTGTTCTGTAGATGCCAATATTGTAACAGAATTATGCATTAAGTACCAAGTCAGGCTATAGTCAACTTTATGTCTTTATTTGGTCTCATTTGTATGTGATATTATCTCCTCATCATTATTAAATTTGTGTTACATTGCATAATCCAGATTATTACATGGTCTTAATTGAAGGTGATCATAACAAAGTACCATTCATTTAGAATAATGTACTGTTACAAAGCCTTAACAAAAACATGTTTTCAACTTTTCATCATAGTCAACCTCTGTTGTCACATATTTGTATTTCTTATTTTGATGCAGAGGAAAGTGTCAACAGGATAATTTTCCATTGTTCTTCCAACACCCTTTCTAAACATCATGGTATTCAGTGAAAGTTCATTGTCCTGGATTACACCATTGCTCATTAGCCCTCAATTAGCAGCTAATATGTGTACTCTGTGTGTTTAAATATAATGAATAGCTTAACAATTCTATTTCATTGATATTTTTTAACATTTTTACAATAATGAACTGGCAATCTCAGATCTGGATGTCTATCTGATAATGTTTATCATGATAGGTTTGTTTAATGTAAATGTTAATGGTAAATTATATTTCAATGGTATTTCATATTAAGCAAGTCAGAGTACAAGCATGTGACTCAGTTAACTGGAAAACACAATGATTTTGAGAATTCTGCTTTAGAAAATATACATCTAAATATGTTTGACAGACGTCTTTCCCATTTATTTTACCAGTGTTTATGGTTGTTTGTGAGAAGTGGGAAGCAACTGGTTTGAAAAAAGAAACTAAAGGGATTGTTGATGGTTTTAATAATAAAGTCATTGCAAGATAAGCAAAAGTTAATTATACCTCACAGGTAAGGCATATGTCACCGATATCCATCTACATTCTTCTCCTTGTATCTGCAATAAGCTCTACTATGTGTTGAGAAGCTGCTAGTTTGTTCAAAACCAAACGAATGACACGTCTCACACATCTGCATTCGCTCCACACATTTGGTAATAAGTTCAAGGTTTTCATCGATTTTAAGTCCCAACACAAACTGTAGCCCAACTAAGCTGTAATGGAGTATCTTCTGCTTTTTCTAAGGCATCCAGGGTTGTGTCTGGGAGGCTGCTTTTATGGATTGAGAGGAATCTTTCATATTGTCAGGAAATCTTTTAGGTGATCTATTATCCTTAATTAGCGGTTATAACTGATAATTGACTTAAGTAAAGGCATCAATGGCATCTCCTCACTGTTCTGGGTAACAAAGGACTTTGTTCTTTATTGGTGGGTATCTTTTGATTATTTATTTGTAGGCAGGAATGTTTTGCTTATGCAGGTACATTTTGGTGACCTGCAAATTATGCTGTTATTTTGATTTTCCATTTTATTAACATTATCTTCCTTATACTTTACTTAATGTTAATCAGAACATAATTTATTAGATGTCATTAGGACATTTTGAACATTTTTTTTGGTTCTCCTTGCTCTTTCCCCTCTCATAGTCTTTGTCACACATTCTTTTCTTCTTTCTATTCCTGTGTAGCTGTTTTAGGAGTGCTTTGTGATGGAACTTCCTGCTGTGGTATTTTCCTCATTTCAAAGTGAATTTAGGAAAAACAGATAATAAAAATATCACAAGCAACAAAAAATAAATAAAAACATCTACTAAAAACACAAATAGTAAAATAAACCTTGCTTCTACCAGGGACCAACAGTGGCGAACAGGGCTGAAACTCAGATCAGTATCTCTCTCAGCCTTCATCAAAGCAGCTTTCTTCAGCAGTAGATAGAAACTAACACAGAAATCCAAAACTTGACCATGTGAAGAGAGGCACTATCTTTTGGAACACTCAATTCTAATTGAGATGTCTTCATTAAACCTCTCCAGACAGGGATCAGGGAACCATGCAGAAAAGAAGGGAGAAGAATGTAAAGGGCAGAAGGGATGGATGATACCAAGGAAACAGTGTCTTTCAGACACAAAGGACAGGGTTCACAACATATGAACTTACAGAGACTGAAAGTATGCTCAGGGCCTGCACAGGTTCAACCACAGGGGATTCCACACTGAGAGAGACGAATGGACCCTGGATTACCTCTCTAACCAAGAACCTATCTGCAAGTGACTTCCACTTGCATAGGAATAATTATTTTTCTGCAGTGGAGTTTCACTGGATTTATTAACCACACTTAGGCCTCATGCTTAGCAGTTATTTACTGGGGTTATTTACTTTTAAAGAATTTATTTAGTAATGGATTCAGACAGGTCTCTGCAGGAAGACAAACCTTTTATGTATGATAATACCCAGCAGATGGTTGTAGGGAAAATAATAAGCAATGGGTAGTTTGACTATAAATGTTTTATGATTTTCTGTGAACAACTATGAAAATACCCCTTCAGGTACCAGAATAAACAGTGACAGAATATATATCCATCAAGGCAGTTATTTGAAGAAAGAAGCTGGGTATTTTATAGCTGCTGCAGCCACATGAACTACATATACATGTACCACTTTTTTGAGTTATTTGGGATTACTCAATTAGATATTTTCTGGTTTATATACTAATACACATCTGAAGTGACTCTATAGATTCTACTCGAGCCAATACTTTATGCAAATAAAATATGAATCACATAAATGTAAAATCTGAAACTGTCAAAGGCTTGAAATGTTGAAAGATTATTAAGTCAATTAAAGTAATCCTGGATAAATCTGACAGAATGAGCATCAAATGGGAAACATATTCTTGTCAAAACTGCACAAGAAATTCAATTGATTCTCTAGATATTTTAGTAACATTCATATGCTCAAATGCACAGATGTTTAGATTCACTGCATAGACAAAACACCCTAATTGTTGCCTGGGTTGATAAAATTTATTCATTTCTTTTCAGTTGACTCACACTATTGGGCATTCTAAATATTCCATAGTTCATCTTATAGCTTCTTGGTAAAGCTTTACTCTTAGAAGAATTTCTTTTTAAACTAACACTTCTGGTTCTGAGAATCTTCAAGTATCCAACTATCTTTTCTTCCTCTCCTACTCCTCTTCTCCTTCTTCATCTTTTCATTTTTTTCTTTTGGTTTGATATAAATGGTTGAGAGCCTGCTACTGAACCATCAATTATTCCAGCGTATCTATATGAGATATGAATGTGTTACTCCCTGCTTAGTGTGAAACAGGCAGTGTAAAATCATGATCATAAGATTTGCATATGCTTTTAAATACTTAAATGCAATGTTTTCTTTCAAACTGTTTGAATGCTGTGAAAGGTAACTTCTTATATTTCTTACTAATTATAACAATTATAGTCATAGAAAAAACCTCTTCAAGTAAGTGCTATTCCAAGGGAGAATAGCACTTATTTGTACTTGGCTAGACAATGGCACCCTCAGTCACATGTGCTGCCATTCAGTCAAACCATCATGAGAAACCATTCCAGTAGTGACTAAAATAAGGATTTCAAGAACCAATATTTTGCATGTATCTTAAAATAAGCAATAGTGAGGTATTAATAAAAATGCAAAATAATCATATTATACTATTAATTTTTCTAAGTATAAAATGTAGTTTTACTTTAAAGGAAACAGATGTGTACATCAAGATATTTGAAATCTCTAGCTCAGAGATGTACTTATTTGTAGAGTATCATAGACTTTCAAATTTAGGGAATGATAAACCAATTTCAGATGGGTGAAAGTTCTATATTTCATCATATATGTGGAATAATAATAAAAGAGAACAGGCCATGAATATGAGGCAGAATTGAGGAAAGGATATAGGAGGGGTAGAAGAAAGAAAGGGAATGTTAAATAGAGCAAACATACATATACTTTTAAAATTTAAATAAAAAATTAAGCAATACTTTTCAATATTCTTAAAATGTATTTTGATTATTAGTATGGCAATTGTAAATTTTTCCATAGATGGTTTTATATTTTATTCATAACTATGTTATAAGTTCATTTAGAACTTGTAAAGGTTCATAAATACTAAACTCTAGTCTCCACACTATTCTTACAAAGAAACTTACATGACCTTGATCATGTCACCATCCTCATCTTAGCTATGTATCTATAAAGTAGAATAATTTCAAAACAACTCAAGTCAAAAATACCTATGATTACAAGCATACAATATGTATTTCTTCCTATTTTCTTTCTGTTTATTTCTCTTTTTTTTCTTTCTATTTTCAGAATAAGATTTTAGGGAGAAGAAAAATACACAGACTCATTACATAATTGAAATTAACATAGCATTTTAGATCAAATTAACAATTTGAGAACAGGTGACAAATCTGGAAGTCATCAGAGTTAATTAGTCATTAACCTCTTAATGGAAAAATTTCAGATGTACAAGTGATGAGAATAGGGTAAGTTCATGAAATTCAGTGTTCTGAAGTAGCTATCGTAGTTTATAAAAGCACAGCTTTTACGTACAATTGCCTCACAAAACAATTTATAATTAAAGAGTCTGTAGTACTGTTTATATTACAACCAAAAATTTAGTCATACCATACGCTGTGTGTCCTGGCTACTTTTATGTAAACTTGATACAAGCTAAGTTATGTGAAAGGAGAGAACCTCAATCAAGAATATGTCTCTGTATGATCAGGCTGTAGGGTACTGTCTTAATTAGTAACTCATCAGGAAGGGCCCAGGCAATTGTGGGTGATGCCATCCTTAGACTGGCAGTCCTAAGTTCCTAAATAAAGCAGGATAAACAAGTCATGTAAGCAGTACCCTCTCTGCTCTCTGCATCAGTTCCTGTTTCCAGGTTCTAGCCCTGTTTGACTTTCTTCCCTGACTTCCTTCTGTGAGAGATTCTGGATGCGGAAACATAAGTCAAATAAACCCCTTCCTCCCCAACTCATTTTGGTCATGTTGTTTCATCACAGCAATAGAAATGCTGAGGAGACATCATGTAAATGAACTCAATAGAAAGCCCTGGACACCATGAAAATGAACTCTCTAATTGCCTTCATCACCACTTATTTTCAAGAATAAAATGGGAAACTGCACTGTCCATGACTGATACCAAGGACAATTGAGGTACAATTGATACAATGACAGTTGAGGTTTGCCTAAAACACAAAGAATAAAACCGCTGTCTATAACTTAAGTACTGTTTTCTACTTTAGGTAATTAACATTGGCTTTTTGAACGCACACTTTGAGAAATTTCAAAATATGGTGAATTTCATGTTATTTCTATCAATATAAAATAACAATTATTGCAATTAATTAATAAAATACAGAAAAATGACAATAGCAAAGAAAACAGATAAAGGAAAAAAAATCTATATTCCTAGGTGGAAAGTACACAGCTGATCAATATATTATTAATATTACATGAATATGTTCATGAGGATGTGAGAAAAATTAAAAGCAAACTAAGACTGCATAGTTACATTTTCTTAAAACATCAAACTAAATAGAGACTCTTCTATATGGATCTTTGTTACCTTTCAACTTTGAGCTCAGTGGTGTATTTGTTTGTAGAAAAACTTAGACTTAAACATTATAGTAAATAATAAAATAATTTCCCACAGGTGAGAAATAAGTTTAACTGTATCAGGGTAATACAACAGAAAATAAACTAAAATATTTTTTCCATAGTGTAACTCATTTACCTGCACAGATGAACAGATTAAAGAAATTAGTATGGTATTGTAATTCCTATCTTAGTGTATAGCATTTTGTTTACCTGTTTTGCTTGAATGGAACCAGCTTTCTTTTCATATGACCCATGGGAAAGACAGGAAACTATGGTCTGTTGGTAAGAGTTGAGGTTGGTAGCTAAAGAAAAGCCAGACTTAAATCGCCAGATAGCTTCTGACCCCTCTCTAAAATGGTGTTCTTAATGGAATAAAGAGACATTCTTAGAGCTTACTTTGGTTAATTAAGTATTAATTAGAGTCATTAAATAGTATCTTGTTGAGGGTTTAGCAGAAGTTAAGAGTCTAAGACATTCTTTGTCGTTATCACCAGCATAAACATCACCACTAAATTCATCATCACCTTCATCATCATCTCTGTCTTTTATATATTATTATACTTGTAAAAATCATAACTAAAGGAAGGTAGTGGCAGGGACAAGACAACTTCATCTAAGAAGTAGAGGAGAAACATCCTGTGAAAGACAACTTTAGAGAAGACAGCATATGGTATTTACTGCTGGGTGATGACAGCATCGTGGAACAAGCAGTAATGTAAAAGGCCATCATTCACTGACAACAAAGACAGACTACAGCGACTCAGGCAAAGAGACAGAAATATGAACATCATTTGCCCTGCAAACAACAGCTGCAGCTGCTTACTCGAAAGACATACTACAAGTGACTTCTCAGTGAAAACTATTTGGTGCTAAATCATGGAAATAGTAACCAAGCCTTCTTCCTGTTTGAAATTCCACTAAATTCAACCCTGTATTTGAAGTTGTAAATGTCTTACTATATCCTATTCAGTATTTATTTTGTAATTATTAGCAAAAGAACAAACATCCATCTGATTAGCTACAATAAAGGTTGCAAAAAATTCCTATATACATATTTTCACAGGGTGCTAACCTTGCTATAATGTATAAAAAAAAACAATGACAAGTTGTAAAAATGATAATTGGAAAAGAAGAGGATCATGAATTTGGGGTGAAGTGAGGGGCCATGGGATTATATGTAGCAGTGGAGGGATGGGAGCTATATAGATACAGTGCTCTTGTATTAAGCTCCCAAAAAGGAAAGAAACCAAAAAAATACAAGAGGTATGAAAATGGGAAAAGTAAAACAGGCAAATGTTTTATTTATTACATTCCATTCATGATAGACTAAAACAAATAAAAGAAAATGTGGGACTAGACATATCACACAATTAATTAGGAAAATGGGGAAACCTTATTCATTGTTGGTGGGATTGTAGATTACTAAGGAAATTTGTATGATGAATTCTCAAAGGACTAAAATTAAATCTACCATATGAGCCATATATCTCATTCCTTGGCATATACCTAAAGGAATTTAAATCCTATTCCACAGACATTTGTTCAGTCATATTCCTTGCAACTCTACTCATAATTGCTAGGAAATGAAAAAAATTGCCTCTAACTTATATATTAATAAATAGAATGTTGTACAAATTCACAATGGGACACTATTCTGTTGTAAAAAAAGTAAAGATGACATTTCAGGAGTAACCATAGAACCTGTAAAATCAAAGGGGACCCTGGAAATGAGGTAGAACTATAGAGAGCAGAATAGAAAAATATAGGTGATATGACAGGAGAAATCATGAAGGTGAGACTTACCTATTAAGGAGGTGGGGAATATTTAGAACAGGGGGAAAGATGGACAAAGAATACGAAGGATGTTTGAAATAGCCATAGGGAATCATTACATTTACATCTACCTAAAAATACATATAATACTTACAAGTAAGTGTATATACATATATAGTTTAAATAAAGTTATGTCACTAGGTGTGATTCTGCCTTCTCCAAGATCCATAGATTATATAACAAAAGACCTGTACCAGGCATGAGAAACTTGCTTATATGTATAAGTTAGCTTTTAAGTCATCCATAATCAGGTAAGAAATTAAGGACAAAGTAAAGGACTGGAGAAAGAGGGATCTCCCTAAGAAGAAGAAATAAAATTGTTATAGTTGGGCAAAGTGGGGTGCAGGAATAAGAGGAATAAATGGGGAAGGAAGGGAAGACAGATGTATGGCTGAGATTATGGAGTTGGAGGAAGATAAACCTAAGGGCCATTAGAGGGGCCCTAAAGAAAACTAATATATACAGGTATGAAGATATTCTAAATGAAATTCCATAATACTGGGAGATTGAGTCCTAATCTCTCATTACAAGATAAAGATTGCAATAGTGATGAATGGTCACATCTAATTGAGTTGTTTACCAAAGAGGCTTGATAGAAATACCTAAACCACCAAGGCTTTTGGTGGCTCTCCATACACTGACAGTAAGGTACTATCGCTGATGACACTACCTACACAATTCATCAAACTTGGAGAAGTCATGATGGTACCTAGCTTGAGCCTTAACGCTAAGGACTAGTGTTCATGGTATCAGAAGGTACTCTACATACTACCTGCTACAAAGCATCTGATCTACAATGCTGACATGACTCTGAGATAAATGTGCAACAGTGGCAAATCATTTGTGAATAGAATAACTCACTATCTGATTAGATTTAAGGCTCATTCCCTGAGATGAAACCCATCCTAGCTATTGGCCAGGAGGCCAAGAACCTGAGACCAGTTGGTCAGGGACCTAGGGAAAACCTAATACTACTGTTCTACTAAAGGAGTGCAGCCATATAATGACTCCTAATGACACTGCACTTTGTTCAGTCATCATCAGAAAAGCTTTCTTGTGCAGCATATGAGAACAAATACAGTGACCCATAGCTTATGTGCAGAGACTAAGAAATCTTAGAATATCCTGTTCTAAATGGTATGTATCCATAAATTAACTTCCCTCAAGGTTCAGAGAACCTTGAGCAAGTATAGACAAAAATATTTTAAGAGGCAGAGTGTATTAGAGGCACTAACGAAACACGGCCTCTAAACAGTATGACTGACACATATATGAACTCATAGAGACTGAAGCAGTATAACCAGGCCTACATGGATCAGCATCAGATAAGGTCTTACCTCTGAAAGGAGAAGTGGCCAGAAGCCAATATCCCTACCCAGAAGGTTTGCTTGGGTAGGGATATTGGTTGCTCCTCGAAAATAAAAAGCTAGTTTCCCCAATGGGAGCCTCACTGGGCATACAAACCACTCGTAAAGGCAGGCCTCATTGCCAGCAGTAGATGGTCAACACTAAACAAGCTTGAGGGCATCTTGGAAAATAGTTGTCTCATACAGTTTTGTAAGAGCATTTTTTAAATCTTACAGGTCCTTTGCTGATGAAGTATAGGTTCTGGTTTTGTGTTTTTACAGGATTCCTATTTGTATGGATGTGTGTGCCTCTGTGTCTAGATGTATAATTAGTCTCTTTTCTTTGGCCCTTCTCTTCTCCCTCCTCCCCTCCTCTTCCTTTTATATGCTGTTTTGTTTGTTTCTGTTTTTATCATATCATATCATTTTATTGTTATTATTTAGATTCCTGTTTGTTTACTAAGAAGAAATAGAATGGGTGTAGACTCAGATGGGAGGGAAGGTAGGAAGAATCCTTTAAAGTTGCATCAGTAAATTCATACCTTCAGGTAAATTATAATCTATATATGAAAATATGAAATGATTTGCAAATGATTCACAAATATATATTTTATTCTTAGAAATACATACATTAGACTCATCTCTTAAAGTTTGCAAGTGTGTATTCATATATGTGTATTGATACTACTACTGTTACATTAGTGTTTAACTTTTCACACTTTCTAGATACTCTCAGTAGAATATACATTTAAGTACCATTCATACAAGCAAAATGTGGTAACATTTTATAAATGTCATCAATTTTAAGTTGTATATACAATAGCAAGAGGAGTTTTATTATTTTGATCTAATAATCTTCATTAATTAATTCAAAATTATTTTTATTCATATTATTTTGTGATATAATGAAATAACTAATATCCTATGTTTCCAATGAGAGTTCAACTATTTTTCTATATTACTGGACATTCTTAATACTTTCTTTAATGTCTGTTTGTATTTAATATCCATAAAATTATAATGATTAGATAATGTAGCAAATTATGTTCATAGATGTGCCTTCAAATCATTTGCATCTCTAAATGATGTTGTTATAGATGTGCTTCAACACATTTAATTAACCTCTGAATATTTCTTAGGGATTAAATACAGTGTTAAACGATGCAGATGTGGAACATACTGACTAAGTCTCATTTAAGATGTTATGTTAAACATCACTGCCATCAGAAGTGTACAGGACAGTCTACCTCATTATAGCATTTCCATCTCATTTTAATACTATTTTCTATATGTTGAAAACAATAAATCATCTTAAAAACTTATTATTAATTCGATGCTAAGTGAGTCACAGACTTATATAACTATAACTACATTTTCCTCCTTCCTGATTACAGAGCATCTGTTATTTTTTAATTTAGCCTTTGATTCTGGATTATTTGAGTAAATTATTAAAAAATGTTTAATTATTACCCTGATTAATGAACACTTATATTTTTCAGAATTTTAGTCTTTGTCAGTTCTCTCTCATGTCATCACTCCCTGAGCCCAGAGAAATCTCAAACCACACTTTTGGTACTTCTACATCATTGTTTTATTATCATTGTCACACTTACACAATCTTACTGGTTTCCAATATTTGCTTATTGATTAATTTTAATCCATATCTCTGTTATTTAAATATAAATCTTTCTATAATTGGGTTATACCATATATTATCTCCCCCATTTATTTGCTTTTAGGGCCCCCTCTTCTCAGTTATATGAAAATGTCGCAAAATTCCTAGGTTTTCATCTCACTTGCCCTTATGTCTGTGATTTTTTTCTGTCCCCTGTATGCTTCAATAGTTATCTTGTAGCCCTTAATATTTGGTTATTATTGAACATTTATATGATGGCTATCCAGTTAATGAAGAACCATTTCACATCAGCATTTATATGTCCATTTGGGAGGATAGTGATTAATGAGATCAAATCTATTCATAGGAATATTGCTTTAGGCATACACACAATCTTATCCTATAACAACAACAACAGAAAGATTAGCCTCAAACTAAATGTTGATAATATATTCTTTACATATTAAATTATTTTATACATTATATAACTATTTTATTTTTATAGTTGCTATATGGCCAATAGATAACTTGAAATTTTTATTTATGATTACATGGGCTAAGAATGCAAAATTTTCACTAAAAACATACATAATATACTTAAAATATCACTTTTTAATATGGGTGCGATATACGATTATCAGTAATTTATAAGAGTAGCTGCCATACCTATGTATTTTTCCCTACAAAGCCCCGATAATCAAGGGTTAAGTTGAATTTTATTTTTTATTATGTACATACAAATTGAGCACTTACCTAGCTTACTTCTGTCTATTTAACTGCAAGAGACAATTTAAGAGGAACGGAAATGGATATAGTGCTAGAAGCCCAGGAATTTATTCCTATCATCTATCTACAAGAGTAGAGAAAGACAATGGTGAAGTGCCTCTAAGCATATTAATGTGTTTCCCTGAAAAGCAAAGGAGGAGATTGTTAGGAGCAGTGGGCAGGAGGAACATATATTAACTATGGTTTCCTGGGAAAAGCCAGCAGCCATTATTTGAGTTTGTTCAGGGGTCAACACTGTAACACAGGTGAGGTCATCCTTGAAGCATTTTTCTCACATTGTGTTATCTATTAGTGTACACATTTTAAAGCACTAGTTTAAGATACTCGATAAATATTAATAATTCATTAAATTGCCTACATTAGAGAGGTGAGAATGCTGTTATTTTCATCTGATCAATAGACGGATACAAAAAGATATTAAATGACTTGATCATAATAGTAAAATCAAAAGGAGGATTTATGCTGGATTAGACAACATTTAACAGCAAGCTGTCTATGGAATTTGTTATTGGCACTGAATCAATCTGCAGGAAAGTTGAAAATAACAGACATTTAACATGCACAGCATCGGTATGATAAAACTTTAATAAATAAAAAAATTTGGATAATTCACTCATACAGAACTCTCTCTATAGAAAATACTCAGTGCATATCAGAAAATGTCAGAGCAAAGTGTCAGTAACAATTTGATCTTATAACATTTCAGGTAACAAAAATATGAACAACTGTATTTTGATATTTGAACTAATTCAGATGTAGAAGTTTCAATGCTTTATTCTATCGGAAGGAAAAGGGTAAGTGTTAGGAGTCAAAGTCTGAGTTTATTTAGCTAATTGTTTAGCTCTTAATTATCTATGGTACACTGGACAGTAATTTAAAGAGGTCACAACTACTATGTACATCTGACCATCTTGTTTTCCAAGATAGATGTTAAAAATCAGAAGTTCTATAAAATCTGGAAGAAAGAGCATATACATGATTTTAATGAAACACCTACAGAAGAAATGTAGCTATTAAAATTTCCTCAGCCTATAAACTAGATATAATGCTCATCAGAACAAGAAAGGAGGAATTGAACTAGGTGATTCAAAAACTTAAATATGGCATAAAATATGATTTTTCCCTTAGAATGTGTATTCATTGCCTTCCAGTGACACAAATTATAAAAACCAGAAGTGTGGAAAATTTGACATGTATAATTATGAAAGGAGCATGAAACTTCTTAATGCTGAAAAGGAAGTGTTTGAAATTGCACAGGTAAGAAAAATGTAAATGATGGAAATAGAAATGATGACATCATTCGGTGTTTAATGGGGAGAATGGAATATTAATAGAAGCCAGCTTCTATGTGCCAAGTCAGATTCTCATTCACTATAACTGTAAATGTTAGTTCCAAATGAAACTTGAACAGAGTGGTACCATGACAATGCACTAGGCAAAGGGGAGTGAATTAAAATAAAATTACATTGTATATATGTGTCCATTTGCATTGTAATTGAAATGGTAATGTGAGGGCTTAAATTATCCTAGAGATAGAATATATACTGAAAAATTTATAGTTCCAATTGCAACTTGACAGGTTTGTATAAATGGCTTATATAAATAGATGGATATTTGAAATGTGAAAAATATATGATATAAAATTACATTTAGCTCTGAAGTTAGTTTTGTAATTATTTTACCCTTAATATTAAGAATGATTAAAATTCTATTTCCAGTTCAGAATTATTCTTTAAGTAAGATAAAGCCATTTTTTTTGTTTTGTTTTTCGAGACAGGGTTTCTCTGTAGCTTTGGAGGCTGTCCTGGAACTAGCTCTTGTAGACAAGGCTGGTCTCGAACTCACAGAGACCTGCCTGCCTCTGCCTCCTGAGTGCTGGGATTAAAGGCGTACACCACCACCACCTGGCTAATGAATCCATTTTTTAACTTATAATTTGACCGTGTATGTTTTTTTCTGATATTGTGGAAATAACATTAAGAGTATCTCTGCAATACAATTAAAATGGGGATGTTAGAATACACAAAAATAATTGATTCTTCTTAGCAATGAAGTTACTTAGAACCTGGAAAATCAACCAGAGTAAACAAGATATAACTATAGAGTGGAATATTTGTATTTAACAGAATTTCCCCATTAATTTCTTTTACCTCTTGAAAGGATATCAATAATAGTTGTTGGTAAATATTTACCATGGGAGTTTAAGAGCAGTGTATATGGTGAGTCAAGAGAGCCATTACTTTATTTCTAAATATATAAGATTTTGGGATATGCAGTTGTATTGGGAAACTGGATATTTTACTCCAGTGATTTATAGTCAAATTGCGTTCTGTGTTTTAGCATTACAAGCAGATATAATAAGCTGTACTTTATCTATCCTTTGACATTAAACCAAAGGGATATCTATGATCTTTCTGCTAATAACATAAGTATTTTGAATAAAAGCTACATTGTATTGAATGTCCTTCCTACCAGACATTTTAATATATTTTATTATGTAGAAGTTTCATACAAGTGAGTTGATTACTTCATTCTTTATATGGTAGTGAGGCTGAGTGAGGCTCCTTGGGGTCTGTTAGAGTGATTTCACAATTCATTCAATTAAGCATTGGTAGTAGGAATCAAGGGGCATAGACATCTGGTTCAGAAGCTGGGCTTTTCATAGCATTAACACTTTAGAGTTAGTTGGTTTCAAATTCTACTGCTTAATGAAGATTCAGTAGCTTATGACTATGCATCTTTATGCTCAGTAATTAAAAGGGGGAAGCTTGTCTGAATTTCAATGTAACTGAATTAATGCATCACCATCAGTCAGAGAGTGGACATGAAGAACCTGGAATTTGAAACTGAGCATTTGGAGAGCAGACTATTGTTTATAATCTTCAGAAATTTCTTAAATGTCCAGATACACATTAACCACTGTACTATGTATTCTAGTGAAGCATAATTCACATTATTTATGAATTATAAAATCAAATTATTAATCAATTTTGAAAGTTTAAAAATGTTTTCTCTCCTATAGTATTGAATATTGACTCAAGATTTAATATTTTGTGTAAAAGTATACATTCACATTCATGTATTAGTATGCACAAAATGTTTCTTAAAATGATAACATTTCATTTAGAGCAAAGGATTTCTTAAATAAATTAATCATTATTTCTACTGACATACTTTCTAATGATCAGCTTGAATACCAATACAGTAAAGCTGTATATTTATAATCAATTTAAAGATAGTTGGATGAAAAGGTTCATGATTAGAAAAAGTTTAAGAAGCCTTGATTTTCATCAATATTGATTTGAGGTATGACTTAAAAGTTATGGTGAGTCAGCTGGTGGTACCAGTGAATATCTCAGCTTTAAGTCCTTTCTGCAACATAGGCTGTTTAAGTCTTAACTAAACTTGTTTGTTTTAAACCTTTACACAGAAGTAATTTCATTATATAATACTTTTATATGACCAAGAATTAGGTAGTACCAAATACAGTTTGTCAAAATTATGACCACAAAACTTATCATCAAACTTTAACATCCAACTTTCCTCATCCCCACCTGCTTACTGAACAACAACAACAAAAATGATCTATAGATGTTAAATCCTTTGTCCTTCAGTCTCCTAGGTTCATGAAGCAAATATGATCACTAACAATCCCATGTACTGGAGCTCATGACAATGGGAAATGAATTTCCTATACATTAATTTCTATAGATTTTAATCTGTATTCCTGTGATTCTAATGTGTTTATCAAATTTTCTGTGTTGGGCACATAATTTTAAAATTCAAATTGATGGTAACTTGAGGAGTAGCCTTTGAGTATTAATAACATTAGATGAGACCAAGAAAATCGGACTATTATGATACCATTAGTGGCTTTATAGGAGAAAAGCATGGTATCAGGATTGCTCTGTCTCAACATATATTATGGTTTCTATCTAGGTCTCCGAAAAGCCATGTGTTAGAATTGGATACCACTTGATGGCCTTTGGAGACGGGAATGTGTCATTGAAAGCCAAACAAATCAGTTGATAAATTCATAGCATAACAGTGTATTGATAATTTGGGGCCAACTTGGAGAGAGTAAATCACTGGAGTTTTGACTATGAGGCCTGTATCTTCAAAGGTGAGAAAATTATCATCTGTCTTGATCTCTGTTCCTTCTGTATATTTCTATTTTGCGCCTACTGTCTTCTTTCTCAAACCATCAGGTATGTAAGTTGTTCCATCACTCATCACATAGTTCTTTCTATGATGTTCTTCCACATTTTGAACCCTGAAAGCAGTGAAATGACCTCTTAGTCCTTGATTTTGCTCTCTCTAGGATATTTTCCTTACAGCAATGCAAAGCAATCACACCTTGTGATGTCTCATATCATGTTTTTATCCAACAATGTTACATCAACAAGTAATACAGTGCTACTTTCAGATTTCTCAACCTCCAAAAAAAAACAATAAATTCATTTTACCTATAAATTATCCAACAGGAGATGTTTAGTCACAGAAACAGAAAACAGATTAATCTATGGAACACTTCTTGCATTCTTTGACTCTCCTCATGCAGCCATGAGACATCTGCATTTCCTTGGCAGGTATTTCTTTCAACACCACCATTCGGAATAGCATTATTTCAATGAGGTTAATTTGGGTGATATGCCCACTCCAGGTTTGATCACTTTATTACCTGGATCATTTCCTAGTCCTACAGTTGGCACCAGGAGTAATCAATTTCTATTAAGTGAAGAATATAGTGCTGAGTGGCAGAAAAGATTGCCCAGCTACTCAAATGAAATGTCATTGTGTTTTCAATAATGACAGATCATGAATTATAAGCCAAACTTCCAGAATGTTGTCCTCACTGCAGAGATAAGAAAAAATCTAAGTTTTACATATGTAGACTGAGCAGATGAGTTAGGATTTAGTCATTGTTAGGCTAAAATTAAAAGTAGAAACCAGACCAGAAAATTTCTTGCTGAGAAAAAACAAAAAGCAAAACAACTAGCTAGCCATAGAAACAGCGTTGATATTGTTTACTTTAAATAGTAAGAAAACATAACTTTGGTAATTTACAGGAAATTGTGAGAGAAAGAATTTAACCTTTGTCAATCAAACCTGTCAAGCAACCTTCAGTCATATGAAAACAAGATATATCAAAAAAGGCAACTGTGTAACTAAGCAATCAAGTAGTTTATTTCACTTCTGTGTTTACTTTCTAATATTTGCTTTTAAAACCATCACAGCAATCAAACTATTCTAGTTGATATTTTTCAGTTTCCAAAATTGTCTTGTTCAGATACTATCTGAAGTTTTATATTATCTCAGATTTTTATTTTTAGTCTCTATCTTAAATAAGTGTATCTATTCAAAGTTTATGCAATTAAAAATGTTAAATTTTATAGCATTGGTTAATTTAGTGTTTTAACTGATGCACACATTCCAAGATCTTTCCTATTTTCTCTGATATTGCAATGGAGTAAATACATTTTATTCAAACATATATTTATATTTTAGAATAATAACTTTCATTTGTAATTATAGTTACTTTTATGGCCTACAATTGTCTTAACAGGGGTACTTGCTGCAAGTGTGACATCCTTAGTTCAGTCAATAGGTATCACCTACTGACAGAGAAGACAGACTCCTGAAAGTTGATCTTTGGCCTCTATATGCACCATTTGCATACTGCTCTAAAAACAATAGTGCATAAATCACACACTTAATAAGCAAAATTAAACAAATACATAAAAATCTAATTCTATTGGAAACAGAAGTGTCACCAAGTGTTGTCTTCTGTCTTCTAGATGGAATGGAAATTTGTCTTTAGTGAACAACTGCTCATGAGAATCAACACAAATATTTATTAAAATTCAAAGCACATCAGTCTTAATGCATAGGAGAGGGGCTCTGCCCTGTCTTATCCATTGGGCCAGACTTTGTTGACTTCTCATGGGAACCCTTACCCATGAAGAACAGTGGCCTGGGAGTTGGCTGAGGTGGGGGAGTCTTGATGGGGGGACATGAAATGGGGTAGGAGGGAGAACTATTGTTGAATGTAAAACGAAATTCAAAAGAATGCATAATTTTTTAAAAAAATTTCTAAGCATAAGGAGTAACAAGGCTAACATTATTTTCCATGTGTCAGTATGATAAACTTCATAACCTTCAATCCCATACTCAAAAGCCATTGAGCAATTCCTCAGGACATGCTTAATAAAACAGAATACAACACACAAACAAATCTAGGACTAATTGACTTGGTAACACAATTTGATTTTTTTCTGCCAGGCCTATTTAATCATTTAACATAACATATTCATTAATTTCTCACTTGAATATAATCTTTGTAAATAAACAGAATTTGCTGTTTATTTCTAAACATTTATATGTGACTATCGATATGATTCAATTTGGTGTATAGTTGACATTCTACTTATTCATGCATCCGGGACACATATATATATATATATTTATAAAGGTCTCAATATTTTATTATTGTATAGTGATGCTATGACTGAATATTTGCAAACGCTAATTATCAAAGCTCAATCTCATTGAGGAATTACAAGAGTTTTATCTAAGAATACTAAAACATATGACATATGAGTTACTTTAAAATACTTCTTCAAAGTATAATTTAGAGTGTAATGTCATTTACTAAGTACACGGCACTTTGTAAATATTTTGTGTTCTAGAATCAAGGCACTGGTATTTCTTTTACGTAGTTTTAGCTTAGATATAAAAGCTTTGCATGATAGGATAATATACTGAATTTTGCGATATAACAAAAAATAAGAGAAAAAATAGAGGAACTTAAAAGAAAAATATGCCAATACATACACTCTAAAAGAAAGAGATTCATAGAGAAAATAAGGTTATTCATGTATTGATCAATAGTTTTCCATTGAAATCAAATTTCCATGCCATGGAGAAAGAGGGAAATAATCTTTCATTATTGAAGTTAGCTCCTCTGTATTTCTAATACCGGTAGGTATGTTTTAAATATTTAATAATGCTCAAAACAATCCAACACATAAAGAATCATGTCACCACCATCTTAATAGTGTGGAGATCTGGAAATCTGGATTCTATTTCATGATCAATCCAAGTTAACCAAATAACAAGGTGTTATTTTGTGTGTGTGTGTGTGTGTGTGTGTGTGTGTGTGTGTGTGTGTGTGTGTGTAGCCCTGGGTTCCTAGAACTTACTCTTCAGAGTACAAGTTGGGTCTTGAACTCACAGATATCCTTTTGCTTTTCCCCCACCCCCAGTATTGGGATTAAAGATGTGTACAACCATTGACTAGCTTTATTATATCCTAAGGATTGAAATTACTCTAAAAATGTTGGCCAAAATTTTCACTATATTTATTTTCACCATCTAGTTTTGTGTTAATAATATTGAGTGGAATAGACTAAAACCTTGGTCAGAATTTCATAGTAGCTAACCTCAAATAACTATTTTGTAACTCTCAATTTATGATCTCACAAGGAAATCAGCAAAAATACTCCAAAATAGTATAACTAGAACTTAAAGGAAAAATAAAAAAAAATCACATCAAAAAATCAGGTCCATTAATTATATATATATATATATATATATATATATATATATTGACTTTGTGTGTATACTTTACTCATTTATACACTATATGTAGAGGGGTGTCGGTACATATACTCCATGATATATATGTGGAGGTGGCAGTCAGAGGAGAATATTTGAACTACATTCTCTTTTCTTGTACTGTGTTTTGCACGAATTAAATTTAGGTCATGAATTTGGACTCTTAGTGCCTTTAAAGACTGAGCAATCTTCTCAGTGCCACCAATAATATATTTAACAATTAGCTTCAAATTTTAAAATAGCATTTCTTTAAATTTAAGATTATGTTTAATTTTAGGGTATATACTTGGTTTTGAAAAACAAGAAGAACACATCAAAGAAAATAAATTTTACTTGATATGAAGTTTTCAATTAACAGACTAACCATTGACTAGCTAAATCTTAGAAGTCAACAATCTTTGTTGATCCTCTCCAACCAAAAGTTAATTAATTGTCTAAGAGAGAAGTTCATAGCTGTTCATGTCTACATTAACAGTAAGGTTGATTAACAGAAATACATTAATCATTTACTTAATGGAAAACAAGTAATTCAAAACAAGGATCAAGTTAGAAGTGTATAAAACAAAGAACAAAAGAAGAGTAACCCCATGAGAAGAGGAAAGGGGCAAGACCTCCTCAGTAGATTGGAAGCATGGGGAAGGGAGGGGGAGAAAGAGGAGGGGAGAAGGGGAGGGAGGAAGAGAACATCCGTGATCAGGAAGGTAAAGTTGGGAGAAGAACACAGGACATCAAGGAATGAGATACCTTAATAGAGGGAGCCATTATGGGCTTAAGGAGAAATATGTCACTAGGAAAATCTCCAGGGATCCACAAGGATGACCCCAAATAAGAATCTAAGAAATAGTGGAGAGGCAACATTAAATGACCTTCCCTGATAATGAGATAGATGACTACCTTAAATGATATTATAGAGCCTTCATCCAGTAGCTGATAGAAGCAGAAAAAGAGATTCACAGTTAAGCACTGAGCCAAAGTCCTGGAATCCAGCTGTAGATAGGGAGGAGGGAGGAGCGAAGGAGTCAAGACCATGCTGGGGAAACCCATAGAAACAGATGACCTGAGCAACTAGGAGCTATGAGCTCCAGACTGACAGCTGATGAACCAGCATAAGACTAAACCAGACCCCCTGAATGTGGGTGTCAATTGGGGGACCTGGGCTGTCTATGGGTCATCTGGCAGTAGAACCAGTATTTATCTCTAGTGCATGAATGGGTTTTGGGAACCCATTCCCTATGGAGAGATACTCTCTTAGTCTAGATACACATGGGAAGGCCTGGGTCCTGCCACAAATAATGTGACAGACATTGATGATTCCACCATGGGAGGATTCACACTCTCTGAGGATTGGATGGGGGTGGGATGGATGGGTTGGCCTTGGGGGAGGCATCGGAGGATGGGAGAGAGAGGGAAGTAGGATTGGTATGTAAAATAACACCTTTAAAATTCAAATAAAAACTAATTTACAAAAGAAAAAAGTATGAAAGAATAAAAGAATACAAAGGATGGTGCAATAAAGTTGATTCTGGAGCAGATGAATTGGCTTAGCAGTAATTAGTTTGAGGCTAATCTAATTACATGTTTGTTCCCCAAACACATATGGTAGGAGAGAGCCTCCTCCAGCAAGATGTACACAAAGATGTACAGGATAGCTTTGGAACACATGTGCTGCCCTCACTTAAAACAAATTTATATAATATATATATATATATATATATATATATATATATATATATAATATCCCACAGAGTTGATAGTTAAATATATATATATATATATATATATATATATATTTGATAAGCTCATTCCAATACAAAAGAAAAAGAGAAAATATGTAAATTAATAAGGTAAGAGATGAAAAGTTGAATTTTAAAGCAAACAACAATAAAATTGTCTCAGCCTTTTCTCTACCATTTTCTGTCTGTCTGTCTGTGTCTCCCTCTGTCTCTCTCTCTCTATCTGCCCCCCCCCCTTCTCTGCCAAGATGTTTTTTTCTTCCCCCACCCCAGTAAATCTCTTCTGTGAGATTTATTCTGTTACATGGTATGATCTCTGTAGCCTTACTTAGCTCTGACCTGCCAAGCCACTTCTCTCACATAAACCCTAACACCTACCACATCCTATAAACCAGTTTTCCATGACACCAAAATTCAATTGAGAGGTACAACTAACTACAGGTCAATTTTACTACTAATAATATACATGCACAACCCTTTAATAAGTACTTGTAAACTGAATGCAAGGACACACTAAAAGATCACATCACAATCAAATTACTCATGGTGTCACACACTGTAATGCAACATTTGAGATGAGGAAAACACAGTTGGTAGTTCAAAGATACTCTCAGCTTCATAGTGAGCTTAATGCCATCCTGGACTACATGAATGTTTCTCAGAAAGAAAGGAACAACTAAAAACATGCCAAAATGTATTTGATTTCATTCCTGGAATTCAAAGTTAGTCAAATATTTGTAAATTAATAAACGTACTGAAGCAAATAAATAGTATCAATGGTATTAAACACATGATCATGTCAATAAATGAATTAAAAAAGAAACCTTTAACCAAATTCAGAGTAGTTTAAACCTAGATAAATGTCCTGATGAAACTAGGAATATAATAGCCTTTCTAAATAAAGTCATTTGATATTTGACAAATATATCAAAAATACATACCAGAGAAAAGACAACTTATTAACAAACGGTACTGATAAATTGAATGGCCAAAGTAGAAGAAAAAACCCCTTTTCCCATCCTGTACCAAAGCCACCAATTGAAAAATAAGTAAAGTTACATGAATTTAAGACCTGAAATTTGATGACAAGCATGACAGGTTAGAACACTCTAATGTAGTAGATAAGCAATGACTTTGTGAGTTAACTGAAATTTATTAAAAATAAAATAAAATTACCAACACTGAAGGAAAGAGAAAAACCCTGTATAATAATGTTTAGTAATCCCATTCTTGTAGATTGCCACTTTTACATATCCCAATTTTGTAGAAGCAACTATAGGTCCAAAAATAATGAAACATAAAAGATGTATAGATAGGAAAGTGGAATAATAGTTCCAAATTATATAGTATAGTAGATTAAGAAATCTTTGCTGGTGAATCAATATAAATGTTCATACAAGAAATAAAAATAGCAAAAACATAATATAATAAATATTATAATAATATATATAATATAATAAATATATTTATAATAATATAATAATATAATAAAAGCTTATAGACAACACATTTTGCTGAACATATATGTGTGTATTAAAATATACAAAATTAAAATCATAATCATCACAAACTTTAGTTATTTTTTAGATGTGGGACTTAGAATGAGCTCTCCAGAACAGAGCAGCCTCAAAGCCATGGAATGTGCTGTAATTCAAGCACCATCATATCAATTATGTATGTTCCTTTTTATATATGTAAATCATATAATTGGAAGCCTAACATAAATATTCTTATCGTAGAACTTAGTGGGACAATTCTGAGCAAAGAAGTCCAGTGTTAAAAAAAGTAGATATTCTTGTCAAATAGTTATTTTACTAAGCTAGTCTACATTGCTCTCAAATGCATCTCTCCACACTTGTACAGTTTATACTGCAAAAGTTTACAGTGTGGTCCTCCTACATTAGTGTAGTCTATTATTTAAAGGATGCAACCAGCAGAGGCCATAGCCATATAGATCTAAACTGCGGGAATAAAACTGTAAGTATGTCTTGGAAAAAAAAACAGCACTATATATTATGGCAGTGTGGCAGTAACTCCTGTTTTCAGCAGGTGCAGGCTGAGAGAGGCAATGTGCAGACACGGCTTGCAAAAAGCATTCAGCTTCCCTCCCACTCATTCACCGTCAAATTCTTGCATGCCCTGGCCCTGAAATAAAACAAATTCTAAAGGATGCAGTCTCCTTGCTCCATTAGCATAATTGTGATGAGTCAGTTAAATTGCTTTACAGCCAGATTCCTCATATCAGCACAACAATGCTAGAATAAAGGAAGGATACAGCTTTTATTACTGTAAAAGTAAAGATACAGAGGCACATGTTTCTGTGAATTTCTGTCTTCACCCCCCACCATGTATTCCCATTACTCTAGATCCCTTGGTGAGCATGTCAGGTGGCAACATGACTATTTCTCAATACCTTCATACCGGCATGAGTTTCTAATAAAGACATACAAATCAGGCAGATGGGATAATAGAAAAATGCTGGAAATACACAGCTAAAATAATACCAATTTAATATCTTATCTGGTGATGTTACTATTCTACTGACTTACTGGCATCATAAGTAAAACTGTGACTTCTTGAATTTAATTTTAGAAAAGTAATTTTGGGTTTGCTTGTTATTATTTGTATGGTTGTGGAGGAATGAAGGCCTTGAGCAGTATCAAGATAGCAGCTTCCCCTGCAGGCCCGGCTTTCAAAGAAAGTCACTATGATCCCAGGAGCTTTGACAAGTCTCTCTGAGGAATTTGCTCCTGAAGCAGTAGAGGAAGCTGATTCTTTGCTTCAGTGATGTTCATTGTGTGCTCAGAGGAGCACAAATGTGAAACAAGTGGAATGTGTATTCCTAGAAACTGAAAACCAGAGTAGATAGATACTCGATAACCAGTTCTTCGAAGTAGCTGCTAGATGGGAATAGCAAAGAAAAGAGAATTAAAGATGCAGGATGTCATTTTGCAGGGAGGATTTTAAACTAAAAGTAATTGTGAGGCTAGCCCCTCCCACACCCATACTGTCTGTTTCTTGAAAGGGATAGCCTGGTTGTCAAAATCTAAAAGGCATCAAAAGATAATCACTTGATTGCACCACAGTTTACAATTCCACTATGAAACAGTGCAATTCCTCTTCATATTTAGCATAGAAAAAAAAAAAAAACTGTAGGTGCTAGGGTTAGAACTGAGTGGTACAGCAATCCAGATACAGGCAAATCGAGTCAAAGCACTGCAAAAAGACAAAATAAACAAAAACATAGAAAATATGACTTCAGGTTTTCAGACAGTAAGTCTCTTATACAGAAATTTAGCCTCAATATGACAGGGATTATTATATTGTTCTAACTATAAAAAATGCATTAAGAATTTCATTTTTAGGTACCAATGCATGCATCCTTTTACTTCAGAAGATGTATTCACTAAAGAAAAGGTGCTGTTTATGGGATTATTTGACATTTTCTATCAACTTTATAGCCAATGTGCAAACTATACATTTTCACACTATGAAAATTGCTTTGTGGTTCAGTATGGAACACCGTGACTCTAAATATCTGACAATTAAGTTCTGTTTCAAAGAGGTTAACAATCTCTATCATTATTACACGTTTATACAAGTGACAATCCCTACTTCAAAGTTGTGAATTGTAATTCTATTTCTGTAATTTACAAAATTCAACTTTTTGGAAAATCACCATGGGAAAGTGTTGTTGAAAACAAATTACTCTTGGCATTTCTTCTTAGCATTGCTAGTGTGATCCATCTTCTGGCTGTTTTTTTTTATTAGTTTAATTCTCCTCCTACTAAACTGCCACCACCCATTCTTAATTAATCTATCCATTGGCCTTGACCATTCTCATGAAGATGTTTCTAAAAAGCAGTCTTGGCGTGAAACAGAATCTAGATGTACTATTTTCCTGAATGCTGTCTAGTGCTAGGCAGGCCATATGGGGAAGGAAACATCTGTACTTACCTAGTACTGTTTCCCATGTGCTATAATAATGATGTGCCAGAAATTATAAGTGCCATAGTGGCACACTGGTATGGGAGGCCAAGTAGTGTCCTTTGGAGCCATGCTCCACCTGAAGAAATTCATGTCTGGTACCATAAACCTGATTAAAATCCCATCAAAGAGGAGGTCATAAGCCCTAGGGTAGGACTTAAATGTTGTTATTTTTAAGAAGCTGTTGAATTGCATAAATATATTTATGCTCAGTCTTGGCCTGCTTTCTTCCTTGAATACAGGGATTTTGTCTGTTTTGATTTTTTTTTGAATTATTTATTTAATTTTTACTGTTTTGGTAAGTGGATAGTGTAGAAACTCATACCTACTCAAAATCAGAGAAAAAAATCACTATGAGTGTTCAGCTCTTAAATGGGATATCTTTAGCAACTTGCTTTGACAATGTAATAGAAGATGATAAGGAAGATAGAATATAAAAGTGTAAGAACCAGAAGATAGAAGAGAATGCTGTAGAACACTATCTTCTGGGTGTGACTTGGCCATTCATCTCATAAACTCATATCAGTTACTGTTACAGGCACAAACTCTACACACACAAACACACACACACACACACACACACACACACACACACACACACACACACACAAACAGCCAGCCAAAATCAGTGGGCGTGGGTGGGGGTGGTGGAGAGGGGGACCTCTCAGAAGCATACACCCCCCAAGTAGTTGTAGCAGTTGCTTGCTACTTATAGGAGAGTAATTTCCTGAAGTTATGGCCACTGGGAGGTTGCCTGTGCCCAACTGGGTTGCCTCAAGCTATATTCAGAGATGTATGGGAAGCATAATTTGGAGTTACTGGATCATAACAAATATAGGGACACAAAATTTGGAGAAAGACATTTTGGGGAGGACACAGAGAGAGTTTGAATGGGGAAAAGAAATGGGATGACATGAACATATTTCATGGCACATATGAAAATTAAAAATGGCATAAGTGAAAAATAGTGTGTTCTCTACTCATGTTCATGCTGGTTTTCTTACCAGTGATTTAACCAAAACTTAACACAGGAAGTTACATGAAAGTCAATTTACTTTGAATTCTAATTTGTCATTTTGATTATCTCTTAATAATTTTGTTCACCATAACAGAAAATTGATCATTGATCTGTCTCGGTTTCTGTCTCTCTGTCTCTGTCTCTGTCTCTGTCTCTGTCTCTGTCTCTGTCTCTGTCTCTCTCTCTCTCTCTCTCTCTCTCTCTCTCTCTCGTGTGTGTGTGTGTGTGTGTGTGTGTGTGTGTGTGTGTGGTTTTTGTATGCGTGTACATGTGAAGGCTTATACAAAGAATGTCCTACAATCCACAGACTGTATTACAACTATGAGTCCCAATTACTCATCTTTAGTATTACACAGAAACCATGCGCTAATAAAACATGAACAAAAGAAAGGATTCTGACCTAAGTAAAATTTAGTTAGAGGCTAAGGATCTGATAATCATAAAAAATATTTTTAACCAGTCACATTTGCAGAAGCCTTTCCTAACTTCAGAGACATATACAAGCAAGCAGTGGCCACAGTTCCTAGAGGGACATTTTTATTTTTATTATTTTTGTACACCCCTGTTTTTTTTTAATAGGACAGGAAATTATACCAATCACATTTTCCAAAATGACAAAAATGTGCACATACTGGTAACCTCCACTTTCCATTAAAAAGAAGAAAAAACAAGAAACACAGCATAGCTACAATATATTCTTTTTACCTTAAATATTTATGAACTATTTGGAAGCATTTTATTTTTCATTATGTATTTGTTGTTATACTTTGCTGAAACTCTTTTTATATGCAGACAACTCTTATAACCCTGCTTCAACCTTTGGAGTATATTTTCCCTAGCTAATGAGAATCATTCCTCTATTGTGATCAATGTATGAAACCACAGTCTATATGTGGATATCCAGCTGATTTCAAAGCATCTTTGAATTGAGCCCAGGGGATGCAAAACCACAAGAGAATCAACCACTTAGCTAATGTAACTGAGTCAAAAGAGTCAAGATTTAAAAAATAAATTAGAAATTAAACTTTCTGCTTCTCATGCACCATGGCAGTATTTTTCTTTGCAAGCATGAAAATTGCACAATCGCCTTGTCTCAAGGTATCTATTTTCCTCTCTGAATCACTGACAGGATTATTATTTGTATCTTTGTCAACATTAAATAAATTGCGCCTTTATAAATTAGTGCTTACCTCAATGAACTCTCCAACAATAGAAACTATGAATAAATTAAATATCTGAAAACACTTATAAAGCAAGGTGAAGATATTATTCTTCTGCTAATATTTAACTACACTTGCAAAGCTTTCACTCCCCAAATTGCTTTTATATTTTTATTACTATTTCCTATATCACTGAGAATAAGTCAGCATTCAGTCAATAAAGTATGGAAATTTAAGTTAGGCTTTGCACTAGGAACATCAACAATGTCGATCTATGAGAATGTTATGTGTGCTCCCCTGAGTCTGAGCAATATCAGTCTGGCTATAAGCAGGCTTTATACATTGGAAGAAATCAAGAATAAAGGCTTATTGAGAGGACATACTTAAAAGAATGAAAATAAATAGAATATAGAACCATTTCTTTAGTCATGGACTGCTTTTGTCAGGACATTTCCTCACATGCCACGCCTATCTGTGTGCTAGGCACCCCCAGAAATGCACAAGTTCTTTGACTACAAGTCACCGCATTGACAACTTGTTGTACACATTTGACCTGATTTGTATTCCCTAGCAATTTTGTTGTGAATGAGAGCTTTTACCTGAATGTTCATAAGGGAATACTGAAAATCAGAGACTTTATTCTTCTCTTCATTTCTGAAAATCATTCCCAAGCTAATAGCAGCAAAAAGGGGCTCATCCAAATATCCACATCCATTCTCAAAAGAACATTCTAGTTTTGTGTAGCTTTATTTTTTTAATTATTCATTTTCTCAGTCTAGTTTGTGAAATTTTCAACAGTATGTGTAATTGTTGAAACAAAATTTGTTTCAAATTATAAACTCATCAGCTGCAAGATTATTTAAAAGAAAACAGAAAGCATCATAGAGGAAGCATAGCTACACATGAGTCTGCATTTTCATATGATCATAAGATTCAGTTTATCTTAGGAGGTTTTGTAAACTACATTTTGAAAGCAAAAATAATATTATTACTTATCACGTAAGCCATATAGGCATTTTATATAAGTTATTTATAATGACATAATGGGGACAATAAGTCTTTCTAGATGAAAGTGGTTATACAAGTGTCAGCCAGTCTAATATTTTAAATAGGTGAAGCTATAATTTTAAAATAAGTTTCAAAGTTTAGTCATTTGGAAAAATGTCATTGAAGAATGTAGAATCAATGAAGAATCTAGAATATTAAATTCTTCAATTCAACATTTACTCTATTACCATAAATTGAGGAATAACCTTGGATTATATATGGGGATGGTAATTAATTTGAATTATGATATCAGAGATACATTTTAATGTCCTTATCATATTCCTTATCAATTACCCATTAATTATGAATTACAAATTTAAACATCAAAATAACTGACTCTGTAAATGTAAAACTTGAAAACACAGGTGCTCACATATGAGAATATATGAAATGTTTGCAGCACTTCATATAATCCCAACCCAACATAGCTCTCAAACTTTGTTAAAATGTATTTTGCATTAGTTTATTAATAAATTGATTTCAGTTCATTAAGTACATCATTATATGATTTGAAAAATAATTAAAAATAAAGGAAATACATGCAGTATTTATTTCAGCACATTTTAATTTACCTGTTATAAAATTTCAACTATGATATCCAGTTACTTTTCACTAAAAGTAATATGAGAAGTCCTATTATACTTCTAAATGTTAGTGTTTTAGAATACAGTGCATTTGATATGCATTTATAGCCATATTAAAAAATGATGGTGTTTCTGGACAGTGGTGGTGGTACATGTCTTTAAATCCAGAACTCAGGACGCAGAGGCAGAGGATATCAGTGTTTAAGTCTGTAGACAGCCAGGTTTACAGAGTGACAGAAAATGCCTGTCTTGAAAACAAAACCAAAATCAAAACCAAACCAAACCAAAACAAACCCTAACCAGCAACAACAAAAAGATGGAGTTAAAATTGCTTTTTATTTAAATAGAATTAATAAAGAAAGAATTTTAAAGTATGTTTAATTTATGTTGTCTTATACACTGGACACTTTCCAAAATGGAGTGTTCAAGCTTAGCTTAGAGTGGTTATTTACAGATCTTTACAACAAGAATGCAACTTGTAAATTATAATGACTTCTATCATATTAATTCATTTCTGATATATCTAAATTTGCAATTATTGATGGCTATTCATCCACAAATTCTACAATAGTATCGAACAATGTATAAGGAAAAGTAACATAGCATATTAATCATTGAGCCAAAATACCTTTGACTATATTTTCAAAGTTGTCTATTCCTTAAAGTACTTGATGCATGAGTAATTTGAAGTGAGCAATTTCTTCTTTATGCAATATTAATGATTTAATGGTTACAGAAAATTCTGTCAACATAGTACTAATAAAATTATTAATTGATAAAGTTTATTGCATACTTGCTAACAGGATTGAATTCCTATCTATTTTTAACAAGGGAAGGGAATACATTATCTCAAAAATATTTTCAAACTTGATTTCCCTGTCATCTCTAAGTTACTGTGAAATGGTCAAGGTGTTATGTTATACTTGGAGTATGTGTAAAGGAACACCTACCCTGCAAAACTGCTAATTTTAAATTCTTTGAAAATGCATTAATGTATCTCCTCTAATGCATGAGGATTATTCTTTGGTGCTGAATGGTTAATGAGACCCTTGGAATTTCTCTCATTTGCATTTAGGAGGAAATGAAGGCTAAGCAGATTCATATGGAAATCAAAGACATACAGATACAATGCACTAGAAACCTCAAAACATGATACAAAGAAAGTAAGAGTCCCAGAAGAATGGCTCTTAGATTTTTTAGTAACTCATAAATTACACCAATGTAAGTTTGGTATTTCCTCATATGCATAGGAACTTTTGGAAACTAGTTAAATGTTTAAAACTATGTATAGGCAAACAAATTGGAAATGCATGTTATTTATTCTGTTTGAGAACATTTTGGTATTTTCTGGAAAAATATACTGGGATACTAAAAAGAGTTTTGTTTTAGATAAAATGAGTCAAAGTAATAAAACTTTCTTGCTAGAAGTGTGTGAAAGATTCTCATGTGCAGGACTGAGTCCACATGGTCTGACCTTCCTTAAACACGTACAAGCCTGCCCAGTGCTGGAAGGAGCCAGGTGGTCGAGTGCCATTATTTTTGATGAGCAAGTATACGATGGTGAAATGAAGACAAAAAGGAAAAAGGGAAACAGTCTATCACAAGATCCAGCAATTCCTCTCTTAGCATATACCCAAAAGATGCACATTCAGACGGCAAGGACATCTGTTCAACTACATTCATAGCAGCATTATTTGTAATAGTCAGAAACTGGAAGCAACCTTGATGCCCCTCAACTTAAGAATGGATAGAGAAAATGTGGTACATTTACACAATGGACTACTCAGCAGGAAAAAACAAAATAAAACAAAAGAAAAACCAATGGAATCTCGAAATTCACAGGCAAATGGATGGAACTAGAAGAAACCATCCTGAGTGAGGTAACCCAGTCACAAAAAGACAAACATGGTATGTACTCACTCATATATAATTTTAGACATCGAGTAAAGGATTACCAGCCTACAATCCACACCGCCACAAGGAGGACTCAAAGAGAGACATACATGGTCCCCTCAGAAGGGGAAAGGAACAAGATCTCATGGGCTAAATGGGAGAATGAGGAAGGGGAGAGGGAGTAGTTGAAAGAGAAGGGGATAAGAGGAAGGGAGAGGAGGACATGAGGGAGCAGGAAGGTTGAGTTGGGGGATGAATAGGAGAGAGCAAGATAAGAGATTCCATAATAGAGGGAGCCATTATAGGTTCAAAGAGAAATCAGGCACTGGGGAAATGTCCAGAGATCTACAAGGATGAAACCAACTAGCAATCTAAGCAATAGTTGATAGGTTACATTAAATGCCCTTCCCCAATAATGAGATTGATGACTACATTATATAGCATCTTGGAGCCTTCATTTAGTAGCTGATGGAAGAGCTGGCCCAATGATATGGGTCTAGGATAGCTGGCTCTACCCCTCATCTGAGGAGGTGGTCCCAACGGCCTGGAATGACCACTACCCAGAGAGCTATCCTGGGTCTTGGGTTGGCCCACTCTAACAGCTGCCCTATCTTTGACCTACTGGAGTTTACAAAAGGACTGGTCCCATAGAACTATAATAGCAGAATCTCCATGACTTGGGCAACAACCGGATATCCAAGAGGAGTTTCCACAAGGATCC
Source organism: Cricetulus griseus (assembly GCF_003668045.3). Taxonomy (NCBI): domain Eukaryota; kingdom Metazoa; phylum Chordata; class Mammalia; order Rodentia; family Cricetidae; genus Cricetulus; species Cricetulus griseus. The sequence continues at coordinate 36,420,967 of NW_023276807.1, read as the reverse complement.
TGCTCAGGGCTGATGGTGTCCCAGAGACGCTGAACTAGACAAATGATGCATTAAAATGAGTATTTTGTGGTTGGTGCTAATTGGACAAAATTTGTACACTGCCTGACAAACCACAGCTCAGATGCTTCTGTGATGAATGAAATGGTGTTGGAAAGATCAAGGAGCAAAATTTCTTTTTTGGAGGGTTTCATTTTAATTAATTTGCAGGGGTCAAATTTAGGGGTGAGAAGCAGATATTGAGGGACTTGGAGGTGAGCAGACTTGGGGTGCATGATGTGAAATTTCCAAAGAATTAGTAAAGAATTATGTTTTAAAAATATTTCATTTAAGGTAAGTTTTATTACATGAACTAATATCTGAGTCTTCTGACTTGTTGTGTACATGTTGTACATTTTTTGTGTAAGTTTTGACATAAGTTAATGAAAGGTAATATACAAAATGTATGAAGATGCCATGTCCCTGAATCATTAAGTCTTTCTGCCTTAAAATTTCCTGCAATAATGCTACCTTGTCTTATGTGCAAAAAGGAGAAAATTAAACTTAGTTAGCAGGTTCCTTACATTCTCAGCCTGTCACAGCTGCCTGCATGTGACAGACTTGAGATTTAATCTCCTCCTTGCCAGATTTCAAATACTATACCAGATCATCAATCTCACATTATTTTTTACTAATCTTCAGCTAATGGATTGGTGAATATTTGATAAGATAATTTGAGGTTTTAGCTGGCCCTGTACCTCACTAGCAGAGCCTGTGCTGATGACAGGAGAGATCCTAGATTTGATCATCTGCTCCATGTTGGAGCAGTATACTAAGGTTTTATGCTAGAGTGAGAAAACTATAATATTGAAATAGGACCATAAAGCTCACACATGAAGTAAGGAACTAAGAAGAGGTACTGCAAAAGTAAAAGAACAAAAGATACTGGAGAATTTAAAGAAACAGGGAAAAGAAAGGGATGGAAATTAATTACAAATGGTGAAAACACTGAAAAGGGGCTTAGGAAGAAAAGACACAGAAACAGAACCACATTCATTATGATGCACATTTATCATATTCTCATATTGCACATCATCTAATAATGACGTTAAAAGAGCATTTAATTTAAAATCATATTCTTCTCTACTTTCCCTGTATGAGATCTGTGCTTCCTTAGTGTCAAAAGGTGACAAGTCACAGTGGAAATTTATATAGTAGCTTCATGGATGTCCACATTTACAGCATAAGGTTTTAAAGCAGGGGTAGGAATGTAGTTGGAGCTCAATGACAGAGCACTGGCTTTTGTGCCAGGCTCTGAGTTTCATTTTCAGGACACACAACAACAAGCAAGAAAATCCACTCCGAGTTCAACTGTTCTCTCCAGCTAATGTAGTCCACTATATAATGTGTCAAAAGGTCTACAAATTTAGCTACACATAAAGAGAATTCTCACACTAGACCTGCTCCTACCTGGTTCGTAATGTATCACTAGTTAGCTGGGGCAATACGTAATATGAGAGGGTTGGACTAGAAAAACATGGGGAAAATCATGATAAAAGAACCTAGGCAAATCTTTGTCAGTTTGCATATGATACACAAACTTCAAAAATGGAATCATCAGGTTGCATGTGTCAGGATTTGTGTATACACATATGTTACCAATATAATTAAAGGAAGAGAAGATATTAACGTGAGAGTGGGGGTTGTGAAGGGATTTCATGGAGGGTAGATGATAGGGGTTGACAGAGAAAAGGGAGGGGAGAAGTGATACAATTTTTATTTCCACTAAAACCTAATATTCTAAAAATTGCAAGAGAAGCTAAGGCATTACATACAAAGTGATTTCTCTTCTACTGTAGAGGAATTACCCTGACTGAACACATTCGTTTGTACTTCAACTGCACCTTGTAAAAGGATTTCATTTAAATTATGATGAAAGCTTTTGAGGGATGTTGAAGAAATTAAATGAATATAGACAAGGAACTCCTAAAAAAGCTTATTAAGAGACTGGGATGCTAAAGGAAATAGGGATATAATTGAAGAGCTCTTGATGCACATTTTATGAGCACATTTGTTCCTACAGTTGCTCATAAAGTAGAAAAGTAGCCAACACAATCTGTTTATTTCTGCAAAATGGAAAGGATCCAGATACATATATTGGACTATTATTATCTAATTTAATGACCACTGCAGCAAATGTCATAGAAATTACTTAAGAGGATCAAGTGGAACATGTTACTTTGTGATTAAAACAAGAGCAAGGTATTTCAAAAACTCATCCATTCACCTTGAAGATGCTGTTCTTATATTTGTGGCAGAATTATTTCTAAATTGTAGAACTCTCTCAAGAGGATATAAAATTTGAAGCAATTGTTGAGTATTCAGTGACAAAGGTGATTAAATATAATATGTACTTTCAATGAATACAAAGCTAAACTGGCTAAAGTGAAAAAGTGTTGAAGATTTAGTATTGAAAAAATTGTGCTGAACTAATACTGAGAGAGCTTGATTATCATAGTAGGTACATATATGTGGCAAAAAATCTAAATAAGTACTATTTTGAGATATGATAATAATACATATATAGTTAACTTTCAAAAACTGAACAATTTTCTATGATTATCTATAGCACCACAGAGAACTCAAGGCCTGTAATAAGCTGTGAATACGAGTTATCTAATGATTAAATAACAGGGGCTTATTAAGTATTACTGTGCATAACACCATAGAGTTTCAAAAGGTATATCCACATTTCAAATTGTGAATATCTGTGACTTTTTTGCTGATAATACTTTGTGATTATCTATTTGTTGTATTCAAGGAATTAATAAGAAACACGTAAATAAAAATTAAAATAAATTAATAAATATGTTTGACTGGGATGTTTTTATAAACAAATGTTCAAGAATGGTTTTATTTTAAATATAAGATAAAATTTGCCATAATTAGCCAATTATTAGAACTGTAGGCTCAGTTAATGACTTAATTACAATGAGGTGGGGACAGTACTGGCAAATATAAATTGTATCATACAAAAGATAATTTGTGAAATCATCTATTTTACATAATTCACAATAACTTAATCTCGGATGAATGTTTGTGTCTTAGTTTTGTACTAGACTCAAACACATGACAGTAGAAATATCCAGTGTATGTAAGTTGGCTCTATCACCAACTGTTGAATCCTTCCAAAGGAAGTTCTGTAAGATTCACTAACAAACAACTCCGATGCTATTATTACAAATCAACATCTACAGCTACAACACCCACCTTGCACTTTCTTTGACTTAGAAGCAAAAGAGACCTCTCTTGTTTCGAGACTCCTCTACATTGGCTAGGGTGAGTCCTGGACCACATCCATCTATGCTTAGATGTGCTCTTTTCCAGACTGTGGATTGTTAAAGAGTAGACCATTGTCTGATGACTCAGACAGAATGTTAAGAAACCAAATTCATTTAGTCTTGTGTTCCATCTAGGTAATCTCTTCCTTCCTGCCTTTCTCACCTCATTTATACTTAGTGCTATAATTTATAAATGCATCTAGTTCTTTTTTTGTTTTGTTTTGTTTTGTTTTGTTTTTCAAGACAGGGTTTCTCTGTGGCTTTGGAGGCTGTCCTGGAACTAGCTCTTGTATACCAGGCTGGTCTCGAACTCACAGAGATCCGCCTGCCTCTGCCTCCCAAGTGCTGGGATTAAAGGCATGCGCCACCAACGCCCGGCTTGCATCTAGTTCTTTTCAGAGGAAATAATGCTTGTGAAAGACTTGATTACATTAAGGCTTTGACAAGGAAGGATTTTTGTTGAATTTAGTTAATTTTCCTATGAATCCTCTAAAAGTAAATCCTCTTTATTTTTTATATAGATCTTGCAAGATTGCAGAAAACAATCACCAAAAAGCAGAGTTTTGTATGCTAAAATTTTAATATTTTGGGCCATATATATATATATATATATATATATATAGTAAAAGAAATATTAATGGCTTTATATATCTATATTTCATGAAAATTCTCCTATACATTTACTTACCTAGTGAGATAATTAAAACATTAATTATGGTCATAAAATAACGTTCTTATAGAGGTATGGATATATTCATTTCATATGGCATTTAAGCAAATACTTAGATATCATTTTATTATAAATAATGAATTATATTTTAAGGTGTAATTTAGGATATTTAAGCAAGAACAAAGTAAACAAAACCACCCTATGTTTACATCGAACAGACACCAGAATGGTAAACATAAACTAATAACTTAAAAATTACTCCTAACATGCATGCCTTTTCTGTGTTACTAAGTCCCACATCTGTTTTACAGGGGTTTAAGAGAATTTATTCTGTTTTCAGACACAATCAGAAAATTTCAAATTTTCAGTTCAGCAGACCATACATATATATCAGTGCATACACACACACACACACACACACACACACACACACACTGCTTTCCTAGAGTCAATTAGAGGGTTTTTTCTAGATGAACCCTAGAAAAAACAGTCTCAGAATGATTGATTTCTGATGCTAATTGCCATTCAGCAGGTATCACATTCTCCTTGGTCCAGACAGTTATGACAGAAAAGGTGCTACTTCTATAATCAATTTTGGCATGAGGGATGCTGTGCTAGTAGATGATGTGGAAAAATATGGACCAGACATTTCATCCATAATTGATTACATATCTAATGTATTATTCCAAAAACCCCAATTCTAGTCACAGCCTATTCTTGTTAAGCTATTTTTTTCCTGTTGCTGTTTTGCTCTTTATGGAGCATTTTCATGAGTTTCTAAAACTAAAATATTAAACTAAGATGAAATTCTCCCACAGCAGTTAGAAAAAATGAATGCACTAAAGTCTTTCCAATTCCTTGAAATATCACATATTGTAAAGTGCACATATTTTCCATTATGCATCTGAGAATTTTGAACATTAAATATAGAATTAAGATTCATTCTAATTCTTTTATCTTTCATAATTGCAAGTATCTTAACCTTTGAAGAATGGATGGTGGCTGCTTGAAATATTGTAGATGGTGTGAGAAAAATGACAATAAGTTTGAATTTTAATGTTTATATATACATAAGGCCATGTAATGTAAGATTTATCAGTGTTCAGTAACAGTTTATATTATACTGTAAACATATATTACATTAATCTGTATTACAAAGAAAATGTAATTCCATTAATATATCTAAAATTCTCAAACCTCTAAAATGTACATTGGCAAAGACCTCTCTGTTTCTCATTAAATGCAATTAGTATATGTAAATGACACATTAGAATGGGTTTCATCATGTCTATCATTTTTGTTCATATTATATTTTATCATGTCATCTTCATCCCCATTTATTTCTCTTGTCATCCTCCTGCCATTAATCATATCCCTACAGAACTTATGTCATGTGTATATTGTTTTGATAACCAATGAATTTTGTTAGCACTGTATATATATGTATATATATATATATATATATATATATATATATGTGTGTGTGTGTGTGTGTGTGTATGGGTCAGACTTTAAGCCCTTATTAATGATTATCATTGGCCAAATATTTTATTAAGACACTTTTGCCTTTAATCCCAGCACTCGGGAGGCAGAGGCAGGCAGATCTCTGTGAGTTCGAGGTCAGCCTGGTCTCCAGAGCGAGCGCCAGGATAGGCTCCAAATCTATACAGAGAAACCCTGTCTCCAAAAACAAAAAAAAGGAGACACTTTTATTCAAAGGATCAATTCTTAGTGATTAAATGAATAATACTTTGAAAAGAAGCATACATTTATATATTTGTATTTTTCAGTGATGTTTCTTATCCCTCTTAATCAAGTCTGACTGCTAAGTATTTAAGTGTGTTCAGGACAATCTGCTAAAGAATGGAACTGAAAAAAAAGAAAGTCTTAATCAAATAGAAGTATTGATTTGGAGGCTGGAAGGTATTTCCGACCAACATTTCTGATTCTATCATTATAAAATTACAGGGTGAGTGACTGAGATTATTCTATATAACAAGGTTTTTTATTGCAATGAAGTCCAGAATGAGCTGGGGGATGAGAAGTTTAGACTGAGCCGAAGAATACAAAATATAATTGTGGAATTGAAAATGGTGCCAGTTAGAGAAAATAGTCAATGCAAATGACTGGATACAAACGATAAACAGTATGATGCATTTAATGAATGAAAATCAAAGTAAACTGGCCTGTCTGTAATATGCAGTAGATACAAAACTGTCAATATTTCCATCTTGTACATGAATAAGACTGAAATTTCATACACATATGAAGTATAATAAGGAATTTACAGATTATTTTTCTATTGGCAACAGAATATTTTTTTTTGTAGGAATAACAAAACAATTAGAATTGAATCCTAGTAATGCAAATATGGGAATATAAGACATTCTAGGCAATTTTTCTAATATTTGCACATGCCTAAATTTCTACTAAAATGACTTTATATGCTGTTTCTTCAACCAGCTACAGAACTTACAAATTCTCTGAAGCCAAACATAGCAAGAAGTAGATGTGATTGAGAGAGTACATCCCTGACTCTTTTGCCAGATTTTAGGACCCTGTTTTTCCTACCGGGTTGCTATGTCTAGACTTAATATGATGGGGGAGCCTAGTCTTATTGCAACTTGATATGCCATGTTTGGTTGATATCCATAGGAGTCCTGCCCTTTTCTCAAGGGAAAGATACAGGAGTGGATTGTGAGGATAGTTTGGAAGGAGTTAAAGGAGGGAAAACTGGCATGAATATGAAATATATGAGAGAAGAATACATAAACTAAAAATTAACTTCCCTGACAGTGTTAACTGCCACAGAAATAAAGCAGAAACAGAAGAGAAAACATGCTTGTTAGTTATATTACAAGTGGCAGATTTTACCTTGTCTGGGTGATCAGTCAGCACCATACAATTTTACTCAGTGATAATAATTTGAGTATTGCAACATGAAATGTACACATTCAAATATATTTGTAAAGGAATAACTCATATATTTATATGCATTTTAAATTTCAGAAATACACTTTTATCATAGAAAAATAAGGAACTGGAGAAGACATGATAAACATCTAAATGAAATGTCTTTGAAGACATATAAATATATATAAGTATTTATATGTAGTCATGAATCAATCTATATAAGAGTTCTATAATCCTTTCTTGATATATCTAATTTCTACTTATGTTGTTAAGTGCTGCAAGAATTCAAAATACACATAAGCTTATTATGAAGGTTATAAGGCATAAGGTTTTTTAAACACTTTGTTTTAATTTCACATGAATTTATGCACTTACTATAATTGCTTTACTAAATAAATTCAATTGATTTTGATTGTCCAGTTCCATTCTTTATAACAAGATATACTACATAGTCAGTACACCAAGGATAGGGGTTCAGTAATTAGAACTTGGACTAAAGAGTGAGTTCAATTCCAGCCCATGAAATTAAACAAGATTTTATGGTTAAAAAAATACTGAGATTAGTTTAGATATGTTATATATAAGAAGAGAGTATCACAGTGCTTCTCTGTGTTCTATGAGACCTAGTATTCAATTTCCAGGACTTGAATAAGATATATAATAAACTGTTTATAAAACAGCAGACTTCATTTTATACTAATTTCTTATTATATAGATACAAATGCACAGGGTGCTACACATAATTTAAGGGTAATAAAAACTGTAGGCAAAACACAACATATTTACTTTCATAACAACCTTCTAAAAACTCATGATAGGGTTAGCAATTCAGGAGAAAATAGTTGAATTTAGAATGAGATTATGAAGAATGAAAAGTGTGAGGAAAGGAATGATAAGAGAAGGAATTCAACAAAATAAAATACAGGAGAGGATGTATATTTGACAGTCCTAGGGGAAACCATCTTGACATTTTTATAACAATAGAAGACACTGCGAAATTGCAGCAGAGTTTCATAAGAGAGAGAACACACATTAAACAGTGAGGATTTTGAAAGCAAACATAAAAGGCAGAAAATGTTAAGGAAATATTCTTCCATAACCTGTGCAAATAATGTATTTTATGGATAGCTGAGATGTCTCAGCATGTAAAATCACATGCTGCCTAAATTTGACACACATGGTAAAAGCTGAGAACGGACTCCTGAAAGGTGTCCTCTAAGCTGTATATGCATATACACAAAATCATGCATACAAACACAAACATACAAAACAATAAACGTATGTTTGTATTCTTATATTATACATAGAATATGCTAATTTCTTCTAGGAGACTAATTTTCATCATTTACCTAATTTTATTTTAGTCTTATAAATATTACTTAAAATATTAGCACTGTGAAGTTGCCGGTACATGATAACACTATGGGGCCTCTTGTAGTAGATGAGTACTTATCCCCAGCATAGGAATGGACTTTGGAAGCCCATTCCACATAGAGGGATACTCTCTCCTAGACACATGGGGTAGGGTCTAGGCCCTATCTCAAAGGATAAATCAGACTCTAAAGATCCCCCATAGAAGGCCTCACCCTCCCTGGGGAGCAGAAGGCTAGGTAGGGTGTTAGTGGGGGTCAGGGGAGAAGTGGAGAGAGAAGGAACTGGGATTGACATGTAAAATAATCATGTCTCTAATTTAAATAAAAATGGAGAACACCAAATATTTTTTCTTCCAGCAAATAATGGATAAAAACAGTAGGCAAATAAGAAATGATTATTTGGCCAGGCAGTGTTGGCACACACCTTTAATCCCAGGATATGGGAGGCAGAGGCAGGTGGATGTCTGTGAGTTTCAGACCAGCCTGGTCTATGAGAGCTAGTTCCAGGACAGCCTCCAAAGCCACAGAGAAACCCTGTCTCTAAACCGCCCCCTCAAAGAAAAAAAGATGATAATTTAATATTCAATAAGTTACTGATTTCTTTCTAATTAATATTTAAGTATTAATTTGACAACATTAGAAAATACTATATTTAGGGTTTTGACAACATTCTTTCTAGATTGCAGAAAAAACATTATACAACATTTAATGTGTTTCTAGTCTATACCAAACTCTTTGCAGACTTTGCGTATCTCCACTGGTGAAAAGCCTCATATATACCATTTTACAGATGAGGATAACTAGATTTCGGGGAAATGAAATTAATTAAGATCACTGGTAGTTGTTATTTTTACTCTTTTCTCTTTGGGGGAACACTGCCCAGCTCCCAAATAAATATGTGAAGGCTTATTCTTACTTATTAATAACCATCCTTAGATTGGCTTATTTCTAACCAGCTTTTCTTAAATTATTCCATCTACCTTTTGCCTCTGAGCTTTTACCTTTCTCTATTTTATATTCCTTTCTTTCCTTTTTATTCCACATATGGTTGTGTAGTGGGTTTCCTTTGGTAGCCTTGGGCATCTTGGAACTAGCACTGCTGAGGAGGGTGGCCTTGAACTCACAGAAAACTGCCTGGCTCTCCCACCTGAGTGCTGGGATTAAAGGTATGCACCAACACTGTCCATCAATACTATTTCTTTTTAAGTAAGTTTCTAATTAAATAACTTTGTTTTTGACAATTGCACACAAACACACACACACACACACACACACACACACACACACACACACACACACACACACAGCACCCACCAACACTCACATACCCCCACAGGATTGTACAGTGATTTTTCTTTCCCCAACAACTTCATCTATCTGTCTCCCTCCTCTTTCCAGCCCAATTCTTCCCTACAATTTTTTTCAAAACATAAATGTCTTATTATTTTATTTTTGATCTACTGAATTTAAGCAGTATGTTGTGTGTGTGACCTTGGGTTTGGAAATATCCACTTAAATGTCAAGTTGGGCAATCTCCTGGGGCAATTAATGACATACAGCATATGAAAATTTAGATTATTTTGGGGGGACGGTTCTAATGATAACAGATAAGCACTTTGCTTTGCCCTTGAACTTGAATATAAATTAGGGTAAAATGTAAGATGTGCTTCTTTGTACAGATTTTTGAAATGATACACAGAATATTTTGGGTTGGGAGTAGGGTCAGTAGGACCAGACAGGCCCTATTAAGCAGTAAGTAATAGACTAGAAACCAGTTTGAAACACTGGAAATCAGATAAAAAATGAATTAAGTTAAAGGTTGACAGTAAAAAAAAAATTACCATGTGATTCTTGAGGATGAATAAATAAAGTGATGTCCAGTGTTTCTCTCAAACCCTAGGAGTAAATACAGTTTGTTTGCGATTTTGTTTTTTAATTTACCTTGGTTCTGCCCTAGGTTATTATTATTATTATTATTATTATTATTATTATTATTATTATTATTAATTTTTTGGTTTTTCGAGGCAGGGTTTCTCTGTGGCTTTGAAGGCTGTCCTGGAATTAGCTCTTGTAGACCAGGCTGGTCTGGAACACACAGAGATCCTCCTGTGTGAATTTACTTCTTGTCTTATATTAAAAACCATTAACAAATATAATATTATTAATAGAGTAAAATTTTTCAAACTTGTGCATGATAAAGAATGATGAGGATGAAACAAAACAACTCATAGAGTACATGATTTCCTAATAACTAGAGAGATAACATACTTGGGAGACATGTGGAAAGATGCAAGTTTGGTAGCCTGAATGTGGATAACTGGGAAATTTGACTGGTCTAAGCAAAGCTTTGCAAATAGTGACTGCCACTGAGATTCCCCTTGAATTTGTATCCATATAGGTCATTACATTCAGACAATAAAACACAATGCCTTTCTAGGTTTGCATAACTGATCACAATCTCTGAAACAACTTTAGAAGGACAAATTACAATCCGAACCCAAACATTCAGACAGCTTTCGCTCTGTCAGGACAGGAAAGGCAAGAAGATACTGTGCTAAGATGTGGTGAATATTTCTCATATGTTAGCACACCCAGAACAGAGAAACTGGTCATAACCAGGGGCAAATATCATCTTCAAAGTCTACCTCCTTGGTCACTTAAATCAACTGGTCAGGTCTCACCACATAAATGATCCATAGCATTCAAATAGTGCCTGAAGCTGTGGGGATATATCACATTCAAAATATAGAATATTCCACGTTTGTGAATCTTCTCTATTCTGGTACAAAAGACCTCAGTATGCAGCTGCAGTGTTTGTTTGTGTTATCTGTGGTCATTAAAATTGAATGGGCAGAAGGGAAATACTATTACTGGCTAAAATGGATGTGGTGTTGCCCAATGAGAGGGAAGGCATCTGACTGCACCAATTACCTAAAGACACAAATTTGTCCTAAAGTGCAAGTTCAGTAACAAAGAAATAACTAATCTGAGGAAGAAATGGTTATATTAAGGAGAAATGATCATAATAATAGGTTTGTAAAGAACCTATTTGACTCTTCTGGAAGAAGATAATCAGAATATAGATGAATAGGATTTAAAGGTTATAATTTACCTGCACATCCGGGAGTCATTGGGTTCTCTGCTGATGACTGTGTAATAAATGCAAATGCTAAAGGCAATTATGAGTCTTTTTTATCATAAGTGGAAACGATTAAAGGTAATGAAGGCAGGAGGAATGCTCTATAGCCAATTCTTTGTCTAAGACAGGCAGAATAAACAACATTGATATAAAAGCTATCAGGATAATTAATTAAGAGTGCAATGTAAACATTTTTTATTCTTTATGGTAAACACACACTTATTCAATAGAAATTAAGTCTGACTAGCTGTTTATGAGCTAATGAGTCTTAGTGATCCTTACCAAGGTCTATCCCTTCTCAAACAATCCTGCTGGTGGGCACTGCACTGTTAGAAGTTAATTAGGCCTCTCAGCCATCATAACATTGAGCAACAGAAAGCAACATTTTATTGCCCTTTCTAATGAAGATTTCATTTCCCAGTTCTAATATATTTTAATAAATTTTACATAAGTCCACTTAAACAACAAATGTATTTGCCCCTATTACTGAAAAGGAAGGAAATTATCTCCTTTTTGTCATTTTAATGTTACATCTGATGTAACTAAATAGCCTCATTTGAAGATCTCTGAAGATGTGATCATGGGGTCTTTTTATACAAGGAATAATAGTGGAAAAACTCTCAATTTGTATAAGCACCATGTACAAACAAATCCATGATTTCCAAAATACAGAGTCTAGAAGGGTCCTGAGCTTCCCTTTATTAAGGTGCAAAACCTGTTTCCCTGTTTCCTAAACTCAGCATACATGCATAAAACATGGCCTGTCACTACAGCCCAAAATTAGCTTGACACCAGGCTGTCAGTTTTAATAATTATATAAATAAATAACATGTATATTAGGATTTTATGGCTATTATCAAGAAAGGAATCAAATGAAACTTCTCCTTTATATGGATTTTCTTGTTTTACCTGATGTTATATGATTACCTATATTGTAATAATAAGTATTTTAATATACAATACTCACTAACAGATAAGTTGACCTCTTGCATGTCAGGGCCTTCTAATGCTTATAGATGTATGTCAATATATATGTTGTGATACCTGGTAATTTCCTCACTAAAAAATCATGACTTGTCTAAAACTTAATAATAAATGCTCCTTTCCAAGTACTGGTAAAAATACTGGAGAACTGAAAACAACCACAGAGTTTAACACACCTGGTTAATTGATGATGATATATGGCTATTATAAGCCAGTATCATTCAGATATGAAAATGAATGAATAGAGTTTAAATCAGAAGAGCAGATTAACAGCTAGACATACAAAGTGACTCAAGGTCAACTGAAAACATAATCAGATCAAAATATTTATTCACATAAAACGATGGAAAGCACATGCATTAAAATGGAGAGCCTGTTTATCTGTGGGTGCCATGGTAGTGTTTTATTTGCTTATGATTTCATTTTCTTCCTAAAGTATGTTTGCATACTTTAAAATTAAAATCATTATCCTCTGATAATGAAATAAAGCACTCATATATTTTAACTGAGAGAACAAATGAGACTAGATAGAAATGCATAAATTCTAATTTTCCATCTTACTGATACTTAGATACAAAATATGCTCAAGGACTGTCCCACTGCCCAACTCCGTTTGGTTCTGAGGAGAGTCAACTGCGCTCACATTACTATATAGGAAATTGAGACCTCAGATGTGGAATGAACAGTAATCAATCTGATTTAAGAAAAAAATAATCAAATGAAAATGGAACATTTATAGTCTTGTTTAGACAACAAACGCTGAAGGCCTAAAGCAAAATATATCTCCTAGCAGGTGAGTCTGAATTGTAAATCTACAGAGAATACTGCCATGTAATTGACAAGGGGAGATCGATGGCTAAAAGAGAATAGGGCCTAAGTAAAGGATCCAGAGAACAAGCTCATTGCATAACAAGAAATATTTAACATAAAAATAGAAACACTTTTTCAAAATTTCCCCCTGACAACAGATTTATGACAAACAGAAATGAAAAAGAAGTACTGTAGCCTCAAGTGTTTCAAAGGATAATGTATGCTGTCAGTTGCCACATTTGGTTTTGATCTGACCATTGAAAATGTCTTTATGTTCTATTTCCCTAACAAAGACATGTTGAAAGCATGATTCTGAAATGTTTGGAAAATCTATCATTCTTTTTTTCTTTCTATTCACCCTCCTACTTTGTCCATGATACAGAACTGAATTCAAACAGTAACAGCATGGATGGCTTAGGATTTTGTCTCTTTAATGATCAATTTAAATTGTTCCATGCTCAATTTACCCATAATAAACCAATCCATCAAACCCTACCTATCCTGTTGCTATGTTCAGACAGGTGATTTAAGTAAAAGCAAGCAAATCTTCCTAACAGATACCTTCCAGCATTTAAATAATATTGTAGCAAGTTTAGTTCTAAGCAGGTCACCTTCTTGGCAAAATTTAAGCCACATTAGAAAATCATATGTCCCTCCTAATGTATTTGTAGTTTTCCAATGTTTCTTACATTATTGGAAACACAGGATTGTTGTTTTAATATTAACAAAACTGAAGGTCGTGATTTTTTGCTGTTATGCTCCATTCAATACTTTTAAGCAAATTTGCCCTCGACTTTTACTACAAAAAAAGCTACTGGTGCAGTAACAGAACAGAAACTGAAATACATATCTATAAGTCATTTGAGGGTATCTGAAACTAAAAAGAGAACGAGGTAGGTCATCAATTAAGGAGAATGCATTTACCACAGGACAGATTTAGCTGAAGTGTGCATGTAGCATTCTGTGGAAAAAATGCACCATAGAATGAAAATCTATCTTCCAGGAGCATTTGTTACACACACAAAAGAGAGCATACAATAAAGCCTGGAGTGGTGGTGTCCACCTGAAACCCCAGAAGTTTAGGCAGAAAGGTAGAAAATCTCCAGTCTCAGCTACCTAGAAAATTTCAGGTCATTCTGAGCTGCATGGCTATGGTCTCTTGGAGATAAAAAGAAAATGTAATAAACACCATAAGTATTGAGTAAATGATAGATAACTAAAGCAACACATATATGGGAAGGCTGTTGGTATGGAATAAACTTCTATATTAGCCAATGTTGCAGATGAAATCTAAGTGGATTCCAAGTATGTTCAACTTCCATGTCACCAAACTTACCATTACAATTGCAAACTGCTGTTTACAATTGTCCTGCTATGAAAGTAGATGTGGAGCCGGGCGTTGGTGGCACATGGCTTTAATCCCAGCACTTGGGAGGCAGAGGCAGGCAGATCTCTGTGAGTTGGAGGCCAGCCTCGTCTCCAGAGTGAGTGCCAGGATAGGCTCCAAAGCTACACAGAGAAACCCTGTCTCGAAAAACAAAACAAAACAAAAAACAAAAAACAAACAAACAAACAAACAAAAACCAAATGAAGTAGATGTGGAATAATGACCAAATATGCAAAAAGGACAATTTATGGAAAAGAGAACAAAATAATACAGGAGACTCATAGCAACAAGTCAAAAGATGCCTCATCAACCTATGGCATTGTGATAAGGAGCCTGGTCTAATTCCAGACCCTGTATGCACTGCTTGTTTCTGCTCATGCTGACCCATGCAAACTCCCTATCCTGTTGGGAGTGGCACAGCACTGGACTTTTTGTATTGTTTCTTTTTCAGACTGGAATCTATTACGTGCCAGAATCACTAACAAAAGTCAATTAGATCTTTAAACCCTAGATTAGTATTTTTTTTTCCTTTTCTATCAACGTCAGGACTGAGAGTGATTGATATGCCCAGACATCAAGAGGAATTTTGCAAGGATACCTTCTGTGGTAGTTTGAAAGAAAATGGCCACAAAAAGGAGTGGTATTAATAGGAGGTGTGTGTGGCCTTGTTGGACAAGGTATGGTCTTGTTGTAGGAAATGTGTCACTATGGAGGTGGACTTTGAAGTCTCATTTATGCTCCAGCCATGTCAGTGTCTCAGATCACTTCCTTTTGCCTGTGAGTGAAGTTATAATAACTCTCAGTTACTTCTCTAGCACTGTGTTTTTGCCTGCATGCTGTCTTGCTTGCTGCCATGATGGTAATGGATTAAACCTCTGAATCATAAGAGAGCCACTGCAATTAAATATTTTCCCTTATTAGACTTGTACTCATGGTGTCTCTTCACAGCAATAGAAACCCTAATTAAGACACACTCCATGAGCACACTCAAGGAATATTGTAAACCTGTATCTGTTGGTTTGCTCCATTGGCTGTCTACTTTGTTCTAACTTCAAATTACTAGATGATACATAAGATATTTTCCTAAGGAAAATAAACATGGAAACTGTCTTCAGAAGTTTTCAGAAGGTATACTGAAGTATTCCTAGTGTTTCTTTCCAGTTAAGTTTTTCTTCTATATTTACAAAATATTTTTAAATGAAATAGATTCTTCCCTGATATAATACATCCCAACCAGTTTTTCACAAGGATAAAAATGATAACATATCTTCAGGTGATCACAGCAATGTAAAATTTACCTGTCATATATACATAGAAGTACTAAAATAATTCATAAAGAAATAGCATATATATATATCCATAGCCTTTCTTCTAATTTTAAGCTGCTAAAAGATAACATATAATTAATCATGTATATACATCTTACAAAAGACATTCACTTTGATGCTTGAGAGATGGCTGAGTGGTTAATTGTGCTTCCTGATCTTCTAGAGAATGGGAATTCCTTACCATCGCCTACACACTGTTGCCCTCAAACCACCAGTTACTACAGGTCTAGGAGAATCCATACCATCTTCTGGCTTTTTCAGCCAATACATACACAAACTGTCACAAATCCACAACACATATATACATGATTAAAAATTTAAATTAGAAACATCTTATATATATATATATATATATATTATATATATATATATATACAATTGATATCAACTAAGGAATTGAACTCTAAAATGTTAAGTCCAGCAAGTATGATAACATTGAATATTGCCACAGTATCAAGCATGCAAGACTGTTTTGTTATTTTACAACTTTACTTTTTATTCTCTGCCCTCTGCTATAAAACAAAGCAATAAAAATATAACCAGAGTAATAAATAATAAAATCACACAAATGATGATTATAAAAAATAACTGTAATTTAGGGTGCATTTTAAGGTTATAAAAAGCTAGATGTTTATAAAAATATCAAATTTTGCTTCAAATGATCTGGAATAAGTATTGAATGTTTGAAGCGATCTAAATTCTAATAGTAGATGTCATTTTGTGTGAAGTAAACACAAATGTGGAATGAAGGGCAAGAGCTTTATTTGCTTAATACTTTAAAAGAGAAACCTTCTATAGTTGCAAGGATCCTGCCACCGTCATAACTATGGAGAACATTAAAGGAGAGGGATTTAAACTACATTTGTTAAAAAAAAAAGAGCTTTCCAGTTTAAAACTCTAGACTGGAAACAGTAGAAATAAAAGTAGTTCCTGCCACATGCCTTTTCCAGGACCTGATATGAGAAAGATGCTGGGCTACTGCCCCAAAGAATGTACTGCTGTACCCAGGTCCTAAAAATGAATCTCTCTTCCACTTCTTCCAATGTGTTCATGTATAATGCATGAAATTTTCTAAAGTATTTCCCAAAAGTAAGACCCTTGTCACATGTCACTTCCAGTAACCTTCACCATGACATCTGGGATTCATACATCCTAAAATTTAAGAGCTTTTCTGAGTCTCTCTCTTTCTGCTCTGACTTTCTATCTTCAATGTAACCAGCACCTTTTGCTTAAAGTCTTTACATGGTCTCAACTTCCTTCATATCCATGACTGTGCTGACTGGTCACATCAACTTGACAGAGTCACCTGAATGGAGGGAGCCTCAATTGAGAAAATGCCTTCATAAGATCTGCCTATAGGGTACTTTCCTAATTATTACTTTATGGGGGAGTGAGGGGAATGTACATATATATATATATATATATATATATATATATATATATATTGTGTGTGTGTGTGGTGTGTGTGTGGTGTGTGTGTGTTGTGTGTGTTCTCTTATTTTGATGAATATAAAACACTGTTTGGCCAATATGTGTGTGTGTGTGTGTGTGTGTGTGTGTTTCTCTTATTGGTTGATGAATAAAACACTGTTTGGCCAATAGCCAGTAGAGGCAGGAAGATAGGCAGGACTAGGAGACTAGGAGAATTCTGGGAGAGGTAGGTAGAGAGAGACACAATGTAGAGACAGGGAAGATAGGACTGACAGACTTTCTCAGGTAAGATCAGGCCATGTAGAAATACATAGATTATTAGTTATGGGTTAAAAATTAAAAGAGACCTAGCCAATTAGAAGCCCTAGTTATCTGATAACAGTTTAATAATAGAGTGTCTCTCTGTGTTCTTTTTTGTTTTGCTTTGCTTTTTGTTTGTTTTCTTTTCTTTTGGGAGGGGACTGAAACAGCAGTGGGATCTGGAAGAACAGAAACTTTCCACTACAGGGGAGAGTCCAGTTCATCGTAGATGGGGCCATCTCTGTGCTGGTGACCCTGGGGTCTAGAGAAAGCTGGCAGAAAAAAAAAAAACAGAGGTAACAAGCTAGTAAACAGTATCCCTCCATGGCCTGTGCATCACCTCCTGCCTCCAGATTCCTGTCCTGTTTGAGTTCCTGTCCTGACTGCCTTCAATGATAAAAGCAATATGGAAGTTTAAGCAAAATAAACAATTTTATCCCAAACTTGATTTTTTTCCCTGGTATTTTGCCGCAGCACCAAAAATCGTAACTAAGAAAATGGCTATCTGCCTTGCCAGTTCTGGCAGAAATTGTGTACTCCATGTAGGGTTTCTCCTCCCTTCAGCCTTTGTTAGTGGTAATCTCATATTTTGAAATGTGAATGTCACCCTTTCTTCCCTCTTCTCATCAGACAAGGTCAATGAAAAGCGCAATGTTATATCTCTATGGAATATTTAATCATGTCTCAGAATCAGGCTTAGAAGAATGTTTGTTTCTTTAAAACATTCTTTAGTCTCTTTTACCAAAGTCCAAACTAACTGTCCAACATGAGTTTCCATAGAACTTTCTTTTTTGTGTGTCTTCTGACATTGCTGTACCTATACTTCCAATTGTTCCATTGTTATGGACCTCCTACCCAATAGTTAAGAGTTGCAGGCCTGAAAACAATGAGTTGAAAGCACAGAATTTATATCTGCACATAGTTTTCTGAACATTTTTAAATATCAAGCTATGATTTCTGGAGAGTGACTTAGAATTTTCTTGACTCCTTCCACATCCATTTATGCAAAATTAAAGAGTTAGTCACCAAATTTGTGGTTCTGTAACAGTCAGAGTAAACAAATATTATATTTAAGTATAGTGCCTAGAACAAAGTAAATCCAAACAAAATTTTATTAATAAATGCATCATGAATAAAAACTCATTGTATGAATCTTTTAAAAGTCTAGCAAAACACTTGCATATAATAGGTACTAAGATGGTGAATAAATTATGTTCTCTACACTCTGAAAATATAAGATTTCCTTATCAGTAAAATAATCAGGGACTCATGAGGTTTAATATCTGTGTCTTGGACTGATTCACTTTTATCAGTTACCTGCATGAAATTTTAAGCTTTGGTTGCACAATCCACAGTCTCTGTTTGACACTGCCTTTCATAGATAATTCAGTGAAACCAGGATAAAAATCCAGTAAGATAATAAAAGCAAGGCTTATGCAGAAATAGCACATAGATCTTTAATTCCACTGATCTTCCATTATCGCAAAGAGCTGAGAATGTCTGTTTCCTTTATATTACATTTTATTCATTTGGTTACAGGTGTTCATTCACATGGAAGTCAGAGAACAATTTTCAGGAATCTGTTGTTGTGAGTCCCAGCAATGGAACTTAGGTCAACAGGACTGGAGGCAAGCACCTTTACTCACTGGATACTTCATTGTCCTTGAGTACTTCTAATATAATACAAGCAAGACTGTGTTCCCAGAAAACATGGGAACCTCACTGTGCCTAGGGGAAATGTTGTATCCTCAGAGAGCAAAGGTCTTATTTCATACTTTCTTGGCTGCTAAAATGCAGCTGTTCTTTAGATTGGTAGGTAATGTTACTAATCCTGAGTTTGCAGAGAAGCTCTGTACACCTCTTTAGAAGACATAGAAGATGATAGCCTCTGGCTTTTGTCTACCTCAGGATGATAAAGTCTCATATTAGAAGATGGCCAACTTTACCTTGGAATGATATAGAACATTCCTGTATGCATATATGATATAATAAAATTATCCACTGGGAGAAAACACTTCACAATCTGAAGAAACCTCAGTAAGTTTTCAATCATATAACATATAATAGCAACAAAATATTTGATGTTTTCCCTGTGCACGTGCAGGCAAATTTCTAGGCTTTTACTGTTGTTTCTCTTTCTAAACTTAATGATGCTATAGAACAATCCATTATTGGATGACTAATCCTTATTTCCTCTATGAAGATGTAAATAACTTTTGAATTTAAATATACTGTTTTTAATATTAGTATGTGCATCTATTTGAATGAAATCTACACATCATTTCATCCAATTCCTCACTTCACATCACCATTTTTTCTGACACAATTTTATGAGATCTATCCTTTTTTGTATGGCCACTGAATCATTTAATGTTTCCTACCTGTGCATGGTTGTAGGATCATCTACAGAGCATGAGCAGATCCTTCTGGCTTTCATCATTGCAGGACAGTACTCTACCTTCCTGAGTTGCCAAGGGATCCTGTCAAGACTCCAGGTACCGCCACTTTTTTTGTATGCTAGGAACTGGCTTGAACTTGTACGAACTAGAGCTTATAGTCACAGACACTGTAAGTTCATGTGTGCATCTGCTCTGTCATGTATAGTAAGTATTGTTTCATTATAAACATCTGATCTCTCTAGCTTTTACAAAACCTGCACAAAACAATGGTAACTGTAAGATAACTTAGTGGAGGGGGATCTATTGGTTCAAAAGTTGCTACCTCAAGAGCCCCTGAACAAATTGGGAATATGGGGGTAGAGGGAAGGGAGGTAGGAGAAAGAGGAGGGGTGACGAGGTGGGAGGAGGAGAACATGAGGGATCAGGAAGACTGGTGGAGAGGAATAAAGGAGAGCAAGAAAAGAGACACATGAATACAGGGAGCCACTGTGAGTTTAAAGAGAAAATCTAGCATTAGGGAAATGTACAGACCCTTAAGTTTGACCCCAACTAGGATCCTAAGCAATAGTGGAGAGGCTACCTTAAATGCCCTTCCCCCATAGTGAGAATGATGACTACCTTAAATGCCATCCTAGAATCTTCATCCAGTAGCTGATGGAAGCAGAAGCAGACATCCACAGATAAACACTGAGCTCAACTCCTGGAATCCAGTTTCAGAGAGGGAGGAGTGATGAACTATGGGGTCAAGACCATGCTGGGTAAACCCAAGGAAAAAGCTGACCTGAGCAGGTGGGAACTCATGGAGCCCAATCTTATAGCTAGGGAAACAAAATAGGATCAAACCAGGGTCGCTGAATGCGGGGTGTCATCTGGGGAGTACTGTGCAGTCTATAGGGACTCTGGTAGTGGAGCTAGGAAGTATGCCTAGTGCATGAATGGACTTCAGGAGCCCATTTCCCATGGAGGAATACTCTCTCAACCTAGACACAGTGGAGGGGCTAGGCTCTGCCTCAAATGGCTTGCCAAACTTTGATGATCCTTCTTGGAAGGTGTCACCCTCCCTGGGGAGTGGATGCTGGATGGGATGGGGGGGTTGGTGGGTATATGGGAGGATGTGAGGGAGAGGGAACTGGGATTGATATGTAAAATAAGATTCTTTCTAATTTAAATAAAGTTTATTTAATAAAAAAAGTTTGGTCTGGGCATACAAAGGAAGTAGAAAATCCCTAAGATTTACAGACCCTTTTCTTTAACAATTCTCTGTTAGACAAGGGGAACCAGTACTCTCTCATATTCTGTGGGCTATGGAATGATTAAAACTGTGTTTCAACTGGTTAGTTACCAAATAAACATTTGGTTAAAAATACATTAATAAAAATTTTAAAAAAGAAACATTTGAATATGGTAAAACTATAAGTGCATTTGAAGAGACTAGAGAAAGTTAATGGTCTTGCCTTAGTATAAACAACTGTGATATAGCATGCAACCACAAAATAGTAGGCATTCCTTTTATTACCTTGTAAACAAAACATATGGGTTTACCACCATCCCCCAGCCACCACAATCCTCCCAGCCAGAAGTAGCCCAAATTAGGATGAAGTCACTTGAGCTAAGTGCTATAAAATCCACTGAGTTTTGAGACAGTTTTGAGACAGGGCAGTTTCCTTTAAAACAAAAGTATCTAGTGTGCCAGTATCAGCATAAGGAAGTATTCTGTAGACATCCTGAAGAGAGTAGTTTTGGAATTGCCAATCTGCCTCTGGTTGTCCCTATCTACACTATCAGTCCTTTCTGACTAAGATTCAGATTTCTACAAAGTTCCTCCATCCTTGCTCAGTGGGCTTCATCCCAAAAGCTGCAATTCATTGACAATAACAAAAATACCAATTAGAAATTAAGCTAAATTTGCTGTAATTTTTACTTTCAATAAGCCTTAATCATTTAATGCTCCAGTATAAGAAACTACTAGATTTGAAATATGTTGAGAATAATACCCCCTGGCAATTTTTAGAATTAATTAACTAATTAATTAATAGGAAACAGATTCTTCTCTCATACAATACATCCCAAACACAGTTTCACTTCCCTCCATAAACCCTAGTTCCCCCACCTCTGTTTCCCACAGATTCTCTTCCCATTGATTTACAGATAAGAGCAAGCCTCCAAGAAAATGACAGCAACACACACACACACACACACACACACACACACACAACCACCACCACCACCAACACCACCAACAGCAACAACAACAACAAAACACATAAAATTAAAAAAAGGGCAAAAGTACTTATATGGAGGCTAGAGCAGTCAATCCAATAGTAGAAATAGAGAAGGCTTCTTCGTCAGAGATATACCACTCCTACTACTGAGTCCTACAAAAACACCAAGCTAACAGCTATACCATATATACAGAGTACTTGGTGCAGACACATGCAGGCTCTATTCTTGAAGCTTCAGTCTCTGTAAGCCCCATTGAGGCTCTGCTTAGTCTATTCAGAGCACCAGTTAATCATGGTGTGCTCCAATTCCTCTGGCTCCTATAGTCCACTGTCCCTTTTCTACAGGGTTCCCAGGTCTCCAAGAGGAGGGACCTGATGGAGTGCTGCAATTTAGATTCTCTCTTCATTATATCCGGCTGTGGGTCTCTGCATCTGCCTCCATCTGTTGCCTGAGGATGTCTCTCTGGTAAGAATTTCAAGAGCTAATAATATGATATGATGCCAGGACTCCTCATCACTAAAGAAGTAGGTAGTTATGGTTTTTATCAGATTTCAGACAGTTAAAAAGTTGTAGATGATCTGTGAAGTTATCAAACTGCTGTCACTTGATATTTATGTGTGTGAGTAGAATTATGGTGGGTATTTATTTTCTATGTGACTATATTTTCAAAAATTTAACAATATCAATAAGGGCTTTGAGATGAGAAAATATCATTGAATGAATTTGAATAATGTATGCACTGAAAATACACAGTGATTAGCAGACAGTTTCAGTTCAAACTTTTTCTTATATGTTTCTCTTTAACTTAACCATAAATATTCTATTTTTCACATATCTCTTTTATTGATAATTATTGCTGGCATTTTAAATTGAAGAAATCATTTTCTTTTTTTCTTTAAGAATAAGAGCAATTAGGCAAGGCCCTTTAGTGGTGACAGCTTAAGGAGAAAATACAAAAGAGGTTGACGCTCAAGAATTTTTTAAAATGCTGAATGCCTTAAGAATTTTCTCAAACTTCTATCAGGATTTAAATTCTGCAGAAAGCCTGACAGAACATCACTCTGGGGTGATGGTGATATCACACATGTCCTCTGTGTTGCTAAGAAGACCTCCAGCTGAACACTGGGGGACTGTCAGGTGCCAAGAGAAAGGGAGCTAGGAGAGTCTATTTTGCTGCTGGACACTTCATCTCCTCCTTCTCTCTGCCTCTCACCCTTTCCTATATTGCCTTTTCACCTCTTAGCTAAAAGTTCTAGTTATCTTAAATTCTTTAATCATGCTGAATGTTATCATTTATATACTAGAAAATGTAAAAAAGTATGTGTTTGCAGCCATTCAAATTAGATATGTGAAAACCCTGGAGTGTTCTATAAAATCAGTAAAAACCTCAATGGATATTAGTCAATGTCCATTTAAAGCTCTCATAAGCCCTCCTCACTCAAAAAGAAACAACAAACAAACAAACAAACAAAAAACAAACCAGTAAACAATGTACCTGAGTATGGTCCTGAATACATTTCATCTCATCTAAATTTCTAATCACGATATTTAATTCCAAAAGAAAAATACACAGTGCCTCTTCCTTCACTCCATTTCTCTATATCAGTAAATCTCGAGTCTCTAATTGAAAAAAGCCATAGCAGGGAGTTCCTAACAAGGGCATGTATAAAGGGGTTTTAGTCTATGCTGGAACTTATCTATAACATGCCTGTATGGTTCTTCTGCTTTGAGGCTGCAAATTCAACAACTTGTTAAGTTTTTCCTTGCTTGCATTTCTTTTAAATAAATAAAGCACCATAAACTCTAAATCTGAAATCTGTTTATGAAAATAATTTCCACTTGATTAAACCCTGCTTCAGACAAGAAACCAAGCTCTAATGCCAAGGACTTACAGACCCCATATACCTATTCCGCGTCTTTATGCATTAAGCTAGTACCATATTCAAGTATTTGATCACTTGGTATTAAAAACAATGGAAGGAGAGACGTTGAAATATGGAAGAGTCTTTCACAGCACTCTGGTAGTTTGGTAAATTTTCCATGTTAAAATATTGTAGTTAAGTTCTCCTCTAGAGAGAGTAAAATCATGACTCAAAACTGATTTCTTACTTCAGAGGCATAACACAACCATATTTCAAGAAATGTGCCTTGGTCTCATTACAGGAATATATGTGCTTGAGAAAACAGAGTGATTACCCCCATGTTGCCATAGCTACACATGTATACCTTTAAAAATGCTGCAAAAATGAATTCCATTATATTGCACAACAAAATGCAAGAGACATTTTGCTTGACAGAAATTATAAATCTGTCTTCTCTCAATACACACAGAACTTTCAGTCACTTTGTAGGTGAGTGACCTGTCATTCTAGAGACACTATTTATCCCAAGTGCATATTCCCAAAACATCTGGTATCTGCAAAGTACAAAATAAATGTCTGCACACTGGGGTGATAAGACACAATCAAAATGAAAAGCTTCATAGCATATGTAAAACATTATGTTTTAATAGGCTTGGTTTGTAGATTCCAGAATAAACCAATTCTTTTAAGTTCCTGTAAATTACATTTCCTTCCTCTCTTTGTCTCATATAAAGCCTTTGGATCATCTTAACTACTGTTGACTGCTATAGTTAAAGAGACATAACAGAATCTTAGCGAAATGAGGATTTCTTTTTTTAATAGCAAGATATATGAGAAATCAGTATTAGCTTTTTCTTGAACTGAAGCACAGTCACAAGTCAGATATAATCAGCAATGCATGTATACTGCTATCTTATTGCAAATTATATTTCAAGGTATTGGGCTATGATGTTCTTGTGTTTCCCAGAATTTTAATTAATTCCTATAATTGATTTTCTTTTTGTACAGTTAAGACACTCTACTTAGTGAGGACAACCTTTTATGTATATTTATGAGCTTGAGTTCAAGAGCAATAGTGTACGTCATTGGTTTCATCTTTGAACCTCTTCTTACATCCTCCCTATAGAGCATCCATGCAATAAGAGCACAAGATGAAGAGTAGAGGAGAAGAAATGGAGGAGCAGATATATTGAGTTGGGGGAAGAATAGAGGAGAGAGAGCAGGATGAGAGATACCATATCAGAGGGAGTCACTATAGGTCCGAGAAGAGATCTGGAACTAGGAAGATCTCCAGAGACCTATAAGGATGACACGATCTGACAGTCTGGGCAGTGGAGGAGAAGTTGGCCTAGAAACCCTTCCCCTAGAATGAGATTGATGAATACTCTCTATGCTATTCTAGAGTCCTCATCCAGTGGCTGATGAGAGCAGAGACAGACATCCACAGAAATACACTGAGCTGAAATCTGGAACTCAGTTGAAGAGAGGGAGGAATGAAGAACGAAGGGGTCTGTACCTGGTTGGAGAAACCCACAGAAACAGTTGGCCTGAAAAAGGGAAAGCATATCGACCCCAGATGCTCTTTGGGAGGACAGTACAGGACTAATCCAGCCCCCTGATCATGGATGCCAATGGGGAGGCCCCTGCACTCCTGGGAGCCTCTGGAGGTGGACTGGCGTTTTGCCCTGGTGGGTGGGAGGGACTTCGAGAGCCCATCCCACTTGAAGGGATTCGCTCTGTCTCTGAACACATGGGGAGGGGCCTAGGCCCAGCACAGGAAGATTTGGTGGACTTGGTGGAGCCCTGGTTGGGGGCCCTACCCTGCCTGGGGAGTGGCGGGTGGATGGGGTGGGGGGTAGGTTGGAGGTGGGGGAGAAGGAATGGGGGTGGGGGGAGGGAGAGGGAGAGGGAAAGTACATGTGAAAATATTAATAATTTAATAAAAAAAAAAGAAACACACACAAAAAAACTAGAATGTGTAGTGGAGTCCAGTCCTGAACCCAGCAAGAGCAAGAATATTTAGCATGTGTTCATTAGCATTGTTGGTATTTTTCCAGAAATAAAAGCAATAATATTGATGTTAAAACTTAGGATGTAATGTGTGACTTCGTAGATGGAAGTACTAAATAAATCTTATTTTTCACTAAGATTTGAGCTATTAATAATTACATTCTAGAAATAATACTTGCTTTATATTTCAAGAAAGCAATAAGCTAAGACACTAAATCATTTAAAAAACAAAACATAAAAAGAAATGCAAGTAGTATATACTGTTTTTAGTCAACATTCTTTTTTAGAAAATTGACCATGAGATTATCACAAACATTACACTCAAAAAGCCATGCTCATCATAGCTCTTCTAAATACCATATTGTATAAATAGATAATCTGTCTACCAAGTCGTCAATGATATCTGAATTTACACATGACTAATGGTCTTATATTTATCTAATAAAACAATCCCAACTTCAAAGAAAGTGTAAAAAGAATAAACTCTGTACCTTTGCTAATTTGTTGTGACAAATGAAATTTTTATCAATTTCCAAGAAAATAAAGTGAGACCATCCTCTCAAGTGCCACACACCTGAGCTTTTTTCCAATTCTGTTTACCAAATAACATCTGATTTCCCATTGTGACTTCCTTCCTGTCTAGAACATCTGACCTATTTGTGTATGGTTCTACTCCTTTGGCTTAGAGTCTTAACTTCTTCCTTCATGACTATCTGCCTGAATTTTCCTGCTACTCAAAATCAAGCATAAAAATTATCACCCTAAAAATGACAGCTCACTGACAGGTTACTGCTTTTCCTTTTTCACTGCATTTGAGTCATCAGACAACCAGTTGCCTGAAAACATTTATTAAATTATTAAAGTATAGTTAGTGATAAGTATGAAACAATGATATTCTCTGTTACCAATGAAATAAACAATGGGCAAAACATAGTTGTTAATCAATATCCATGCATATACATAAGAATTCTATTGTTTTCAACAACATAAGGACGAGAAGAGTGAAAATTTTCTAAATCATAGCTTTTGGGAATGCAATAAGCTCTTTCAGAACAACTCCAACAATTTTCTAAACAAAGATCTTATACCATGCATCCACATATGCACAGAACCTAGACATTTTATTTTATCTGCTATTTACTATGCAAAAGAATCTCCAGACTAACACTAAAATTTGATCTCTTAATAGGTATGCTATATCATTCTACAAATTATTAAAAGAATGCCAATAAAAGTACAACAAAGAGATTTTATTTAAATAATTCTCATAACTTTTCATCTTTCTGTAATGCTGCATATGTGGAATAAACAATAGTTTCAAGTCTCTCCACTGTATTTGGTGGGCACAATGCCAGTGGTATATCAATTAATTCATGAAAAATATCACAGATTGATAAAATAAGTGTGTAGGTGGGTAGGAAATATATATCTAGTGATATAATGACTCCTGACAATATTTTCTATTCTTCTAAGTAGAAGAGTGACTAAGGGCAAAGCTGTCACTAAATTTTAGCTCTTCTATCAACTAGCTTCTGAAATTTTCACTGACTTAGGAAAATTCTTGGCACTTAAGACATACTTTTTTTCTTGTTATAAGAAATACACATAATTATCTCTGTTTTGCAGTGAAATTAAATGTGGGATAAACATTCTGTTTAGACTTATCTAGAAACTGTGAAGCACATTGTTCAAATTAAAACACTTTGAAAAAGTATACTTACCAATGTTTCTGAAAGTTCTAAATATTTGTGCATGTAGTTTCCTTGTAATATCAGGAAGTACAAATCTAAACAATATCAGAATTCCAAAAATGAAATTTAATAGATTCAGTTTCTTTGTTATAATATTGCAAATTTTTCATATGAGTGCAGGGTCTTCCTTACAATGTCTTATTAGAGCTTCTCCAGTATATTCATTTTTAATTCAGGTTGGAAACAGTTGTCAAATAAAATATGATGATGTATCTTTTATGTCATGCATATATATATACATATATATATATTATATATATATCAACATGACAGTTAAGCAAGCTAATGTAAAGTTAGTTATGTATTTGCATACAATTTGTGTTTTGATGCTATTTCATATTTGAGAGCTAGGACCTGTTACTCAAGTATAAAATTAAAATATGCAAATACATTATTAAAGATGTGTATTCATAATTTAGTTCTCAAAAGTACAATGATGTATGCACAAATGTGGCTTTCTAATCTATAATGATGCATAACATAAAATTATAAATAACTTAATCCATATTGAATATATTTGTATAAGAAATTGAATTCAGCAGATTCTCTTGATATTAATTATAAGGTATAAATTACCTTCAGCTACAGGTATTTTAAATAACAAGTACTAGTTTCAATTTAGTTTATAATATAACTTGGGATATCCACTAATTATAACACTAAATTTGAGTTGCATATCCTTCTTCTACATAATGCTAATCTGTGCACATTTCTATCCTGGGAGCCAGTGGAAGTCTGGAAAATCGGCTAACATTTGATATGACAACACAGAAAAATACCTAGTGAAAAGCATTTGGCCCTGCACTGAGGAGAATGCATCTCATTAAATCTAAACTGCAAAGACATAACATTATCTAGCTGTGTGAACATAAAGGAGCTGCTGTTCCGAATCCACATTTACCTCACAGATATCACAGAAGCTAAGTGGTGTCACTAAAATTTGATGCTCAGACCATTTGTATAGGAGGCAAGTGTACTCAAATGTCCTATGCAATTTGCCTCAAGATGTCTTTTTCAGTAACGATCATTTATAAGGTTTATGAAACAGAGAAAGGAGGAGAGAGAGAAAGAGTGGGGAGATGTGTGGGTATACAGGAGTAAATTTAAATCCTGGGTAAGGTGGGACCAATTATTTAGTAAGAGCATACAATACAAAGCCCCAATCATCTAGTTGCAAGTTAAATAAATGCAAAAGCCAGTGTTTTATATTATTGCCAAGGTGCTAATGATTTTTAGAGACATGAAGCCATTTCCAAAGATCTCATTTAAAACACTTAATTTACTGGCTGAGATGAGTCTGGGCATTGGGACTTCTGAGACAAAAACTAAGTTTCTCACGTGCATATGAGACTCCTCTTAGTGCAGCACGTTTTCAAAAAGAATGGACCAAAGGGGTAACAGAGAAGCAAAGCTTGAATGAGAAAAATGAAAGACTGCTCCATTCATAATGAAGTCTAAAACTAGAAATTTCAATATATTTGGACCCTGGAGTTTCTCATATGCTCATTTTTAAACCTATCATGAAATAATTTTGTATTAAATTTTCTAAAACTGTGCTTTTTATTCTGCATTGAAATGATCAGGCAAAAAGGGCAGCAAGAATGCATTCTTCCTACCATTCAAAAAGTATGCAAAAATCTCACAAATATCATGTTGAGTGAAACAAACAAGATTCCAACATTACTAACTTGGTTATCGAAGCTGTACGAGGCTTAAACTCAATAAACGAAGCTGTTTAGACTGCAGAATAGTGCTTATCCTCACTGAATTAACTTGGAGGACTGGCACAAATAACAAGTATATGGGCATTTTTCCACTTTAGGGACAGAATGCTGATTATGTGATTGCTTGAAAAAATTATCCAAAGATCACACTAGTTTTTGTGTGTAATATACATCAAATGAAGTTACCTAAAATGATTGGGGGCAATCACTGAAGAAAGATAAAATATTCCTCCTATATGGTCTGTGGTGGAGTTAACAATTTCCATGCTGCTTTAAGTAGAGCCAATCTATTTATAACACCCAGGTGAATTCACATACAACTCATAAATTCAGTGAATGGTGCTTTGAATTTTCACAATATGTAATCATAACCTAGTTTTGGTGATGAAATAATTCAAAAATTCCAATACAATTCATTTTCATTTCTTTAAACAAAATATGGAAAAAAAGTTTTGAGATCTGGACTGTTTGGAGGCAATTGAATCAGCTCTCCTTTTATATTATTTAAATTCATATACATGTGTATAGCACGTGTGTGTGCTCCTGTGCATTATATTACATGGCTTGAAAATTCCAAAGTTTTATATGAGGAAAAATTACATTTAAGGTGTTTAAGGAGTTTCTATCTGAAAGTAAGGAGTAAATCAAACTAAGAAATGTTACCTATCCTCACTTGAGTGACCATGAAGAGAATTTCTTATATCAGTCTACATTTTTATTCCTTAAACCATCAGTTCTCAATTTCATCTCTGTAACAGAATTACACTTGAGCATAATGGGGGTGGGAGGGGCTTGTTCAATACAGAAACACCTGGGATATAGCCTCAAGCATGGAAGTTTTTCAAGCATGGAATAGAGAGAGAAATGCCTATTTTAAATAAGTTCATAGATGATATGACGCTGATGATGCACGTGCCACACTTTAGGAGCTCTGTGCCACAACATGCCATATGGAGTTTCTCCTTCCCACCTTCCTGTACCTTTCCTAAGTGCTGGAACCTGGACTCCTTAATTAGGCATCATTCTAACCCATGTATATTATATTAGGAGCCTAGAACAGTGTATGGGTTTGAGGAAGCATGCAATAGGTAATTGGAATAAGTAGATAATTGAAAAAACCTCCTAATACTAGCAATAATTCAGTTCTTCTTTAAATCTAATTATGCAGAAATGATGGAGATAGAATCCCAGAATGTGAGTTAAATATCTTCATTTTAAAGATGAGAAAAGAAAATTTAACTGAGATGACTGAAGATCAGAAAGTCAGGAGACTAGCTGATGACTGTTATTTTCCTTATTTAAAGAACACAGCATACTAAGTGTTCCAGGGAATCTATGGAAATAAAATTAGACAATGAATTATTTCTCTTAATGTTTTATCTTTTGTTTCAAACTGAAAAATGGAAAACATAGGAATTTGAATTCCTGTGCCTAGCTTGTGGTAGTCTGCCTTTACACAGTGAAGAAAGCTGCATGGGATTTCAAAAACTAGCTCCCTTCCATCAAAATAGTATCTTCTAGTTAGGGAAACATAATTCACACATGAATCAAACACAGTAATGTCAGAGAGCATAAATTGGACATAGCATGGTACTTGTTATACATAAACTAACAGGCAGAATAAAAATGTACATTAGAAACAAAAGGAAACAACTTTACCAGTGAGATAGAATCTGAGGGAACTAGCAAAGATTTTTTGGGATGGCAAAGACAAGGAAAAAGGGATAAATAGCTCAACTTAAGAGCATTGCATAACATATCATATAGCAGATATATCAAAAAGGGCATTATAAATGGGAAAGGTAGAATTCATTGTAAAGAATTTATGAAGTCATATGTGGCACACTTTCAGAAAATATTTCATGTTATTAAGCATTGCTAGAATATGGCATAGTAAAAGCTGCTAGATTTTAGTGTTTCTTTGATCAAACCTTATTTCACCTACTATTTTATGCCACCCTAGGATCCACTTGGGTACATACATTCCATCAGTAAATGTCTGTCACCCCGAGACCAATCCATAGTGTTCACTTCAACATCTTGACCTGGTTTCAAATGGATCATATTAGGTTGACCCAAATCTATTTGTCTGCATATGATGAATTTTTGCAATGTATTTCAAAACAACTACTTGTATCTCTTCCATCTTAGGAAATAGACACTTAGGTTATAGTTTCTTTTTGTTGTGAACCCATAGCACCCAATCAGGTTCTTAGTCCATTCTCCAATAATTACCCTGATTCTTTTATTTGAAACTGCTCCAGTGTAACAGAAACATGCACATTTACACACACACACACTCACACACAGAGACACATACATTCACACACACACACACACACACACACACACACACACACACACACACAAGCACACAATGTCATACCCCACATAAACACACTGACTCCACATTCATCTTCTATGGCACCAAACTGCACTCAAACACTCAAATATACCCCTCATATGCGCACAAACCATCCCTTATACATGCACATTAACTTTTGATCTGTTATTTAATTTTAAGTAAATCTTTTATCCTGAAATATCATCAGTGGAAAGAAAAGCCTTGCCTGAGACTGTTACAAGAGAAAAACCTCATATTGACTGTCCCTCTGTTCAGATTCATCCATTGTTCTCAGTGATCTAACCAGCACATCTGCCCCTATTTGTAGTGATTTCCCATCATGTTAATTAGTTCACTAGTTTCTTTGGTTTTAATATTCCATTGTCAGTTATAGTTGCTTATTCTCAATTTTCCATTAAAAATTCTGTTTTTCTGGACGTTGGTGGCACACACATTTAATCCCAGCATTAAAGGAATCAGAGGCAGGTGGATCTCTGTGAGTTTGAGGTCAGCCAGGTCTAAAGAGCGAGTTCCAGGACAGATTCCAAAGCTACTCAGAGAAACTCTGTCTGGAAAAAAGTTCTGTTTTGTTTCAGAAGATGTTGTTTTCACCTCAGAACACCAATAACTTGTTGCAGTTCTGCAGTAACTGCTGTAGGTGAGAATCAGTGGTATAGTCTTTGATCTAATGAATTGTTTGGGCATTTTATGAAATAGAATCAATTCTAAGTTTCACTGGTTAACAGCCTAGGTACTGTTAGGTAACTCTACAATATTCATAATTATGCATGTACATGTCAGGAATATTTAATTGCCTTACAAATGTTGGTTTTGTAATGTTCAGATCATAATATACACTTTATTCTGGAAGTAAGGGATTGTTTCTGAAAGTGAAAACCCACGTGTTATAACAAAATGTGCAGTGGCAGAACTTAACCATTCTAATAATAAAGTATTTATTGTCATAAAGTTCCACTAAATTCTATAAATGTGCTTTTAGTATATAGAAGATTCAGGCTTTCAATCATCATGTAACTGATGGTAAAGGCTTCAGGATTGAAAAACTGTGTTGAAAATGTTAGAAAGCTCATACAAGTAATGCAGAGAATTTCGTAGAGAGAAAACAAGCCACTAAGAAGTAGAAAGAAAATTCAACCCCTAAATTGTAAATCACAAGTGAAATATATTAAATGTTCACAGTGTTTATCATGTTAATTAAAAACTTGAAATCATTAATTCTACGCTACTAAGTCAGTTCATCAAGTTCTAACAGAAAAACAAGTATAAAACTGACCAAGCATTAAGTGGTGTTTTGAAGGCATTATTTATATTGCACAAATCTCTGAATTTGTGAAATTTATTCATTAATTCTATTAATTTCTGATTATAGTTTGTTACAACAGGGAGTAATGTATTCTACAATAAATGCTTAATGCTGGTAACCAAAAATTATTCTCTAAGACTTGTTTTAATTAACCAGTATTTTTACAAGGCCCAAGCAAATCAGATATCTCTGTAGTAAAGAAAACACTAGCCTATATTTTAAGGAGTAAATTACTAAAAACACAAATTTTTTCAATGTTAAAATTGTGACTAATTCAATCAAAGTATGGTGTATTTCGGTATTATTACACATTTATAAATGTTTATAATGTTGAGTCATGTTCACATTTCTGAATTGCTCACAAGAAGTGAGTCAGTATTAGTGCCAAAAATTCAAAGACAACTTGGGCTCCAATAGTTAGTTCCATTCCACTGTGTCTCAAACAAAATAATCAAAGCTAAGCATCCACTAAAATGCTATTTAGCTCTGTGGAGTTATCCACCTGAGAATTTTATTACCTTAGGATAGCAATGTGTTCTCCCTCCTTCACTCTGATGTAACTGTGTATACAGCTACTCTGTATCAATACCTTCAGGGAAGTTTTATTTCAGCAAAATAAATGTTTGAAAATAAACCCCAATGTCATACCATTTTATTTTAGCTATGGGCAACTATAGAGGGAAGACATTTTAACAGGTTAAAATATAAAGTATTTCAGCTTTTCTATTGTCACACAGTTTGCATTAAAAGCATGAAAAATGTCACTTAAAGTAATGCTCAGGGGTAAATGGCACATTCACTTTCTCTTGACATGATCAACAATTCTTTATCTGTCTGTATACTTGTTTGTGTGTGTTTATGTATGCTATCACACAGTTTCCTCCCCCAAAGGAGACTATCAAAAGGGGGTGAGAACCTCTAAAATCACTTACAATATGGATGTTCCAACATAGTTTCCGTTTATATCTTCCCCAAGGCAATCAGTCTATGCCGATGTTATGGGAACCAACTTCCCACAGTGTTTGAAACACAAATCATTAACTTGTTACCAGTCTTCATTGGAAGTCAGAATACAAAACAGTTTAAACACCTTAGCTGAGATGCAGTCCAGGTTCCTCCACATTCATGTGAACTATTGAGAAATCAGTACAGCATCCATAAACTGATATGCCTTGGGAGGGATGTTTTGTTATTTTAAGAATATGCTGCTGAAGGATTTTTAGGAGCCAGAGGGCTTGAGAACACTGGGAGAACACAGCCTACAAAATCAACTAAGAATGGCACATAGGGGCTCAGAGAGAATAAAGCAACAATCACAGACCCTGTATAGGTCTGAGCTAGGTCATCTGCAAATAAGTTATATTTGTGCATCTTGGTGCTTTTTTGTGACTTCTAACAGTGGAAGCAGAGTGTCTCTGACTCTTTCTTTCATCAGCTCTTGGGATCATTTTCCTCCTATTGGGTTGCCTTGACCAGCCTTGATATGAGAGGTTTTGTCCAGTCTTAGTGTATCTTGTTATGCCATGCTCAGTTGATATCTCTGGGATGTCTGTTGTTCATTTTAAGGGAAATGGAAGAGGAGTGGATCTGGGGAGAGGGGAGTTAAGGAAGTATCAGTAGTAGTGTATGGAGGGGAAACTTAGTTGAGATATAATGCATGAGAGAAGAAAAAGATAATGATTGATGATGATTATGAGATGATGATGGTGTGTCTCTATATATCTTCCAGACAGGTATACAATTAAGTAATTTGGCACATGCATACATAGTAAGACAGACAGACAGATAATAGGCTATAGATAGATGTTATATATATAGATATAGATATAGATATATAGATATAGATATATAGGTGATACATATTAGATAGATAGATGATGAAAAATAGAAAAGAAGAGGCACAAAAATCTGAACTTCAAGTTAAAAGCACTTGCTGCTCTTGAAAAGAAACTAGTTATAGCTTTGAAATTTTACCATATAATTTCCCCTCTCTTCACAGCAGTTTTTCATGCCTCATTTTTTCTTATCATGCAAAGATAACTGAAGAAATTCATTCTTCATTCTAGATTAATAACAAGGACACCTAAAATCAATATCCATATTGTCAGTTGGAAATTTGTAGTCAAATATAGATCTATATTCTTTGCAGACATTGCTTCATTCATGAGGAAAAAAATAAAGTTATTCAATTTCAGTACCAACCCACTATTCCAGGTTATTGAGTTACTGTTGATTTGGGAGGGACTGATTCCAGTTGGAAGAACACTGTGAAATTTCTTCACTTCAAATCTAGCACCTAAAATATGTTCGTGACTTAGTGCTGTCTGCAAATATGTACTTCATTGCAGTAAATATCAGCAATATTCATCCTGAAAGAAGGAAGAGAAGTGCAAAGTTTCTCCCAGTATTACACGGAAAAGACAAACCACAGAGAAGTCCTGAAGAGTTGTTAAAAAAAACAGAATAATACAGTATTAGGTGGTTACATGTCAGGCACAATGAATTAACATTAGTGAACATAGAGACAAATTTATGAAATACCATAGAATCCTTTCTCTGAAACAGTAGTTGACAGATTTCCATGTAGAATTTTTGTGTGACCTAGCATTTTGTTGCACTTAGGTCTTAATATACAATTGCCATCTTTACTAATGTTGGAGCTATGTCTCAAATGATACCATAGCTACAATGTCACCAGGTCTGGGAGTGTAGCTAAGATTTGCACCTTGTCTGAAATGTGTGAGGCTCTTTACATCCTCAGCACCAACAAAAACAGAAGTAAAAGGGAAGAATTTTATGATCAGATGGTCTGCTTTCTTTCCCATAGTAGATCCATGGTCAAGATGAAAAATAACAGTTTCTCTCTGCTTCTCAGTGGCCATTCTTTCCATTAATAGATATATTCATGAACACCAGGATGCTGTCTATCATCTGCCTCACAATTCTGTAAGAGAGGAGGAAGAAGAATAACCAGATAATGGGTTTGGGGAGAATTGACTATTGTGATCTTCTAAGCGTCATATTTGTCATTCTTCTAGACAGTTCACCTATATGGAAAATAATTCAGTGCTCTGTTAGGACTGGTTCTTCCTTGCAAGACAGTAAGGACTGTGTTTTTGTCTCTATCAGACATACTTTCATTTCCCATATTTTTGGAAGCTGCATAGGAAAGATAGGGTCTATTAGTATTGTTTTTATGGCTTCAGATATCATTGTGTTACATGGATAGCTAGCCATGTTCTCTTAGGCAATAGCCCTAAGAGAACAAATTTTGTTAAAACAAACATTGACAGGAATGGAGGAGGGATATGTTAATGCTAAGTGACCCAGTGTGTTGCCATAGTAACAACAATGATTTAGTAATTATTAAGAGCTATCTTTGTGAGAAGAATTGCTTAAAATTCAGTCACTTTAGAGATCTAGTGTTTCCATGCTAACCATGTTATAGAGATGAAACTGAAACAAGGAAGGTGAGTGACTTACAAAAAATTAGTTAGAAATGTAGCACAAGGAACTGAATCCAGAAATTCTTGCTGTAGTCCGTTATATACAATCATTGTGCTATAGAACTATAAACCATTAAGAATAAAATAAAGAGCCTGAGTACAAGAAACAGAGATAAGAAAAACCACACGAAGTTTTTGTGGTAAACTCGCAAGGTTTTCCTACTCAGTTGAAGTACCTGAAATCTCCGGGAAATAACCAGGTGATTGCCACTGATGTGAGCTGATTCATTGGTAGACTGGAAAATGATAGGTAAGTTGATAATGAGTTTTTAAAAAAATCTCCCTCCACTCATCCTTGTTCTACATATTTATAATATAGACAGCACAGGTCTCGGGATGCCTAAGATGACTGATTTTTTCATAAAGAGAACTTGTCAGGCTGATTAGCTGAGAAAGGCTCTCTTGACTGTTCCCAGAGAAAAATTGAAGAAATTTTCTTTGATCCTGGAGGATATCATAATGGCCTGCTATGATGTGAATGTGCCTCCCCACTGCCCAATAATTCAGACATGACCAGCATAATAATATAGAAAGCAAAGACATTTAAAAAAAATTGGTTTGACCATGATTCTACTCTATTCATCAATGAGATTAAGTGTCCTCACCATAAATGTGTTTGATCAAGGAAGAAATTCCCTATTTCCCCTTCTGTCTTTTACTATTTAAAGATATAACAATAATACCCTCATCAGATATTAGTATCTTGATCTTTAACATCTTACTTTTATTTAGTGTATGAAATAAGTCTGCACAGTTGATACATTACTGAGCTGGTCTATAATTTTAGCATCAGAGACAGAAGAAAATTGTGATCAGAGAACTGAAGTGTTCCCCTAACATATCCTAATGTTGTGCATGTGGACATAGAGTGGGGTATTGGTTAGGGGCTGAAGATCCTTTTTGTCAGGAAGATCACTGAGAATGCATGTTCATAAGATAAAAAGCTATAGAGTGTCATTCTTTATTAGGTTACTTAAGTGCCAATAAATGTGTTAGTGGAAATATGAAGGGTAAAAACAATTTCTGATGAGCTTACAGATAAAAATGGGAAACGTGATTGTAGAAAAATAGAAATGTCATACATTGCATAATTCCTAAAATTTAGCTTAGTCATGTGTATTTCTGAGGGCTTTATGGAAAGCAGAGACAAAAGATATGTGTTAGGATGCTTGGTGGAAAATCTAAGCACAAAAATGTCCAGGGCACTGTGTAGAACTTCTCTTACTTGGCTGCACTAAAATAGAAGATGAGAATAAAAGTTTTTAGGAAGGAGTAGTAATCAATAGAGAGGGAAAAGGTAAAGAACTGGAAAATTGGCAGCCTGGTTGGTGAAAATCCAAAAGCACAGTCAGATTAGGCAACCAATGCTGTGGCTAAGGAACTCATTGATTACAAGTTTAATAGGGAAAGAAAGAAACTAGGTACCATTCCTTAAAACAATAGGAGAATGATCTCAAAACTTTCTTTTTTATTTTCTTGATGCACAAGAATGTGGGAAGTAGAAGATTATGGTCTCTGGAAACTGATCCCTAAAGTTCCACAAATGTCTTAGACCCTTTACTTTAAGCCATCCCTTTGTGTTCTGGACATAAAAGGAGTGTGTGTGTGTGTGTGTGTGTGTGTGTGTGTGTGTGTGTGTGTGTGTGTGTGTTTAAAAACTAGTGTTATCCAACTGTCTATAGGTAGTAAACCTATAAGAACATGATCAATACACTACAGGTTTTACCCCTGAGGAAAATTGATTCTGTCAACTTCCAGTCAAGTTATCCTTTGCTAGAGCTGGAACCTTGTAAATCCCCAGACCTACCCATGCTGACAAACACAGCTGAATCCCAGAGTGTATTAACCATTTTTTGTATCTAGGAGACAAAATTTCACAGCAACCTTTGTCAACCTCTGGATCTTATAATCTTTTAGATTTCATCATACCAGCCACATCCTCAGTAACAATTTTCTGTGTTAGACTTCTTTCTGACAACCACTGGAGAGGAATAATGCTTAGAGATGGAAATGTTTAGCCTCATGATAACCAACGTTTTAGTTCTAGTACAGTTGGATGTAGTTATATTGAAATGTAAGAAAGCCAGAGCCTGATGATGGTGAACACATATGCTCATTTCCTAGAAGCAAATAAGTAGAGAGAGAAAGAAAAGAAATACCAGGTGCTGATAACCTTCATAGATGCAATGCTTGTGACTTACTCCTTCCAAGTAGGAACCACAAAGTGGTTTTTAACTTCATCCAAAAGAGTAATATTTGGATGGATGGCAAGCATTCAGCATGAGCAACTGTGGAGTACATTTCATAGTCAAACCATAGTTATGTATCTTCCCTTTACTGTTTGATAGGGCAAAGGATGAGCCTAACCAATGGTTCCACTACCCTGTAAATAGAATTTTTTCAACAAACTCTCCCTGGAGTATAGAGGTTCTATATATTCCCTGATATATAAGCAACCACTCTTCCATGTTATAAACTATAGGTTTGCAATAGTAGCACTGTGAGCATCCAAAACCTCACCATTTATGTCTCCTGTATCGGTGGCGATTGTTGACCTAGGCCTACACAAGCAATGAATGGTAGTGTTTAAAGGAGATACAATCTTTAGTAAGAAATCTCAGGGCTGCTCAGTATTCACACTGTTAAATAGTTATTGCTAGCTGTTCCTTGACACATGAAGAGTAGGGATTAGGAGCAATAACAGAACAATAGGAAAGATACCTTGAGTACATTTTTAGAACTGGCTAGAACCTACCCACTACAGACTCAAGATTTTGAAAGACTTTGTTTGCAGATGAAAGCAGACACTACTGCATTTAGAGAAGAGGAATAGACACAAAGAGGAACATTCTCAAAGCTCAAATTTTACTGTCTTTCTTGTTGGGTTTTGAAATTTATTTTAGAACTAATATTTCTTTCCCTTTTTTTGTAGTGCTCACTTTGAAATTGGAATAGGTAAGCTATATTTTCTACCATTACTTTTGAAGATATATAACTTACTCAATTTTATAAGCTCCCAGCTGGAGAGAGAATTTGCATCAGGAAGAATCATATCTGAAATCTCATTCATATAGACAGATATACACTTCAAATATGATAATAGAATAAGTATGGATTTTCAGTGGAATTTACACTTTTAAAAATGTATTTTGTATCTGAAGAACACATGCCTTTAGGTGCCAGAACGTCAGAAGTGTATGCTTTGAAGACACCTCCTCTAAAACGAAAGTGCTGTGCTCAGAGTATGATCTTTCAGTGGGGAGTAGACATAAAGGATTCTCTCTATTGGATGATATGGGACCACATGTCCTCTTAAAAAAGGAGTGAGAAGGATGACGAGTATGTTTAGGATTATCTTCCTATGTCCAAATACCTCACATCAATGGAAGAAACTATTAAAAGGCCATTCATACACTGAAGCCTTGGTCCTGGACATTTCAGTCTAACATGAGGAGCTACATTTAGGTTCTATAAATTTTCCTAGATTATTATAAGGATTATGACCAAACGCAACTTGGGTAGGAAAGTGTTTATTAGCTTACAAATCACAGTTCTCCACTGGGGAAAGTCAAAACAGTAAATCATGAAGGAGTGCTGCTTGTTGGTTTGCTTTTCATGGCTCACTTAGAATTCATACAATGCATAACTATCTGCACAGATGAGGCACTGCCTGCCAGTAAGCTGTGCCCTTCCCTCCCACATTCCCACATCAATAATCAAAAGAATGACTCTCAACACACACACACAGGCACACACACACACACACACACACACACACACACACACACACACACACACACACACACACAATGAGGGAGGAGGGAGGAGGGAGGGAGGGAGGGAGGGAGGGAGGGAGATAAAGATAGATAGAGACAGATAGAGAGAGAGAGGGAAGAGTGAGGGCAGGGAGAGGGAGGGAGGGAGAGAGGGAGAGAGATTTGCCTCCAGGCCAATCTGATGAATTAGTTTTTCAGTTGGGATTCCCTCTTCCCACATGGCCCTAGTTTATGTCAAGCTGACAAAAAATGATAAAATTAAATAAAAATTAAAAAACACTACCATGGTGCTATTTGATTATAGCTACACAAATCTGACTAAAATGTGCCTTGTAAATGTTCCATGTAAAACTCATACTGATATGTTAAGAAAGTACTATAAGTTCTAACATTTTTTTCAATAAATATGTGATTTTACATGGAAAAGTTCAATTGTAATGGAGGGATGCTGAAGGACAACAATAATTCTAATGCAATGAGGTATAATACACAAAAGAGTTTAACTAATTTTCAGTGTAATCCATATAAAAATTCAATGTGATATTTTGTTATCTGCTGTTTCTGTAAAATAATATCTACATGTGCATAACATATATACATATAAACATATATACATATATACATGTATTAATGATACATATATATATATATATACATATATATATGTGTGTGTGTGTGTGTGTGTGTGTGTGTGTGTGTGTGTTTTCTTCTAATTCCTGGCAAACATTTGTAGATAAAGTATAGTGGAGAAATTAAAATATTATGAGTATATTCAGAATAATTGAAAATTGTTCATTTATATAATACAAGAGTGTTAGTGAAGCAACTTTTATAAATACAAAGAATCCAGGTACAATGATGCCTTGTCTACATGAGGACTCACTTAGGGTCACCAGATAATAGAAATTTATGAGTTCTAATGTGCTGAACTGCATGGCCAGAACACTTTTTTATTAAGAACATGCAGGGATTGAAGTGCTGTACTTGGTTTTTAAGAAAAAAATAACCAATAGATTAATTGTATCTCATTTAAGTAACCTCAATGTACATATAATAGAGAGTTTGGAAGCTCTCCCACTTATATCCAAAGAAAATGAGTTGCCTGAGAATTAAAAAATAGTCTCATTAAAAAATAGTCCCTATGAGTTATCTCAAGGGGAAAGCAAAAGTCCCAGACATCTTGGACAACCTATTAATGTTCTTTTCTCCTCTGCTACCTTTACAATCTGAAGTCAAAATTAGAAAGAGTCCCTGCATGATGAGCTATGCAATCCTTCTCATTCAATGTTGGCTATCAGGTGAATGTTTTGCAAAAAGGCCATGCTATTGTCTTAGTATTTAGTTGTACATGGTAATTGGTAACAGGAGAAAATTGCTGTATTTGATCAGTTTATATTTCCATGTGATTAAAGATGAGTATATTTAGTGGGGTGATGGAGTGCCAGGTAAAGACAGTTGCCAAAAAGTCTGAATCCAATCCCTTGGAGACCATATGGTTGATAGAGGGATGTGAGGCCTTCAATTTGTCCTATGACATATTGAACATATTTGCAACTATAAATTTGTTGAAATTTCACAAGAGTTTTAGAAAGAATCACCTATTTTATGAAGACCCAACTAAACGCTAAATGTAGATATTTACAAAACAAAATTCTTGCTATCAGTCTCCAGGAAGTGGTACAGCTTGGTGAAGTCTAATTGTCTGATGTCTGAGTCCATATCCTTAGATCCAGGAAGATCCAGTATTCAAAGGTTATGCAGAGTCTTCAGTTTAGTTTCCAAGGCACTCAATATTCTTTTCTACAAATTATCACTCTTTCCTAATCCTCTGTCTTTCTTTGCTACCACTTTTATTGGTTGTCTCTAGAGATGTTATCTGTTCCTCAAGAAAAAAATACTATCAGAAAAGTGAGGAAATGTTCTTTTCAAATTAAAATCTAAGGAAAGTCCTGCAGTTATATGTTCATTTGTTCTAAACAACCTTTCAATTCATACTGTTATTGGAAAGTTTTCTCCATCTTTTCAGAAAAAACTTGAGGGGATAAATTATTTAATGGCATAATTTGGCAAAGAACAGTCTGTAAAAATATTGTGTTCCAACATGATAAATATCTGGGAGTATCACTGACAAATAAGATTTTATATCATTAGTTCTTTTAGTTTCATAACTTACTATTCTTCTGTCTTCTTTATTTTTCTTAATTACGACATAGCATATTGACCTGTTAACTTTTATTACACAAAGTCACTGATATTTTCTATGATGAATTCTCATTCCCAAAATCTACTGGTATTTCCCTGTTGCAGTTATTTATTGCATAATTACAGTATTGGCTGAAATTTCTTACTTTCTTTTTCATACATAATTTCTTTCCTATTCTTATGGCAAACTCATAGAAAGGCCAATGCATTAAATAAATTTAGAATCATAGGGATCATTCACTCATTTTGATTTTCTAGACCATTTTCATGTAGAATATTTGCTACAGTATGCGAAATATATTAGCAATAACATTAAAAGTAATCATGCTTGAAACTAGAGTCCTGGATGTTCAGAACTGAAAGATATCTGAGGTTATAATCATTGCAGATATTTATAAAAACTAATTCCCAAGGATATTATTCTTATTTGCTCTGAATAGACTTCAAATATTTCAACAGGTTGCAGAAAACTGAAATAATAAGTTAGTGAATTATAAAGAACTGAAGCTACAATGCAATAAATAAATATAACATCAATGGTAATCCATAAAATTGAAGAGATAGGAAACAAAGTTACACTTCCTGACAGTTTGCTTAAATGTCAAATGGTGTAGACCTAAAGGCCCTCTGTCTTACAAGTGAAGCATCAAACTCTTGCAAATGAGCAAATAAAGGAGTGTTACTAAACGATCCATGTGATACTTATAGATCAGAAAGTGAAAGTCAAATTGGATATTTTTATTTCAATTTTAAGAGTCCTCTGAAGTAAACAGCATTTATTTTTCCTATTGCTCTTTATCTGGACTAAGAATTTTTTCTCTGTAAGGTTAAAGGGAAAGGCAATTTTGACTTTATTCATAAAGCAAAGCCATGTCCTCTATGGAAACACACCTACTTTGAAAACACATACGAGTTTGTGTTTATTAAAACTCTGTGTTGCAGACCTTAGCCGAATTCTGAAAACCAAAATGTGGGGACAGGAAAAGGAGTACCAGAGGAACATTAAAAATGGAAGTGGAGAGGAAGGAACAGGAATAAAGAAGAAGGAAATGGAGGAAAAGACATGTTTTTTTCAGAAATATTTGAGGTTGAGTTGTCAATTGTCTGCTCTAAACGTTAAAGAACTCAATATGACTGTTGTGAAAAATAAAATTATGAGCAGACTGCTTCCCAGTGGGTTTGCCAGGATAAATCATCTGCAAAATGTACCCCTAGACAAATAAATTAGTTAACCTGTTGAATAGAGTGGCTCACTGTTATCCATCTGGAAGATAAATAGAGCCAAAATTATGTGGGGGATAATATAAATTCAGCCCTTTCTTTCTTTCTTTTTTTTTTTTTTACAGAAAGCCGGAATTTCAGTTAAATCTTAAAGTCAGCAGTGTAATATATAAAAGGCCACTAATATGAGACAAAGGATGTAGGTTTTCTATTCCAATAATAGGAGGATAATAATCCACATAAACTGGAAATTGTATGCAGTATTAGTGATACCACATCCTTTGAAAATTCCAGTTTGTCTACTTTTCCAAATAGTACTTTTGGTGTCTTTGTGATTGGTTGACACCTGTTGGCTCAGGTATTTAGCAGTAG
Source organism: Cricetulus griseus (assembly GCF_003668045.3). NCBI lineage: Eukaryota > Metazoa > Chordata > Mammalia > Rodentia > Cricetidae > Cricetulus > Cricetulus griseus. The sequence goes on along the minus strand of NW_023276807.1, from coordinate 36,376,601 downwards.
TGATGTAGTTAGGATTGAAATGACTTACCTGTATAAACATTTGGCCCCACTGTTATTGCCTCTAGGAAAGGAGATGGAGCCTCACTGGCAGAAGGGGATTACTGGCCACCAATCTTGAGGTTTCATAGTCTGGTCCTACTTCATGTCCTTACTCAGTTTCCTGAAGATGGTGTAAATGTTACCGGTCATCTCCTTGCTCCTGCTGCTATGCCTTGAAAGTCTGCTGCCATGGCCCTCTACCATACCACGATGGACAATGGAAACTCAATACCTTTGCTCTCTAAGTTGTATTTAGCCATGGTATCTTATTGTTTCATTGGGAAAATAATGAAAAGCTCTGTGATTCTGCATTTCTTGAAATGATGGCGGTTACATGCTATGAGATGAAGGTTATCAGAAGAGACCTTTCACCCACCCATATATAGGTCACTTTGTAAACATGGTAATATAAACAAGTAGAAACATTTCTTTCCTTGAGAACATATGAAGCTATCCACATGATCCGCATATGACTCCTACAATCTCAATGAATTATTAAAATATTTAAGATAGGAAACCTATTTTACTAATTCTTGTTTTTTTTCCATTTGTGATTGAATAGATTTTTAAATATATAACATACATAGAAACATACATAGAATTTGGTGGATAAATATATAAATAGTTGTTGCAAAATACTGGATACTCCCATTAAAATACCCAATAGTACCTAATAACATCACGTGATTCTTAGGTGTTATGAGATATAAAGTTTTTTGTCTGCAGGTCTCTCTCTCTCTCTCTCTCTCTCTGTCTCTCTCTCTCTCTCTCTCTCTCTCTCTCTCTCTCTCACACACACACACACACACACACACACACACACACCACACACAGCTAAAGTGTTGCAGGAATTCCAGCCCATTGATGGACACATGATTCATGGGAAACAAGGATGATTTGCTTTTAATACAGAGAAGACAGAAATAAAGGGGGAGTGGGAAGATGTAGTTACATCACAGATGCTTTAAGAATTCACATTATTTCCCATCAAATGTTACTTCCCAAAAAAGGAATGAAGAAGACCAGGATAACTTAATGCATTAATATCATTAATATGCAGAATTTCTAAGATCACAAGAGAATAGTATGAGCAATCTATGGTATCAGAAACTCCCTCAAACAACCCACATACCAACTGCTTTTTACCCCCACCTACTGATTTCAACAGCCACTCACAGTATCAAATTAGAAAACACTAAGTGTGAAACTTAGGAAACCATTACTAAGGTAATGTTTCCTAACTGCTACACATTCCACTGTTGTTGTCAATAGAATCAAGAGGCTGACAAGCAGTGCGCAGTGAATCCAGAATCAATAGAATACCATACGCTTCAGGGAGAGGCTGCAATTACTGCCTTGGCAAGCACTCTAGAAAAATTTCAATATTAAGTCAATGGTCTAAAGGCATCTATTTTGATGCATATTATATGAGTTAAAATGAGGAAAGATATTTTAAGTTGATTCTTATGACAGGTTAATGTGTATTATGGGGATGGCTACTGTAAAAGATGTAAAATCTGAGGAAGTAAACCAGCCAGCTCTCAAACCATTTCTCAGGAACCAATATTTATAGTATGCAAATGAAGTAAAATAAGCCATTCTATCCAAACAAAGTATTATTTTGTGTGTATCTTGTTCACCCATCTTATGATATATAATGGGACTATAACTATACCCTTAAAATTCTACTTATTGAATAATGCAAGGGAAATCATATTCTACAATTCTGCTTGAGGAAAATAGTCTATCTTCATAGCAAGTATTGGGAGTTATTGTGTTAATGAAGACTGTTTCTCTTCCTAACTGTCCCTTCTATTTTTAATACCCAAGAGAATCAGTTAATCCTGATAAAATGGTAATATGGGGCACTAGTCTATACTATCACTCCCCAAAGTCATGAATGGCATAATCTTACTCATTTCAAACTAACAATACGATGTGCTTCAAGGTTTTATGTGTGTTTATCATAAAATCACTGAAATTTATTTTTGAGAGTTTTATTCTCAGCAGAAGTGTCAATTGCATTAGAGGTTTCTCATACTCAATAATATTTGGTCCTTTGAGAAAGGTAGCTCTCATATTTAGGACAAAAGAGAAGCAGGCAGAGTTAACACTGCTGATGACACAGTCCTCAGTGATTTCTTTTCCGCTCTCTGTGATAGAAAATTAACAGTTTGATATTGCAGCTGAGGAAAACACAGTAATTTGCAAAGCAGGATAAAGTTTCTAAAAAATGAAATACTTTGACCTATATAGTAAGGTAGTAGGGGGAAAATGAAAGAAATTACAAGAAAATAACATTGACATCCTCTAATACTCAGATTACTAGTTCAAGATCATTTGTATATAGTCAGTGATCATTTTTAATTAATTTAAGGCATACATTATAGACCAAGCAAAAGAATAAAAGTCTTGTCCCTTAGGTAAAGCATAATATACCACTATTTCTACAATTTACCAGTTTGTTATATTTGTGTAAGTTGTATAATGGTTTAGTTTTGTGCATATATTTATACAATTTTTAAAAAGAAAAAAAAATTCTTACTTATGGAAATGTGATTTACCAGACAGCAAGCAACAATGACATTCTCATCAGAAACTGAGGAAGCGAGTTAGAGAAAAGGATGAAAGGGACATCAGCTTTTTCTTGTTGGGGTATGATTAGATTTTTTCTTTTATCTTATTACATTATGGAAATAGCAAAATACATTATTTTGTTCAGGTACTGATGAGCATGTATAAACAAATATTCCAAACATCTTTAATTAATCACTTATTTCTGGTAATGTCTAATGAGCAATGCCAGTGTACTGTAACTTTACTTTTTCATACATATGTTGCCTAGAGAATCCAAAGCAGGTTATGTTGTAAGAGTCTTTTCCAGGATGCTAAGCTAAAGCAAGTTGGAAGAGGGGACATGAATAGATGACTAGATGGGAGAATAATCTATTCATATATTTATTAATATGTGATAAATATATTAATATATTTATCAATACTTGGGGTGTGCCAAAGCAAGGAATGCTTATAGGGAAATGTTGAAGACTATGTGAAGCCTGAGGATAAAGTTTGGTTACAGAAACACATCTGACTGAATCTAGGGTGGACACTACATAACTTAAAACCTACTTGCCCACCATTTGTTTCTAGACTATTAGGGTATTGGCTGATAAACCAAATGGTGATATTGATAATAAGATGGAAACCTTAATCATTGAAAACCACCACTCACTCTGGTGATTAAAAGATAATGATAAACTTAGGCTTCTGTACTTGAATGTTTGGTTTCCAATAGTTTAGGAAGGATTAGGAGGTGTGGCTTTGTTAGAGGAAGTGTGTCACTGGAGTAAGAGCTTGGACAGATTTGGTCTTGCTGTCTCTGCCTGCTTCCTATGGATATGGATGCAAGCTCTCTGCTACTTCTCCAGTACTATGCCTACCTGCTTACTACCAAGTTCTCCACCATGTTGGTTAGAGAGTAATCTCTGCAACTGCATTCCAGCCCCAATTAAATGCTTTAAAAAGTAAGTTGCCTTGGCCATGATCCAAGGAAAAGAACAGCAACAAAAACATCTAGCCAATATATATAGTAGAGAAACCAGCATGTGGTAACACTACAAGTTAGAAAGAAGGGAACATTGGTCTGGATAAACAGGCACTTATTTTCTATTGTTGCTTTCAGTATGGCTTGCTGACTGTAAAACTTATGTGTCAAGAACTTTTGGTTAAAATAAAACAACAATAAAATGTTACAAGACACATGGCATAAAATATTGATCTTTGATCATAAAAATTAGCTATGCATTTAATGGAAACAAGAAATTTTTGGAAAAGTGGAGAAAACTGAATGACTGAAATGCAAATAACAAATAAAATATAATATAATGAATGTAATTTAAAAATATCAATAGTTTACAAATAACTTAATACAAAATGTTAACTAAAAATTTTCTAATCTCAATTTGAAGGCATTCTACTGAAAAGTGTTCCAAATGAAAGAAAAAGCTATCTTTAATTTAAAAAATAATTTTAGCTTTTGTTATCTGAGTTATAATCCTTCTTGGCTCAAATGTTAAATTTTGGATTAGTCAACTCACATTAGGCTTATAGTTTTCCCACGGCTTTCCTTCAGTTAATTTATTGGTTTTGTTAACTGAGTTTTATAGTGCAAGAAGATGAAAAAATTTAAAAAATGTATTGGGTGAAAATATATAGAGGAAAGGATACTCTGTGTAATTTGGAGCTAATCCATTTTCACAGTGTTTAAAACTTGCAATGTTAATTTTTCTGTTGTGAAATATTTACTATGTATATGAAAATGAGATTACAGAACAAAAAATAATTAGATGAGCAAAATAAACCAAGTACGTACAAAGCTTATCATTAGTCATTTGGAATGAATTTAATATTATTCTAGATCATAAGACCCTTTACACAACACACTAGGCCACCCCACTTTTGCTCACATTATTGGAATATATGTGGGATGCTCTTACACTAATTACATAGTGACAAATGTTCAGTTCATACTGATGTGAATTATCTCTCTGACTTTTAATAATGCTGACCTTTCAAATTTGTATGGAATCTCACAATTACTTAAATTCATATTGAATTTCTGTAATGAAAGCCAAACTTTTACACAACACGAAATTAAAGATATTAAAATTAATTTATTTTTATATGCCTGCCCCCCAAAAATAACTACTGGAACAAAATATGTGTTTGATGCTTTAAGTAAAATGTATGAATGTAGCAAACACCATGAAAGGTCTTCATAATATATTTGAAATTTTCATACATAAAAGATTCCATTAGACCAAGTCAACATATATTACTATACTTTTCTAATTTAAAATTTTTTTAATGATTATTTTACTAGGATTATTATTTTCACCAAGCACCATTTAATTCATACGATTTGATCTATGTTATATTTTACTGGCAAAAGTAAGCATTTTTATTCCCTTAATGAGGCACATCAAAAACATTATTACAATGTCAGGAAACTTCATGGAGACTTACTTTGTCTTTTCTCTAAAGCAAACAAGTCATTATGCTTCTGAAAATCTCTAAAGAGGATTCAGAAATGAAAAATCTAACTAATGCCTTATAGAACTATATATTATTTTAGATTCTGATTTCATCTCATTTTACAAAATATGTTCAAAAAAAGGATCTGAGTTTCACTAAACTTGAATGATTTATATAATCAAATACTATTTGACCCCTGGAAATTTAACCTGAGAATGCTAATATTTCCTGAGATGTCATTTATCCCTGTTGTTTTGCAGAATATAACATTAAGGCAGTAAAGCATTGCTTCCTCCTAACAACCAAGAAATTGAAAAAGAAAACCTCAAATCCTGACAGTATTATGGAAAATAGAAAAATAAGTCATCTTAAAATTAAGGCTAGAATGCAATTGAGAAAGGCTATGATGTCTAAAACGGATTGCAATTCTTAAGCATAGATACAATGTAGGATCGGTAATGAAGATCCAGTGGGTGAATATATGTAATCACAGTTATACCATTTAATTATACTTCACAGGACACTTTTGCACATATACGGTAATAGTAAAGCAGGAACTCATTTTGATTGTGACTGGCTACTCCTGGTATGATATTACAAATATACAATATCAGGTAGAAAGTGGAAGGAATGGGTTAATATTTACAGATAGATAAACCACTCACATTTTATTTGTATATGAATTCTAAGGTAGTAGTTGTGCTCGATATTTGAAAGGAAAGTAGCTAGCAACTTTTTAAACAACATTATACGGTAGTAAAAATCAGTAAGAAGGCAAGCTGGAGACCTTTGGAGTTCTCACTTTCAAATTCAACTCAAAATTTAGTCATTGAGCAATCAGGTGAGAGCAAGTTAAGAACTGAATGAATGTGGCATGTCAACATGCTGTGGCATTAGTCTCTGTGAATATCCAATGTTCACAATACCCAGCTCCTACCAATGAGTATAAGTTGTCTTTCCTAATTTTGAGAGGGCATTAGCTGTTTGGTTAGTAGTATTAATTGCCTCATGTTCCTATATGCTATGTTGTCACTGAGAAATAGTCTACATGGTGCTTAAATGTCTTCCTTTACAAAAGTTGTGGTGGCCATGGTGTCTCTTTACAGCAATAGAACATTGACCAACACAGAATTCTTTTCACCTTATAGCAGAAATAAGCTATCACATGCAAATATTAATGAAAACAAAAAAAAAACAAAGACAAAACAAACAAACAAAACCATTTGAATTATAATGTAGAACCTGTCACTAAATTACCTTTTTCCAAGATAAAACCTCAGTTTCTATTAATTAGATTTTTCTCTCTCACTATTTACTGCTCAACCTGTTAGAGAAATCGCAGTAAAAAGAAGTGTGAATTTAACTTTGTCACCTTGTAGAATATCTGATGTTAATGCAGAGACCATATCTATATCATCTATATCTATGCATATCTATCTATCTGTCTGTCTGTCTGTCTACATATATATTAATTAGCCAACTCTGCCATAGTTCCAAAGGTTCTGTTTCCTCTGACCCCTCTCTCAATCTCCAACTTAATTTCCTGCCAAACTCTCTCACTCTCACACTAATTAAGCACAGCTATACTGAAAGTTCCTTACAGCCAAGTCACCTTCTAGAAATCAAGGCCTTTCCTTCTCTACTTGCTGCCAAGTTAGCTTTCTTCCACTCTCAACTTATTCAGGCATTTTATTTTATTTTGGCTCTCAGTTTTGACCTTAAATGTGAGTTCCTTGAGGTGTCCTTCTTTGAATACACACCCAAACTTATGTAACTATTTTCTTTAAAGGAATGCATGCAGTTCTAAACAAAGAGAAATTGTATGTCGATTTTTTCATCTTGGAATCAAACTTATGGCAGAAGTGCCTTGTATACGGAAGCCATTTTGTTTTGTTCACATTTGACTCTGTTTCTCTATCTTTGTCACTCTGTGTCTCTCTGTCTGTATCTCTGTATCTCTGTATCTCTGCTTCTTTCTCTGTCTCTCTGCAGTCCCCTTAAAGGATTTTCTATATAGCCCAGACTGTCTTTGAACTCAAGAGCCTCCAGTTTTCGCCCAAGGAGTTTTGGGATGACAGTTATGTAACAATATAATCTGTTATAGCTTTATTTTCCAAGGTAGAACTTGAATACTGAGGTTTACATATGCTAAGCAAGCTTGTTACCATTGATTTATATCCCTAGTTATTTGAGTTTTCTGAAATTCTAAATTCTGATTAGGACATATGATCAGTACATCAGAGTAAATGCTGTGCCTCCAAAAGCTAACTGTTTATTGAAGCTGGGATGATAATATGGTGTGTCCTAAACAAGATATGTCAAGGGTTTTGCACAGTAAATATATATTACCTTACTTAGTAGGAAAAGCAATTTTAATCAGTTCCTTTGGCATTATGAGATTCAGCTGTTTAACAAAGATACTACTAACTAAACATTACTTGAGTTAAAGGGGTATTTATTCTTAAATACCTGACATTATTATCCTGACAATATAACATATTTTATAATTTTCAGATAAATTTATAAAGCAGAATTACCCATTAGTGGTGATATGACTACATACTTTGAAAACATTAATACATGTCAGCTCTCTCTGGAGTAACTAGAAGCACAGGATTCCTCAGACCATCATCACTGTTTCTGAATCCTGTGTTCACAGCCCACAGATGCTGTTGAAACCCCTTCTGCTCGTGCAGGAACTGCACTCTGAAATCCATGGACATAAAAAAATAAGTCATGTATTTGGAAGTGAATCTCATATTGCAGAGTATAATTTTATGTTATTGCCTACATTTTACTCCTCCTCTCTACTCTACCATGCTCTTTTGTGATATATTATCAACTTGAGTGTATTAGACATTTGGGTCACTCATCAAGTCATCTGAAGATTGTCTTCTCTTTAGAAACTTCTAAAACTCTGTGGCTAGGTGTATAAAGTATCTGACACAATCTCTTAGAAAACAGAGATCAAATTATAATTTAAATAACTGGTTATGATTTACTTTCTTCTTGGTATTAATGTTTTATTCCCTGTGACTTGAAATTAGCAATATCAATTTGCTAATTGAAATTAGCAAATCTGCTCTTAGCAATTAGCAACCGTAGGTAAAAATACATTTTAGAGTGATTAGATTTGGGGTTAAATAATTATTCAGCAAGGTTTATTGATCAAAAGTTATGTGTGACTTCCAAAAGGTACGTGACAGTTTTAATATACACCTATGTATACAGAAGAAATAGTGGAAAGTATTCATTTCCACTGGTAGTGTTTTATATATGTATTATGAGTGGTATGGACTACTATGAGAGCATAGACATATAAAGTAAATGTTCTTTATTAAGAAAATAAAGATATTATATCCAATCTCTTTTTTTAAGTGAAATAATAGATTACAGGGAACAGGTACTGATAGCTTCGGCAGCTTTCACTGAGAATGGGGCCAAGAATGAGAAAACAGGTGAGGGGGTGTAAAGGAAGAAGTGGTAAGAAAGGCTAAATCGACAGTTTAAGGTAGGCATGAGGAAGATGAGTCTGGGCAATGATATGGGCAGATTTCTAGAAAATTTATGTGCCAGCAGAAAGAGAACAAAATGAAAGCTAAAAAGCAATACATTAGGAAAAGAAGCTGAAGATACTTTCACTTTGTGGTTTAGGATAAAAACAAAAGGTGAGAATAAATAGATGAACAAATACTGGAGCAGATATCACATGGAAATAGCTCTCATTTAAAAAAGGAGATATAATGAAGGGGTGTTGGATTTTGTCAAAGGCTTTTTCAGCATCTAGTCAGATGATCATGTGTTTTATTCTTTTTCAGTTTGTTTATATGGTGGATTACACTGATGGAATTTCATGTGTTTAACCAACCCTGCATCCCAGGGATTAAGCCTACTTGATCATGGTGGATATTTCTGATATGTTCTTGGATTAGTTTTGCCAGTATTTTATTGAGTATTTTTGCATCAGTGTTCATGAGGGATATTGATCTGTAGTTCCCTTTCTTAGTTGTGTCTTTATGTGTCGTGGTTAGTAAGGTGATTGTAGCCTCATAGAAAGAGTTTGGCAATGAACCTTCTGCTTCTATTGTGTAGAACAATTTGACTAGAATTGGTATTAGGTCTTCTTTAAATTTCTGGTTGAATTCTACACTGAAGCAATCTGGCCGTGGGCCTTTTTTGGTTGGGAGACTTTCAATGACTGCTTCTATTTCCTTAGGGGTTATAAGTCTGTTTAAGTTGCTTATCTTGATTCAATTTTGGTAAGTGATATCTGTCCAGATATTGTCCATTTCCTTTAGATTTTTGAATTTTGTGGAGTACATGTTTTCAAAGTATGACCTGAAGAATCTCTGGATTTCCTCAGTGTCTGTTGTTATGCCCCCCTTTTTATTTCTGACTTTGTTAATTTGCATTTTCTCTCAGATGACCTAAACAAAGGGGGCTCTTGGTCCCCCAGATTTATCACTGGGAAACCAGCATGGAACTGATCCAGACCCCATGAATGTGGGTGTCATTAAGGGGGCCTAGGCGATCTATGGGGCTTCTTGTAGTAGATAAGTACTTATCCCTAGCATAGGAATGGACTTTGGGAGCCCATTTCACATAGAGGGATACTCCTTCAGCCTAGAAACACAGGGGAGGGCCTATTCCCTATCCCAAAGGATAGGACAGACTCTGAAGAGCCCCCCCATGGAAGGCCTCACTCTCCATGGGGAGCAGAAATAGTTTGGGATGGGATAGGGTGTTAGTTGGGAGCAGTGGAGAAGGATAGGGAGAGGGAACTGGGATTGACATGTAAAACAATCTTGTCTCTAATTAAAATAAGAAATGGAAAAAAGAGTTGATATAGATGAATATAGCAGAAATTGAAATAAAGAAAAAGTGTGTGTGTGTGTGTGTGTGTGTGTGTGTGTGTGTGTGTGTGTGTGTGTGTGTGTGTGTGTGTTTATAAGCAGTGAAGTCAACTCTTGTAATCATGAAATTTGATCTTCATTGAAAGATGAGAACTTGAGTTGTTATTGTGGGATCTGTGTGGCATCCACATGTGTACCTGAGGTTTTGTCAAGATTTTTAAGTAAAAAAGAAACAGAGGATGTTAAAGGTCAAGCCCCACCTCCAGAGATCAAAAGTAAAGATACAGGAAGGCATCCTAGAAGCCTAATCAATAGATCAATATTCTCCATCTTATCCCACTATTATCATTTCCAAACTGCTGCTCATCAGGCTTCAATGAACATGGATTAAAATTTGTTAAGTTGCCATTGAAGAAATACAAAGAAAATAAGAATGGTTACATTTAGGAGACATCAAGATGGATGAGAAATAGAGGAGAGATGTTTGGATGGGACACTGGGAATCTGACTTTAAGGTACTGCAAGTTGAATTTCAGGAAGGAAGTAAGCATACGGGAGAAAATATGTGAGAGTTGTTGGTAGGTACCAAGTGAGTGATAGAGGTTCTAGGTAACACTGATAACAGGAAGAGAAAACAAGATCAGTGTTTATGAAGTCCTCTATTTATATCTATAATTTCATAGTAAATTAAGATCATAAACTGCAAACCAAAGCAAAGGGAGAGGCCTTGGGAAAGGAGCCTACTCCGAAGTCAGAAACAAAATGTCACATTTTGAAAGTAGAACTTGTTTAGACAATTTTAATTGAACTATGACATAGAATACTCAAGGATATGCCATGCCAAAGAGCAAGATCATCCCTCTGATCTTGTGATATCTGATATCTTAGAAGCATAGAAAAAAGTGTTATGAGACCTGGAGAGAGATGAGTTAGTATAGAGTTTTAAGGAATGAGCTATCAATCGTAAGAAGATTTCCCATAATAGAAGGGAGATGCCATGGTATCCAATGACTGTCAACAAGGGTCATGATTGTTGTGTTTTTCTACTGTAAGTGAATAAATTATGGAGATATACCTTATAAAACATAATTATTCTGGTTCTCAAATTCAGGGCTGTATTGATCTTCAGAAATATCATCATAATTTTGAAATTGCTAAAATCCCTAGAAGATTCCTACAAAGCAGTCATTCTTACTCATGCCTCTGTTTGCAAACAGTATCTATATGGCCTAATGCTGTATTGGACAGAGTATATAATGGGCTTAATGCCATGTAATGATGAACAATACAAGAAACAATAAAGGATAAATTAAAAAGACATTGGCATCACCTGGGAAGTTGATTTTTAATTACACTCATTGATATAATTGGTTAGCAAACTCATAATCCAATCTTAATAGTCTCATCTCCTGTCTGGCTCTCTAGTGGAAAAGGAAGGAATGAAGGAAGGAAGGAAGGAAGGAAGGAAGGAAGGAAGAAAAAGAAAGAAAGAAAGAAAGAAAGAAAGAAAGAAAGAAAGAAAGAAAGAAAGAAAGGCAGGTTTCAGCCTTCTGTATAATTTAATCCATATGAGCAACCTTGCTCAATCAGACATAGGTTGAAATGTAATGAGAGTTTTCCAGAAGATTATGTTCCTGTAGACTGTCCCCTAACAGCCCCTACCTCCAGTATTGCTTTCTTCAATTAAGAATCATACAAATATAAAGGGATACAGGAATAACTTTCTGTTTCATTTCTTTGATATTAGGAGGTCTGGCTAGGCCTTTAAATATCCTTTGTGGCTTTTCCAGTTAAATATCCTTACAATAGCTCAGGTACATGGGTGGATGCAGCACACATCCCCAAACCACAATTCCAGTTCTGAAATTTCCATCAAGATCAAGTTTCATGATTAAAACAATTGACTTCACCATTTATCACACACACACACACACACACACACACACACACACACACACACACACTGAATTTATTATACCATTATAGATCCACATTGACCTTGTAAGGCAATAAACACAGGAACATAAAAGTAGCAGTAAATGATCACTAATGGAGAGGAATAGCACCCACTAAACATACTGTCCCAAGATGAATGAATGCTAACCTCCTTCATGAAAAATCCATGAAAATGCTAAGTCTCAGGTATTGAAGATTGTTTCATACATTACTTCAGTTATACAAATCTTTACTGGTGAAGATGAAATAGAGAAGTGCTAAACCTAGAATGACAGCTTTAAATGTGCTTGAGGAATCAAGGAAGTGGGCAAAAGGCAAAGAAAGTACAGTAAATACTTAGCCTCCTGCTTAATGAGGGTTGTGATTATCCTCTAGCAAATGCATGGAAAGGTGGCATAATGAATTGTGACTCATCTCTGCTTGGGTGAAGAAAATTTCAACTTTATGCTTTCATTAAGGAGTTAATCATTTCAGTGATCATGTGAAGAAATTTATCACTGTGCTCTTTGGGAATTTTCAATATGTTTTGCTTTAAGAACATACTGAAAACAAAGTATGGAAACATACTGGAAACAAAAAATGAGGGACAGTGTTTTTTGTGGCGTTGTCTTCAAGTGAATTGTAACTGGACAGAGACATGTTTTTGTAATGTTGTAGTGCTTTCCTCTCGATCCTAAAGTGAGCATTTCTTAATGGAATTCAAAATTTTAAATGAATGTTAGTGCCTTTTTGTGATTATGGAAAACTTATATTTTCCTGTTTATTCTTCATTAAGATATAATGTACATCTAAGAAGTGAACAACAAATAATAAGTGTCACTTGTGAACTAGTCTTATATCAACTTGTCACTGACTCATTATGACACCCAGCAGGACAATAAACTGCTGCATAATTTACAATGCTATTTAAACATATTGTAGACTTTGTATTCATGTGCATGTTAAATATGATATTGGATATATTAAAGAACCTGTAGTAGCACAACAGTAACTTAGTTTGTCTTTGGAGTTGACTAAAATACATTCATAGATCTTAGAGGAGACTGATATCATATCTTTACAGATACAAATTAAGTATTTCCAAAACTATTCTTAGTACTGTGGTATAGATACTTTCCATAATTAGATTTTTGAACTTTGGAAATTCAAAGAAGCCAAAATGAATTTCATGGCTATGAGGATAACAGTCTGATGGCCTGGGTGTTATCAACCTAACATGCTGAAGGGGTTGTGAAGACAAACACAAAGCTTCCTTCAAATGAGGTTGAGCCTTTCAAATACATTCTGAATTTGCCATAGGCAAATTCAACACTGCCTCTTAGAGTTAAAATTGAATTATAATCAACTCATAAGCATTAGCTCCCCCATAATGCAGCGAATGACAGAAATGATGAGCTGCTGAGGACCAAGTGACTGGAGGGAGAAGAAATGTATCATAATTTTACATTTTGCATAAGTGAGAGAAACAAATCTGTGGATGAAGCCGCAATATTTCAGCTGAAGGAAACAACTTCAGCTGAGAAATTGTCTTCAATTAATGTGCTGTAAGTTTTTTAATGTTAGTATATATTTATATTCTATGTAAGTATTTTCTATAAATCGACATAGAGAGACTCTGCCCCCTACTGGTACATATGAGGGCTCTTTGGCAGACGTTAGATACTGAATAAATATAAGAGGTAGTCAATATGTGCATAAGTATATTTACAGTAATTTTACATGGGTATGAGGAACTTCATAAGACATTGGAATTTAAAGAAATTACCAGAGCATGATGTTTTTGTATGTCTTACACAAAAATGTGATAAATTTCTGAATAATGTAGAAAGTAAATGCATATCCTAATTAGGACTGTATAAATGAGATGTCTCCAAATGATATAAGAGGACGACTTGTATAAAATCATGTGCGGGAGCATCGAGATAATCAGATTCTTACTTGTTTAGATTCATTCTGGCCTTTCTAAGTAGTTTCTGATGTCCTACTCTGTTTCCTAGTCTTGATATGCGTTGGTATCCCTCTCCAAAGAATCTTCCAGGCTCTCTGTATATGGAAGAATTCAGAAAAAAATGCTGTCTTTGAAATTTCAGTTGCTCAGGCAATTTTAGCTTGATGTAATCAATACACCTGCTTGGCATATTTGAGGTTATGGAGTTTTTAACCTCTTCAGGGATTTATCTTTTCCAGTTTCATTTCAAAGTTCAGAGGTAACTCATCATTTTTCTCTAGATATGAATATCAAATACCTGCATACTGACTTTGTTTGCAACATGGTGAACTTCTGTCTGGCTCTGTCATCATCAGTGTGATAAATACAGCCTGGAACATATCTTATATAGTACCACAAACATTTATGAACAAAGCTTCTATTTACTTTTATTTTTACAAGTACACATATGTTATTTTTACTTCAGAAGCCAGTTAAAATTTCTTGGTTGTGGGTATTAAAATTATTTTGAGAAGAAATATAAGTTTTTGAGAGATAAGATTGACACTTAGGGGCTTCACTTTTCAAGGGAAATAAACATGGCCATCTATGTCCTCCAGTCTTCCTGTCTCACCAGGGTACTGAAGCATGGATTGTAAATGGAAGATCCCCTACTGTTTTGGGATCTCAGCTGCATCAAGTTGCAATATTTTGAAAAATGACAGCCTCAGCTTTCAAGATAAACACCTTAGGACTTTCTTTTGAGTTCTTGGGTTTTCTTCCTACTCTCTTTTTAATTGAGTTCCTCAAATATCACTTGCTATGAAAAAAAATTTTAAAGCATTGTTTCTTCTGTGTAACTTATACACTTTTCCCATAAATAGACTTCAGTGTATTTACTCATAAAGTCTTAATAGCAAGGGAATAGGGGAAAAGCTAGAAAATTGGGAAATAAGAGAAAAAAGTTATTCTACTAGCTGTTTATAGAGGGCTCAATCACCAATTAATAGCACAAAAAAGGATGGCAATATAGAAAGTGTAAATTCAGAATTCATTGCAAATTGAAAGAATTTAAATTATAAAATCTTTACCTCATGTTTTTTTAAATTATCCTTTTAACTTAAATGGAAATTATCAAACAAAAACATTCCTGTTTAAACAAGACAATCAATAAGAGTATAACTTTGTTCAACCTTGATTCAATTTCTCTCATTTTATACAAATAATTACCTGCATTTTACCTAACGATTTCATAGAGCAAGTTTTTTAATAGCTTATATATGTGCATGGATTTGGCTTTTAACATTCTGAGCCCTTTAAAATAATGAGACCAGAGAATGGAAGAGAAGAAAACCACCCAAGGTGAAGGGTTAGGAGGGAAGAACTATGGAAACCATGCAACAGCACTGAAAGAGATGATGTGACCACTGAGGTCACAGGAATGTAACCCACACCGCATAATCAATTCCAGATTTATTATCTTGCTGGCTGTATGCTGAATCTTTAATTAAAATCATAATTTTCCAAGTTTAAAGTGATGTCTGAATACACAGTGCCAAATTTGGGTTTGCATTATGGCTTGAAGTAAAAAATACAGCTTGTATTCATAGTAATAAATATCCTGCAATAACTTAGTAAGAACAAGGCACAGGAGAGGCAAACATTGTGGTCTAGAGGGGGCTGTAAAGATTGTGAACTGTCTCCTCATCTACCTGAAAAACAACTCCCAAGTCTTGTCATCATAAAATTGCACTCCTGTTAACACTGACATTATTTCTCAGATTTCCCTTTGCATTTAAAAATACATGGTCTTTTCTTATGTTTCCCTGCATATTTTGACATGAGAATTTTCACATAATTTCTCACAGTTTGTAAAGGGTATCAGAGAAAGTTTGTTTTATCATAATATAGAAAAGTGTTAGTAAAGAGAATAAAATGACAGTATGGTATAGGAATAGGTGGCAATTTACCTGAAAGTAAAAATAAACACTGAATTTTTTATACTTGACTATTACACACACACACACACACACACACACACACAACACACACACACACACACACAGACACCATTATAAGAGATTTAGACTTTCTTGCAATAACAAAATATCTGCAATATTTGTCATGAAAATTGCTAAGATTTTCATAAATTTAAATATACTCATTTTTAAATTTCACTTTGAACATGTAATTTGACTATAAAAATTGAAGTGCCCTCATCTAGCATACCAGTTAATCCCATTATATTTTGAAAAGAACAACCAAGCTTAGTGTAACACATGGTTATGAAATTGAGAAAATACTTCATTCTTTAAACTTCAGCTTTCTCATCTTTATTGTACATATAGATCATGACTATTAATTTAACAAATTTAGCCTAAACTATGTTATTACTCTAAACTACTCAAATTTAAAGATTTAGCAACCATAATTAATAACAATAGCACAGTGTGTTTCTGTTAAATGCTAAGGAAACCATAGATTGTCTTTGAAGATTCTTCTAGGCTGACTGTGAAGATAAGACACTGCATCTGATGTTTTCAGTCTTTCCTTCTGACTTATGTATGTCAAGAATTAAAAATCGTTTATTTTTACAAATCACAAAATATTTCAAATAAGATGTCACTTTTCTTAAACTATTACTCTCATTATCAAATTTACCTGATATTAGAGAGACATATCTTTAAAAAGGAAATGTTGCTTGGGTCAAAGTTTGAAGCAAAATTCACTTTTAATTAGTTTTCACTTTCTTCTTTTCAGATTTATAACATCAACGCCTCAAATCCCATTACAGAGGCCTCCTAAGGACAATGAGCTTTGAACTGTAAGTCAGACCTTCTTACACCTAGAAATAGCTCTGATTTAGTCTTGTAAACTGGGGTAATTTGTTCAACCTGTCTCTAGTTCCTCATCTACAAAATGAAGTACAGGACAGGTGAGGTTGAAATCTTTTCATATCTAATAGGCAATCCTCTGTTCCATTAGTGTGCACGTAATTTTTAGCAGAGCTTCAAGCTTTATGTGAAATTTCAATTTGACTACAGAGAGAAGGAGTAATAGCTTGGGGGTTCTTAATGCAGTTTTTACATTTTCCTGTCACTTTAAATTATTAAAAACATACCCAGTGTAAAGATTAAGCCTGAAACCAATATCAAGTTTGGTCCCTTTTGTGATTAACGAAAGCTCACAACCTCAAGTACCAGAAGGTACATCAGTGTACACTGTTAAATCATCTGTCTACCTTTGTGCTTGGCATCTGAGAAAGAGAGGTTTTGTTCTAGAATCATTATCACTCCCCACCCCTTTATCTTATGAATTCAGACCACATAGTGTGGGAGACTACCAGAAATGGAGTATATGCTGGCATAGCACTGTGGGAGGAAGGCCTGGAGGTGGGTGTGTTTTCATCCCTGTTACTCATGGACTTGCTGCATTGTGGAGGAGATAACACTTTCTTGTAGAATAATTAGTATGTTTTCAGTGTTTATCATGAAAAGTGTTATGACATTAATTTGTGACTGAGCAAATCTGTAAATATTTCCATTAAAAGAAGTAAAAAAGAAAAAGAAATGCATAGCATTGTTTGTTGTTATTTCTGGAACAAAGCCATCTAGCCTAGGAACTATTGAGCCAACTGAGCAAAAGAAAAAGGTGTGATCTTTCATTCAACATTTGCAATACTCTTAGCACACGAGTAATTTAACAACACAGACATCTTTATCTTTATCTTTATCTCTTCTCTTTGAAGACATACCAGAGATTTTCATTTTGAAAGAACACTGGTCTGCAAAAGAATGTCTATGCTTTGTGTCAGTGATTTGCATATGGGATTTAAATTATTTTTAAAATGCAAATATTGCCAAATTAAGCATAAGTTATTATTAATTGATTTGAGGGTTGTATTTGAATCTGTTTCCTAAGATGTGTCTTTTTCTCATTGTGACACACTATTGCAGATATGGCTTTTGAAATAATTTACTTCAAATTTATAAGTTTTCACTTTAATCTGGGTGAGAACAGCATGATTTTCACAGTTAATGTGGAAAATTAAGAACTCACAAGTTCATAACTGGAATGTTTCTGAGCAATACTACTTTGTTTTAGTTACTTTTTTTTTAAGTCTTAAATTCTAAAGATCAATTTTTGCCTTTGACTATTAGAATATATTACAGTTAACTTTTTCTTGTTGCTGCTACTGTTTTATATTCTTTCCTAGGCCTCACTTGAAGTAACATTAAGACATTGAAACATTAAGTAGCCATGTCTACTCATTGCTTCTATTTACCTATGCTATTCCATACTGTTAAATGGCCAAGGCTGTTGATACCAAGACAAACAGGACTTAAGACATTTTACTCAACAAAATTGTCTTTCTCTGTTCAGGTTCTATAACAAAACAACTTAAACTGTGTATATATATATATATATATATATATATATATATATATATATCATATATATATATATATGTAGTCCA
Source organism: Cricetulus griseus (assembly GCF_003668045.3). Lineage (NCBI taxonomy): Eukaryota > Metazoa > Chordata > Mammalia > Rodentia > Cricetidae > Cricetulus > Cricetulus griseus. The sequence goes on along the minus strand of NW_023276807.1, from coordinate 36,358,315 downwards.
GTATGAGGGGACAGGCAGACACATTTGCTGTTTGGAGAGGGGCCATTAATCAAATGGCAAAAAAATGTCAGAGAATCATATGTTTTGAAATGGTAGGGAGGGCAAGCTAGCTTTCCCTGATTTACTTTGTAACTACTGCCATGCCAACCCTGAAGACACTATTCTCAAGACTCAATATCCTACAGAGGTACAATCTCCTAACTGTCACTTCAGTGGTTAAGAAAGACTAGATAGCCCAGGGACTTAGGTTAAAAACAAATACTACTGTTCTAAAAAGAAAGAAACAGAATTTTAGCAATAAAATGACTCATGAGAGAAACATCTGCAAAGACAGAGACCCAGAGACCTAGAGTATGAGGAACCTTGAAATACTCATCCCTAAAAGGGATGACTCCATCAAGTCCCACGTGGAAAAGGAGAGAAAGAGTGTAAGACCCATAGATGATGGAGGATACCAAGCAAACAAAGCCCTTTAAATCAATATGATTAACACACATAACTCACGGAGACTGAAGCAGCATGCACAGTGCCTCCATGTGTCTGCACAGTTTGTGTCCTAGAGCTGAAAGAAGTGGATAAGTGCCTGTGACCCTAACCTAGAGGCAATGTTCAATTGATATATACTTGTATATGAAAGTTTAGTTTCCTCCAAGGAAGTTTCATGAGGGAAAGAAATTACTCTATTCTTAAGGTAGGCTGCATGTCTAGCAGTAGATGACCAACAGAAAATGAACTCAGGGCATCTTTGGAGGTTCTTTATCTTATAATATCCTGAAAGGGCTCTAACTTTTTATAAGTTTTATCCTCTTATTTTTATTTTTATATATATATATATATATATATATATATATATTTCTTCTCTCTTTATACCTTAAATGTTCTTAGAATATATAATATGGATTCCAGGCTTAGTGTTTTTATGAGATTTCTGAGTGTGCAAACTACTGTGTCTCAGTTTCTTTTGCCTTTGGGGGGAGGCTCCTTTATGTAATTTTCATCCAATTCTTATGTTGTTAGCTTTTTGCTTTACTTCTCTTTTTCTCTATTGTTTTCTTTGTATTTTATTTTTTTATTATCCCATGGAAGCCTGTTTGTTTTCTAAGAGACAGAATGGGAATGGATCCTGATGGGAGAGGAGGTGGGGAGAAACTGAGAGGAAAAGGAGGGGCAACCTTAATTAGGATATATTATATTAGAAAAATCTATTTCCTAGAAAATCAAAACTATCAATATATGAACTTGGGTACTTCACATACATTTAGACCATAGAAAATAGTATTACAATCCCACTACTTTAAGTTCTACATGTGGAAAAGTTACAAAAGCAACCAAGGAAATAGATATTTTGTCTCAGTTGCCCCAATATATCTTCCAAGTACTCAGTTTCACTGTAATCCTCAGAGCATACTGTACATCCTGTTCATCCATAGGGAAGAGGACAATGTAGGCAATTTCATTTCCATCATCCAGTATTGATTCAGTCGTAATGCAAATGGAAGTAAAGCAATGACATAGTAAGCCCAGTCTTATGAGACTATTAAATATCACATTTGAATTTGCATTCGTTTTCAAATCCTTAAACAGTCATCAACTACTAGTAAGAATTGAGTAGTCTTGCTACTATTTACAGTCATAAACCCAAATTCAGAGATGTTTCTAGGAATTGTGGCCTCTGTTTCTAGCTGAGTTGACAATCTTGTTCATAGAGGCATTTAGTGGGCTAAAACTCCAAACCTTAACAAGTCCCTAATGCCAACATAAAGAAGACTGATGCCTCAGCAGCAACAATAGCACACCATTATGCCCTTTTTTTAACACATTTACAGCATATGATATTGACAGATAAGAGCTTTATGGCTTAGAGTGCACTTCTTAAGGTTCATATTATTCAAACTACCTGCCCCTCGGGACCCCATCACTTCTAAAAGGAAATATTAGACATTGTGGTAATAAGGACAGACATTTGTTTACCAGCTTGGTATCACAAAGCTTTTAAAAATAGTATGTAATCTGACTCTAAGTCAGTATATCCCGGAATGTTCAGTATTTCAACATAAGCAGGAGGTGTCTGCTAACAACAAACAGTAAGTGCTATAAATTATTTCCTGTACTGTCATGTCTATAAGCTCCCTGGAATTGCCCACACGTGGCACATCTTTCCAGCTCATTTTCTCTCTACCATCTTTTCTTAGTGTTTGAGATGAACTTTGCTGTGGAGATGTGTCATTACCTTTCAAATCTATGAGTGGGACTGCTTCTCTCAATGAATCTGACCAATAGTAATCATTAGTTAGATCTAGCTTTTATTCCTGCATTTACAAGCACTGACAATCCAGATCAATAAATAGCCATTTTTTTCAGAAATAAAAACTAAGGAATCAGTTCTCACAAACTGAGAATTATTTGAACTCAGCATTTGTTATATAAATATTTCCAGTCTGTGATATACAGGAGCTCGGCACACCCTTGAGCAATAATGTTCAGAAAATTGTACTTGAGTATTCTACAATGGTAGATAGAAATGGAATCATATGTAAAACACAGAAAACTAAATATGCCCTCACTACAAAATAATTAGACAGTTTAGCCATTAAAGAAGGATATTGAAATTGATCATAGTCTTATTTCTTGTTATAATTAACTAACATATTTTTCATGAAATTGATGAACCTTAGCTGGATTTCATATGCAAACATTATTTACAATTATAAAGATGCAATTAAGTAATCTTATTTTTATATGCTTTTGTATTACTAGTATGATCTATACAGTTTTACTAACCACTTTGTTGAATTTACATGCATGGTTTAAACTGAAATACTGCACACTCTAGCATATACATTCTGGCATGTTATTTGTGTCTCAGAGAGAATAAACTTAAATACAGTAGCAACTAGATTACTTAAGGATGAACTGGTTTATATTTCCTCCAGAAAAACAAAGCAAAGCCAAAGAGAAATTTCAGTATCTAAAAAGAAGATTATTTCAATGTTTCAAATCTAATTTAATGACCTGAAAGTTCCCTAATAGCTTAGCTATTAATGTTAATGAAATACGAGATTGAGGTATATATTCAGTAAGAATATTCTTTTATAATGATAAATATTAATAGATCTAAGGAAACAAATTGATTCACAAAGGGCTAATCATAATTGGATAAAATTGGACTTAAATTGAACAAAATTAGACAATAGGCTATGAATGTAAAATTTATTACCTACAGAAGAGAGAGAAAAAACAGTGGAATTCTTAAGAGCAGAAGATGAACTACAGTTCACATGTAGCCAGGAATGATAATGAAACACTGAATATCACAAATATGATTTCTTGATTGTATCCAAGACAAAGTACCCACTGGAAAATAAGATGATCATAAAAATACATTTCCTTAATAGTCTGATCAAAGTATTTCTTTGAGACCATGAGGCTGGAAATGAAATGAAATATGTTTCAACTAGTTTTAAAATTAGTTTTTACTTGCCTTCAGTCTATAGAAACTATTCAGTTCTCCTCCTATATTCTAATTTTATGAAATAATCTTCTAGAATAAAAATTGATTTTCCTAACTAGGAAGTGAGTATGCAACATGAGTTTGGTCAATCAATTAATCAATGAACATTTTTGGACATAGAAATACTTGACATGTGACAGAATAAGAATAGGCTAGAAAACATACTAGATTGCATTTTATAATACACTGTTAAAATTTAAATTGTTTTAGAACATGAGCATTGTCCTCTGAAAACTTGCTATAATGTATTCCAGACAAAATATGCATCATATGGATATGCGTGCATTTGTGTGCATATAAAATGTAACAGTCAATAAGAGGAAACAAACAACTTTTAGACATCATAAAATACTATTGGTTTTCTTTGCATGAGTGACAATGATGTGAGACTGTGCAGTGGGAGCTGACGTCTTACAGAGTAATCAATGCCAGGCAAACTAGAAAATCTGTAGTGATGTAGAATGAAGCTGGCATTCTTTACCCACTAATTTGACAGTATTATTTGAACACTCTTTCTCTTTAGGAGCTGATTCTCATAATGGTAGAGTGCCAAGCAGACAAGAGCCCTGGATATGTCTCCTGGAATGATTCTCACTTCCCTTCTTGTGTCTCAGCATGTAAGTGATTTCATTAACATATGTTAGAAAGTAACTAATGGTATGAAGACATATAAAGAGAATGAAGGATTAAGGCCATGACAGAGTGAAAGGAAGATCCTGGTCTAGGAAGGTGTGTGGGAATACTTCTCTGGTAAGGGATGTTTAAGCAGAAACACAAAGTTAATCAGAGTGTTGCTGTGTAACTAGTGAAGGAAGTGATGGGAAGCAAACAGATTGGAAAAAGCAAGAAACTGCTGGTTTGGGAGTTTCTAAAAATTCTAAGAACTACAGCATGTAGTAGAGAGGTACATGGTGTGAAATAAAATATAAGCAGACTACAATCCTCAGCTCCAGGGAAGATAGGTATTAAGAAGAACCCAAACAGGGAAACACGGAGAAGAGGAATTGAGATCTCATGGGTAAACTGGAGTTGGGGGACAATAAAGGAAGTGTGATGGGAGATGAGAACATGAGGGAACAGGATGACCAAGTTGGGAGAGAGACAGAGTGGGAGAGTAATGAAAGAGATATCTTGAAAGACAGAGCTACTATGGTATTAGGGAGAAACCTGGTGCTAGGGAAATCTCCAGGTATCTACAAGGATGATCCCATCTAAGATTCTTAGCAATAGTGGATAGGGTGCCTGGACTAGACTTCCCCTCTAATCAGACTGGTGAATACCCCAAATATCATCATAGATCCTTCATCCAGGCATTGATGGAACCAGATGCAGAGATGCACAACAAAGCACCAGGCTGAGCTCCAGGAATCCAGTTGAGAAGACTGAGGAGAGAATACATAAGCAAGGGAGGTCAAGATCACGAAGCAGAACTCTACATAGATATCTGAACCAAATCCCTGGCAACTCATGAACTCTAGACAGCCATGGAACATCTATGTGACCTAATGAGGTGTTTTGTGTGTGGGAGAGAATTGTGTATCAGGTTCTATCTGAGAGGGTCCCTAACCACAGGACTAGTATCTAACCCTGGTTCATGAGCTAGCTAAGGTAGCATATCCTGCTTGGCCTTATTGCATGGCAGAGGGTCTTGATTATACCTCAACTTAATGGGCCAGGCTTTATCAACACACCATGGAAGCCCTTACCCTGTGAGTAAATGGGTGATGGGCAGAGGGGGGAGGTGAGGGCAAAAGAAGGGGTGTGAGGAAGAAATGTGGTTGGAATGCAAAATGAAATTAAAGAAAATAAACTTTAAAAAAGAGAGGCACATGGAAGAAGAAGCAGTGAATGATATAAGACAAGTCAATTAGAAAGGCTGCAGTAGCATCTAGTTTGTATGAACTCTGAGTTTACAGATAATGACTGGATTTGATTAGTAATCATTTCCTGTTTTATGACTAAGAGAGTTATGCTTTAGATGATAAATGATCACTCTAACAATAGTCCTCTAAATAAGCTTTACTATGAATGGAGTAAGAAGCTATGGAGAGCTTGCATGATATACGGTGTGTGTGTGTGTGTGTGTGTGTGTGTGTACTGTTTCAGTCTGGCTCGTGAACTAAGCATAGGCTTCAGAAATACAAAATGTAACCTACAAAATGACTGGCGAGTACTGAAATAATGCAGATAAATATTGTAGTAAGTCACACAATTGGAAAAGAGAATTTTTGCTGGATATAGACACAGTCAGTTGGACTCTGAGTACAGTTGGATGTGGGATGAACCAGTTACTTCATTAATATCTTGTTTTGGAATGTTAGATAAAGGGAGAGGTTATGGGCAACTTTAATATACCCAGGTCTTAAGAAAAATGAAGAAGAGTTAACTTGGGTCAGGTTTACTGATGAAGGGAAACCAGGAACATAGTTAATGTATGCCAATTTTGTACCTTTAAGACAGTTGCATACAAGTATATGTATGAGTCAAGTGTGGAGAAATTGATACAAATCTAAATGATGGCAGAATCCTATGTGGAAACACAGCAGGGTTGCCTATGTAGTATAGGAAAGACACATTATTGGGAAGTTAAGAATACATGGAGAAACAAGTGAAACTGAAATTAAGTGAGGATGAAGTGGGGTATGAGGAATACCGAATACTAGGAGAGACTGCTTCAGAAATGATGGCATTGATTCTAGAAAGGCCAAGGCTCCTTGGGGGAAGGAAACAGAGGACCATGAGAAATAGGAATGAGGAATATTTTAGAGCAGAACATGGCATTCACACCTATCTCTCTACTTAAATGAGGAAGAGAGACAGATGGTACTAGGAATGCTGATCCTCAGTACTAAGAATGGTATCACATGTAACAATAGCATGAAATGAAGACAATAATGCCATTGGAACAGCTCATAGTTACTTCATACAATGAGAACTTATCTACCTCCCACATTTTCTAAGTGTATTATCCAGAATCTTAGAGAAATGTAAAAGTTTCTTAGAAATAAAGGGATCAGACCTTCACCCAACCCCCTGAATTGGGCTGCATGACAGGCTGCAGAAAAGACCCAGTAAGATGTAGCCTCTGCCTCAGCATATGTTGCTTAGTTTCCAGCCTCCCGACCTTGCAGGAGATGCCCTAGTCACTAGGACGTCAGATACCCTCCAAATGTCATGGAACCAATGAGAAGTTAGCTGGTGGGCTCTGGGCATGCTTTATGGTGCTTTACTTTAAAATGGTGTAAAAGTGGCATGCAGAGCATTGCAACTGTTCTGGGAGGGCTGATGGGGAATGTCCTTCTGTGTGTGCTTCTTGTTGATTGTTGAATAAAGCACTTTTTGGCCAATGAAGAAGCAAGTTAGGTGGGACTAGGAGTCAGGGAGGATTCTGGGAAATGTAGTAAAAAGAAGTCTTGTGATACAGGCAGGAAGTTACATGGCAGGCAGGAAATTGTTCCCTTGTCCTTCCTCTTCCTCTCTGCTCTGGAGCCACCATGTGATCCTGGAAAGAGAAGATGCCTGCATCTCCATAAGATAAGTCTTTAAATTAATAGTTATGGTTGATAATTAAGACTGAGCTAGCATATAAGAAATCCTAGTCATTGGCGAAGCAGCATTTGAAACTAATATTTGGGGCACTAACACAATGGGCAGAACAAGGGCTGGACTCGGGCTGATGGATGAAAGAGTTATAATTACAGAGGGCCTATAGGCCATAGTAACCAGTTGACCAATCAGTACAGGACAGATCACCCAGGCCTGGAAGTGCACCAATCCTGAGTCTGTTAGGTACCCCTAGACACTCACTCCCCTTGCACACCCCAAAAAATCCCCTGCCTTACTGTTTCCCTGGGTTCTTCTCATTCCACCCACCATGAATTAATATTTAACTCATTAATTAATAAAAGACTCATTGTTTTTGCATGGGAATGGGTCTCTTGGTGATTTGGGGGTTCACAATTTAGGCACAACAGAAACATCCTGTTAAAGAAGATGAATAAGAGTCATTCTGCTATGTGTCTGACTGCTGTTTTCTATGTAGTGAGTTTTAGCTAGAAAAATCTTTGTACAATAAATATTCTGAGATCAAACACCAAATTTAATAATTGTGATTAAAGGCAAACAAGCATGCTTATTAAAAGAAAGGAAGAAAAACCTTTGAAAATCATTGATTCGTTCCAAACTACTTAATTAGTATAGCCTTGAGATCATATTTTTGCAGCATGGCAACACATAGACTTGAAAAAAAAAAAAAACCTCCTGTTAACACACATTATTACTTTCACCACATGAAAATTCTCTGCAGTGTACCTTTCCTGTTATACTCCACTGTTTTATACTGGCTACATTTCTTTGGTATGTTGTAGATGGGTATCTATCACTAAAAGTTGTAAAGTAGCATATGATAAATGCATTTGAAGCTTCTGAGTTTCAGGCTATCAGTTTTTTCCAAATTAACTTCTTAAAGAACTGACATTCTCAGGTGCCTTAGAAAAGGTTTAGGCTTCCTTCAAAATATTTTAGGCAAAAATTATTTGTTTTTGTACCAGGAAATCTACACACTGGATTTGTGAGAAATATAATATTGGCCTCTGGAGAGTCTTGAGTCCTAGAGGAATGTGTCTCAATTTTTATAGAACATCCAACATAAAACTATCAAAATCAAGATGAGAAGAATTTACTTCATATCAATACTCTAAACAGGGCACTTGAGAATAGGGCCTTAGAGTAATGAAAACATAACAAGATTGCTATGCCAGCCACCACTAGCAACAACGAAGATTATGAAATGTAAATAGTGAAGGATACAAAATTTCTTTAAGGTAACCACCTCAAGTAACTGAACAAAGTCTGAAAGGCATATTATTTAATGTGTCACTGGGGGAATAACTCAGAATTAACACACTAGCATCACAGCCGCTAGACAGTGTATATTCATATAATCATTTTGTCAGCTGTTGGTTTAGATTCCTCAGAAGACATAGTGGGGAACATATTTCATCCGTGATCAATTCTAATAGAAAGTGTAACTAAATATCTTCTACATTAAGCATGCTTTAAATTAAAAAAAGAAGTTTCATCTTCTACTGAGTAATACAAAAATAATGTCAGCATAGTGAAGGCAGAATAGGGTAGAAAATGAAATAAAAATGTAAGGAAAGATCAGTGGAGCATTAGTGATAAAACCAGCAGGGCATCCATAGTGCTCTAGACAATAGTGGCACCAGCTGACTACTGATAAACAGGCAGGCAAAAGCCTAGCAGAGTGATAAAAACAGCAGGAAAGGAGGATGCACCATCAGGAAAGCAGGGAGGCAGGCAGGGGAGTCCATTGAAACATTAATTGAAGTAACAAGCTGAGAGCCCTGTAGGTCATAGATTGGACTTATGGAGACAGATGGAGAACACTAGCAAGAAGGAACAGAAAGACTAAGAACAAACAGTAGACTTACTGCATGAGGATTGAGAAATACCGATCTATACCAATGTACATAATTCTCGACCTTCCATGAAGAAAGTCTAACAGTTACCAAGAATCCAAGAAAACAACCACATGCTTGAAATATTATAAAGTGTACTTGAATTATGTAGAAAATACTTGTATTTTTTCCAATTCCATCTTTACTTTAGTCACCTCTACACTTTCAATCCCCAAATGAAAACAAAACACAGCCCAAAATGCAAACAATGAACACTGCAAAGGAGAATTAAGAAAATATAATGAATAGTCCCATATTTGTGTCCCATACAATTGAACCCTGAACCTTTAGACATTAAGTTTAGATTATATGGAACAAAAAGAAAAATGAGTTCTGTTGTTTTGCTTTTTACTCACAGGTTTTGGGACACAGCTAAATTCATGCAACAGCAGCTCCATTTATCTATGCATAAGTCATGCACAATTTATTTGTAGCACACACTTGTTGGAACAGGAAAAGGAGAGTCTTCCATTTGCCTTCTGAAATTGATGATAGGCAGATCAATAGGAAGAACACACACATACTTAAGAGGGGTAAGAAGTCTGACAGGTCTCCTGGAGAAAGACAAATATAGCAATGGGAACACAAACAAATAAAGAAGAAGACAAATTACTGGCATCTTTTTCCCTCTCCTGACCTAAAACAAGGTAGGCAGTTTGAGATAAAGGCCAGTATAAGGCTTCTGTGGACTGAGCCATCCAGATAAGTAAAGCAGAAGACATTTGGGGCAGTGTGGTGGGAACTGGAACACTCATACCAGAGGTCTACATACAGAAGTGTTACAAGTTTGTTCATGTGTATTGATCATGCCAAGAAGGCATTAGGGGAAGAATGTGTAGATTGGAACTTTGCCTAATGTAGTAGAGAAATTGCCTAGTTTTCATGGGGCCCTGTTTTCAATCCCAGTACCTAAAATAAATGATCCTTAAATTTTTCCCCACTATACATATTGTACACAAACAGAACAGTCATGATCAGAAAGAATTATATGGGCATTTTTAACCTGTGGAAGATTAAATAATAACTGATTTCCTAAATTTGAAGGAGAAGTCATCATAAAATACACTGAAAAATATAGACCACATGCTCCCTTACTGTAGAAAAATACAGAACTGAGGTTTTTAGGTTTGCAAGTGTCATTTATATTAAGAAAACAAGAAACTTTAATATCTTCATCACCAATATAAAATAAGCAAATTAAGGAGCTATTTATAATTATTTTTAATTAATTTGATGTAGTTTTTCTGTACTGAGTATCCATTACAAAAGGAAAACACCTTTGTGATTTTTAAAACATCTTTATAAAAATTATCAAGGTCTCAAAATACTGTGTATATTCTTAGTAAAAACAAGGAAATTACAAAAGAGACAAAGTTAAATAATTAAAGTAAATTAGACTGGAGTGAATGGTATTCTGAGCTAGGAAAGAGAATTAAATAATTCATTAGACTATAAAACAATCAGCAAGTAAGTTTAGGAAGATTTTTCATTCTCAAAAATATTAATTTATCTGGAGTTACCAGTGTCTGTCAGCAACAATGTAGGTGCTGGGAAATGAACTCGGGCCCTCTAAAGGACCACAAATGCTCTCAACTACCCAACTATCTCTCCAGCCCCATGTTATCATTTCAAATAATAAATTAAGTTCCCATATTGTAAACAGTTTACTTATATGATCAGAAGTAAGTGTTATGTTTGTGAGCTTGTTATTTTACATTTGTATTAAGCCGATTGGAGTAAAATCAAGTAAAGCTAAAATGCCCAATTCAATTCAAATTTCATAAATTATTTCTTTCATAAAAATACATAATGTTAATCATCCTATCAGGTATATTTTAGAACTTGATATTAATATTATTACCTTTCATGACCATCATGCTTTTATAAATTGCCATAACATGTTTATTTTTATTAGAATCTACTATTTTATATATAAATGCATATTGTATTTATTTCTTAACACAAGTACTAAACTATTCATGTTATCAATGAAAATGACATGGTTCTGGGACTTTCTTGTCTTTCGATAAGGATAAGTGGACTTTGATTTTAAAAAGTGTGAATAGATCTAGCCAAGATAAATGTTTGGATATGAGATGTCCCTCAAAGTTTTCTGTGTAAAATTTTAATTCCTGGCTGCTAAAATCAGTCATTCAGAGGAAATTTCAATCATGATTTCTGACAGATCATTGGATGAGTTTATTGAGTGACTTATAGTTTGAAGGCATTAGTGGGAACTGACAAAAATCTATGCAGAATTTGGAATTTGGGGTGCCCTGTGGATAGATGGATGTAGTCTCCAGCTGTTTCCTCTCTTTGCTTCCTTTTTGTCATGGGGTTTGTACCATTGTCATTAAGGGACCTTCTATGATACTCTATCTCACCTCAGGTCCCAATCAGTACAGCTCACTTGTCATGCAAGAGATAATGGAAATCAGGATCCAACATGTATCATGTGCTCCTTTAAAATGTTAATTCTCAGCTGTTGGTTATAGTGACAGAAAGTCTCACTGATACAACGTTGGTCATGGAAGATAGACAAGTCAATAATTTGTATGGACATGATCAAAATAATTGGCATGCTTGAATCAGTGATCATTTAAAGCAGGGCAGTGCAAGAAACTATGAATTTAACAGTGTGCTGTGAGCAGCTGTTTTCAAACACAACAAAAGCTAAATTGTAGTATAACAAAGCATCTCTTAAATATACATCTCAAAAACCCAGAGAAGAAATTTCCTACATTTATTATATGTGAATGATAAAATATCTCAGTATTATGTCTCCAGATTTCTTCTCATAATCTGTTATTAATTTAAAAAGCATGAGTAAAACAGAAAGAGTAAAGTGGGAAGAACAACACGCTGTTGTAATTATTAAGCATATGAGGCAGAAATAGACTGGATCTCTGGTCAAAAAGGTTTGGCTGGAGTTAGCTTTACAACAGTATGAGAAAACTAAGTAACCTCTTTATACTTCTGTGTCCTGCTCTGAGAAATAGGAAAACTACACTGAGCTATCTACCAGACATAATTTTGATGACATTGTAATGAGAGTCTGTTGACTAAAGTAATATGCAAAATTCTGTCTTATTGCAACCAAAAGCTAAATTTTAATTATTATACACACTCTTTGGCTTCCACTCAGCATATTTTCATACATAACTTGCTTTTTAAATTGTTAACTATATGACCATTAAATACATATTTTAATGTATGACAAGAACATTTGGAACAAACAAAAATGTCATTGTATAGTGAATAAAAAATTGCTTTTATTTTGATTTCTGCTTCTAAGTTAAGAAATTGAGCAGTGAATAACATGAGAAAAAATACAAAAGCTTTTAAGCCTCCCGTAGAATGAAAAGTGGTTGAAGAAAGGGGCTTTGAATATGTACAAAATGTAAAGTATTGTGTTCTGTGTTCCCTGCTCGCTTTGTAGCAATGGCCATAGATGTTAAAGCACAAGGAGTATTTTTTAAGCCTCAAGTATATATTCATACAGTATATGAAAATTTATTTATTTATTATTTGGTTTTTGAGACAGGGTTTCTCTGTGTAGCTTTGGAGCCTATCCTGGCACTCGCTCTGGAGACCAGGCTGGCCAGGATATAGACTACAAGTGATAAAGTAGACATTTCTATCAGAGCTTGGTACAATCAAATAGAAATAACCTTTGAAACTCAAGTTGAGTTCATCAGGTGTCATTATAGGAACTGTTAGAAACACAAATGGATCAAGGCTGCTTTCTAAATCATTGCTATAGGAGTGATTTCTATCCTGACCTTTTCTACTTGTGTCTGCTGATGCTGAGAGAGCACATCTTCTCTTCATCCCTGCATGCTGATTACTGAATGTTGTCTAATATACTATCTCTTACTTCTATTCCTCAGTCCTCTAGTACATGACCCACACTATCATGGTCGGTAGTGATAGTAAACTTCTTCACTCATATCATGCCAAAAGCCAAAATGTGTAATTACTACAATTTAAGTGTGCAGAAATTGTTTCTTCTTTTTTGGTGTCTTTTTTTGTATGCATCTCCATCCCATTCATTTTCCTTTCCCTTCCTATCTACTTTCTGACCTTGCAGCCTCCCACACAAAATCAAATCAAATTTAAGAGAAAAAGAAGAGAGACAGAAGAAACAATGAATCTTGTCATTGAAGCTATAGTTTGACACAGTAAGACAAGCAGTAAACTCTTTGAACCACACATCTTAACTTGTAAGTCTTCATTGCTGAGAGTCTTTGGTCCGGTTCCAGGCCTCTGGTTTCTGATATATTATTAATGCTGGTACCTCAATGAAATTCCTCTTGGTTATCCTACTTTCCTCTGTGTCATGGAATCCTGCAGCTTTCAGATCTACAGGATTGGTCATGTACTGCAGCAGATCACAAATGGGGTGGATATTGGGCTAGGCTAATACATAATCCTGGATGGTCAGTCTACAAGCTCTCCCTTGTCATCACCAGCAGGTGTAGGGAGTAATCCTGTTTAGAGGTACTGCTCACCATTCCTGCTTGGGGCAGACCCCATGAGGCTATCATCCATTTCAGCAGGAAGTAACTTGGAAAATTCTACACCCACTTTCCCCAGTGTTAACACCTAGTTAGGGCTAGTTAAATTTAAATCCTTTTTAGACTAAAAGGGGAATTGTAAGGATTAATCCTGTTTACAGATACCACTGACCATGCAACTAGAAAGGTTACCCAGGCACGGATGCAGCAGGGAGATAAACCTCACCCAAGGTCATGACCCACCCATGGATTCAAATTCTTTCCCTCTTCAGACACCAGTTAAAGTCGAACACAATGGAATCAGAACTAGATTGACAACAGGTAGTTTGTTAAAGGGATAGTACTCACCAGTTTTATACTGAAGCCGGAGTGATCTGCAGTTGTCCACTCAGCCAGGTGGGAGAGTGAAAAGAGGGCCAAGTGCATGCCTCTCTGCTAATTAAACCCTTGCTACATACCCAAGCGGGCATGGTCAGTGGCACCTGTGGCCAGCCCCAAGCTGGCATGGTTGGTGGTACCTGTTAACAGGATTACTCCCTATAACCAGAGTAATATCTCCTGTATTTTTCAGCATGTTCACCAACACTTGCAGTGATGAGCAAGGGGTGGGGCCATTTTTGTGGCCCCAAAATTCTCATACCTGGATCATCAGAGCTAGCTCTATTGTGTGGCCTAGGCATTCCCTAGGGCCCACTCCTCTAAGTGCTGCAGCTTATACAAGGAAGGTTCAACTCTCCTGTTCTTATGACCTCAGGGCCAGCTCTTCCACTTTGCTCAGGCATTGATAGGCAACATGGGCTTTAGAGGTAAGGAATATCTCTCTCCTGATCATGCTACCACTTGACAGATAGTAATGGGGACAGCTCCCCCAAGGTCATAACTACAGGGATGGCTCACCTACATCTCCACCAACAGGACTGGCTCTATTGTGTTGACCAAGTGAGGTGCATGTCTGCTTGTGGTGAAATTCTTAATGGACTATTTAACAATACACTACTGACAAATATATTGAAATCATCTTTTTCAAAATGGTGGGTTGTAATGACATCACTAAACAGACAGTTTCATGTTCTCCAGATACAATAAAATTTGAATGTGTGACTTGCAAACAAGTAAAATGTATTTTAAAAGGTGAGGTTAGTCTCTATAATGAAATAAAATAGAATTGAATGGGATAGTAAAAAAAGTCATTTTTATTTTAATCATTCAAATAAAAATAAGGTTTTGACTGGGCATTGTGGCAGAAACCTTTAATCTTAGCACTCAGGAGGCAGAGGCCAGTGGATATCTGCAAGTTTTAGACCAACTTGGCCTAAAAAGTGAGCTTCAAGACAGCCAGGGCTTTTACACAGAGAAACCTTGCCTCCAAAAACAAAAAGGCCAAGAAAATGGGGTTTTGCTATTTAAAAAAAAATCAATTATTTGTCTGCCCTTTCAGTGTTACAATAATTACATGCAGTTCTAGACCTATTTAAAATTAGGAGTTGGTGTATTTAGAGATGACAAGCTATTCATTGTTAATGAACAAAAGAGTAAGAGACAAGGGACTAACACAGATCTCTCATCGTATTAAAGACATAACTTAGCCTATGCATGTATATAGTATTGTAGTGTATGTTCTATGTTTAAAGACTGAGAGATAAGTGAGAGATGGGTTCTTTAATCAATACACAGGAAGTAATAGGCATCCACTGAGGACCACAGGAGGCTGTATTCCCTGTGAGTCAGGAAATACGAGTGTAGAAAGTTGGGATGTTTCTCTAGATGGAGCACATGAAGAAGCTGAGCAGAGGTTTTTGCTGGTTAGAAATGGAGTGCTATTAGTAAAAGGAGGAAAAATCTACATATAAACCTATGGTAAAGGAGGGATGAGAGAAGCCATTGTCTTCTATTACAGGAGAGATGACTTGATAGCAGCTAAATGCAATGGCAGTAGCCTACAATATTTTGAAAATGTTTTGGCTCCTTCTGACAATGCACAGGAAGGAAAGATTACAATGGCTGGTGGTTTTTACGTTTTGTTTTTGTTTTTGTGCTTTTGATAATATGACTATTGATATCAATATAATCTCATGTACCATAACTCTACTTAAAACATTTTATATATTGCATATGCAAACACTTCTAATGTGCATATATTTTAAAGTAAAGTTATAAAGTAATAGATTTCCATGCAAGTTTCTAATATCTGTCATGTTATTTATCTCATTTCCCTGTCTCTTTCTCCACAGTAAATATCTCCCCACTATTTTCACATTTCTCCATCGCAGAACTTGTGTTTTACTAACCCATTCTGTAAAGCTGTTCTCACCTCATTTGCTTGTGTTCCATTGCTACATTCTTGGCTTCTGTGGTTATTTGATGTTTTTAAAAGAGCTATCATAGATATTTAAACAGATTTAGAGACTTTTAGAGTGTGAGACTTTATGTATATATAACATGTTATATTTTTTTTTCATGAAGCCAGCATCGACAATAGTTATAACCTAGGAAAGTCTGTCTAGATACCATTTCTGGAAATGAGAACAAACACAAATCAAAGATTTTAGGCCTAAGACTTGACAATCTATCTGGAAAATCCAGATTCCATTATGATATGATTAATGATAGATTATCATATGACGTTAGCCATTAAAGAAGCCCAGACCATATGGTTTTTGTGATGGTCATATGTTGGAAGCCAAAGATCTAAGGGCTTGGCATGAGATCCTAGGCCATGCTTGGAAAGCCACATAGTTATATATTAACCTTTACATAGTAGCTCCTTAGAACCTCAGCTCAAGAAAAGAAACAACTTGACCCATTCCCCTACCCTTTACCCTGCCAAACATCTTCTCTTTTTGGTTTCCTAATATCCTGCCTACACTAACACCTGGCACACAAACAACCCATTGTACCCCTCCCCATATTCTGCTCTGCTGACTATTTAATCTAGCCTGAGAAACATAAAGTTTGTCATTTGATCAAAATCCTGTCTTGTGGTCATTCTTTCTGCGTCTCTTGTCCCCATTCCCTATCCCTGACTCTCTTGCCCCAGGTTGACTTCCAGTGGGTTGGGAGAGTCATATCTTGTATTTCTGATTTAATATAAAATTACCTTTTAAAGACTGTTGAATGTTATAGAGACAGGTCCAAAATTTGATATATATGGTAAAGGAGGGATGAGAGAAGCTATTGTCTTCTCTAACAGGTTAGATGACTTGATAGCATCTAAATGCAATGGCAGTAGCCTACAATATTTTGAAAATCTTTTGGATTCTTCTGACAAACCCCAGGAAGTAAAGGTTACTATGGCTGGAGGTTTTTAGGTTTTGTTTTTGTTTTTGTGTTTTTGATAATATGAATATTGATATAGTTACATATGTTATATATATCAATATATATAATCATGGAGTTCAGAGAATGTGAATATGTTTGAAATAATTCACACAGACTCAGAAGCAGACTTAATAGTTTATATATAAAGTGATATGGCTATTATGCTGCTTTAGTAACTTGTGCTTGTCTCACAATAAATCAAAACATCACAGCATGTAGCATAGTTCATCTAAATTTTATTCATCTTTTAATTTCTTCACTGTTCCAATGAATCCAGTGAGTAGATATGGAGCATACACAAAAGAACCAATACAGATCACTCTCAACACTTCAAGGCTGAGAACCCATAAGCAACTGGGAGAGCTGAAGCAGCAAGGATAGTGACAGATGCCAACGTGCCAATAACAAAACATCCCCTTATCTCATGTAGTATCTGAAATATTAACTCCTGAAGTAACAGTGTTATAAATTAGACCTTAGGAAAATGACTTGTCCTACTGGTGATATACTCAAGACTGGGATTTCTGAGCTCTCAATGAGGTCCTGGAGAGAATTCTACTTATTTTTTATCATTTGAAGACATAAAGGGAAAGTTGGAGTACAGATAAGAAGACCTTAATCAGAGCTCCAAAATTCTGGCCTCTGAGGAATAAGATTCAGTAGTATACAAGCCACTCAAGTGTGGTACGTTGTTATAACAGCATTCGTAAGACATGAGCCTAAAGATAAAGTTAGCAGTCCATATTCAGAAGTATGAATAACCTAAGACTTTCATTCATTAAAATCTGAAACTATTTGGATTATTGAAATTATCAATAGTAAACCATACTATTTTCATTTAAAGTTACATTCACTTATTTACATATAAATATTATTAACATAATTGGCTACAATAATGGTTATCAGAAGTTATCCACAGCTTAATACTATGCTACTTACTATCAGATGATTTATATCATATTTTTAATATGTTAACATTATGTTTATAAATAAACATATTGAGAGTTATATTCAATAATTGTGTTATATACATGGTTCTTATGAGAGCATGGTCAACCGAAGAAGTTAAACTTCCTTAATCACACACACTCACAACACACACACACACACACACACACACACACACACATGCTGATATATATATATATATATATATATATATATAATATATATATATATATCACATGTTTTGTGTATACAATAACTTAATTGCTTGAAGTTTCTCAAATAACTTTGGTAATAATTGCCTTTCATCTCTCCTTCTTTTGCATTGTCTTTCCTCCACTCACCCAGGAGGACCCTGTCTCCATTATTCTGCCTCAGTACCAGGCATGAGAACACTCCTTTATCATTGTTAGTCAGGGTAGTCTAAGAGCCTCCCCAAAGAATATTGATTATATATGTCTTACTTGGTTTCCTCACAGGTAGGTCCCTATTGATAAGGATTCTGTACATTTAAGACACAGTACTTCAATGCGGGGAGTTGGATCTGGCCTGAAAACCTCTTTCCTACTGTCTAGTCTCTATAATATATGAAGCAAGCTACCAAGGGATGGAAGAAATTAAATAGTCCTACCAAACTCTAACACCTATGTACCACAACTATTACCAGCATGATGAGGTATTCATAAAAATGAAATGAGTGGCACAAACATATATATGGCAAACAACAGCTGTCTATTTGCATTTAAACGCCACTCCATAGATAGGAAATCATGTCTAACACTGAAAACCTAGCCAGCTTCCCAGGGCTAGTAAGGTTATAGACCTTAGGAATCAGAATGTTACCACTCTGCTAGACTGGCATAATCCCTTACCATGATCTATGCTTACAGCCATAGATAAATGTAGCTATTGCCCCCATCAACAAAAGACTCTCTTTAGAGAAAATAGAAATCATAAAAAAACACAGCTGAACACAAGGAAAAGATCAACAGATTGATGGAAGGGACAGCCACAAGAGATATATCTAAATTGCACCCCCCCACACACATCTCAGGGAGCCTTGCAAAAGAGGGATTAGAAAGATTCTAAGTGTGGGAATCACCAAGAAATTTGCTGTAAAGTAACCTTCTCTAGAAATGGTTGCATAAAGAAGAACAGAACAATGGCCATATCTATGGCTATGTTAAGGTGGTAAGGGGAAATATCCCAGGGTCTGATAACTGGGCCAAGAACTACATGCAACTGCCTGAAAACATAAGATTAGTCTCTCCCTGGGATGAGTTGTCTTATTGATTATCCAATGCAAAATGTCCAGCCTTGAAACCATCAGCACTCAAACAGCAGAACTGACCCAGCCAGTGCATCACTGTGAATGGAACCCAGGATCTTGCTCATGCTAAATTATCAGCACCTGCTGGTGATGGTCTTAAACTTGTGATGTGCCTTCTCAAGTGCTGGAACTACAGACAAAAGCATGTGTATCACCTCTGTAGAGGACTTGGAGAATGGCATTCCATCTTTCCAAAAATCTTAAAAAGAGTATCTCCTGTGGTAGAATTTTGAAAACCAATTTCTGTTATTCACTGTCATTTTTCTTTAGAGTCAGCAATCTTTTGGGGCCCAACTCAACACTTTCCTGTGGAGTGTAAAAGGGATGTCCATGATAAAGGTCAACTGCTATTACCCAATTGTCATTGGAAGAAGTGAATCAAGAGCAACATTGCTTTCCTGGAGCTTGCATAGTCATGTAAATGACTGCACAATTGGATCTGTATTTTTAAGAAATTTATATATTATATAAAATATTATATTATATTATACATATTAATAGATGGTATATTAGATTACTTAATTTTCCCATACTCCAGTCAGTGTCAAACAAAGGAAATGTAAAGAAGAGCTTGATTTGGATCAGTGCATCATGGTAGTGGAAGCACCCTCCAGAACCTGAGGCGATGGTCATGTTGCATTGGCAGTCAGGAGAAAAGAGATGGATGTCAGTGCCCACATGGGTTTCTAGTCTTTATCTTGTCCAGGACCTGATGTTTATGAATTATATTGTCCATATATAAGTGACTCATTCCACCTCAACTAACTCCTACTAGAATACCCCCAATAGACTTACCTAGATAATGTGAATCTTAATCCTGTCAAATTGATATCTACATAAACTGGTTTATTGTAAAAATTAATGTATATGAATTTTAGTTGGTTTTAGATACATTTGAGGGTGCATAAATATATATGTATTATATGTATAATTATTATATGAAAATATTTGTCCATATAAGATTTTGTTTATGTTTAAAAAAACAGTTCATAATGGATTTTTGCTTTTTCATATCCTTATATTAATTCATGGGTCAACAATAGAGAAAGGTCCTCTCTAATGAAACCAAGGCTAGTTTATTACTAATCTTCTCCCTTTCAGACAGCAGGGTTTCAACCCTACTGTATGTACCATGTAATTACTTGACTTGAATGCAAAATATTAATGAAGACCAGTTTAATTAAATTAAACTTTTCCCTTGTGGCACCTCAAACAAAATGCATCATACCTTATTATAATGTTATCTGTAGGAGTCCAACACTCTATATGCTACAAGTCAGGATTATTTTTAATGAGGGTAGCAATAATAAACTCAATTATCAAGTTATAAAATGAACTATCTCAACTGAAATTCTATATTAACTTCCCAGCATAAGCATTTTGGACCCTAATTAATATGGTCTGCTTATGTTTATTTATTAGATTTAATGCCATTCATATAATTATCTTTTGCTTGACTAATATTTATGACAAACATCTACTTAAACTGGTATGATTAAATTTGCATAAATAATTAAACAATTTCTTTTTAGTTCAGCAGTTGTCCTCATATGCTTGCTATAAAGACAATTCATTTTCACTTCATAAAATCCAGATTGGACCAGATGCTTTGGAAGTTAAAAGAATTTCATACACACTTTAATAGGCAAAATGGGTTCTAGAGAATAATCTAAAAAGCTCAGTGAAACAAAAGAGGCTTCTGACCTAGTAAGTTTGAATAAGAATTTAATTTGGCAGTCTATAAGCAATGCTATTTTTCTTGTGCAGAAGTGGGGGTGGATGTGAACCCTTGCATACGGAAAGCCAATATTCTGCAATTCAACTCTTTCCCACTTATACTAATTGAATCAATGTAACTCCCCATGTTTAGAAGAAAATTTCAATGACCCATAAATTATATGTGCTTATGTCTTTACAAAACACATTTAGAAATGTAGGTAAACATATCTTCTAAAGTAATAATGCTCAAGAAAATAATATTTGAAAAGTACTTTAGTAATTAATTTTCATTTCACTAAATTATAGTCTAACTAAAGAATTTATGACCCCTGTTTATAGACATTCATTATATATTACTTTTCTTATTTTTATTCATTCTGTTTTAAATCTTGGTATGACAGAGTTCATTGGAGTATTCTAGAGTCTTTCCATTTACTGGTGTTTGTACAAAGAATATTCCAGTTTTCCTACTTCTAACATTCCCAGAATCCCCTCCTTTCCTGTCTCCACTGTCAGACTCCTTGCTCTGGTAGATTGCCCAATAGTAATGGCCTCTTGAGCTTTCTTCCTTCAGATTCAGCTTCTTCCTAAGTCACTGTTTATTGCTTTAGAATAAATTCTTGTTCCCAGAAGTGCTACAATATTTCATGGTTAATTTTTCATAAAAGCAGCAGGGGACTTACCTCAAGCATTGATCTCATGTGGGCTCTGCTATTCTCTTCTATATATAATGTTCCTTATAATGCAAGGAATATGATGAAAGCATTCTCTATGTGTTAACCAGAGCAGCATACCACATATTTGATTCAAGATCACAATTCCTAAAATCCATTTGAACCATCTAAGAGTAATATAAAACATATTTGTTGTCCTCCCTCTTCAAGAAGATTTCTGGCCACCATAGTGACCAACAGAAATTGGCTTGGGTAATAAAATTAGTGAACAAATATAGTGACCCTATGCTTTTTGACTGAATTAAGACAGATTAGTCCTGGAAATCTACAGAGTACTATACTGGCATGGAGCAAGAGTAAATATATATAAATATACCTAAAATAACTTAATTTGACTCATTTTCTAGATATTATAAAAATCTGCTGTTTAAATTTTATTTTATATGTGTGAGTGTTTGTGTGTGTTTGGATGTCCCTGTGCTGGTATGTGACAAAGTGTGTGGGTGTCTGAGGAAGACAGAAAGGGAATCAGCTCCATTTGCCCTGAAGTTATAGGTAGGTGTGAGTGACCCAACATGAGGAACCAGATTGATCATCCCAAGAGCATCAAACTTCCTTAAATGACAAGCTGTCTCTCTATCTCTATGAACATCCATAAAATAAATAAAACAATAACAAAATAGACATATACTTGCTTCACTTGTTTAGTATATAGGGTATCAATTGCCAAGTTCTGTACCTCAGGATTCTCCAGTTGTATCATTGCATAGGATTTTGTGAATGTTTGGAAGACACAAGAGGTACAGACTTGCGTGTGTCACAATGCCCCTCTTTCTCCTGTAATTCCCTTTCTTTTTCCCAAAAAAATTACTATGTAGCTTTGTCTGAGGTCATTATATGAAATAGAAGTAGATGCTTACACTGGATAAATTGACAGTCATTATTTTAGAGAA
Source organism: Cricetulus griseus (assembly GCF_003668045.3). Lineage (NCBI taxonomy): Eukaryota > Metazoa > Chordata > Mammalia > Rodentia > Cricetidae > Cricetulus > Cricetulus griseus. Next base: position 36,335,868 of record NW_023276807.1, on the reverse strand, counting down.
AGCCATGTATCAATCTGAAGTCTCACTTACTAGTTTTGGAGATATTAGAAAAATTTATAAATTTTATAAAACATTATTTTTCCCATGAAAGAATTTTGATTAATTATATAACCTCAGTCAATGTCTTTATGCAGTGCCTACTAACTGGATACTATATTAAATAATTTCCATAATTATTTCATTTATCCTAATGTCTTATAGTGTGAGTACAATCTAGTCATTTACAGGAAAAGAAGTGCAGAAAGGAAATAGACTAGGCTAGGATTAAAAACAATTTGTATGCTTTGTGAATAACCTCCTTAAACAAAAGATTATCAGTAATTGAAAGCATTTTTAAAATTACTCATTAGCAGGCTTAATTTTTCCTTTTCGAGATGATCATCAATGATTAAAAAGTTCCTTAGAATGTCATAATTGGTGATACATTAAACTATTAATGTTTCAAAACAAACTATAGAAATGATCCCTGAAATTATAATCAAAAGACCTATTTCTTTTAGGATATTTATTTATGTACTTTATTCTGTGTATATGTGACCACATAAGCATTTGCAATTGTAAATGCCCACAAAATGTGGAAGGTGCAAGATCACCTGGAGCTGGAGATACAAGTGGTTGTAAGCAGCCAACCTTGGGTGCTGGGAACCAAAATTAGGCCTTTTGACAAAGCAATAGGTTTTTTTTAACAGCTGAGCCCATTTCTCTAGCGTCAACTATTGTTTTGAAATCTTTTTATATATGTGCTTATTAATTAAATGTTTTTATATGTGATTGTTTTTAATAAAGAAAACTATGTTGAGATGGTATTAATATCAGGAAAAACACTTCATTGTTATTTTGATTTATCTGGCTATTTTCTTTGTATCAGGGATACAACTGTGAAGAATAAAAAGAGGACAAGGGAGGAAGCAAGGAGGGAGGGAAGCAGGGAGAGAGGGGGGACTGCAGAATGGGAGGGTCAGAGAGAGGAAGAAGAACAATAGGAATGGGAAGACAAGGAAGGATAAGGAAAGAGAAAGGAAGTGAGGGAACAGTAGTGATAAGAAAGAAAGAAGAAGCCTTGATTTTGACATTAAAGAGTCTAATAAAACAGAATTTTGAGTAGAATAGAGAATAATAATGTTAACATTCTTGATTTATCCTGACAGAAAATATTTTTTAATGCCTTTATCTGAGACGTGAATGAGCTAATATTATTTTTTGAGATTACATACAATAGAAAAATTCTAAAATTTGGAAGGAGAAAAATAATTTAGATAGAAAAGTAAATACCATCTTTTTTAATGTTAATGTGTATTTTCAGATATCATATTTTTACATTAAAGATGTATATTGCCATCTATTCATTATGGCATATTTGTTACTAACTACTCATTTCATTCATATTTGGAAATAATATTGTGGTGACTTTCATCCTACACAAACATGTACAACCTGCACATTTAAATTATGTTTTCAAAATTTCAGTTAATAAAGAAGCAAATTACCAAATAAAACATGAAGATATAAATAGTATATTCAATGAGTCAGAAAAGAAATATGAGTCATGTTCTTAGTCAACATCCTTCTCACAAAGGAGAATATGTGCTTTTTATTTACATATACAACATACACAAATGTGTGTTTAGTTCTACACACAAGTACATATCACAGGCTGATATTTATTTTCATGTGTTTTAGAAAATAGACAGTTGGGAGTCTTAGAGTGTGGAGAGATATTTTAGAACCTGAATTACTTGTGTGAAACTGATATTAGCATCTGAGACTATTACAGATAAGGAGTTTACTGGTACTTCAAGAAATCTCAGTGTGAACAGTAGGATATTTGCTAAATTCCAAGTTTGTGTCAACTATTACCAGTAATTTAAGTACTGAGATCATCCTAGCTGACATTTGAGTTTCATAATACTAATAGCACTCTTCTCTAGGTACTTGCATGGAAATCTATAATTCAATTCTAAATAGAATTTGCTAGTCAAAATATATTAGTCTTAATCTCCAATTTGTAAAGTGGAAATTATTGATAGGACAAAAAGAGACAAATGTATTAAAAGGACACATTTCTAGTCACATATTTAATTAATATTAAAAGGTAATTCAGAAATTAATTTAAAATATTAAATTAGCATTACATTAGCTCTTTTAAATTACAACATACAAAATTCAATTTCTCTAACAGTAGTAATTAAACAAATTTTCCGTATTGAAATTCATGTGGAATCACGTGAGCAAAAGGCTTGGGGACAGATCCCATAGAACTTGGGCAGCAGTGAGAATACATACATAGTTAACATTTACAAAATTAGAGTGCTCCTTAATTTTCTACATGCACACACATTCATATTTGTATTTTTCTGGAAAAGGAAAGAGTGATGGGCTTTGGCCAGAATATCAGAGTATGTCTCAGGAGTTTACTAATAGTTTCCAACTTTTGATAAAATAAAGGTCTAGTGGTAAACAAAAATGATGGAGTAGAACTCTATAAGTTTATGAAATTCATTAGGCAGAAGTGGTAGAAAAGGTAAATAATTAAGAATATAGGTACAGAATCTTCATGACACAGGGAAACAGCAGGATATCCAAGAGGAGTCCCAGTGAATGCCCAGAAATGATAGTACAGCAGAAGCCAGAGGAGTCAAACCCTACCAATGACTCATTTCAATGAACAGTTAAAATTAAAGATTTAATGACACAAGGATACTGTGTGACTCACTAGCCCACAATACAGCCTCTACACAGAGATTTTTTTTACTTGTTATTTTTGTTGTTGTTGCTGTTTGTTTTTGTTTTCTTTTACTTTAAAATTTTGCTTTTTGGGGTGGTTGCAAGGGTAGAGGTTGGAAGCGATAGGATAGGGAAGTTAAGTGCAATCTGGAACCATGAAAAGAAATCCACAAAGAATCAATTAAAATGCTAAGAAGAAAAAGTTTCCTATAAGACCATTTGATGCTTGAGTTAAATAAAGATATATTCATGCTCCTTGTGTACTAAAAAATAATAATGTAAATAAATACATAGTCTATCTTTCTGCTCATTTCATTGTTAATGAAATCCAGGATAAGATACACACTGATACTTTAGTAAAGGTATTTTATTATAAACCTTACTGCACTCATGCAGTGTGAAATTATACATCTGAAAGAAACTATAAATAATAATGGGATCAATTTTAAATTTGTATTTTCTAATGATTCAACTTTTAGTTCAAGCCCATTTATTGATTTCCTAGTTTTTGTGTTTTTTATCTTATGTTCCAAATCACTAAAAAGGAATATAAGAAATTTCTTTGCTTTATTAAACTTAAATTTGGAAACAATCATATAAGAGATCAATTTAATATACTCTTGTAAATTTCAGGCAACACTGTGTGTGCCTGAGGCTTATTTGGACATTTGTAGGAAAACACCTCATTCATATTAAAACTTCAAGATTTGCTTCTAAGGCCAGGCAGGCCTTTATCTGCTCAACTGCTATTGAATGTACCAATAGCTAAAAAACTATTCAATATTGATATTCAATAGCAAATCATGAGAAGACCTAAAGAGCATAAGAAAACCAATGAATTCATTGGATGATGGAAAATGGTGTTAAAGGACTCTGTAAGGAGTAATAACTAGAACCCCATTTAAAACCCTTTACTATTCTGGAGAAAATAGGGTGTGTTTATGTACTGAACATTATGAAATGATTTCAAATAGAACATTGCAGCGACAAAGTAGAAAAATTTGAGGCAGTTTAATGATGGAATTAATAAATACATTGCAGAAGAGAAGTATATGAGAATTAGGCAATCAAGAAGAGAATGGGGAAAATGTATCTTTATAAAATGTACATGGGGATACCCTAACTCCCTGATGTTAGCTTGCTTGAGATAGCTTCTAAATGATGTGGTTCAACTGGGTTGGAGCCCTTGTAAGAATAGAAAAAGACATTAGTTACATCAGTGCTTGCTTCATTCTAGATGGAGATATTTAACACCGATTGTTCAGTAGGCATGTTCTAACCATCATCTAGGAAGCCATTGGTTAAGTTTTTTATTGAGTTAGTTGATATGGAAAGAGTGCTGCCATTATAAGTACTGGGATCCTGGAATGCACCAAAAGGTAAAGTTAGCTGAGCATTGATGTATATCACTCTCTGGTTCCTGGCTGTGGATACCCTGTCACCACTGACCTATCATGATGGGCTATATGTGCAAACTGTGAGCCAAAATAAACTCTTCCTTTTTAAGTTGCATTGGTGACATATTTTGTCACAGCAAACGTAACTAATATCTAACGCATGTACATAAACAGTGGTCAATTTAATTAAATAATATGAAATTATCTGTTTGAAAATTATAAAAAAAAAAAATCTCACCAGAAGCAATCCTTGAGATAAACCTTTTCAGCTCTCCATACCCTGACTGTTGTGGGTGGTTCTTCTTGGCACTTGTGTTGAAGCCACATTCAGCAGAAAACCAAAAAAGCATGAATTTCATTTAGGCATTTTTTTTCTGTGGAAAGACTATGGACTTTTATTATGTTGTTCCTAATGCAAACACAAATGTAGGAAGCACAGCTTAGAATAAGCATTGGAGAAACAGAATTGTCAATCCTACAGGCATATTTTCTTTAATGGAATGAAATGAATGACATCTATTCACCTGGAATTCCAGAGTGAAAAGTTGTCAATCAACCTGGTGATTCTTTCCTACTTTATTAGGGGCCAGCCTCCACTTGTATTCACCATCCCCCCCCCCACACACACACAACATCCTGAGCATTGTTCAATCCCCAGTCCTTCAGTAAATGGAACAAATCCCTACGAAAGTTACCCCATGTTGTTGGCATCCTCCACCCATAGAAACTGTTCTTATGCTGTTTGCAGTTCCTTCTTCAAATTTCTAGTACTGAGCTATGTTTATCCACCAATAGAACTCATTCTTAGTAAAGGTCACGGGTCACAAGTTCTGCATTGTTTAAATGTGTAAGTTAAATAAACTATGCAATCAATCCTTGCAGGGCATGTTTCAGGGTCTGCAAAGATGGCCTTGTCTCAAGCTTCATTCTTTATCTCTTGTCGATATTCTCTCCACAGGCTGTGGGGTTTGTGGGGGTCTTGTGAAGATCCCCAGTATACAAAGTTCTCAAGAAATTATATTTTCAAGCCTGAGAAAACTTGTATATACTTTCTTTCTTTATTCATTTTATCCATACTGGGGCTAGAGGGTTTTGTTTTATTTGTTTTATTTTATTAAGTTTATTTTTAGAAAATTTGACTCATTTCTGCACCATATATGCCCCAATCTCACCCAAGTTCCCTATCATTCCTGTTAATACACCACCTCCATATATGAATATTTCTTTACTCATATAATCCTCTCATTGAGATTAAGTGGGACTTCCAGTGTCACCATGAGTTTGGAAATGACTGTTGGAGCTCAGTGGACTCAGCAGTTTGGGTACTAATGACAGTGGTTCAGTTGTAAACACAAATTCCTGGTAAGAAGCTATGTCTACAAAATGTGGTTTGAACTCTATCTGCAAAGGCTGATTGAACAGAACTCCAGTGATGTGGAGCAGTTGGACTGTTGCTGATCTAGAGGCAATTCCAATTTATATTGAGCAATCTTTAGCACTCCTCCTATTGACCAAATTAAATACATTAGTCCTAATATCCTGTGATTAACAGATATAAAAAAGTTTAGAATGTAGTAATGTAATGAAATCCCAGTTTCCTACCAACCAAATGGCTAAGTATGCTGCCATATATTGTCTAAGAACTATACATCATTGTGTTTGAAAAGCAACTTGACAGAAGGCTTTTTTGGCTGATTACTATAAACAGTTTATGAAATTACCTCCTGATAGGCACAGGGAATTTGAACTAACTTAAAACTGTGTTCCCAGTCCATGACCTAAATTTATCTCCTAAATAAACTATCTCTTATCTTCTTGGAGGTGAGAGCTACATTTGTGTGTCAACACTCTTCACTCAGAATTTATCAATAGTCATTAATTAAGGGATAAAGTCTAGGGTTGGGTGAAACCCTTCTCCTTCCTTGACATATTGTTGATAGGTTCAGTCTTGTGGGGGCTCAAGACAAGTGACTAGGGCTGTCATAAGTTAACCACTATAGTTTTATCCAATCTGGAGTATGGTATTTTGTACACCTTTACCCTACCTGTTGGCTCTTACATACATCTAGCCTTCTAAAATTCCCTGAGTATTGGAGAGGTTCTGGGCATGTCTTATTTAGAGCATTCCTAATCAAAGCTTTCAAGTAATGAAACAGAAGAATTCTGACATAACTACACAGGGGAAATTTAATCAAATTCCCTATACAGAGTTAAAAAAAAAAAACTCTGTATTCACCACAACATTCTTCTCCATAGCAGTTTACATCATTCATTTTTATCTCATCTTAAAAATTTATTTTCTATTTACAAAAACTATAAATTCCTTTCTCTTACCCAAGACAATCACCTACTTCCTTTTACAATACACACTGTCAGCAGCAAACGGCGTCACTGAAAGCAGTCTCAGAAGACCTGCTATTCTTCAAACATGTGCCTTATGGAATCACCTGTGCAAAAAGGGTCCTTTCAGGGAAGGTGCAGGAGGCTCTACTCCTAAGAATACAAGAATTTCCCCATGTTGTGCTAGACATAAATTCAGTCTTTACCCAAATGTTAGACAACTTGGTGTCTGCCAAACTAACATTCTGCACTGGAGGAATATCTTCCCAAAAGATACATTCCAGTTTCTGACACATGCATCCCCTTCTTAGCAGTGAAATTATACAGGAGTCTACATAAAAAGTCACATTTATGTACAGAAAAGAAATTAGAAACAGAGACAGAGACAGATCTATAATCACCTGGTACACTCTGCAGTTGCTAGCAAGCTCTTCATCTCTGTATCCCTCAGGGTCACAGCTATGACTTCCTTTGCTTTACTCTATCTATCCTCTCCAGGAGAGATGTGTAAGCTAACTGTTGCTTTTGTTTTGTTTTTAGTCTTTGTGTTTATTCCTTTCTGCTTTGTAACTAGCTCACTTGAAATAATTTTCTAGACTGTTCTAACCACTGGTTTTCTTTGCACATGGAGAATGTCCCCTTTGAATATGTTCTCCAGTTCACTGTACCAGGTTTTAACTGTTTGCCTCACAGCTCCCAAGATGTTTAAATGGCTTTACTGCTTGTAAATGACAAAAATTACTATTTTATCGGTTTTGAGAAGTTAATTTGTTTCTCTTGGTTGAGATGATAATTTTGCATTTTGAAAGTGAATTCTGAAAATAAAACACTTAGCTTAAAATAACAGCAAGTGGACCATACATAAGAAAATACAGTCAATACATGATTTCAAATGTTAGCTAGTTAATGCGATGGATTTAAATTCCACATTCCACTTACTACTTTACTAATGGCAGAAATGCTTTCTTCAAATAATATGATGATTGATGTTTTCTCTTTGAACATTTCTATGTTTTCAGATTTATTTCAAGGCAATATGCCTCTTAAAAGTGAGATATAGGCCGGGCCTTGGTGGTGCTTGCCTTTAATCCCAACACTCGGGAGGCAGAGGCAGGCGGATCTCTGTGGGTTCGAGGCCAGCCTGGTCTCCAGAGCGAGTGCCAGGATAGGAAAGCTACACGGAGAAACCCTGTCTCAAAAAACCAAAAAAAAAAAAAAAAAAAAAAGTGAGGTATAAACTGCTTATCTTGTAAAATGATATATGTGTATGTTTTCATGACTGACCCTTGGTATTAGATAACCAATATGCTCTTCCTGGAAAGCAGTATTTCTTCCGCTCTCAGAATTCCTTAGTTGCTTGTAGTTCTCTGTTTAGGTTTGAGGCAATAAGGGCTTTGGCCTGACCACTTAGGCATTTCTATAGTTGTCTTTGTTCAGCTCGTGATTATGCAGTCAAATTGGTGAGAATACATGTGTGTAGCTTACAACATTACTAGGAGACACAGTCCCCACAGCAAACTGATTGATCATCTGGTGCTTACAATCTTTCTCTGCCCTCTTCTTCAATGTTCCCTCAGACTTACATGCAGGAGTGTTTCATAGATATAGCCCTTTGTTTATACACACAGACACATACACACAGAGATACACACACACACACACACACACACACACACACACACACACACACACAGAGAGAGAGAGAGAGAGAGAGAGAGAGAGAGAGAGAGAGAGAGAGAGAGAGAGAGGATTGACCACAATAGACTTAGGTGTTTACATGCTTGACTATATGGCTATATGGAGTGGCACTTTTATGAGGTGTAGCCTTGTTAGAGTAGGTGGAGCTTTGTTGTTTCACTAGGGGGTGGGCTTTGAGGACTTAAATGCTCAAGCCAGGTCTAATATGACTTTCATTTCCTGCTTTCTGTGAATCCAAATGTGGAACTCTCAGCAACTCTGTAGCACCATGTCTGCCTTCATGCCACCATGCTTCCCGATATAATGATAATGAAGTAAACCCCTGAACTCTAAGCCAGTCTCAATCAAATTTTTTCTTTCATAAGAGTTTCTGTGGTTATGGTGTCTCTTCATTCAATAGAAACTGTAACTAGGAACATATATGTATTAATTACTGGTAGAAAAAAAAAAGAGACCATGATTTGAAAGAGAGTAAAGGTGTATATGGGGTTTGGAGGAAGAAAAAAAGAAAGGGTGATGTAATTATATTACAATCATTAAAATAAAATTCAAATGATTGCTACATATTTTAGTCGATATAATTTATATTTCAATATTTCCACAGTAAGTATATGAAAGTAAGTATTTGAAAGATCACTTTTTTGTTAAACTGTAGAAATATCTAGATGTTTCTCTGAAAATATATATTTGAGTTTTCTGGTTAGAAGGAGTCAAAAGCATTTATTAATTAAAAAAAAAAACATTTTAGGTTACAATCGGAGTGGCCATATTACTGTGTATGGACTTTTTTTTTATTTTCTGTAGATCTGAATAGAAAAATGCAACTAGTTTATGAGAAAACAGAGACATTATTGTAGGTCCATTTCTAAGTTTTGATTGCATCATAAAAACTGCCAAATAATAGCTGGTCAATCTAGTATTGCTAATCAGTGATGAAAGAGTATGAATGAATGAATGTAGAACAAAAGTTATCCCTTTCATACTATTATCATGAATTTCCTTTAATTATAAAGAATTATTATTGATCACAGCAGTCACTGCTTTAAACAGATGCAATGTTAAAATGTCAAGATGATGGAAAAGCTGAAAATTTTGTGTCTTAGTTTTCTACTGGCTATGTACTAATGCATTTTTTTTTCATTTTTAAATATTTGGAGTTCCTTAACCTTTTGTGATTACATTGTTCAAGCTGAGGCTTTATTAGTCCATGAAAAAAGCACATTTACCTTTGGTGGATAATGACATTCCAACAATATCACACTTGCTAAAAAAATTAGTTTTATTTTGCCAATAATACATAGTGACCATTAAAGAGGTCAACGAGGAACTATGAGGAATTAGATCTTTTTATTTGTTATATCAATTGTTTAGTATATAATTTCAACATTATGCTTCTATTTAAGTTTGCACATATATTAAAAGAGGAATATTTCCTTTGAGAATTGATATGAACCTTTTTTATAACATGAAAGAAAGTTTGTAACAATAAGATGATGAAAGAAAAGTAGCAGAAAAGGAAGAATTAGGAACAAGGGTATAAACAACTCAAAAGAAGAAAATAACTCCTCTAGCAAGGGAAGAACATACTAAAATTACAAAAGATTATCCACATTGTGCGGCTTCCACATAATACTAAGGGAATAGACCTGACTTTGATGTCTGATCTTTGTTATCAAATCAATAGACAAAATTAAAATTAAACATTGAGGCTTTGTGAGTTTTACACCCGATTGTGGTTTGGATGACAGACAGAGGATTCTATGTTTTAAGGCAGAAGTATGAGCTGAACAGCAGCACACCTTGCACATCTAAAGCTAAAAGTGGGGCTTTTTCAAAATCTTTTAATTCTAAGTTAATCAGTAGTGAGCATAATGAGGCAAAACATGAAATATGCTAAGTCAAAATGATTTTAAATATATAAAATGTGGCCCTTAGCCAGATGCCCCTGAATATGAGGAAGGGCAGAAAGAAAATACTTGAGCTAATTAAAAAGATGCTCAATAACAAGATGTACTTTTGAGATATAAATATGCTGGAGGTGAAAAGTGATCGATATTAATTGTAAGAGAGCAATGAATAAAATGCCCAAGAAACCCTGAAATGAAATTCCACAGGAATGGCATGACCTAACATAAGCTACAGAAAATTGAAGTGAATACAACAGAAGAAAAGGTTCAAGAAAGCCATGATTAAAGATGAAAGGTAAATTGCTTAGAATATGAAGACAAATAATTAGGTCCCTGACAGAGATAATGCCTCTGTAATGAGGCCTCGGAGAAATCTAGAGGAAACAGTGAAAACATATATGGGCAATTCACTAATTGAATTACTAGTCCATGTTAGTTTTGATTTCAGTGGGAAAAGTGATTGTCACATAAATCCTATGAAGGGATTACTACATATTTCTTCAAGAAAAAAAACCGATGATAGGATACTGCTTTGGCATTACAGAAGGTAATTATGCTATTTATAATTCATGGAACATATTAAACAATTGCAGCTAGTTTTTTTTCCATTTACTAGAGCTGAAATTTTGCAGAGTGAAGTGATCCTTGAGTGTGTGAGGTCCTGAGTGTATGTGTGTTGCTGATATGGGCACAGCTGTCTCAAAAACCCTAGCCTCAAATCCAGAGGAAAATGACAAAGCCTTACCTTCTGATATATGTGTGGATGTTGATAGTGTGCTCACAAATTATCTACAATAACTTTTCCTTCCAGATATATATGTCCTGAAGATACCACTCCTACTGAGATTAGCTAAACCTGCCTCCTTGAATCAGCTACTTACCAGAAACCATGCCTTCTTGTTGATCTGTATGCAATAATCCTGATGACTTGTTCAGCTGTATGCAATAATTCTGCCTCTTTGTAAAAATAAACATGATGAGTTTCCCAGGGGTGGCCTTTTCTCCAGCAGAAACCTATCTACCGGGCCACAGATCTTTTATCTCTATTTGTGGCTTTAATTTTCTCATTTTCTCTCCTCCACAGACAGGCCAAAGACTCCTAATCCATGCAAAGGACATGACAGAAGATATCATCTTTAAATTTTGATTCCTTTAGAGTATGGTAACATGATTAAGTAGTACAAGTAAAGCAATCCAGCAAAACCAGCTACAGATCTAAGCATATTATATGTCTGTATACAAATATTGGAGAATATGCCACAGAGAAGGTTTGATGTCAGAGGGAAGGATAACAACAGTGAATCCCTCTGCTTCTGATGTCCTCAATGTGAGGCTCTATTTAGGGAAATTGATCTCACAGATCTTCCCTAGCTGACAATGCATTGTGAGAACCAACACTGTAATAGTTGATGGTTCTTGTGGGCCACCCTATAAGAAGTGACTTGTTTCTTCCTTTTTCACAGCTCCATTTATCTGTAGCACTGATCTAACTTCTTCCTTCTTTACTGGTCCAGAAGTGAAAGTTTGCAACAAGGCATGGAAGAGAAAGGGCTGAAAGGCAGACTCAGGAGGCTTTAAACCAGTGGTTCTCCACTGTCCTAAATGCTGTGACCAATGCATTTCCTCAGGGTGTGGTGACCCCTAGCCATAAAATTATTTCCTTGCTACTTTATAATTGTACTTTTGCTATTGTTATGATTGTGATGTAAATATACAATATACAGTATTTCTGATTTGTGACCCATAGATTGAGAACCACTGATAAGCCTGGGAACAACTGCCCACCTCAAGAACATTTCTCAAGGAAATAATCAAATACCAGCTGAAATTCAGGTAGGGTCACAGCCAAATTAACTAGAAATGAATCCAGGGAGTAAATGGACTATAATTCCTTTCTTTAAAGCATTTGTCTTCCCAAACTCAAGCTCTAAAAGTCTTTATATTACCATATTAACTTATTCATTTATGATTTAAAATCACTCACATTTGAGTGCATGCTTTAAGAGCTTTGTCATTTCCATTATTTTGTTTTCTATGCTTATAATAACATCTAATGAACTTCCTCTTTCCATTTTCTCATATAAAATTATCTTGTGTGTTTTGTGTGGGTAGAAAACAGATGTAAACATCAAGTATCTTCTTCACTTTTTCTGAATCTTATTTTTAAAACAGGTTATTTCATGGAAACTGAAGCTCACTGGGTCAGGTTCATTGGCTGGCCAGCAAGGCCCATGGACCCTATTATGTCCACCTCCTGGGTGCTGATAACAGGTATGCTCCACACAGGAATATGGCATGTGTGGTGGTGATCAAATCTAGAACCTTAAGTGCTAACAACTATAGATGAAATTTCATTTGTTTATGATTTTTGCTATTGTATTTTATTTTAATATACTTAAGTGTAACCAAGGGCTATGAAATATTAGGTTGGGTGTGATGACATACATGCATAGTTCCAGCAATCTGTAGGAGGTATAGGTAGAAGGTTCCAGAATTCTAGACCAGCATGGCCTATGGTAATCCTATATTCAAGATAAGAGGAAAGGAGAGAAATTCAGGAGGTATTTTAATTTAGCTTCTATTGCTATGATAATTAACACAAGCAACTTAGGGAAGAAAGGGTGGCCTTTTGGTTACTATTTATAGTCCATCATTGAAAGAAGTTAGAGCAGGAACTCAAAGCAGGAAGCTGGAGGCAGGAACTGATATTAGAATCACAGAAGTATTTGTTTGGTGGCTTTATCCTCAGGACTTACTCAGATTGTTCACCGATTTCCATGTCATGGTTTGACTAGGAATGACTCCCATAAGCTTATATATTTGAATGCTTAGTCATTAGGGAATGGCATTACTTGATAGGGTTTAGGAGGCATAGCCTTGTTGGATCAGGTATGACCTTTTTGATGCAAGTATGTCACTGGGGGTTGACATAGGAGCCTCAAATAATTAAACCAGGTCCATTGTCTCCCTTTTTTCTTATGCCTGATATTGTAGATATGAAACTCTTAGCTACCTCTTCAGGTCCATGTATGCCTGTGTGCTACCATGCTTCCTGACATGGTAAATATGGACTAAAACTTATAAAACTGTAATCCAGCACCAAGGAAATGGTTTCTTTTATTAGCATTGTCATAGTTATGGTGTGTCTTAACAGAAATAGAGCATTGACCAAGTGAAAAATTGGTACCAGCAATGGATCATTGACTGACCATGTTGCTTGTTAGCAAACTATAAATTTTCAGACCTTGAATTATGAAAGAAGTTAAATGCTTGAAATGAGAATGATGGGCCATACTAGTAGAAGCACTGAAGACAGAAATGTTGAGAGCAAAGTAGATTATGAAGGTCCAGATCAATATATTTTAGAGGAGAAGAATGTTACTAAGTGGCCTACAGACTGTTCCTGTGCTATTTTGATGAGGAATTTGGCTGCTTTCTGCCCTTGTCCAAAAATTCTGCCTGAAGATAAATTGAAGAGTATTTGATTAGTAGAATTTAGAATTGGCAGAGGAAAGTTCAAGACAGCCTAGTATTGACTGTGTTGCTTGGCTATTAGTACCTATAGTATAAAGAATCCATACTAAAAATGAGCAAGCTAAGCAAGAAAAATACAAAAAGTACATTTTGAGGAGAAAAGGATTACCAGAAAGTGCAATGACGTTTAAAGTAAAGCCTGATCCTAAATGCAATAGAAGGAGTGGTGACCTCAGGTCAAGCTAAATCAAGCTATGTTTCCAACTTGTGAAAGGAATTATAGAAAATCTTAGGGTAAGGGAGGTAGTATATGCCTTTAATCCCAGCACTCTGGAGGCAGTGTCAGGTGCATCTGTGACCTCAAGGCCAACCAAATCTACTGAGTTCCATGACAGCCAATGATAGGCAGGGAATGAAACCATCAAAAGCCAAAAGCTGGTGAAACAGGGAGCCATCTCCAAGCACCAGAAATCAGAAAAACTAGACAGCTTCAGTCACGTTGCACTGGCTTTAGAGTAAAGAGTCTAAATAAAATTTAAAAAATAAACATTTGGTGAATTTCCTTCCATGGCTAAGGAAAATAACTGATTCCATGCATGGATCAGGCATGCTCCTGAAGAGAGATACAGAGAGACCTTCTCTTGAAGCTATAAAGATGAAACCGAGCTTGCCTTTGAGAGTCCTAGATGTTGGAGATTCCAGACCAATACAATACCTGTCGATAAAAGCTGCAGACTGGGTGTGGAACTTGGTGCAGAAAGAGAAGTATGTTGTAGTCAACAATGCTGAAATGAGTTGGATCTCTGAAAAGCCATTTGACATAAAATATGGAGATGCAGAGTTTAGAGTTTTCCTGGTGGTTTTAGATCTTGTTTTTCTCATGTGTTTCTCTCACTATGTTGTCTTTCCTCTCTTTTATTATATATATATATATATATATATATATATATATATATATATATTCTGTGTTGTTGTATGTTTGTAGTATATAATGTGCTTTTTCATTTTGATTTCCTAGGGGTTTACCATTATGAGTTTTCTATTAGTCTCAGAAGAGCCTTTTGACTTTTAAACAGTGTTGAGACTGTTATGTACACTATGGAGAGCTTAAAAGTTGTAATGAATGCATTTTTATATTATGAGGTGGCTACAAACCTATGGTGATCATAGAGTAGTATGTTTTGGTTTGAAAAGTTATGGCTTTCATAGGCTCATATATATTTTTAATGCCTATTTATTAGGGAGTAAAGATAATTGAAAGAGATTAGGATGTGTGGCCCTGTTTGAGTGAGTGTGGCCTTATTGGAGGAAGTGTGTCACTGGGAGTGGGCTTTGGGGTTTTAAGTCTTTAAGCTAAGCCCAATCTCTCTCTCCCTCCCTCTCTACCCCATCCATCTATCTATTTATCTGTCTATCTATCCATCTTCTATCTATCTACATATCTTCTATCTATCTATCTATCTATCTATCTATCTATTTTTTCCTTTATATCTGCAAATCTGTATGTAGAACACTCATCTACTTTCGAACACCATGTCTTTCTTCATTCCACCATGCTTTTTGCAATGGCAATAATGATCTAAAACTTGGAATCTGTAAGCAAGCTCCAAGTAAGTCTTTTCTTTATAAGAGTTGTTGTGGTAATGGTGTCGCTTCATAGCAACAGAACATTGACAAACACACTCAGGAACTCCTGTCCATTGATGTCACTTGGCCATTCATGGTGAGCTTGGCCATTCTACAAAATTTATAGTCAAGAAATTACCCACAGACCTATGCATAAGCTGATTCACTCTGATGTGGCATTTTCTCATTTGAGTTTTTTCTTCTCAGATGACTGCAGACAAAAATCACCAATAAACACAGGGGTTTTCCATAAAATAAACACAAGTGACAATGAAATACCAAAATTATATCAGATAATATTCACTATGGTTATATGATAATGAAGTTAGTAATTGACTGAAGCAATATGAATGTTCAATGTTTTGGCAATGGTAAATCTTTATATTTCAAGAAAAGACACATGACAATTGTAGGTTTTATCATAATCGTTAAGCAGTTTTGTTTTTCTCTTTGTTGGATTTAAACATATAAGATCAATTCCAACATTTTCCCCTTTCTTATGCTTAAGATTTAATACAGAGAAGTTTGCTGATTCATTTGCAAGACATTAGAAAGCTGGCATTACTTAGAATTTGCTAAACAACAATTGAGCAGGTTTTGTTGTTTTCTCTCATAATCAAAATGAAATTGACAACCAAGCTTCAAAAATAGCATGTGGCACTATTTGTCAGCTTGCTGTCTTATAGCAGGTTTTATAATTCAACAAAGAGTTTGGAAATCTAAAGAAAGATAAAGAGCCGGTTTTCTTTTTTTATTCACTATATATTATATCTTGGAGTATATTCAGATTCAATAAATCAACTATTATGATTCCCTTTGACACA
This sequence comes from Cricetulus griseus, assembly GCF_003668045.3. Taxonomy (NCBI): domain Eukaryota; kingdom Metazoa; phylum Chordata; class Mammalia; order Rodentia; family Cricetidae; genus Cricetulus; species Cricetulus griseus. Next base: position 36,319,878 of record NW_023276807.1, on the reverse strand, counting down.
AATTGCAATGAAATGAAATGACATAATAATATAGTCACTTTGGGCACATGTAGAGTATCATCCAAATTGACTCACTTATTAAAAAGTAAACCTGTTTTTAAATTTAATTAAAAATCTGAATAACATTTATAAAACCTGCTAATATGCTCACTGCAAACTTTGGTTTCTGGAGTCTGGACACACCTCATCCCTGTCTCTGCCCTCTGTCCTGCAGCAGGCGCCCGAGCCTCAGGTGAGTCCGGGCACTGCTCTGCTCCCCAACCTCCCCCATCAACCCCTGCTCACTTCTGCCTGAGCCCACCTGGACAAGAGTGGACCTGCCCAGACCAGAAGGCCCACCCTGAGTCTGGACACTCCTCACCCTTGTCTACACTCTGCCCTCTGTCCTGTGGCGGGTGCCTGAACCTCAGGTGAGTCTGGGTGCTCCTCTGCTCCCAAACCTCCCCAATCAACCTCTGCACACTTCTGCCAGAAACGCCCCCTGCTGACTCAACAAGAGTGGACCTGCCCTGACCTGAAGGCCCACCCTGAGACCAAACACACCTCACCATTTTCCACCCACCACCCTCTGCCATTCGGCTGCTTCCAGAGGCCGAGCCCTCCACTGGCCACCAGAGAGAGGGAGAGACCCCCACCTGCATTCACTGGAAGAAGGGATGGGAAGAAGACAGAATAAGAACACACTCAACAACAGAAAGACCAATACGACACCACCAGAATCAAGGGACTCCACACCAGCAAGATCTGAAAAGCACAACACAGAGGATGAAGAAGAGATGGACCTCAAAAATTATCTTAGGAAGATGGTAGAGACCTTTAAAGAAGAAAGAAGAAAATCCATTAAAGATATAGAAGAAAAAACAAGCAACAAAATTAGATGAAATGGAGGAAAAGACAAACCAAAAACTTCAAGAAGTAAACAAATCTCTTAAAGAATCTAAAGAAAGCCAAGAAAAAACAACCAAACAAGTGAAGGAAGCACTTGAAACAGTTCAAGGCATGAAAGCTGAAACAGACACAATAAAGAAAACCAGAATGAAGGGATAATGGAAATAGAAAGGCAGGATAAATGATCAGGAACTAAAGATGTGAGTATATCCAATAAAATTCAAAAGATGGGAGAATCTCATTTGTTGAAGACTCGCTAGAGGATATACAGTCATTGACTAAAGAAAATCTCAAGTCCAACAAATCCCTACCACAAAATATCCAGGAAACGTGGGATACCATGAAAAGGCCAAACCTAAGAATAATAGGTATAGAAGAAGGTGAAGAAATACAGCTCAAAGGTACAGAATGCATATTCTACAAAATCATAGAAGAAAACTTCCCCAACCTACAGAAGGATATGCCTATGAAAGTACAACAAGCTTACAGAACACCAAACAGACTGGATCAAAAAAGAAGTCCCCACCACTCATAATAATCAAAACACCAAACCTACAGAATGAAGAGAAAATATTAGGAGTAGCAAAGGAAAAAGGCCAAGTAACATATAAAAGCAGACCTATCAGAATCACACCCAACTTCTCAATGGAAACTTTGAAAGCCAGAAGGTGCTGGATAGATATCCTTCAAACTCTAACGGAGCACGGATGCCAACCGAAACTACTGTATCCAGCAAAACTTTCAATCAATATAGATGGAGAAAACAAGATATTCCATGACAAAACCAGACTTAAATAATACATATCCACAAATCCAGCACTACAGAAAGTTCTGGAAGGAAAATTCCAAACCAATGAAAATAACTACATTCACAAGATCATAGGCAATAGATAATGCAATTTTACCAGACACGAAAATAAACAGGAGTGCAAAATACACACACAATGACACCACCAACAATAAATCAAAAACAAACAAGAACCAACAATCAATGGACATTAGTATTCCTCGATGTCAATGGTCTTAATCTGCCCATAAAAATATACAGGCAAACAGACTGGATAAGGAGACAGAATCCATCCTTCTGCTGTTTACAAGAAACACACCTCAACTTCAAAGTCAGGCGTTACCTCAGAGTAAAGAGTTGGGAAAAGATTTTTCAATCAAATGGACTCAAGAAACAAGCTGTTGTAGCAATTCTAATATCTAACAAATTAAACTACAAACTAAAATCAGTCCAAAGAGATGAATAAAGGCATTTCATACATCACAGGACAAGTCCATCAAGATGAAGTCTCAATCCTGAACATGTATGACCCAAATACGAAAGCACCCACATTTGTAAACGAAACATTACTAAAGCTCAAACCACACATAAAACCATACACACTTATAGTAGGGACATCAACACCCTGCTTTCACCAATAGACAGGACCACCAGACAGAAACTTAACAAAGAAACAATGGGTCTAACAGAAGATATGACCCAACTGGGTTTAACTGATATCAATAGAACATTCCATCCAAACACAAAAGAATATACCTTCTTCTCAGCGCCACATGGAACCTTCTCTAAAATTGACCACATAGTTGGCAACAAAGCAAACATCTGCAGATACAAAATAATTGAAATACCCCCCTGTATCTTATCAGATCACCATGCTTTAATGGTAGAATTCAACAGCAATACAAATTGCAGAAAACCTACAAACTCAGGGAAATTGAATAACACCCAATTTCACCATTCCTGGGTTGAAGTAGAAATAAAAAGAGAAATGAAAGACTCCCTAGAATTTAATGAGAATGTAGACACAACATACCCAAACTTATGGGGCACTCTGAAAGCAATGCTAAGAGGAAAGCGTAACACTAAGTGCCCACATGAAGAAACTGGAGAAAAGTCACACTACAGAATTGACAGAACAGCTGAAAGCTTTAGAGCAAAAAGATGCAAACTCACCATGAGGATTAGTCACCAGGAAATAATCAAACTGATGGCTGAAATCAATAAAGTAGAAACTAGGAAAACATTACAAAGAATCAATGAAACTAAGATTTGGTTCTTTGAGAAGATAAGCAAGATAGACAAACCTCTATCCAAACTAACCAAGAGGCAGAGAGAGAGAGAGAGAGCATGCTAATTAACACAATCAGAAATGACAAAGGGGATATAACAAGGGACACTGAGGAAATCCAGAGAATCATCAGGTCATACTTTAAAAACCTGTACTCCACAAAATTCAAAAATCTAAAGAAATGGACAATTTTCTGGAGAGATAACACTTACCAATATTAAACCAAGAGCAGATAAGCAGTTTAAATCAACCTATAACCTCTAATGAAATAGAAGCAGTCATCAAAAGCATCCCAATGAAATAAAAGCCCAGAGCCAGATGGCGCCACTCAGAATCCTACCAGAAATTCAAACAAGAGCTAATACCAGTACTCCTCAAATTGTTCTACACAATAGAAGCAGAAGGGACATTGCCAAACTCTTTTTACAAGGCTACAATCCCTTGATATCCAAGAAACACAAAGATGCAACAAAAAAGAGAACAACAGACCAATATCCCTCATGAACATGGATGCAAAAATACTCAATAAAATATTGGCGAATCGAATCCAAGAACACATCAGAAAAATCATCCAGTATGATCAAGCATGCTTCATCCCAGGGCAGTAAGGATGGTTCAACATATGGAAATCCATCAATGTAATCCCCCATATAAACAAAATAAAATAGAAAACCACATGATCATCTCACTAGATGCTGAAAAAGCCTTTGATAAAATCCAACCTCCCTTCATGATAAAGTTCTTGGAGAGAACAGGAATAACAGGAACATATCTAAACATGATTAAAGCAATATACACCAAACCAACAGCCAACATCAATCTTAATGGAGAGAAACTCTAAGCTTTTACTCTAAAATCAGGAACAAGACAAGGCTGTCCACTCTCTCCATATCTCTTCAATATTGTACTGTAAGTTCTAGCTAGAGCAATGAGACAAGAAAAAGAAATCAAGGGGATACTGATTGGAAAGGAAGAAGTCAAGCTTTGACTGTTTACAGATGATATGATAGTCTACATAAGCAAACCTAGAAACTCTACCAGGGAAAACACTATAGCTGATAAACACCTTCAGCAAAGTAACAGGATACAAATTTAACTCAAAAAATCAGTAGCCCTACTATATACAGTTGATAAATGCAATGAGAAAGAAATCAGAGAAACATCACCATTCACAATATCCACAAGCAACATAAAATATCTAGGGGTAATGCTACAAAATGTGAAAGATCTGTACAGTCAGAACTTTGAGTCTTTAAAGAAAGAAATTAAAGAAGATACCAGAAAATGGAAAGATGTTCTTGAATATATGTGAGCCTTGGTTTCCATAAGTATAACACATTTATACAAGTTTGTAAGTATTTTTATCATTACTCAATATGGCACCATGAGACAATTTCAAAATATTTATATAATTTAATATTGATTCTTTGAAGAAAAAGTTTATCCTCACATAAGGCATATTGTTTTAAGAGGAAGACAATAAGTTTAATTCTAATGTTTTCCCCCTCTATATTACTCCATGAAGCACAATTTATATCCTATTTAATTATCTGTGCAGTTATGATACAGCTTTATGTCAGTCTCTTGAGTCATCCTACAAAACTGCCAGTGAGTGTTGCCATATAAGACATCTCAAGTTAAACCTGATCAATATGATTCAATATATTTCATGCATATCATAATCATTAACATTTCTCTTGTAATATATCTAGCACTGAAAAGTTTGATTAATATGACACTGTTAATAGAAATTTGCACAATTTAATGGAGAATAAAGAAGGTTGGCTACTGGAAGCAGAGGTACAACAGACCTTAATGTTAAGATTCAAGAAAGCAAGAACAAAGACATGATTGTAACGGGAGGAGTGAAAGAGTTCTGACTTGAACTTAGAAATCTGGATAAGACTGGTGACTACTGATTTCAAGAATATTTAAATATATGGCCATTTGTTAAACTGTTATCATTAAATGTTATTTTCATAACCAAAATGATCATATGCAGTGAACCAGTATCATTCAATCAGGTACTGTAAACCTATACAACTCCCTGTTCTCAAGAGGTCATAGACCTTAGAAGACAGCATATTTCTTCCATTTATTTCAATTCAACATACTTTATAACTGTATTATAATTATATTATGAATATATTATATATTATATTATAAATATTTTATAATATATTTTAAATATAATTACCATTATATTCATAGATTAGTATAGCTCTCACCCCACACCAAAGATTCTCCCTCTGACACCCAAGTTGATGGAAGCCTTTACAAATGTCCACAATTGGTCAAACGCAAACAATAAATCACTTTGGGGAGTCTATCTAACAGACATATTCCCATGAGGCTTATGAAACATCCTAGAAGAGGAAACAGAAAGATTCTTAGAGTCAGAGGACTACCCCACCCCTTACAAGATGCTTACTTCTGGACACGACAGGAATTCTATACTAAAGAGCTCTAAACAATATGGTTGCATAAGCAAGACTTGCTTAGTGATTGTGTAAATTGATATGTCTACATGGAGGGAGGAAATATCACAAAGATATACACATAGATGAAGAGGCATAAACAATCAATGATGACTAAAATAAAGATAATAAGTGTTCTCTGGGGACAACCCCCTGGTAGGTTATATAAACACAAGTGGTTAGTCCTGAGCACAACTTATACATATGAGCAACACATAATGGACACTGTACATCTATGTATCATCTATCTATCTATCTATCTATCTATCTATCTATCTATCTATCTATTATCTATCATCTTTCTGTCTATAACTATATTGATCTCTGTCTACATATATATATATATATATATATATATATATATATATATATATATATAGCTATCTGTACCTGTGTATAAGTGTATATTTTTATATGTTTATACATATGTATTAATAATATTTAAGGAAGAAGAGGTCAAATTCAGAGAGTGGGGGGCCATAAGATTAGTTACAATAGGAGACAAAGTTGTGGAAATGATTTAAAACAGTACTCATGCACAAAAGTCTTAAATATTTAATTTTTTTCAAACTTAATAAGGACCTTGTCAGATAACTTAAAACATCTTTATGTACATTAGTGTCAATAGTTTTCACTTTAGGAATTATTTTTCACAGGTCAGTTTATTTGATTAAAACCTTGGGCACTAATCCCAGAATAATTTAATTGATGTTATGACTAAGTAAAAACTTCCCAACACTGCATTTGCAGTCAATACACTGTGAATTGTTGGCATTAATTGCTGAAAATGGATGGCAAATATTTTTGCATAGGTCTCAGGTTTGATCATTTTAATCCATATCTGATTGATACTCTGTTTAAAGAATATTAAGCTTGCAATTATTTTCATATAATTAAGAATTAAAAATGCCTAATTTATGCAGTCTGACAGCCCTCTCTAAGAAATATTTTAGATATGAAAGGTTGTTTATCTGTATGTTTAGCAATATTTAAGTAACAGAATCTTAGAAACATTTGCATATGGATTCTTTTTTTAATTCAACGTTTTTGAAATTTAATTTTATTATTATACAGCATCATTACAGAGACAAAGTAAAAGTTACTGTAAGTTTTTGGATTTGTGACTAGTGCATAGTAGAATCCAGTTTGTAAATCTGAAAAAATAAAACCCATACTTCCATCTTACAAACTAGATTATTTCTTGATATCATATAGAATATTCACATATGATATTGACTTTTCGCTTGTTTTTATTTGCAACAAAATGCTGTATATTTAAGATAATTTTAAACAAAGCTATCCTTCCTCATTATTTTACATCTGAGTGAGAGGCTTTTTCTTATGAGTTTTTAAACCATATTAAAGTCTTCACTAGGAGACTTTCTGCCACTCAGAATTATAGCCCAATCATTTATGGAAATTGAAGATGTTTATTTGAATATAGAAATACACATTACACAAGGCACATGACATAGAAATATTTTGGAAGACAGAATTTTAAATTGTTCAGTGTGAAAAGAAAGCTGGCTTGCCAGACAAACCTAGGGCATTTCCAACCCTACAAGCTAAAGATCTAAGAGTCAGCATGGGTACCCTCATTGTTAGGAAACAGAAGATATACTGGTGAATTATCCAAAAAAAAAAAAAAAAACAGTGTGAAAGACAAGAAAAATTAAAGTACAGTTGAAAACAGAATTTTAATTCCATCTAGGTGCCCTGTGATTTTCACTTGGTACACTTTTTATGACCTATAGAATAGTGAATGAATATAATATGTATCTTGAACTTGCATTTATAACATTCTGCTTCATTTTGTCGTATGTGGCAGATCCTCAGAAATGATGTAAGACAAACTGAAAATCATATTCCTTAGGTCAATTCTTTTCTTAAAATTACTGATAAATCTGATATTAGGTAATATCTGGTTTCCATGTGTTTGCTTTGAGAATCTCACATTTTTATGCTGATTCAAAAAAAACTTATAGTTTCTCTATCGGCTTCATTTCTACATTTAATGGGTCTTCTATAAATAATACACAACAAAATGGATTAGAAAAGATCTAGAAAACTGTGCCTTGACATTAATGGCAGGTATCTAAACTTTTTCTAAATTTAGTCATAGTCTTGGAAGGGAAAAATAAATAATTTGAGAGTCCTATACACTTTATTTCTAGGTTATCCCTTTCAGGTTCTGAGTTAAAAACATTAACAAAGGCAGTGGGCTAATTGGACCATGATTTGATAAATCTGCATGGACTTGGGAGTAGTAGAAGAACGAGGAGATCCTAAGAGCAAGTCAAACCAGGAGGCATTCCCAGCCAACATGCAATGTATTCAGAGCACTCCCATCATCTTTTCATAGCCTCAAAAATTCTCCTTATAATCAAAGCAAGATTTCAATTATTTCAGCTCCATTTTAAGCAAAGAACACACACATACACTCTCTCTCTCTCTCTCTCTCTCTCTCTCTCTCTCTCTCTCTCTCTCTCACACACACACACACACACACACACACACACACGGAGTGAGAGAGAGAGAGAGAGAGAGAGAGAGAGAGAGAGAGAGAGAGAGAGAGAGAGAGAGAGAGGTTTAAGTGGCCATTGTGAATAACATTTGTGTTCCATTCTAAAAGCTTCTAGTTGTATGTCCTCATAGACTTGATGAATAACCCATTAGGATAAAGATCCAGTCAGCTCCAATATTGTTTATAATTTTAAGGCTTTTTAAGCTTCAATGAAAGGGCAGTAATTTAGTTTCATTATAAGAGAATAGTGTGAAACAAGTAAAGGACATTCAAGACAGAGGCTACCCTATTTCTCTCTTCCATGTATGCTTTATTACACAAATTAGGTTTTATTAGTCTATTTTCCTGAATGGTTTCTATAAACCAACTTACCATGATAAAAAGATTCCTTTCCCTCTTCCTGTTCCTATATAATATACTTATATGCATTCCTTCTCTTCTCATGCTCAGTTGTGCTATGGGAGGTAAGACAGCATGCAAAGACAGTAGGTTTTGGTTTTGCAATCAGAACCTGGAAAATTTATCAAGGTTTCCCAAACACCTCATTCTATTAAAAGATGTAATGGCTTACACAATTATAGAAAATAAAATTTTCTAGTTCTTCTAAGCTTGTGCATTTTCACGAAAATCAAAAAATAACAAATTTGTTTTCCTATGAAACTTCACCAATAATGTAAATTTGCTGCATAGGAAATGCAATAGTGAGGGAATTTTGAGATGACTATAAAAACACATGTTGCTTACTAACAGATACAACTGACTGATATTTAAGACAAAGTAAGTCTTTTGAAGACTTAAAAGTCTGACTTATTTTGTATTTGATCAAAAGAACTAAAACTTTCCTCACAAAAGTCAACATGGACTCCACCTATTATTCAGTTAAATATTCCATATAATCTGGTTTTGTCATGGAATATCTTGTTTTCTCCATCTATAGAAAGTAAATACCTTGATAGAGGGAGATAGTACAGGAATGGAGATCGGACTGGTACGAGGGAAATGCTAGGGGATCCATAGGGATGACCCCAACTCAGAATCCAGGCAGTGCTGGAGAAGATGCCATTGATGCCCTTCCCCTATAATGAGATTGGTGTCTCCCTTGGTTACCATTCATCCAGTAGCTGTTCTAAGCAGAAACAGCCACCTACAGCTAAGCACTGAACCATACTCCTGGAATCAAGTTCTGGAGAGGGAGGAAGGATGAACAAAGGAGCCAAGATGGTGCTGCAGAAACCCCCTGAAAAAGTTGACCTGACTTTGTGAGAGCATGGAGACCCTAGTCATAAAGCTGTGGAAACAGCATTGGACTGAACAAAGCCCACTGAATGTGGGTGACAGCTAGGAGGCCAAGACAGTCTATGGAACCTCTAAAGGTGGAGCCTGTCTTTAACTCTAGAGCACAAATGGAATTGTGAGCTCATTCCCTATGGAGGGACACTACTGAAGCCCAGATACCTCAAGGAGGGCCTAGGCCCTCCCCAAAATGATATGACAGACTTTGAAGGTCCCTGGTGTAGAGCCTCACTATCCCTGGGGAGGAGTTGGAGGATGGGCTGGGTGAGAGGAGGGTTGGTCCAGAACATGTCAGGATGGGAGGTCGAGGGAATGGGAGGTGGGATGGATATGGAAATATGAGTAGTAATTAAAGGATTTTTAAAAATACTCCATATAAATATAGGAATGTAGGACAAAGCTTAGAATTGATAAAGACCTTCAGTGAGTGGTTTTACAAAAGGAATTAGGAATCATGGAATAGCCAAAGAATTTTAATATAAATTTTTCTATCATAGAGACAGTTTTATCAAGTAGATTTCCGTTCTTTGCTCAATGGTCAGATCATCAATGGTACTGAGAACATTTTATATGCTTTTATAGGCTTTGAGATTTATACAGATTGAACAAGATACTAAAAGTGACATGTTGATTATCCCTTACCTCGTGGAATCCTGAGCAGGAGCATGCTTACTTCTCCTCTTGGATTCCTCCCAAGGACAGGGGGTGTGTTTGTGACTCATATATATGAGCTTGTCGGGCCTAACAACATTTCCTGAAATCAGCTTCAGCTGGGAAGAGCTATAGGTCACAGGTTCACTGTCCCTTTTACACAAGTAACTGAGTGGATGAGGTAGAAAGGAGGTCTGATTTTCTCACCTCCAAAATTTAAAACAATGTTCAAGAGTTATGCCAACTAAATGACGCCCATGGAATCAGCAGAAGTTTGCTTTATAGGCGTCGTGGCCCGCAATCCCACAGAACTCAGTGCCACTTTCTTGCCTTTCATCACAGGTGTTACCACTGACTACCTTAATTTTTTTTGGGGGGGGGGGCACCAGGCTGGTCTCGAATTCACAGAGATCTGCTTGCCTCTGCATCCCGAGTGCTGGAATTAAATGCGTGCACGACCACTGCCCGGAGCTACCTTACTTATTATATGTTATTCTTTGTAACAGCAAGCAGCCCTGGAAAGCTCAGTAATACCTCTTCATGGTCACTTAAAACTGAACTGCTAACGGATCTTGCCTTTGCAAGCTTGGAGATGGCAACCTAAAGTTGGAAAATGAAAACTGACACTCCAAAGCTGCACACCTCCACTGTCATACACACAGACACCAAACTCCTTCACCGCAAACCGACACGGACACAGACACAGACAGAGAAATAGTAAAGCTGCCCTATTCAAAATACTGGTAGTTTACTTTCAGTTTAGTGATATCCACAAAATTGTAGCGGGATTTATAGTGCTATTCCAAATTCAATAATGGTGCTTTGTAAAATTTTTCATGAAATTTCCTAAAGACGTTTTCAAAACCGTAAGCATAAAGGGGTAAATATGAACTATTTCCAGGTGGCTAGCATTTAATAGCACAATGACAATGTTGGCATAATGCCACATATCATTAACATTAAAATGGAAAGGAAGACTTCATGGAGATGTGCAGAAAGTTGAGAAAGATGATTGTTTTTGGTAGTGCAAAAACTGGGTAATAGCAATCATTTGTCAGTTCTCAAATTAAATTATTCATTAGACATCATAATGAATAGACCTCATATATATATATATGTGTGTGTGTGTGCGTGTGTGTGTGTGTGTGTGTACATAAAAATATTAAGTACATTAGGAACTACTTTGTAATAAAACCCAAGTGTGGTACTAACTAAATAAATGATTAATTTCTTTAAAATATTCTATCAAATCAAAGTACAAGGAAAAAAATCAGAGATCCACAAAATAAGACTCTCTTGAGTTACAGGGGCAATCAGGGTCATGGTCAATAGCAAATGGCCGCAGGGGGATTGGTCTTAATGATGACTGGTATTGGAAAACCACTTACAATAAAATGAAATATTCACCATGCATCTATTCACTTGCTTAACTAGATTTATGAGGTTTCTGGAAATATCAATGTGCTCACTCATTCCTTAGCATGTGGCTACCAATGCTACTGGTTTTAGGCAGGATAAACTAAACAGAAGACAGTCTTGGCCCTAAAAGAGCCCTTATTTACATAATGAAAAACATGGTAATCATAATAGCAACCTCAATAACTGCTATAACTACCATGTACCAAATGCTGATATTTGCCAGCCACTGGGCAGTGTGACATATGGCATTAGTCTCCGTTCACATGACCCATAAGAAGTGAATGCTATATTACACTCAGCGAATGATGAGCTGTAAGAATGAAAGCAGGTAATTTTCTTGCCTAATGTTTTCCAGATAATATTGGGATTTCAAAATGAAATAAGTATGAATAACTCCTATTCTAATTATAACTCCTATTACAAACTGATGAATGAAATTTTAAATAGTAATATGACATTAATATTTTTAATTTATATATAATTTTTATTATAATATATGTATATGTATACTAACAAGATGACACATATAAACAGTATGTCTTCAAGAATTTACAACACAAAACAGGTTGTGGTGGATAAAATGTGTTGTCTGTTTCTCATAGTCCACTCATTCACTCAACTTCACATTTTCTTCTCTCTCCTTCCTGGTCTCCCCTTTCACCCCTTCATTTCTTGCTATGAAGTAATGTTTTGGATATTTTTTTCTTTTAAGTATATAAGAGGTATTGTTTTTTCACTCAACATATGTAAAGTTGTGATGAAATAAGTACTTCTTACAGTACTTAGAAACTAAAAACTAAAATGTATTCACATAGATATTGTACGTAGTACAATGTTAAATTTAACCTTTTTAATAATGTGTATTTGTTTCCAAAAGAAAAAAAAATTTTTTTTTTTTTGTGTGTGTGTGTGTGTGTGTGTTCCCCTGTAGGAGGTTGGGACTTGAAGTTTAGATAAAGACCTAAAGGTCAGAAACATACCATTATATATTGTGTGCAAGAATCATCAAGTGATCAGATAGAAACAACCCTCATGACTCCTGACCATCTGGGTTGTAGCCTCGGAAATCATAATATTTATGAATAAATGATGATTACCTTAGTAAATTTATTATTGCTGAATTATTAAGCCTTACTAAGTTGTTCAAGCAAAAAGGAAAAACCCCACAGCCAAACCAATATGTGAAGATAAGCTGGGAGTGGCTTTAGTCCATATTAGAAAGTCTGCCCTTCCTTGTTCTCACCTTACGTGCCCTGTAGGTTTACAGGAAAAGGTGCTTGAAATGACTGGTCTCTCCAATACAGTGAAATTTCCCTCTGAGCAGAGAGTGTTCAGAAAACCACATAAATAAGATTGGACATCATAGTGATTTAACTGATCTACTAATGGAATTTAAGAAAAGAATATTTGGACCACTGATACATACTTCCAAAGTATAAAATTAGTTTAATATTCTCTCATCTGTTAATAAAAATATGGTTCAATATATTAAGTGCTTCTCACTTAGCTAAATTATATTGGCTTAATTTATGTTCCTATTTTTATATGCAAATAAAAACAATACTGTAACTCACAAAGCCCAGCTAGGAGTGATTTTCGCTTACTTCATTATAAATAATACAAAGCCCAGAATGCTTTCTTGAGAAATTCCATAAATGTTGCTATTAATCACAGAAAATTTTATTCATTTTAAATTTGCTTAATGAAGTCCTGGGAGAGGGCAATAACTTTAGACCTGATGATATTTTTGACATTTAAATTCTCTGAAATAATGACACTGAAAGAGCTCATTTGAAATGATTTTTTTTTAAATGGGCTGATTAGAAAGCACAGACAACAGATATTTACAGTTCAATACTGCTCTTTAAAGTCTTCTCTTGCCATACTGAGGAAATCAGGAGAAAAATTACACTCCTTTCATGATGAAATGATATGTTTATTTTATTTTTCTTGAACATCATTAATTTAGTGGTAGATGGTTTTAGTAATAAAAATGCTTGTTTAACAAACAATGACCTTTATAACCCCATGTTTGCTCATTTAAAGAGCAAAGTCAGTAAATTAAAATCAAAAGTCATTTCTCTTCTAAGCTGCCTCTGTCTGGCTAGTATTTTGTTAGCAGTATTACCCGTGTCTGGTTTTCCAGACTGTATGTTGAGAATCATTTCTTTATCCAACGCATGTTTTCTTCTTTTCAATTTCAAATACTTAGTACTACATTCTTAATTTCCTTTCTAGTTCTCTAAATGTATTCAACTACTGAAATCCTCTTCACCCTACTCCCTAAGATCCCTAGGTACCCCTTTCTCCATTCACTGGATGAGGTTACTGGACACCTAATATGTCTAACAATATTGCCAGAGGTGGAGTGGTCCTGTGGTCATTTTCTGGTTCTCTGACAGAGCAGCTGTGAGAATATTAGGAAATGTGGTAAGGACTACAAAGCATAAACTTCCTGCAAAGCTGGGCCAATTGAAGAACTCACCCTCTCAAGGGTGAGATTAAATAACACATAGATGTCGCATGACATTAGGTCTGTCACATGCAAGAAAGCAAATATTTTTTCCATTGACTCCCATCACTGAATATCATCATCCTTTGGCATTCAATGTTGTGTGAATCATTTTAGATTCCTAACGCCTAGGGTCTATATGTGAATGCTTCCTTTTCAAACATGCATCAAATTTGCTTCTATTTTTCCATTGGCTAGCTTCTGTCTTTCACAGCTACGAGCTCCATTCAAGTTTGTACAGTGCAGGAATTACAGGATGTTTTGCTGACTCTCACATCTGTACATGACCTGCTGTGGGATTGGAAGACATGAACACCCCTTTTTATGTTCACTGTTAATCAGTGAGAATGCTTAGAACAAAATGTTAAAGTTGAAAAGTACAGTTTCCACAGCACTGGGCTTCTTTGAAAAGGAGGATGCTAATTAGGAGGATAATACTTGGGTATGTTTTAAATCTTCTTATTTGTTGAATTTGAATTCATAGACATGTGATTGCAGACACAGTTATGTTCTATTTCATATTGTTATACATTAAAGGAAAAAAATTGCTGACTGAAGCACATAGACCTTTTGCCACAGTATAGTGATTGTCAAGTGGCTTGAATAATATATTTTTAACATAAGCACAGATACACACAAGCAAAAGCACATACACACATACACACACAGACACACAACATAAACACAGAGAGTGGTAAAGGGATGGAGGAAAGGAGGGAATGTTGTAACTAGGGGGTAGAGAAATGAGGAGAGAAAGATATTAGGGAAAAAGAAACTCAGAAGATAGAGGCAGTGGGGACAGAGATATGAGTTCTGTGGATTGTCCTGGATATTATTCACCTGTGGGAAGTAGCTTTATAAAGGCATCCTTGGGCCAAGTAAAAATGATGGCAGGTTTTCCACTATATATTTCTTGTTGATAGCTGTTCCCATTTAATCTTAACTATGTAATGATTTTGAAGATCAGTTACATTTTGATGACTGAGATCCCAGAATGCATAATCATACATTTTCTGTGACTTGGACTATAATAGTACATATTCAAAGCAAGAATAACCAGCAAGTAGTCAGCATTTGATAACATACCTAGTAGAATGCAATCAATTATTCTCACCCTCAGTTGAATTGTATCTATTGTGCATGTAAAATAAGACGAAAAAACTAGAGTACCAAGTGGGTTTATTTCAGGGAATAAACAGCAGAGCAATATGTATAACTGGGATAAATCATTGTTTTAGTGTTTTCTCTCTCTGGGCCACTCTGCATTTCCCCCTTCAGTGTCATTTTATTTTATTGCAAAGAGTTCATCCTTTGATACATGTTTCAGCTGAGGGTTGCAATATATATATATATTGTTGTTTGATGAATTAGACACCAGGTCCTTATACAAGATAAAATGTCTCTTATCAAACACAAATATTATAGAAACCTATACCCAGGAGGAAAATGGGATAGACAGTCCACTTAATTTCCTTTATAGTTGAGGGAAATATAGATGTGATCAAGAAATCAAAATTGCGTGGGAGTGTGTGTGTGTGTGTGTGTGTGTGTGTGTGTGTGTGTGTGTGTGTATGCACGTGTGTCTCTGTGTGTGTGTGTGTGTGTGTTTGGTTACTGATGGCAAAATGGTCAACAAGGAATTCACTGGGTTTACTCAGAGCCTGCATAGTTCATGTAGCTTGAACTGTCCAAACAATTGCAATGACAATATAAAACATTAATGGTGAATATAAATTACCATTCCTTTCTGTAAGTGACTTTTTTCATCTTTTTTAACCTACTTGTGAATAAAAGTGTTACTGATCACTTTACTATTAATTAACTTACATATATTAATTATCTTTACTAATGCTTTGAATTTATCTTTTAGTGTATATAATACTAACTATAAGATCTCTACAATGTGCCTATATTTTATAATTAAGAAAAATGAGACAGATATAAGCCAGTCATTGTGGCATATGCCTCTGATACAAACACCTCAGACACAAAGTTAAGAAGAAATCTGAAAGATCAAGCCCGCCAGGGAGTAGCATACAGGGTGATTCTGTCTCAAAAATATGACAGAATTATTCAGAGAGAGAAGATCTGTTA
The DNA here is from genome assembly GCF_003668045.3 of Cricetulus griseus. Taxonomy (NCBI): domain Eukaryota; kingdom Metazoa; phylum Chordata; class Mammalia; order Rodentia; family Cricetidae; genus Cricetulus; species Cricetulus griseus. The sequence continues at coordinate 36,303,945 of NW_023276807.1, read as the reverse complement.
TAATTAACTTGAGTTCTATCAGGACAGCATTTATGCCTTTGCTATCGTGTGTGTGTGTGTGTGTGTGTGTGTGTGTGTGTGTGTGTGTGAGAGAGAGAGAGAGAGAGAGAGAGAGAGAGAGAGAGAGAGAGAGAGAGAGAGAGAAAGAGAGAGAGAGAGAGAGAGAGAGAGAGAGAGAGTACTCATGCACAAAATACATGGTGTAATTTCAGTTTTTCTTGTTACTAGAACTTAAAAATTCACAACTAAAAATGCCCCATCTGCAGGATATCCTTCCTGAGACTTTTTCAGCCCTGTTGTTCCCTTGTTGCTTGCCCTTTTGTATTCTTCCCACCTTGTTTGTGGCTCTATTAAGGCTTTAATTAATTGAGGAAGTTATTGCTGAAATATAAAAAGTCACCTACAAAATGCTTCATGAACTGCCTGGAACACAAATAGCATTTTACGTAACTCCTTTCTGTTTCCTAGTTTTTCTTCACTGCAAACTTTGAATCACTTTGAAGAAATTTCAGATCACTTTCATCTTGAGTAAGTGTTTAAATGATGCCATATAGCTTTTTTTTTCGTGTGTGTGTGTGTGTGTGTGTGTGTGTGTGTGTGTGTGTGTTTCGAGACAGGGTTTCTCTGTGTAGCTTTGGAGCCTATCCTGGCAGTCGCTCTGGAGACCAGACTGGCCTCAAACTCACAGAGATCTGCCTGCCTCTGCCTCCCGAGTGCTGGGTTTAAAGGCGTGAGGCAACAATGCCCAGCTGCCATATAGCTTTTAATATTTATTCTCCAGATTTTTCTGTTTATAGTGTCCTCCATTACACCTTGGACACCATGTGTAGGTACATATTTCTTAACTATGGTAATATTTACCATGGTTTAACAAAAACTCAAAACTGAAATGTTTTGAAGACATTGAATGGTACACATGGAAAGGCTACCTGCTAATTCAAGGAGAGAAGCTAAGGACAAGCTGCCATAGCTACTGGGATGTGGCTTACCTTCTGCTAGATGTCCACACCTTCATCATAAACTCTTCTGCAGAGAACAACACTCCTTCAATTCCCTTTAACTCTACGCCCCTGCCCTATATTTTCTTCCATTCTATTCCCCTCTTTCACATCCCCTCCTCTTTCTCCTTTTCATGGCCCACCTATCCCTTCCCTCTCAAGTTTCCTCCTCTCTTCTCTCCCTTCCTTTCTTTCTCTTCCTTACCTGTCACTCCCTTCAATTATCTAATCCCTTCCACAATTTTCAGCTCCCTATCTATCCTTCCCTTTCTCTTCCTTCTGCCTCTTTTCATTCCCAACCATTCCCATCCCTGCTTCTTTCCTATAGTCGTTTTCTTTGATTCTATTGCCTCCTTCCTCCCTTGGACCAATATACAGCAATGACAGAGAAGATTGTTGGAACAAATGTAAGTGCTACTTAGGCTGCATAGCAATATGAGCTGTAGAACTCCTCATATAATTGGCCAAGGCTTTACTGTTTAGCTTGTTCATATTTTGGTATTTTTCTCCACTCAACCCTATTGTCATTGAATCTCCAAGTGCTCTGTTTGTGTACTGTAAATGCTATCAATGTGAGTTTACTTTTTAAAGGTTAAACTTGCCAAGGTCTATAACAGTTGAATATATATGTTCTACATGTGAGGTTTCTTGTCTCTTCCAATATTATCTTTAACACTCTTTCCCACTGTAATAGATTACTTCAGGACAAAATATAACACATAATACATATAACATTTATTGCTTAACTCTGAATCTCAACAGTCTCAGAATCCTTTATCATTTATGATGGGAGTTATCTTCCAAGATAATTCTGAATTTATGTTTTATATCTCATCAAGATTAGACATAGCTTATGTATCACTGGTCAGTTGGTAGTCTTATGAATACTTCTTTGAAAAACCTAGGCTGTTGTTTAGTTTCCATCTTACTTAAAAGAAAACAAAACATTATGGAGGGCTTGGCAGATATTTTAGAGTAACTCGGTTTCTTGTTTTAATTCTTAAATTAGAGAAATCTGTAAAACCCTCACAGGGTGAGCTCATAAAGTAACTGCCTTACTGGAATACGTATTTCGTGTTCCTTTTCATTCTGTTAGATCAAAACTTTGTTCGAAGATAATAATAAACAATGTAATATGGAAGTGGATATATTTCAATCTATTCAGTCAGTGTTTAACTGTATGTTATTGATCAGTTAAGTGAGAACAAGCAATATAATATGAATTTGTAGAATTTTAGAAGTTCATTTAGTGTAAATTTTGGGGAATAATTTTAACTAAAGTATGTTTAATGAATACATCATGACTTTGTTATCAACATCACTATTAGCTAGAAACTAAGGGACTTTTAAAGATCAGTTTGTGCTTCATAGCAAGTTGTATGTCACCCTATTCTTTAAGTGAGACCAATCTCAACTAATTAAGTAAGTAATTAATGAAAAACAAATTAAGTAAAATTATGGAATACAAATATGCTGAACTTACCATAAGAAAATAATTGATAAAAAGCTAATGAAACAATTATATTTAAAACAAAGTTTTAACCTAAATTTTATACATATTCATGAATATTTTAAAAGAATCAAACTCCAATCATGTTTTTTTTCAATTTTTTTATTTGAACTAGAAACAGGATTGTTTTACATGACAATCCCAGTTCCCTTCTCCCTCCTGTCCTCCCCTATCACCTTCCCCCAACTAAAAGCCTATCTACCCCATATCCTTTCTGCTCCACCTGGAGGGTGAGGCCTTCCATAGGGTGTCATCAGAGTCTATTGTATCCCTTGGGATAGGGCCTAGGCCCACCCCCATGTGTCTAGGCTCTATATGAAATGGGCTCCTAAAGTCCTGGTCTGGACCTCTTTGCTCATCATTCGTCCTTCCCTGCATCTAGGTTCCAGTCCAGTTCAGTGATTAGTTGTGTGTGTCTGCCTCTACTTCCAACAGCTGCTGGATGAAGGCTATAGGATGGCATATAAGTCAATCATCAATCTCATTATCAGAAGACATTTAAGGTAGCCTCTCCTCTGTTGCTTAGATTGTTAGCTGGTGTCACCTTTGTAGATCTCCAGACATTTCCCTAGTTCCTGACTTCTCTGTAAACCAAAAATGTCTCCCTTTATTATGGTATCTCCATTCTTGTTATCATCTATTCTTCCCCTGACTCAACCTTTCTGCTCCCTCATGTCCTCTACATCCCTCCTCTTCTCCCCTTCTCATTCTCTCAGCTCCCTCCCACCTATTCTTGAGTTCCCAATTTGCTCAGGAGATTTTGACCCTTTCTCCTTCTCCCGGGTACCATTTATGTCTCTTTTAGGGTTATGTCGCTCTGATGGTTTCTTCTAGTTCCATCCGTTTTCCTGCAAATTTCAAGATTCCAGTTTTTTTTTCCCCACTGAGTAGTACTCCATTGTGTAAATGTACCACATATTCTCTATCCATTTTTGGTTGAGGGGCATCTAGGCTGCTTCCAGTTTCTGGTTATTACAAATAGTGCTGCTATGAACATCGTTGAACAGATGTCCTTGTTGTATGAATGTGTTTCTTTTGGGTAGATGCCTAAGAGTGGAATTGCTGTATCTTGTGCTAGACTGATTCCCATTTTCTTGAGGAGTGGACATACTGATTTCCAGAGTGGCTGTACAAGTCGGCACTCCCACCAGCAGTGGAGAAGTGTCCCCTTTCTCCACATCCTCTCCAGCATAAACTGTCATTGGTGTTTTTGATTTTAGCCATTCTGCCAGGAGTAAGATGGTATCTCAGAGTTGTTAGTTTTGATTTGTATTTCCCTGATGGCTAAGGATGTAGAACATTTTCTTATGTGTCTTTCGGCCATTTTAGATTCCTGTATTGAGAATTGTCTATTTAGTTCTGTACCCCACATTTTAATTGGATTGTTTGGTGTTTTGGAGACTAGCTTCTTGAGTTCTTTGTATATTTTGGAGATCAGCCCTCTGTCAGATGTGGGTTTGGTGAATATCTTTTCCCAGTCTGTGGGCTGCCATTTTGTCTTGCTGAATGTGTCCTTTGCCTTACAAAAGCTTATCTGTTTCAGGAGGTCCCATTTATCAATTGTTGACCTCAGTGTCTGTGCTACTGGTGTACAGTAGTCTCCTGTACCAATTAATTCAAGGGTATTTCCCACTTTGTCTTCTAATAGGTTCAGTGTAGCTGGATTTATGCTGAGGTCCTTGATCCATTTTGACTTATGTTTTGTTCAAGGTGATAGTCTTGGGTCTATCTGCAGTCTTCTACATGCCCTCAACGAGTTATGCCAGCACCATTTGTTGAAGATGTTCTCTTTTCCAATCATGTTTGATTCCTTTCATTCTCATTGTTTACTTCTTTAATTTTAATTTGCTCTAAATAAAATTATAGTTTTAGTGAAGTGTTACAAATATTTTATCCATAATTCTTGGTAATTATGGAATGATAATCATAATGTAGAATTATTAAATGTTCAGCATAAGTACCATAAGGTAATTAAATATATGTTGGAAGTTGAAGATGTCATTGTATCTTATTATTTAAGGTTCTTTGTTTTTTGGACCATTGGTAGAAATCAGTGCCACTAGGTTAATAATTGCTTGAGTCTTCCCACTCCTGGCTTTAAACATAGATCTCAAAAGCTCCACAGGTTTCAGTATCACTTCTGCCTCTGGCTTCTGTCATGCAATGTCCTTTCCCTGAAAATGTCTTTATAAACTCATCCCAAACACTCTCCTTTTTTCCAGGTTTGAGCTACCTATTAGATTCCAGGGAAATCTTTCTTTGAAAGTCACCATGAAAGCCTGGCTCTTCAATATTCTCTTCACTTCCTTGGTAGAAAAGTTATAACAAAATGAAATAACTTATGAAGCTTTCAAGTAAAGGGTGTTTCCTAATAGTGTAAGGGTGGTCAGTGCTGAAAAGAATACTTAATTTTTATGGACTTGTGCTTAGTTTACATATGGCCACCTCTGTGATTCCCTTTCATCTTCTTGTCCTTTGGGCCTATATGCCACTCTTCTGACATATGGATTACCTGTTGTTATAAGAACACCAATCAAATTACAGACACCATGCCCCTTAGTTGATGCTAATTTCAAACCTTAAAATGTAATCCCATTCAAGAGTACAAGAAATAAGAGCTTCAAGAAAGAGTACAAAGAAACTCAGTCCAGCCAAGGAAAATCTCATCATGCTTTATAGTTTTTGTCATGAATCAAATTTGAAGGCTGTTTTAATTATGAATTTCTTTCTTTTTATGTATTTCCCATTCTGATGCTATCTCTAAGAAGGTAGAGTGGGGGGGGGAGTGTGCACATGCACACATCTGAGTGTATTTACATCTCCTCTGAATATCACAGTTTGCAGTTTCAGACTGTACAATCATCAAAGGCAGCGAGTAAGCATTTGGAATCCATCAATATGGCCAGTACATTTTCTTAAACGTGATTTATGCCAGTGGAAAACACAAATTAGTACTGCTGTTAATTTTAGATTATTTATCTCTTAACAAGAAAAGAAATGCAGAAAACTTTCTGTAAAAGACCAGCTGGATTGGATTGCTATATGCTTTGTAGCAAAAATGATTTCCTGTCTACATAAGATTAGAGTTTAAATTTCTTGAGGAAGCCTAGGCACTACACTTACCATCCTTCCTTGTACTATCAGGTAGAATATGAGAACATTTCCCACTTTAATGGTTATAGACCTCAGATAATGTTTGGGGAGTGTGTTAGTCTTCTATTGACACAAAACACCATAACCCAGGCAACTTATGAAATAAAACATTTCATTTGTGTGGCTACAGTTTCTGAGATGGTAGGATCCATATTCATCATGATGCCAAAACATGCCAACATTTAGGCAGGCCTAGTGCTGTAGTGGTATCTGAAAGCTCATAGGATGAGAGAGCAACAGAGGGAGAGGATAGTGTTAGGGGGAAGGGCAGTAGGAGTAGACGTTGGGGGCAGGCATAGGGGTAAGGTTAGGAGTAGGGCTAGGACCAGGGTTGAAGGCACTAACTGGAATGGCATGAACTTATGGAATCACAAAGCCTGGCCCTAGTGACAGTCTTCCAATGAGTCCATACCTTCTAAACCCTCCAAATAGTTCCAGTAACTGGGGACCAAATATTCAAATGCATGAGCCAACTGGGAATGCTCATTCAAACTACCACAAAGTAGAATCCTATACCTTAGTATGTGAGAGAGTCATTGCCAGTTGATACTACAGACTGGTATTACCTCAAGGAAGGACATCTATAAGTTGAAGTACTGGCATTGCATTATTACCTGAGTAACAAAAACTTTTGTTTGGGCCGTATTCCTCAGAGAAATTGGCCTTACTCTGTTATGATAAATCTTTCTGCCAAAAGCTGCCTGAGCCCCACCACCATGTGTGAACTTTATGCCAGCTGCCTGCCCAAGTTAGGCCCAAATGAATACATAGAAACTTGTATTAGGTTTAAAGCTGCATGGCCAATGACTAGGACTTCTCATCTGTTAGCTCAGTCTCAATTATCATACATCTATATATTTTATAAGACTTATCTTATCGGTTGCCTTATTGGTGTCCCTCCTTGCCGGTGGATCACATTATGCCGCTGGAGGAGGAAGGGGAAAAAAGAGGGCCCTTCCTGTTTCTCCTTCGCTTAAATATGAGTCTCCTTGCTATGCCACTTCCTGCCTGGATCAGCACTTTTCTACTACATTTCCCAAAATCCTCTTTGACTCCTAGTCCTGTCTAACTTCCTGTCTCATTGACCAAACAGTATTTTATTTAACAATCAATAAGATAAACGTACACAGTACATTCCCCAGCATTACTCTAATTCACAATTTAGCTAGTTTTCCTGCTAAACCTTGTGATACAATAAAGACTATTTTGCTTCATTTCAAACTAATGTAATTCTAATTGGCCAATTATATTATTTTGTTAGTTGCTGGTAATGACAGATTGCAGAAAAAACATATATGTCTCTGACTCAGCACAAATCTGATATTGCTGGGACTGCCCCAGTCACTAGGAGGTCAGATAACCACATGAAAGGAACCAGCAGGAAGTTAGCTGGTGTGCTTTACTGAGCTTTATGGTAAAAGTGGCATTCAGAGCATAGCAACTGCCCTGGGATGGCCTATAGACCATAACTACCAATTGACCAATCAACACAGGACAGGTCATCCAAGCCTGGTTGCTCACCAGTCCTGAGACTATCTCATACCCCTAAACAACCACCTTCTATTGCCCCTAAGTTCCCAGCCTCATGGTTCCTCTTTAAACAACAACAATAAGGCATCAGAATTGGTCCCTGGGTGATTTGGGGGTTCAGAATCTTGGCACAACAGTAATATGGTTTGAATATGTGACTCTGAAAAGCCATATCTTAAAAGGCTTTGTGTGGCACATATGTACTTGTGTAATGTGCTTGACTTTAGTGAAAGAATGTTAGGTTAGTGGGAAATCCCCCAGGAATAGGGTTATGGGACCACATCCCCTTCCATCCTTTTGTTTTCAGAAAAAAAAAAAAAAAAGAAAACAGGTAAGGTGTTTCCCTGTCTCTGCATGGCATGCTATGCTGTCACAGAACTAAGTCAATGAGGAAAAGCACTGGTAGACTGCAAACACTGAAGCCATCATCTAAGAGAAGCCATTCCTTCCTATAAGTTAATTATGGCATGTTTTGTTACAGTGAGGGAAGGCTGACTCACATATCTGTGAACTGCTAATAATATAGTAGCTGCATAGGACAGGAGTCTTTCCATCTTTACAGCTGCTTTTGTCCAAGCCAAATTCATTACCTAATTTATATTTTCTGAATAAATAAAATAATTCTGTTTCTGCATGTTTAAGTTATTCTTTGGTATGGAAGGCAGAAATCTTTGCTTAAGATATTACAAAATAATATAAATGCAGTTTCATAAATTGTCACTGATTTCTACTTCTAGACAAGTATATATAATTATGTATTTCAATATGTATGCTAAGATTCAATACATATTGACAGAGTGAATACTACCAAACAAAAACTAAAATTCTAATTAAAATAAACTATCAATTGCCTTTGTAATGTTGGGTCCTACATAAAAATACAGGAATTAATTATCAAAATTTAGTTGAGGTGTCATATTTTTAGAATTATTATCATGCTAATCATTTATACAAAATAAGAAAGAGTTCCAAATATTGCAGGAAATTAAAATAATATTGTTTTTACTTATGAATATTTACAAAATATGATAATTCTAAGTGAAAGGCATTACTCGGGCAATGGTTATCATTTAGTACTTGATGGGGGATGTCCTTATGTATAGATGTTTCTCTTATTGGTTGTTAAATAAAACACTGATTGGCCAGGCAAAAAGTATGGGTGGGGCTATGAAAGGAAGGAGAGAGGGAGAGGGAAACCTAGGAGAGACACTATATAGAGACTGGGAAGATAGGATATGCCAGGTGTTCTCTGGTAAGGCAATTAGTAATTAGGGGATGATCATTAAGAGAGAGCTCACCAGTAAGAAGCCCTAGCCATCGGCCAACAGTTTATAAATTAATGTAAGTCTTTATGTGTTTATTTGGGGCTAATCAGCTGTAGGACCAGGTGGAACAAGAAACTCCACCAATAAGTCCTTTCACCATTGAGAAAATATACTGGCCATATTCTGTCATCCTGGAGGTTATCAAAGCCAAGAAACATATCACTAATATTTCCTGTGAAACTGTTCCCACAGTAATTTTGTGAGACTCATTTAAAATTTTCTCAGATAAATAAATTAGACTAGAAATAGCAGATTAGATAATACCAAAGTTCTCAGGCATAACACTCATTTATTTGTTGTTAGTGGATTGAAATCAGAAGGGCAGCAATAAGAATTTCCTTCTACACATTTTTATTCTCCTTGTCATCATATAATTTACTGGCATTGTGGACAGAAGCTTAATGCCCACTGTGATTCTGCTTTGAAACAATATTCCCTAATGTGTTTCCCATGGGGATATTTAAGAAAAGGGAGATCACAATAAAATAAATTAGAGAAATAATACGTTGGAATAAGCAAAATTTAAATACTGAGGCACCATCCTCCTGTCTTGACCTCCATACTATTCAAAGATGCCTATAAGCATCTCAGATGAATGCTTACGGGGAGAACACACATTAAAAATAAAAAGATTAATTAAGATTCAAACAGTATATCAATTGCATTTCCACCTTATTTTATGGAATTTGAGGGAAGGAATGTGAATCTCTACAACATGGTGACACATTTAAAATCTGTAATCAGAACAATAGCATCCTTTGTTCACCAACATTGCCTATGCAAACTCAATCAATCATTAAGTTGAAATATAATATTTAGATATGAAAAGATACAGCCCCACACTGGCAGTTATTCACTTCAGGTTGCATTTGTGGTTTCACATTCCCGCTTTGTGATCTACCATTATGGTTAGAATTGTAGTTTATATGAAAATAAGAGTTCCTTGGAAACAGACACAATGAGACAATTTCTCATCACTTTCCTTGGCTGCCAACCCTCTTTGTCACATTTTATCGATAACAGCCTCTGATTTTAATCTTTGCCTATTGACATCTGTAATCAAAGAACTTTCTTACATGCTTTGCTAGTTTTTCTTTGAGCATTTTCTTCTCTCCCTACCTCCCTCCTTCCCTCACTCTCTTCCTTCCTGTTTTATATCTTGTCCAACTTTATACAGTTATTAGGCTATAATATCTTCTACCACAGAAAAGGCAGGGAACGCTTCAGGTTGCAGAAAAATAGATCATCCATATGACTGAAAACTTTGAACTGTGATGTCTAAATAGTAAAATATTATATATATATACATATATATATATATATATGTATATATATATGTAGAAAATATAACATATATATAATATGTTAATATTAACTCCACGTTACATTGCATATGTGCAACTTAAGCAAGCTACTCCATGTATATTAAAAATAATTTTTAGAATATGTGAATAAATGTGTGTAAAATTAAAAACCTGGTTATTTCTATTTCATTATCAGTTCTCAATATATATGTATTAAGACACCCAAAAGTATATATTTAATCATTTATATGAACTAATTTTCATTTCTCCTCTCATTTAAATGTAAAAATATATAAATTATCTATATAATTTCTACTTAAAATTTACAAATGGTTAATGAAAATGTTGAAAACTCTACTTTATGCTAAATGTTTAGTTGCCATAACTGAGTGACACACATAGTACCATTTTTTCTTGATCACGAATACTTTTATGAATTACTTGACTATGAATTACAATTAATGTATTCTCAATATTTATATACAGATTGCAAAATGTTTACAGGGAATGTTTAATTTTATTTCTAAACTTTAGTTTTGACTCAATTTATGCATGTTATCTTTGTTTTTCATCCATCTCTCAAAAACTACACATAAAATATTTACATAATAAAGTTTATGTCTGTTTTTCTTATTATAACTAACTTAAAAATAAAACTAGAGTGAAGAGAACACAGTGCTTCTTCATAGAATTATTCTGTATTTTGTTCTTTTTGTCTATATTTCCACTCATGTGACTAAAGACCAATAAATCAAGCAAATATATAACCAAAATCATATAAATCTGTACCATGCTTTACAGACATAAGGGTTAAATAAATAAATAAATAAATAAATAAATAAATAAATATTATTTATTTCACAATGTGACATCACACTGAGTATCTCTCATGAAACAAAAGGTATCTCTTCAACAGCCTGCCTGACCATTTAAGCATGTAAAAGCTCTGCCTGCTTTTTTGTTTGTTTTTGTTTTTCAAGACAGGGTTTCTCTGTGTAGCTTTGGAGCCTATCCTGGCACGGGCTCTGATGACCAGGCTGGCCTGGAACTCACAGAGATCCGCCTGCCTCTGTCTTCCTTCCGAGTGCTGGGATTAAAGGCGTGTCCCACCAATGCCCAGCTCTCTGTCTGCTTTTTTGATGAAATCTATTTTAAACATTTGTTATAGCAGCAATGGAGTAAAGCAGAAAGCTAGATTTTATAAACTGATTTTCAAAACATGTATTTTTCTTTATGAAGTTATAGGGTACAATGAATATAACATTTAACATAGTAACACAAAGTGGAATTTAAAAGAATTTGAACAGAGAAGGAATATGATGTCAATTTATTTACTCCTCAGCATATCAAAGCATTTCTTATTTGCTAGGAAGTTTATGAAGATCTATGGAATATGACGATAAACTTGAGGACCTCTTACTTGATAGTCTTGCTGTGCTATGTGTAGTGTGTGTGGATATTTGCGGAGCACACTAAGGAACATGACTTCTCCACTCAATGGTTTTGTTACTTTTCTGATTGCTATGACTAAATGAATGGCAAGAAAAATGTAAGGAAGAAAAGATTACTTCACGTCATGGTATCTGAAGGACAAAAGTCAATCATGGTGTGGACTGCATAGTGGAATTTTTCTGAGGTAGAGGGTGAGTACAGCTGAGGTATCTCCTATTTTTTCACACTCAGGATAGGGAAGAATTAATGGCCAGGCTACTTTCCTCCAAAGCATTTGCACCTATTTTTCAAAAGAGTTGTAATCTCACAGGTTGATGTTACCAGCCAGAGAGCAAGCATTGGAACACATAAATTTGTCATGAACATTTAAGATTGAAGCCATAATTTACAAAATGAAAAAGTTTGAAAACAGGAGTGTTTTAAAGATCATCTCATTTTCTTGTGAATATTGATAGAGAAGTTGAAATTGTAAAAGTCAGTTCATATGAAAATAGCAAGACTTTTAAACTGAAAGTAGGAACAAATACTAGAACCAAATTTGGATTCAGCAAAATATATATTAATTCTCTATGACCAAACTCAAATAACAACAATAAAAATCATCTGGGCGGTAGACATCACCAAAAGTTTTAGGTCTTCTATTTAGATATTCATTGGAAGATTTATATACATTTGTCTTGTTCAATTTTTGTTTGTGTTTCTTTGAAACAGGATCTCTATGTTGCTCTGGCTGTCCTGGAGCACAACAGCCTGTCCTCAAAGTGACAGAAGTATGCATACCACCGACTGCAGAGTCTTGACATTAAAATGTGCATCAACAATTTTGGCCTGTACTCAATTATTTTTAAACAGCCAAAAATAAATGAATAAATAAAAGATGTTGCTTTGTCCAGTAGAAACATTTTTGTTTAGGCCAGGAGTGACTATGGGTTACTTAGCCTCCCTACAAGGTGTATGGATAATACTAGCATGGACTTTGCATTATCAATGGAAACTTCCAGGTATAAGAAATTATGATTGTAGGATTTTTATGTTGTTTTAACCTCTAGATATACAATTTATTTAGGAATTGTCAAAACATGTTTGTTACAAAGTCGAAAGTAAAATTATTCAAAAGTATGTAAGTATACAAGATTGGAAACACCAATAACAGCCATGTTTAAATACATACTGATTAATCTTCTTTTGTCAAACTGAATATCAATATATAATGTGCTTTAATAATTTGAGTAATAAGTAATTTGTAATATTAAAACATTTTCCTGTAATTACACACTGTTATATATTGCATCAAACAATGGATCATTGAAACAGTTTTATATTAATTCAGGCTTAAAATGTTAAAAATGTTCTGTTTTCCAACAAAATAGAAATAAACCTTGATGATAAATTTTATGTGAACTCATTTTCTCTCAAAATATAATGTACATTTTCATGATTTCTCATATATATTAAATAGCAAATTGCTATTCTGTCCCTTTTTAGATAAAAATATATTACAGATAGGTCAAAATCTATCAACCTTTATTTGCCAAATTTTCATATGACAATATTATCCTTTATACTCTAATACCTAATTCCTTCACATATTATTAATAGATTATGAATTAAAAATATTTCATATATATATTATAATGCACTTAAGAGAGTGTGTCTGAGAAATCCAACCTTTAAATCATTTAAGTGAGTAAAAAGATGTAGTGATAACCTTATTCAATTATAAAAAGCAAAATATAAAGGCATCACTACTTAAAAATAATGAAAATCATATTCAAATGTTCATTTTAATGTAAGTATCCCTATATTTGATGTATATCTATTACTTAGTAAATCTGTTACATGTTTGTTTATGGACACATTTTCCTAACTATTTCATGGCATCCTATTTTCCTTATGAAATTGCATCAGGATTGTTTTGAATTTAAACTTGAGGGGAGACATGGTTTGTAGGTAGGTAATATTTTATGTCACATTTCAAGAAGACAAGCTTTATAGTTTAATTGGATGTTGAATATTTTTATTATGCAAACTTACTGTGAATGCATTATTATTTTAAAGCCTATTTTATACATATATATGCATATTTATATACATATATTTATATGCATATATAAGCCTACATGTATCTGTGTTAATTATGTTGTGTCTTAATCTTCACATGGAATAGTTTTTGTAAAATTTAAAATTAGAATTTCAGCAATACCGTCTTAATATCAAGTTTGAATATGTAAAAAAAAAAAAGCAATACCAATTTGATAGATTATTGCTGAGGACTCCATACACTTTGGTCATTAGACTCAGAGCAGTAAAACTGATAGTGAACAGGAAACTTCCTCCCTGCCAATTGGCTTTCATAGTACCATAAGGTGCTTTTCAGGTTGCTCAGGAAGAAAAGGTATTAGTATTATTACTCAGGTATGAATCCTGAATGCTAAAGTAACAAACTTGCTCACAAGATAAGCCATGAGTGGACTTGTGGTGTGAGTGTTATGGGGGTGACCAATGACTTTCTATTTCAATTTAAACCCTGCTACACAGAAGATAAACTTGCCTAGCATAGTAAATTTGGCTAACAAACCATAGCTAAGAAATGCCTAGACCTTTGAGTTGAAGCTACTGCTATTCTTTTGCTACACGAAGATGGTATCAAACTACTTTCTAAACATGTGTCTTTATCCCCATAGTTTAGTTCATCTCACTGCTAATCAGAGAACTATCTTCCTGCAGTGACTGAAGGTTAACACTGAGACTTACCACCAGTAAAAATTCAGAAACAAGTGTCTATGGAATTCTCAGCCATAAGTGGAAAATATATCTCTATGTATCTATATGGAACATAATGTGTATAAGTTCCACTTATGGCTGAGCACTCCACATATATGGAACACATACACATATGTTTGTACTTATATGAAACATATGTGCAATATAATTAGAATATACATGTAATATATATGCAATATACATGGTTATATATATGTGGGACACACACATATGTTATATATACATATGTAAACCCTCATGTGCTAAGTCTAAGAGAAGATTGAGGAAGAATGCCTGAAAACCTATAATAACTAGAGTCCTCAGGAAGAGCTGGATTAAACATTGTTTTCTGGAAATGGAAAAAATATTTCCTTCTATACTCAAAGAAGCTGTGTTTGCCAGTAAAAGACCTGTATACAATCAATACAGTCAACATTCCAGAATGAATGTAATGAATGTAGACGTGGACTACAGTCTGCAACAGTGGAATATCTGTTGACATTGATGGCTGCTACAGTAGGAAGACTGAGGAACCACTGACATTGGCGGCCTCTAGGGAATTATACTTTAACAATTTGCATCACTGATCGATGTAAGTGGTTACTTATAAACAACAACAACAAAAAAGGACATGGGACATGAAGTTGGCAGGGGGATGTGAGTAGATGGTGGTGTGAGCAGAGAGAGACTCTCTAGTAGAAGTGATTGAAACACAACGATACATTGTATGCATGCATGAAATTCTCAAAGAATTAATAAAATATCTGTAGGGGAAGCTGTAGCCACGCGTGCTTAGGGGCTGGCTACAGGTGTGCCTGACCATGCCTGCAAGGGCATAGTCAGGGTACTGTAGAATGAGGGACATTCAGGTGGTGGTTTCTGCTTTCAGTTTCACTTTCGGCTTGCTGTACAGACTGCTGCCCTCCGGCTGGCTAGGTCGCTCCTTAAGTAAGGCTTTTTTCCTATTAAAATCCCTTGTATATCTACCTGGCTCTGTATTGGTAATTTCCCGCATTAAATATCCTATAAAATCATGGAGACAAGAACAAAAGCAAAGTATCACATAGGTGCCTTCACTCAATGTGTATGCTACACTGTCTAGTACTTCAACAATTACGTGTTGATATTGTTCTCTTAATTAGAAACATTGCTTTCTTTTTAGAAGACATTACAGTATTTTACGACTTTTGTATTGATAATACAGTCATTAAAGAAAAGTGAGTTGTAGGGAGAAATCGTGTTTAGAGGTACTGCTGACCACGCCTGCTTGGGCCTGGCCATAGGTGCTGGCCACTAACCACACCCACTTGGGGCTGGTCACAGGTGCCACTGACCTCGCCCATTTGGGCATGGTTAGAGTGACGTAACAAGGGTTTAAATAGTAGGGAGGCACACACATGGGGCCTCTTTTTCTTTCTTCCACCTGCTGAGCTGACTAAGAGGCATCTTGTGGGTCACTCCTGCTCCAGTGCAAACCTGGTCACTGGCTCCCTTTCGTGAGTACTATTCTTTAATAAACTATCTGTTATCAATTTAGATCTGACTCCACTTTGTAAAACTCTTTAGTGTGTTAATAACATTGCTAAGCTTCATCGGGTTAGTAGGCAGGGTACTTTGAATAATTAGTTGTTTCCTCTCAGGAATTCCATCAGACATGTAGTTCTCATCATCCCCACATAATCATAAAAACAGGACCATACTGATTTCACACAGACAGCTGGCTATCACTGCACCAAATGTACTACTATAATTCTAAAGCTTCTATCTTCCTTATTCAGAATAAAAACCCAAGGATAAGAGAAAAGCAGAGTGTAGGCAACATGTAGTGGAAGGTGAATCTCAAAAGTTTGTCTCCACTGAAGGGGTTCCCAATCCTGTTTGTCTAACATTTCAGTCTTTAGTTTGAAAGATCTGTCATGGAATCTACTTATAATGCAGTTGCTACTGTTTAAACAAAATGGTCATTAGTGACATACTATAATTATAATTAAATGATACAATAAATATTTTTCTATTTATTTTTAGTAGTAATAATTATACAATATTTTTAGATGCATTTGAATATTTCAATAATCTGTTCAGGACTATAAATTATAAATCCAAAATTTATATTTGAACTTCAATTTGAGGCATATTCTATCCTTGGTAAATAAAGAAGAAATGATTCTAAAGAGACTGTTTCTAATCAAATTTAACCTGGCTATCTTATGTAACATTTTTTTATATGTGTAACTTCACCAGACACTAATTTTAAGCATAAGTTTTCAAATGCTAAGATCAGCTTGTTAAAATTTTTATCTTCAACATTTGACATTCTTACCCTATTAAAACCTGGAAACTTCCTTAAGTATAAATGCTAAATTAATTTTAGTGTCACATTCATTAATTGGTGATGTACACTAATACAAGTTCATTGATCTTCTACCAATTGTCCCTTGTGACTAATTTCATTCTTAAGAAGACATCATTAGATGCAATAAATGGTAGCATTCCACTTCAACAAATGAGTCTGGCTTGACTTCAGAAACATCCAGTTAATAATGAAATATAAAGTTACTCATGTAATTTCTCATATTGTAACATCTAATTCATTGCAATTCTGGAAAAATCTTCCATCTGTACTCATTTAGAGATGAATTATCTTGAAAGGTACTATTTAGGATACTGATTAAATTAACTGGGAATCACATATATTATTCCATAGCTTCCTCTTTATTCTTAATGAGGATTTTTAAAAGATACATAGTGAAACATTAAAGTTCTCTAAAACAAATCTTCATTTTATTAATGCTGTAGGGAGGTGATTAAAAAATATTTCAGTCACTAACTTAAATATATAGTAACATTTAAAAACCTACATCAGGTCTCTTATTGATAGAAATTTCTTTTTCCCATTTATAATTGTGATTTACACACAAACACACACATACACACACACTGTGAGCACTGTGGAGGAAAAGTTATTTTTTGTCACAGGATATATTTTTACAAAGATTTATTTTAATTTTAATTATTTGTATCTACATGTAGATCAGGGCATGTGATTACAGTTGTCTATATATAATATATTATCTATATAAACTCATATTTTGTTATTGCATTAAGTTCTATTCAAAATAATTAAATGTTAGTCAAATTATATATATATATATATATATATATATATATATATATATATAAATTTTCTTACAGCAATAGAAATTCCCTTTTAGTCTAAGGGACCTACAAGAATAGCCTTGCCCAAAAAACAAATTTTCACTACAATTATTAAAAAATTATATAATTTTATACTTACCAAAATACTCCTTATATTTTCAAAGGGGAAAAATTGCTATCTATATCTCCAAGTACCTCCACACAAGTAATGTTAGATTCATTAAATCTTAAAGAACTAAATGTAAGAAGATGTATTTTAAAATACATTCAGCTATTGATAAGTATTTTTAAATCAAAAGTATTAATTTAACAAAATTAAAGGTTAAAATTCCAAGAAATTTTGCATCATGAACTCCTTGCCACAGTTAAAGGCAGCAGCAGAAAAATGCATATCTAATTACACCTAAGTTTTTCAATCATTTTATCCCCAAAATTGTCTCCTTATGACAAGGTACATTATCATCTTCTTAATATTTTTTGTTCAAAATCAGAAGTTTAATGAAAATGGATAAAGAAAATAGTTGTTTCTCATAATTACCTTTGAGCATGAAAGTCATTTCCATTTTTTCAGTGTGAAGGCTGTGAAAATAACCCCATGTCTAATGAAAGTAGAGAAAGCTTGAACCTTACAAACAGTGATAGCAGCAAGAATTGCATCACTTTCTTTAAAAAAAAAGAAAGAAACTTTACCAGTGACAATTTCATAGATAATATAGATGCTTTTATTAAATATATTGGGTGACTGACATTTATTTCCTCTATATCCTTACCTGATATGAATCTTTAATTTTTAACATATTTTTTCATAAAAGTATTTGTCACAAAATGTTCATGAATTTAGCTTCTATCCATTTTTTAAGGTTTATGATAATCCTTTGAATGACAGCTCCATCTGTAACCCATTGCACAGAGGAAGTAAAGTAGAATATGTACCTGAAACTACTAACTATAACACACTAATCCTTCCATTCCATGCCTATGTATATGGATGTCTATATTTGTATTCCTTTAGAACCCAGCATTAAAAATATACAAAATTGCAAATGATTGCTGGCATAGTCATCAATGTCAGGTGTGTAGCAATTCCCTCAGTTTGAAGCATCTGCACCTAGAGAGAAGAAGGTGGTTCAGGTAACTCAGAAGTGAACTAAATTCAGTAGGCCCAGGAGGGTGAAATTTCCTGAGTCACAAGGTGACAGTAAACAGTTGCTGGGCAGAAGAGATCCTGGTCTATCAAGTACTTGGCTATCCTGAAGAGAGTCCTAGGGTTTCCTACTTTAGTGAGTCATCCCCCAGGTTGGGTTGTTGGACTTTTCAACACTGCAGCAGCATTGGAGTCACCTATGGTCCTGTAAGTAAGCCCACGAGATTGATTCATGTGTCAAGTTTGACATTTGTTGTATCATTAAATTCATTTGTCCTTAGTTCCCTTCCTGCAATGAGTAGATTTTTTGTTCACTTCTTTGTTCATAGAGCCAAACATCAACCAAACAAAAGTGTAAATTATTTTATCTTCTTTGAAGGCTAACAGAGATGATTAACAAAAGTTGAGGAATTCAAAAGTTGTGGTGTTTTCAAAAACATAGTGCTTTATTACTTTGATCAGACATGGTGCCCCAGGATATATTTATGATTATTCTGACTTACTCCTTGAAATTCTAAATGTATTTTTCTAATAGAGTATAGTATCGTACTAGGTTAAGTTTTATTACTGATTACTAAAATGTATATATTATTAAATATTTAAAGAAAAAAGAAAATGTTGTACTCAAAAACTGGAATTACAAGGGATTAATATAATTTTAAAAATAAATGATAATTTATTAATATTTATTTTTTAATAAATAAAAATACAATATAATGATAGTATTGGGATAAACAGCACAGCAATTCCAATTACGATTTCAACAAGATCCACTTTGGAATTCATAGATGGAAAAGAATTTGGCCAAGGATACACTGATTAGATAAATGAATTCTATTGGTTTTAACTTCCCCAA
Organism: Cricetulus griseus; assembly: GCF_003668045.3. Taxonomy (NCBI): domain Eukaryota; kingdom Metazoa; phylum Chordata; class Mammalia; order Rodentia; family Cricetidae; genus Cricetulus; species Cricetulus griseus. Next base: position 36,284,754 of record NW_023276807.1, on the reverse strand, counting down.
AATTAAACAAGAAAATGAATGAGGATGAGGAGATGGTTAAAAACACTATGATAATTACTGTCTGGGAACTCAGGATGGGAAGAAGGCAGGCCACACTAGATATGGAATTGCCTAATTAAACTCTAGGGACATTCTGCCAAAGGGACACATTATCTTTGGATTGGTGAGTGGCAAATGCACAAATAAGAAGTTGAATCCCCTGAGCACTAGAACAGATTGAAGTCATCCATTTCCTCAAATCCCAGAGCCTTCTGGTGCCACAGGACGCACAAATAACTGAAATATTTGACACCCCTAAAGTTCTGAATTTGAAGCAAAGATATAGAGTTATTAAAACACCTGTAAATACTATCATTGATCTGGTGAGATCAACAGGATTTTAGAAGCATCAGACTAATTGAAGTGGATAACTACTCAGATACGGTGGAACTTCTATGCCTTTCCTCTGAAACATGATGGTCACATGCATATGGATATGCTTATTAAGAGTGTATGAGATGATTACCTTCATCACTGATTATAATCCAGACAGGGAGATTTATTTAAATACTTTATGAACTTCTTTAAAATAGACAAAATTATTATGTAAGACATATTTTGAATGTATAAACCCAATTAATCTATTAAATAGCAGAAAATGCTCAGAGATAGCTTACATTTGATTCACTCTATACATTCAATTGTTATATGATTTCTGATTAGTTTTTCAAAGAGTTCACAAGAGTGGAAGATTCTTTTTTTACTTCCTCTCTCACATATTGTGAAAGAAATAATCCTCATCTATAATATCTCCATTGAAATGAGCAGTTGGTTCTCCCATTTGTAATATTAACATTGCTGGTTATGTTTTGATTTTTCTCAGTAGTTTAGTTGAGTCACAGCAAGTAGATAAATATTTACCCTTGAATTATATATTATTTTAACCTACACATGATTGTGAAATATTTTGAAACTTTGAAGTAATTATTTGTCTACATTATCTGTAGATTAATTGTGTTTGGTTTACAGTATATAACATAAAATATAATGTAGAAGTAAGGATTAATGTAAAAGAAAATTAGATGACAAGGACATGGAAGTAATTGTGTATGTGTGTTTGTATGTGTGTGTGTGTGTGTGTGTGTGAGAGAGAGAGAGAGAGAGAGAGAGAGAGAGAGAGAGAGAGGACAGAGACAGAGACAGAGAGAGAGACAGAGAGACAAGGGGGGAAAGAGAGAGACCATGGTTTGTAAGTATGTGTACATGGAAATCAACTAAAGATAATATGTCAAACAGTGGATTTTATCAGAACCATTTACATTTTTTCATGGTAATATTCTAAGGGGATCATTAAGAAATCTAAAACAAATAATTAAAAACTTGAAACTGCATTCTTCCCGAAACATAGCCTGATTTTATTCATCCTGGAGAAATAAGTAAACTGTGTACAGAAATAGATGATAGATATATAGAAAGAAGAATTGAAATAAAATTATTTTTAGTCTTTGCTTGTTTGTATAAAACAATCTCTCTCCAATCTTCCTCGTCAAAGAAAATAATGAAAGGGTGTTGGTTTGAGAAAACATTTGAGTTAAATAAATTTAATCTGGGAAGCTAATAAGAGTATGAGGCTCAACCACAAAACTTGCCAAGTCTGTGGATTAATCTATTTATTGCAATAGGATTTCCTATTTCATGGATCATTGCGTTTTTCAAGTTATTAAAATGTCCTACTCAAATCAGGAACAAGGACATTATAAAATGCCCTTTCTACCTGTGAGATACCTAAGGGTGTACCCTGTCAGGGTTTGGTCATCTACACTACTCAGGCCTGCAGGAAAAAAGTATCTAATTGCTCTGAATGACAGAAACATTTTTCATGATATGTAAAATTTTACCTCTTAAAACATCAGATCATTTTTTCATTATACGACCTTAGCTAGCTGAAATAAATCTACCTCTTTATATCTTACCATCACAAGTATTTATACATAGTATTCATGTTACCCCATTTATTATCATCTCTCTTAGTCACATATATCACCCTATGTGTCCTTAGTTTTCTTTATCAGATTATAGGTCGTTTTCTCTCATCATTTGTCACCATCTTTAGGATGACTATGTTCTTTCAATTTGCCTTTTTGTGAGAGAAGTGATTGGAGGAAAAGAAAGAAAAGCCAACAAATGTATCTGAAAGACACACACACACACACACACACACACACACACACACACACACACACACACACACGCGAACATGTGTGTGTATGTGTGTGTGTGTGTGTGTGTGTGTGTGTGTGTGTGTGTGTAGTGATAAAAGACATAGTTTCTGTCATATCCTAATTCAATTATTTAATTTTTCAAAGAAAGTATGGAGAACATTTTATCTTAATTTACTTTTGAGTTAGAAACTGAGAAGCTTCTGTAAGGCAAAAGACACAGTCAGCAAGACAAAATGGCTGCGCACAGACTGGGGAAAGATATTCACCAAACCCACATCTGGCAGAGAGCTGATCTCCAAAATATACAAAGAACTCAAGAAGCTAGTCTCCAAAACACAAAAAAAAAATCCATTGAAAAAGTGGGGTACAGAACTAAATAGACAGTTCTCAATACAGGAATCTAAAATGGCTGAAAGACACATAAGAAAGTGTTCAACATCCTTAACCATCAGGAAAATGCAAATTAAAACAACTTTGAGACATCATCATACTCCTGTCAGAATGGCCAAAACCAAAAACACCAATGATAGTTTATGTTTGAGAGGATGTGAAGAAAGGGGAACACTTCTCCACTGCTGGTGGAAGTGCCAACTCATACAGCCACTTTGGAAATCAGTATGGCAACTTCTCAAGATAATGGGAAACGGTCTACCACAAGATACAGCAATTCCACTCTTAGGCATATACCTAAAAGAAGCTCATTCATACAATGAGGAAATCTGTTCAACAATGTTCATAGCAGCACTATTTTTAATAGCCAGAGAGACATCTTGTAGCTGCAGAGGAGGAAAGTGTCTTGGATAACACCAGTAAGCCAAGTGTACATGGAGATACACATATTAGTAAAAATGGGTTAATAATTAAGAGAGTGCTAGCTAATAAGAAGCCAACGCCATGTGTCAAACAGTTTATAATTTATAGAAGCCTCTTTGTGTTTGTTTGAGACTAAGGGGCTGTAGGACCTGTAAGTATAGAAACATATGTCTACATTCCTCAGTCTGTTTCTTCCCTCTAGTCCCTAACAGGTCTCCTTCTTCCAACTCTACCAGAGCCATACCTACTCTCAAATAAATGTCCTCCTTTTGGTTAATTACTATTGTTTCACAAGCATAGGCACAAATAAAAAATACAGCCTTTCTGAGTCTATTTTTCGTGTTTTTGTGTTTATACATTTCAGGAACAACAATTACTAAGGGACTCATCCCTGGAAAAAGCCATGTGCACAGTTCTTACACATACTTTAAAATTTTCTCTCAGCATTCAACAGTTCTTTTCTTGTTTTCAGATTCTTGACTCTTCCAGATCATGAACTGCTAACTCCTTATGTGGTTCTTTTCTTTTCTTTTGTTTTGATGTTCCCAACAGTTCATTTACCTTTTCTTTTGAAGACACAGGACATAATGTCTTCTTATACTATTTTGTTTCATTTTTACTAACTGGAAAACATTTTGCTATTTTAGGAATTTCAATAATAAAAAAATACATGTCATATGTGCAGTTGTGTCACTAACATTCTGATGGTAAAGCAATAATTATTCAAATAAATAGATAGTTAAGTACTAATAGTGGCAGGTGCTAAGAAAAGAGTTGCCCTGCTTTGCTATTAGCTATCTGCAGTGTGCTCTTAAATAGACAGCTCCTTAACAAGAGGGTCCAGGTCTTTATTTTTATTAAATTCTACACAGTGTCTAGTAGAGACACTGTTGCAGGTTCTCCATAAATACCTGTAAAATTTTATGCGGGATTGCTTACTGGGAGCTTTCCATTCAACATCCAAGAGAGGCCATAGACCACCTGCATCAGAAATGGCTGGGCCTCATTAACAAATGCAGACCCCTCTGAGGCCTTTTGAGTTAGAATCTGAGGTAAAGACAGAACTGCAAATTTCAGTTAACTTCCCAGGTGATTTTCATGCACACTACTATTTTGGGAATCATTGGAGTGGAAGATATGGAGCATAACTTTAGAGAATAATTGCTACTCAATAAAATCTTTGATTTAATGCACATGGTATACCAAATGCAAAAGTCACAAGACTTTGAGCATATTTCATTGTGTATATAGTTAAAGCTATTTCATAAGCATTTTATATTATTGCATATTATGTGTCCCCAAAGACACTGTGAGATTTTGCCATGCATAGAAATTCAGAAACAAGTTTTCACTATCTCATCTTTCTCTAAATCCAATACCTACATTGCTTTAAGTAAATAGTGTCTACAAAATCACTAAACTCCCCATTCAGGCAACTTTGTCATGTGACTATCCAGGAGCACTGACAATTACCAAGCAAATAAATGCAAACTTCATGAAGTATGGCTGAAATGAAGTAAATCACCTGACTTTTTTGTCATACCCTATTACGTCCTTTTCATGATTAAAATGTGAGCACATATATAGAGGTAGAAGCTATGTGCTTCTAAGTGTGGAATAAGTCTGACAGTTTCTGTGGAGGTTTATAGAAATGTGTACTGAATGTCCCGTTACCTATTCCAGATTTACTGTCACGAGGGAAATATTAAACTTTATTCTTTAAGCAGCTGTGTTAAGATTTGTCCTCAAATACTTGTTCAAAATATTTGGTTACAAGTATTTTATGAGGATAAGTGTTTTCCTTGCATGTATGTTGTGTACCATGTGTGTGTGGTGCCTATGGTGATCAGAAAAGGTCATTAGTCCTCCTTGAACTGGATTCTAAAAGTGTGTGTCACCATCTGGGTGTTAGGAACTGCACCTGAGCTCACTGCAAGAGCTACAAGAACTCCTAACCACTAAGCCACTCCTCTAGCCCTTCTCCTTGAATTCTAAGTGGATATACTAAGGGGATATTGTGTGATAGTACAGGTTTGCACCAGATGGCTTCCCAGAACTGACAAGAGTGGTAGCCATTAGCCTCCCAAAATGCCCCAGAATCTATCACCAGTGGATAACCTCTCACAAATGAAAAAAAAAATATTTTCTCACTAGGTATATATACTACTCCAAAGTGCAAGCCACATGCTTAACAGTAGATGGCCAACACAAAAGAAACTCAGTGGCATCTCTGTCTCAATCATTTTCTATTACAGGACCTTTACATATATTATGGCTTCATGTTTGTGTGTTTAAATAACTCCTGTCTCTGTATTTATACATGTTTCTTGTGATTTTCTTTGGCTCTCTTTCTTTGTCTGCCAATTTTGTCCTAGTATTGTTGACAGAATAATGGTCTTCTAAATATGTCTGTGTTCTAATACAAGAGGTCTGTGACTATTTCAGATTGTCTGGTAGAGGTGAACCAAGATTGATAATCCTGGATTATTTTTATATATGCAGTCTATTAAACAGAGTCCTTAGCAGTCAAAAGGAAATCAAGGATTCAGTGTCTGACTATGACACTTGAGGAGACTTCAGACATCATTCCAGACTTGGAACATGAAATGGATAACACTGAAGATGAGCTGGAAACAGCAAAGATGTAAATTTTCCTAATGACATAGAAACTAATATGGAAAAGTTCATTTTGGTCTAGTGGAATCCCATTTGGAATTCTGACCTCTAAAGGTATAAAGTGAAGGCTGAAAACTTAGCTGTGTTTCAAGAATGCATGACTAGTATTCTCAAAATCCCAGGATTGCTTCCTTAGTAAATCCTGCTTGGTTAAGGTCTTAATTCCAGGATTTTGGAGGTAGAAGCAGAAGGATCAACAGTTACAATCATCCATTGCTAATCTGTGAATTCTAGGCCAGCCTGTGTTACAAGATACCTAGTCTCAAAACAAAACAAAAAAAGAAAAAAAAAACGGGAGAAAATAGACAAAGAAATGAAAACAAAACAAAACAAAACAACATAATAAGGAACTATGAAATGATAGCTTTGCTTTATATCACTATGTATACACAAAGTATTGTGACACCAATAACAATATATTAACCTCAATAAAATAACCCGATGGACAATTTAACCTTAATAGAACTCTCAAATTGTCATATATCTATTTTTGCTATTAACTACTTGTAGTGAGACCTAAAATTTTGCCAACACATTTGAAAAATTCTGTTTCTAATTAATTCACTATTGTTTACTCTCCTTTCAATTACCCCAGAATTAGAAGAATAACTTCACCACCAAAGTTGGTGGGTTTGGACATTATTTAAGAGGTGATTGTCTAAAAGTTTAATAGTAGTTAACAATCTCTAGAAACAAATGCATGGAGACTTGAGCATTGAAATAATTCAACTGTTTTTTTTAATTATCTTAGTTCTTTGACAACTCCATAAATGCTTATAATGCATTCAAATTATTTTTTCATGCTACCTTTTCTCATATTTTCCCACCCTTATCAACCCTATATGCTCACTGTTTGTACCTTTCCCATGTTCATAACTATGACCCAACCTTGTCTGACCGTTAATTGCCTTGTTACTGTGCAAACCAAGTACATCTGTTCTTAATGTTGAAAGATCCTGATTGAAATGGCAGTTCATTGCTGTGAACATATTTATTGGCCTTTCACCATAAATGCTGGCCTTTATAATCATTTTTCTTTGTTTTCTTTCATATTCTTCAATCATAGCATAATAGTAATGTTAACTATTAGCAAAGTTAACTCTTTTATTTAATGTTAGCCTGCAAAACAATTTCAAAACAAAATTTAAACAATAATATGTGGCTTATGAACTAAAATAAGGAGGAAAAGGTGTAAGAAAAGCAAATGTGTCAAAATAAGTGACAACTGAACTGAGAAACTCAGGAAATGACATAGAGAAGGAGGAGGAAATTTAAAAATCTTTGTGGTAAGACATGATCAGAATATATAATGTGTACTTTAGAAATCCTAGAAAGTCAAACTAAGTGAAGAAAAGAGTAGTAGAACAAAAGCACCACCCCTCTCCAGTGAGCTTAATAATTCAACATGGTTGTTAGGCTTCAAACACAGAACCAAAGACTGAGATGTCTACTTAACATATCAAAGCTGACTTGACCTCCAGCTTCTCCCAGCATCCCTCCATCTTTATCTGTTGCAAGATATGGCTGGCATACCCAGTCCTCTACCCTGATCTCTCCACCCCACAGGCTGGGCATCCCTTGCCCCAGAAGATCTTTCCTATATAATCCAGACATTACAGTTACCTGGTCCTATTTGTGATTTTGGCCTCCTGGGTGCTACATATGATTCCTCTTCTCTGCTTTCCCTTCCTCTCCCCCTCCCCCAACATGGCCCAGCTCAGTCTGTTCATCTCCACTCTGTACTCTATCAGATGTCCCTATCCTTACCTCTACTATGCTTGCCCTTTTATCTATAGCAAATTTTCTCCTCCACCATACCTAGGAGCACTCATGCCCTTTCCTTTCCCTTTTATTTAATTAGATTTTCATTTTATGGTAAACATTTATCCCAATATATTCACTGATTTAATAAAATTTGCACGAATTCTCTGAGTATTTATAGATATATACACATACTTCTAGAATCTATAAGGAAGGAAACAGTCTCTGAAATAGCTATCATAATCATTCCCTGTAATAATAATGCCAAGGAGTATGAAATGAGAGACATTGCTCAATCAGAAATTATATTTGTTCTACAAAAAATACTAAGGATCATAGTATTGGCAGAGAGACAGACATAGACAAGTGGGAATACAACCAAACATCTTGACTTAACCAATGCACACATATTCACAACACACTCAGCTGACTTTGCACAGTGTACAGAAGCATGCTATAGAAGTAAATAGCATTACAATAACCAGTGTTGAGTATTAGGGTATTCAGAAACAATTGAGAAAAGATTATTAAAGTAGTGCTCATGGATATAGATATGAAACATAAATTTATGACATTTCTGGAATAACAACAACAAAAATATAAAACATGTGTGAAGTATTCAGGCTCCTAGACCTATCAAACATATTCTTAAAACCATATCATACTACATAAAAGAAAAATAAATTAGCTGTTTCTCACTGAGCTTAAAAATATTTGCTTTGTATAGTACCCTGTAAGGAAGAAAATATTTGCCAACTAAATATCTTGTAATTTAGCACATAGAGTATACAAAACAAAGCACTCTCACATTCAGCCATGAAAAAAAAACTGAAAAAAAAAGAACAGAAATAATCCATCATGTGATTGACTAAAACCCAATTAAACACATCATAAACTGGGGAGATATCAATGATGAGTAAGACATTTTACTTGGGTATGATGAATTGCTCTGCTAGAAACAGTTTTTGTTCTAAACACTGTTATGAACATTATAAACTTTACAATAGAAACTCTTGGGGGATGTTACCACTGAATAGATCCTATTGGTGAGAAATCAGTGTCACCGATAAATTTCAATTTGATAAATTATTAAAAAAATTTGTAAACAAAACTACATTTTGTGTATATACATTATTTCGAATCTGTTAACATAACAAAATTATGTTTTATGTGAGAAAATAAACAAAATTGGAAACCATCACATGATGCAAAATATGCCTGAAACAAAGAAAAAATAGTTTACATATTTTCTCCAATATTTAGATCTTAAGTGTCATGTAGACACATAATACCATATAATATACACATATGACATGAATACAGAAAGGACAAAAGGAAACAAGAGATTAGTGGCAAGGGTAGACAGGAGGGAAAGTGTTAATACCATGAAAGTACACGATATTCCTTAAGAAAACTGTTTGTATAAAATCAGCCTCGTGTGAAATGAATACAATCAATGAAAACCAAAATATTTCAAAATTGAAAAATATTTAAATATTCCACTCCAAAAATACATGTAATATAGGAAAGCCCCTGTTTGTTCAATGTATTTAGTTAAATGTCTGGGAAGTGGAAATGAATACTACAATGAACTATCACTAATATTCTATCAGAGTGGCTAAAATAAGCCTGTCATGGTGGCATATATCTGTATATCCTATCACTTTCATGGATGAGGCAGGGGGTTCAGGAGTGAAAAATTAACCATTTAAATGCAAGCGCAAAGGAAACTTATATGTTAGAAAAAGTAGATTCTAAGGAAATATATAGAGCTTAGCTTTAACAGAACTCAATACCCTTCTTACAAGTTTGAAAATATATACCCACAGCACTGAAAAGATCTCCTTGGTAAAGAGAAATGCCCATGATGCATGATTGTATCAGTAAATATATATTTGGAAACATTACAAACAAAAGCAAACCAAGAAAATCAAGAGGCCAATTTACATATTTTTATACTTAAATTAGACTTAATAAATTCATTATATGTGTGGATGCCTTTGTATATGCGTGCATGTTTATGTGCATGTGTGAATGTACACATGAGTGCAATCACATGCTAATGTGCATACCATTACATGCATGTAATAATCAGAGGACAACATGTGAGGGTTATTTCTTTCTTTTGCCATATGGATCTAATAGATGAATCTCAGGTTCTCATCAGATTTGGCAGCAAGAATGTTTACCAGTTAAACTGTCTCTCTTGTACTGTGTTTTATTTCTTACAAGTAACACATTTCCTATAGCAAACAAGATTCTTAGGAAAAAATGAATGTTTATTTACATTTTGTATCTTGACTCTAGTGGTAGTTATGTGAATTGTTCATGATAAAACCTTCTAGAAATTTTAACACATACAGAAACATATGCAGATGAGTTTCTGTAAAAGTGAGAATCTCAAATTATATTGCTAACTTTATACAATGTCATAATCACAATTATGATATAGTATAGTTTTGTCATGTATGATTGTTGAGTGAAGAACATGGACCCTTTCACTCCTTTAAACTTTGTAACTATGTAAAAATCTACTGTCTGCAGAAATTATGATCAAGTAGTGAAATGCATATACTTAGGTAATTCGTATATCCATGCTCATTTAAGCACAGTATGTGTATTTAACACAAAAATTATGAATTATAAAAACTAAAATGCATTGTCATGATTTTCGTTTACTATATAATATGAAACTAATATTTTATGTTTGGTATGCTGAAATATCTTGGATATATGGGAATGGATAACTATCATTAAAAACCTTTAAAAAATTATATGGAAATATCCAGGAGCTTCCAACACACACACACACACACACACACACACACACACACACACACACACACACACACACGATCTTATAATGGAGCAAAATACCCTTGCTAGATGCCACCCACTACAAGAAAAAGCCCAGTGCCAGGAGTGGTTTACCTCTTTTGGAATTTTTGGCCACTGTTGTCCCTTAAAATGAAATATTATAGACTATTGTTGATGTTCTTGGTTGCCCTTCAGAACTTGACAGTAAGACATTATTGATGAAGATACTGCATACTGAAGTTATAGAGCATGGAGGAATCAAGCTGGTACTGAATTGGAAGTGTCATCAAAGTTGGCTGGATTCAAAGTGCTGAATGGTGTTGGGCCTACAACTGGAATTGAAAAGTCATCATCATTCTCCACCTGTCTCTGTACTAGGCAAGCTTTAATAATAAGCTAGGTGGCTACATATGCCTGTAGGTAAAATAGTGGGAGGAACTGATAATAGTAACCAACAGTATTCTGATTGGATTTAAGGTTTGCTCTGGAAGATGAAATCCATACATGGCACTATTATCTGTGGCTAGAAAAGCCATAATGACACAGCATTAAACCATCTCATAATCACTTATAGTTATACTCATAAATTAGTGAATCTTCAGAGAAATTTCTTTATGCATTAGAGGGTGATTGACCGATCACTATGGAAGAGAGGTGGTAAGATTGTCCGAGCCAGAGATGGTAGATGGCATTAAGGAAACCTTCAGACACAGCATGCCAGTTACACATAGAAGCTAATGGTCTGGTCTTTGGTAGCATACACAAGATCCATGCAGGCTGAAAAAGGATGGGATTACAACATAGGGAGGTGATGTGGATGTGAATTCCCACTCCAAGCTGAGGTACTACTGAACTGGCAAATGACAGATGCATGGAGCAAGTCACATTTCTTGAAGCACATGGGTCCTGATAAATAGAATCCACTTCAGTGGAAGAATATGTAGACAGCATATATGGTATTTAAATATTTAAAAAAAAAGGACATAGTGTGTGTGTGTGTGTGTGTGTGTGTGTGTGTGTGTATGGAATATGGGGTATATCTGTAAGGAATGGGGGAGTGAATATGATGAAAATATATGAATTTTTAAAGAAATAATGATATAATTAAAAACAAACAAAAATAATTTTAGTAATTGCAATATTCATATTATCCAACTGTGAAATATTACCTCTTCTCATATAATAAAAGTCTGATTTCTCAAGAATTTAAAACGCATAATTCGGAATCTTGTATAGTGCTTATCAAATTCCATTGCTCTTGTTCATAGCAACAAAGTTGAGCAAAAAAAAAAAAAACATTGATGCTTTAGCTAAATCATGTAAGATCAATGAGATTCATATTAAAGTGTTCCTATCTTTCAATGGAAATACCTGATTTTCCTTTTTAACAAGAAAACTCAGCTTCATCCAAATAATATGTAATTGGAAGAAGGTAGGAAACCGATTGCCTCTTCAGACAAAATATGGAAAAAGATCTGAACAGAGTTACTACAGCTATAAATATACATGAATATAATTAGCAATTAATATATAACATTAGACAAAAGCAATTAACTAAAATTTTGGAAGAATGTAATGTTACACCTTTCATATTGTATTAAAAATGAGCTTTGACAGTGTGTTTACAGCTATAATTACCAATACTATTAAACATATGAGAGGTTATTAGGAGGTCTGAAAATTATTTAAATGCTGAGAAAGAGTTGTGTCATAGACTAGGCAACGTGAGTCTGGCAGTGTTCAGGTTTCTGTTTTTGTTGCTCAGAGAGCAGTGTTACACTAACAGACTGCTCAGTCAGAGAGTCGTAGCTGAGGCTGATTTTCCATGGCTGCCCACTGACAGGGTCATCGATTTTCACACACAAGGAATATGGGACCATGTTGCATGTTATAAAGTGTCATTTAATGAATATGATGGATGACACCAACCAACAACTCCACCTGATGCTAAGGCAAAGAGATTCTTTATTCTTTCAAAGAAGTCAAAAGGCACCATATAAATCATTATAACCGCATGACTTAGCAGTTTCTTTGAAGATTCTATTAATATTTCTAAGTGACAAGGCCCAATTAAGAATACATAAAAATAAAAGGGATTAAATATAATACCTGTTACCTGTCTTGCACCTTTAATATGCTCATACCTTCCTGTGTGTATCTTGGTATCATTCATTATTACTAATATATAAAACATTTAAATCGAAGGTCTAAGACCACACAGCTACAAGAAAGGGAAAATTCAAACCATACAATTGCCACTAAAATCATTAAGCTTTCCTATATACATCCACAAAATTACCTCTTTGAGGAAAATCATTTTAAAAGCAGGATTGTTTTGTTAATTGACTTTGTATTACTTTCTTCTTCTAGAAATGCATTGCTTGGTGTGTGAGCTAGGAAATTCCTTCCATCCTTTGCATGACTTTCTCCACAGTGTTCCTTTTCCCTCCTCCAATAACTCACTCTCCACTACAAGATTCTAATTAGTGTTGTTCCTATGGATGAAGTGCTAATTTAGGCTACTGAGCAAAGCTTCACTCTCTTTGCCTTTGCCTCTATCTTTCCAAATTTGGTATTTCATTAAAATCACACTCTTTTTTTTCCTACTTTTAAATTTTAATACAGCAAAATGGTGATGAGATCTGAAAAGGCAGAACAGCAAATCGCTAACAAACATGGCGATAATAATAATAATAATAATAATAATAATAATAATAATAATAATAAAAGAAACACAGGAGTTGATGGTATTCAAAGAAATAGAGATGAGCAGACAGAGTTGATTTTCCTCAAAATGTTCAATTGTGGTTGGATAAAGGAAACGGGACTGGGAATCCATAGGTCTAGGTGGACTCTGGAATTTAACAGCTACACAATACTAAATAGCTCCTGTAATGCATGAACAGTGACCTCCTTCAACCCAGGGAAGGATTTGAAATCCTGTATTTTCAGTCAATCATTCCATGTATTCTCTTATTCCCCTTTCCATGATGAAAGTACAGTACCCCAGTTCCAAACTCAGGTGGCCTTAGGCTGCTCAGTTTCTAGGTAAGAGCTGAAAATACAGCAGTGGATGTTGGGGCCATGAGGTATAAGAAGCTAATTCAAAATCACACTCTTAAATCAAGTATCCTTTCAAATTGTTCTTCTGTATCCTTTATCTTTGCCAAGCAGAAATCATAATCTCCAGCTTGTTTATTATTTTAATTATATGACCTATTACACTTTTATCAAGATACAACTTCAGTTTGGTGTTTCTATTATGCCCTCCTGTGCTTAACACATACTTCATTAATTAATTTTTAGTAAAATGAACACTATGGTTTGGGAGATATTACCTAAAATAAAAATCTCCCTTTAAATATTTTCTTGCATTTCTTTGAAAGTTAACTTTTCTTATAGATTCTGGACTAACACACACACACACACACACACACACACACACACACACACACACAATGGTGAGTATATTTTCTATAATGATGTCCATCTAAGCATAGAGCAGGGCAAAGAAGGAAGCAAGAAGCCATGAAGCAGAAACCAAGGTTACTGAAGTTTGCAAGAGCATTACCTTTGAATTAACACAAAGAAATTTTTGAATACAGATACTATGCAGAGCTGAAAAATCTCTGAGGCAAGTTGAGGCATGTACTACACACTGCTTTGCAGTGGAGGGTTTGGAGGTACACACTGCTTTACTTTCCTAAATCAGCTAATGTCTGTTAATTCACTCACATTTACTGCACATTGATTGAGTAAGTGGAAAAAAATTGATTCACGTGATCCAAAGGATGGGGCACAACTGCAAATGCTGGCTGAAGTTTTCAAAATGGTTTCTTTCTTTAAAAGCTTGCCAATATATGTATTAAAATATTTAGGATTCTTCCTTTCCCCTAATGGACTAGAAAGGAATTACTACCAGGTTTTTTTTTTTTTTTTTTTAAGAGTCAAGGATCAGACAGTTTCCATTCATAATTCTATGGTGCTTTACGAAGAAGTTAAAAAGTCACTTTGCTCATTAGATTAATATTATCATGTCTCTCTTAGGGTCATCCTTGTTTCCTTGCTTCTCTGATGGTGTGGATTGTAGCCTGGTATTCCTTTGATTTATGTCTAAAATCCATATGTGAGTGAGTACATTCCATGTTTGTCTTTTTGTGACTGGATTACTCCACTCAGGATGGTTTCTTCTAGTTCTATCTATTTGGAAGCAAATTTCAAGATAGTACTCCATTGTGTAAATGTACCATATATTCTCCATCCATTCTTCAGTTGAGGGGCATCCAAGTTACTTCCAGTTTCTGGCTATTACAAATAATGTTGCTATGAACATGATTGAACAGATATCCTTGTTGTATAAATGTGCATCTTTGGGGTATATGGCTAAGAGCAGAATTGCTGGATCTTGTGGTGGACTGATTCTCATTTTCCTGAGGAACCGCCATACTGATTTCTAACAAAGCCTGAGACTATAATGCTTATTGTCACACAATTGAACAAAGACATAACAAAAATATTTGTCATTTGCAGAGGAGGGGAAGAGCACATTTCAGAGATAAAAAGTTGTATATAATTTTTTTTTTGTTTTTCAAGACAGGGTTTCTCTGTGTAGCTTTGTAGCCTCTCCTCTCAAAGGCCATTCAGCTTGTATTTTGATGCAGGGTCTCTCACTGTCTTGGAAATAACAAAGTTAGCTAGATAGGTTGGCCTGAATTCCCATGGGAGCCTCTTGTCTTGCCTTACCTGGAATGGAATTGCAAGCAATTAATATCATGTTCATCTTTTTACATGTGTCCCAGAAATTGATTTCTGGTCCTCATGTCTGCACAGAAAGCTCTTAACCAGTTGAGCTATCTTCTAAACTAGGGTTTGGGATTTTTAAATCTATCTCTGTCTTTATAGATTTATTTATTTCTATTTTACAATTATGGGTGTTTTGCCTGCCTATGTGTCTATGTCTCTGTATCACATGCCTCTACTGCTATGGAAGTCAGAAGAAGACTCCAAATACCCTGCCAGTTGTTATAGATGGTTATTAACCATCATGAAGATGCTGGAAATCATATTCTTGTCTTCTGTAACAATTAGCCAATGTTGTTAACCAGTTAGCTATCTCTCCAGTATCAGAGTCTAGAATTTTCAATCCTTAATGAAATAATGGGGTTGACACACAAAAATTTTAATGTCATTGTTTGGAAAAATAAAGTTCATAAACAATTTGAACAACAAAAAATATTTAATCTTAAATTTCAAAATACATGTCTAAATATGTTGTTTTTTTTACTTTATTACATTTTGTTTATGGAATTATACTTCAGTGAAAACAGTAAGTCAGAATTCATACTTAAAATAATTCAAAGCCACGTGATGGAGTGTACCAAACTAAATGTTGAAAGCAGAACAATAAATAGAATATTACCTCAGAGAAACTTAATTATGGCAGGCACCATAGCATTCAGGCACACATTTAATCAGAGAGAAAGAAACTAGTACAGGGAGTGTGTATAGTTTTTTTTTCTTTGTTGAAATTAAATTTCTTACAGTGTTCCTAGAGAATTCTATAAGTCCCCCACCATCCACAGAGTAAACATGCTTTCTATTTTGTACTAATATTGACTCTGAAGGATTTGGAATTCATGGTAGGAGTAAAACTGAAGTTACACACACTAAAAAAAGAAATTATAGTAAACAATTCAAAATAAATCATTGAATAAAATAGATGAATCTATCTAACTGTGACCTGTTTTAATACGTTCATCTGTACATCAAACATTTGCCTGTATGATTTCCATGCTGCAGACATTTTCAAATCTTTGACCCTTGAGATTTCTGTACTATTTAGCATGCAGCTCAATTGCATTCAAACAACATTTGCATATGTATTATGATTTGGTAGACTAAACCCCGAGATACTGGTCTCAAAAGAACAAGCTCCATGTTTGCTTGTGAATTCACTGAATTCATGCACTTTAAATATGAAAAATGGGGGAAAATCTCTTTTAGGGTTTATAAACATGGTTTTCTAGTCACAAATCTAGATGATATGCAAATACAATAGTTACTTTTCCTTTATTCCTAGTCTGTGTAAGAGTTACCTACAGGTTTTTAAAAGAAGAGAATATAAATAAGAACTATTTGCAATTGCTATGTTTCAGAATAAGCTTCACTTTCAACAGATTTGGGAGTAGGAAGGAAGAACAAGTACTGACATTAAAATCAATTATATATTTACAAAATGTGATATTTCAGTTTTTAATCCTCAAAGTAAACCAACTCTCTTCTAAGAATTACAAAGAATACAGAGAACTATAAGTGGCTATACTGTATATTAAGTAAGAGAAGGCTGATATAGAGGCATTACACAACCTACCCATGAAAGATTGACATTAGCATCATTGAAGTTGGAGATGTCAGAAGACATAGCTCCAAGAAATCAGACTATAGTAAATATGCATGTTTTGACAGCAACAAAAATTTTAAGCAGAAAGTGATCAGGTACCAAAAAATATATGGAAAGATTTACATATGAGATAGAAGTACAAGTTGAGTACAAATTTAAGATTTATGTCTTTTGGAAATGGATTTCTAACTGCATTCTATTTTTTAACTTAACTTTTTATTTAAATTAGAAACAAGCTTGTCTTGCATGTCAATCCCAGTTCCCTCTCCCTCCCTCCCTACCCGTCACCCCACTGACATCCTATCCAATACCCTTTTTGCTCCCCAGGGAGGGTGAGGCCTTCGATGGGGACCCTTAAAATCTGTCATATCATTTGGAGCAGGACCTACACCCTCCCCCCACGTGTCTAGGCTGAGAGAGTATCCCTCTAAGTGGAGTGAGCTCCCAAAGTTCATTCCTGTACTTGGGATAAATACTGATCTACTCCCAGAGGGCCAATAGATTACCAATAGATGGCCAATAGATTGCCCAGAAGTCCAGACTGTGAACCATATTCAAGGGGTCTGGTTCCCCAGCTATCAGTCTGGGGTCCATGAGTTCTTGTTCAGGTCAGCTGTCTCTTTGGTTTTCTCTAGCCTGGTCTTGACCACTTTGATCATCACTCCTTCCTCTTTGCACCTGCATTCCAGGAGTTCAGTTTAATGTTTACCTGTTGTCTGCTTCTGCTTCCATCAGCTACTGGAAGAAGGCTCTACAATGGCTTATAAGGTAGTTGTCAATCTCATTATCAGAGAAGGGCTTTTAAGATAGCCTCTCCACTATTGCTTAGATTGTTAGTTGGGGTCATCCTTGTAGATCTCTGGATATTTCTCTATTGCCAGATTTCTCTATAAACATATAATGACTCCCTGTATTATAGTATCTGTTTTCTTGGTCTCCTTTATTCTTCCCCTGACTCATATTTTGAATGAGTATAGTATTTTTATCTATCTATATATATATATATATATATCTATATCTATGTATATATATATATATATATAGTGTGAACAATGTCTGATCCTATTATCTTCAACTTATAGTATAATTATATGTGATAAACTAATCATAACCCTGGCTAAAGAAATTATATTTTTCTCTAGATCAGTCATTGTAAGATGCTTGATTTATAATAGCCAAAAAGTATGATAAGTTCAAGGTTTAAAAAATGAGATAAAAGAGTAGGGTTTATATTCATGGGTTCCAAGAACACATTAAAATTTTTACTATTTGTTTTACTCATCAATTCTGTTAATTATTTAATCCTTTAAAAGTATATCTCTGTCACCTACCAACTATTCTCAGATGGGAAGTTTAGTACCTTTGCCAATCTCACAAGGCCAGTATTTAAGGATTTTAATATGCTATTTCTGAAGAGATTATACAGTTTGGTTTCAGATTACAGTGAAACCATGTGGGCACAAAGCAGGAACTTCCTCTGAGTTGCTTGATTAATCTTTATAGGGCAAGAAACTGCTATGTAAGTAGTTGTTGGAGTAGAGCCATCAATAGTTTTCCCCAGGTTTATAACTCTGTGTCAGGGTTGAAACTTTCAGGGCAAGTAGTTATTACTGGCAAATCTTGGTAAGACTTTTATGAGTTAGCAAGTGAATTTGTAATTGGTTTTGAGATTCTTAAGATTGGAGGGAGCTTATGCCCAATACCTGGTTAAATAACCATGTCTGGGAACATCATAGACACTTGGGATATATTTTACATTGAGTAAGCCAGTACTGAGACTCTTTAATCCTGTTCCACATGTTGTTGTGACCCCCAACCATGAAATTATTTGTTTTGCTATTTCATAATTGTAAGTTTGCTACTGTTAGGAATCGCAAAGTAAATACTTGTGTTTTCTTAGGGTTTTAGGTAAGCCCAGTGAAAAGATCCTTCAACCCACGTAAGGGTTGTATTGCATAGGTTCATAAACACTGACTTCAAGTCAGCTCCCTCAACTAAAACAAAAGTTCTATGTCTTTATTTTTTTCTTCTGTGAATAAAGTATTCTCTGATCCTATAAGGATTGCTTTAATCCATCCTTTTGATCTAAGAAGAACAATTTGGGAGATTATTTTTTAAAACTCAGATTTCATTATGAAAAAAAATGTCCCCTTATTTATTTATTTATTTAGTTGTTGTTTTACATATATAATATATATATATATATATATATATATATATATATATATATATATATATATATATATATTCATACATTATAAACTACAATCAACTTAATTCATTTAGTATTTTTCACATGTATATGAGTTTAGTGTTGACTGTTTGGAACTGGATAATTTACCATGTGTGTGTATAGTGGGATGATGTCACTGGAGAAGACTAATCCTCCATTCTCAGTCACTGTTAATTGTCTGTAGATATTCATTTAGGGGTAGGGCTTTTGAAGTCTCCATCATCCAGTCTGGCTTGTCAATTAGTGGTGTTATATTTCAGAACTTATTCAGGCAACTCTATTGTTGACATTTCATGGGTGCAGCTTTTCCAGTCATATATAAATGATATTAGTTACAGCAAATGTAGCAATACACTGGAATTTACTATATTGCTGATCCTCTTCCATGATATTCAGTGTGCCTTAGGTTAATGGATTATAGTATAGACAAATTTACTGTAGTCTGGCATCTCACAATTTTTCTTTGCATTTTGGCCAATAATGTTTTGATGAAAATGTTGAGAATAGGTACATTAAAAAAAACTTTGACTGTATGATAAAGTATTCTTGGATAATTTCATTTGTGATTTAACAAACTTTGGCAATTATTAGGAGAGTATTTTCATAATAAAAATGCTGTCTTTTTCTTTGTTTTCTTCCCGTTTAATGTGGCTATTCAGGATGGAAGACTGGGGACTCTTGGCTTTTAGAAACAAGTTTTCTCTGAATAGTTTCCTGAGATTCAAGAAAAAATATTCCCACCTTCACTACTAACCTACAAATGAAACATGAAGAAAATGTTTCACATTGGGAGAAGTTTGTGAAGTTATGCCTTATGAGCTTGATACTTTCCATCTTTAATTCTATTATTTCTGGTCAGATTAGAAGTATGAACCAGTTACTTTTTATACAAACCAGAGATGGAAGTTCCCAGCCTGTTTGTTTATGCAACTATACATTAGTCTCAGGACAACTCCCACAGTGTTCAGCCTTCTGGTTGCACATTACCTTCCTGTATGGCTGGAAAAGTTGCATCTTTTCTAAGAAGGATAACTTCATATGATGCCAACCTTACCTGGAAAGCTCTGCTTACCTTCTTCCCCAGCCTTGTCTTTCTCATTGCTCTATGTCCATTATAGTTCTGCCTAAAACAATTAAAGTTGGCCTTCTCATACACTGCTTCACATATTAGTTGGTGATTCCCTTTTTATGACATGTCTAGTGATTGAAATCCCTTAATCTGCAATGGGACATTTAGCATCTGTGTCTTCAAAGAGAATGCAATAAATCTTGTTAGTGCACTCCTATATTATCAGCCTTTAGTACTTTTGCACATGGTAAGCTCTAAGCAGAATTGATCACACAATTGAGTAACTGAATAAAGAACTAGCACACAAGACAAGAAATTTCCAGATATCTTCCTGCAATTTTTACATCTAATATCAAATTAAAGTAATTGTCAAGAATGTTGGCACTATATCTCTGTTATTTTAATGAACACTTTTACAGCAAATATTATCTCAACTTTCAGAAGCATCTGAAGCCTCCTATATCTTGTCACAAAGAAAAAGTATTCTCAACTTTCTTGAAGAGTGTGTTGTTTGAATAAACAAGCACACATTGAGACATTTTAAAAATGGACCTATTCTCAAAATATTTGTCATAAATTGAATTGAAAATATGGAATACAACCACATCCCAAATTACATTTCTGTTTATTTTATAGTGATAGGCATAGAGACAGTGCTAAAGTTAGCATCAGAAGAAAATTATAATATTTCTTATTGTTTATGTAGTGGAGAGATGATTGCCTCATGTTTCACCCTCTCACATGACAGAACTAGTAACACTTGCCTTGTTTGCACTTATACTTAGAAATCCACAGGACTCATTTTCATCTCCATATCTATGTTTGCACTCTACCAATGTGTAAATTAACAAATTTCTAGTCCATGAAACTTCTTCCTCTTCAGACTCACATATATTTATTTCCTTCTCTGCTACCAACTGAATATACAAAATGAGAGACTTTCATTCCCTTGGTGTTCAGCATCACATCTATAGAAGTGATTTATTCAAGGAATTTGAACTCATTTCTGGGTCATCAGATATCTAAGCTATGCTGCTACTGTTCACATGCTCTTGGGCCAGTCATTCACACTAGGCAACATTTCATTTATGCTGTTTATCATATATGCATTGTGCTCTATACATTCATAATTATACATTCATAATTATACATTCATAATTAGTAAGGAAAATGCACCTGAAAAAAAAACTAACTACATAAGATGTCTTGTTATAAACCCAGTTTTGCTTCTTGACATTAATTCTCAAACTTCAACCCTTTAATATAAATTCCTCATGAACTATTGACCTCAGCCATAAAAATATTTTATTGCCACTTCATAACTGCTATTTTGCTATGACTTGTAATGTAAATATCTGATATTCAGGATATCTAATATACAACCCGTGGCATCACGAACCAAAGAAGTACTGCTTTGTGACATTCTCTGTGTTACTTTTTGTTACAGCCCTGTCTTATACTTTTGCAACTGGCATACACTTTGTGTTAAACCCTTACAATTTTTAACCACTTTTCCACTGGAAATAATGGCTAGGTTATTTTTTTAATTTTTATTTTGAGAATAAACATATTATAATCCAGGCTTTGTCTCCTTTCTCCTCCCTGCAATCTCTCATTCTTTAGGTTTTATATTCTTAAAATAATTGCCCATTGACCAACATGAAGCTGTGTCTTGTTCTGTTTTCTTGAGCTCTATTATCACAATAAGAAATGAGGCTAATCTGCAGGAATGGATAATGGGAAGACAATGGGAAGTTAACTCAAAGCTAATGTTCAAGGCAGGCATTCATGTATTGTCCAGGCTCAAATATGACTTGGAGAAAAACAGTGGAGATAGCCCAGGGCTTTTATCAATGATTTATCAAGCCTTCTGTTATTTAAGCTAAGCAAGGGATTCACTTGGAATGTGTCCTCTTAACCCCTTTCATAATTGTGCCTCTAGGACACATTTAATATAGCAATCAAAGAGGTCACTATCTATGCTCTTAAATCACTATGCTTTCTCTGTGAGGGTAGGTGTGTCTCTAATATCATCAATCTCATGAGCTTTTTGCAAGAATACATATCCTAGATTCAGAAAACTTCCCAAGAAAAAATAAAACATCTTTCCTCATTTTAGTGATTAGAGAATTCATCCTAATGACACTTTGAACTGACCTTATTTGAAATGCTTTGATTTTTTTTAATTTTCAAAATAATTTTAAGGTTACTCAAAAATTGTTTTAGCTATAGGTAATGATGTATATGTTTCTAAAAACTCACACATGTTAATCTGAAACTGCTAAGTGTTTCATTACAGCAATCTGTGAATTAGGGAGTGATGGAGAGCTCATAGCTAGCATTTATTATACATTACAGATAATTGTTTTAGAAAAAATTCACTGGAAGATAATATCATCATATAAACTTTTTTTAATTTTCTTTATGACCCATCATAAGTTTGAAGTTACTAAGATATAATAGCTAGTAATTTTGAACTCTTTAAAGTTCTGGGCAAAAGCATATCATGGTTTGTGTAAATTGGCTGTGTATATAAATATATTTCTAGGAGGAAGCAGTTATTTATTCCTTAAAATTGGAATTAAACAATTTTATATAAAAGAATTATTTACATAATCAGGTTCTTGCAAAATGTGTTATTATTTCATGCAATCAATATTATATATATATATATATATATATATATATATATTTCTATTGATCTTACATCTAGAGATAAAAGAGTTAAGAGTTTGGAGGTATGGGCCATTAGTACTGTTCTTTTCTAGTATGTGGAAGGGCCTACATTCATACTCATAACTACCATTTAAGTAACATTAAATAACTGTTATAAAACAAGAACATTGAAATATTTCACATAAGAAAAAACAAAGCTCTCTCTATTTTTATCTCTCGTTCCCAAAGACCCCCCATCTCAATTTTTGCCTTCCTCTCTCCGTACCTTCCTCCCAATGTTTTGAGACAGGGTCTTAAATTGTATCATTCACTGGCCAGAGATAATTATATAAACATGCTCACTGGCCTTGAACTAACAGAGTTTGATCTACCTGTGCTTTTTTAAATTTCCCAAACACATTAGAGATGTCTCTTTCAGTTTCGGGGTGTTGAGATCTAAAATGAACAATTTGATAATTAAACAATTCCAAAACCTGCCTAGCTTTAGCATTTTTAAGAATAAATCATTTCTGAATCCAATGTGAAATCACATTCTTGTGACAATCTCACTCAGCAAGTGCACTGAGGGTATGTAGTAATTCACAGATATATAAGACACAGCACATTTCAGTCCTTAACCAGATTTTAAATGCCTAGAACTAGGTTCAGAATAAGAACCTATCTATATTTAATTCAGTGTAAAGGTTGTTCTTCATTCTAAATAAATTTTGTCTGAATTCATTTTAAAGAGTAAACAATGTTATCTGGAATTTTATATAAGGAAAAGTTAGGAATTTGGAATATATCTTATGCTGAAATATAATAATCACTTGGTCAACAGTGAACACAAAATAAAAGGGTGAAAAGGAGACAAAAAGGAAAAAATAAACAGGGTACAACCAACACAATTTTCATTCACGCATTTACATAGTTTGATACCTTCTAGCCTACCTCCTGACTTCATTTCTTAGTCATGTTTTCAATATAGTGAAGCATGCCATTCCTGAGGACTTAAAAGACTATTCTTTAATCTGCAGATAACAGAGGCAAGCATATTTTGAGAATTTTGGTGATAATGGAAACTGACAGACAGTACCAACGGATCTGTTGCATGAATAATGAATAAAGGAGCAACACTCCAAAGTTCTCCGATTCCAGGCTGCACAGCTAAAGGACTAATGCAATCTAGTCATTTTGAGTCGCATTTAAATACAAGAGTCTGTTTCTATCTTTAATCTTCTAATTTCAGGAAATTAGATGTAAAACTCTCCTCATTCATTATAGGTACAGAAAGATCAAAAGAATAGAAATTTTCATCACAAAGCTAATTGCATTGTCAAATGACCTCATACATAATGAATCATTAATAATGATCTATTCTGTAATAATTGTATGCTGCTAAAGGTTAAAATAGCTTTAACATGTGGGGAAAGAATTGTAATTGAAATAAATTCTAGCTTTATAATACATTTGACAACTCTGAAATTACTGGATGATATTTGAGTTTTATAAACTTTATCTAATGAGAGTACTGATATTTTAGGTAGCAAGAAAGAGAATATCACATGTCATAAACTCTCTGAGACTGATACAAAACAAAGTTCTAGAACACCATCAGCATTGATCTTGGTAATTAGTTCTTCAGATCACTGATCCCTAATTGCATTTTGAAAATAAAATTTATTTCACTCCTAGTGAATCAAGTATAAAAACTGAAAATCATGTTATTCCTTTCATGTGTTCAATTGTCTTTAATCATTTTTTGTAGATCAAAAAAATCAATGTAACTGCATATCTTTTAATATTCTTAGAGCACAATAATATTCAACTGCGATACAGCCATACAGAGCAGATACAAAAGGCGTTTCTGGAACACAGCTATTAGAAATATGATTAAGTTCAAAGGGAAAGAAGAAATACACATTAATGGATGAGATCATGTTGACCTCGTCTATTAAAATGAATTTAAGCCATGGTACAACCTCATGATAAAGATAACATAATGTGTTAAATATGATATACAGGATCATGAGGGTATAAGTACAGATAAATCATCATTTTCAAGAATATAAAGTAGGTGAGTGAAGGATTGTCACACACAAGTTGTCTAATAATCACCTTTTCTCCAGTCAAAATGAGATTCAAATAATCATGGAAAGTCTGCAATTGTGAGCAGTTATTTTCCTGTTGAAATGATTCCTGATAATCATAAAGCATGATTGCGTTACTATTTTTACTAGATCAGAAACAATGTATTGATTACACTAATAATACGATTTTGAGATTTAAAAGTAGAGTGCATGTGTTACCCAATGCCTTCTCATTATGTCAAAGTGATCTGATTATGGATGACCTTGAATAATGAAAATACAAAGGCAGAAGAGAGCTCTTTTGCTCTTATTGAGGTTGACCTAGATAAGCATTCAGCACAAGCAAACAGCTAGTGCTATTTCCAGTATGAGATATTTGTAAACCAGTCAAGATAAGAACTGTACCAGACAAAGGTCAGAATCCAATACCAAACTCAAAGATCTTGAGTTACGTATACAACTATTTTTAATAATTATTTTTATCATAATTGAAAATGTTAAAAGCTCAATACAATAATTTTTAAAATGAGGATATGATAAAACCAATAAGGATATCACCAAAAATAAATAAATAATTGAATAAGAAGCTGATATGTGAAGACAAGGAATTATCCAAAAGTGATGTATGAAGAACTGGGAAGTTACTTTGATCACATAAGATTTCAGCTGTATTTTAAGTCAGATATAAATCATTCATCTTGATGATCAATATAAAAGATGTCCTCTAGACAAATGTTAAAATATCAATAGTATGTACAAAAGTTGGATTTTGTACAGAGTTGTTGGATTGCAAAATGCCATACTTGTATTCTTTTTGTCTGCTTGCTTTTTGTTCTTTTTATGAGATACATTCTTAATATATACAATAGCCTAGTCACCAACTAACAGTTTGTATAAATGTCCTCACTGTTGAAATCACAGGCATAAGCTTCCATACCCATTTGTAGTGGGAACATATTATTACCTGATAAGTCCTATTAGTACAAGTTTATATAATACTAACATCTGATTCTGATATTATGAAATTTAAGTTGCATTAGTCCTTAGGGATGAGATAACTGAAAAGCATGCAATATTAGGAAACCATAGATCTTGCAGAAATCAATCCAATGATTATAATTTTAAAATTAATTTGTTTAATTATTCTTCTCTGACATATTACCTTCTGATCACAGATTCTTCACCTACATCTTCTCCCATTTCCCCAGACAACTCCTTTCTCCCCCGTATTCACTTCTCCTGTTTTCTTTCTGAAAAGAGCAGGCTTCCAGTGGATATCAAGCAAATATGTAAAAAGACTAGGCATATATCCTCATATCAAGTCTGGAAGAGGAAACCTAGTGGAGAAAAGGGGTTCTAACATCCAGAAAAAGAGTCAGAGACAACCCCACTCCCATAGCTGGGAGTCTACATAATAACAACAAACGCCACCGTAAACATATGTATAGGACCCAGGTCACACACATTCAGGCTCTAGTGTCTGTGAATCCCTATGAGCACTGGTTAGTTGATTCTTTGGGACATGTCTCTGTGGTGTCTTTGATCATTCTGACTTCTACAATTCATCCTCTGGATTCCCTGAACTCTACTGATGTTTGGCTATGGGTCTCCACATCTGATTCCTCCCATCAGTTGTTGGATGAAGCCTTTCTGATGATAACTGGGATAGGCACAAATCTATGAATATGGCAAAGTATCATTAAGAGTCAGTTCATTAACATTTTTGTATTTTTTGTTTGTGGCAAGTAGTTTTGTTCTATATTAGGTTTCTGTGTTATCCAACATCTAGTTCCTTACCGTCCAGGCAGTGTCGTGTATGGACTCACTTTTCTTCCAAGGGTCTCATGTTGGACCAGTTATTGGTTGATCACTCCCATGAGTTGAGTTCTTGGTCACCTTTACCTAAGCATAACTTGCAGGTAGGACAAATCATAAACTGAAGGTTTTGTGGCTGTGTTTATGTCCCAGTCTCTCCACTTGAAGTCTTGCCTGGTTACAGAAGATGGATGGTTCAGGCTTCATAGCCCCTATTATTACCAGTCTTCACTAGGGTTACCCTTTGAATACTTGTTTTCTACTAGGTAGAGGTTTTTAGGAGGGCTGAGGTATGGGCTACTTGTCTGACATATGTCACTGAAGGCCATTTGTGAGAGTTAAGATGTGTTCTTTTTCCAGATCATGTGATATTGATGAATTTAGCTCAAGTAAACCCTTTCTTCTATAGATTGTCTTCTTGTTCATGGTATCAAACCCCTTACACATTTTGTATTTTCATGTGTGAATGTTGCAAAACTAAGTATGAAAGTTAAATTTACCAAGACATTCATCACCAGGTGTATAAAGGATAGCATAGTGCCATCATTATGATTATTTAAAGTGTGGATTAGGCAACCTGTATCAGACAACCAGCTCCTCCACATTTGGCCAGGATGATGTGGGGATATATTTATAAACTCTTCATGACACAGTAATTCAGAGCATAAAATAAACATTCCCATGATGCTTTATGGGCTTCTGTTTTTGATTACATATATACAAATATATGATTACAAAAAGGAACCTCTCTTTAGCTACACATCAATATTGAGAATAAAGTATCCTAAAATTATACTGAATATTTCAACCATTGAAAATTATTCTTCCAAATTTCATATAGAGTCATAATCCCAGGAGCTGTTTCTTAAAATTATTAACATTAGATACAATATTTTCAATGGCTGAATATATATTCAATATTAAAAACAAGTTGAGAAGCATATCAAATGTTGGTTCTCTAGAAGATCTAAGGTTTTGTTAATAACATGTTAGAGGAAATATTTAAAACACTTGTATTAATTTGTAATTGTTTTGAAAATAATCAATACAAAAACTCAGAAAATATCCACAGAATAGGATAGATGTGCTATTTGCCAAAATATAAGATAAAATACCCAATTGGTGGAAAATATTAATAAATAAAACAAAGCACTACAAAGATAATGCATTTCAAGTTGTGACACAATATAAAGGAATAAAAACAATATGACTCTATAAAGAAGCAAACAAAAACTTTGTCTTAAAGTAAAATATAACACATTCACCATCACAAAAGAAGTATCCAACTTATGAGAAAATATTGCCAAATCATCATGAATAAATTACATTAGTTTAATTTCTGTCTTTCACACAGCTCTCTTTAGTTTACTGAATATGTCTAGAGAGAGAGAGTGGAATGAGAAACAGGTTTGTTGCTTGTTTTTATTTTAAGTTTAGTAACGGATTTCACTTTATAAAATGGTATTTTATGTACTCATTGAGAAAAAATAGACAGTATACTTGACAGATTTTTTCATTAAGATGGAATAATATATAAAATTAACAATAAAAAGGCCCCAGGAAGATATTGGTCACATCCTGGTACTCAAGAACCATGATGAGAGGTGTTCTAAAGAAAGAAGAGTAAGAAATGAAAATAGGATGTACAGATTAGAACAGGCTTAATGCACTGGACAAAAGATATATCTATCACATTCAATAGGTTCATTGTATTTGAGCTAAAATATATGCAAAGAATGCATACTATAATATATTATTATAATAAATAATATAAATTATTAAATGGAAATACTTCAACTATGATGTAAACAGAGCAAACAAATTGTAAAGAGGGGACACAATATACTACTGATGATAATCCATAAAATAAATGCCAAAACTGAATTTTAAAATAATTTAATAGGAAATTATTATACTTCCTTATTTAATATGATGAGCTGTAGTTTAAAAAAGTGAAAATATAGTCTCAGATGCATATAGTTTTAAAACTGAGAAAATAACTAAAAACAGGTGACTTGGAAAGTGGTTAAAATTCAAATCAGGAATATGACCAAGACACTAATAAGCAGATTTGCTTCAAAATTATAGGAATTATCCTTAGCAACCTTTGACCCTTAAGATAATGTCAAACTCTCTTCATATTTCTGAGAAAATGTGTGTTGAATGTAGAATCCTACTCACTGTCAAGCCAGCATTTGAAAAGAAATTTGGCAGACCCTTTTTCTTCTCAGGTGGGACAAGAATATCTGTCACCAAAAGGCAGATTTAAAATGTAAAAAGAAGATTGATTTGTTCAGCAAAATCTAAGGATCAAAATGTTATGTAAGAGATTTTGGTAGTTTTTGATGATCTTTAGCCACATTTGGGAATCAGGAACAGCAGCAAAGGGGAAGTAGCATATATCGATAGAGACCAGAGAGGGCAATTGTTTTTTATTTTTTATTTATTTTTATTACTTCAAATTAGGAACAAGCTTGGTTCACATGTCAATCCTTCTCCCTCTCCATCACCTCCCCCCACCCCTCAACCTTTCCCACACCTATCCTCCACCCCATCCACTGTCCACTCCCCAGGCAGGGTAGGACCCTCAACAGGGGCTCACCAAAGTCCACCACATCATCCTGGGCCAGGCCTAGGCCCTCCCCCATGTGTCCAGGCTGAGAGTGCATCCCTTCACGTGAGATGGGCTCCAAAGTCTCTTCTTACACCAGGGAAAAATACTAATCCACTACCAGGGGTCCCCTAGAGTGCAGAGTCCTCCTAATTGACATCCATGTTCAGGGGTCTGGATTAGTCCTGTACTGTCCCCCCAGACAGCTGTCTGGGTCCATGTTCTCCCCCTTATACAGGCCAGCTGTTTCTGTGGGATTCACAAGCCTGTTACCCACCCCTTTGATCTTCATTCCTCCCTCTCTGCAACTAAGTTCCAGAATTCAGTTCAGTGTATATCTGTGGGTGTCTGCCTCTGCTTCCATCAGCCACTGGATGAGGGCTCTAGGATGGCATAAAAAGTAGTCATCAATCTCATTATAGGGGAAGGGCATTTAGGTTATCCTCCCCACCATTGCCTAGTTTGTCAATTTGTGTCATTCTTGTGGTTTCTGGAAATCTCCCTTGTGCCAGATCTCTCCTATAATGTCTCCATCTAATATGGTATCTCTATTCCTGCTCTCCTCTATTCTTCCCCCAACTCAATATTTTTGAGCCTCCATTTCCTCATCTCTTTTCCTCTTCTCCTCCTCTCATTGTGGCTGCTCCCTCTCCCCTACCCTCATGCTTTCAATTAGTTCAGGAGTCCCTGCCCCTTCCCATTCCTGGGGTCCATGCATTTTTTTCCTTAGAGTTCTTCTTGGTTCCTAGTTTCTTTGGTGAAGAGGATTGTAGGTTGGTAATCCTTTGCTCTATGTCTAAAATTCATATATGAGTAAGTACATACCATGTTTGTCTTTTTGTGACTGGGTTACCTCACTCAGGATGGTTTCTTCTAGTTCCATCCATTTGCTTGCGAATTTCAAGAGTCCATTGCTTCTTTTCTGCTGAGTAGTACTCCATTGTATAAATGTACCACATTTTCTATATTCATTCTTCAGTTGAGGGGCATCTAGGATGCTTCCAGGTTCTGGCTATTACAAATAGTGCTGCTATGAACATCATTGGACAGATGTCCTTGTTGTATGAATGTGCTTTTTTGGGTATGTGCCTAATAGTGGAATTGATGGATCTTGTGATAGATTGATTTCCATTTTTCTGATCCCATAGCCTTCTTCCAGCAACTGGTGGAAGTAGAAGCAGACACCCACAACTAATCACTGAACTGAACTGTAATCTAGTTGCAGAGGAGAATGAGTGATGAGCAAAGGGGTCCAGATCAGGCTGGTGAAACCCACAGAAACAGCTAACCTGAACAACGGGGAGATCTTGATCCCCAGACTGATAGCTGGGATACCAGCATGGAACTGACACAGCCTCAGGGAGCATGGGTTTCAGTGAGGAGACCACGGAAATCTACAGGATCTCCTGTAGTGGCTCAGTACTTATCCCTAGCATAGGTGTGGATTTGGGAGACCATTCCACATAGAGGGATACTCCTTAAGCCAAGACACACAGGGGTGGGCCAAACCCTATCCCAAAGGATATGATAGACTCTGATGAGCCCCTATGGAAGGCCTCACCCTCCCTGAGGAGCAGAAAGGATATGTGATAGGTAGGGCTTTAGTTAGGTGTGGGGGTTGGTAGGGGAAGAGGGAGGGAAAGGGAACTGGGATTTACATGTAAAAATAATCCTGTTTCTAATTCAAATATTAAAAAATCTGAAAAAATCCTAATGGCAATTTATGGAGCTTAATAGCTCTGTGTGCTAGGAGAAAATTATTTAATGTAAACTTAATATCTTAGATCCTGATCTTAATGTTACACCATTTTTTTACTATCTCTTTAATTTCAATGAATTTTTTCTTTGGCCAAGGATCACTAATGCTTTTATAAAGCTTGTACTTCAAATTTCTGCAATCAATCCCATAGGTATTTTCAAAACAAATTTCTGGGAGGGAGTGGAGACAGAGAGACAGAGATAGAGAGAAAGAGAATGAGACACACAGTGAGAGACAGCGGGAGAGAAATAGAAAAAAAGAATGAGACACACAGAAACAAAGACATAGAAACAGATAAACACACACACACACACACACACACACACACAGAGAGAGAGAGAGAGAGAGAGAGAGAGAGAGAGAGAGAGATTATTAAGCATCTCAGTGCATGTGGTTAGATGACCCAAATTTAAAGGGACTCTAATTTCTGAAGGGAAAAAAGATATTCTAAAGCAAGCTTTCACTAATCAAAATCAAAGTGATAATAAAAGGAATATCATGCTTGACTGCTGTACATTTTAATAATCATGATACAAGAGACTATAACAAGACTCAGTTCCTGACCCAAATACAGCCATTTGAGAAAATTAGTCCCAGGTTCCGATCTGTGTACAATGTGTTCTACAATAGCACACACCCTGTGATTCTCAGCATTTCATGTGTATCTCCAGTATTTAACCTGCCAGGAAACGAACATGCTACAACATACACTTACCATGGTATAGTTAATTAGCTCCTTGTGTACCTTACACAATACATTTTGCTTATCACATCAGTCAGGCACTCATAAAATCAGATCTCAGAGGGACAGCAATGCAGTACACAAGTTAAACAAATCAAATAATGAATAAAATTGACTGTAGCCATACATCCGGCTGGATAAATAGGGGTGGAAAATAAAGTACTTCCGCTTGTGTAAATCAGCTAGAAGATGCTTTCATTTCATTTGGTTTTATGCCTCAAAGTACAAATATAAGTTGATATAATCTCCAGAATCTTCACCATTGACCCATCTCTCCAGAACAGGAAGTAATTGTTACTGTTGCCCAGTAGATCACTAAATATGTGCTTAAATTACTAGTCTTTAAGTTGGTGATTTTAAATGTTATGTGTATAGAGTCAACCTAAGAAGTCATGAAGTGGGGAGAGGGTGTGGTGGAAAGAGTGGGGGATGTGGAGGGAAAGAATGATTAAGTTACACTGTACAAATGTAGGAAATTTTTAAAGAATGATAAATAAATATGTTATTTACCTGTCATATCTTACATCAGACATCATAATAATTTCTCTGCATATTTCTTTCTATTTTCTTTCTTTCTGATACATACACATAAACACAGTGTCACATACACAAACATGCACATACAAACACACACACACACACACACACTCAGAGAGAGAGAGAGAGAGAGAGAGAGAGAGAGAGAGGGATAGAGGGTGGGAGAGAGAGAGGATAGAGGGTGGGAGAGAAACTCTTTTTTTAAGGTTCCACTATAGTTTCTATATGAATAAATAATCAGAACTCCTGCTTTGTAACTATAAAGTATTAGTCAACTAAACCAGTCCAATTATCATATTCTTATTTTCAAAAGGGAAAAAGGGAGGTTATTTTGGCTGAATCCTCCAAGTGAAAGTATTATATATATATATATATATATATATATATATATATATATGTATTTATATATATTATATATATATACATATTATACATATTATATATTATATATTATATATATAATTTATTAGAGATTTTTCCTCATGTAATCAACACTGATTACTGTTAAATGCTACTGATAGATATGAGGTTTAATTGTGACATTAGAAAACAACAAGAGAAAGTCATAATCTGTTATTATGGTCCAAAATACTCCATTATATTCTTCATTATATTATTTATTTAATTGGTAATTCTCCCTGTTTGATGTAATCATGTTTTATGCTTCAACATATTGACATTTGACAAGTGTGCTTTTAGATAAGACTTCCTTTTTATTTCAATATCACTTTTCTGTTAATTTTAAAGGATGGAGTCCTTTGAAATTATCCTTTCCACATTAGTATTTATCTGTATTTTAAAGTTATAAAAAATTAGGTGATAAATCAAAGTTTGAAATATGAAGATCACGATAGTATACAAAGGCACACATAACTAAAATAATAATAGTGATATTTTTCAAAAAAAACTGGTTAATTTTCACATAAAAGTTTGCATTTACAAAGTATCTTATGATCTGCATGTGTTGGTACAACAAGAAAGCATAATTAAGAAAATTATGGACTTTAAAAGACCGAATGCATTTAAAATACAAAAGAAAAATGAAACATTACTGTCGAGACATTGTAATTAATATATGAATCTAGAACTCTATAATCTTTTAACATGTATGTGTGTGTGTGTGTGTATGTGAGAGAGGGGGGGGAGAGGGAGAGAGAGAGTTGTGCACAATGTTTCTCATAATTCTATACATGGTTGGCCAGAATCAACAGTCTAACAACTTTTAAAAAAAATGTAGTTCATATACAAGTCTACATTTTTACTTGGGAATAAAAAAATTCCCTTATATTGCCCTTAGATAAAAAGAAATCACTAGCTATAAACAATGAAGAGAATAACACTTCCGCCACAACTGATGAGTCTGAATGAACCTGTATGGAGAGATGTAGATGGTCTGAAGGTTTTTCTGTATCATAGAAGTATGACAGGAAAAGAGAACTCATCACAAACAGATGCAGTGAGAAAGGGGATTGCAGATTGACAATACAATCACTGTGGTAGAATTAGTAAGGTTAAATTAAAATCAAAGT
Source organism: Cricetulus griseus (assembly GCF_003668045.3). Taxonomy (NCBI): domain Eukaryota; kingdom Metazoa; phylum Chordata; class Mammalia; order Rodentia; family Cricetidae; genus Cricetulus; species Cricetulus griseus. The sequence continues at coordinate 36,251,046 of NW_023276807.1, read as the reverse complement.
GAGAAAACGAAAATATGTACGATTTAGATATGTTTTGAAAATTAAATGCCTCACAGATTTGATGGATACAAACAAAAGGGAGGAATCTCAACAAACACAGTAGGGGTAGGAACAGGTAATTAAGTACAAACAAAAGAAAGAAATTATAAAATAGGAAAACTACTCTACTATGCACCTGAATAGCAAGAGATTTAAAATTTTGACAAAATTTGTACTTTCTGTTTGCATTTCTGGTATTAGAAGAATGAGAACACATGTGTAGCTCTGTTTCCAGAGTAAACACCTGGAAGGAAAATAAATGTGTGCTAACTAATAAGGGCATTATACTCAGGTGAGACTGAGTTGGCCTTAAGAGATGTGCTTCTAGCCCGGTGGTGGTGGCTCATGCCTTTAATACCAGCACTCTTGGGAGGCAGAGGCAGGCATATCTCTGTGCTTTTAAGGCCAGCCTGGTCTACATAGCCAGTTCCAATACAAGGCAGGCTCCAACGCTACACAGAGAAATCTTGTCTGGAAAAACCAAAAACAAATGAGGGAGAGAGAGAGACAGAGACAGAGAGAGAGAGAGCTGTGTTTCCTACACCTTTACTATGTATTTCTTCCAAGAAAAGAAAGGAAGTTGTCAAACTCAAGCTGAGACTCACACTAATTTTAATTTAAAATTAAAAATTTTAGCATATCATTCTCACTTATTGCCATACAAACTAAATCTTGAATTCATAGGTCAATATGTCAAGTGCAAAAATAAGAATCTAAGCAATAATTGATTGTTACTAAGTGGAAATTGGTCCAAATCTACCCACAATACTGACATGATATATTTTGAATTAAGATCAGGACAGATTTGTTACTATCTTGGTTATGCAGGCAAGTGGATGGAACAAGAAGAAACCGTCCTGAATGAGCTAGCCCAGTCACAACAAGACAAAAATGGTATGCACTCTCTCATATATGTATTTTAGACATAGAGCAAAGTAGTACCAGTCTATAATTCACACTACCAGAGAAGCTAGGAAATAAGGAGGAACCTAAGAGAGGCATGCAAGGGCCCCTGGAGAGAAGCAAATGGGACAAGACTTCCTGAGCTAATTGGGATCATGGGGGAGGGGAGATGGAGCTAAAAGAAAGAGAGGGGGAGAAGAGGAGGGGAGATGAGTACATGAGAGAGCAGGAAGATTTATTCAGGGGAAGAATTGAGGAGAGGCAGAAAAAAAGATATTACAATAGAGGAGCCATTATAGGTTTAAAGAGAATTCTGGCACTAGGGAAGTGTCCAGAGATCTACCAGTTTGATCCCAACTAACAATCTAAGCAGTGGTTGAGAGGCTACCTTAAATGACTGCCTCTGATATTGAGATCAATGACTAACTTACACCATCTTAGAGCCTTCATCCAGTAACTGGTCAAACAGAAGCAGATAGCTAGAGTTAAACACTGAGCTAAACTCTGGAATCCAGGTGCAGAGAGAGAGGGGTGATGAGCAAAGGGGTCAGAACCAGACTGGAGAAACCCACAGGGACAGCTGACCTGAACAAGGGGTTGCTCATGGATCCCAGACAAATAGCTGGGAAACCAGCATAGGACTGTTCCAGACCCCCTGATTGAAGATGTGAGTTTAGAGGTCTGCACAATCTATGGTTCCTCTGGAAATGGATCAACATTTACCCCTCTGTCAGCCTAGACACATGGGGGAGGGTCTAGGCCCTGCTCCAAATAATATGACCAACTTTAAAGATCCCCCATGGATGGCCTAGGGGGTCAGTCGGGGGCAGAGGAGAAGGGGAGGGCGGGGGAACTGGGATTGACATGTAAAAGAAGCTTGTTTCTAATATTAAAAAATCCAATTAAAAATACCTTAAGGTATATGTGGAAAAAGTAACATAAATTGAAAACTATGAAAACACGTGAGATATGTGCAGGTTGATTTTGCAGTGCTTTAAAACACCAGGCAACAAACAGAATAGATATAGGGAAGATCTTGATAAATGTACAACATGACAAAATTTATCTTTACTTTCGGTGGGGAGTCTAATGTTTAATAAACTGATTATTCAACTTGTCATTCATGTGCAAAAATTATAAGTGAATATATTTTACTATTTAAATGGGAATTGTTAGGTAGTCTCTGACTAAATGTTGTACAAAATAAAGTTAAAAACATGTAAAACTAAATCTGGCTTATATTAAAAATATTGTATATTATGTCTCAGTAAAAACAACACTCATTAAGCTATTGCTATGAAACCATGAGTGTGTGATTAAAAATCCATGGCACTGCTGTAAGCATTTCTATATAGCATCAAGTGAAATCACAAATGTGAGTCTATTGTTTTAAAACTAGTTGTAAGATTTATGTGTGCTTAGTGAACATGTATGAATGAGTGATGAGAGCAGATTGGAAGAATTACAGACATATATAAAAGAATTGTAAAAAGTAAATAACAGGATGTTCATAATATCAACATCTATGGGGCCACCATTAACAAAAGGTGAATTGACTCATCAGGTTACATACACATGTACATGTGTGTCTATATGTATATGTAAGCAACAATGATAATTATAAAGATGTGAATTTTGGAGGTAGGGAAGGAGTTACAGGAAGAGAAGGAAAGGGCAGAAGTGATGTAAATTCAGTGTTCATGCATACAATTCACTAAATAAATGCATGAAAAATAACATCACTTAATGAAATATTTACTTATCTGATTCATCTGTAAAAATTACCAAGAAATATTGTATTATATATTACAGTAATATTTGTTTTACATAGTATTAACTTTGTTTTTATTCTACACATTAATTCCTGATCTAAATGCTGAAGCATGAATGTATGAAGGCATATATATATGCATATATGAATGTAGGTATATACACATACACACACACACACACACACACACACACACACACACACACACGTGTGTGTAACCACAGTTGAATTCTGTCTTCCAGTCCAACGAAATTTGGAAAGAGATACGTTTTTTTATGAAAAATGAGTCTTGTATACATAAAAAAGGATGACAAAATATTTAGGCTTTGGTTTTAAGGCCACTAAATTTAATTCGTTACACTAATACTCAGGTATATCATCGTGAAATGTGAAGCTTTTATGCATTGACTCAGACTTTGCATCTTGCATTAACTGTCTGTGAATTAAATGCCAAGACACGCAAGCACAAGTGCCCACTTAGCCACAGCTTTATATGTCTCCTTTGTATTCACTGTCCCCAGTGCTTGGCAATGTGTCATTCTCATTCTTATATGAAGCACACAGCATATTCAAATATGGAAAACAGCATGAATGGTTCTCTTTGGAAACAGGGAATGCTACTGCTTCAGTGCCATGTGTCTGGGTGCACTTCAGGCTTGAGAACATCCTTTGCTTCCTAGTCTCCTGGGTGAGTATGGTGGGCACCTTGCCAAGTCAGACAAGCTGTCTGACAACTGCTGGATGAACAGACAAACCATAGTCAAATGTAATTCTAATTTTTAACTTAATATTTAGTTGCCAGAGTTATTGTCTACCAATATTCCTTAGAACACATTTGTATTTGTACTCATATGTAAAAGAAATGCTTTATGGTTGGTAATTCTGATACTTTTTTTCCTCAAATTTTCTTGATACATTTTGTTTGTTTGTTTGGATGGTTTTTGGTGTTTTTGTTTTGTTTTGTGAGGCAAATATTCAAGAGGACTTTGTACATTTTTTTTTCCTGCTGAATGAGACCTTGGAGTTTTCATTACAAGTAAATTATGAAATGCAGTGAATGGATGAGAATGAAGCTTTAGTTGGTAGCCTACTTGATTGGCATGTATAATACTCTGCATTCAATTCCCAGTACACCCACATCTAAAACAGGAATCTTGGCATACAGCTGAAAATATAAGAGCTAGTAGGGAAAAGTCAAGAAGATCAAAAATCCAAGATGATTATTAGTTGTTCAATTGTACAGGCCAGCTTGGTCTATGAGACCCTGGCTTAAGAAAATAGAATCAGAATAACAGCAATAAAAACAAAATCATATTATAAAAAAACAAATATTAAAGAAACATGAAGAGAAAATTCCTCCTAAACAAAATACACAATTAGCACTCAAATTCAACCAAAAGAGAATGAAAACCTGAACAAATTGTGCATAAAAGATTTAAAGAAATAAGTCATCTGAGAAAATATTCACATGCAAAGTATAACATAAGATGCTCAAACCCATACGATATTAGAATGAAAACTCAAAGATGCAATGCACATGCAATATTGGTTACAGTGGCAGCTATGTAAACCAAGATAGCATCTAATACAGGAGAGAAGTGGTGCCACACAGGATCAGTGATTACAATTGGAGATGCAAGTGAGAGAAGTTATTTGGATGAATTTGGAAAATTTTCCTAAAACTAGTATAATGATCAATGGCTTAATGTTAGTGTTAGCAGTCAGACTCCTTTGCATTCAAGCAGAGCAGTTTTAAACCATTTTTCAACAAACGGAAACTTTACTCATGCCTCAGTTATCAACCTTTACTAGCCTGTCTTTGTAGTCAAGATCATCATTGGTATTTAATTTTTAAGCTATTAATTGAATTAACTTATCCATGAATGATCTCAACAGGGATACCTGAGAACTATATACAATAAATTTATTTTTTAATTTGTCTGTTTCTGAGTTTGAATTCTATCATGCCATTAATCTAGTCTGTTACTAAGGATATTCTCCTGTTACTAAACCTACATGTATAGAATAACTAGTTAATGCTTATTTATTATTTGCCACATTGTTCATGCTGGTTTTTTAAAGATCACTTATGTTTTATGTGGTATCTTCACTTTTTAAAACTAATTTTAGACAAATTTTTGAGAGAATTTGTTCTTACATTTCTATTTATGAATTTGATTATTTCTTTAATACACAAAGTAGAAAAATGTAGATACAAGCTTAAAAGGAAGGTGATTTTTAAAATACTTTCTGTATTTGGATAAAAGTCTTCCTAGAGATGTTAAAATGAAAACTTTCCAGGTTATTACAAATACTGCTGCTGTGAACATAGTTGAACACTCAACTGATGAATGGATAGAGAAAATGTGGTGTATTTACACAATGGAGTACTACTCAGTGGAAAAAAAATGCAATCTTGAAATTTGAAGGCAAATGGATGGAACCAGAAGAAACCATACTCAGTGAGGTAACCCAATCACAAAAAAAGATAAACATGAGATGTACTCACTCATTTTTTATTTTTAGACATAGAGCAAAGGATAAGTAACCTACATTCCACACTGCCAGAGGAGCTGAGAAACAAGGAGGACCCCAAGAGAAGATAGCATAGTCCCTCGAAGAAGGGAATGGGGACAAGAACCCCTGACCAAACTGGAGCCCGGGGGCAGAGAGAGGAAGAAGAGTCTTCATCCAGTTGCTCTTTGTAGCAGAATCAGACACCCATACGGTTGAGCAAAGAAGCCAAGACAGGGATGGAGAGAGCTGCAGAAACAGTTGACCTGACCTACTGACAGAATGGAGACCCTAGTCAAAAAACTGGGGAAAGAGCATGGGACCAAACAAAACCCTCTGAAGCATTGGACCAAACAAAACCCTCTGAATGTGGGTACCAGCTAGGAGTCCAAGATAGTCTATGGGTCCTCTAACAGCAGAGTCAGTCTTTATCCCTAAAGCACAAATGGACTTTAGGAACCCATTCCCTATGGAGGAATACTATTGTAGCCCAATACATCAAGGACGGTCTAGACCCTCCCCCAAACAATATTACAGACATTGAAGGTTCTTGTTAGAGGGCCTAACTATCCCTGGGGAGGAGTCAGGGGGTGGGTTGGTATGGGTTTGGTGGGGAACATGGGAGGATGCGAGAGTGAGGGAATGGGGGCATGGATATGTAAATATAAGCAATTAAAATAATTTTAAAAAGGAAAAAAATAGAAATATTCTTAAAAAAGAAAACATGTCCACACAAAAAGTTTTGCATGGGTATATATTAAAACTTTTTTTCTATTTTTATTTAAATTAGAAACAAGCTTGTTTTACACGTCAATCCCAGTTGCCTCTCGCTCCCCTCCTCCCCTGCCCCCTACTAACTCCTTATCCCATACCCTTTCTGCTCCCCAGGTAGGGTTAGGCTCTCTATGGGGGATCTTCAACATCAGTCATATCATTTGGATCAGGGCCTAGGCCATCTCCCATGTGTCTAGGCTGAGAGAGTATCTCTCTATGTGGAATGTGCTCCCAAATTCCATTCATATGCTAGGGATAAATACTGATCTACTACCAAAGTCTCCAAAGATTGTTGAGGCCTCCTCATTGACACCTGTGTTCAGGGGGTCTGGATCAGTCCTATGCTGGTATCATAGCTGTCAGTCTGGGGTCCATGAGCTCCCCCTTGTTCAGGTCAGCTGTTTCTGTGGGTTTCTCCAGCCTGGTCTTGACCCATTTGCTCATCACTCCTCCCTCCCTGCAACTGGATTCCAAGAGTTCAGCTCAGTGTTTAGCTGTGGGTGTCTGCTTCTGCTTCCATCAGCTACTGGATGAAGGCACTAGAATGGTATATAAGGCAGTCATCAATCTCATTATTGGGGAAGGGCATTTAAGGTAACCTCTCCACTATTGCTTAGATTACTAGAGAGATGGTTCAGCCATTAAAGCCTAGTATCACAACCAAAAATATAAAACTTAATTATTTTTCATAAATCTTGGATGTAAAAAAGTGTCTGTCCTTCAGCATGTGTATAGGTGTCATATCCAGAAAAGTGAATGTCCATCACTGAAAAGGAATGAGTCAAGCCACATGAAAGGGTTGTGAATGTATATTAGTAAATAAGTAGCCACTGCTTTTAACCGTGTGGCACTCTGGAAATGTTACTCTTCAGAGACCAGGAAATTAAACAAATCTTAGGAGTTAAAAGGTGGGTAGAGACAAACAAAAGTTAGTACTTTCTAAAGTGTGCATGTAAGGCAAAGAATCTATTTTATAGATGAATTAATGGTTATGGTAGCTAGTTTTCTGTCAACTTGACACAAGCTAGAACCACCTAAGAAGCTGGAATGTAATGACATAATGCCTCATTGGAATCCAGCTCTGAGCAAGACTGTGGCATATTTTTTTGATTGATGGTTGTTGAGGGAGGGCCCAGCATACTGTGGGGCCTTCCTAACATGGTCCTTCTACAGGTTATACCAAAGCAGGGTGAGAAAGCCAGGAGCACAAGTCAGAAAACTGCAATCTTCCAAGTTTTCTGCTATCAGTCTGTGCCTCCATTTTCCTGCCTTAGTTCCTGCCCTGAGTTTCCAAGACAATGAAGTATGAGCTGTAAGACTAAGCAAACCCTTTCCTGCTCAAGTTGATTTTATATCTGGTATTTTGTTACAGCAACAGAAACGCTAACTGAGCACCTGTGGAGCTATTTTACACACTGTTTATACTCTAGGGAGCATACAAAATCCAGGGCTAGTTCTCACACTGACTGGAATTGGGATGATAATGATGTATCAATGAATTATCCTAAACTGTAACAAGTGTATCATTCTCCTAATGTTCATAGTGAAGAAGACTTCATTTTAGGTAGGGAAATCTGTGTACACTCTGCTCAGTTTTCTCTGCGTGAATCAAAAAGGAATCTTGAATTGAAGCCCATTAAACACAGACATAGCACGGTAGTAGAACCTTTACATATGCTGCATGCAATCTTAGGTTTGCTACAAAACACCACAAAATAAAAACAACAATGTTCAGTAACTATTAAACACCCTTGTCATTATTTTTTTTACATATGGCAGTACTCCTAGCAATTAAGTCAATTGTCGATTTTGTTTAGCGTTGCAAAAATCAATGTTCATGTTTTAATGATTGACTAGGTGGAGTTATATTTAAACTCCGAAAAGTACAATTTGCTTTCTTACATCATAGAAAGATAAGAAGTTAAACAAGAATCATGCAGGCAAGTGCACCAACTCAACATTTTCAATAGAGTTCAAACTGTGGTATGAATTTCATTTACCCCAAAGTGTCTTTTATTTCCCAACCACACTTTACCTTGCTCTTGATTCAGATCATTTCATATTAAAAATCTCACCAATATCTGAGAAAAATCAATTGAAATTTTATACATACTTAGCAACATAAATAGCTGAATCCTTTTATATCACTCACTGTTTTAGTGTCTCGTGTGTGCGTGTGTGTGTGTGTGTGTGTGTGTGTGTGTGTGTGTGTGTGTGTGTGTGGGGGGTGGTGATGAGTCCACCATTCTTTGTTATTCTGAATCACGTAAATATATAATCAAATATTTTCTTCATTGCCTTATTGTTGCACCTTTAGGAACTATCATATAACACAGGACAAGCAATTTGTATTTGAGGATAATGTGACTCAGACTTCTCCCTGAGCTTTCATATGTGTGTATACTTTTGGCCATCACCTGGAACCCTGGAATGATAATCACAAAACTCTCTCAACAGAACATCTGTCTATTACTTGACGGGGCAGTAGAAACATCCTCTGCAATGCCCAAAGGCTCTTTCTTGGCATCTGTCGGCTATCTCCCCACCCATGTTTGGAGGCCAGAGGGTGACAGAGGAGAGGATGTTTGACAACAGCACACCACGTCCTCTTTCAGCATATGAGCATCATGCTGGACACGTCAAGGTTGTCACACAGGAACAATAAGACCTAGTCCTAGATATGTCTCTCCTTACAATGCAAAGCTGTTCAAACATTACAATTTTGAAGGAAGTTATATATGAGTTGGAATGTAAACAACAATAAAGGCCATTTTGTTTTACAAAATTGGAGACCTTATTTATAATACTATGCCTGATTTTTGATAATTTGTTCTGTAACTTAACACTCTAAAAAATATTGCTTATAAATTCTGTGCCAAGTGCATTCCACTAATTCATAATTTCTCACAAGAGTTCTAGGTTTCTGCCTGGTTTATTAAAGAGTGAACAGAATTCTGTCTAATCACAGGCTCTTCTTTCATCATCTATACTTATATGCACATGTTGACCCTGAGACTTTTGCATTTTCTCTGTGTACAGAATAATAATTAAATCTCTTATCAAAGGAAATAGAATGTTTTTGGTTGCTCAGGCATCATTTCCAGTAAGAGATATGATAATGTTAGGAAATGTTTTAAGGGACAATTAACATAAAATCCATTAGCTGGAGCCCACTCCCTCGAAATGAGAAAGTAATACATACAGTCAACAGTGTTCACAAATGCATGTATGGCTTTGTTGAGTCAGTGATTTCTGTGTGCTTGGTTGACTTCTGCCTCCAACCCTTACCTCCTCTCAGTCTCTGTCAGTGACCCTTGGCCATCTCCAAATACTCAAACTGCAAACAGACTGAAACCAATTTGTTTTCCTTATGTTTTTAAAGCCACTAGCCTGGTATGCTAATTAGAAATAAATCGCTTGACCCATAAAAGAAACGGCAGGAAACCTGAAATGAAGGCATTATCCAACACTTCATGCTCTTTAGTGATGCCATTTTAAATATTTCAGACAGCCCATAAATAATTAAAACCTCACCACAGCAAATTATGTCCTATTATGCAAATAAATAGCCTCCTCCCTGGTTTCATTAAAGATTCCAAATGACAAGCTGAGCAGTTTAAACATAGCAAGGTATTGCAGTGAGGCGAGAAATCTTTCAATATATTTTTTTAATTGTTAGTGCCAAGTTTCATGTGGATTTTGACTCTAACACTTTAATTTGCATGAGCAAATAAACCTTTAATAAACCTTTTGTAAGTGGGGGGAATGCATCATTTAATTAAATTTGATTTGTTGTGAAACTCTTGTGCCTCATGAATATTTAAGAATCACAAACTCTCTATTTTCCTGAAAAGAGTACAATATTGAGCAAGGGAGTGATTTCCAAGAAGTTAATCTGACAGGGCCTGAGAAATTAAAAGTAATTAATAAATGTCTCAAATTAACTTTTCAGAAATTGACAGGCTGATCCACATGCAAACATCAATGGCATTCTTATATACATTCCTACCCATACCGAGTTTTAGGCAGGACTTTAACCACTGATATAAACCACATCTTTCAGTACATAGATGTTTCGAAAGTTCATGTGGAAATTTGTCAGTATTTAAGTTTAGTGTCATTGAGTTGTCTGCTTTTTGCTAAAGAAACCCCAGGTTTTATGTGGTCAGATGTGAAAACTCTAAATCACTATTTTTTTGTTTTTGTTTGTTTTTGGTTTTTTGTTTTTTAAATGGAATGTGCTGGATGTCTCTACAATTTTGTTCAAATGACTGCAGAAACTGGAAAAGCTGTTGCTGGTATTGACGCATAGCATATTGCCATTATTGATATATATATATATATATGCTAATTGAAACTCAAATATGTGATGAATCCAAGGTGTTTCAGAGAGTGCTCACCTGTGCATGCAAATTTGATTTCATCTTTAGTAAGTAGTAAAGTTATATGCTTGCCAAAAAAAAAAAAAAATAAGTGACACACTGGAAGACAAATGTCACACAATTTCAATTTTATGTGTAACCTAGAAATGATGAACTTATGGGAACAGAGAGCAGAATTGTGGCTATTAGTCTTCAATGTGGGTCTTTTAACAATGGGGAAATGATTGGTTTAAGGATATAAAACTGCAGTTGGACAAGAGGCATGGACTCTGTGAAGTCTTGAGGTCTACTGAGAGCATGATAAATATGGTTGATAACAATATGCTATATTTTAAAAGTTGTGAGATAGTATACTTTAAATGTTCTCAAAACAAAAATGATGAATATGTGTGATATAACATGTTAATTGGTTTAATTTAGTCATGCCATTGTGAATATACTGTATTGTGTATCATAATTTTGCATGACTTTATTTATGAGCTAAATAAATGAATGAAAAAAGTAATAAAAAAGAAAAAAAGTAAGCTATATTTTGTTTTTAAAATGCTCTCTCTGCAAGACTAAAATACTATAGAATATAGAAAAGAATCTTAAAATAATTGGCTGATGCTACAAAATATTCCATTACTTTTCATGTTTTTACTTCAATTAAAACATTTAAATGGGCATTGACTGTTGAAAGAATACCTCACTTTGGTGTATACGTCAGTGTTCTTCTTAGATTTATAATTAAGGTGATGCTCTCTTATTCTGAAGACAATGATTTTACAAAATGCTGCCTAGATAATCTTCTGTATCAATTAATTAAGCACATTTTTAGAAAGATTTATTCATCAAACATAATATAAAGTTACACTTGCTCAAATTCAAATAAAAATTGTCAATGTTCCCAATAAAAGGTTTTAAATATCTCTGTAATTATATGCTATTTTTATTGTGGATATGAATAGGCATATAAGTTAAAAAGCATATCAAAACTATTATAATCATGATTTTTGTGAATTCAGGAAGACATTTAGAAAAAATATTATATTATAATGTGTATGTTATTTGCTAAAGGAAAGTAGTGTTTTAGCAATTATCAAAGAAACATAATATGTACTTCATTGTTATCCACAATTTAGAAAGCAATGCTCCAGAGATGAAACAATATGTAATTGAGAAAGTTTACACACACATTCTCTACAACATACTTACTTCACCACTTGTAAAACTTCTTATCCTAATCTAGGAATGTGAGGACTACTCATTATGAATAAACATTTTCCCTAGTCATCAATTATTTTCCTTTATGCAATTCCTCAATAATAATTATCTTGACTTTATAATACTTTCAACTCCTCAGTCTCTGCATACTCTCTTCCCATGAAAATAAGTGAATAAAATAATCAACAAATTATTTCTCCATAGGCACCTAATATCAAGAGAAAACAACTCCCTCTACCCAGTTAAGAAATTCCATTCCTATCACCAATTCTAAAACAAACAACTTACATGAATGATTTTACTTTCTACTCATTAATCTTCTGTAGTGTAGTTTCTGCCATTGACAATGCCATCTACAATGTTTCACCAAGTGTATCACATCTCTGTGAAACAAAGATACACTGTTCTTTTTTTCCCGATTTTTCAGGGTTTCTCTGTATAGCTTTGGAGCCTATCCTGGCACTCATTCTGGAGACCAGGCTGGCCTCAAACTCACAGAGATCCTCCTGCCTCTGTCTCCTAGTGCTGGGATTAAAGGCATGTGCCACCAACCCCTGACTGAAAGATACACTATTCTTAAATTTCCTCTGGATTTAAAAAATATTTCTAAAATACACAGTTTCCTCCAAGATTCCTCAGCATACCATCTTCTTTCGTTTTGTCTGTCTAGCAGTATCTTTCCTCCTACTTTGCCTATGTGTCCTTGTTCCTATTCTGGGCAATGCTCTTTCTTCTTGGCTAATTTATAAATGGTACAAACTTAGTCTTTGGTTGAATAGCTTCCAAATTTACCTGTAAATCCCACATTTATTTTTTCTCTTCTTTTAGATCAAATCAATCACTTCTAATCTGCATTTATCAGGAAGCTTGCATCTCTTTCAGAAATGTCTTTGCTTCATTCTCTCTCTATATACTTGAAATGTGTATCTTCTTCCAAATGTCCCAAATACTACTTGATGTATCAGGCCTTTTACAATAAAGAGAAAAAATATATGAATTGAAGGAATGGAAGCATATGGGGGACATACCTTCATCTCTCTAATGGACTTCTTATATCAAAATCTTTTTCAAGTTATTGTTTGACTTAATCTCCTTTTATTTGCATTCTTGAGTGCTCTAACAGTGGAGATTTCTTAGCATGGTGCATGCCATTATTTTTCTTTTGTGTTTTAGTGTTCTGCTCTATCATAGACAATACCATATTTCACTGGTTATTCAACTGAATTCCCACCTATCTTATGGTTTTTGTTTATGCTGCTTTCATCATGAAATACCACATGCATCCCCAGAAAATAAATTAATGACTCCCTTCTCTACTGGCATCTGTGCCTTTTATTTTATTTAAGCTACATATCCCAAAAGATTGTAATCTTTTGTTTACTTCAATTGAATACTTGTTTTCTATTTATGATTATATTCGCAGTACTCAATGTGGCATCTGTTACAAGTAACCCAAACCCATCACCTTTTCGTTATTTTTATGGATTTATTTTCTAAATTTAAGTATGAACATGTGTATGTGTGATTGTCTGATTCTAGAGTTTGGGTACTTTTGGAGATAAGGAGATGTCAGCTCTCCTGAAGCTGAAGTTATGACCTATTATTAGCTATCTGATTTGGGTGTTGACAACGAAGTGCAAGTCTCTGTGAAAAAGACACATACCTGAATTTTCATCAAATTATCAAATGACAGTAAACAAAATGAATCAATTATACATTGGTGATATTTAAAATAACAGAACTGTCAATTCATAGAAAACAGAGCATAGCCTCCAAAGACACAGAGAAACCCTGTCTTGAAACCTCCCCCACCCCAAGAAAAGAAAAAAAAAACATAGAAAAGAAAAACATGTTGAAAACTGTGACAGGGGCTCAAATCTTTATTGTCTCTTTTGACTTTTCAACATGTCATTTAATCTTTTTGCAGCATATCTATATATCTTCTGAACTAAAATATAGTGTGTATACTACAAGAACATAATTCAGGCATGAATTTAAGTATGATGCCTGGTATGACATGTTATTTAGAAAATTAATATCTTTTACTACTACTACTACACATTGCAATTGCTTCTTTAAAAAAAATCTTTCCTGATAACTAAGCAATGGAATTACACAGTTAAGCATTATTTTATGTAAATGAAATATAATGTTACCAATAATATCTTTCTGGTGGTGTTGGCACATGCTTTTAATCCCAGCACTCCAGAGACAGTGGCAGGTGAATCTCTGAGCTTGAGGCCAGCCCTGTCTACACAGAATGTTCAAAGACATCTAGGGCTGGAATAATATGTCATAGGACTAATCTAAGGAGTATCTGTGTGTTATTTATTTATATATGTGGTTGTGTATGAATTTATTGCATGTGAATGTGTGTTGTGTGTGTACATGTGTGTATGTATATCTATTTTCATCATTGAGTTCTAACTAGTTCTATGTTGTAGAATTTTATATGCCAAAGACACTTAAGTGTATATAGAGTTCCATACAATGCCTGGTAAAGGGGATGGGAAGACAGTGACAGTAATATTCTTAAAAAAAAAATAGGTGTTGATTGTAGGGGACACCTTATCCATGCCTGCTAGTGGCTGCCTACAGGTGTGCCTAACTACACCTGTGAGGTCAGGGTAACATAGGGAAGCTTTAAGAGTTATGAGCATGTGTGTGGAAGGTCCCTTCTTCCATTTTCATCTTCATCTTGCTGTACTTACTGCTGCCCAGCTGGCTGGCTAGGTCACTCTGTAAGTAAGGCTTTTCCCTAATAAATTCTCTTGTATTTTTGCCTGACTGTGTATTGGTAGTTCCCACAATAGTTGATTGCCAACATGTTGAAGCAAACAACTGAAATATTAATGTAACTGGCTATTGGTATTAATGATACTCAGATAAGACCATTAATACTAATGACTGCACAATGCTATTGTGTGCCAAAATGTAAAGGAGGAAATTTGTGTTGCTGAGAATTGCAGAGAACATAGGCTATGACTTTTCTCAGACTCAATGACCTGGAATATGAGTATAGGAAAATCTGAAAATCATAATAGGTCATTATTAGTATGCTTTAGCTAGTATAATAGTGGTTAACTGTTTTTATTATATTGCTTGATATTGCTGCTTGAATTATCAGATATTTCTTATAATGCATTTTTGTAGTTGTTTGATCTCGCAGCCTGGACACTTGGGGGAGGGCCCAGTCCCTGCCCCTGATGCTATGACAGATTTTGGTGGTCCCCCATGGAGGGCCTCACACTCCCTGGGGAGCAGAGGGGGATGGGGTGGGGGAGTTGGGGAGTTGTAGAGGAGGGGAGGGAGAGAGAGAGAGAGCTGGGATTGACATGTGAATCAAGCTTGTTTCAAATTTAAATTATATATATATATATATATATATATATATATATATATATATGAAACTGAACAATGTTTTTTATTGGCATTGCTTATATAAGCACAGTTCTTGTAGTCCTTTTTCTATAGAAATAATGGAAATCAGTCTACCACAAGATCCAGCAATTCCACTCCTAGGCATATACCTAAAAGAAGCACATTCATACAACAAAGACATCTGTTCAATGATGTTCATAGCAGCACTATTTGTAATAGCCAGAAACTGGAAGCAGCCTAGATGCCCCTCAACTGAAGAATGGATAGAGAAATTGTGGTACATTTACACAATGGAGTACTACTCAGCAGAAAAAAAAAAACAAAACAAAACAAACAAAACAAAACAATGGAATCTTGAAATTTGCAGGAAAATGGATGGAACTCGAACAAAAACCATTCTGAGTGAGGTAACTCAATCACAAAAAGACAAACATGGTATGTACTCACTCATATATGGATTTTTGACATAGAGGAAAGGATTACCAGCCTACAATCCACACTGCCAGAGAAACTAGTAAACAAAGAGGACCCTAAAAGACTCAAACATTGTCCCCTGGAGAAGGGGAAAGGGTCACCATCCCCTGAGCAAATTGAGAGCACAGGAAGAGGGGGGAGGGTGCTATGAGAGTGAGAAGGGAGGAAAAGGAAGAATGCAGAGGTCATGAGGGAGCAGAAAGGTTGAGTCAGGTATAGATTAGAAGAAAGGATATGTGATAGGCAGGCTTTTAGTTGGGGGTTGGTAGGGAAGGAAGGGAGGGAGAAGGGAACTGGGATTGTGATGTAATTCAATCTTGTTTGTAATTCAAATAAAAAAAAGAAATTACTTGGATAATATTCCAAGTATTCCTGTAAACATTATCCGCCAAAACTTTCTACATTTCAACAATTTTAAATATGATTTTCTTTCTTTGTTTCCATTATTTCTTTTGTCTCTCCCTCTGTCTTTCTCTCACTCCCTTCCCCTCCCTTTCTTTTTCTTTTCAGTGTGTGTGTGTGTGTGTGTGTGTGTGTGTGTGTGTGTGTGTGTATCTGTTTTTATATGTTGACCACATGTAGTTCAGAAGTTGACAGGATTCATCCTTATGGCTCTTTCATCGTATTCACTCATTCTAGTACTCTCAATTAAATCTAGAGCTGGTCCATTTGGCTGGCAGCAGAGTTTTCTCTGAGACTACTCTGTCTTTGCAGTTCATAGCTGGAATTACATTTGGGCTGTGTCTCCTACCTTTTATTTACACAGAAACTGATTAATTCTGGTCTTCAGTGCTTCTGTACAAGTGAAGTGAGCAGTGAGCCATCTCCTCAGATCAGTAATTTTCTCTATACCTAAATAAATCTTTATATAACATATCACCATTCAGGGATGTGGTTTTTCTCTACTATTGTAGCACATTCTGAAGGGCCTGTGCAATCAGTTAGTAGATGAAGCATGTGAAACCAATTATTTGCTTTGACAAATTTATGACCAGACCTTAATCCTATGCTCACTGCAATAATGCAGTATTGGAAGAGTGCTAGGAAACTGATGTGGAATTCATGTGGTAGACATTTCATGCTTAAGCCAAAGGCTTGAGGACAACAATTTTGATCTGTGTAGGATGACTTGAAGAGGAGAATGTCTTGTGAATGGGTTAACATCATTATTTCAGAAGTACGTTCTTTATAAAAGCAGGCTGCAGGTCCCCCCACCACCACCACCACCACTTCCAGTTTGTGTTATCTTGGGCTCCTTCTCTTGGGCTCCTTGTTATTGTTTCCTCACTGTCATCCCCCCATTGAGCTCCATCTGTCATGCTGTCTCTCCCTTTCTCACTCTGTCATGGTCCTCTGATTCCATCTCCCCTGCTGAGTCTCTCAGACTCTCTAATGTTCCCTCTCATGCATCCTCGCCATGTCCCTCTTGGTGATACATTTTGATTCAGAAAGAAAGTTCTCACAGGTAAAGTCATGCAAGCTGGGGCTCCTGAGCCTACAGAACACTAATAAAACAATATTGTCAATCACTTTCAGCATCATCCATGTCTATATATGTTAATTTAGCCTGAGACCATTATCTTGAATAAAGGATTGTCTCAATTTTCCAGCAAAAGATACAAAATGTGACTGAGGTGGTGGAAGCTGTGCATGGAGCTTAGTAGTGGACACTATCTTTAGTATATCCAAGACTCTGAGACTCTGAGATACATTCATGTACACACACACACACACACACACACACACACACACACAGACACACACACACACAGACACACACACACACAGACACACACACACAGACACACACACACACACACACACACACACACACACACACACACACACACACACACAGACACACACACACAGACACACACACACACACACAGAACAAACACACAGAGCAGGACACACACACATACAAAAAAATGAGAGAGAAAGAATATCCAAACTAATTTTAAAAGTTTAAATACTCTTGTGAATAAATACTATGTTGTTTCATAATTAGAGAGTAGGTGCTACTTTGTTTCCATACTGTTTTGGGAAAAATAATTATAGTTAAAATGCCTGTGTATAGCTTAATTTCTCATCTTTGATCTCATACAAATAAAGTAGTAACATTCCTTACTCTACTAATTATAATATTATAAAAAACTTTCATGACTTGCTGATGCTTATGGGTATTCTTAACAGTAAGTTCCAAAAAAGATGTTCAAAATAAGTAGAATTGGCAGCTAAACTTCTATAAAGCTTTCCATTTTTTAAAGATAGAATTCATTGACTCTTTCTGTAGCAGTGTCAAATCGTGCAAATTGAATGAGATGTTTTACAGTTTTATTTTACATATCTTATTAAAAATGGGTACGACCATCTCTTTTACTTTTTGTGTGGTTTTAAATGAGGCATTTTAAGTTAAAATGAGGATGGCTTTTGTTCTGGGGTAATTTTAAACATACATTTTCTGTCCCTGATTATGCCTTTCAACTGCCCATATTCCAAAGGCTGATATAAAATATTACATATTAAAATTGCACAGAATTTGACTTTATTCAGTGACAAAATTCTGAAAAATACGAATACCAATATTAGTGATGCATTTGGCATTTAAAATTAACAGATTTTTCTAATATGAATAGAAATAATTACTGCTGAAGGTGTACTTTAAATGGAATATATTAAACTGGGACTAATTTTGATGCTTAGTTGAGTTACATATTTTTAAGTTTTATCTCTTTTACATAAGACTATCGTCTAATTTGTAGCTGCTTAAATACCTTTACATGTCTATACATTTGTCTTCTAGAAAAAAAAAAAGGAAGCCCAAATTGATCTACCAACTTTTTCTACACTTTGAAATTTTACATGCTGGTTTTCACTTTTCATTCTCTCATTCCTCTACCCTTAGTTTTCTACTCATAATATCATTGTATTCCATGTGTATGTTTCATAAGCTGTTACACATTCACAATGCATAATTATAAATATAGTGTGTCCTCCACAGACTGTAAATGATGAACTATATTTAATTATTCTCTTCATGGTTTTAATATACATATCTTGCAATGCTTTGATAGACATCAATACTTCCAATTAATAATCTAGGACAGTTTTGTGAATATAATTTTGTTAGTTATTTGCAGCAAACTCTTAGACAAAGGTGCAGTATAAAATTCATATTTTCAAGTGTCAATGAAAGATCAAGTTAAAAGGCACACTTTGTGTTATTTACCATCAAAGTTTATTAGGGATTATTATATATTCACAAGCTATTATGTAAAGTAATATGGAAATATTCATTCTTCTCTTTTGCCAAGTTTATCCCATGTTTATATACTAAAGAAATGTGATGCAATATCACAAACTTGGAGATAAATGAGTATTTCTACAGGAAAAAAATAACTTATCACCACATTATTGCTTTTTGAAATTTACTAACATTTTTGACAGAGACTTATATATATGGAAATTTATGTTCTCACCCTTCTGGAGGCCAGATGTCTGAAATAAAGGTGTTAGTGATGATGTTCTCCATCCAAAGACTCTAGAAGGGAATCCTTTGTCCATTCTAGCTTCTGAATGATCCAGGTTAGCACCATGGCTGTAAAGACTTCTTCTCTGTATTTGTTCTATATTGCTCTTCCCTTCCTCCTCCCACAAGGATACTAATGTATTTGGGGTTCACCATGGTGGTATACTATGGCTTCATTTAGGGTTATTTAATTCCACATGTAAAAACCTTACTACCAAGTAATTCTGTCATGCCATCCAGGGAACATAGCTCTTATGTAGGTTTAGAGGGTATTTTGTTCATCCTTTCCTTGGCTCTTTATAATCATGTATCATGCCACTAATTATTTGTAGCTTTAACAACCACCAGCATCCTGTCTATCCAGTAATTTTGTCATGAAAAATATATTATGTATGTAGAGTCATACATAATAATGTATGTAACTTTTCGGATTGATTTTTTCACACATAGTAGAATTCTCTATAAATTCATGAAGGCTGTTGCACATATCAATAATTAATTTCTATTTTAGTCACATGAATAGTAGGTCATGCTAAGGTTGGGATAAACTTTGTTTAATCATGATCATTTAAGCATGTCTGTGAACCTCAGAATTGTGGATAAATGAATAAATTAACATTAACATTTGTATACAGACTTCTGTTTCAACCCCAGTATTTATCTCCCTGGGAATTCAATGGATCAGAAAATTATTTAAAAGTTGTCATCACATAGATAGATGATAGAGATGGGATTTATGAGAAAACCTATGCTCACTGTCTTCATAATTTCCTTTATCTTTAGAGAATTTCAGTTATTATAAATTCAAAACATTGTTTACTTTCATTTAAAAACACACGTGATATATATATATATATATATATATATATATATATTAATATACTGTCTGTTTTTTGGAAGAAGTGTATAATGTACATCTTTGCTCAATTCATCACAGTCTCCATTCATCCATCTTGCTTTAGATACACTTATCACACTCTAATGCTATAGTGTATTGGTTAGTCATTAATTCCTTCATTTTACAAGATGTTCATGGTGTGGAAATGTTCAGTGAGTTCATTATGCTTGAAGTCGCCATTCCAGCTGTAGAGATTCTCTTGACACTGCTAGATTCAACTGTGTTTTATTTACTTTTCTAGCAAGAAGCATACTTGTAATAGGCAAGAGAACAGAGCAGAAACTAATTTAAACATGGTAATGAAAAGTGAAGAGCTTGTATTAGCAGACATACCAAATCTTATTGAGGTAGTTGAAAAAGGAGATACAAAACTGAGTAATTTCCAGGGGTTGAATACCTGTCACAATTACAGGGCTGAACAGTGCAGAATCCTGTTTAGAGTTTGCCTTCTTAGGGCTGGAGTGATGCTTCAGCTGTTAAAGGCTAGACTCACAACCAAAAATATAAGTGTTTGCCTCTAAGGAATCCTGATTGTCCAGTATAGAAAACCCTTTCAAATATTCAAAGAACACATTATTTTTCTCTCTCTGCACCAGTTTTTCTTCATTTTATTCTACTGACTTAATTTTCTCAGAGACCTTATAAAAATCATCTTTTAAGAATATGTATATTGTTATGCTTCCTGTTAAAGTGCCAAGGGAAGACACTGTGGAGTGATATGAGCATTGCAACAGCCAATAGGCAACCTTGCTCATAGATTTGATGTTCAGTCTGAAATGCATACATTGAAGTCACTCCCTATCACATTTTCTTCATTCTGCCCTCAGGCTCCTCCACTAGCAATACTAGACAAAACTGAACACAGATCTTTCAGGCTAGGATTCCACCTCTGAACTGTGGTCTCAGCCTGAAGTCTTGCTTTATAAATTTTAAGTGCAATCAACACCAGTGTGAAAAGTAACATTAGAATGCTCTCCATGGGTATATGTTTCAGATTCTTATTCATTTAAACATGGTAAAATTAAACTTTGCTACACAGTTCTGAAATTGCTTTTGGCCTATAAACAATTAGTTTCTGTGTAAATCTTTAACATTTAATGGAAAGATATAAAAATGTTCAGTACAGGATAAATTTTTATAACCAAATTTTTAACTTTATGTAGTCTTAAGTACTTTAAGTTTAGTGTAATATTGGTATAAATGTATCATCCAGGAAAATAGGTAGGATAACTACAGATTTTCACATATCCCTCCATTCCTCCAAACCCATTCCTCCCAGATTCATCCATAGCTCTGTGGCAGAACAAGTGTTGAGGTGACTCTCAGCCTTGTTCCCATATCCATGGATCACACGGATCTTCACGATGTAACTCCTTGACCTCCACCCTGCTGCCCATTGCTTTGTATTAATCTACAACTCCAGCAGCAATTCTCTGAGAACCCAGAGATCACTCAAGTAATGAAAGAAGTTAGGCTAACTGTAGATCCTCACCTCTCCTTCAGCTCTTCCAAATCCAAACCCTCAGTCTTACACTCATGTCCATAGCAAACCACCTGCTGAATCTCCCCTTTCCTCTCCTGTTCCCACCTCCAGTAGATCACACAGATCTCCAAATTGCTTTTACTCCACTCATGCTTTCTCCCAGCCTCAAACCCTAGCAGGCACAGGACAGAACCCACACACTGCTCCAACCAAGAAAGCAGGTAGCCTAAATATATTTCTGCACATTTCCCTCAGGTACAAATCCAATCGGCCAGTCTCATCCACAGAAAGCAGCTGAACACCTGATGATGCCCTAACTCCAGTGGATCACACAGATATACCCCT
Source organism: Cricetulus griseus (assembly GCF_003668045.3). Lineage (NCBI taxonomy): Eukaryota > Metazoa > Chordata > Mammalia > Rodentia > Cricetidae > Cricetulus > Cricetulus griseus. Next base: position 36,229,344 of record NW_023276807.1, on the reverse strand, counting down.
CCTGACTTTTCACCCTGATCATTTTTGTTGTTGTTGTTGTTTTGTTTTGTTTTTTGTGTGTTTTCTTTTTGTTGTTGTTGTTTTTTCGAGACAGGGTTTCTCTGTGTATCTTTGGAGCCTATCCCGGCACTCGCTCTGGAGACAAGGTTGGCCTCGAACCCACAGAGATATACCTGCATCTGCCTCCCGAGTGCCGGAATTAAAGGCCTGCACCACCAATGCCCAGCACCCTAATCATTGTTTTATCCTAGCCCCAAATCCTAGCAGGCATTCCTAAGAATCTACTGTCCAAGACAAAAAAAAAAAAAAAAAAAAAAAAAGGAAGCTCCAGGCTAACTGCAGATCTTCATCTCTTCTTCTCTTCTTCAAAATCTAACTGGCCAGTAGAATACCCAACTTTATAGCAAGCCATATGACTTGAACTTTCCACACTCTCTACTTCTATTCCCAGGAACAAAGCAGATACTTGTGGAATACCACTTATCTCTCTTCTAGGCCATCCCCATTTTCCCCAATCTTTTATTTAAATTAGAAACAAGCTTGTTTTACATGTCAATCCCAGTACCCTCGCCCTCACCTAATACCCAGTCCTTCACTACACATCTATCCCTTCCCCAGGGAGGGTGAGGCCTTCCTTGGGGGATCTAAAAGCCTGTCACATCATTTGGAGGAGGGCCTAGGCCCTCTAGCATGTGTCTAGGGTGAGAGAGTATCCCTCTATGTGGAATGGGGTCCCAAAGTCCATTCATGTTCTAGGGATAAATACTGACCCACTATTAGAGGCCCTATAGACTGTCCAGGTCCCCTAACTGATACCCACATTCATGGGATCTGGGTTGTTCCTATTCTGGTTTCCTAGCTGGGGCCCATGAGCTCCCCCTTACTCAGGTCAGCTGTTTCTGTGGTTTTCTCCACCCTGGTCTTGACCTTTTTGCTCATCACTCCTCCCTCTCTGTAACGGAATTTTAGGAGTTCATCTTAATGTTTAGCTGTGAGTGTCTGCTTCTGCTTCCATCAGCTCCTGGATAAGGTAGTCATCAATCTCATTATCAGAGAAGGGCATTTAAGATAGCCTCTCCACTATTGCTTAGATTGTTAGTTGGTGTCATCCTTATGGATATCTGGACATTTCCCTAGTGCCAGATTTCTCTTTGAACTTACAATGGCTCCCTCTATGATGGTATCTCTTTTCTTGATCTCCTCTATTCTTCCCCTGCCTCAATCTTCCTGCTCCCTTATGTCTTCCTCTCCCCTCCTCTTTTCCCTTTCTCTATCTACTAACTCCCTCTCCCCTAACCCCATGCTCCCAATTTGCTCAGACTTTGTCCCTTTCCCCTTCTCCAGGAGACCATGTATGTATGTCTCTCTTAGGGTCCTCCTTGTTTCCTAGGTTCTCTGGGGGTGTGGATCATAGGCTGGTAATCCTGTGCTCTATGTCTAAAATCCATATATAAATGAGTGAATACCATATTTGTCTTTTTGTGACTTGGTTGCCTCACTCAGGATAGTTTCTTCTAGTTCCATCCTGTTGTCTGCAAATTTCCAGATTTCATTTTTTTTTCTGCTGAGTAGCACTCCATTGTGTAAATGTACCACATTTTCTTTATCCTTTCTTCAATTGAGGGACATCTAGGTTGCTTCCAGGTTCTGGTGATTACAAATAATGTTGTTACGAGCATAGTTGAACAGATGTCCTTGTTGTAATAATGTGCTATGCTTTCTTTTGGTATATGCCTAAGAGTGGAATTGCTGGATCCTGTGGTAGACTGATTCCCATTTTTCTAATGATTTGCCATACTGATTTCCAAAGTGGCTGTAGTAGTTTGCACTCCCCATCCCCATTTTTAAGTGTCACCTCCCAATATTTTGAAACACATTTTACCTGATATCTACAATTATACCTATCAAAATCTGAGAACAATTTTCTAAACATGGTCCACACACTCCAAAGAAGAAGAGGCACCAAAAGAAAACAAGGAGCAAAACAGCCACTCAACAAAGATAAGATCAGGTTTCAGCATCTAGAATTCCAATCTTTCCAATCCCAGATGCCTAGATTCAAGCATAAAAATACAATGAATAATAGCCGGGAAAATATGTTCATTAACTATATTATCAAATCAAAGCAGGCCCTTAAACTTCTAACATAGCTAATGCACAGGACAAAGACTTTACATGTCATTTATGAATATTATAGAAGATATTAAAGAGGATATTAATAAATCTTTTGAAGAAATCTATGAAAATACAAACAGTGGAAGAAAATGAATGGAAAAGTTAAAGGAGAAATAGAATCAATAAAGAAAACTCAAAGTTAAGAAACTCTGAAATTAAAAAAAAAAAGAAAAGAAACTCAAACTGGAATCTCAGAAGAAAGCATCACCAACAGAATGCAAGATATGGAAGAAGAATCTCAGGCACTGAAGGAATAGCTAGGTCAAAGAAAATATTAAATATAAAACAATCCTGGCTGGAAAAGAAACAGAAAATTTGGCAAACTATGAAAAGAATAAATCCAAGAATAATAGGAATAAGAGAAGGAGGAGGAGGAGAAGAAATCCAGGTAAAGGCACAGAGAATAATTTCAACAAAATTATTAAATATTTCCAGAACCTAAAGAAGCAGATTCCTATCAAGATACAAGAAGCATACAGAATACTAAATGGAATGCTCCAGAAAGGAATTTCTCCTTTGTGTGATAAGCACAACAATGAATTTACAGAACAGGAAGTAATATAAAAACAAGAAGGGAAAAAGACTAAGTATCATGTAAAGACAGACTTAGTACAATAACACAAGAATTTTCAATATAGAATAGACATTCTAAAAGCCAGTGGGCCTAGGAAGATGGAAACATGTTCAACAGACTCTAAGAGACCACAGATGCCAGCCCAGACTATTATACACAGCAAATCTTTCATCACAATATGTGGAGAAAATAATATATTATCTGGTAAAAACAAATTTAAGCAGCAACTCTGTACAAATCTAATACTATAGAAGGTGAGAGAAGGAAAATGCCAATCAAAGCGAATAAGACTACACAACAAAAGTCAAGCAATAAATTATTCCAGAAAAGCAAATAAAAAGAGAAATGCACACACACACACACACACACACAGTAACAAAAGTAACAAGAACAGCAAAAATCAAAGGAACCAAGGCAATTCATTGATATTTTTCAATGTCAATGGTCTCAATTTCTGAATAAAAAGACACAGAGTGAATACGAAAATAGAGCCCATCCTTCTGTTGCATCCAAGAAACACACTTCACATCAAGGATAAACAATCTTAGGGTAATAGAATGGAAAACATTATTCCAAGCAAATGGAACTAAGAAGTAAGCTGACAGCCATTTTAATAACTGACAAAATAGACTTCTAACCATAACTAATCATAAGAGCTTAAGAGAGACTCTTCATACTGCTGTGGGACAATCAATGTATACTATAAATATGTATTTGTCTCATCATTAACAAAAAGCTGACTAGCCCAGGACTAATCAGGGATATTTGGGCAGAGAGAATTCTGGGAAAGGGTGAAGTCAGAGGAGTCAGCAGCCAGAAGGAATGGAAGCAGGACATGTAAGAGTGGTAAAAGCCATGAGCCTTCATGCAGCACATAAATGAATAGAAATGGGTTAATTTAAGTTGTAAGAGTTAGTTAGTAATAAGCCTGAGCTATCAATTGATCATTTATAATTAATAATAAGTCTCGGAGGCAGCTGGCAGAGCAGAATGGGGGCATTCATTAGAAAATATTTTGCTTACAATTGAATGAAGGAACTGTACCCGTCTTCACTTTCGTAAGTCATTCTCCAGGGCATGAGTCAGCAGACATATTCTCAATATAGGGTTGATCTTCAGTACCAAAGGAAAATCAGGGGATATAAATAATACTGCAGGTATATTGAAAGAAACATTTTCCTCTATTTTGCATCATTATTATGACAAATAAAATGCTTAACATTTTATAGTTATGTGACATATAATAAGAGGTTTAACTTCTTGTAAAACAGAAAACATTGTTTTATGCACTGATTTTATAGGTAATTCATATAACTCAAATATTATATTAAGTGAGTGTCAAAATAACTGTTAAGTATTGGCTGTAGTGATTGGAAATACATTAATTCCTCTAACCAGCTTGTCATTAGTGGAAATTTTTATTTCTTAATATAGCCAAGAGATAAAAGAGTCCCTAAATTTTGCCTAGATGTTATCTAGTAAATACTTATGTTTTCTAAATGAGCATGTTTTAATATGTGGCATCTTTATCTTCTAAATATTGCATTAAAATCATTGGAGACAGACTCTTCACCTTCTTTAAAAGAGCTTTCCATGCAGCTCTCAATGTATAGTTCCCTTGAATTGCTTTGTTCTGTCAGCCTGCCCCTTTGGCTAAAAAGTATTGGGGGAAGTGCCTTTGCTTATTGAGTTCTTCTTTACTAGGCAAAGCCTTGTTGTTTTTGTGCTGTTCCCTTGGCTTCCAGCAGCTCTCCCCTTAGACTGCAATGAGTGTACTGCCAGGGGCCTGAGATCCCTGCTAGGAGGAGATCAAAACTCCACAACAGGAGTTCTTCCAGGCAGGTCAAGCTGGATTCTAAACAGAAAACCCAGGCTAAAACACATACAATGTTACTACTCATTTGGAATTCTTTTTCTTTCCCTTGTCTTCATCTCTGAAAACCAACTTCTAACTAGTTACCTAGTTAGTGTATTTCAAATGGTAAGGAAGACTGCATTTCAAAAGGTTTGCTAGGGGAGGGGGTGTCTTTGATGACAAAAGCCTTCTCCACAGTTTAATGTGAATAGCATGGAATTACTGTATCAGCAAGAATAAACTGAGAAAAAATCACATTAAGAAATATTTGAACAGCATAGAAAATCACAAATACATAAATTGAAAAACAATAGTTGAAATCATAGTTAACCAATTCACATGTTTGTATTACTCATGTGGCCTTATTGGTTTTACTCAATTCTTCTATTTCCTTAACTATTGTGGATCAATGTCTCTGGCACTGGTATATGCCTAGCTCTGGAGAAGTGCTTGAGGCAAGAAATTCCACATGAACCTCAAGCATGTGAACAACTCACTTAGAAGAATTGCAATGTCAACATCATACTAAATGTATGACTTCATGATTTTCTTAACTCTTATGTATTCTGTAAGAATATAAAAGCATATTAGGAATGTAAGAAACTATTTATATCTCCTGAAAGAAAATCTAGTTTCCTTATGCTATATTCCACTTTATTTCCCAGTAGCATTACATTTTTCTCTTATGTCTCTGATAACATACTAATCCACACATCTTTTTGATTGCACAAATGAAGAAAGCTAAAATTCTACAATTTTGAAAGTCCTCATTTTCCTTAAATTTTGAGTTTGCTAGATTTTATTACATTTCATAGATTTTTTATTCTTTTATTATTTTATGTGTCTGTCTGAGAGACTGCATAGGTTTGTGTATACCATGTGTATGTGTCAATGTGAGGAGGCCAGCAGAGAGTTGGATCCCAGAAACTTGATTTACAGAGTTGAAAATCATGATATAGGTGCTGTGTATGACCCTGTGTCCACCTCTAAGAGCAATAAGTGCTCCTAACCACTGAGAAGTCTCCCTAGCACCCCAGTTTTCCTTTAAAACAGTCTTTATACATAAGTCAAGTAAAGTTGGAGATAAATTTCATAAAAATCATTTAAATAAACAAAACTCCAAATATAATAATAAGTATGTTATTGCTTTCTAATTTTATTTACTCATCATGGAAAAGCAATGTTAAGTACATGTAAGAAACTATCTAGCTCATAGAAAGCAATGCCTCATATTAATTGATTCTGCAGTGAAATTTTAACACTATTCAAACCATACCATCATCTCTGTAATAACAGATGTAATTGTCTTAACCAAAGTTTTAGAAAAATAAAACTGAATTTCTATTGAAAAAGCAATTTGCTCAGAAGGTATCTTTAAAACAAACCAGAGGGAATTAGTTCACTTTTATTACATATGTGCTTCTTGTTATGTTTTTAATAACATTCACAAAACATCATCTTATATCTGGCTAATTATGATTATGAACAATTTATGTTTTTGATGCTTTTCTTGTTTTCAAAAGGACAGTATATTCTCAAGGGTCTATATACAATTTGATAGCTAGAAAATATAGTACATAATCGCAAAATAAAATTAGTATTTGAACATGACAAATGCAATTGAAGTTAAATATATTAACAACATATTAAATAAAAAATATAATTAGTTGACTATACTCATGCTCTGGCACATTCATTTGTGGACTGAGTGTTAAGGTAAGAAAGTTTTTGCTTAACACAATTTAATTTAAAGTCAATGACATAGACCTATGGATGAATTTAAAAAATTAGGTACTTGTTTTCTTTGTGTGATGTTTAAGTCAGGTATTTCATAAAATGTCTAATATCTTGAGTAAACTGATAATTTATAAGCAAAAATAAATGTATTTCAATGCAGTAAGAGTAAGATATTTAATTACAAAATCATTTTAAGTATGACATTTTGAAATACATCATTTCCATTAGCTATTGGATTGGGAAATTGAAAGAAATGCTCTGTTAAACATAACACCTATTTTTTTTATTCATTTATTTTCTTTATATTCCAGTCCCTGTTTTCCCTTCCTTCTTCCATCCCACTCTCTCTACTCTCCCATCTCCCCCTTTCCCATCTGCTTCACAGAGAGTGTATAGCCTCCCATAGGAAGTCTACTAAGTCTTTCCCATCATCTAGTTGAGGTAGGACCAAGGAAGATCAAATGCCCACACTCCTGTGATTTGGCAGGTCATGGTATCTCTCCATATAGAATGGGCTCCACTAGGATAGTTTATGCATTATTGTTAGGTCTTGGACTCACTTCCAGGAGCCTCATATATTGTCCTAGTCGCACCATTGTCACCTATATTAAGGTTTTCTAGTTTGGTCTTATGTAGATTCCCCATTTGTCAGACCTGAGTCAGTGATCTGTCACTAACTTGGGTCTGCTGATTCAATGGATTCCCCATCATGGTCTTGACTCCTTTGTTCATATTTTTGCTCCTGTCTAACTTTGATTGTACTCCAGGAGCTTGGCTCATTGGTTAGCTGTGGATTTCTGCATCTGCTTACATCTGTTTCTGGAAGATTGTTCAAGCTTCTCTGGGGTTATGGATTATAGGCTGGTTAACTTTTGCTTTATTTCTGGTATCCACTTATGAGTGAGTGCATACTATATTTGTCTTTCTGGTTTTGGGTTACCTCACTTAGAATTTTTTTTTCTAGTTCTGCCCATTTGCCTGTTAATTTTAGGATGTCATTGTTTCTTACCGCTGAGTAGTACTTCATTGTGTAAATGTACCACATTTTCTTTAACCATTCTCAATTGAGGGGTAGTTAGGTTGTTTCAAAGTTCTGGCTATTGCAAGTAATGTTGCAGTGAACATAGATGAATAATAGATGAGCAAATATCCTTTGGGTGGGAATGTGCCTCCTTCGGGTATATGTCCAACAATGGTATTGCAAGGTCTTGAGGTAGGTTGATCCCTAATTTTCTGAGAAATCACCATAATCTACATCAGCTTTACAAGTTTGCACTCCCACCAGCAATGGAGGAGTGTTCTCCTTCATCCACATCTTCTCCAGCACAAGTTGTCATTGGCTAACACCTTATATTTTAAATGTGTGTAGATAAGTCAAGTATATTTATAATGCAATTAAAGTCTATTCAAAATGGTATATAAATGATAATCTAATTTATTTATTTAACTATTTTCCTTTTTGGAAGTTTTTAATATTTAATTAATATTTTATTTATTTTTACCTACTACAGTTTTTCCCTCTCTCATCTCCTCCAACCTCCCATCTACCCCTGTCCATCCATTCCTCCTCCAACTCAGTTCAGAAATAAGCAGTTCTCCCACAGGAGTCAACAAATCATGACACATAAAGCTGAGGCAGGACAAAACACCTACCCATGAATCAAGGATGGGAGAGGCAAACCCAGCATGAAAAAATTGGTTCCCAAAAGCCATCTCAAACACTAGAGTCAGGTCTTGATCTCACTGATAGGAGCCCCACAAACAGACCAAGCTACACAAATGTCACACACATGCAAAGGGCCTAGGTTGTTCCCATGCAGGTTCCTTAATTGTTGGTTAAGAGACAATGAGCTTCCATATCCCAGATTGGCTGTCTCTATGGGTTCCCCTGTCATGACCTAGAACCCCCCCCTTCCCTTGGATTAACTTAGATAATCTAATTTTCAACTGATTGAGGAATCATTTCTCTGTAGTTTGGGGGGAAATATTTAAACAAAAATACATCTATGGATTACCTTTATTCTTTTTTCTTGGTAAGCATACACCTTCATATCACTGTTAAGGCAATTTAACATATTTAGTATAACTTAAAGAAAAAAGTGAAAATCCCAGAGTTGCCAAAGCCCCCAAATGCTCCCCAAACAATGAAGTGTGATTTTTGTTCTCTGCCTTCCTCTCTCAGGCATGATAAGACATTATTTGTGAAGACACCACACACTCCTTTTTTTCCTAGACATAGAGAAATAAAACAAGATATGAGCCCGTGGCTTCCTGCCTGCTGTCTAGGTTTTTCATTATCACCAAAGTTGCTACCATGCACACTGCTGAGGCAGAAGAAAACTAATCAGTAGTTTTCCTCAGTGGTGTACCCTGAATACTCCAATACTGATCTGCTTGTCAAAGTATACCCACTGGCCCAGGGGTGACATAACAGATTTAATTCAGACAACAAGAGATTTCTGATTGTATCTGAGGCCAATTCCATGGGAAAGAATCTATGTCTAAGAGTGTAAACTTGATCGATGTGGATTACAGGGACATCATGAGCTCCAGTGGGAAAGATGCTACTATTGTTTTGCAACACAGACCCATCAAACTGACTTCTATGTTGTCTTTATAACCTAGATTACTATTCTTTGCAAATTTGTCAGAAAGTCTCCCCATTTCAGTGAATAGCACTCCATAACTGGTCGGTTCTCTGAGAATAAATTATTGTTTATCCCTTATCTCTAAATGCAATCACTTTGTCTCTAAGAACATCAGTGAAGACTAGGGAAAAAAGAACATTAGTTCTGGAGGACGAGAGTGAATGCTTAGAATCGCTCATGTCTGGACCTCACATAAACCATTGCTGCACTAAGGAACACACAGCAGCTATGTTTTCCTCACAAAATCTACACAAGATCAATCCTATCAACATCCCAGAATAGATGGTAGAGGAGCCCACAAGGTCCCAACTCTAGCTGAGGAACTATTGACATTGAATAGGTCCTAAAGGAGTGAAGTCATTCTCCTAGTGTTTTACCCAATGGTATGGGGTCATGTTTCACTAAATAACTCCACACTCATACTCAGGCAAGTAACCATAATTAAACTCAGTGAGTGATAAAAATAACACATGTCATGAACATAAGTGAGGCATTAGTTTGGAAGAAGAATTAAAAGACATGGCTTTAGAAGGTGACAAGACAAGTTATTGGGGATGGGTATTTATGATTACGACACTTCATATACATTTCTTATGAAAATATCTTTGAAATTTCAATACATACAAAAGTATATATTGACCATGTTCACCCCCTTTTCTGTACTCCAATTCCTCTAGGGATATTCCTATATAAGTCCTTCAGAACTTTATGTTCCTTTTGAAATTTTTATTATTTTGTTGTTACTTTGAATGCACTGAGTTTGACTAATGCTGCACATAAGAGTATGGGAAGAGATCACCTGCTAAGGCATGTGTAATATACTAGTGACCACACCACAAAAAAAAGAGATTCTCCCTCTTCAAGCAACAAACTAGATCTGCCAAACATCCCTCACCTTAGGGTGAGGCCTTGACATCCATGACACATCCATGCTGGAAATTTTAATTGGCTTGATCTTGGTCATGTAATCACATCTGTTCTAGCTCATATGAGCAAATAACCTTGTTCTGAGCTGAAGACAGCATTTCCCAGCACTCCACTCCATTCCATCCATGTGCTCTTCCATCTTCTTACCCCCTCTTCCAATGATATTCCCTGAACCTTGACATGGGGTGCAGAATGATAGAGATGTCCATCTAAGGCTGAGTGCCCTTACTGTCTTATTCTCACCATTTTGACCAATTACTAGTTTCTGCGTTATATACAGTGTCTGTCAAAATAGGGCTTGGGAATTATTGTATGTAATGAGAATTTCCAAAATAGTTTCCAAGCTAAGAGAAAAATCCAAGAAATACAAGATGTACGAATTCTCCCCCCAGGTGATAGCCATTGTATCCAATGTAGATATATATCAGAGGATTAAAACAATTTTGAAGCTGGGTGACATGGCTCCCACTTATAATCATGGTACTTAAGATACTGAGGCAGGACCATAGCTACAAAGCAAGGGTCAATCATGAGACAAAGGATGAGTTCCTGGCCACCCTGAGCTATTGAGACCGGATCTGAACAGAACTAAATCACAATACAATCACAAGCAAAAGCAAACAGAAGCATGAGTGAAAGGAATGAATTTTAAAAAAACTAATGTTTGATAACCCTTTTGTAAGTACTAGGCTTCTTATTGCCTGTATGTATTATTATAAATAATGTTTGTAAATGTCAAAATAAATCTGACTTTAATTCCAACAGAATACATTTTGTAGAAATACTTAATGTGAGATATATTACATAAATATGTAATCAGTTGACTCTCTCATTGTGTGTGTGTGTGTGTGTGTGTGTGTGTGTGTGTGTGTGTGTGTAGATGAATGTGAATACAGACACACATGCCACAGGTCATCCGTAGAGGTCAGAACAAAAACCACAGATATTTGGTCATTGCTATTCTGATTAGACAATTATTTAAAATATCCTGAGTTATTAATTTTCAAGTGAAACTTCAAGATTGTCTATATGTTGTTGCCTTCTAATAGTCTATTTTTTAAAATCCATTATTAAGAAAGTATATTTTCTTTGTAAAAGACAATAGTATATTTTTAAAGATAAGATGGCATGTATATATTTATATATGGATATGTAACTTTACTAGAATGACAATATTTACTTGAAATGTATCTATTCAAGAACATTTGGCTTCTGAAATATTTAATCAATTATCTTACTAAAGCTGAAAGCAGTCTATATTGTAACTGCATGAATTATGTTGTGACTTTCATGTTAGGAATTTAAAATAATTAAAAGGAAAGTAGTGAGAATCAAAGCAATTTTTTTTAAAAAAATGTGTGAGCTGTGATCAAAACATAAAATTGTAATGGTGCAATTTGAGCTGTGGTCTGAGACTCTTCAACTAATATGACTTGAATAAATGTCAATTGTAGAGAGTGAATTCAATCATTATTTTAGGGCCCATTTAGAGGTGGATATATAGAGTCACTTAAAAGGAAAATAAATTGGACCAGAGAAGAGAAATTAATTCAAACATGCAGGATTTGTACTCAGGTTCTGGTATGAGTCTCTACCAGGCCCGTTTGTAACTATGCAGCAAAACAGAATTATATGTTTAAGATTTTCCTCACACCTTGGGCAGTCTCATTTGTCATATTATAAATGGGTAGACCAGATGGTGTTTGGGCAAACAATCATCTCCGACTACAAACCTGGTTTCTGTAACACACACATACAACACAAGGCTGCTGAGCTACAAACTCTCTTTGAATAATGATAGGAAAGAAAACTAGAATACGACATGTTTCCATTAGTGAGCTGACTAAAATATTGAATATGAAATATAATATCTAAAAAACTAAACTGTTTCAAATAATCTCCATTTTATTAAAATACTCACTGTCAAAGCACATCAAATAACTCAAACTCAGAGTCTGTGAATGGCAGGCATACAAGTAGACTGTGTTAATTTTCATATTTAACAATGATTAGCAGCCATATGACTTTACTAGTAACCTAGATAAGGCTCCATATGTTAGTAATTCTACATATCATAGAAACTGTGCATAATTCTGTTTTGCTGCATAGTTACAAACGGGCCTGGTAGAGACTCATACCAGAACCTGAGTACAAATCCTGCATGTTTGAAATAATTTCTCTACTCTGGTCCAATTTATTTTCCTTTTAAGTGACTCTATATAGCCACCTCTAAATGGGCCCTAAAATAATGGATTGAATTCACTCTCTACAATTGTACAAAGATCAGCGGTTCTTCCCAGACATGTAATAAGACAGTAGCACATGTTCAAGGGTCAAGTATAATTTTATTTCCAGCCAGAACTTCCCTTATTGGGTAAGCTGGAATGAATAAATATTTGAAAAACAAACATACCCAGTAAGATAAAATTAAATTAAATAGTAGTCATAGTAACAGTTAACAAATGTATGTCTGCACATACACATACATACGCTTGCATGGGTGCATGCACACAGACAGACAGACACACACACACACACACACACACACAATATATATATATATATATATATATATATATATATATATATATATATCGGAAATGAATTTAGGAACATATAAGTTAGGTTTTAATCATATCATAATGCTATTCAACAATGTAATATTATTTCATTAAGTTATTTTATTCTTTCAATTGAGTATTGAGATGGTCTCTTAAAAAATATCAAAAAGTAATTTACTACAGAATCTATAGAATAAAATACACACACACACACACACACACACACACACACACACACACACACATATATATATTTATATATATATATATATATATATATATATGTTCCAGAGTTGAAAATAAATGAAAAAACTAAAATCTCTGTCATGATGTCCAAAGGTGTCTGTTTAACAAGTAGTACCCATAAAGCTTCTGGCTTTGATTCTGTGTCTATATGATATGTATTTTGTAATTAAAACTAAGGCAGAAATGTACACTTTTCATCTTATAATTTGTGGTTTCAGATTTTGTTCCTGTATTATATTGAAATATAACACACACACACATATATATAGGTATTTATAGTCATTCTATTTGTATAAGGGCTATCTCACATTAATATTTCTGCTTTACACTCATAGAATATTATCAAGAATGAACTATTTAGGATCATAATGTAGTTTTGTTGACTGAATGTATTAATCAATTAATAAACAAATTATACATTTAAATGAATTAATCAATTCAAGTACTGTTTCATTTTGTTTAGAATCTGAATAGAAGTTGTGGGTTCATAATCAATTAAAATGACATCAGTTATTCTCTGTTTTCTGGAGTAATATGTTATAAATGTCCTTATTCAGAATAAAAATCTTTGTATGCTTCTTCCTATTCTGTCACTAACCAGATCTCTGCTTGTTTAATGGCTGAAATCAGGTAATTCTGGGTAGTATGCCTTTACTTTGGTACCCTGCTAATTTTTTTCTTACCTGAAGCTAGCAATGTCAATTCATGATTATTTTTAGTGATCTGTTTTCATTATGTAATCATATTTGTTCATTTATGTCCTATAGTGTAGTGTTCAGGCATACCTGAGCATCATGGTCTCCAATGCAAGGTTCTGCCTTGCTTCATACATAGCTATCTAACCATTTGAACATAGACTGGATCTTGTGAAACTGTGAGACTACATAAATCTTTTACCTCTTAAGTCATTATGACAAGTCTTTTAATCCAGTACAAATATAACACTGAAAATTGGTGCAACTAAGTCGACTTATGGCTATAGCATCATGACCATGTGGTTCAGAAGCCTTTTGCAAGTATTTAATAAGGTTAGAAGAAGCCTAGATACTTCTAAAGTTAGAAGATGCCTATAATGCTAGGAACATAGCTAAATGGACAATCCTAGTGGCACATCAGATGGCACAGTGCCAGTAAGAATTTGAACACATTAAATGTGATCCTTAAATGTATTTTAATACTTAAATGAGAATGAGCAATCTATTGTGGAGTGGGCTAGAAGACATTAGATTGCATTGTAGCCAAAGTCTTGTGTAAATTCAGTCTGCTGTCTGAAATGTCATGGGAGGCTGAAATCCAAGAGAAGAACATCTATGGAAGCTCAGCATTGGGGTGTGCTGAGGGTGTTGCTCGCTGTATTTAGGCAAATTGTAAAAATCATGAGAATAAAAGGAGAAGGGGAAGTTTGACTATTTGGAATTAAAGTGAATTTTTAGTTACTTTAAATTTGATTGGTTAGAGTATTAATACTATTGAACATAAGCCAAGCCTCAGACCTTAGCACAACTGACTCACAAAATGAAAGTATGATTCCTGACATAAGACTCAGGATAATGACAGAACCACCTGCCAAAGGGAAAGCAAACACTCAACCTAAAAAAAATCCATAGTTCTGGGAAAGCCTAAATGTACTAACCTTGCTGTTTAGCTTTTGTAGTTCTTTTTCTGGCTGTTTTGTGTTTAAAAGCTCTTTCTGAAGAAGACTAAGGACTGCAGTGAGATTCAGTACACAGAGGGATGCAGGTATACTTATTGGCTGACTAATGAAGACTTTCTATTGGCTTAAACCCATGTCCAAGTAGTCTTCTCTGGTGGATATCCTGTATCACTTTGCCCAGGAATAATGGGAAGAATACTTAGGAGTTTCTCAGTTGGCCTAAACTTACCCATTAGAGGCTTCTTGGCATCAAGGTTGAAACTCATTTGAAAGACCCTTTGAGAAAAGAGCTGTGGGGTATCCGTTCAGCTCAATGTCTCTGCAGGAAGTATTTCTCTTGTTCAGGGGCCCAGCCATGCAGAGAACAGTGTAGCCTTTCTTAGGCAAGGGGCTCAGACTTGTGGTGGAACTCATGGCAGACTGTTATGTCTACCATGCCAAAAAAAAAAAATGCTGTTTTTGTAGACAAACATGAATTAGGTGTGTTTAATTGTTTGTTTGTTTGGTAAGTTGTTAGGTGAATTGGTTGGTTGTTGGGTTGTTTGTTTGACTGACTGATTGGTTGGTTGGTTGGTTGGTTGGTTGGTTTTAAAGGACACTTTGTAAGCAGCATAACTGAAGGTTATTGTTTGGAAAAACCATTGTGAAATCCTTGAATATACTCAAAGGGACAGTCCTGGAGACTTTGAAAGAAATTCAGAAGCCCTACTCATGGAATGTTCTACTCAGTACAACATTCATAAGCCTCCACTGGACTCTTTGGGAAAGACACAATGCAAATCTAGGTTTGTCCTTGACCACCTCTTTAGAATGTAAAGTCAAGACTATGGCCCTAATTTCCAGTTCACCAGCTAAATTTTGGCAACAAAATTTCTAATCTCCTCAAAAACATTTGCGAAGGTTTCTCAAAGTAAAGATGTCCTTTAGGCATTTATTTAGGAATGGGAAATAATTAGAAAGTCAATTAATACTTGGAGATATCATTGCCATGAAAATTACTTAAAGCCAGTTTTAATGACCCATACAAAAAATATCAAAACAACAAAATACAGAAACATCATCCCTCAATCACTTGTAATAATTTCTATTGCTGTAGACATTCACTTCTCTACACTCATTTTGCTGTTTGAATCTTCTTCCTTAGCACCTGTAAAGAATTAATAGGGAAAGCTTTGTCTGCAAAGCTGTGTATAAAACTACAGTGAGTTGGGGAGGCTGGAATAATGCAGGTCCACAGGGTCATTTCCTTATCTAGGGTTAGCTTTATCTCCCCAAATGACCATCCTTTGCCCACCACTGAGTATGTACTAGTATCCTTTGACTAATAACTTGAAATATGTTAACTTAGTGGGCCACAATTTCCACCAACTCTAAAACTAAGAATGTCACCTGACATCATCTGAGGCCTACTGAAAAGATTCCATGTACTATAAACAAATCTCTAATGGATCCACCATCACATTTATAGTACCTTCATTTATGGCTTTCTTTATTTTGTTACTAATAGCACTTTCGTCAAACTGTTTCCATGTTCGAATATGCAATTTGGGGAGAACCAAATCTGTGTTCCTGGGACATGTTGACTCAAATTTACCACCAGACTTCTTTTATTCCTTTCTGGGAAGGATCCTTGCTTTTTGCATTCAAATAGCCACTTGTATTTATCTATGCTTGTGGATTTTATCAGCTCACATAGGATAGTTTTGTAGTTGGCAAGTCTTATATTTTGCTTAATGAGAGCTCAATTCTCAGAGTAGCAATTACATTTTACAGCATATTTCACAGTACTCTAGACAACTTCACTTTCTCCCTTAAATAATTTTCTATCCTCTCATTTTACTTTTAATGAGAGTCTGTAAAATATAGTGTTATAGCAGTATAGTTTTATGTGTCTTAACCTCTTGTTACTAATAATGATATTCCAGTGATTAAGTAGAACCACTATACTACCAACTCAAATAAACACCTTTACAGTTTTCATGAAATAGAATATTGTTTTGTATACATATTGGTACACTACTCTCTGGAAAAAACACATCAAAAGAATTTTCAATAGTCTACAATAGATTTTAAATTTCAATTGGCAACATCGTGCATAATTCCACAGTGTCAGGAAAAAGCATAGAGACTTTTATCTCTTATTTTTTACTTAAATCTTTATAGGAATATATATATATATATATATATATATATATATATATATATATATTTGTGAATTGTTCACATCAACCTTTGATTAATGAAGTGGCCAAGAAAATCTGTTTCAATTCAGTTATTATAAATATCTAATATACATAAACAACATTTTGCAAGAGATATGAGCTGATCTCAGAGTAAACCTTGTAACTGAAGATAATAATCTGAGTATATTTTCTTCCATTCTTTTCTGTTTCTATGTAAATTTATGATTTTACTAGCTAGTTACACAGAAACTCTGAACCACCTCATCATGTAGGTTATCCAGAAAACTTTATGTATGATAGTTTTGTATAGAATGAAGTTGGAGAATGTGAATACTGGCAAGTATTAGCAGATTTGGTGACAATGCACACTCTGGTGATTGCTGTGTGGAAATGCAGTCACAAGATCAACAGGGGAATGATATAGCTATTGAGATAAACATATCAAATTCTTTAAATTTGTTACTGTTCACATGTTCATGTTCACATTAATATTCATACTAATAAACTGCTACATTTTTTAAATTATGGTTTCAAAACAGTTTACAAACAAATTAGAAAATTCAATCCAATCATTCAATATATAACTTATGAAGACCACTTTTAAAGAATGTAAACTGTGTTTAAACTTAGCTCCTTTAGCATCTCCTATGTCCTAAAGATGTGCACTCTAAGTTCAGTTAAGTGTAACCACCTATATTTATTTTGGTGCATACCGAGTATCTTAGTTTTTTGTTGCTGTGAAGAATACCATGGCCTTTTGGAGAGGAAAGAGGGTATTTCATGTTACAAATCTTAGGACACTTCATCACTGAGAGAAGTCAGGGAAGGAACCCAAGGCAGGAAGTTGGAGACAGAAACTTAAGCATAGGTCATAGTGGAGTGGTGCTTACTGGCTTACTCCTCATGGCTTGCTCAGCCTGCTTTCTTATATACCATCCAGGACCAGGGCCTGAGGTTGGCTCTACAGTGGGATAGACAACATGTTAATCATTAATTATGGAAATTTCTTACAGGCAGTATGATGGAGGCATTTGTCAATGTAGGTACCTCTTCTCAGATGACTCTAATTTTTGTCAAGTTTCCCAGATTAACCAGGACACCAAGATAAGTCCTTTCAGTCTTTGTAGTTCTGCTACTTAAAATCATTAGCATTCCTGAATGATACTATATTTTGATGAACTGCCTTCAGTACCTCACTTATGAGTATCCCAGACTATTGGGGGAGGAGTTTGTCATCCTTGTTGAGTATCTTGGTTACAGTAAGAGAATGTGAAAAAGTATGCAGCATGGGTAGAAGGGAGGAGGGAGGATATTAAAAGAGACACCTCTTATGAACTAGAAGTTGATCAGGCCAGGCAAAAATCACCAATCATCTTTTGTAATTTGAAAATATTGAAAGTTTATGAAAATAAAAGTGGTCACATTACTTATTATTAGGAACAAGGTAGAGTGAGGCTAGATATAAAGCTTATGCTCTTTCCAAAGTATGTATACTTTGTAACACACACACACACACACACAGAGAGAGAGAGAGAGAGAGAGAGAGAGAGAGAGAGACAGAGAGACAGAGAGACAGAGAGACAGAGACAGAGACAGAGACAGAGACATATACTACTACTATTAAACCACACAGATACAGAATATCTTTCTTATCCCAAAGAAACTGTGATCCACCCATCTTCAGATTCATTATTTCTTTTCTGTAGAGGCTAAGGACATTATGCACTCTTCAAAGAAGCTTTCCAGGAGCAGCAGGAATGACAAATTAATCCATGGTGCAAGAGAGAAGTGTAGGAAAGGCAAGGCATGGACATTCATTATGCCAAAGAGGCTCAACTGGGTCTGGTGCCCTAACACGTAACTCACGACCTCCCTGCTTTGAGGTCTCTGCCATCAACAAGGAATGGGGATTATCACACACATGAGAATATGTTAAAGGGACGGAGGTAAAGACCAAAAAATCATAAAGGTCTGATATAGTAAAAAAAGAAGGATGTTATCCAACTACTAACCTGACATACACATAAACCCAGCAAAAGTAATATAATAAATTTTAAAAAATCTGATAAACAAAATATCCCACTTGAGAATACATGATTTCTCCTAAAAAACAACATACTTAACAAGTCCACTATGAGAAGTTATAATAATATAGTAACATGCTGAGGTAGTCACACATTCACATGGTAATAAACAGTATGTACTATTCTGTGAGGGTCTTACTTAAAATAGTTATAATACTTGTGGACCACGATTGCAGGGCTTGCTACTGTATTTTACAAGGAAACAAAGATGAATAGAATGTCTTAAAGCATGGTAGAAGGCAAATGATAAACAACAAAACCCATTTTCTATTCTGTCAGGATGAAGGCTCAACTTCATCATCTCTACTTTTCTTTCCTAAGAAGAAAAACATTGCAAATAATAGATGGATTATGAAAACTAGAAATATCATAATTAGTCAACAAGAAGCACACGTGAATGCTAGTGCTTCATTTTAAACGGGATTGTTTAGCTTTGTTACAGTGAAAACCACCTTGTTTCTTCCTGAAAATATACTGTATAAAAAATAACACTCTGTTTAAGCATTTTTCACAAAATGAGTGAAACCAAATGTAAAATTCAAATTTAGTCTTTGTTATTGTTATACTTTTATATTTTACTTGGTATTCAATAAATTTTCATCATACATAAAATCCCATTTTTGTGTTTTCAATTTTTCAAAAGAGTACATCACTGTTTAAATATAGTCATTGTTGTTCTTATTTTGTTAAGGATATACAAAATTCTGTACACATTTGTTTGGGGAAATTTAGGATCTCAGGAAGTAATAATTTCTGTACCAGGCAAAGGGATATCTTACTACTTTGTACATAAAGAAAGAGAATGGATTTAATTATGCATAGTCAGTCTTCTCAGTTAATTTGGTAGACAAGATTCACTATGAATGTTTAAGAGGTAAAAATGAGACTTAGTACATCACCAATCCATCATTAGTGAGAAAGTTAAAATTCTCCAATGTCCAGGGATTTACTTATTTTTAAAAGGTACAAAAGGGTTAAACAACACATTATTCCTTGTATTCACTTGACAACATGCAGCCAATGGAATATAAATGAATGATACCTACACTCACTTAATTTTAATGCCAGTTGGGATTTTATTTCTATATGACAGCATCAACATTAATCCAGTTGCAAATGTCTTAATACAAACTTTAGATTATTTTCTGAAAGCTGGATCTATATTTATTAAAAATAAATGAATGAGTAGATGAGTTATCAGACAAAGACATGTTTCCTTAGACTGTGTAGCAGGAAACATTGGTAAGTTGCAGTAATATATACCGCAAGTCATTTTATCACTGTCAGTACAGCATTCAGTACTGGCTAATGAAGTTTGTAGACAATACTATTATTCTACATAATCTAACAAGAGTCTTGCTGTTATCCACCTAACTAGAATGATCCCTTTCAGGCATTGGTGCAATGCTGTTCAGTGACTTTGTTTTTAGGATTAATGGAAAAGATAGGAATGCCTGTTTCAACAACAACTATCCTTTGTGTCCTGTTTTTAATATTTTTACAACCCTGAAGATTTGTTATTTGCTCTTAGATTCCTAGTCCTGTATTTAAATTGTTAGTAAAATGCCTTCTCATTGGCTTATATCATTAAATATGTTCATGAAAAGCCCTTTGATTATATCAATTGCTGAATTTGTTACATGCTTCTCAATAGTTCTGAACAAACTTCTCATGACATGTAACTGTAATGCTATACTCACTGGAATGGATAATAACATTTACATAGTCCCTGAATTTCTGAGCAAAATTGCATGAGAGATCTGTAATTTTATTTTGAGTTATGTGTTAAACACTAAACATGTTGCTTACAGTATAAAAGACTTTGAAATTGCCTTTCACTTTAACTCACTGTGGTAGTTGCAATATAATAGGCCTCCATAATCCCATAACCCCATAATCTCACAGTGAATATTACTATTAGAAGGTATGAGTTTTTGTTTTTTTCTGTTTGTTTGTTTGTTTTGTTTGTTTTTTTTGGAATGGGTGTGGCTTTTTGGAGGAAGTTTGTAACTGTGGGGGTGGGTATTGAGGTTTCATACACTCAAGATAACCACCCAGTTTGCGGTCAGTTGGTTTCCTGTTGTCTACAAGATGTAGCAGTCTCGGCTCCATCACCACCTCTGTCTGCATGCTGCCACGCTATCTGCCATGCTGAAAAGAACTTATGCACTTCCAGAAAGTTACCACAATTTCATATTTCCTTTGTAAGAATTGCCATGGTCATGGTGTGCTTCACAGCAATAGTAGCCTAAGACACTCACATGTCTTTTTGATGTTTATAAGTGCTATGAAACCTTATTGTTACCTAAGCTATATAGCAAACTTTTAGGTGTCATGTGAAAGGCATGGCTTGCAAGTGGTCTATCTTTGCAAAAGTGACAATAACCTTATTTTTATTCTGTAGTTTTGATTTGAATGTGATATAGAAAAGTCAATGTTTTATATTATCTTTCCTTTCAATATTTCATTTCATGTGCATTGGTGTGTTGACTTCATATATAACTGTGCACGAGCTACTTGTCCTTGGTGCCAATGAAAGCCAGATGAAAGTATTAGATGCCCTTGAATTGGTGTTACAGTCAATAGTGACCCAACATATGACTCTTAGACGAGAAATCCTGATCCTCTGAAAGTTTGGTCCGTGCTCTTAATTTCCTAGTTGCATTCCAGTTATGACAAATGCAGGGGAATATGATAGTTCTCGCTACAGAGTATGAAGTTCTTACTTATGATAGTTTGAATAGGCTCAGAGTTCCATATATTTGAACACTCAGTCTCCAGTTGACAGTCTGTTGGAGAGTTTATTGGACATTGATGAGGTGGATGCTTCTTGATAAATACACCATTGAGGATGGACTTGGAGAGTTTAGAGCCTCATGTGTAACACCTTGTTCTCTTTCTCTGTTTCCTGGATACAGATGGAAAGATGCTTTCACCACTGAGCATTCTTTGACTGATACTATGCATAACTGAATCTATCCTTCTGGTACTATAAGTCATAATAATTCCTTTATTCTTTAAGTTGCTTTGGTCAGGGATTTTATCACAATAACAGAAAAGTTACTGACAGCATTACTAGTAGCCAAGTTTTACCTTTTATTATATTGCATGACTTAGCTTACTTAACTCATCCCAATTCCATTACAAAGATTTTATGATTATTTAAATATTCAATATAATGTAACCTTCATGCAGAGGTTAAAAAAGTGATCTTGGTTATGTGTGTAACCAATGGCTGTACTGAATTATGGTATCAATAAAACAGTAACTAGGATCAGACTCATGATCCATATACTATTCCATTTTTGGATGTTGACTGTATTCTATTAATGAAGATAGAGACATGCTGAGGTTAATAAAATAAAGAGAAGCTGAGTTGTAATTGAACATTACCAAAAGTCTACTTTAGCCTTGAACTTTCCAATTTCAAAGGTAGTTCAGCCTCTTTATTCTCTGAGTTTTAGCTGACAGTTAATTGTAGCTAGGAAAGTATGGTCACAAACAATATACTGATTGCAATGTGTTGAGTTAGTTGTATCCTAACAATGAATTCAGCTTCATGTGAGCCCTGCCTTTAACAAAGTATATTCACATCCCAATAAAACAACGTTTTTGAAACATATTTATTATTTTAAATTTATTTTACATACCAACCAGTTTCCTCCCCTCTGTCTTCCCAATCCCTCCCTTTCTCCCAACTACCCACCCCATCAACTCCTCTGCCTCCATTCACATGGAGTAAATCCTCCTAAGGGAATCAACAAAGTATGGCATATCAATACAAACTACCTTTTAACAACTACCAATATCTCACTTTTCTTGGAAAGTTTCTAGTCAAACATCTCTCAGAACCTGGAGAGCCAGTCTGACTTACATTGTTTTTAACTATTCATGCCTTAAAGCAAATATTGTCATGTGAGAAAAACTTTTAGGGAAACAAAGTAAAACAAAGTGCTATCAAACAAATTATACTTATGCATAATTTATATATATATATATATATATATATATAGTTAAATTTAGAAGTTTTATTGAAGGGGTTATGAACATCATGAAACAGCTTAAAAACTCAAAATCAAAACATAGATATAATCATGTGTAATCCATTAGTTAACAAATTCCTCCTCCTCTTGAACCCCATAAAATGAAGGTCTAAACAGTAACTAGGACCTTAGCTACATTATTATTCAGTAGCCTTCCATTGCCTTACAGGGCATTTCCTAATGTTTCCCCTTCTTTTGATTCTCAATAGTTTCCATTATTCTTTGGAACTTAAATTATCTTTATTTAATTCTTTGAATAAGTCACTATGAATTTGGAAAAACTTTTTCCCAATACACACTTCTGCCAGAGGCATTATTGAAGCCACTTACAATGGAAGTTTTCATCACTTGAGCCAACTAATACAACTTATGATGTATGACATTTGGAGACAGGTTTTGTGTTCTATCCAAAGCATGCTCCGTGACACCCTGCATGCTAAGTTTTTAGGAAGTGTTTGCTTCAGGAACTGTCCTCCTCTCCTCACTTATGTCATTTAGTTTAGTTCTGACTCCTCTCTTTTTATGATTGAGTTCTAGTTATATGTAAAGTCAGGCCCATTCCCAAGTCTTCTGTACAGGAAGAGTGTAGGTACTGAAGAAGGAAACTCTACACTTAGAGAATGGCAAAGGATCAAAGGGCTATGACATGTTTTCAAATCATCTATAACATGAAGTATCAGTTTGATTCTATCAATTACCTAAAGGAAACTACCCGATATTTCAGCAGCCTAAATCAGCCTTGACTATATATCTTAACACTGAGAGCCAACAGGGTGGTATGTCTCTTTTCACATTAGGAGACAGCCTGACCAGGTCACTTGTGAAGCTGCATGTAGGGAAATTTGGGTCAGTTCTCTCACACATGGATCTCTATCAGGAGATCCTCTGCTTCCTAGAGCATGAAGTGGGTACATTTTAAAGCCTATAATTCTTTTTTATAAAGCAAATTGTATGGATGGCCAAGAAGTTATTCTAAAAACCAAACAAACAAATGATGGTTTCCCCGCATAGTTCACTAGGGATTTCTCGGGTGAGACTGTTGGCTCTCCAATCAGATTCCTGTCCTGCCTTCTCTTAAAGAAATGAATGGGTATACACATTTTATTTACCAGGTGGGAATGATTTAAACAGGAGAATGGGAGCATTAACAGAAAAATAGGATCTCTGAGGCCTGTGGTAGCTACATGATGTCAACGAAGTGAGTCAGTTATTGCTACAGCTCTGTGTGACTAGTAGATATTCTGTGATTACTACAGCTCTGTGTGACTAGTAGGGTTTTGCAATTGTAGATGATATAGTTCTCTAAATCTCTTTCAGGGCTTCACAGTGCCAGCTAATGACAGCCCCTGGTAGAGCCATCCCACAGGGAAAAGATCACCTAGAAGGGTAGCAGAAATGTCATATCACTCTTTTCTGTAAGATATTGAATTTTGGTTAGTACCCCACCTCCAACCCATTTCAGTTGAAACAGAATTCAAAGGTTGAACTGAGTCCACCTTCCACTTGAAAGTGGCAGGTTTCTGTATCTCAGGACAGTCTGTCTCTGGCAGTATTTTTCTTAATTTAAATTTATTTATTTATTTATTTATTTATTTATTTATTTTACATACCAAATACAGTTTCCCCTCCTGTTCTCTCCTACCACCTCCTCTCTACTCCAACCCTCATCCACTCCTCAGAAAGGGTAAAGCCTCCCATAGGGAGTCAGCAAAGCATGGGCACATAAATCTGAGGCAGCACCAAGCTCCTTACTCCTCCATCATGGCTAAATAAGGATCCCACCATAGGGTATAGTTTCCTAAAACCCATTTCCTATGCTAGGGACAGATCCTGGTCCCATTTCTAGAGACCCCACAAACAGACCAAACTACACAACTATTAACCTACATGCTAGCTCCTTAGCTGTAGGTCTAGAGCCTCTGAGCTCCCATGAGTTCAGTTCAGCTATCTCTGTGGGTTACCAGGTCATGATCTTGAGCCTTTCCTACTTGCTTGCACAAGCCCTCCTCCCTCTCTTTGGTTGGATTTCCAGGCTCGGGACACCATTTTTAAGGCTGGAGGAGTTTTCCTTCTCTTTCCTCTCTTAATAGCAATTTGAAGTGACTCTGAAGACTTCAGTCTTATGAAGAGCATCTCAGAGCTGGGCTCTCAGCATGCTGTTAGACAAACTGGTAAACATGTGATTTGCATGCACTTATATAGCTGGGCTCTGATTGACTGAGTGTGTGGATGTGAATGGATCATAGGATGAGGACCAATCAGGAGAAGACAGCCAAAACTGAGAGAAAGAGTGAGAAAGCTAGCCCTGCCTAAGCTTTCCCATCTACAATGGCGGTGCTGCCACTTCCAACCTCAGCAGCGGTGGTGGTGGGATCTAAGCACTGAGAAAGCATCAGAAGACATCTGCTTAGAGAAGGGAATTTCAAAGAGTTTACCATCGTGGTAATTTTCCAATTTCTTTTATCCTGCTGCTGCCCCTGCAGGTTTGGCTAAAAGATCCAATATCACTGGATGCTCTAATCTTCAGTATCTGCCTGCTGTCACTTATAGATGTTAATTTTGATGGTGCCTGAAGTTTTCTTCATTGGTTTTTGTTCTTCACTCCAGGCTGACAATTTGGTACCACCTAGGTCCCCTTTACTCCCTATCAGTTGTATAAAAATGAACTTTCACACCTTTAATGTTGAATTTTCAATATCAGCTGAAGGTTCCCATCAAAGCCCCATTACCTTTGACATTGGTGAGAATGGTGACATTAATAAAATTTCTTCTTCAGTTCTCAGGGCCAAAGAATAATCAGTAATTTCTACCACTAGAAGAGGTGTTAGTAAAGGAATAGTGATTTAAAGAACATCATATTAGAACCCCCTTTAATCTACATGGTGTAAGCAAATTTAATTTCTTGTACCAGATGAGTACAACAAGGAGAATCTTTACTAATGTAATTGATCCTGCCAGTTTGTAATTGTTATTGTAATAATTGGAACTTCCTATTATATTTCCAATTAAGAAACTACTCACAAGTGTGCCATGTATCAACCATTACTAGGTGGGTTTACTTTTAGGAGATGAATGGTAAGATTTTATGATCAAAATTGTGATATACATACCTATGTTTTTCTGTTTATATTAAGAAATTTCGAGCTTGACAGGTTTAATAACTGACCATTGCCTTCTGATGAGAATGTGGGAGAATTATGATTTAAAGGAAAAATAGAAAAGCTTTTTTGGAGACTGCATTTCTTGGTGTGTCCCCGGTTGACCTGGAACTTGCTTTGGAGACTAGGCTGTCCTGGAACTCAGAGATCCACCTGTCTCTGCCTTCTAAATGCTGGGATTAAAGGTATTGGTTATCACCACCTGGCCACAAAAAATCTTGCATTAACATGTTATTTTAAAAAAAGTAATTCACAGGCACTTATGCTTAGTATTTTATTAACAAAATTTCAGACACACAAACTAAAAATATTATTTCTAGGAGGACCTTCCACTAATGCTCACCATCCAACCAAAAGCCTATGTTGATTAGGGTTGCATGGCTGACTTTATGACAGTGACATTTCCCCCAATGACAGCATCCAGGTACTCTCTAGAGAAAACAGTCTATGGATGCTGACATCCTAGAGAAGGGTTCTTTAACTTCACTTCTAAGAGTGCACTCTAACATTTTCATTTATATTTTTATTGTGTGTTTGATGCAGTTTTTAAACATGTTTCTTTTATTCAAAAAATCATTTTAAAGATGAATTTGGTTGCCTCCAGGGGAAGTTTATAAAGGGCCATTCTGTTGAATAACTGACTTAGTTATTTAACCTCAAAGATCAACATCAAGGTATTTTGGGAGCTAGTTGCAGGTGTACACGATATTATAGAATATCATTTAAATGTAAGGTCAGAAGGAGAAAAAGAAAGACAGTGAATTCATAAGTCAGTTGTTTAATAATAAAAATGCTACTGGACTATAGCTACTTATAAAAATAACTATATACATATATATGTAGCAGAGAATTCAGATATGTGACATTTGTTTCTAGTTAAACAAAAATGAATCAGAAAAAATTCCACTTAATCTTCTTACTGGTTTTATGAATGTTACCATTTTTACTATTGGATACAATTTTAAGTACATAGCATGTTAAGGACGTTTATAAAAACATTTTTCACCTTAAGTAGTCTCTTTATTCAGGATTGAAATACCCATAAGCACTAACAAACAAATATGACTCATCTTTATTCGTAATCCAATACTGTTTGTTTTAGGGGACTTGTTCTAAACAGGAGTATTTCTCTGATGTAGTTAGATTAATCAGGATGTTATTTTGTATTGCCTAGAGCAGTGGGTCTAGTAATTGGATAATTTGTCTTCTCCATCACTATAATAGTGGAAGGAATCAGTATACTTGCAATGAAGAAGTTTGTTTCTGCCTGAGCCCAGGGAAAATTTGACTACTTCTATCATATTAACTTCCATTTGGAAATAAATTATTTCTGTAATCATCAACAGAACCCAAAATCCTGTTAGCCTTCCTGAGGGGATATTATTGTGCTGAGGACAGAGAGTGAATGTGTGGGAAGACAGGAAAGATACTGGAAGAGATGATGTCGGAGGGAAACTGGAGATACCTTGCTTTCATTTCTTGTTCAGGAAGATGCACAGTGAGCATCATTTTCATATATACTGAGATATTGGACAAAATTGTTACAATTGTTACAAAGGCATTGGAATAGTCTTACTGCTGATAGGCCTTGAGGAAGAGCTGCCACAGATGGAGGTATCATTTAGGATGATTGTGAATGGAAATGGATATAGAATAAGGGCATTAGGCACTGATTTCAAATCCATCTTGTTTCTATCTCAAGGATGGTCTGGTCTAAGGGTAGCACTTCAGCAAACTTAGATTTCTTCTCTGATGATAAATGTGCACAACTGTGGGCTACTGCTTTGTGGTAAAAGCTGTTTCCTATCTTTTTCATGCACACAAACATGGCCAGGCACACACTCAGAGATATATATCTATGCATGTACGCCATAATTTAAAGCATTTAAGTTATGTCCCACTGTTGTTTTTAAACAGGCATTTTCACCTTGTGTGCATTTAAAGACAAAAATTTCAGCATTCTGCAATTTACAGTTTTCCTTGGCACAACCATTCAGACTATGTGCTCTGCCTTTTAAAATTCTATTGCTTTTCTTCTTCACAGATGCAGCATTTTTACTATGCTAGGTTGTCTCATTTTACTCCCACAAACCCTTTAGAATAAAAAAAAAATGTAAAAGCCTTTCCGTTTCATTTTCCTTTGCCTCTGTTTTTACCAGCTTCAATTCACTAAAGAAATGAGGAGATAAAAACACAGTAACACATATACATTGCCTATATCTCGAAGAGTCACATGGATTCGTGTCTTTATATTTTCCATATGAAGTGTTCCTGACAATTTACCATTTATGATGATCAATGCAGTGTTTTCTTGTCATCTTTAATCCCTCAGTTAATTTCCTTTGGCATTGTTAACAATTACTAATTAGCAACACAAAGACTTCTTCTCTATTGTAGCCATTTCCACCAGCACTTTCAGAAGCAGCACATTGATATAGAGAGAGCTGCATTTCCACACTTGTGTCTTCACAAAGAGGCAAAATGTATTCATCTTGAAAGACATCATCTTAGACACATCCTTCTTCAGACTTTCAAATTTCATATTCATGACCATTTAACTTATTTAACCATAAAATGTTAACATGATTAAAAGTCTTTAAAAAAATCATTCATGAGCAGTCTCTGCAATATCTTCCTTCTGTCAGTGTTGGATGTCTTTGAAGCATACTTTCAGACCTTATTATTGCAGATGTCTTTTTTTGTGGATTTTCCCACAAAAGACTTTATTCCTAATGCAAAGGAGTGGTACTATTGAAGTTTTGATCAATTCTACACTTTTGTATGCAAAAGTTTCTCTTTTTAGCTTTGCCTCAATTAGGTTACTTATTTCTTTATCATTATGCTTTGAAAGATTTCAGTAGCATCAGCAATCATCTCATAATAAAAGCAATGTAAGTTTCTGTATTAATTAGCATCTGCTACCACATTAATAAGTACATTGTCTGAGTATGAATTTGCATTCTATCTTCAGTCCTGAGAAAAATCTTTTCTCAGAAAGAACTGTTTCTTCCATTATCAAAATACAAGATACAGATCAGTTGTAATTACTGTCATGCCTTGCCTACTTGGTTATGGGGACTTAAGCCAAATTCTTGAATATTCTCAGGCATCATCTTTATTTTTACTTCCAATGCATGAAGTTGCAAACGTCCTCCCAACTCCCCATTTCTTTAAGGATATATAAATATGTAAAACACCAGTTTCACTAGAATTCTACACCAGAAGATGTCATTCACATACACTGCTGAGATAAATATCTTCCAGATAATTGTTAGGCATGGCTTATTGTACATCCAGCAAAGTTTTACATCCTTTAGAGGTATTATCTATAATCCCCATTATTCTACAGGTTGGCATTAATCCCATCTTCAGGTTGAGGAATCTATTAGCTTTAGATCATCCACAACTTGATGGATCTAAAAGGTGGGAGTTTGATAGATTTTATCTCTATAGTTTACCACATGTTCAAGAGTTGCTTTAAATCACTTATCTATAATTTTTGTGAATAAAATACATTCAGAAACTTAAAAGTAGGAGCTCCATACAAGAACAATGGTAAAATAACACAGTAAAACAATTTTGAAACCTCACAGGCCAAATGGTATGGGAGGTAGAAAATAGAAGAAATATACTTTGTATTGGAGAGATACAATAATATTGTTTTGAAAACTTTTAAAATGTTTTTCATAGACATGGTGCTATCAATTATGTGGGAAGGGCCTGTAGGGCATCTCCCGGGATAACTAAATAAGGTTCTAAGACAGAAAGAAGAAAAGGCCAGTAAGTTTAGTACAACTTTGCTTTATAGAGCATCATCATAATACACTTAATATCATTATTTTTAACAAAACATTTAAAACAAAATTAGACATTTTATTTACTGGTATAAATATGTTGGGACACAAATAATGTTAACTGAAAATATTTACTTTGGGCTCATAGTATTTTCCTTTAGAAATAAAATACTAAAAAATAATCTCACTTGCTTGTTTCCTTCCTAGATCTATGCACCTCTGTACTTTGAAGAGATTGTCAATGTTTTATGTCAATGTTACATGAGGCACTGACTGGGAAAAGGAAATAATCCATAAAATATTAAAATTGGTAGTTATCTAATGTACATAGAATGATCTTCAGAGCAGATCATTCCATTTATAGAATTTTGTGCAGGATAAGCATTAAGACCCAGTGTTATATTCTAATACTATATAAGAAAAGAAAGTCAAGGATAATAATAATAGGAAGTGAACTCAAGTCCAAGTTGTTTTGAAGCAGTAGCTTTCAACATTATGAAGAACATGGTGACACATGGGATGGTAGTTTCTATTCAGCATCTGAGCTTTCACCTGGAATCCAGGAAGCTCTGTGTTCCTGCTCCCCAATAGAAAGAGGGTTTTTTTATTGGCTGAGCATTTATAATTTTTTCTCATTTTTAAAAATTTAAATTAGAGACAAGATTGTTTTGCATGTCAATCCCAGTTCCCTCTCTCTCCCCTCCTCCCCTGCCCCCAACTAACACCCTACCTATCCCATACCATTTCTGCTCCCCATGGAGGGTGAGGCCTTCCAGGGGGGATCTTCAGAGTCTATCATATCTTTGGGATGGGGACTAGGCCCTCTCCAGTGTATCTAGGATGAGGGAATATCTCTCTATGTGGAATGGGCTCCCGAAGTCAATTCCTATACTAGGGGTAAGTACTGATCTACTACAAGAGACCCCATAGATATCTGAGGCCTCCTCATTGACACCCACATTCATGGGGTCTGGATCAGTTCCATGCTGGTTTCCCAGCTATCAGTCTGGGGACCAAGAGCTCCCCCTTGTTCAGGCCAGCTGTTTCTGTGGGATGTCCTGAGCAAATTGGGAGCATATGGGGAGGAGAGAGGGAACCAGGAACTCCTGGAATCCAGCTGTGGAGAGGGAGGAGTTATGAGCAAAGGGGTCAAGATGAGGTTGGAGAAACCTGTACTTTGAGGACTAACTTATATGCCATTCTAGAGCCTTCATCCAGCACCTGACCAAAGTAGAAGCAGATACCCACAGCTAATCACTGAACTGAACTGGAATCCAGTTGAAGAGAAGGGGGAGCAAAGGGAGAAAGAAGGTTGTCATGCAAGTGAATTCATATATTTAGTAAGTATTAGAAAGGTGCTGATGTGAGTTGCAATCTGAGAATTTGGTGTTAAATACTAGGTATCTCCAATGACAGAAGAACTCATGGGAATGTTATCCTTTCCCATCCCCATGATGCCAAGAAATACTTCACACTGTTTAGGCAAACCAGGCTCTAGAAACATGTTATAGATACGAACAAAGGAAAGATAATATGTCCTGTACCTCACACTTAGCCCTCACCTTAAAGAGTGACTACAAATATTTAACTATTGCTGATTACAAGAGTTATGATTGTGGAAATTATTTCTGAGAAACAAATGAAGCTGAATTTCTTAAATTTCTGAGACAGATGAATCAATGTGAGGTCACACTGTATTAAACATGGCAGTTCTTGGAACTGATAACAACTAGATTCAATTCCATGTCTCTTATTTTTTGAGACAGGATTTCTCTGTGTCCTGCCTGTCCTGAAGCTAGCTTCTATAGATTACGCTACTCTGGAACTCATAGAGATCCACCTGTCTCTGCCTCCCTAGTCCTGGTATTAAATGTGTGTACCACCATCGCCCTGCCAAATTCCACATCAGAAATATCATTATGCAAGTAACTAAAGGACAAAAGCACAAGAAAATTGTTGTGGGATATTTGTATTCTCTGTGAAGACATATTGCTGTGATTGATTTACTAAAGTGCTGAATGGCCAATAGCTAAACAGAAGGTACATGTGGGACTTCCAGACAGAGGGAGGAACGAGGAGGAGACAATACATGTGCTCTGGAGATGACAGAAGACATTGGGAGGAAGCAAAAGATGCAAGATACAAAAGAGATTAAGACGATATGGCAGAATGTAGATTAATATTAATGGATTAACTTAAATTGTAAGAGCTAGTTGAGACTAGACTAAACTAAAGACCAAATTTTAAATAATTAATAACTCTTTACCTCATTATTTGCAAGCTGGCAGTCTGAAGATAATCCAACAAGAAAGCTTGGTACATAGAACTGGTGACAGCAGGTAACAGAGCTACAATGTGGGAAAAATCCATTTACTCCAAGCAAAGCCATGGGCATAGTCCATAAAAGGTAAAATGGATCCTCATTTCTGGAGACAGCTTTTACTTGAGAATTGCTTTGGAAGATGGAAAACAGAAGGATACACCTGATTTGATGGGGTCAGGATAATTCAAATTAAGCCAAAAAATGTGATTTCAGTGTTTGACAGGGTACCAGTATTACTTTTCATTACACAATCTGTGTCACTTTGAGTTCTTGACTTACCTTGCTGTCCCATTCTAAAGGATTAGTAATTTGTAGATAGATATTGTTTCATAAGAGAGTGTATGTCTTGGTGAGCTCCATAGTACCCAACAGAATTAGAAAGACATAATGACTTTATTAGCAGGAATGCTCCTACAAGCAATGGGATGTAATATAATAAATTTAAAAAATGCTTTAAGAAGAGTGAAGGGAAATGGGTTCTTTCCATAAAAACAAATTTGTCTACCATTAAGCATATACATGAACTTTTGGTAGATGGTAATAGTAGTTTATTATTGAATTTGAAAGATAGAGAGCAGCTAGGCTACAAACTTCAGGGAAGACATTTCTGAAGCAATCGTGATACACCCACAATGACATATCACATGCATCATAAATTTCTTCAAATAAGTGTAACTATTAAGATATCAACTATTCGCTTTACCATTTGAGGTAGGGCAGGTCAAAATATTCACATTTAATGCACATGGATTGGCCTCCACATAAAACTCTGCCCTACTTTTCTCTGTTATCCTAACCACAAATGGATGGTCCTGAAGCATAAAGATACCTTAATTTGTGTCAAGTAACTGACCAATTTTATGAATCATAATATATCTTTCTGATTTTCTGAGAGCGATAGTGAGTGCCACAGCAGGCAAAAGCCTTTTAAGTGGACTATTATTTGGTTCAGGACTGACCAAGCAACAGACATGAAATGAAAAGGAAGACAGGGAGCTGCAAACATCCTTGAAGTTAATCCCTTGTGTTCAAGAAAGTGAATATAAAATAATGATTTGTTAGACTATGATGATCCCTCATGGGAGGCCTTACCCTTCCTGGGGAGTGGGTAAGGGTGGGATGGGGGGGTTAGTGGGGAGCATAAGAGGATGGAAGGGAGAGGGAACTGAGATTGGCAGTAAAATAAGACTATTTTAATTTAAATAAAATGTTTATTAAAATTAAAGTAAAGTAGGCATAAAATTCATGTCTTGGCTATCATGTATTAAAGTAGACTTTTAAAGCATGGAGATGCTTTTACATGACTTCATTTAGAAGAAAAAAATTAATCAGGAAGGCAAATAAGACCAAAGACAGCAAAACCAGGCACAAGTTGGAAGAAGAATAAAATTTATAAAGAGTTAATGATTTTATAAGAGATATAAATGTTTATAATTGTCAGGGGGTGCTTTGTAGACTGGGGATTTGGTAACATTTTATCCTATTTACTACTAACCAGTAATACAGAACCAGAAAATTATAATCCCTTGTGAATTTGATACTGTCAGTATACAGGGCATCTAACATGTGTTCTTCTTCCTAATGAATTTCACATAAATTTTGAGTTAGTACTGTTCCATGAATTATTTTTATCATAAAAAAATCTGTTCCTGGAACTCCCTTCCAGTATGGAAGACAGTAGAGGCATATCATTCTTTTGATGTGTGTGGCATGAATGTTTGACCTGAACTTGGCATACATTTTCTCTCACCTGAAACTGTATTTTGAGCCCTTTAAATAGAAAGAATAAACTATATTGTTTTGATTGGTTGTTTTTCGTATTAAAAATGGTGATTGTAGAAGTGTCTGTTGCAATCCCTACCTGGTATTTCAAATTTTCAGAAAAGACTATAATTCAATGCCATCTGTTTAGAGACTTGGCTTCTATCCTAGCTATACTGATCCCCGAAATCCATACATCTCTTCATGAGCTCATCAACATTCCTTTATTCACTTTGAGTTTCTCTGTCATAGATACACTATGTTTATGCTTTCATGGAATAAATCTGCCCCAGTATCCTTTTCAGAAGTAGTTTGAACTCTCCAGCTGGCTTTATATCAAGGTCCTTTGATAATGGTTCTGATATCAGATTCAAAACTATATTCCACAATTTGATATTTTGCAGGACATTGTCTGAATGGCACTTCCTGTCTTCGTGTGTGTGTGTGTGTGTGTGTGTGTGTGTGTGTGTGTGTGTGTGTTTCTCTCTCTCTCTCTCTCTGTGTGTGTGTGTGTGTGTGTGTATGTGTGTGTGTGCCTGTGTGTGTGTATGAAAGTTTCATCTTTGTATTGTTTTCAGAGTGAGAATACATATGTGTGAAAGATCATAACACAGCCTTACTTAGGTTTTGCTCCTCAACCACCTTATTTCACCTGAGATATATCTCTTGATTTTCTTGGAACTGGCAAATTAGGAAAGGTTTGCTGGTCAAAAGTTCCAGAAAGGGTATTTGCTAGCCATCTGCCTTGGCTCGTTAAACAACAATAAAGCCTCATGCAGTTTGCAGCAAGCTTTCGAATCCACCTGGTGATTGGGGTGACTGCAGTCTTTGGCTTAGACCCCAGAGGCCTGTGTTTTCTGGCAGTCTAACATTTGGGGGTTGTCCTGGATCTGTGACCACCCCTCACCTGAGTGGATTCAATCTTGGAGATAAGATGATTTGAGATGACAACTTATATGTTCAATGTTATGTCCATGTTTGCTTGTTCTTGCTGTTTTGTTGGTTTGGTGCCATGACTTGAATTTGATCTGTGCTTGTGAAGGACTTGTGCTTGTATTTACTTGTATTTGGAATTTGGAATTTGGTCCTCAGGGGGAAACAGACCTGTTACGAGACTCTGAAGTCCCGCCCTGGACGAAAGTCCGAGGGTCATTTGATTTGGACCATAGGGAAAGCAGACGTGTTCTGGGAATCCTTGGTTCTGCCCTAGACAAATGTCCAAGGATTGTAATTTTGGTTTGGGGCACCATTCCTTTGCGTGCAGTTTTTCCTGTCTGATGTCTGTCCTGTTTTTGCTGTTTGTGTCTGTCTCCATACTAACCACCCCATCCCTGGATTCCACCTCAACTGTGATCGGCAGATGTGCCCAGAGGATCACAGACTGCTGCCCTGAGGAAACCCAGGAGGTACGAATGGAGGCCAAGGACACTTGGATCATCCTCAGTTAGCGGCGATTGTAGCCACCTGGTTCTGCCGCCCATGTTCCCGGCGTCATTGCCTTATAAGCAGTGTGGGCGGATTGGGTTGGTGTCTGTTCTTTTCTGTCTATTTTGTCTCTGTGCTTTCATTGTTGGTTTTCAATTCAGGATCCACCATGACACCCCCTTTCATTGAGTCACGTGGTGCACACTTGGTAACTTTCTTCTCCAGTCTTTGTGTACGGTTTTCTGTAAGGCTTGGAGGGTTAGAATGGGCTGGGTGACTGAGCAGGTTTGTTATCTGTGTTATCTGATGTGTTGCCGCTGAGTCCCCAGAAGCTGCTGCTCTGAATTCCAACCACTGCTGCAGCCCTCACAGCTGAGTCTGGCCGATGTGAGTCTGTTTTTGTATCTTCACCTGCCGGTCTATGAGGCATGCAAAGTCAGGCTGTATCTGCCCCAACTGCCATTCTGCTGTGGGTCCTGGCTTGTGACAGAGGTTTCCCTGCTCTGAGGGAACATGGCTGCAAGGCCGCCATTTGCCTGGCTGCCCGGCCTTCTCTGTGCTCCACACACAAGGTATGCAGGGGGGCCAAAGGGGTCTTTTTCCCACCCTTGCATTGACTGAGGGTCTGGGACTACCAGCAGCACCTCCCCACCTGCCAGGTCTCTGCCTTGAGCACATGGAACTGGGGCATATGAACTTATCTGGCCTGATCCGGACTTCTAAAAATGGCCTTAAAGTTATTAAAAACTGTAAAAGGACTTTGATAAGAATTTTTATGTTGACTGAGAAATGAAGGAGAATGTACTAAAATAATAAACAGAGAAAGGAAAAGACAAATTTGTCTAAGAATGTCTAAGAAAATCAGAGGAATAAACCAAAGATATATAGAAAGTTATAGAGGGTTAAAGCAAGTTGTAGAAGGTCAGAGAAAAGGTTGTAAAAGAAAAAAAAATATGTAAACTGTTTGCTATGGTTTCTCATGTCTACAAATAATCAATTTCAAAAAATTGGTAATATAAGTTAAAATTTTAACCATATTAAGTTAATTCTGTTTAAAACGTCCTGTTTATTTCTCCAGTAAATTGTGTATACTTGTTTTAAAATGTTCTGTTTCCTGGCATAACCTAAGTTCTGTTACAAGCATGTAGCTAAAACAAATGTTGAGGGTCACCACCATTTTGTAGCCAGCCACGTGGCACAAAATGACTGGTAGCCATTTTGCTAATGTTGAAAAAAAATACTTAAACCACCATCTTGACTAAAGATGACCACATGGAAATTAGAGGTACCATCTTAGAAACAAGTTTTTCAGTTAAGATTTAAAATGTTAATGCTTCTATATATTACAGAAAGACATTAAGGGATTTTAAATTTCTTTTTAAAATCAGTTTTTTAAATGTTTATGTTTTTAAAATGTCTTTTTATTAGTGTTTGTACTTAAAGAGCTTCAATTTAGAATCATTTTTAAGCAAAACCTGACAATATAAAGTTCTTGTTTTATAAAAGATGCTAATCTATTATAAGATGTTACAGTTTATGTTTTCAGTAGTTAAGTTTAGGACGTTGGTGGCACATGCCTTTAATCCCACCACTGGGAGGAAGAGGCGGGTGGATCTTTATGAGTTCAAGACCAGCCTGGTTAACAGAACGAATTTCAGGACAGGCTCCAAAGTCACAGAAAAATCCTGTCTCAGGAAGAAGTTTAAGCAAGCAGCTAAAATATGTACATGTAGCTACTATTTAAGGACTATAAGGTAACTCTATGCAGTTTTAAATTCAGCTTTGCTAAGTTTCAAATATTTTACTAAGTTAAAACCAGTTACAGGCAGGCTGAAAATTAATTACAGAAATAAGACCTTACCTAGTCACCTGTATGCTTCTTGTGTGCTTAAGGCAAGTAACTAAAACAGACAGAAAGACCTCTGTCTGTTTCCTTCTGCTTCAGAGACCTGCAGAATATGGCATTTAAATTGTTATCTTCAAAGTTTATAATATCAGACAGACTGCCAGATCCTGACCGTGACTCAAAGTCTCCAAAGAAGATTATGAGGCACCTCAGTTACTGCACCTGGACCAGTGATCGAGATGCTCAGATGTGATACCTGCTGCCTGCCAGGACCTGGCCAAGAATGTGGACAAAGCTGCTGGACACTGGAAAATTGATTGCACCCCTTTTTCCTAGATAAAACAAGGTCAGTCTTTTCCATATCCTTCTTCCACAGAGAGGAAAAAAAATCCTTTCACCTTATAGGCCTGGCAAAGATTGCTGTTCTTTGAGACATCTGCCTCCAGCGGTAATGGAGAAACTTGGGTATGGCTAACTGTATATGGACTGGCTTCTAACTGGCTTCTGTCACTTTTTAGTAGATTTGGATAAAATATACCCCCTTCTCAGATGTCTGAAATATTAATGGTTGTCAGCTTGACAGCATCATACAGTCAGATCAACTATAGGCTATAGTCAGCATGTTAGCTGATAAAGTAATGACTACTTACTACTTTTCAGTCACAAGTTCAAGGTTTTTAAGTTTATTTTGGTTGTCATCTAGGTATAAACTTAAAGGGCTTTTCATCAGGCCAAAGGCACCTCTGTCCAGTCCATACCTGGCTTTCTGGACAGAAGAAAAACATACATGCTTTTAGCCCAAATCTGTATTTTTGCTAGGACTCAAAATTATAAATATGTTCCTGCTGTTTGAACAGATATCCAAATATCTGCTTTTTCTGCACTGTGGGCTTCAGTAAATAAGTTTTAACCTCTGTTCCTAGTTTAAACATGTCTTAAATAGGTTTCTGCTTCTGCCAGACTTCTGAGTATCAGTTGCCGACTACAGGCTGTACTAAGTAGATTGCAAGCCTTGGACTTGCTGTGGATGTGAACCAGACTAGCTGATGTGGACACCCCCTGTTTTTTCAACAGAGTCTGCAAACAGCCCCTGATGGATTCCCAATTGCCTAAATTCATTTTTTTGCTTTTGACTAGCATTTCAACCTTCTGGGGTCCCTAACTTCGTCCCAAAGTCAGCAGGAAGTAGCATGGGAAAGAATTTGCCGCCCATTTTCCCTGGTTAAAATGCTAAGTCAGAAGGGACTCCCTTGCATGGGGATGCCAATATCTCTCACTCCCTGATAGGGGTGCTAGAGAAACAGCAATTCTATGATTGGAATTTAAAAAAAAAAAAATGGGGGAATGAGGGACCAGCTCCCCATTTAGGCAGCCATGACAGTAACACGTGCTTGCCATGACCTTGTCCTACTCACTAGAAGTCAGATGCCTGCCTCGTGGCAAGGAACCAATCAGAAGTTAGCTGTCGGCGGTATGCTTTATGGCTCTGGGTGTGCTTTATGCACAAGCACACAGCAATGAGGCACAGAGCATAGCAACCACCCTGGGAGGGTCTATGGGCCATAACAACCAGTTGGCCAATCAACACAGGGCAAGCCCTCCAAGCCTGGAGGCACACCAATTCTGAGCCTGTGCGTACCCCTAGACACTTCCCTTACGCTGCCTTACAATATCTGTCTGCAGCCGGATCGAGCTGTCTTTGCTAGCTATCTGCCATGGCGGGTGGGTGAAAGACCCGAGCTAACATGGGGTTAGCTGGTTAAACAACAATAAAGCCTCATGCAATTTGCAGCAAAAAAAAAAAAAAAAAGTTCCAGAAATGTCTGTAACGTTTTTTCTCATGTGTATCACCATGTCTTTCTCATATGAAAACACAATATAGAGCATTCTATGTGGGTTCTTGAACCCACATCAGCTCTTCATTCTTGCAAGACAAACATGGAGATACCTTCCCTACCAGACACTTCATTTTACAATATCTTCTATGGATTGAATTTGACCCAGCCACATATGTTGCTTAGTACTTTAAACAAACTCTGAGATATTTCTGAAGAACAAATCTCAGTTAAGGAATTACTACAGTGGGACTGGACTATGGCTGTGTCTGTGGGACTGTTTTCTTGATTACAAATATATTGAGTGGGGCTTTGCCCAATGTGGGCAGTGGTGCTCAACCTGGATACCAGGTTATGAATTGCAGAGGAAAGGCAGATTAATGTGATCCAGCAAACAAGTCAGCAAGATTTACTCCATAGCATTCACTCCAGTTTCTATTGTATTCCTACCTTTGGTTTCCTTGATATTGGATGGTAAAGCATTGGATGAAATAAATGCTTTCATGCCCAATTTGCTTTTGATCATGATGTTTATCATAGCAAGGAAAGAGAAATTTAGGATCCTGCACTGGAGTTTCCCAAATTTCCTCAGATCAGGTATACTAACATTTAAAACTGTACACCTTTCAAAGCAACAAATGTGAGTCTTTGGAAAATATTAAAGAAAATTTCTTATTAAGGAAACTTAAGCTTAGTCTAGTGTAAAATATGTTCATCTTTATTACATATGTGTGATCATGAGATCCAAATGATGAACAGGACCATCTTTATCTTTTAGACTTGAAGCTGAAGGAATAATTAAGAATCAAGTGTGTTAACACTTTCTTCTAGACAACAAAGATTATGCAGGTAGATATTTCTGAGAATTCATATTCTGACACACATATATGTGGTTGTAAGACTATTGTCTTTAAAGATTTATTTTTAATTACGTGTTTGTGTGTGGGTATGTGCATGTAAGAGAAAGTGCTCACTGAGGCAAGAAGTATTGGATCTTCTGGGTGGATAATTATCCATGTTTACAAGCCACTCAATGTGGGCACTAAGAACAGATTTTGGATTCCTTGTTAGGGCAGTATGTGTCCTTCATCATTGGGCAATCTGTCTAGCTCTGAGAATATTGTTCCTAAAATTTTTAAATTTAACAGTTTCACTTCTTCAGAACTATTGGGTCCATGTGTTTTAATCCAAAATCAAAAGTGTATGTCTTTCACCCAGGAGATGTTGATTCATAGTGTGAGGTGCATGAAGGTTTTCTATGGTAAATTTTACAGGGACTTAAACTTCATCCCATATCAAAAGCCAAATATGTTACCTGAATGTTTTGTGATAAGCAGTCCCTGAGACCATCTGAATTGTTTCCCTGAAAAATATGAGGCCCCTACAAAATTGACTATGGGGACTTATGTGGGTACACTATGATTGTGGATTTGGTTAGGTTACTTGAGGTCATTGTTCCCAAAGCAGTACAACGAATAAAGAAAAGAGAGATGCCATATAAAAGCATAGCTTATGTATAAAACAAGGACATGATGCCAGAAAGACAGAAACAGAAGGGCTAAGCTCCAAGGCAAAGACATACTGGTATTCAGTTTCAGTTAGACGAGGTCAAGCAAAGACTCTCCTTTACAGTTTTCACAGAGACCATGGTTCTACAAGTAACCTGATTTTGCACTCATAGTCTCTTATAGCATGATTCAACACATATCTATGCTTTTAAACCACCCAATTTACAATATATCTGTTCAGTAACCACCCAAATTTCATAAGTTTCTATCACTGGATAGAAATATGCATGAATTTCCTACATTCATTGAGCTTCTCTTTGTCAAGTTTGTTCCCATTCACACTCATTGGCAAAGCATGTCAGACATGTGAGTCAGCATTCCTCTTCAGAAGAGCCTTTTCAATAAGTCAATTCACAGTTTAAATAATCTTCTTATTTTTAAGTCCTCAGGGCAAAGGAAAAAATGATTAAATATTTTCACATTGTTAGCTAACTATTGTATGGATTTCATTCAATCACTATGAGAGCATTAATTTCTCACTGATAATATAATCCTTTTAGAGTTTTTAATAAGCTCATCAGACATATTATACAAAGAGATAGTTAACCCTATTAGAAAATCCTGCCCACAGAGGAAATACTATCTATGTTTATCAACTTTCTTATATCCATGCAATCAGGAACACAGAAACTTTGTGTCTTATCTATGATATAAGTTTGTGTGTGGATGGATGCATGGTGTGTGTGTGTGTGTGTGTGTGTGTGTGTATGTGTGTGTGTGTCTTTTCAGTTGTGATTGTTTTCTTGTTTAAGTGTGCAGACTCAAAACTTAATCTATGGATATCAGGCTCTACTTTCTCTTTCAGTTATCTTGGTCTACTACCTCAGCCTACCACAGGCTCATTGACAATATCAGGAATCAGTTTCAGTGGCTGACAGTCAAGTGTAATGAAATAAATTGATATGATGTAGATGAGCTAATCCCTAGCCTATATGAATTTGAAAGTTTTATAAGTGGAATTTCAGTGGAAATCATACTGCAACAATGTAACTTCATAGCTTGTATTTCCTTGTCAAATTAGGCAACTGACTTCTATATCCATCAAGAATCTCACATAGACTATCACAGATGATTGCTTCTTTACCCAGCAAAACACCTCTGCCTTAAGAAGGAAGATGGAGCCTAGATGTTAAGGAATAGAACAGGAGATCCAAATAAAACTGCAGTGTACTCTACAGCCTGGTGAACTAAGCTTGACATTTGGAAAGAAACCCTGTGCAAAGCCTTTCTGATGTCTTCAAAACACCACCTCTTCTTGATTTCTGAATCTAATGCTTAGATATAAATTAAATTATTTAAGCTTCTTTTCTTAACTTTGACGAAGGTAAAATAGTAATATATTTTGCAGGACCTGCTTAAGGATTGGTATTTACAAAACAAGAAAAAGTATCATGGAGAAGAACAAGGAAACTAACATACCTAGGAAGAAAACCTTCACAAATGGGCAACAGAAGCTGGATAATGTCTTACCAGCAATGTACACTTATTTCTCCAAAGGACCTGAGTCAAGTCCAGCATCCAGATAGCAGCTCAGAAACATTTTTAGCTCCAGTGTTAGTTCTGTTTTTTTTTTGTTTTTTTTGTTTTTTGTTTTTTTTTTTCTAGACAGGGTTTCTCTGTGTAGCTTTGGAGTCTATCCTGGCACTCACTCTGGAGACCAGGATGACCTCAAACTCACAGAGATCCGCCTGCCTATGCCTCCCATTTGTGGGGATTAAAGGCGTGTGCCACCAACGCCCGGCTGCCAATGTTAGTTCTGATGTTCTCTTCTGGTCTCTGTGAGTATTACACATGTACTTTATACATAGGCATATTCAGTCAAAGAATAATACATTTGTAATAATAATAATAATGATGATGATGATGATGATGATGATAACTTATTATATTTATTATGAAATGAGTAACTGTTGAAATTGTCAGATAAAATGGAGGAATTCAAAGGACACTTTAGAGTAAGCTCCAGGGCACATATGTCTGGAAATCTACAGAGAAGACACCAGCTAACTATCTCAGCAATGGAGGAGAGGCTACCTTAAATGCCCTTCCCTGATTATGAGACTGATGACTGTCTTAAATACCATCCTATAGCCTTCATCCAGCAGCTGGTGGAAGTAGAAGCAGACACCCATAACTAATCACCGAACTGAACTGGAACCCAGATGCAGAGAAGGACCAGTGAAGAACACAGAGGTCCAGACCAGGCTGGTGAAACCCACAGAAACAGCTGACCTGAACATCCAGGAACTCTTGCTCCACAGTCTGATAGCTGGAATACCAGCATGGGACTGATCCAGACCCCAGGAACATGGGTTTCTGTGAGGAAACCTCAGAAATCTATGGGACATCCTGTAGAAGCCCAGTATTTATCCCTAGCATAGGTGTGGGTTTGGGGAACCCATTCCATATAGAGGAATACTCCCTGAGCCAAGACACATGGGAGTGGGCTTAGGCCCTATCCCAAAGGATACAATAGACAATGATGACACCCTATGGAAGGCCTCACCATCCAGGGGGAGCAGAAAAGATATGTGACAGATAAGGTTTTAGTTGGGCAGGGTAGGGGAGGAGAGGTGGGAGAAAGGAACTGGGATTGTCATGTAAAACAATCCTGTTTCTAATTCAAATAAAAATGTTGGAAAAAAAAAAGAAATCAGGCTGAGCAAGTCATGGGAAGAAAACCAGTAAGCAGCATCCCTTAATGACCTCTGTATCAGTTTCTGTCTCCCAGTTCCTGCCCTGTTTGAGTTCCTGTCCTGACTTTCTTCAGTGATTGAACAGCAATGCTGAAGTATAACCTTTCCAAACCCTTTCCTCCTAACTTGGTTTTTGGTTATGGTGTTTGGGGGCAGCAATAGAAAGTCTAACTAAGACACCAAGGGACTTTACAGAATTTAATAGACAAAATACATAGTTTTTTGAAAAGCTAAAATTAGAAGTCTATGGTGGCTGAAATAATGACCTCCAACACATACAGGCTCATATATTTGAATGCTTAGTCACCAGAAAGTGGCACTATTTGAAAGGATTAAAAGGCTTAGGAAATGTGGCAATGTTGGAGGAAGACGTGTCCTTACGGGTTGGGCTCTAAGATTTCAAAAGCCTAATCCAAGCCTAGAGTTCCTTCCCATTGCCTGCAGGTCGAGATGTAGAACTCTCAGCTACTTCTCTAGCTCTATATTTGCCTGTGTGTGGCCATGCTACCTGACATGATGATAATGGACTAAACCTCTGAAACTATAAGCAAGCCCCAATTAAATGCTTTCTTTCATAAGAAAAAAAAAGAAATCTCTTATAGTATTCAGGTGTTGTTGACTGCCATGCACTAAATATTACTGAATTTTACTAAAGGGTTAGCAGAGTCAATAACCTAAATTAGGAAAACAATGCCCTTTGAAAACAGAAAAAATGTTTCCAGCAAATCTGAGATTTTTATTGCAGGTGCAACTGTATCATGACCTTCCCCAAGCATATTTCTTGAGGACTAATTTATGTTAATTTGATGATAATTACCAGGGTAAAATGGCTTTGGAAAACAGCAA
Organism: Cricetulus griseus; assembly: GCF_003668045.3. NCBI lineage: Eukaryota > Metazoa > Chordata > Mammalia > Rodentia > Cricetidae > Cricetulus > Cricetulus griseus. The sequence goes on along the minus strand of NW_023276807.1, from coordinate 36,185,405 downwards.
GTTAAACAGAATCAATTGAATGCTTTTAGATCAATCATTCTAGGATTTACTATCTAAGATACTTATCAATCACATGTGACACAAACATTCTCTCTCCTTCTATCCTGTAGACTTTCAAAAAGCAGTGACGGATTTGACAAGTCCTTTCTTTCTTAAACATTATGCCAATGCTCTATGGGAAATGCTTTTCTGTCCATTTGAAATATCAATGTTGCCTTGGAAACAAGGCATAATTTTGGCTATTTCTAATCAGGCCATTTTTTATTGCTGTTATGGAATATTTCTCTAAAATAACATGGTTGTATTTTTGCATTTCGCATAGCAATGTTTTTATAATTAGCAATGGATTTAAATTTTCTTAATCATCATTCTTTAAGTCATTCTGAAATAATCTATATCTTAATTTTCCTGAGCTTTGCCAGTGGCCAATAAATAACATAGACATTCTAAACACTATGTACTTTTCAGAAGAAAATATTATAGAAGCCAAAATAAAATCAGAACAGTGGTAACATTTTGTTTATGAGCTAATAAAGCTTGCCTGGAGATCAGAATATAAAGCTATCCACAGCCATAAAGCTGGGCAGTGGTGGCACACAACTTTAATCCCAGGACTCCGGAGACAGAAACAGCGGGGTATTTGTGAGTTCAAGGTCACCCTGGGCTACATGAGAGTGAAACAGCCTAAAAGAGAAACAGAGCTCATGCTTTAAATCACATCACTAGCCAGAATATAAGGAGCTCACTGAAGTCTCAGGCAGCAGTCTGAGACTAGTTGGGGAGCAGTGCCATCCGGGGATGCAATATGAGGTTTGTTGGATGGCCCCTTTGGTCTGAGAATTGGTAGAGGTGAGAACTCTCTAGTGGCTGGGTGCTAAGTTAAATATCAAAAGATGTACAAGAAACTTGTTTTCCCAATCATTCAATAAATGACAGGGCGTCCTTAATAGCAAAACATTGCTTGGGTTGCTATCTCAGTAACTGTTCTACTGCTGAGAACAGACACCATGGCCATGCAACTTTTTTGTTTGTTTGTTTGTTTGTTTGTTTTTTGAGACAGGGATTCTATGTATGGTTTTGGAACCTGTTCTGGAACTAGCTCTGTAGACCAGGCAGGCCTTGAACTCACGTGATCGCCTCTGCCTCTCTGCCTCTCTGCCTCTCTGCCTCTCTGCCTCTCTGCCTCTCTGCCTCTCTGCCTCTCTGCCTCTCTGCCTCTCTGCCTCTCTGCCTCTCTGCCTCTCTGCCTCTCTGCCTCTCTGCCTCTCTGCCTCTCTGCCTCTCTGCCTCTCTGCCTCTCTGCCTCTCTGCCTCTCTGCCTCTCTGCCTCTCTGCCTCTCTGCCTCTCTGCCTCTCTGCCTCTCTGCCTCTGCCTCTCTGCCTCTCTGCCTCTCTGCCTCTGCCTGCCTCTGCCTCTGCCTCTGCCTCTGCCCCTCTGCCTCTGCCTCTCTGCCTCTGCCTCTGCCTCTGCCTCTCTGCCTCTCTGCCTCTCTGCCTCTCTGCCTCTGCCTCTGCCTCTGCCTCTGCCTCTGCCTCTGCCTCTCTGCCTCTCTGCCTCTCTGCCTCTCTGCCTCTCTGCCTCTCTGCCTATCTGCCTCTCTGCCTCTCTGCCTCTCTGCCTCTCTGCCTCTCTGCCTCTGCCTCTGCCTCTGAGTGTTAGGATTAAAAGCTTGTGCCACCAATGCTCGGCTGCCATGCAACTCTTATAAAAGAAAATATTTAATTGGGGAAATGCTTGCAATTTCAGGTGCCTATAATCAATTATCATTACAGCATCAAGCATGGAAGCAAACATTGTGCTGGAATAGTAGCAGAGAGCTACATCAAGATGCTCAGGCAGAAAGCATAAAGAGACAAAGGGGAAAGGGATGGAGAGAGAGGGAGGGAGGGAGAAGAAACTGAGCCAGGCATGCAATTTGCAAACCTCAAAGTACAACCCAAGAGACACACTTTCTCCAAAAAGACCACAACCATTCCACTAAGGGTATCTGTCCTTATACTTCTCAAATAGTGCTCCTCTCTGGGGACTAGGCATTCACATATATAGACTTATGGGACCATTCTTATTTAAGCCACCACAGTCTCTATTGTATGTAAGAGTAGCACACATTATATACACAGAATTTTCCAGTGAATAAGTGCAGATGCATAAAAAATTCCTTTTCCTGTATAATTTATGCCATAAAGTATGAGGAACCAATTTTTCTATTGCAGCCTAATTCACATCCTGAATTGAACATAATTAATAACATTTTGTGTTTAGCAAGCCATATATATATATATATATATATATAATATATATATCATATATACATATAAATATATTTGTAGTTGTATTTTATTTTTCTATAAATATATTTAAGATGCCTTATTTCTCATTGGTATTTTGTTGTCATGTTTTGGTGAAATTATTAACCATAGTATAGGAAAATGTGCTTCAAAACAATTGTTACATGTTTCCTGTTTTGCTAGTTTTATATGACCCAGCTTTTTTTTTTCCTAATTGTGTCAACATATCACCACATAGAGTAAACCAAAGCTTTGGCACATCATTAAGATTAAAAACCTACTTGTTTTTAAAACTAAGTTTATCTTCACTCTTTCAAAGACCATCTGATGTTTTCATCTTTGGAAAAGAACCAAGAGTCAAACAATGATGTCTGGGAACAAAAGAAAATATTCAGTGTATAAGGTCAAGGATGGTAATTAATGCCTTTGTAAAGACACAGGCATCCAGAAAGATATGGATACAAACTGTTCCAACAATCAATTAGTTTACACATAGGTAGATAAGAAAGGAAACTCAAATTTGCAGGGATTTTAACTTTGTTTTCATGGATCTCATAGCAAAACAATGATGTAGATGTATAGTTTAACTTTTGGTAGATATTTCAGAAAAAATATTTAAGCAGTCTTAGTTCTGGTGGCATAACCACAGAGCACAGAGAAACACAGGGAAACCAAGAGTTTTAAAACCTCAAGGCTTGCCCCCAGTGACCCATTTCCTTCAACAGAGACGTATCTCCTAATTCTTAGCAAACAGTTCCACCAAATTGTGACTAAGAATACAAATATATGGACCAATGGGAAGGCAGTCTCATTTAAACAAACATAAAGCATATAATAAAATAATATTGTTCTGATCTATCCGTATGAATCATCTGTATCAAATGAAGTACCACCTTGTTCAATAAATTTAAATCTTTCAATCTTCTTTAAAACATTATTTATTTTTAATGTAAATAAATGTCTTTTTTTAAACATTACTTCATTAAGTAAAATTAGATAATTCAACCATCTGTGATATACTTGATATAACTTAAAACTATAACTTAAAATCTTCAATAAATTTTAAAGCAAAGATGTCTATTGGTAACACATAGCCATTCACAAGAAAACCCACAGAATCAACTAATCTGCTTGGGACTGACCTAGGCCCTCTTCATATATGTTACAGTTGAATAGCTTGGTCTATAGGAGCTGTCTATATTATTCTGCTGGTTTGGGGAACCCTGTTCCTCATGCTAGGTTGCCTTGTCCTGCCTTAAGACAAGAGAGATGCTTAGTATTACTGCAACTTGATATACCATATTTTGTTGTTATCCTTGTCTGCTGTTTTCTGAAGAGAAAGGAGGAGTAGTAGATGGGGGGCTTGGGCTGAGAGAAGGTGGGAAGGGAAATGGGAGGAGATTATGGAGGGGAAACTGCAATCAGGTCTTAAATTAAGTAAATAAATTACAAAATGCCAAAGATTCTTTGCTTGAAATAAGAGAGCTTGTGGTTTGAAGTGATGCTTTTCATAGTTTATCATGTACTGTTCAATACAGTTGCAGTCAATTTCAGATGATGACCTTATGCAGTTTGTTTTCTTTATCTTCTCCTTCTTTAACTTTCTTACTACTCATTTCAGTAGTTACTACACATTAGGTTTTATATGTGATGCTCTGGGTATTAAGAGGGAAGTAAGTATTACCATATATGGGAAATTAATATTATGGGGAATATTCCCCAGGCCATCACTGAATATTTTAATACCATAAAATAGCAAATATAACGCAGGCCATACTTCTGAGAACACAATATTAATATGAAGCATTTTGTTAGCATAAGCCAGTATTTCAATATATAGAGATGATAGATATATTTTAATATTCAAATATCAAATAATAATTTTCAAATAAGGGCAGTTACAAGGCTTAAGCAATATTTGGTTAATATCAAACCTAAATACTTAAAAATGTGATCATTTTTGATCTAAGAATAATTATTTTCATATTGTTATGCATAACTCTCACAGCATTTTTTCACTTAATAACCCTCAAATTATATAGCTTTATTTTGAATGCAACAAAATTATTAGGTTGACATCATTTTGGTTATTTTACTTAGAGGATATTTTCTAAGTTGATGTTACATGCCATGTTACCTAATTTACTCGTAAATATAATTTGTAATATATTTTTCTTATTAAGTATGTGATTGTGTATATAGCAGCAATGTGAGAGAAAAAGAAAAAACAGCTATAATCCACAAGAAGATTTTTTAATATACTTTCTCTGATATAAGTTCCATATTCATATTTCTATGCAGACATGCAGATATTTTCTATATATCTTTTCATCTATCCATCTATCTATATAGCTATCTACCTATCTATGTATCTAGCACCTATCTACTTTCTATATATCTCCTGTCTCTGTTCATCTGTCAACTATCTATGTCTATCTCATTACATCTCTTTCTATGCAATCATCTTGAATAAATAGATATTTTGCTTAAAATCATAGCTTGTTCATATAAAGTAGTTTCTTTTTTAATAATGTAGAAATACATTGTCTAAACAAAAAAGGAATTGTAGAGCCCCAAGAATACAGATCAATGCTAGAGCTCTGGATTATCATCCATTATGCACTATGTTTAATCCCATCAAACCAATTCTCAAAGACAAAAATCCAGGATGTGACAGATGGATAGAAGAAACATTCAAAGTCGAGGCAAAACTTGTGTCACAACAGAATTTATGGTCTAATTTTAAACACAAAATATTGAAAATGCCATATAAAATAATTGTCTTCCTAAAATTTTGTTCTTTTAAGCACTTCTTGGTCTGATGGAATTGATTTAAAAGAATAATAATGTAGATTAATTTTATTGACAATTTTATTTGCCGAAGAAGCCTTTCCTTAGTACTAACAATCTGAAAGATTAGATTTATAACTGAAAGACAGATTGCATGGAAGTTAAGGTAGAATGAGAAAATCTTTGCAAGGTACTGCATTTTCTTTACTCTTCAGGCTTTCAAATTGCAAGAATGTTTGTATAACACATTTTATCAAGAAGAAAAACTGCTGAAGTAGTAGATCCACCTTTTTGTAATACAGACTTTTCTTAAAATTATTTTGCAATTGACAATTTATTGAATGCAAACCATTTTATTTTGTTAACTATAAAAGAAAAAATCCTGGCAAACTTAATTCAAAGCAGTGAAAAGTAGGAATTTTCTAGTAAGAGCAATAGAAAGTTCTGTAAGAGTTAACAGCATAATAATAAGGACCTTTATGAAATTCAGTTTGCAGTATGATTTGGGAATAAAAAACAAAACTCCAGGTAAAAATACACATCTATGATAAAATCTGAATTGCCCTAAAACATTAAGCACATCAGTAACATTGCTTATAGCCTCATGCACATGGTCTAAAAGAATGTATATTAGGAAATCTATTTCCTATGAGAAAGAATCTCTGAAAGAAGTCTTTTCACAAAGTTAACAGTTGCAACAACTTCTAAAAAACCTGATAAAAGAAAATAGCAAAGTCTAAAGCATGGACAAGGCATTGATCTTATAGGTATAATGGTATTCATGTTGTTACCCACTTAATAAGATAAACTTTACACAAATGCTATTACTCCACTTTCTAAAAATTGATACTGAATATGGAAAATACATAATTATTCCATTGAAATAACAAGTCATGAAAGAACTAAGCCTTGAAACCTTCTATTTCTAAGGGCATTCATAAGAAGTTATGTCTAAGAGTGAGTAACAAAGACTTACCCATTGCCTATTCAGGATACACCAAGTCTCTGTGTCTATGATTATATAGTCAATTCAAAGTACATGAGCTCCATTTCCATTTGTTTCAATTTTTGTACTCTCATACAATACAACTCTAGTGAAGCTTCCCCTCTCTCTATTCCTCCCAGTTTCACCCAACTCCCCTAGTTCCATCTCCTTACCTCCTCCCACTCCTGTCTCCCCTCAGGAAAAAAAAAAAACTGGCATGTCAGAAATGGGACACAGAGGATAAGGTCAGACACAAAGGATATTAAGGCTGGGAGAGAAGACCCAGTAGGAGGAAAAGGGTCTCTGGAGCAGGCAAAAGAGCCAGAGATATGTCCACTGTTAAAAGTGCCCCCAAAATACCAAGCTAACCATCATAATTTATATGCAGAAGACCTAGCACAGACCCATGCATGCTCTCAGATTGCATCTTCAGTCTCTGCAAACCCCCATGAATGCTGCTTAATTGATCCTGCATGCAATGTTCTTCTTGTTTCCCTGACCCCTCTTATGTTGTGCCTAGAGCTTTTCACTCTCAAATTTAAATAACAAAAAGTAGTATCAAGCAAAATAATGTCACTATCAAACCAAATAATGTCAATTATAGCTTATATGATAATATTCAACAATCCTAATAAAACAAATGGTAGATATTTTCTCTCTTGGCTATCTTAAATTAAAAAGCGAATTAAATGTCAACTTTGATTTAGCATGTATCAAGGTTCCTGAAACCTGCTACAATATCCAACAGTGTTTTGTTTCTTCACTGGACTCACATTTAGCTACCAATCTAACCCAATTGTGAAATTTCTCTTTTCGCTCTGTATAGAAATCATATCAGCTTTAAGTAATAACATGAATTTTCCCCATTCCAATAGTCACTTATTGTGTTTATTTTGCTTGCTTTCGTGCTTTTCAGACTTCAGGGACAAAGCTAAAAATAATGGCAAAAGTGTGATTCATTACTATTTTGCCATTAAATTTAGGTTATACTCTTGTAAAAAACCAGAGTTTTACTTTAAAAATAGATGGAGTCCTAGTGTGTCTTTCTTTACCTAGACATTTAGCCAGTTGAAAATCATTGGGCTTACCATTGTTACATCTTTCATGAATTGAAAATTTGACTTCAATAATATTTTACTGTTATTAATCTCTTATGGTTTAAAATGCTTAGTTAATTTTTATAACATTTGATCTTACCCAGAAGGCTGCAAAGCAATTAATTTTAAAATATAATAAATTTCACTAGGGATGTATCTCAGTTGCTAGAGTGCTTGCATCCCTTGGGTAAGGAATTTAGGAATACTTATAATATGACATAACAACATAGATTCCAGAACATGGTTGATGGGGTAAGAACATATAAATTTCAAGGTCATCCACAGCTACATAGTTATTCCTAAACTTGTGTGAGCTATATGAAACCTTGTCAGTTACCAAGCAACTAAATCAAATAAAATAATACGAGCCATAATATAATAAATATTTTAAAAGTTGAGCACTTTTCTGTCTGTTTAAAGACACTTTGGTTTATTAGTGTACCCTAAATATAAGTATAATTTCTGAACGACAAGTATCATTGAGTTTTTTGTCCAGTCCTTGAATATATATAACAACATGAATTTACATTATTAGTGCCTGGAAAATTAATATTTAAACTTTGTATGAAATGCAATCTTTGATAACATGTATAATAATACCTTTATGTTAGCAAAATATGATTGGAAGCTCTTTCAGTTTATTTTCCTGTTGCTGTGATAAAATACTCAGAGTAAAGCCATGTAAGAGAAAAAGTTTACTTAGCTAAAAGTTCAAGGCATAATCCACCATTGACATGAAGATCATAGGAGCTCAAAACAACCAAGTGTCTTATATTCACAGCAAGATGAAAAGCCCAAAGAATGTATGCCTTGATTGTTTTCACTACTCCCTTATGAATAAGGATCCTCTACTTGAGGCAAGATGACACCCTTAGTGGATTGATCTTCCTAGCTTAACTAAACCACTCAGAAATAATTGCCTACAAAGAATTCTAGAGGTCCATCTATAAGGTAGTTCCAAATTCTCTCACGTTGATAATAAACACTCATCATCAGATGCTAAATCACTTTCTCTTTTGAGTAGTTAGTAATGTCCTTATTTTAAAACATTTATTCAGTGCAGAATTAATTTTTTGGGGTTTAAACATAATTAATACTGAAATATAATGAAGCACTTAATTGATCTCATCTTCATCTGTCAGATAAATTTTGGAGTTTGAACTTTTCTGTAACAAACACATGCTTTAAATTAATGGGTAGTAAATATTAATATGTGAAACTTCCTTTTTTTAAAAAAAGAATCATACCTAAACATTAGAGATGAAATGTGTTCCAATTTTGAATATACTTCATATGCATTTTTAAAAAATATAAGTTTAGATAGCACACAAATATTATCCTAAGAATTTTAAAAATTGAATACAAGTTTTATTGGCTTTATCATTTCAATTATATGGGAAAATTGATATAAAATGTTATATTTTATAGGAATTAATGTTATATTATTTGAATGTCTTTTCAGTATTTCTTGTATAAATATAATACTTTTGCTACATTATGATATATAACTTAACTCCTAATAATGAATTACTTCCTTGTAGACTCATTAGTCATTACTCACTTGTTATCATAATATATTCTATAGAGTACTTTTTTGAAATATCTGTCAAACTATGATTTCATTAACTAATATTTGAAAGTCATTAGAGTCTCCAATGGCAAAAGCACTTGGACAGCATTTGATCTCTAATAATGAATGCATGTTTCTATTGTTAATGACAATTATCTTTTCTGATTGGAAAATAATGATGATATAATGTCCTAAATGCAGGAATTAATGATTCAATATATTGTAAGACAAATTATGCACACATTTAAAGAATTTATAAATTAGTCTATTTAACTGACTTTTAAGCAATCAGTTGTTGATATTAAGTGCCTTCATTGATCTTATTTACATATCATTTCCTTTCCAAATCAAATTTATTAGACAGTGTATGCAAATGTAAGATAGTTCATTCCTCATGTGCAAGTTAATATCTAAGTAGAAGAAAATGAAGGAGATGAACACTAACAATAAAACGGACATTTACTCTTATTTATTGAACCACAATCTCATCCCAGTTTATTAATGAGACTTGTTTCTGCCTTTTGCACTAGTTTGGAAATTGGGAGCTCTCTATGGCATTGCTCTTGGCTCATCCAGCTTGCCTAAGTCTTGGGGATTGGTCTTGCAACTGAGCTCTGTGGCAAGGACACATTTTTCTTTCCTTCTGTAGATGTTAACTGCATTTGTCGTTCTTATAATTATTCTGTGAGGTTGGAAGGCAGATGCATATATAGAATTCTAATCCATTGTTATTAATTTAGGAATGACTGCTGGATCTTGGATATGAGAGCTTTTTAAAGTCCCCCACTACAAACACCACAACCAGCACATTCATAATGACTGCATTCATTGCATGCCAGACCTCTTTAAAAGTTCTACTTATACATAACTGTGATATTCTGCCTGTAGGCCATGACTTACATTACTATAATTCACCATTGAGAAATGAAGTGAGTATGTCAAAACTAAGAATGTTTATCTGCTATTTCCCATTAAATATCTAAATTCATAAACTGTGCTCTAATAAGCTTACTTAACTATCCTTGTTAACAAGAGGAGACACAACAGCAAAATGACAAAAATCGCTTATAGCTTTATTCAATAACTTCCTTCAGTTCCTTTCCTCTTTGTAATACTGATTGGCAGACACACACACACACACACACACACACACACACACACACACACACACACACACACACGCCCTTTAACTTTTATTATTGGATACAAATTACAAATTAACATTTTCCAGAGACTCTGTGTTATTTCTTTCTTTAAAGACATGGCAAGGCCTTTAAAAATACAACTGTTATTGTCCTTTAGTTTCCTTAAGAATCACTTGCTTTTCGATACCAAAGCCTCTATGCTATGACAACATTCTCCTATGATCTTGGTTTCACTTGCCCTGTGAATAATTGTCTTGTATTAATTACTTTCTGCATATTCTTAGTGAGCATACACAATTTTAAATCAGGGATTATTTAATTTCTGATTACTAATTAATTCCTTTTTCCATTTTACATACTCTTTCCTTGAGTTTTAGTCAGTCATGATCTCCAAAAGTCTAACACCCTTTCTTTTGTTATTTCTTGTGTGATCTTTACTTTCTTTTTTGTTAACATTAAATCAATCTTATTTTACATACCAATCACAGTTCTCTCTCACATCAGTCCTCCCTTTCATCCCACCAACCCCAATCACACCCCCATCCAGTCCTCAGGGATCATCAATGTCTGTCACATCATTTGCAGCAGGAACTAGCCCCCCCACCCACCTGTGTCTATTCCAAGAGTGTCCCTCCATAGCTAATGGGCTCCCAAAGTCCATTTATGAACTAGGGATAAATACTGGTTCCAATGCCAGAGGCCCCATAGTCATAGAAACTTAGATGTTTGTAATAGCATATTTGTAATAGGTAGAAACTGGGAGCAACTTAGATGCCCCTTAACCAAAGAATGGATAAAATAACCAGGCTGGAGAAATCCACAGAAACAGTTGATCTGAACAATGGGGAGCTCATGAACCCCAGAATGATAGCTGGAAATCCAGCACAGGACTGTTCCAGACACCCTGAACCCTGAACATGGGTTTCAGTGAGGAGGCCTCAGCAATCTATGGAGCCTCTGGTAGTAGATCAGTATTTATCCCTGGTATAAGAATGGACTTTGGGAGGCATTCCACATATAGGAATAATGTCTCAGCCTAGACATATAGGGTATGGCCTAGGCGTTGGTGGTGCATGCTTTAATCCCAGCACTCGGGAGGCAGAGGCAGGTGGATCTCTCTGAGTTCGAGGCCAGCCTGGTCTCCAGAGTGAGGGCCAGGATAGGCTCCAAAGCTTCATAGAGAAACCCTGTCTCGAAAAACCAATATATATATATATATATTATAATATATATATATATATATAATCAACGTGATTAAAGAACAAGATTGATTTGAGGTTGAACAGTTCCAAAAAAACTTAGATGAAGAGAAAGATGCACTGTGAGTTGGAGAAACATTTTCACTAAGTAAAGCAATGCATACTTATATATGACCAAGGAGTAGACTGGGTAAAATTAAAATATAAACCATCTAAAGATTACAAATATGTAAAGGAGTTAGAATACAATAAGAATAGCAAGAGGAGCCATTCTGATCTCCTTGTAAACTATTACAAACTTTCTCCAAGCTTTAGGAGATTTTGAACAACATATATATATATATATATATATATATATATATATATATATATATTATGGGCTGTCACATGTTAATGTTACTAATAGGCAATAAATGCACTAGTTACAGATGACTTTTCTTCATGTTTGAGAAATCCCTTTTTATACTACACAAGTATGAAGGACATTCGGTAGTGAAGAAAAAAGAAGAAATTTTAACTCTGTAGTTTTTAACCTAAATCAGGTTCATGTTTTGGTAAATGGGGGAGCCCTCGATTGAGTAAGAGACTATATTTTAATTTCAGTAAAACCAAAGGTTTTAATGCTTGAAATTTCTTCCTTTGGGATCTAAACTTTACACAAATGTCACATGATCTGCCACAAATGGTGCCCAACTGGAAAAGGGAACATTTAATCTGGAACTTTTGGTGTTGAAAGGACAAAGTGCAAATGTTTCCTGATTTTACTTTCATCAACTCCAGTTCATTCAATAAATGCATACATGAAAGTGGAGCATGAAATACAATTAAAAAACATGAAATAGTAGCTATTTTCTTTGTCTTTTCAAGTGAATATCTAGTGGGGCCATCTGGATGGTCCAGATTTGATAGCAATCTTGAGTCAGTTTATTTACACTCTAAAGGATAAGGCTCTGTTCAATCAGATGGTCTGAAATTTCTCCAGCTGGTGCAACTCTCCATGCACAGTCATGCTTATAAAGATGTTTCATCTGAGAATACCTTAGACAGTCACAATCAGCCACTTCTTCATATCTTTACCCAGCTAAATACAGAACTATTACACTGAGCATTCCCAAACATTCATCTTTCTTCTGTGTGTTATACATGTATGCCTATCTTTTCTGTACTTTTTCTTATACTTTCCACTAAAGATATCTAAAGAGAACCCGTGTAATACTCTTAAAGACAATTGAGGCAAGGTATGCTTACCTGATTCCAATGTTGGTTTCTTAACCTAGTAATTTCTATCACATGTTTTCATGTGATATTTATTAGTAACAATCTCATTTTTCTTTGTAAAAATGCACAAACATTTGTGTCAAAAGCTCACACAGTATAATAATCCTTGGAATAGAATTCTATTGCTGAATGGTGGAGAATGCCATAAAATGAATTTAAATTGGATTGAGGATTACTCATAATTTATATCTACTTTATTTCATTTTTGAAATAGAAAGATCCCTTTTTCTACTTCAATGAGGTTTTAATTCAAAATTTCCTACACATAACATAAAGTTACTTTTTTCCTGGTTTGTACAATTTAACATTTTAGAAAACACTAAAATATATTGCACTTGCCTCATAATTCTGTGTTTGCAAATATATGGTATAATTTAGGAAATAAACTCTTCAGGATAAAATTCATGTGTTTTATGGAAAATTCAACAGTAGCAATAAATGTTTTGGGTCTTTCTTACAATTGACTCAAATATGTAACTTGGTAAAGTCATTACCCATCTTCCCTTTCTAGGCCATAAAGACTTCACCTGTTGATAGGACTATCCAAAAAGTGGAACCGTGCTTTTGTACAGAATAAAAATGAAGATTTTCCCAAAGAAATTAATCTCTGTCTTTTTCCCCATGCCCAGACAAATGACAATCAGTTTGAAAACTAGTTTTCTAAAGTCTTTTAATATGACATATTTCAACTTTCTCTGTGTAAAGATTTAGCTAAAGCAAAAGAAGACAAATTTTGCAAACTTACTGTTTCATCTTTTAGATACAGATTTGAATTAAAAGCTCACAAAGAAAAAAGTGACATTTCTATAGGATTCAATTGTGTTTAAATTGGCTTTAGTGTAGTTGCAATATGATAAAAAATAGTTATTTTTTGTCAAATGAGCACTGTGCCAAACTCAGTTCTAATCATGTTTCAAACATTTGAAATATAGAATCATATTGCCTAACTTGTTTTCCCTTTAATTTCTACTCAGAAAGATTTAACTTGTATAGAAAAAAAAACTTACAAGAATTTGATCTTGAAAGCACATAGTTATGTTAAAATGAAGGTAACAAACAGAAATGCAGTGACTTTCACTTGTAGTATGAAAAATTCTTTGTAAATGATAGGAAACACTAATTGGCCAAAGCAAAGATGTGTTAGGTCCAGAGCCATTAGGAAGGCTTCATACTGGCCCATCAGTTAGATGCTAGAGGTCAGATATGGTTTGAAAAATATGTGGACAAAACTTTCAGAAAAGTGCCATCTTAAATGTGTCTGGATACAGAGATGAAGAAACAGCACCACTAGAAATCAAGATGCTGTGTGTACTGCATAAGAGGAAACTGGTGCTTATTGGGTAACACGAAGCATTGAATTGAGAAAGGTACTTTGATGCCTGGGCTGGGACCTGGGTTAATGTTATTGGAAAGGGTGACTTTATGTTGCTATTAAAGCCCCTGGCAATATGTGGCATGTCCACAGGAGAAAAGACCCAAGATGGTCTAGTGAATTTCATTGTGCTAATTACATCTGCACTGGATTTATTGTTCTATATAGTAAGACAATGACTAACTTAGCTCTACAAATGCTAAAAGGCTAAATGTGTGCCATGCAGGAATCATATTATTTCAAATATATAATTTATACTTTTTACCATTTTGGTAAGTGAAATTGATATTTTAAAATCAAATATAATTTGAAGAATATAACATCTTTTAATGTTTTCAACTTTCCTTTCCCAAACATTATCATGGAACAGAAAAATAATATAGAAGATCTGAATATATTAGAACATTTTAATGTAGTCATGTACTTTGCAAATTTTTTTTTAAGAATTTCATACATGACTATATTGTGTACTGCTCATCCCATGCTATCTCCTCCTGCCTCTGCTATGCTTTCTTCTTACTGCCTGAGTTCATTTAGTGCTGTCTGTGTACAAATGGTGTAGAACAATCAAATGTGTGCATATTAAAGTAATACTTTCTTGCAGGTTTTAACTATAATTTATTAAATTTCAATAACTTATTCCAAAGCTAGACTACAAACAGTTGTAAATGACAATGATGATAAAACCTGGGATGTATTTCCATATGAATGAATGACAAACAAGCTGTATATTTTTATAGAAATTTAAGAATGACTTGTTTTCTACAGATAGACCCAAGCCTTTTGCCCTGCACAAAACTTAAGTCAAAATGGATCAAAGACCTCAACATAAATCCAGCCACACTGAACCTACTAGAATATAAAGTGGGAAATACCCTTGAATTAATCGGTACAGGAGACAGTTTCCTGAACATAACACCAGTAGCCCAGACATTGAGATCAACAATTAATCAATGGGACCTCCTGAAACTGAGAAGCTTCTGTAAGGCAAAGGACATACTCAGCAAGACAAAACGACAGCCAACAGACTGGGAAAAGATATTCACCAACCCCACATCTGACAGAGGACTGATCTCCAAAATAAAGAAAGAACACAAGAAGCTATTCTCCAAAACACCAAACAATCCAATTAAAAAATGGGGTACAAAACTAAATAGACAGTTCTCAATAGAGGAATTTAAAATGGCTGAAAGACACATAAAGTGCTCAACATCCTTAGCCATCAGGGAAATGCAAATCAAAACAACTCTGAGATACCATCTTACTCCTATCAGAATAGCTAAAATCAAAAATACCAATGACAGTTTATGCTGGAGAGGATGCAGAGAAAGAGGAACACTCCTCCACTGCTGGTGGGAGTGCCAACTTGTACAACCACTTTGGAAATCAGTATGGCGACTCCTCATAAAATGGGTATCAGTCTACCACAAGATCCAGCAATTCCACTCCTAGGCATATATCCAAAAGATGCACATTCATATAACAAGGACATGTGTTCAACCATGTTCATAGCAGCATTATTTGTAATAGCCAGAAACTGGAAGCAGCCTAAATGCCCCTCAACTGAAGAATGGATACAGAAAATGTGGTACATTTACACAATGGAGTACTACTCAGCAGAAAAAAAACACTGGAATCTTGAAATTTGCAGGAAAATGGATGGAACTCGAAGAAACCATTCTGAGTGAGGTAATCCAATCACAAAAAGACAAACATGATATGTACTCACTCATATGTGGACCTGCTTTATGATACACAGTAGTGACTGTGCTTTATCAGAGCTTTTTAATGATGTTGTTCAGAATGGTTTCTTTTCAGATGATGATTGAGAAGCTAATTAAAAAAAAATGGTGCCAGGTACCACAAGAGTAACAAAACTGTGCTGTTTTTCTGGGATTTTGCTTTTTACTTTTTTTTTTTAAATGGAGAGTGCTGGATGTCTCTACAATTTTGTTCAAAGGACTGCAGAACCTGGAAAAGCTGTTGCTGCTATTGATGCAAAACAAATTGCCATTATTGATATATATATTAACTTTGGAAAAAATATCCCAGTTTACTGTGTTGAGTTGGCATTGTACAAATATTAACAGCCATATTGGTCTAGAAATGTTGAACTTAATTTTTTCCCATTTGTACAGGGGTAAGGTACTGTATTAAATATGTAAGGTCTTAAAAAAAGTCAGATAAAATACTTATCTCTTTTGAAAACTTTGATAAAATTCCAATGTTCATATCTCACAATTACTAGACAATAATTAAATGAAGGCAAAGTAAAAAAGAAAAGAGAATGACTTGTTTTAAGCCTGATTAAGTTGCACATAGTAGGGATAGAAAAAAAGAAGTATATGTAGTGTGATGTATCATGAGCACTGTGTTGTGAATGTGTCATGAGGGAAGTTTCTGTGACTTGTTCTTTGTCTTCTGTGTAACTGTTTTCAGGACATTGACATCTAAAGTGGATTTAGTAGCTATTCAAGGTATTTGATTACAGAAAACTATGATAATTGAAGTGCAAATTTTCTAGGAAGACACACTGAGAGTGTAGGTGTGTATTAATTTTTCAATCAGGTTGTAATCTGACAAAAGTGCTCAAAAGTGATGGCTCACCCTCAGGAGAAAGGGCAGTCTGGACTTGGATTTAGATTGAATCTTAGTGTAGAAAAGCAAATGATTTAAATTTTAAAAAATTATATCAGTTCATCCCAGCGTGAACTTCTCTCTGCTCCAGAAATCAGTCTAAAATATCTAAAGTAAGATATGCTTCATGAAGTATATGTTCATCCCTCTTTTAAGGCACTGACCAGAGGCACATGGTTTCATAAAGAAACAGACTGGTAGCTGGGAAACCAGCATAGACTTGTTTCAGACCCGGAGAACGAGGATGTCTGTTTGGAGGTGTGGTTAATCTATGTGGCCTCTGGCAGTGGATCAGTGTTTATCCCCAGTACACAATGGGATTTGGGAACCCACTCCACATAGAGGATACTCTATCAGCCTATACAAATAGGGGAGGCGGGATCCTCAGAGAGGCCATTAATAGAAAAATTTGTAACACTTAAACTCATTTTATAATGATGCATGTTTCAAAAAAATATTCAAAACTGTGGTTAATGCAACTCAAACATACAGTTGAAACTTCTCAATGCTCCTGAAACTGAGATGGAACTTGTTTCATAATTTGACTTTCAGTTTATTCTATGACACACGTGAATTTAATATCATTACAAAAATTAACTTTAGTAACAAAGAATGGGAAAATAAAAATGAAATGTAAACATTTTAATCTATTTATTTTGAGTATCAATTGCCTTCATAACATCTTTTGGCAATTTTATAGTTATTGATAATGAAATTCTTAGTAGATCTATGCATAGCAGGAGAAAGATGATTTTGTTCAGGGAAAGATGAATCCTTGTAGGAGAAAATTTCCAACTGTAAGGAATGTTTGAGAAACAAGCCCATTCATATTCTTTATTCATCTGAATATTTTATAGGAGTGGGTTAATTCTACAGGTATTTTAAGCCTTTTGTTTTAATATATCTATCTAGATCTATACATTGCCAATAAGTATGTATCATATGTCTAAGTTGGGAGAACCATAATCCATTTATAATATTTGTACAAACAGATTATTCCATGCTAGAATTTCTATATTATTTCTTCCTCTAAAGTAATTATAGCCTTGTGCTGATTTATAGGAATATTGTTATATGAAATTTGAAACGCTAACACAATGTGTGGAACTCTGGAATCTTCAGGTTTCTAGTACATTACACTGACATAATAATGTATATGTAAAACTTTCCTAACACACATGGAGTGTGTTAAATAACACTTTAGTGTACATCAACATTCCCACCCCACTCCCAAACCAATTTTTCTAGAATGTGACAGGTCTCTTCCAAATAGATACTATATTTATGTTTTTTTGTTTATTTGTTTGTTTGTTTATGTGTGTGCTGGTTTGCAAAGTAAAGATATTTAAAAGATCAGTTAATAGAGCATAGAAACATTCCAGAATTTGTATAGTATGTAGTAACCAAAATCACGCATTAACATTCTCATAAAGAAGTTTTAAAACTCACATTTTTATATAATTAAATTGCTTTTCAACTTAGTCTTCAAGCGTATTGTGCATTTTTTGGCTCTAAATATAAGGGCTATGAACTTCATATTTAGTCTTTCCATAAATCTCTATATAAATTATCATAATGTGGTATTGCAAAGCTGAGGTTGCAAACAAATTATTCATTATGTATTTTTGTAAATTTCTTGTAATTTAGATCACTCATGTGTTGATCTGCTTACACAAAATTGAGCTACACTGTATTTCAATCCAACAAATTGTCTCACCACACTTATTAAGATAGGCATTCCTGTTTTAGTCATTCTCATTTAGGCATTAGAGGAAAAATATACTATCAGGATGGAATGTTTAAAATATTCATTCTATCATTCTTTATTGAACTCCAAATTATAGTTTCTATTAATGAAAAAACTATTGTAAGATGGTCTATTTCTTTATCTCATTTGTTTTTGTTTTCTATTTCACATATAAGCTAACCAAGATGGTTAAGGTTAAAAATAAAATAGTTAGCATTTATAGATTATCAGAAGTAAGACTGACAAATTGCCTTCTTCACTAGTCAAATTATAATTCCATGTACGCAAATAAAAATAATTTGGATTTAACGTAAACTACTAGAGTTTAATCAGCATCTTTAATTCTCCAATTTATCTTTCAAAATATATACATTTAAAAACAATTTAATCACTATTAGTATTTTGCTTGCATGTAGATGTCATTCCACAGTATGTGTTGCCCAGGATGGCTTAGTGAGGATTACAGGTCACCTGGAACTGGAGCTACAGGTGTATTTGAGCTGAGTCCTCATGTCGGTACTGAGAACAAAACCTGGATCCTCTGTAAAAGCAGAAAGTGCTTTGTCCCTTTCCAGCCCTCTAACTCTATCTTTAAAATAATAACAATGGGAGAAGGGGAGTGGTTGGGAACTGGTATTGACATATAAAACAATCTTGTTTGTAATTCAAATTAAAAAAGAAATAAAAAATAATTACCACTAATACTACTACAGAATTTCACATGAGATCAAGGAATTGATAGGTGGTCAGAGTAACTTGTGTGAGTTAACTATGAATATCTTGTAGATGGGCATAATGGTATAATTGTTGAATATTACCTAATAAAACAAAGTATGTATGTATGTATATATGTATGCATATATGAATTCATGTATGTATGTACATATGCATGCATGAAATCCACAGTACACGGGGCAGCAGATGTTGTGAGACGTAGCATGAGTCAGATTGACCATTATCTTCAATGGTGGAAATTTGGACAATTCTTAAAACAAAATAATTGTAGTAAGTAATGAAATTCCAACAATCTTACTTGATTAAAATAAATCTAAGTGCTGAAAGTGAAAAAAATTGTATAAATGTTATAATAAATCTTTCCGCCAAAAGCTGCTGAGCCCCACTGTCACGTGTGCACTTTATGCTAGCCGCCTGTCCGAGTTAGGCCCAAATAAATACACAAAAACTTGTATTAGGTTCAAAGGTGCTTGGCCAATGACTAGGATTCCTCATCTGTTAGCTCAGCCTCAATTACTACACATCTATATATTTTATAAGACTTATCTTATTGGATGCCTTATTGGCCTCCCTCCTTGCTGGTGGGTCACATCCTGCCTCTGGAGGAGGGAACAGAAAAAAAGGGATGCTTCCTGTTTCTCCTTCGCTTAAATATGAGTATCCTTGCTATGTCACTTCCTGCCTAGATCACACTTCTCTACTACATTTCCCAGAATCCTCTTTGACTCCTAGTCCCATCTACTTGCTGTCTCATTGGCCAAACAGTATTTTATTTAACAATCAATAAGATAAACATGCATAGAAGTACTTCCCCCATCATATAAATATTATATATACTACTGTGTAGTCATTGTTCTTTATATGATTAAGATATTCCCTTCTGGAATGTGTTCAGAATATTCTCAGCCTCTCTGTCTCTGTCTCTGTCTCTGTCTCTGTCTCTGTCTCTGTCTCTGTCTCTGTCTCTGTCTCTGTCTTTCTCTGTCACTCTGTCTCCCTGTCTCTCTATCTCTGTCTCTGTTTACACTGTATGTTTGAGAAGGTTTATAATCCTGCATTCTGATATAGATGTTAGTGCTAAGAGATGTTTCAAAGCTATTATTATTTACTTATAAGAAATCATAATTTTTTTCAATACCAAAGTATATCTTAACTTCTGATCACCTGTATTTCATATCACTCTGCAAACTAATTCAAAATTTAACTGGGTAATCACCAAAAAAAAACCAATAGAAATATTCTCAGCTAGTAAATTGTTCAATATTTTTCTATCTTTTTCTTCAAACAGAAAATTCTATCTTTTACTTAACATGCATTATAGCAGTATATGCTTTCTTAATTGATAGTTTATTTCTAGATTCCTGTCTTGGGATATTTGCTGATATTTCATTATTTGCTTCATTCTATAGGGATCCCTCATATATCCTTTATTGAACATAAATTTGTATTTTTAAAGCTTTCCTAGTAGGTTATACTTATATTTCATTTTTTGATTATTGATGCATTTATCTTGAAAATTTTAGGTATCTTTGTGTTATGAAATTATTGTTTTTGAGGAAAATTCAAATAGTTTCCCCAATAATTTGATGTTTTTCTCACTTGTATTAATATGGTTGCACATAAAAGCCATCTGTGTATTAAATTAAGAATCCAAACCAGATTTCATACTAGAAGTTTAATGTTCTTATATTCATGATGAATATAGTCCAGTACTTTGAACTTAATACTGGAAAATACCTGATAATACAAAGGATTATGTGAAGACTAGCCAGCATCTGGTGCAATTTTGGACTATGGTTCTGATTTCTTATAAAATATATAAAAAGTATTGCTTGCTATATGTGAGAGCCCACCATACATACCCTAGGGTATAAACCTCATTCTCCGTTATGCTCAAGTCTAACATTAACATTCCTCTGAAGAAGATTCTCCTCTTTATAATTTGGACTGCTTCACAGTCAAGAAACCTTTAGCCTGAGTATCTCAGCCAGGATTATCTTTATGTAACATACTTTCTGTAACTTTGTATAATATTTCAATCAGTGCCTCATGCCTGACTTTTTCATAGAAAGATGCTCAAGCAGGTATCCATGTAGGGCCATCTTCAAAAATTAGCTTAAAAGCTGGTCACCATCCTCCTTGTATTTAAGATACAGTGATTTAATTATCTTTACCTTTTCCATTTAATTTTCTATGTAACATTTCATCATACAACATATATTGGCTTGTGGTGTAATAGATTAAAATGATGTACTATGTTTAATTAGAAGTTTGATCACATTGAAGTTTTATTTGCATTTGTTATTGTAGATAAGGCATAATTATTTCTTACTTCTTCTTAAATGTTCATTCATTGCAATTCCAGAAAATTCAAAATCCCTTTCAGAATATTTTGCTTTAAGATTTATTTATTTAGGTGCATTTGTGTCTAAACTTAAAAGAATTGATTTTGCCCCTAATTTCAACTTGACTAAATATTAATAAATACTATGTGCTCCAAAGCTTTGCAGAGGGGATGTTGTGATCACATAGAAGATAAATTAACTGATAAATGACAGATGGTTGATAGAGATGTAATTTTGCTTCATAGGGTTTTATTTGTTTAATTTTATGTTTTATTCCTGTTTCCAAAGCAGAAGTTTTGGGGATTTACTTTGCCTTTTTGTTTGTTGCTGTATTTTGAGACAGGGAGACATGATTTCTCTGTGTAGCCTGGATCCTTGCTGTACTGGATCTTACTCTGCAGAACAGAATGTCTTCACACTCAGATGTGCATTCCTCTGTCTCCAAATATTGGGATTAAAATCATGTGCCATCACTACCAGGCTTATATTTACTTTTCATTAGCAGGAAAGATATCTATTGCTTTTTTGCTTGATTTTGATTATATTTGATATGATAAATATTATTAGCAAAATGGTGATTTAATCCCTTTTACTTGCTTCACTTTCAATTTCTAATATGTTTGCCACATTCAGAAAGGAATTAGGTAACAGTTGTGACATAAAATATTTTATTTCATGTTTAAAATATTATTTCCAATATTAAGTTAATGTTAATACTGCTAAGTATACTTTTAATTTAAGTTGCTCTTTCTTCCTGTTGAGTGGTCTTTTTAGTGTTTAGATTTTAAGATTTAATACTATGGGGCTGGAAAGATGGCTCAGCAGTTAAGAGCACTTGCTGCTCCCCCAGAGTACCCAGGTCTGATTCCCAGCACCCACATTGCAGCTCACAATTGTCTCTAATGCAAATGCCTGGGGAACCCAAAGTCCTCTTCCAACCTCAGTGAATCTTGCATGCACAAGGTATACAGACATACATGCAGATAAAATATCCATACATATAATATATAGAAAATAAAGAAATTTAAAAAGATTTAATACTGAATTGTTTATTAAATAACCAATCACAATGATAATTATACCATAAAATAATACTTTACTGTAAAATAATTGATGCTTAAAAAAGATTCAGAACTCAGCATGTATCCAAGGATGCCTATATACTTATGATGATCCTTATAATCTCAGCTTCTTGATATCTCTGCTTCTTGAATGCTTGGATTATACATATGAGCCACTTCATACAGAATGAGTAATCTTTTTCACACTGTGTACTAGATACCTTTGAAGATTCTTGAAAACTATGAACTACTTAAAATCTTGTAAAAGTCTAGGAAATTTTTAGTGGTTTTTTCCAAATGCAAGATAATGATATGAGATAAAAAAGAGATTAAATAAGGTTCCCAAGTTATTAGACCTCCTAAATACTAGGCAGGGATACAGTCTCATGGTCTCTCTTATGGTTATGAAAATGACAGGATAGTAAGATAAATGGATTATTAGTTAATAAAAAATAGTTACTAATTTCCTTTTTAAATTTTCATTAGAGCTACAATTTGGATTCTAGACATTGGTTGTAATGTAAATGTATGTCTAAGATGAGATGTGGAAAATGTTAAAAATCCATGAAGGTGCAACCTTCTACAGAGAAGAAACACCTCAAATAATGAAACGAATCTGATTTTATCTTTCTCTATGGTACAATTGTGTTTAAATCACTGAAGTGCTCCAAAGGTATGGCTAACTCTTTGGGTTTTTTTTTTTTTCTCACATTCTTAGGTTCTGTGAAATTTCACTTTGATCCATTCTAGAGTCAAATCACAATAAATATGTTCAGGGACTAGAAATAGTCTACTTTAGGGAAAATAGAAGGAAAACAAAATTAAAACAAAATCATAAGATTTTTCTCAGACTCTTCCCACATAACCCGTGTCCGGACCAACTTTCTAGCATATTCTTTACATGAAACATATAAAACTAATCCTTTCAGCTTGCTGACATTTCAAATATTTTAATTGGGATTCCACGCCCTTGTTATACATTACCTCAGAGATGCGATAGTACAGATTGAACATTCTAAATGAAACAGCCCTCAGGCCAGTTCTTCCACTGTGCAAAGATAATAATTGATAAATGTGCTTGTCATTATTCTTTTTTTAATCTACCTTTTTTCCTCATTAGTTCTTTAGTTTAATGCTAAATTATCTCCTTTAGTTGTTTGATATAAACTTATTAGGTTTATGCATTGTGCTAGTGCTACTTAATAAAAAGGGGAAATGTAAAAGCTGCTTAATTCTACAATGACACAAAGAGGAATATTTCTTAGAGTATCTTAATCATAATTTTGTTAATTTGTATTCAATGGCTGTAAAAATGATGCTTGAAAAGAAACTGATGCCTTGGAAAGAGATTATCTTTGATTACCTTAGACTCTGTTGAATCATCATGAACTCACTGGGGTTTTCTAAGACAAAAACATATCATGCTGTTTAAAACATGAAATAATTAAGATTGGGGAAATGATGAGAAGGAACAAAAATTCAAGAGAAATATCTGTAAAACTCCCACAAAGGATGAAAAATAACTCAAACAAATCCAAATTAGATAAATTTAATGGTTAAAATTCTTTATTAATAATGTTTTTTAAAAAAATACAGTGTTGTAAACAAATCAAAACAAATATAACACATGACAACAAATGACTAATTGAAAGAAAAGTATATTCAAAGACAACACAATTCATAATATGGTATGGGAAACACACAATGATATTTGAAACAAAGCTGATCATAAGATTGAGGATAAATCATATTTAGTAATTAAAACAATGTGTGGCCTATTTTATATTCCCCAAATGAAATCCTGAAAAACTATGACTACATATTACATTCTGACAAACATGAGTGATAAACAACAAATTGTGAATTAATCTCTGAATTTTAAGTTACAGAATATTTAATAAAGTTTAAAATAGCAAGTAAATGTTACAATTTGAAGAGAAAAATGAACACTCAGGGGAAGTACAGAACATAGTAAGTATGGGCTGAAAAATATAAAATTCAACAAGAAGGCAATGGTGTGAGGCTTGAAGCACAGAGGAAGATCATACAATAAGTACAGGTGGGGAATCAATCAGGCTCTGAGAGACTTAGTTAAAGGTGCCACATATTGCCCAATGGTGAAAGCATGACAAAAACCAAGGTGTGAATTAACTTGACTCTATGCACCTGTAACAAAAAGGGGAAATGTTTGTTGACAAACACAAAGAGAGGTAGTGAAAATTCTATTAGATGTAGAAATCATAGAGGAGTTATATGATGGTCACCTTAACATGAAGCAAAATGTTGTTTTAAAATTGAAATAAAAATCATAAAGTTTCATAAATAGAAGATGGCTAAGAAAACATGACCCTGGTGTTTTCATTTTCAATTCTAAAAGAAAATGGAAGTGAGGAAAAATAGAAAATGAGAATTTTCATATATCTAAATTCACACAGGGTAGCAGACAAAGACAGAAAACATTTAGGATTGGTGCTAAAAAGCTTACAAATGTCTGTACCCTAATAACAATATAATACCGAGTTTGAATGTGGATATATCTTGTGGCTTAATGATGGTGATTCTAAAACATGAGCAAATAAACAATCCCATTGTCAAGTACACATTGTTGATGTAAGTCATTGCTTATTGAGACCCCCCCACAGGCACCAAACACAAGTTCAATATTAGTGCTAATAATGGATATTATTTAAAGACTAACATGTGGATATTAAGGAATAGGTACTTGAGTCTGAAGAACAGGTATATTTAGCTCTGAACTTTAAAAAACATTTGAAATATTAGAAGAGCAGGTGACATAGTCAAGGCTGAATTCATAGAGACTATAATTGTGGAAGAACTACACACATTATAATAAACCACACTAAGCATGACAGAGTCAGAGTATTATCTAATATAATATTTCAAAACAAAATGTATTCTCATTTGTTCACGATAAAGATGAATGACTGAGCTAATAATTCATTTCCAGGTCTACAATGTAACATAAGTAGTTTAATAACCAGTGAACTTAGTGTCACCAATCATACTGCAGTGTCAAAACCACATGCTAGCTTGTAAAAATGAGCACTGAGCAAAATTATTATCAAACACTAACTTTTAGAAGCTGCTATCAATACATATGGGTAAAATTAAAATGCTGTCTTTACCAAATCTCCTAAAACTGGGAAAAAGGACTGTCTCTGACTCTTTGGCTGGCCTTTTGGACATGATTCCACATAATAGGTTTCCGTTCCCAGCCTTAGTACAAAGGGAGGTGCTTATTCTTATTGAAACTGGATGTGACATGTTTTGGTGCTATCCATGGGAGGCCTGAGCTTTTCTAAACAGAAATGGAAGAGGAGCAAATTGGGGAGGGTAAAACAGATGTGGGGAGAAGAAACTGGGGGGTGTAGGAGAAACTGAGGTCAGGATGTAAAATAAATAAATAATTTAATACAAAAGGAAAAAAACTATGCAATTTAAAAGAAAGATAGAAGGAATAAATACTATCATATTCAACAATGAATCTGGTTTATGTGAACTTAGCCAGTTCTTTCTTGCTGCTTGTGGTTAATACTGGGTGGGGATCAATATGCCTTCAGTATTATTGTTAGCATTTGCTGAAAGCAAGAATGCCTGTATGTGAATGCAAACTATGATGATATGTTAATCAGTGATAATGATTACAATTAATAAAGGAATGAAAGTTAATTTCCATATGATATTCATTGCATGGATTTGATGAACAGTTTTTGGACTTCACTCTTCAACAAGATTAAAGTCTTTCATTTCTTGAAAGACTAGATCAAATAAATATTGTTTCCAAACACTTTGTTACAATGTTACTAATTTACAGAAAATCGGTATTTTTTTTACATTGAATCTCGTATCATACAATTGCCTCCAACTATTTTATATTGTATATGTGTTACATAAGAATGCAAACTATTTAAATACAGTAAACTTGTGCTCATATTTTTCCTTATCAGACACCAAAGGAATTTTTCAGTAAGTAGGGCATATGGGTATCTTTTTATTATATATGTATATATATATATATATAATTTCTCTCTATATATATATACATATGTATGACAATATAAATATAATCAAACAATTTCTACTACAATGTGATGACATAATTTATACTAGTACCTATATAGACACATAAACATGGCATACTTTTCACCAGGTTCATAACCATATTTAACAGTCTTTAATATCCTAAATATAAATAAAAATATTTCTTGCACCTGGCTTCTTATTTGTAATGTGTTTAACTCTGGATATGAACAATTTTGCTAGTATAAAGAATGCTTTGCCCTAAAGTGAAATGGAGATGCACTCAATCATTTTAAATCTCTTTGATAGGACTATCTGAATCTCATAGTTTGTGAGCTCAGGAAAAACATGAGGAACAGACTTTGGTTTCCTGGTATTTACACGAGAAATGATAACAAATTCATAACAAAAATTATAATAAAATATAACATATACCACAAAATAAATGATAACAACTAAATAATATACCAAGTGAACAAGCACTTCGGAGGCACCAACAGCAGATCCCTATGACTAGAGAAACTTAAAGTTTGTGGATATCAAGATAATTATTGAAAAACTCATCAAAATTATCTGCAAATACAGTTTTATCCTTTTTAATCTTTATTATACTTTCATTTTATAATTTATATAGTTAGGGTCTTCACTTCAAATCACTTCCAATATGTATTCAAAAGGTGATGCACATCATCACTAAATGTGGAATGCATTAGAAGTGTTTGCTGAGCTCTTAAAAATAAAGACCAATTTTGACTAGCAAGGTTTATGGTGGGATTTCTCAGTGGAAAAAAGCATTTGACACCAACCCTGATGATCTGGGGTTGTTCCCAGGACTCACCTGGATAGAGAGGGAAAAAACCAAATCCCACAAGTTGTTCTCTGACCTCCATATGTGATTGTTGGAATACACAAAATCACACACTCCACAAACCTACAGTCATAACTACACACATTAATATACAAGTAAAATGGTTGAACTGGACTATTCAACACATAGGTTGAATATACCTATTAAGGCCTCACTTCTTTTTAATCTTTTTCTTTCTTAAATTATAGTGTTTATGTCAATCACTTCTCTAAAATGGGTAATTGTGCTTTTGTTTGAGCCCTAAAATTCACCCATGACCTATGCTGTCTCTTAATTTAATACAGAAAACCAGTACTCTAAATTTTCTTCACTTCTGGGTTTATAAGTGCTTTTTATCTGAGTCAGTCATGTTTGTCAATAAAGTACAAAGTTTTACTCCCTTTAAATACCATGTTTAATGTGTTCTATTTATACTTTCTTCCATCCCTGACTCTCATTACTCTTTTGATAATTGAATCTCCTATATCATTACTGTATTATACAGGAAGAACTAACCCTGAAAACTTCTTTATGGTCAGGATAACAATTGCAAAACAAAATAATATCAGTAAGACTTTACCTTTAGTGGCATCTGCAGAAAGGGTAAAATTCAGAAGTCTCCTAACATCTCTTGAGTATAACACTGAATTTTATTATTCAGCCTTCAAATTCCTTCTTGAATGCTGATGTGACATCATGCCAGTCAGTAAGTAATTTATTCTCCTTCTTTCTGTCTTGTATATTTATGTTTTTAGGGCCTTTTGACATTTACGGTATTATAGTATGGTGTGGAGATCTTGCTGATCCCCTGAGCAAGCTGTTCCTTATTTGGGAGAATGAGGCCCTTCAATTCCCACTCTTTTAACCTAGGAAGGCATTGAAGAGTTTTATGAATTAATACAGGATGAAAAACTTACCTCATGTAAAATGGGAATATTTTGTTTTGAAAACCATGTCTTTGATATGTTTAGCCTATGTAGAAAGTGTTAAATACCTACCAGACAGTAATCTCACACTTAACCTTCAACAGTGCCTTCATATTATAAAGACCAAAAAAAAAAAAAAAACCCTCAGCATAAGTTAGGGAACACTACTGTTAATAGACTTGTTCTCTGGAAATAACATTTACCCTCTTACTCCTCAGGAAGTCATGTTTATTAGCTAGTGATTATTCAGAAACTAGGAAGAAGTAGAGGAAATCCAGACATGAATGTGGATTGATGATGATAAAATGAAATCCTTGATTGCTCCCTGCCTCATTCACAGTTTCTATAGCACATCAAGGGACAAGAGCTTCTAGAAAAGCAGTACGAAGGAGATAAGGAATGGTGATCCCTAGAATCAAAACCATGCTTGCTGTGGAAAATCTTAAAGCCACTTTCAGCATAAATGTAGATTCCACTCTTTCCATCTAGTTTGTCAAGACTTTGAGTGGCTCATGAGTGGTAGCCTTCTAGCCCATTGATGTGTTTTGCTGTTGTTTGTAGTATTTTTTCTTTAATATTATTTGCTTATCCTATTTTAGATGCTCTAATGTTTCCTATGAGCAATAGGAATACCATAATGGTTCATGTTGGAGAGGATGTGGAGAAGGGGAACACTTCTCCACTGCTGGTGGGAGTGCCAACTTGTACAGCCACTTTGGAAATCAGAATGGCAACTCCTCAAGAGAATGGGAATCAGTCTACCACAAGATCCAGCAATTCCACTCTTAGGCATATACCCCAAAGAAGCACATTCCTACAACAAAGACATCTGTTCAACAATGTTATTAGCAGTACTATGTCTAATAGCCAGAAACTGGAAATAGCCTAGATGCCCCTCAACCAAAGAATGGATAGAGAAATTGTGGTAAATTTACACAATGGAGTACTACTCAGCAGAAAAAAACACTGGAATCTTGAAATTTGCAGGAAAATGATGGAACAAAAAAGAAACCATTCTGAGTGAGGTAACCCAATCACAAAAAGACAAACATGATATGTACTCACTCATATGTGGACCTGCTTTATGATACATAGTAGTGACCATGCTTTATCAGAGCTGTTTTTAATGATGTTGCTCAGAATGGTCTCCTCCCAGATGGATGATTGAGAAGCTAATTTTAAAAAAAATGGTGCTAAGTACCACAAGAGTAACAGAACTGTGCTGTTTTCTGGGATTTTGTTTTTTACTCTTTTGTTGTTGTTTGTTTGTAATTTTTGTTTTTGTTTTTTTGTTTTTTTTTTTAAATGGAGTGTGCTGGATGTCTCTACAATTGATGAATAACATATTACCATTATTGGATATAATTGAAACTCAAATATGTGATGAATCCAAGGTGTTTCTGTGAGTGATCACCTGTGCATGCAAATTTGATTTCAACTTTAGTAAGTAGTAAAGTTATATGCTTGCCAAAAAAAATAAGTGACAGACTTATTTCACAATGTCACACAATTTCAATTTTATTTGTAACCTAGAAATGATGAACTTATGGGAACATAGAGCAGAATTGTGGCTATTAGGCCTCAAGGTGGGTCTTTTAACAATGGGGAAACGATTGGTTTAAGGATATAAAACTTCAGTTCGACAAGAGGAATGGACCCTGTGATGTCTTGAGGTCTACTGAGAGCATGATAAATATGGTTGATAACAATATGCTATATTTTAAAAGTTGTGAGATAGTATGCTTTGTGTTCTCAAAACAAAAATGATGAATATGTGTGATATAACATGTTAATTGGTTTAAGTTAAACATACCATTTTGAACATACTACATTATGTATCATAATTGTGCATGACTTTATTTATGAACTAAATAAATGAATGGAAAAAATAAAATAAAATGAGAAAAAGCACATTCATGCAACAAGGACATCTGTTGAATGATGTTCATAGCAGCACTATTTGTAATAGCCAGAAACTGGAAGCAACCTAGATGCCCCTCAACCGAAGAATGGATACAGAAAATGTGGTACGTTTACACAATGGAGTACTACTCAGCAGAAAAAAAAAAATGGAAACCTGAAATTTTAAGAAAAATGGATGGAACTAGAAGAAACCATTCTGAGTGAGGTAACCCAATGCAAAAAGACAAACATGGTATGTACTCACTCATATGCGGATTTTAGACATAGAGTAAAGGATTATCAGGCTACAATCCACACAGCCAAGGAAGCTAATAAACAAGGAGGACCGTAAGAGAGACATGCATGGTCCCCTGGAGAAGGGGAAAGGGTCAAGAGCTCCTGAGCAAATTGGGAACACGGGAAGAGGGGGGAGCGGCTAGGTGAATGAGAAGGGGAGAAGAGGAGGGATGCAGAGGACATGAGGGAGCAGAAAGGTTAAGTCAGGGGAAGAATACATGATAATAAGAATGGAGATATCATAATAGAGGGAGACATTTTTGGTTTACAGAGAAATCAGGTGATGGGGAAAGTACTTCTGTGTATGTTTATCTTATTGATTGTTTAATAAAATCCTGTTTGGCCAATGAAACAGCAAGTTAGACAGGACTAGGAGTCAAAGAGGATTCTGGGAAATGTAGTAGAGAAGTGGTGATTCAGGCTGGAAGTGACATAGCAAGGAGACTCATATATGAGCAAGGAGAAACAGGAATTGTCCCTCTTTCCCCTCTATACTTCCTCCATCGGCGCAATGTGATCTACCAGCAAGGAGGGACACCAATAAGGCGTCTGAAAAGATAAGTCTTATAAAATATATAGATGTATGATAATTGAGACTGAGCTAACAGATGAGAAGTCCTAGTCATTGGCCAAGCAGCATTGTACCTAATACAAGTCTCTTTGTGTAGTCATTTGGGCTCTAACTCAGGTGGGTGGCTGGCATAAAGTGCACACGTGGCTGTGGGGCTCAGGCGGCTTTGGCGGAAATATTTATAGTAACAATCAGGCATTAGGGAAATGTCTGGTGGTCTACAGAGATGACACCACCTAACAATCTAAGCAACAGAGGAGAGGCTACCATAAATGCCCTCCCCTGATAATGAAATTGATGACTAACTTATATGCCATCCTATAGCCTTCATCCAGCAGCTGGTGGAAGTAGAAGCAGACACCCACAATTAATCACCAAACTGAACTGGAACCCAGATGGAAAGAAGGAAGAGTGAAGAGCAAAGGGGTCCAGACCAGACTGGTGAAATTCACAGAAACAGCTATCCTGAACATCGGGGAACTCTTGCTTCCCCAGACTGATAGCTGGGATACCAGCATGGGACTGAAGGAGACCCCAGGAACATGGGTTTCTTTGAGGAAACCTCGTCAATCTACAGGACCTCCTGTAGAAGTTCAATACTTATCCCTGGCATATGTGTGGAGTTTGGGAGGCCATTCCATATAAAGGAATACTCCTTGAGCCAAGACACAAAGGGGTGGGTCTAGGCCCTATACCAAAGGATATGACAGGCTCTGAAGACACCCTATGGAAGGCCTCACCATCCTGGGGGAGCAGAAAGGATATGTGATAGATAGGGTTTTAGTTGGGGCTTTGGTAGGGGAGGACAGGAGGGAGAAGGGAACTGGGATTGTCATGTAAAACAATCAAATTAAAATTGATTTCTAATTCAAATTAAAATATTTGAAAACAAAGAAGTTTTGCTTGTTTTTATTTTGAAGAATGTTGTTAGACTGTTTGTCTTCCATTCTTGACTTAAGAATTATCAGGGTCTTTAATTAACCTGCCTCACAATTGCCTACAGACCATCTTTGGCATTTTTGGCTCTGACTCACCTTAAGGCCAAGTAGAACAATGAAGGCTTGGGCTTCTTGTTCATACAGAGTGGATGTGGGATATCTTATTGCCATGGTGCAATTCTTCTTTGTATTATTGAAGGGTTCAGTCATTACTGTGACAAGTCTCTGTTATTCTTTAATCATTAACTCAGGTAAAATTTTATTCTTCTCAAGAACTCTAATGCTTTTGATGACTGGTAGTCTTGCCAGGTTAAAGCAAAACAAATTTCAGGAACAGGTATTTTAGGGTTTATCTATGTGAAGATAGGAAAGTGTAAGGTGTATGAAGGTCTGGAAATATAAGTTACAAAGGTCTGAGGATGGAGAAGTCTAACACAGTGGATAAATGCAAGTTATGAAGGTCTGAAAATTTAAGGTATAAAGGTCTGAGAATGGAAGGTCTAGGATGGTAATGAATGGTATATGAATTTAAATAAGGATGGTGTGAGGATAAAACGGCTTAAGTGATTATAAAGTGATTTGAGACATTCAAAAGAATGAAACATGTTCCAGATTTCTCTCTAATACTACTGTTCATAGTCAATAAAGTTCTGTAATACCACTATATGATCAAAACTACAAGCTCAAAATTACAGTACTTTTTATTATATTAAAAATTATCTGTCAATCTTAAAATGCTAATGCATTCAGCCAAGTCTATTCTGACATGAATATGCTGCTAATGTGTCTAATACTTATGTTTTCACAAACTCTAAGAATTAGTATAAATTACAGGGAGCCAAATTGAACCCACCCAAACAGGTTATATTACTCCAAATATTATCCAACCTTTCCCTGGTCCTGGATTTCCTTCCCTCATCTTAGGACCCCTCGGGAACCACTCCCTCATCTTACAATCTCCCCTCAATTATCAGAAACTAAGAAAAAAATTTTCTTAAACGTAACCTTGTCCTCTGCTCTGCCAACATCTTCCGAAGTCTAAGAGGTGCCAGAGTTCCATACAGCCTGGACTTCGATGGATCAACCAGTTACACCAGGAAACCCATGGCATGGCAGCACCCCAGCTTTCTCAGGTTCCTCAAAGATGGTCAATACCCACTAAGGTCAGCAGGAAGCAGTCTTAAGACTCTACTTCCTTATTCCCTCTGCCAAATTTAACACCCTACCTTTTTAATTATAAGTAAAGGTGGAAATGAAAGGTTCAGGCATTATACTTCCTGACCCTGTTACCAGGTAGAATCCACTCAGGCAGTACCCTGGTCATCCCAGTGTTCCATGGGAACTAAGTCTGCATGCAGGTGTAAAGGACCCCTTTAAAAGACAGACCACTGCCCACTTACACCCTCCTTTTGCTCTCTTCCCCTCCTCTCATGTCCTCTTCTCTTTGTTCTCTTCTCTTCTTCACTTCTCTCTCCTGCTCTTCCCCTCCCCTACCTGGAATGAAATATGGTTAATGTATCTGTCCTTCTCATGCCTCATCTTGTGCCTCTTTTTTATATTTTTAAACTTAAACAAGAGGTATAATCATCATTGCCATTATTTTCATCACTGTCCTCATCATCATCCCATGCTTTTTTCCTTTTTGTTTCCTTAATCTCCTTCTTCTCATAACTTCCTCCTCCTCCATCTTTTTTATATGTGCTGTGCTGGGAATTGAATGCAGATCCTGACAGGTTCTGGATTAAGAGCCTGGAAATAAAGGAATACAGTTCATGTCTTTCGTTAAACACAGTTCCGGTGAGGACACCTGTGTTCTGCTCTCTTCTGATTTTGATTGCATTAGAGACCATTTGATAGCCCTGGTGTCTTTTTCCCTGCCTGACTTTCTGAAGAGGTTGGGCCTGGACAATGCTATATTGCAGGATTACACAATAGCAATGTAGCACAAATGATACAAACCCAGAGAAAGTTATTGGGGTTCCCGAGCTGAAGATCAGAGAGACAAAGCACCCAGCTACTTTTAGAGTTCTCACCTCTGCCAATGATCAGACTGAATGGCTCCTCAGACTCCACCTGAGTTCAGTGCTCCTCAGATTCACTCAGACTGCAATGTGCTCCACCAAAAACATCAACTTGACTGGAGACTAAGTCACTCCTGTCCTCAATGTGGCTGGAGAGTAATTGCCAGATGAACCTAACATGGGACACTGAACTGTCTTATATACCACTCTAGTGCTGGGTTTAGAGGTGTGAGTTCTATTTCTCTTTTAGACTGATTCTCTCTCTCTCTCACTAGCATTGCTTTCTTTTACTGTGTTATTATCTCAGGATGCATAATCAATCCTTTTAAGTCTCTGAATTATGGATTCTCACTAATGCTTTCAGCATATTCACAACTGATATTTTCCCTGTAGTGTCAAAGATGATAATACTGTTATTTCTTTCTGTAAAACTAAAGCTCATTTAACTTGGTGTCATTCTGTTAATAGGATTTGTACATAACAAAAGATAATGCTTAAGAGCCCCATTTAAGCAATAGTTATTGAAAACCTTATCCCTTTTTTGATTAACTAAAATTATGATGTGATACAATTTGATTTCAATTAAATTAAAGTGATATTTGAATGCAATAATAATAATGACAATAATATATCAGTGTCTACACAACAGTAATTCTAGTGTGAAATAAATACCTTCAGATCAAAACAGTAAAAGGATTGTTACATAGATTTGAGCATCTAAATTGACATTGAGAACAAATGTATCCTGACTTGCAAAAGTCTGCACTAGCCACTTTCCATCTCTGGAAAACTCAGTGTGTTCAAAATAAATGTCTTGCTCTTCAGAGTTCATTTCAGAACAGATTTCTATGGTTTAAACTGTCTTTCCACCAGGACTTGTTGTTCCACTGTTCTAAACTTAATTATACAATCCCCACTTTTACATAAAAATGACCAGCTCTGAGAGAGAACTCCATCAGCATTGTTTATATACTTCCATTTAATACCAATAAAAATTACCTCAACATTTAGCCAAGTTAATAATTAAGGAATTCATTATCAAACTTGTTATTTCATGTGTTTCTGATCTGTCATTAGTTACCCTTTCCCTGTACAAATTAGTATAAGATATAGTTCCTGTGATTTCCGCAGAGACAACAAATATTGCTAATTTTCACATTTCTGCACTATTTCCAATTATTCAATATTATTTTTCTTTATTATGTAGGATATGGAACAGAATATAAGAATCACCCAACCTCTGGAATATTATGTTCAGACACTGTATATGAGCCAAAATTAAGAATCAAGGCTTCTTTCTTCTTGTTGATTTTGAAACAAATGTTGGTTGTGCAATGAAAATTAAGTTTTTCTCTTTTACTTATTGAAATATTCAAAAAATAAATCAAAATAAAAAATGCTTTTCTCAGTAGTGATTAAACATTTTGTATACAAGTTATATATACATATAATATATGTAATATAGGTTAATAAGTATAATCTAATAAATATTATTATGTATAAGCACACACATATTTATATGTAAAACTCAGAAGTAAGAGAGAAAATCAGAAAAATTTATTTGTGTTTCATTTATTTGTGAAACTGGGCTGTTATATTTTATTTCTCAACTTCAGAATTCAGTCTTTCTCATTCAGTGACAATTTTAATCTTTGTGTAGGTAATGTGATCCACAGGTGATATCTGGCTTTTCTTTTGGTATATCAGCTTGTAAAATGATGCTATGACTGGCCATTTTATTTTCACTTTGAAGAGAATCAATGTTCCTATCAAGCATGTGGTAATACTTGTTTAATGAAACTACTGTGGAACAAATGAATTAAACCCTATATGAGTTGAAAATTGTCTCTACCTTTGTCCGGTGGCCTATGACAGTTTAGACACTAGTGTGTAGTTTTCTGTTCATTTCTAAAATTCCCAGTTGTAATCCATCGCTCAGGTAAATCTGCCTCTTAAATGAGCAGTCCTCAGGCATAGTGGATGATAATGCCTGATTCTATATTGGCTTTACTTAGTCTTCCATTGATATAATCATATCCTGGATAATAATTATGTTTCAATACTTATAGATTCCAGTATTATTTTACATGAAGATATTTCTCTTCATTATTTCTTTGTGGTTTCCATAAAACCACATTAACACCTCATAAAGAGGCCTATGTATATAACACCAATTAATGAAAAAGGAGGCCATGAATTTAAAAGAGAGGAAACAGGGATACAAGGAGAGCTCAGAGGAAGGAAAAGGAGGTGAGAATGGTGTAATTATATTATAATCTCAAAAAATTGCATCCCATTTCCCAAACAGCTTGTTAATCTGCCTAAATTCTCTGGATCTTTTTACACTATGCTGTCTCCAGTCTGCACTTCCCTTTTTCTCCACATACTTCCTTCTTCCTGTGTCAGTTATACAAAAAAAAACTATTACTTCTCAAATAATACACACTTTTTGTATCTTTTTTTCAAATCATATGACTGATACTTGTATACAAACAGCTCCATTGTAAAGGGAAGTTGGGGTTTGGGCATTTTTAACATAACACACTTATTATCTGTTGTTTTATTTTATTTTTTCATTTTCTAAACTTATTTTTCTTTCCTGCATATCTAGAACATGAATATGGCCCATGATTCTTGCTTCTGTTGTTTCCTAAAATTTTCATTTTCCTCTGGTGACTTTTGTGGACTATTCCTTTACACTGTGTGAATATATGTCACTGTGATAGGTTTAATAAAGTGACCAGCAGATAGATGAACATGAAAAAATCAAACAGAAGAATAAAGATGAGAATGGTGGGAACAAAGGTAGACTCTGAGCAGTCATGCGGAAAATCAGAGAGGTTCAAGATGGGCATGCCTTCAAGAGAAACCATGCCAAGCCACATGGAAAGCTTTTATATTTAATTTAAATATAAAAGTTATCTATTAACAAGCCTGAGTTATTGATTGAGCATTTATAATTAATAGTAAGACTCTCTCTATGATTGGTTATCTGTCTCAAAAAACTAAAAAAAAAAAATATGGATAGTCAAAGTATTGCTTTTTTCTGTTTTTTTTAAATAGATAAGTATGGTTCTCTAACATACTTAACAATATGTATTAATTTGGATTTTCTTTTGAAATTCAAATTTCACTTCTTTAGGAAAGGAGAAAGAAAAATCCTCTATCTTTTTTTAAGGAAATGATTGAACTATTTAAAGGAAATTAACTAATAAAGTAGCCAATTAATCCTTTAGTCATAAAGGTTAAAGGCTTACAAAATGAGTTATGCATTGCAGTCAAAAATTGCTATCGAAATATGTTGTCATGGATGATTTTTTTGTGTCCAATTAAAAATAAAATGGTAGAGTTTCTGATCTCTGAGGAGAGGAAAGATAGTAGAAGTCAGAGAGGACAGAGGACACCAGGAGAACATGGCCCATTGAATAACTGAGCAGAGTTTCTATGTGCTCACAGAGACTGAAGCAGCAAATATGTGGCTTTCATTAGTCTGCACAAGGTCCTATGTGTGTATTTCATGACTGATAGCTGGATGCTTTTGTGGGACTCCTAACAGTAGGAGCAGGTGTGTTTCTGACTTTTACCTACCCTTGAGACTTTTCCCCTCCTAATGGGTTGCCTTGTCCAGCCTCTATATGAGGACTTTTGTCCTGTCCTATTGTATCTTATTTTTTCATGATTGGTTGTTATCTTTTGGATAGATGCTTTTTCTAAAGGGACATGGAGTGGAATGAATCTGGAAGACAGAGAAGGTGAGGTGAAGATGGGAGAAGAAAAGAGAGGGGAAATTGTTGTTTGAGTGTATTGTTACCATTAATTTTGACACTCCAGAGGCAGAGGCAGGAGGATATCTGAGTTTGAGGACAGCCTGTTCTACAGAGTGAGTTCCAGAACAGCCAGGGATACACAGAAAAACCCTGTCTCAAAACAAACAAACAAACAAACAAAACTAATCCATTTTTCATAAAAAATAAAATTCCCTGAAAGAATTATAGATTGAATATTCCATATAAACTGTCCACAGTCATAGAAAAATGTAAAGTTATGAATAGACTTCCTTTTTTGCCATATGCATCTATCTGTTGGTATTTAGTGTATAGCCACAAAACAGGATAGAATGCATCTCCACTAAAATTCTAAAGAGTTGTAACTAATTTCCATTTTATTAGAAATAGTAAACAGTGTTACTTTCTTTTTTCAGTATCACTGTAGTCTTTTCTTCCAGCGGAAAAAAAAATTCTATTCAAAATAGGTCATGAAGCCTCTTGTCTTTATAATCAACTTAAAACTTGAGGAAATGACTTGCCTCCATCAGCAGGGTACCATTTTATTAAATTCAATAAAATGTTCTATTTACACACTTTAATCCTCAATAAAATCCAATTTTATTATTTCAAACCTATAATCTTCAGCAGAATTGAATAAGTGTATTTCACCAAAGCTGAAGTGCTCTGTTATATTAATCAGTTAGATAAAATTTCAGAAAGAGGAGAGGAAGGTGCAGTAAGGCAGATCTGGTGGTGGGCTGTGACTTTTTTTTTAGTCCTCTCTTCTAAACTAATCAATTTTACATTTCATGTCAAAATTCTGATTAGAAAATATTGTGTGCTGAAATGGAAATGTTTGCATTTTAATATAGCTTTCAAATGCCATGTGGAAAGTTTTATATTGAGCACAGTAAGGGAATACTATTATTTCACTATATTGAGAATAAATAGTCATAGTTCTCTGGCTGTAGAGACAGGAATCATCCAGTTAATTTTGAAGAAAATATAAAGTATAAAATGTGGTAAAATAAAATGTGTAAAGGAAATAGCACCTCATTGCCATTCTTTCAAATAACCCTATGTAAATTGTGTCACAGAATGAATAAGACACAATGAATGAAGGTAAGGCAGGGATCACTTCAACATTGCAGTGCTCAACACATTTCTTCTTCATGCTGTCTAGTAGGCTTTTGGAATTTCGATGGACTTGCCCAGGAACACCTACAGGGCATGTTTCTACTTTGTTGATAGAGTAGAGCAAATAGCTCTAGATTATGAGTTGGATGCTCTGTTTATAGCCATGGATTCAAAGTTAAGTATCTGTGTGACTTTGGACATGTGATTTTTACTGTCATCATGTAAGTTAACAGTTGTCACAACTCACTTGTGCAAATAGAGCCTCCTTCACATATTTCTGCTATTACAATGTGATCCAGAGACAAGTTCAAATTAGCTAACATAGGATTTGGTTATTCAACAACTAAAATTTTCAACTTCAGTGACAGTGGCAGGCAAGGTCCTCATTCTCCTTAGATAACATTGTTGTTATTTATGAGTGATGTC
Source organism: Cricetulus griseus (assembly GCF_003668045.3). Taxonomy (NCBI): domain Eukaryota; kingdom Metazoa; phylum Chordata; class Mammalia; order Rodentia; family Cricetidae; genus Cricetulus; species Cricetulus griseus. The sequence goes on along the minus strand of NW_023276807.1, from coordinate 36,146,282 downwards.
TAAAGCTTTTTAACTATTGCAGATACATTTCTATGAATTTATGAGATTCTGGTTAACAAAGTGGTAGTTTATCAATATAAAAATACATACACATAATGTTCATGTAACATATGTTTAATTATATTTTATAACATGGAAATAGAGTATTCAAAAATAATCCTGCATCTTATAATTTTAAAATTGTAAGCATGTCATTTAACTCATTAGGTAAATATTGGTATATTGGTGACACTGGTTTGTAATATATTAGTAAACAAAGAATTGCATAATAAGGGATGATATCTGATTTTGAGAAACGTTTTTGGAGTCATGGGAGTACTAATAGTGGAAATGTTCTGAACTCAACAAACCCAACTGAATAATCATCTGTCTCTTAACTGCTTCTAAAATGGTAAACCTCCTCTATACTTTGGACCAAAATATCCAATAAAGTAAATCCGCCTCCATATACTGTAATTTAAACCTAGAACCAAGGTTACAGCATTGTGATAATATTGAAATAGAATGGTCTTTGACCAAAAATGGTGTAACTAAACCAAATGAATTAATAGATATAAAGGTATCTTTTAAATATAAAATTATAAATGCTTATTACTACATGAACACAGTGAATTATGATAGCAGTGAGGACTTATGGAAAAATGACAACTATTGTTTCTATATATAAAGCAAAACTTTCAATTTCTTCCTCATGATTTCCTTTTAGTCAAATCAAAATGATACATGAAATAATGACACAAGATGTCATGGAATAAATTTTAATGTTATGTATTATGCATATAATGTGCATGTGTGTGTGCACTAATTTGAAAACTGGCATATAACATCATAATCCATATCTTCTTAGAAAGTGAGTAAGGAAGAGATTGTAAAATTAACTGGATAACTAGTATTCAATAAGTACAAACACACACAAAAAAACAGTAAACTAATACAATACAGTTTTGAAATATTTGAAATTCACATTCTTTGTGATGTTCTCTGTATTAATTTTGTTGTTTAATTTATGAAAATATATTTTCCAAAATGTTTCATATTATATATTGTTATGCTTTATTAATAGGGCCAGTGTAAAATTCAAACTTTGTTAATAATTAAATTTAATTATGATTAATATTATGTTGAAAATGAAGATTACTATATTCTCAGACACATTTCTGTCACAGAAAAATATATTTTTTTCTTTTAATGAAACTTTCCAATTTTGAGAACTATTTGTAATGAGAATGAATAAAAAAGAAGTTACTCATTTTTAAGACTCTCTTAATGTGTACATCAAGATAGAGAAAATAAGCATTTTATAGAGAAATCATTTTAAATTTTATTTCTGAAATTCTAAAGGACCTCAGAAAGTGTCAAAACACAGTGACCAATAACTGCTAACCTACCCATGTCTCTAGAATACAAAGTATCTAACAAATTATCTTATTTGTAAAATTTTTCTGCAACAATTAAAATATTTTCTCTGTTCTGAGGTGCTTATATAGACATTCCTTTGTTAGATAACGATTCGTATGCAGAACATATTATGCCATCTATCTAATTGTGATTTCAAGTATGTGCTGTCTATTGATTCTCTTTATGACTTAACTATCATCAGTTACAATAAGAGGAACCTGGAGATGGGTCCAGAAGTTGGGAAGATGGCTCCATCAAGGAAAGTGATTATTACCACAAAACCATGAGGACCCAAGTTCAATATCTATCACCCTTGAAAAAGACCAGATAGTTCCTTGCTTTCCTATAATCCTAAAACTGAGAAGGCCAAGAAGATAGATGTTAGCTACACTAGACAAATTATATGTGAAAGATCCAGATTCAGCGAGTAACCCTATCTCAAAAAAAGAGAGAGCATTAGAGGAAGACATCCAGTGTCTGCCTCTGTCTTCATGTCACGCTCATGTGACATGAAGACATACACACCTGTAATACATTCACCTAATAAAATGGATATATTAATGATATAGCATCATCACTTGTTATGCATATGTGTGTATGTATGTTAATTTGAGTTTTAGAATATAGCTTCATCATCTATGTTAAAATACACACACACACACACACACACACACACACACACACACACACACACAAATCAACATTGATTTATTAATGAAATTAAGCTTATGTAACATGGCCAATGTGACAGATTTACCAGAGGTCTATGCCAGACTCAACATCACCTCTCTTCCTCTATTTTTTTTGTCTCTCACTCTGTTATTATTCAATAACTATAACAATGTATTGGTGTTCGGAGGCATGTAAAAATAATGTGAACTTCCAGAAACTTTAATGGATCTATTATCTACTTATTTGTTAAATGAAATACGTCATCTAAACCTAGTATTTATCATCTTGGTTAATCAACAACACTGACCATTCTCACACAAACAACAAAAATAAGTTAAAAAGTACGAAGACCAGGATAAAAGTCTCAAACCACATTAAATCAATGTATTGCAAATACAACTGACTAAAGTTAAAAAAACTTCCTTAAAAGTAATAATACAAGCTACAAGATGTACATCTTTTGTAAGACAATATATATGTATTAATATAAAACTAAATGGACTTATATAGGTTCAAATCAGACTTCCTTCAAATTTCTCCATATTATTCTATGAAATATTGCAGTATTGCAATACATACACAAATTTTATATTATTACACTTTGAAAATAACAATTTTTTATTATATTTCATTTAATTTAGATTACTATCATTCCTAATAAAGAGGGAACTTAAAACATAATGGCACATCTGATTGAATGACTTTCTAGAATGCTTCTTTATCCCGTTTATCTTATTTTATATTGCAAGTTTCCACTGAGTGCTAATAAGTGCATGCCACTGAAGAGGATGCACTTAACATCTGTCACTAGCATCCAGCAACTGCACCTACAGGGAACTGTCAGAGAGATTGTTATTCTCCTTTGTAACACCCTGAATCTGTCTCACATCATTTACATACAGATAGTCATAGGCATTCATCATCTCATTATGCTGACGACTTCACTATTCTGATGTGTAATGTCTCTTTAATGAGCCTCAAAAATACAATATTCCTTGATTTATGACTGCTTAACTGAAAAATTATACAAATTGGCAAAACTGCTTCTAATGTATTTTCATTTTTCCTCAACACTACACTTACACTTAACAGTGACTCATGAGTTCAGATCATGCTTCGTGTCATGATAAGACAAGAAAAATGATCAGAATTTAGCTTTGCATGTTTTACTACCACTATGGTTTGTGTGCATAGCTGAAGCTCTATGGGAAATCTGTAGCAAATGAAAATCCATCACTTTTTACCCCCCTGAAAGATTAAATATTGGACAATTTACTTTCAATATCACTCTGTCTGGTGAGTATTCCTTAGATATAGAGAAGGCTATCTCACAAATGGTCATTCATTTTGTTTTTATGGCATATATTAAGAACTTTGAAGACCAGGAAAAAAAAAGAAAAAGAGAAAAAACAAAATGTGAAATGATAACACCATTTTAAAAGAGAAAAAATAGGTAAATCTGTGGTGGAGACAGAAATATTTAAAGTAGGAAAAGGATGCTTTTTTGCCTCTTTTGACGAATCATAGGATCCTGCTGCAAAGCCAGAAGCAAAAATCTGTTCCTAAATATGTTTTATATTCTCTACAAAGCTATACCACTATAGATGTTTCAACAGGTCCTATTACTTCAAAAACATGCTAAAAAAGACTGGTCATTGTTCATTTAAGAGTTGCAAAGCAATGTAAATTCTTTACATACTTCCAACTTTTGTAAGGGAGAAATCTTTTGAATGTAGGGAAAGTCACAGTAAAATGAACACTGTGTATATATGAATATATGTATATTTTCATATGCACATATGAAAATATAATGTTGATTCACAAAGTAATTCATGTATCAGCAGAAATACTATGAACAGAAGTAGGGAAAATTTAGGAAATGGAATCTTTAGATTTGATATTATCCTCCCTTAAGTCTATCTTTGATTTAATCCAGATGAGATCAGTTAGACATTACAATTTCTAAAAATTAAAAATAAAAACAAAAGAAAAACCTGGAAATTGAGCTAATTTAACACAGAATGAAAATAAAGAATTGTTCTACTTGAATGAAAGTAATCAGAGGACTGCTTTCCTTTAGAAAAAAGTGATGATCTTGCATAAAAAACTAAAAGATATACACAGTAAAAATATCCTTGCCCTGTGAGGGAATGTCTAGGTACTAAACACAGAAGAAATTTAATTATTTTATTAAACACTAGATTTCTACTTATTATTTTGATCAGTAACTTTTCAAGCTGTGTGTAAATTCCTTTTAGTTATATTGAATTTTATGGGAAACCTAGGAAGAGAGGATAATAGTCAAAGCCGAGAGGCACTGAAAAGTAAAGTGATTTTATTTCCTCAGGTATATTAAAATACATATTCTAGAAAGTTAGTAAATTGATTTGGTAACACAAGGAAATTCTCTCATTAGTCATATGTATATTTAGAGTCACTTCCTTTATTACATTCATTAAATTCATATGTATATTTAGAGTCACTTCCTTTATTACATTCATTAAATTCATATATGCATTTCCTGTAAAAAGTTTCAGAATATATAGGTCATATTGCCATCCATTATATCCAGTGTGATTTATGTTCTTTGTTTTATCTTCATAGTTATGAACAACATATGGACAACACTAATTGGAATCAGTGCATTTAAAAATAGATGTCATGAATTTGAGAAGATGTATTAAGTAAGTTCAGGGAAACTGGAGGGAGGCCATTGTGGATAGTGATGATCAAGGTGGATAATTTGCATTTATGAGGATTTCAATGATAATTAAAAAATAAAATTCACATCTCCTTTATTTGAGGCATCTCAGGAATAGGTTATGATAGTTTCCCAACTGTTGTGTTTGTCTTTTGGAGTTTTCCATCATGCAAAATGCAATATGAGGTGAATTCTTCTTGTAGTAAAAAATATTCCACATCAAGTTTTACTTTGCAAAGTACTAGATCACCACCTTGTTTCAAGAACAATTTGTATTACACAATAGTTTGTTTCAAATGATTATAAGGATTCCTGATTTTTCCACATTTTCATAGTTCAAGAACAGGAAAATTTTCAGAGATCTACAATGAAGCCATACTAAATATTTCTTATATTCCAGTATTAGATGATGTATTATCTCTAATATTCATCATTGTTGAGACTCATCTGATTGCAAGTAATAGATGATAAGATGTATAACAATAAATATGTAAAGGACTTTACATACATTGAATTGCCTAATCCTAATGACCCTTTTATGTTAATAGAAGTTTGACAGTTTGGGGATAGGGAAGCTGTGGCTATGACCAATTGAGTTGGCCAATTCAGGTAATGATTCAGTAATATAGCTGATCCCGAACTCATTGTCTATTTCAACAATGTCTATTTTAACCTTTAAACTTAAGATACCTTTGTTTTAGTCCGTTTCTCCAGTGTTTCTATCTTTCCTTGTGAACTTTATATCTTACCCATTAAAAAAAACAAAACAAACAACCCAAAAAATGTAAATCACAAAAGGTAACCTCCAGAACACCTTCTTTTCATCTTCCCTTATGCTGTTAACCAAACCTTCTCTACGAGCTCTCTCTGAAATTGTTTATCACAGTTTTTTTTTTTTTTTCACTCTTGAGTCTAGTATCATCGCCCATCAGCCTGGCTGTATTACTTTTGCCTTTCCAAAGGTCACCATCTAGAAATCAACTCTAAGGCAAAGCTCAGCTTTGATTATTTACTGATCTTTTGTAATGGACTCCTAAATCATTTATTTCCTTTTAAACTATCTTTAAACTTACTGATTCCCCTGGTTCTTCCTCATTGGTGCCACATTTCCATCTGTCTAATTAGACATCAATATTTTCAAGGGTTCTATTTTTTTCTTAAAGTCATTGACTCATGTATTGACTGCATAAAACCTAACTGCTTTTGGTAGTATCACAGGCCGACATTCATGTTGCACAAGCATGTTTTTAACAAACTTATTCCTACATTTAAATAGCTACCTCAACATCAGTGATCACACATTAAGTCTCTCTCTTCTCTCTCCTCTCTCTCTCACCCCTCACAGAATTCATTTTTTTCTCTGTTTGCATCTATTCACATGATACTAAGCCTGAAATAATTTGTTAAATTCCTCCTTTCATTTTTTCCCTTAATCACTGTGCCAAAGATTCATTTCTGCATACACAGTTCTTTTATACTACTTTTTTTTGCCTCCTCAAATACCTTTTGATTTGATCTGAACACCCCTGACTTCTGGTATGCCACTTCCTAAACCTCCCTGACTTTGCTGTTTGAGCCTTCAGCTGAATACTGCATCCAGATGAACTCAGGTTAGACCCCATTTTCATTGCTTCTCATTCCATGAGCTTAACCCATCTTCCCAGTTTCTTCCTTATATTTTACACGTATCTCTAACCTTCTGGTATTTTTAAATAGAAGTAAAGTGTATACTCTGGATAAGTACATGGCCTCTTGATTCTGCTTTGTACCATTTACCAGAAGATGGTTCACTTGACCCCTCTTAACCTAACTCAATGGAAGACATACCAAATACATAAGCAGTACTGTAGCTATGAAAACAAAATTAAAACTGTGTTAGCTGAGCAAATTTAACTTGTAAGGGATGTGCAATGTTATAATATTGCTGTTACATTAGTGTTTACAAACACTCTTTACTTTGGAGTTTTCAGATATAAGTAAGCCTTTTGAAGGTGGAGAATGCTTTTAATATAATTTTACCAGGGAAAGCAAGGCTTCATGTACAAGAGTGGCCACCTGAATTCTGCTGTTTATGTGACAATATTATAAAGACACAAGAACATTTGTGTGGACTCACTTCCTAAAATGTTAAGAGGCAACAGGCCTGTAAAATAACCACTATGGAATTTGTCTCTGTACTAAAGCCTTATATGTAATTTTTTCCAAAGAAAGAGAGAGTTGAGAGGTAGAAATTAAGGGTCTTATACATGTGAGGAAGGAGGTCTGCCATTAGTCTGTTCACCCGGGAACACTAAGTGTAATTCTTAGGACTGATTTATACTGACTCCCTTGCAGATATCACAGCTGAAAAGGAATGCACATTAGCCTCCAAAGGAACAAAATTCTGGAGCAGCCAAGAACATACTTGTCTACTTTCACCACATTATTCCACGTGGATATTTCACAGAGACCATTTTCAGACACCTCTCTTGGAAACTACAACCAGAGAAAAAGAGTAGTAAGGTGAATGCCTTTTTAAAGATCCTATAATATAACTAGCTTATTTGTACCCACTTGATCTATACATCAGTTATCTGGTTCAGGATTTCCTTGGCAGTGAAGTTGTCACATTTATAGTGATCTACTTTGGATTCAGTCATTACTGTTTCATTGGAGAAAATGAAATTTGGAAGTCTCTTTCTACCGCTGAGTCTTCTGTTTGTATTATTACAGAAAGTAATAAAAAATTGGCTTATTTTGATTTTGTGTAATGATATTAGTCAATTACTTAGACTTTGAGCCAGTAAGCACTCTCCATATCAGGTCAACTTAAAATGAAATAATATATAGAAAATACAAGACTGCACATTGAAAATATATTGGAAAATGGTATTTTTCTGATCACAGTTACAACAGTTTTATCTTTCATTTATCCTGTGATTTAGAATTAAAATAATGTTATCTGATTACTTAGAAAAATGATGAAATTTACTTATGTTAAAATGAATATAGTGTGAATATTGAAATTTGTATGGTGTGAGGGACTAATGTGTTACAGGAACAATCTTCATGACTTTTATTTGAAGAAAAAAACTTTAGTAGGACATGGTGTTATATACCTTAACCAAAATACTTGGCAAACTAAGATAGATGGATATCTGTGACTTCCCAGCCTGCTTGTTCTACATAGTGTGCCTCATGTTATTATAAGAAAGTCACAATAACTTAAGAAAGAACACACACACACACACACACACACACACACACACACACACACACACACGTACAAATTACAAATGCCAATTTCTTCAAGTTTCTAAGTAAACTTCTATTAAACTAAAGACAAAAAGCTTAAGAATGAATATATTCTAGTCTTCCATAGAGTGAAGGTGTAAATATTGGACACTATGATTTAGTATTTTGTATTAGAGAAATTTTGTGGAGATTTCCAAGAAATAGAAGACATATGTTTAGAAAATCTGAGATACATTTGACAAGTAATATTAAGAAAAGATGTTGAACATTTTTTTAATTTGAGCCAGTAAACACATTTAATATTTTTTTCAGTATGAATTTTTCATTAAATAAATTAATTTATTCAGTTATTCTGTGTGTACATATTTTTGTATAATAATTGATAGGTAAAACATAAAAGACAGATAAAGATATTGTAACTTTATTTATTCATTTAAATAATAAAGCATATCTACAACCCAATTCTTAGATATCAGTAAAATATTAATATATTCATAATTTTCAAAATTTGAAACTACAATACTGAGTTGCATTATATATTATCTAGTGTAAATTACCTCTGAATTTATGAGTAAAATTAAATAATTTATTGTAAATGGTTTAGGAAAACAAATGATCAGTTTCTGAAAAGGTAGGTTCTATGTCAAGGAATCTTAATTTTTTTTCATATTGTTGAATAATTCCTTGTAAGAATACTGTATTTACTTACTTCCCAGGCCTTCCTGTCACCCTCCAAAGGATATTTACTTCCACTCTATAATCTTTATGGCTATTATAGCAAGTAAAACCTAATGTATATTATATTTAAGTATATCTTGGTTAGACATTCAAATATGCAGCAGTCAGCTTATCTGAAGCCTGACCAATCAGATGTATTGCATATAATCAAGTATTAGCCAGAATGTATACATATGAATTCCAAATCTGAAGAATCCATCATTACCTTCACTATTAAATTCAATCTCTGTGTGTTGCTAATGTCATATTTTCATTTGAAATTCACAGGGTCAAAGACATTATGAACCAGGATAGAATAGACCATAGGCAAACAGCAAAGTGCTTTCGAACTCAACCTTTTCACCAATCATAAGAGCAATTAACCCTAAATTACACTAAAGTTCTGTGGAATGTTAAGTGGAAAGTGTTTTTTATTTATAGATCAAATCAAGCCCCAGGCCTGCTTACAAGTTTTTATTTCTCTCCGTAGGCATGGAAGAGTTTTATGCCCTTTAAGCTGCAAGGGAAGAATGAATACTCACTAACCTAATCAGGCACAGGATGAACCCTCCATTAATTGAACTTGGTTCCACAATCACCAGCACTCCCATAGATGACAACTATAAAGTACATGAAATAGCTCACCTTGTAAAAGCTTTTCATTCTAACTGCTATTTAATACTCCAACTCCTACTACATTTCTTTGTCTGGGAAAGTCTGTTTCTCTTTCATAATGATTTCATAATGATCTTAATTTCACAGCAGAAACAGTCATCCATTCTAATATATCCCCACAAAGATCATTTTGATAGAAAATATTTCACATTTTATCCTTTACTTTTGTTTATATGTATTTTTTTCCAAAACTGATTTCATTACCACAATTTGTTCTCATCTATTTATTACTCTTCTCTTATCATTCTTAGTTTCAAGAGTTTGTGTTGTTTTGGAACTAAGAAAACAAATTTTATTCTTTAATTTAGGAAATAATTTCACAAATAATATTATCAAGTGATAAGTAATTTGAACTCAATAGAAATGCTTACAGTTATCCACCTCTATGAATTGTTCCCATGTATCATCCCGAAGAAACGTCACAGGAGACGAATATCCACTGCTTATCTTTATCTGTTTTCTTTAGTTCTTATGATTGCTGTGCCCAATTCTGAAAAAAATAAAAAAATGTTTTACTCTCAAAATGATTTCTGTGCAAATTATAAAACTTTAAGAAATTACTAAATTATTCTTCTGAACATAATGTCTCTAAATACTGAGTGAATATATAATGAACAATTTTTAAAAGTGAATTTACATATGAAGTGAAAATCATCAGATCCACTAAACTTATTTTACTATGTCTATGAAGCAAATAAAATATCACATTTTCCTCCAGTGTAAGATTTAAAATGAATCAGCAAACATTACCTTAGTCACATATCTTAATAAGCCAATGTATGATATCAAGAAATTTGCTAAGTTTTCTGTCTGTTAGATAAATTATTATTTTAAAACCAACTCAATATATTTTGGTAAAACAATAAAAGCATTTTTACTGGCCAAGCAGTAATACAGAAGTTGTTTTATCTTTCTGTACATTGTAAGTTTTTAAATAGATACCCCATTTAACAAAAGTTTACATATTTAAATATTGGGGGAAATATTGAAGAAAACTATGAAAATTAAATATCACCTTTTTGCAATGAGATAACTGTAGAAAGACAAATGTCTTTTATTTTATTTTTTTGGTTTGTTCGTTTTGTTTTTCTTTTTTTTCTATTTTTTTTTGTTTCTCTCAGATACTGTGATTTCTGATTTGCAAATAGGAGAGGAAAGCAAATTTGTTGTACTTTGGTTAGATGTCAATCCAAACCAAACAACCAGCAAAAATGTAAATAAAAGATACCCCCATGAGTAGCTTATTTCTTAATAGGTTATTCTCTCTGTCACTAAAATCCAGGAGTGTCGTTTCCTAGGTAAGAATGTTATAAATGAGCCAAGTACTTAAACTCTCCAATGAAGATAATCTTGGAGATTCTGGCTTGGGTTACACCATGTTAATTCAAAAAATGTTTTATTAAAAGCTAGTATTTTAATTATAATTCATTTTTAACAACAGGTGTTGGAGGGATTGCTCATCAGTTTAGTACATTTGCTCAGCCTGCAGAGGATAGGAGTTTGATCTCCTGCACCCACATGAGTGGCTTAGAACTGCCTGAACATTCTGTTCCAGAGCATCTGACATTCTCTTTTGGACTTCGGGGGTCCTGCTTTCTCATGAACATCACACCCACATACATATGATTAAAAAATTTAAAATAGCTTGTTATAAACATATAAAGTGTACACCATCAATCCCAGACCAAATATTGATTACTTTATTCACATGAGACCTAATAATGTCAAAACAATAGCAATGTTGGCTAACCAAAGAGTTTAGCCCTGAAATCTCACCCACAGTGAGAGGAGGTAGCCAAAAAAGCTAACCATATAGTACCACGACAAACAGCTTCTCTGTTTATCATGGAATTTACTGTCAGACTACAGAAGCACTGATATTTTTCACCATCATAGAGCTAGAATATCTATTATGATTTTAAAGTTAGTATCAGTCTTGTTCATGATGAATGATACTTTTTCAATTTGTAATCAAATAATCACGAGTATTTGCTATTAAAATATCTTGAAAATTTGTCTATATATTAATAATCCTTCATACAGTTTTCAATGTAACAAGATCATCACAAATTCCAAGTTTTCACACTTTTTTGTATTATAACTACAATTATCATTTTTGTTTGTTCGCCTTTTCTCCAAAATACTTTTAATATATTTCACTTCTCTTTTACCTCTTTTTAAATACATTATAATTTCTAATATCTTACATTTAGGTGTTTTACATTCATATATTTACCTTTTTATTAAATGGTTTTTCATCCAAAATATTTTACCACATTCTTTCCCCTTCCCCTAACTCATCAAGGTCTTCCCCACTTCCCCATTCACCTAACTCCATGCTCTGTCTCTCTTGCTGGTCAAAAATGGGGAAACAATCCAATTATATGAAATGTCCATCTAGGTTCTAAACAATTATTTCAGTTTCTTAATTAACTCTATTATTCTAATTTACTTTTCCTAGTGTAATTATAATGGAGATGTACTCCTCCAAGAGTTTGAATTCCAGCAGTTGCTTCATAATATTTTTGAGTCCTTCAATATCTTAATTCTAGTATTTCACTGTTTTGTTTTGATTTTTTAATATTTTTTTTATTTCTTTGGCTCAGTTTAAGACTGATACACTCAAAACTTTCTTACATAGTACATAGGCTCTTCTACTATGGAAGGTTACTATATATGGTACCCACATGGCTGCTTTTTCAACCCTTAGATGTAACCATTCACTCTCTGAAATAATGTGTGTATATGAGTCTAGCATTTCAGTTTAATACCCCTTTCTAACATTTTCATCAGTTATATTTCTTTTGCCATAGTGCCTTTCCCTGCAGTACTTTTGTATTAAGGTTTTAATTTATTTAATCTGCATCATTCCATTAGAAGCCACTCAAAAATAGTTGTTGAATATTTTTAAATGAATAAAAACGTGAATTTATTTTTGGCATCTAATCTAATAGTGACAATGATGGTTCCTCTTTTAAGCAGTTCATTGAAAGTCATGTAGTTTATCTAATAAGGAAATTGGTACTGATATATACTGGCTTGATGACTGAGAGAGTATGTGAAGGCTCTCGGAGTACTGTTTACATTTACTTTATGTTTAGCCCTCTATGTAAATTGGCATTCTTACAACTTATAGACAGGTGAATTCATTGATAAGTTACAGTTGTCCATCAAGGATTCATTACTAGGTTATCTGAAAACTAGTTATGGGAACACTAGAGTGGCATTCTAGTTTCTTTTCTATGGCCATGATAAACACCACATCCAAAACAAGCTGGGGGAGGAAAGGATTATTTGGTACACTTCCCAAGTACAGTTAATCGCTGTGATAATTCAGGCGGGGACACTAAGCAGGAACAGAGATGGAAATCATGGAGGAATGCTGATTACTGCCTTTCTTCTCTATTGCTTCCTCAACCTGCCTTTTTGAACAATCACAGACCATTTTCCCAGGCTGGGCTGTCTCATAATAATCAATAATCAAGAAAATGCCACACAGACCTGTTCAAAAATCAATACAACGAATGGAATTCTCCCATTGATGTTCACCCTTGCCAGGTGACTCTAGTTTGTGTCAAGTTGACAGAAAATAACCAACACAAGTTGTCAGAAAGACAATAAACATTGAGCATTTGAGAAAAATCAATCACAATCAAACATTAGTTATACCTGAAACAAGTTTTGTTCTGATAACATATTCTCCACTGTTTCATAAGCCTAGAAGGAGCAAGATTACTTATACCTCCAAACTCTAGGAGAAAAGCTTCACATAAAGCTATTATGCCAAATTTGCTTATTAATATTGAGATAATTTTTGTTGGATCAAATACCCTTCCAATCAACCTAGATATCTTCTAGAGAATAAAAGGTATGGACATAAAACAGAGAAGGGGATGTATGAAAGGAGAAATCAGTGCTGAAACTCATAAATATATCCTTTATGTCATCCTGGCCTTTTAACCTATGCCTTTGTGTGCCGACATTTTTCCATCTTTGAAATTTTGTTAAGTGTATACAAATCAGATATGTTCATGTCTATCCCTCATTTCCCCACTGCAAATTCCTCTGTATCTTCTCCCATATGAATACCTCTTTGTAACATTTTTCCTTTTTTAAATAATCAATTGAATCCATTTAGTGGCACCCTAATGTGTGCATGAGTGAGGGAATATTCTTTTAGCATGTGCAAATGCACACGTGTGGCTAAAAGTTAGGTCAATTTTTCTGTTTATAAAGTGTCTTTTACTTTCAAGTGTTTCTCTTGTACTCCATAGGAATGGATGGGTAGGGAGACTTGATGGCTTCTGAGTTCCTAAGCCTCATACCATCAAAGTGACTTTTATAATTCCACAATGCACAGAAAGACTGTAGATGTGGCTAGAATGTTCTTTTCCCACATGCACATTTTGGAAATTTTGTCTTAGAAACAAAGAACAGGAAAATACCATCAATAACCAAAATAAAAAGATTAATACTATAAAATAAATATTTATAATATGTTTAAGCTTAACTATTTTAATGGTATTTAGAAACCTCAGTCTTTATTACCAAAGTTTCACAACTGTAAAAGTGGACAGAAATTGTGGACATATTTGCAACTAAAAGTGCTAAGAATAAATAAATATATATGCATATATATATATATTATATATATATATATATATATATATATACTTTTGTATTATACAATATTTAACATGTTGATTCATTTCTGATATATATGTACTTCTACAATCAGAATACTACCAACCACAACAGGTAAATTTTGTAAAATATACATTTTATTGTATCAAAAAGAAGTGTGTTAAAAGAATATGCAAAGTTAGTATGTAGAAAGAAAGCAATGTAGAATTTTATAGATTAGATTCTAAAAATGTTCAAGTTCTAAGTCTGCCATACAATCATTGTTTTCATATAGATCTCAAAAGTAGGTGTGGAAGCAAGTTATAAAACATGTGATTACATTTGATTAATTTTCAGTAAGTTTGAGGGTTTTTTTTGATGCTTTAGTTTCTCACATATGTTTGCTTTGTAAATTTCCTTATGTTTCTTTCAGTTGATGACAATCTACTGACATTCTCTCTATCCAGTCTGTCAATCAGTGATAGTTCGGCAGAAGGCATAGAAGATTAATTGTACAATTTAAAAACACTGTTTCTTGATGGTCAAATCATGGTAACAGGCCAAGAGATTAGAAAAATTCACAAATTATAACTTGAATGATCACACTCTTGAACTTTAAAAACCCATAAAGCTAATTACAACATGTTGTTCACATAATTTTAATCTTCTATGGAAGGTATGCATATTGATATCAAAGGCAGCATTTCATCTTTGCACAGAAACAACTGATAGAATAATGAAATTTTTCAAATCATTGGTAAACTGGATACAATAGTTACAAGATTAAGATTTTGAGTAGAGGATGAATGAAATTATTGATGAATTGCCCTTTTCCCTTAAATTAAAAAAGTAAAATTTTGTATTACTCCCTTATAAATTATACAACTACTGGAACAATGAAATAAATATATTTAAAATTTATTTACAGTCTCTAAAACTGTGGTGATTTTTACTTGTTAATTAATTTGTATGGTTGAAAAGAATAAAAAACAAACTGCAGTGTGAAGACTTATGGCTAGTTTCTTGGGTCTCAAGCAGTTGCCCATAACTTACGTTTTGTTTTGTATCTGAAATACCAGGAAAGATTTGGTGTAATATCTTAGATAAAAAGTCCATGAATTCAAGTCAACAGACTAAAAGAAATTTCTATAAAAGAAAAGTGTATATGCTGGAATTAAAGGCATGCACCAGCACTGCCTAGTCAGCACAAACAATATTGATAAGCCCACCTCCAATTTTATTTCAATACTAGTTATTACACATTGATGTTTTGTGATTGGACGTTTTAAAATCTTTGTACTCCCATCCCTTGCAAATTTCTTAGCGATGCCTATATTAGAGTTCACAGAAACTTGCCAGAAACTTCTGCAGGTTCCTTAAGAAAATTTATAGAGTCTTTTACAAATTCTGACTTTGAAGCACTGTGGAAACAGGGTGTAAGCTACAGTTTTTACTGTGGTTGATGAATATGTTCGTGTTAGTCAGTCCTACCATCATTAAGTATTTTGGTTTTTGAAATTTTTAATTCCTATTTCAAAGCAGGTGAATTCAATAATAATTATTTTGTTTTAGAAACTCTACCCTCATAATTCTTACTTACTGAATTCGTCAAAATAGTTACTTGCCCAACATAAACTGTTTTCAAGCAGCATATAATTGGGGACATTTTCATGCAAAATGACCAGGTTCTATTTGCAAAACTTGAGGTGCAATGTAAGGGAATTAATTAGGCTATCCATCTAATTGCTTTCATCCTGTTCAGCACTCCATTAGTCTTTTCTGCCTTGCTGTTGATCACTTCTCCTTTCACCAGTCTCCCCTATATTTCATTGTAATTTTCACTAGATTGTACATAGGTAGGATAATGCTTAGACTTTTCTGCTAGGAACTGACATATTTCACTTAATGTGACCTCTAATTCTACTCGTTACTGAAAGCTACATCACTTAATTCTTATTTATGAGTAAAGAATCATGTTGCACACACACACACACACACACACACACACACACACACACACAGACACACACACACACACACAGACACACACACACACAGACACACACACACAGACACACACACCACACACACACACACACACACACACACACACATATATATATTATATATATATATATATATTATATAGCTGTGGAAAATTATTTTAAGGTGGGTTTCATTTGTTTATGCTGTGGAATACTATTTTAATCATGCAAACATATGTTTAATTATTTTATACTGCATTTGTTTAACTCTGTGATGCTGTGTTACTTTGCCTGTCTAAAACACCTGATGGTCTAATAAAGAGCTGAACAGCCAATAGTGAGGCAGGAGAAAGGATAGGCAGGGCTGACTGGCAGAGAGAATAAATAGGAAGAGATATCTGGGAAGAGAAGAAAGAGTAAGAAAGAACAAGAAGAGGAGGATATCAGGGGTCAGGCACTCAGCCAGCCAAGAGGAATAAAAGTGGAAGTAAGTTTACAGAAGTAAGAAAGAGATTAGTCCAGAGGCAAAAGTTAGTCATGATATGATAAGTTAAAAAGCTGTCAAGAAAAAAATCCAAGTAAAGGCTGGGTGTTCACAATTAAGAATAAGCCTCCTTGTGATTTATTTGGGATCTGGGTAGCAGGCCCCCCAAAAGAGAAAGGAGTAAAGAGTAAAAAACAACAACTACAAAACATCAAAATTTATTTATCCAGTATCCTACAGATAAGGATCCAGGTTAATTCAACAATTTGACTATTGTAAATAGTGCTTATAAACATGGGTAGACAGATCTATCTGTAGTAAGCTAACTGTTAGTCTTTCTGTATTATTGTATTTTAATCTTGGATACAAACAGAAAAATCATATGCATTTTTCATAATTATAGCAGGTCTATATAACTATTCTTACATATGACACCCACTTCCTCTGTACTGTTTCCCATTATTTTTATTAATAATCCTGAGATCCTATATATTATTGTTTATTGTAAAAGCCCAGAATAAATAATGTTCTTTAGACCTTGGAAAATTCTTTTAGCATAGTTTGGACAGCAATGACAGAACTGCTCAAAACATACTGGTTTCCTGAATTATCCAATTTAGAAACCATAATTCATAAATTTCGGTGTTGCTTTTATACATTTGTCAAACAGAACAGTAATGTGCCCATGTTAAATTTACTTTCAAGTTTGTATACTTGAAATGATTACCTGCTTTTCACTGAATTGAAAGCCTTATTGGTCAGTACCATTTCATGAAAGATAATTTCAACAGTGACCTACAATAACGTCTAATTTCTACCTATTAATGCAAGCTCAAATCCAATATAATTTAGACTTTGTTGGAAGAGGAAGCATAATGGAATGGAGATAGAGTACGATCACTCCGGAGATGGTAACTAATGAAGCATGACACATGATACAACGTAATGATAGTGCAAAGTAATATAGCTCCAAACTAGTAATCTGTGACATCTCTAAGAAGTTTTGTACAGTAGTAGGAATTTGATAAACTCTGTGTTTATAAATGAAAGGTTCAGGCATTATGCTGGCCTGCCCCTGTTACCTGGTGGAATCCACTCAGGCAATACCCTGGTCAGCCCAAGGTTCCATGGGAAAGAAGTCTGCACGCAGGTGCAGAGGACCCCTTTAAAAGATAGGCCCCTGCACCTTTACGCTCTCTCTCTCTGTTCCCGCTCTCTCTCTCTCTCACTCTCTCTCTCTCCCCCTGTCTCTCTCTCTCTCTCTCTGTGTGCTCCCCCGTCTCTCTGTTCCCCACTCTGTCTCTCTATGGCGACCGGCCATGGCGGTCAGCCATTACCCTGTTCCTCTTCTTAGTCTCCCCATTCTACCGGACCTTATAATAAACTTATAATCTTATGTCTGTCTCAATATTTTTCTTTTCTTCTTTTTAAACAAAAGAATAATAATAAGGAAGACGACTTTCAAAAGGGACAGTCACTTGATAGGACAAACTTTAAAGAACCAGTGTAACTACTAATGTTCTTTACCAACATGGGGGGTGTCTGATGCCCTTTAAGTGGGTCAGTGTGAAT
The DNA here is from genome assembly GCF_003668045.3 of Cricetulus griseus. Classification (NCBI taxonomy): domain Eukaryota; kingdom Metazoa; phylum Chordata; class Mammalia; order Rodentia; family Cricetidae; genus Cricetulus; species Cricetulus griseus. The sequence continues at coordinate 36,128,221 of NW_023276807.1, read as the reverse complement.
GGAAAGGGTTGCTGGGAGAACCACTGTAGCCAAGGACAAGCTGAGTCAGATGGGAAGGATATAAAAGTGTCTGGAGTATGATGGCCCTCTTGATCAGCTCTTCCTTTTTCCAAATCAGTAGTCACTCTACAGATGTATATAAATCAGAGTACATCAGGGAGCCCTTGTTCAGGAAACATGTTGAGAGCTCCCGGGGTGACACGTTGTGGAGCACTTGCTCCAACTCACAGTGCTTATTATGATAGAGAGATTTATTTCCTGACAGCTGACAGAGTGCCCTGCAAGAGCTGACAATCCCTAGTGTAGTTGCATCAGTAGCTCCAGGAAGAAGTTCTATGAACTCAAAAGCTCTGAGCCTTCCCTTTATGTTAAAATGACTATTTCAGGACTTTGAAGGATCTAAGTGGCTTATTCTCTCATCTTTTAAAAATTCAAACTAGTCTTCCTTACCTCCTTTAAGCAAAAATTTCCTTCATCGCTGTATTTCTCATGCTTTTTTAGCCTGCTGTTTCCTTTTATGAAGGAATCTGTCCCTCTGGAATAGAGCTGAAGTCAAACTAACCAAGCCTATTCACTGCTGTAATTGTAAGGTGATCTTACAGTATAGTTAGAAAGAACTTATCAAAATCTGGACTACACTACTTGACCAATAAAGTTATATTCATTGGCTAGTCTAAAAATCTGAAATGAAAGCAATTCAATGGGACTATATAGTCTAATCCCTCAATCATTAAATGCCACAAATATGGTATAAAATTGACAGATCTTTAAGTTTTTAAAGATTTAGTGCATTTAAGATAATATTCTTAGCTTTTGCCTTAAGTATAACTATGAGAGTGAGTACTGCTTAATACTTCTCAATAATATACATAGTGGTTCTAGTGCAAATTAAATTACGTTTACTCATAATTACTTATTACGGAAGCTTTTATGTAAATTGATTGCATATTTTATTGTTATTTTTACTTTCCTAGAAATACAAATGGATAAAACTTGAGCTAATGTAGTTTTTAAAATCAGATTTAAATGCAATATGTTTAGTATTATAATTGGTGCATTAGAAACTTGATTACATTAAAAGTGCATTTAAAGAGGTTTATATTTTCTTAAGAAATATAAGATATGCACCCTACATATATCTAGAGTTTTCATTTGCAAATAATTTTTTAAAATTACATGTAACTGGTTATATACAAAAGATATCTTTGTCAATATAAACAGAAGAATAGCTACTAACATATATTTAAAATATATTGGTATTAAAGGTGATACAGATCTCCATAAATTTGTAATGTATAGGTGCTGCTTAAGAGGGTTATTTCATAGCCATGTTGTTTATGAAAACAACCCCTCAGAAACTAAGGACTTCTACAGGTGTGCTCATGTCTTTTTTGCTCTTGTTGTTGTTTAGTAAAAACATTATTTTAGGATATCGTATTATTAACTGGGACCTTTACAGCCTTCAACCTCTGTCAGAGAAGCTGCCATTGACAGTACACTGCAGACAATGGAAAGAGGTATAACTGGTTAAAGTGCTGATAATAAGCTACTTAATGCTCAGCTGTCAGTGCCATATGTGTCTCATTCCAGCTCCCCCAAAAACTTAGCTAGCATCACAGAAGAGGTGGGAGAAAGATGTCAAAACATGAGAATGTGGGTAAGTGTGCTAAGTAATGTGTTTTTCTTATATGATGGCTGTTTCATTCATAAGCACATAAAAATTGTGGCTAACTGACAACATCAGCAAGAGATCAATGCAGCCAAAGTCCACCCTTAGACAGTTAGATGAGCTCTAAGTCCCACCACCCAGAGAAGGGCTATTGGTAGTTGGCATTTTTGTCTTAGAAGTCATTATTTTTGATGATGTGGCTGTGGGTAAGTGTACAATGCTATAGTGAATAGCCCACCCTGCACACATATGGGCAGCCCCAACTGCTCTAACAGGCTTATATAAAATAAAAATGACAGGAAGTTGTGAGGACTTATTGGAAGGGATATATAGAGAGGTCAGGAATACTTAATTTTACATATGTATGAAATTCTCCTGAATAGAGGAACATAAATTTAAAAGTGTTTCTTTAAGATGCTTTTGTCTTAATGTACAGAGCAAGAATTTTGAGGACCATAAAAAATTAATGACTTGCCTGAGACCATATTTTACTTTGGCATCTAAACAGAAACTTAAATCCTGATTTGCTATCCTATGCATTTTTTAACCTATGTATTTTTTAATGTCTAGACTATTTCATCAACCAAAGAGGCTTATATTTACTAAATTTAAGACTAGAAAACATTATTTTCCAAACACCTTACTAATGCTAAGTAATTGGACATTAGTGTAGCTCATGTTGTAGGTATAAGTAAATATTTTTCCTCTAGATATGACTTTACAGCCTGGCTGAAGTCAAAGGACACAGAAGTCACCTTGTCTTGCTTGATGATCTCTGTACTACTACTGTGCAATTTATTTTTCCCAACTATTATACACAGTAATAACTATTACTGATTTTTTTCTGTGACCTCAGATTTCAATCACTTTTAATGATCTATTTCTCTAATCCAGATTATTGATGGTTGGCACTCCTGTCAATGTATATCACTGGGGTTTCTTCAGACACTTCATAGGTACCATTTTGAATGCTTATCTTCTGAAAGAAATACATTTGTTTAGTTTCTGCTACAGTGTTTATTTTGATTAAATACCAGGTCATATTATTATTATGAATAAATGATTTCTTGAATGTCTTCTAGAAGGGAGAACATGTTTTTACTTGTTTATTGTAAAAGAATTAATAGGAGGAGGGAGACAGCCTGTTGAGATGGTTCACTGTGTAAGAGATCTTGCAACACATCCACTGAGACCTAAGTTTGAATTCCCAGCTTGGTTCCCAATGTACCATGCATCTGTCTATACTGACAGACAAATACTACTAATACACTTACTCAAGGAAGCCTCTCTTTACATTGCTGTTGCAAATTTAGTGTTTATTGAGTTCTAGGACAACCTAGTATACAGAGTGTGTTCTGGGACAGGCTCAAAACTATAGAGAAATCCTGTCCCCTAAAAGGTAAACAAATAAATAAATAAATAAATAAATAAATAAAATAAACTCAGTGAGTTTCCAAACTGTTTTTGACAAAAAATGTGGACTAGGGATTTGTAGGGCTGATAGGCTAGAAAATGAGGTGAGGGGGAGATTAAAGAGACTCTGGGTTTACATTAACCATAATATACTTTATTTGTGTATAAAATTCTGAAATTACAAATTCAATAAAATTAAAGAAAAATAAAGAAAACTTCTGAGAACTGTTACATGCTATTTTTTGTGTTTTAAGACTGGTGTATTTATGAACTGCTCCAAAAATCTTACAAAATTTAAAAAGGGTAAGGAAGAGTGAAATACCTCAGTGTGTGAAAGCAATCATTGGCCAAGCATGATGACCTGTGTTCAAACTCTAATAATCCATGCAAAATCTTGGGGTAACCACCCAACTGGAACCTCAATGCTGGTGATGATGGAGGTGGAAGTGGTGACTCACTGGATGCCAGCCTATCTCTAGGTTCAGTGAGTGACTCTTTCAAGAATGTTAGAAGAGTAGTAGTGGAGGACCCTGGTGTCCTGCTCTGGCATCCGCATGCAAATATACTGGGGTTAGCAATGACAAACACTCATATACACACACCACACACATATTCCACATACACACCCCACACATCTGCAAACACACACACACACACACACACACACACACACACACACACATTTCCCACACATACATACACCATATTCACTCTCACATATTAAAAGGAGATAAAATTACAATAATTTGAAAGAAAATGTCCCCCCAAAGTAGTAACACTATTTAGAGGCATGGCCTTATTAGAGGAAGTGTGTAACTGTGAGGGTGGGCTTTGAGGACTTGTTCAACCTTGCTCCTGTGTGACTGTCAGTGAACTTATGCCTGCAAGATGTATCACTCTCAGCTCCAGCACCTCTTCTGCCTGCATGTCTCCATGTTCTCTCTCCTGTTCATAAGGGCCTGAAAATCTAAGTGAGCCACCCTCAAATGTTTTCTTTATGAATTGCTGTGATCAAGGTGTGTCTTCCCAACAATAATAAGCCTAACTAAGAAATAGAAAGGAAAAACTCAATGTAATGGCTTTTGTCATTGAAAGGAAATCTCTAAACACCAAAAGCCATAGAGCATCAACTTGAATTGTATTCCTTTTTATGATTAAGCAATTTTATTTTTTTCTTCAGTTTTCCTCAATCCCTTAGGATCTTAACTGTCATTGAGAATATTTTACAGAAATTATGTATGCATGTCAAAAACGAATCGAGTCTTAGTTATTTTATTTTGTTTCAACATACCTAACCTTTATTTTATTTCCTTTTCCCCCTGCTGCAATAGGATTGCATCCCATGGTTCCTATAAGTTAAGCAAGTGTTCTTGGAAGGTATTGTATCCCTGACCCTTCCTTTACCTCCTGTAAAGAGTAAAGGAAAGCTTTCAGTAAGTTACTCAGTTAGGACTTAGATGTACTATTCGCCTTCCTGACTTCAAAATTAGTTAAAATTATCATATTGTGCCACCAGGCCCAGCCTACAACATAATCTTTTTAAGTAATATATATTTGTTTTATCCTCAATTGGTTATTATATTCTTCGCTTAAAAACTAAAACTTTCAGTAAGACAAAACAAAAAACCCAAAATGTGTATATTTTATCTCCACACAGCTTATTTCTATGGTATTTTCAGTTTGTTTACTTGAAAGGGGAATTAATACCCGTGTCCTAGACTTAACAAGGAATGTGACATCTCAGGTATCCATAGGCATCTGCTTTTTGATAGAAAGGTTCATACAATGTGGATTTATACTATGTCACATCCAGACTTAACCATTATTGAGGTTTGTTATTCTGTGACAAACACATCCCCAAGCAGGAAAAGCATTCATGTCATTACATTTACACAGTTACATTTTGAACTTTACATTTTCTAAAGTTAAGAATGAGACTGGGATCATATTCTCCAATGTAAAATTGTTTAGGTACCGATTTTTGCCCATCACTTTATTTTGAAAAGTAAAATTAAAATAGGCAGACAATGAAATTCATGTAATTTAGGGAGAGAGATAAAAATGAACAAAAGAAACAAAGCTTCAAAACTGTCACATTGCTAAATGACTGTCACTTTATGAAAAAAAAATAGTGGGTCCCCATGTTATAGGCCATGTCCACCCATTATTGTTTTACTTATTGCAATGATATGTTCTTCAACAAAATCTGCCTATTTCTCTGTTTTGTAAAATATTATTATGAAATTGCAGTTCAAGTTTAGGGCCATGTAGAACTATTTATTTGTGTTTATGGTTCTAGAAATAGAAACTCAGGCCTTTTGCATGAAAGTGCTCTACTACTGAGTTTCTTTTCTGCCCTAACCCCTGAGTTTACATTGAAATTATTTACAATGTCTCATTGTGTTGTTATCTATTTTTATTCTTGCCTCCTTGAAGCTTAGCTTCATGGTCACTGAGGAGTTTGATCAAACATTTGTCTCTCATGTCATCTTAAAAATAGAAGGTAGTTGTCAAGATGAACTAAGAATTGTTTTAAGCACTATTAAAATGACTGGACACAAAGAAATAAATGAAGATAATGCAACTCATTATTTAACAGGTAATGTAAATATTATGTAGGCAAAATTTACTTTCCTCAACTCATTTTTATCTTACACAATCTGTTAAAAAGTAATTTTTAAACTTTACTTGCAAGTCATCAATTTTAAAAGTTTATTGAAAAGCCGTAGGTATTCTATATACCACCAAGGCTTTCAGAATGTCCTGACATTAAATATAGTCACAAACTTCAAAACAGCCAGTAGACACCTCAATTATAAAAGAATGACTTTTCATTGAGTCTTCATTTTTTAAAAAATAACTAAAGTCACATATAATGTGTAATCTGTACTGATTTGTGAAAAAAATGAGATTTTTCTTTAAATGATGTTTTCAACAGCAAGTTATAGAGGAGAGTAAGAAAAAAGATAGCATAATAGAGGGAGCCATTATAGGTTTAAATATGGCACTGGGGAAATGTCTAGACATCTACAAGTTTGACCCCCAAATAACAATCTAAACAGTAGTAGAGTGGCTACCTTAAATGCCCTTCCCCGATAATGAGATGATGACTACCTCATATGCCATCTCAGAGCCATCATCCAATAGCTGATGGAAGCAGAAGCAGACACCCACAGCTAAACTGAGTGGAACTCCTGGAATCCAGTTGCAGAGAGGGAGGAGTGATGAGCAAAGTGTTTAAGACCAAGCTAGAGAAACCCACAAAACAAGAGAAACCCCTAAACAAGGGAGAGTTCATGGACCCCAGGCTGATAGCTGGGGAACTAGCATAGGACCAACTCAGACTCCTAAACATGGGTGTCAGTTAGGATGCCTGGGCAATCTATGGGGCCTCTGGTGGTGGTTCAGAATTTATCCCTAGTACACAAATGGACTTTGGGAGCCCATTCTATATAGAGGGATACTCTCGCAGTCTAGACACACAGAGCAGGGCCTAGGCCCTGCTCCGAGTGATATGACAGACTTTGAAGATTCTCCATGGAAAGGTCTCATCCTCCCTAAGGAAAGGGCATAGGATAGGTGGTTAGTGGGATGCAGGGGAGAAGGGGAGGGAGAGAGAACTGGGATTGACATATAAAACAAGTTTGTGTGCAGTTTAAATTTTAAAAAAGTCTCACAAAAAGCAAGAATAACAATGGTTTTTGAGGTTTTCAAATTTGCCTTCCAGAAATCAGTCTCCATTGCCTGGCGAGCACGCATATAACTGCAGGCTGTTAGTTCATGTAAGACAGCATTCGGTCATAATCCAATAAGTTCATGGGTATTCTTAACCACATAGAAAATATCAGCCCAGCCTAAGCCATTGGAGATCTTGTCTCAAAATAAATGTAAAACTATGTAAATTCACACACAAGCAACAAAATTTAATTTACTCATAAGAGAAATGATATTGATTTTCATTTCTATGTGGCATGCATCATACTTTAGACAAAATGTTACTGCCTAGAATTACATAATGGAAATAATAAGGCAGAAGGATGAATTAATTGAAGTCCTTTATTTCTTTCTGTCTGTCTTTGTATTTATTTCATTCTCTTTCCTTCCTCCCCCCCTCTGTTCATCCCTCCCTCTATCTCTTCTTTCTTTCTTTCCTTCATTCTTTCTTTTTTTAAATTATTTGGATTAAGGGACTAATTTCTAAGCCTTCAAGACAACAAGGCATCTTAAATTTGTTGTGATTTTTCCTTAAAACTCTGTATAGAGCTTGGGGAAATGGCTCAGCACTTAAAGGTACATATCACTGTTTCAGAGGACTAAAACTTGATTCTCAATCCTCACCCTTGCTTTTGAAATTGCCTATGTAAATATGATATGTTTCTAGTTAGCATAGAACACGTTATTATTCTTTATTATTATTGATATTTGGATTGCTTTTATCTTCATGGATTGTTTTGCATGTACATCTCTGCATCTTTTGCATGCAGTAGCAAGCATGCCAGAAAAGGATACTCTATTACCTGACTGTGGAGTTACACATATTTGTTAAAAAATGAGTTTGTAGGGAATAAAACCCTAGTCCCTTGGAATAGCTTTTAAATTCTGAGTCATCTCTCCAAACCCCAGAACATGTCTTTTGTTCATAACAACTTCTAGACCTTTCAACACAATTTTGATTACCGTTTTTGATAAAATATTTGCATCAAATACAAAAGAGAAGAGACAGCTGATATCACTTTACCTAGATGTCTATATACATCTGCAAAAGTATTGTGCTATTCTACAAGAAGGACACTGACATCAACACAACTATTACTCTGAACATACTTAATAATAATACATCCCTCATGCTGCCTTTCAATGTTAATCTCACTTTTGGCAACACACTCCCTATTCCTCAGCCTGGCCAGCTGTTAATTCTCTCTCTTTTCCCATGTTTTATTTGTCTTTAATACTATATAATAAAATAGCATCAGATGTAATTATTGAATGACATGATCATATCTACCGAAGGTTCCTGGAGGCATCATCAAACTCATATATGTTCCAGTAGGTTACTCCTTTTAAATTACTATGTAGTGATCTAAGGTGTGATTTTTAATCTTGATTAGCAAGATTAAAAGTTTTTTTTCAATTATTTTCTCATACAAAACATCTTGTGCCATTTCCACTTCCTCCATGCTTCCAAAGTCCCTCTCACCTAACCTCTCCTCCAGATCCACTGCTCTTCATTTTCCCTTTAGGAAACAGCATGTCTCTCAAGGACATCAACAGAACATGGTATAAGTAGTTACAATAATACTAGGCAGAAACACTCACCTCCAGGCTGTACAAGGTAACCTAGTAGGAGTTAAAGCATCCCAAGTGCAGGTAAAAGAGTCAGAGTCAGACTCACTAATACCATTAGAAGTCCCACAAGAATGCCAAGCCACAGAGCCATAGCATATGGGCAGAAGATAGCACAGACCCACATGAGGTCCATGTTAATGACTTCAGTCTCCCTGAACCCAGGTGACCCCTGCTGATTTGATTATGTGGTCCTGGTTCTCAGGGTGTCCTCTACCATCTTATCTGACTTCTATAGTTCCTGCTTCCCCTCTTCTATGTGGTTCCCCTGGATCCACCTAATATTTGATTGTGGCCCTCAGCATCCTCTCCCATCAGTTGCTGGATGATTTTTAAACATATGGAGACACAAAAGCTATGCTTATGAGAGTCTTTCCTGTGAAGTTTAAACAGATCTTGTACTGCACTAATGTCTGTGAGATCATAATTTTCTTATCCCTGTGGTATATGGAAGACACAGTTTCTTTGGTGTCATTTCTCACCTCTGGTTTCTACAATGTTTCCGTCTCTTTTTCCACATAAATTTTGAGCCTTGTGGGTTAATGACATCTCATTCATATTTTAGTAATCCATAGTTTCTTTCTCTCCTCACATGGTCCAGTTGTGGGTCTCTGTATCCAATGCCATCTGATGCAAGAAGAAGTTTCTATGCTGAGGGTTGAAGGGTTAAGCAATAAACTAATTTGGTTTTAACAATATGCCATTAGTGGTCATTTTATTGTTACCTTATTAATTTTCTTAGCAGTAACAATTCTGGTTGGCATGTAATAAAATCTTAACATTGTTCTAATAAGTACTTCCCTCATAGCTGAAAATCTTTTGATCATCTACACATTAAACAGTCTACTTTATTTCATTATTTTATTGAGATGTTTTATTTTTCTTTGACAACTTAATTATCTGTTCTAATGTTACCTACCAGATGCGTAAGTAGCTTGGTTTATGCTTTTCTATAGACTGTTTCTTCTCTTCAGTTATTTCTCTGGCTGTGTAGAAGTTCTATAACTTCATATAACACAATTTTTAAATAGTAGCTTACTTTCTGAATTATTGGAGACATTTTCATAATGACTTTTTTCATACTTACATCTTCTAACATTTTCTTTGCTTTAGAGTTTGGGATTTTCATTAAAACTTTTGTATATTTTGTATTAATTATAGTATCAAATGAGAAATAAAGTACTAGTTTCATTTGTGCACATGTAGCTATCTATACTTTCCAGAACTATTGGCTGAGGAGGCTATCTATTGCCAAGGCATATGCTTATGTAACCACTATTTAGTTATTTCCCTTCATCCTCTATCATATTACATTGACAAAAGCATATGTATTAGTACCAACACACTATTTTTCCCAGTGGCTCCATAGTATATCTTTAAATTATGTTTAGTTCTTTGTGTTCAATACTTCTTTGAATAGTTGAGGTAGCTTGTAAATTTTAGGATTATTTTTCCTAAATCTTCAAAAATATTGGTATTTTTTATTATGGATACTTAAATCATGTACAGTCCACTGTTTCTTAAAGTCCTTAATCTGATGTATCTTTGCCAGGAAAAATCCAGTATATGACCTTCTGGTGAGTTTACTAAAATCATATGAATGTCAGTTTTGCATGTATCGAATCATTGCACTAATAATATATAAACTTATAATATAACATTAAGAACAGTGGTAATATAGACATACTCTGACATTAGATATTGTAATGCTTTCTAAAATATCAAAGACTCAATATTATATCTGCCCTATTATAAATTTGTATTTTATTATTCTTTTATTTATCCAATTCATTTTATGGTACATGTTTCTTAATTTATGTTGTACAAATAAAATATTCCACATACATGGTTTCAATCTCTAAGTACTCAGAAACATTAAAAGTATAATTTAGATTGTGGTTATATCTAAGAGAAAAGCAAAATCACTAAATTAGGGTATGCAGTTTGTGGCTTTGGGGCAGGTTTTAAGGAGTGTTAGTGGTTTGTAGGCAGTGTCTTAACTATGTTCATAGGAAATTCATTAGTAGTAGCTAGGAACTAGAAAAAAATAGGTTTCCATTAACTGAAGGATGGATAAAGAAATTATGACACATTTACACAAGGGTGTATTACTCAGCTGTTATAAAACAATGATATCATGGAATTAGCTTGCAAATAAATGGAGTTAAAAAAGATAATTTTGAGCAAGGTAACAAAGACTGAGGAAAACAAACATAGTATGTACTCACTTACATGTGGATATTAGCCATAATATAAAGGATAACCATGTTACAACCCACAGAGCTAAAGAAGCTAGACAACAAGGAAAGCTCAAGGTGGCTACTTGAATCTCTCTGTAATGGGAATGGAATAGACATCACAGGTGGACAGGGGGAGTTCTGGGTATGAGAATAGGATGGATAAGGTCAGAGGAAGATGAAGGGTGAGAATACAGGGAAAGACACCTGGATTCAGGCATCTCTTAGATGTGCTTTAAACCTATGGCAATGGAAACTTGAAGGATCCTATGATGGTGACCCTGTCTAAGACTCCTAGCAATGGGAAATATAGAGACTGAACTGGTCTTCTCCTATAAACAGGCAAGACTTCCAGTAGAGATGTTTGGGCACCAACTCAGTCATAACACCTTTGAGCTACAATTTATCCCTCCAGCAAGATGTGCTGGGGTAAAGGTGGCAAAGAAATTGTTGCAGTAGCCAACTAATGACTAGTCCAGTTCGAAATCATCCCATGAGAAGGCTAAAACTGCCTAAAGGTCCAGGACCAAGAATCTGGACAGCCCAGAGATCTAGGTCAGATTGGCAAAAAAAAATAAATCAATCAATCAATAAATAAATAAATAAATTTCAATGAAATGATTCCCATTGCTATTCTGCTATACTCATAGATCATTGCCTAGTGCAATTATAATCAGAGAGGATTCACTCAGAAAATGATGGAAACAAATGCATAGACCCACAGCCATACATTGGATGGACCTAGGTAATTCTATGAAAGATGAAGACAAATGATTATAGGAGCCAGAAGGACATATGTAGGACATCACAAGAGAAGCCCCAGAATCAACTAACTTAGGCCCATAGGGACTCACAGAGACTAAAGACAGCTTTCATAGAAATGACCTAAGCCCTCTGTAAATATGTTACAGTTGCATTGCTTGGTCTTTTCGGAGAACTCCTAAAAGTGGGAGCTGGGGCTGTCTCTGACCATGTTACCTGCTACTGGGGCTTTCTACCTACCTGGTTTGCCTACCTGGTTTAATGTGAGAGGAGATGCCTTGTTTTAGAGTTCCTTCAACTTGGTATGCCAGGGCTGACTGACATGCATGGGAGGTTAGTCCTTTTCTAAAGAGAAAGGAGTAGAGGATGGGGTGGGTAGAGGAGAGGTTGGGGGATGAACTAGTGGGAGAGAAGGGAGGGAGGTGAAACTGTGAATGGACTGTGAAAATAATTAACCAATTGATAAAAACACTAAATAAATGTAGTAAATGTTATTTTGAGAGTTACAATTTTAGGGATTCATGCAAATAAAGCTACAATCTTAAAATATTGGAATTTTAATAGTTAAACAAACAACAAACCAAAAACACCCCAGTGAGAAAGTGATGTTTAATCATGCCTTGCTGAGAGGTAGAAGTTAGGACATGTGACATTTATCAAGTGTATATCAGACTCACTTATGCATTGGGTACATGTGTTTTACAAGTGCCTTGAAGAACAATCCTATGAGTGGCAAATTCAAAAGTGAAATCGAAAAGAATAAACACATCCCACTGTCTCCTGAGTCTACTGACCTTCATGTGCTTTCCAATACAGGTCATCCTCCTTCTCCCTAGCACACTGAATTCAAGATCCTGTCTTACATAAACCCAATGGTGGGATTTTTGAAGTAGCTTCAATTTCATTTGCTTTGCTCGGGAATAAATTGTCATCACATAATTTTTGGAAATCAGACAAAAATGCAGAAACAAACAAAATTTACTGTGGGTTCCAAATCAGGATCCTTAGAGATTATAGTGAAAGAAAAAGAATGAAAAGTCAGTAGAATCAAACATTTGAAATATAAAATGCATGGTATAAACAAAACCCATGGCGTGGGCAAACCTGCATGCTGTGTCCATTCACTCCTTACATCCCTTGTTCCTTTCTAGTGGTAAATATGGCTTTATGGGACACTGACTGGGTTTGACTTAGAACTATGACTTCTGCTTGAGCCTTACTCATCATGTGTCTCCTATTTCTTGTTACTAAATGAAAACCAACCTATGCAAATAGTGCCATTCCCACAAGATGGTTACCCCTGTCACTCCAACATAGAAACTCCCCAGGCATTGCATCTTTATAATAAAGCTATAAGGCATAGAAGATTTATCCATGAGCATGATTCACTCTCTGGCTAGCTACAGGGAGCTTCTGACCTTTTTGCACTATATGTAATGTGCAACTTTTCTTGATCAGAATCACAAATTACTTCAGATACACTATTACACAGCGGCTGCTAGAAAAGTGCTGGGGTTGACCTGACTTATCCTTTTCATTGTATATTACTTTCGAGTTATCCCAAACCCAGTTACCTGTGTCCTAATATTTCGTTTGGTTTATAAAAGCATTTTTCTGTTTGTTATTGACTGTCTCTTGTCCTTCATGACCTAAGTTCCAGGGGTGGCTTATGACAAATACACTTTTCTCTCTCATGCGACATTCAGAATTCTACCTTTTAATGAATAGTAAGATGTCCTCTCTGAGTCAAATTCTTTATGCCAGGATTTTTATTTCTACAGAATAATTTATCCAACGATAAATAAGCCAGTATTGCTGTAAACAAATTTCTTGTTGGCTCATCCTATTTGCTTAATGGCTGCATTCAAATGTAGTACAACAGAAGGAAAACTTAAGCCTAATCTTCACTGCAGAAGAATAGAGATTAAATAAATAAATTTACACACACACACACACACACACACACACACACACACACACACACACACTCACACACACACGCCAGCATGTTTAGTTTAAAAATGACTAAATGAGTACTCCTTATTTTGTATACTTTCCCATCTTCTAACTCTTTGTTAAATAGAAGAGGGCTCAAATCTCAGTCAGTTTTGCAGCTAGTCTGATTTCATTTTAGAACAGGCATGCTAATCTTATGTGCTCCCCTTGTCTATACTTCACTTTGACCATTCATTCAATGCATTATAATTCTTATTAATGAGCTTTCAATTTCATCTTTATTCCAGCTCCTGATTTTATAATCTACTTTACATAACAGCTGCTACTATTTCACTAGGTTGCTATCTGAGAAATAGTAGGCATTCAATAATGGGTCATTGATTGAATAATGTATTGCAACAAATAAAACACTGGATAATTCAATTACAGTAGGATTGCTCATTAATAAATCTGTGGTCTATTCTTCAGTGATGCCCTCAGCCTTCTGGCAGTAGCCACACCATATAAGTTTTATTTGGCTGGAAGCTCAATTTTATCATGACCTGCAGATGTTATATAATGCAGTGTGGTTTTTACCATGATATGAGAAAAAGGAAATAAAATGTCACCACTTTCTACTTCATTACATTTGTAATTTGTGATCATTGAAAATATTCTAGCCATAGGCTACTGTTAATAACATGGCAAACTAATGAGTCAGTTACAGCACAGAACAAAAAGAAAGCTAAACCCCTTGAAAGAAGCCCATTAATTGTAGTATGTCAGCCAATGTTGCTGATGAAAAACAAATTTGAATTGAGTACATCTAATTTGAAATACATTGTCTTTAAAAATTGAAAGAAAAAACATGTAAATATCTCAAATAATAGTTTTCATGTAATCATAGCGGATTATTCTTTCATTCCTAATGGCACTTTGTACAATCATAGAGCTGCATTGGACATTACAAATAGTGTAACACGAAGTCTCATTTTTGTAGATGTGAAAATTGAGGTCAATTGAGGTAATTTATGTGACAGAACTTATTAATATCTAAAACTGGTTTCCCCACCTCAGAATGCCAACTACCTCTCTCTTCTCATTAAAGAAAATTACTTAAATCCTAACATAGTCACAGTATTTTGAAGAAGAAATTATAACTTTTGGCCTATATTTCATAAACTATAAAATATAGAAATTCCATTAACTGGCTAGCTCTAAAATTATAACAGACTTTAAAACTGATTTTATTCTTTGAAACCATTGGATATTATTGTAATTTCCTGTGTTCTAATGTTGTGTGATATTTTGATTGTATTCTGACAAATAAAGCTTGCTTGGAGTCAGAGGGCAGAGCTAGCCACTAGCTGACTGAAATAACCGTAGGAGACAGGATGTAGTAAGGCGGGGCTGGGAGAGCATTTAGGTCATTTTGACAGGATTGAAAGAGGTAGGAAGTCACTGGTGGCTGCTCCCCTGCTAGTCTGACCTCTCCGGTTCCTTCCCGATGTCTGATCCTGAGTTTTCATTTATAAAGAATTAGTTAAGGCTTCTAGTTTTCTTTTTCCTGGTGCTATGATAAACATGCAAAACAAAAGGCAACTGGAGGTATTTGGCAGGGGTGGGGGGTGAGGGTACACAAAAAGTGTTAGAGGGAGGTTGGGGGAGAGTTGACTTGATCAAAATGCATTGTATCCATGTATACAGTTCTTTCATTTCAGGTTTTTAAGGTAGGGTCTGACATTGAAGCCCAGGCTAACCACAAACACAAGACAACCTCCTACCTTAGATTTTATGTCTCATTTTGTAATTTTCTTAAGCAAATTCACTAACAGGTTGGAAATATCATATTTTGACACTGGATGATATTATACAGTAGAAAACATTTTAATCATTCTGGAAGTTAATGGTGTGTGTACTTATAAATCATTTGCTATTTGTAAAATGAAAATGCAAATTTCATAAATCCTTACTTTTTGAATTGTTTTATTTCATTAATAAACCTGTTATAATTTCAAGTAAAAAATTCATGGGACAGAAGAAAAACTCAGTTTTCATTCTATTTTCTTAATGTTTACTTTAAGTTGAGCTTCTGGTTTCAAAACAATCTATGAAAAATAAACTTTGTATTAACATAGAATGTTTTCTTTTATTTGTTTTTCTCTTCTACTTTATCTATGTTGCAGCTAATCATTTCAATTATATCTATGGCTAGACAATTGATGAAAGTTGAATTCTAATATTTAGTGCTTTATTTACTTATATATACTAAAAGCAACTTTAGTAACATATACTCTAATGAGGTATTTAAATTCTTGTCCAGAGTTGTGAGTTTCTTCTAATAAAAAAACAACAACAACACAAAGATGAGGCCTTGTGAAATGGTTCAGCAGTTCAGAGAGCTGACTTCTCTTCCAGAAGGCCTGGGATTGATTCCCAGCACCCAGTAGAAGTCCACTTTCTATATTCATTTCCAAGCACTCTGATGTCATTTCAGGCCCATAAAGGCCTTGAATATACATGCTAATACACTAAAAGGCATGTAAGCAAAATCCCCATACACATAAAGATTAAATAAAAAAGTTAATCTTTTGCAGGCAAATGGATGGAACTAGAAGAAACCATCCTGAGTGAGATAACCCAACCACAAAAAGACAAAATGGTATGTATATCACACATATATGGATTTTAGACATAAAGCAAAGGAGTAGCATCCTACATTCCGCAATGCCAGAGAAGCTAGGAAAGAAGGAGGACCCTAAGAGAGACATACATGGTCCCCCAAAAGAGGGGAAAGGGACAAGATCTCCTGAAATAACTGGGAGCATGCAGGGAGGGGAGAGGGGGTTAGAAGAAAGAGAACAGAGAAGGGGATCGGAAGAAGATGACTGAAGAGAGCAGGAAGATTGAGTCAGGGGAAGAATAGAGGAGAGCAAGAAAAGAGATATCATAATAGAGGTGTCCATTATAGGTTTAATGAGAAATCAAGCACAAGGAAATGTCCAGAGATCTACAAGGTTGACCCCAATGAAGAATCCAAGAAATAGTTGAGAGGCCACCTTAAATAAACTTCTCTGATAATGAGATTTATGACTACCTTAAATGCCATCCTAGAAACTTTATCAAGTAGCTGATCAAAGCAAAAGCATGCACCCACAGCTAAACACTGAGCTGAAGTCTGGAATCCTGTTGCAGAGAGGGAGGAGTGATGAGCAAAGGGGTCAAAACTAGGCTGGAGGAACCCACAGAAACAGCTGACCTGAACAACGGGATGCTCATGGATCCCAGATTGATAGCTAGGAAACCAGCATAGGACTGTTCCAGACCCCCTTAAGGAGGATGTCAGTTGGGAGGTCTGAACAATCTATGGGGCCACTGGTAGTGGATCAGTATTTACCCCTAGTACACAAATGAACTTTGAGAGCCCACTCTGAGCCTACACACATAGTGGAGGATCTAGGCCTTGCCCCAATTGATATGATAGACTTATAAGATCTCCCATCAAAGACCTCACACTCCCTGGGGAGCAGTAAGGGATGGGATAAGGAATTGGTGGGAGGCAGGGGAGGAGGGAAGAGAGCAGGAACTGGGATTCACATGTAAACGGAGCTTGTTTCTAATTTAAATTTTAAAAACGGAAAAATATTTGCAAAATTAAAAGTTAAGAAAAGAGAAAGTGCTATAATCAAAATGACAGCAAATGTGTTTAAAGATTTAAAGCTATGTTATGTAAACTGTGAACTGCTTTAATTCTAAGATGATTTATATGCTATAGGTTTGTACAGTTATTACAGTAGTAGATTTGTTTGCACTACCATTATCATAGATGTGTAAGTGATGCAGATACTTACATATGTGTTGTTATTATTGTATCAATATTATGACTCTGTGGTCAGCATTATGCAGGTGTTGTATTCTTGTCTGAAATGCCTTTGTGTGGTTCATAGCTGTAATATCTGTTTGGTGACAGAAAATCTTTCGAAACACTGCATTTTTTCATTCCTTTGAATTAAAATACTACCTGAATATGAACTATAGTTTGGCACAAAATGCATTTATTTTCATGAAAAAGACACATGTATGAAGAACCTATGGAATTATAATATACAGACTGAAGTCTTCATGGTTAAATTTAAAGCACCTTTGAGACTCTTTTTCTTTTAAAGCTCAATAAAAGAACACGCCAGAGCTAAGCTTTCCTACTCTTTGGCTATAGAGATGATTGAAATGGCATCAAGGTCACGTCTGTGGTTAGCAGAACAAGAGTGGGGACAATCAGATCCCCCCTTTAATCTCCACACAATGGGGTGTTTCTGGAGTGAGAAGATCTGCTTTATTGAAGAGTCTCCAGACATGAGTCAATGTTCTGTGCATGCTGCCAGCTGTTTGCTGGAAATGCCATCCTATTGCCACTTATAAGAGAACAACAATTGGGACAGTTGCTTCCCTGTTTCTGGTCACTTCCTTTGCTTTGGCTTACTCCTAAATTAATACAAACATGTACTGTACCCTTTCTGGTCTTTGGAAGATTTTTACAGTTCAATTCTTTCATGTTCCTTCCCTGCTGTGTGATTTCTTTGCTGTTTTCTTCAACTATTCTGCCTCTGGCTCCTTCAAGATTTAAGCCATAAAAAATGGTGTCACAATCCACATAAGTGACATATGCCACATTCTCCATCAAAACATTTGTCATTCAGATAGCACAAGACCTAAGTAAGTGGATCAGAAGAAAAGACACATCTGGATTGTATATGGTACGTTTAAGTTAATTTAATTGACTAAGTTGTAGAGAGCAGACATATTTTACCCTCCCTTTGCTTAAAAACTCTGCTCTCTAGAAATCAACTGTTGCTGTAAATGACAGGGGAAAATGATCTGAATGTCCAGTGGTGGCACACTCATCTCCTCTGAGTTTCAAAGTTGAGAAATGTAAGGTGGAGTCGTCCAAAGAACAAAATGGCCACTGAAATCAATAATTACAATGTAGAATACCTTGAGTTCTAAGATTGGTTCTTATACAAGGGTAAGTTTCTAGGGTAGAGACAAGAGTTAATTTAGAAGACAAACATATGCTTATCCGTGTTACCTCTGGTTGACCGACAAAATGCAAGAAATATTGTGTTCACTCTAAAAGAGTTGAGAGATTAGAATAAACTAATTCTGAGGATTGGATTCCTCACATACTAAAGACCTGCTTACATGTGGGTAAAGCTCTTTAGGAACAAACTCTCTCCTTTCGAATAAATTAGAGAGCCTCTTTGGTTCTACTGAGATCTAGGTGGTGGCAGCATGACGGTACCATATTTACTTTCTGGTGGTTGATTTAGATTGTTCTCTATACTGCTCAGCACATAGGATGTTCCCAATAAATATTAAAATAAAAAATAAAATGTTATGATAGAAAAAATAAAAGGAACCCATGTCAACTGATATTTTATCCATAATAACTAAAATACTATATGACTTCAAAATCATATATGTACATATGTTTCAATTTTAAGTGTTTCAATTTAAGCTTCTTGATTAGAATGCTTGTCACACAGCAGGTGGCTGCATTTGACAATGGTATGGAAATTATAGGCAGTGGGGTCCGAACTGGTTTCTTTGGGCTGGGGAGAGATTGATTTCTCTAGCATGGTGGTTCTCAACCTTCCTAAAGCTTCAACCCTTTAATACACTTTCTCATGTTGCGGTGACTCCAACCATACACTTATCGTTGCTACTTCATAACTGAAATTTTCTGCTGTTATGATTGTAATGAAATTTTCTGCTGTTATTATTGTAATGTAAATACTTTTTGGAGATAGACATTTGCCATAAGCGTTGTGACCCAAAGGTTGAGAACTGCTGTCTAGTCCTGTCCTGTTTTCTAGTTCATATCTGCTATGATTAGAACTGTTGCTTTCATGTCACTGTGGGCTGTTGTTTTATGTCTTTGCTATTATAAAAGGAAAACTCCCCAAACCATGGATCCTCAGACTAGTTTTATTTGTATAAGTAAGATACCACCACAAAAGGCAGAGACTGAAAAAGTTTATTTTTAAATTATAAACTTGGATAGATTCTTAACAATAATATGTGGAATGTGGTGGGATAATTCAACTTAGAAATATGTGATCTAAAGATTATATCATTAGCAAGTATTTGAAAGACTAAAAGTTTCAAAATTCCCCTGAATGTGGAAGATATACCTGGGGATTGGGAGGCCTGATCAGTGAGTGTAGGACTGTGGTGAAGTAGCATGGATTGTGAAATGCACAATATCAGAGACCTCCTCTGCCTTGCCAGAGTTTCATTCAGACCACCAATACAGTTCTCATCATAGAAGATCAGATGCAAGAAGACAAAAGTGGAAGGAGGAGTTACTGTTACAAAATTTGAAGCATCTAAATTGAAGTGTGTTTGGTTGGGATGTCAATGAGACAAGGAGACATCATTTTTGTGCCAAATACATGAAACTCCAGATTTGCAGGAAGAGGAAGAAAGAAATGAATACTAAATACTAGGATCTATTAAATCAGGCTTCCCACAGAAGATGATAGGGTGGCTTACATATTGAGTCTTCTTGCAGATAACTTAATCATCTGGACATGAGTAGTAAAATTAGGAAACATGTTAGTGGCAAATTTAATTTCTCATAAAGTAATGAAGTTGCTACAGGAATTTGGCACTCCCTAGATGATAGATATGCACACTATTTCAATACAATTTTGCAACAGCTGCAGTAGAACTTCATTATTTTTGAATTGATTTTGTCATAATACCTCAAATCATTACTTTCCCTTTATCTTGTTGTCTGCTTGAAGAATTTTTTCTATGCCTATTAGCATGTTCAGAATTGAAAAGAATAGAAAGATGTGGAAATCAGAAATGATAAATGCATCCCTTACTTCAGATCTCATTATTTTTTTTGATGAGAAATAAAGACAAAAATAATTAGCAAATTCCCAAGTAATTGGCTCAGCAGTTAATGGACTTGCCCAGCAGGGAAGAGGATCAGAATTTGGAACCCTGGAATTCCTGAAAATGCAAGGTGGGCATGGCAGCCTGTCTGTAATTCTGTATGTTGAATGTACAGATGAAGACTCTTGAAAGCAAACTAACTAGGGACACTAGCTAAATTTGTAAATTATAGCTTTGATTGAAAGACCCTGATGCAAAGGATATAGTTTATGAGCTGTAGATGGTTAAAATCTCTTCAGGATCACATATCCACATAGATGTGTACACTTGTGAATGCACAACCACATAACACATGGTCATGTGCATATGATATGCATGTGATATGCAAGAACCACACATACACAGGTGCATACACATAGACATGAAAGAAAAAAGTCAGTCATATAAATTATGGAAATTTATTTTTTCATAAAAATTGAATTATAAAATATTTCAAATAACTACACAGAAAGGTATATATTTCTGTATAGTTTTGTCCTAGAACTCAACCTATTGACCAGGATACCCGTGAATTTGTGAAGATCTGCCTCTGCCTCCTAAATGTTGTATTAAAGGCTAAGATATGAGAGTTTTGCCTGCATGTATGTAAGTCCACCATATCCATGCAGGGTCCACAGGTGACACTTAGAGAGTGTCAGATTATTAAATTATTATTAAATTATTACAAAATAATTAAAAAGCATTTTAATTGAATATCTATTACCTGATTTCTAATACTTAATCTTAATAAAACTCTTTGAGTTCAAGGACAGCCAAGTTTGAACATCTTCCTGTCCAAGAATGGCTATGCAGTGAGAACATTCTCAAAGGAAAGAATAGAAGGAAGTAAGAAAGAACAACTATATAGTACTCTCAAAGCCCTTAGTACAAAATCAGCAACCTAAGAAAAACAAAAAAGCAAAGAAAAAAAACATTTAGTAAATATACTGGCCACTCCCAAAGAAACTCAAGAAAATTAAAAGTCAAATGTCAGAATCAAAGAATTTAAGGATTAAAATAATGTAAATATACATTATTTTTCAGTAGAACACAAAAGTGAAAGGATACAAAAGTTCGTTTCTGGACTTCTCGGTATTATTCCCTTCCCTTTTCCTTGATGCATCTTCAACTGAATATGTACATCACTGCACAACAACAAGAACAACAACAACAAAACCTTGGGGAGTATTTCCTGTCTGTTTTATTGCTTTCTCTCTTTATTTTCATCTTTTATTCTTTTGGCTTGAGTTCTTTCTGTATAGCACTGCTGCCTTGCTTGCCTGGACTAAATTTCTTTCGACCTGGGATTGTAGGCATGTGTTATCAGGCCTCGATGCAAAACATTTTTATAAACCAGAAAATTCTTTAACAAATTGACATTTAAAATCTATTATAATTTCATTCAAGAATGAACAAAAATTTCCACATGTTGCAAAAACAAAGGATCCACTTATGTGTACATTATATGCTATGTGCTTATACATGTTTACTGCCCTATGTTTGAAGAGGTAGGCTTTGAACTCGAGGTCATCCACCTTCTCCCTCCTCTTGAATACAGAGACTATACAATAACTTCTACCCACCACAATCTTCATTGTTTTTGGAGATTTCTCCTACACAATTCTCCCATTCCTTCCATGGAAATCTGACACTATTATTGCCTGAGGAAGAATCAGAGCAGTTGTTTTAATGATCTTAAATGCACACAAAGAATAGGCTGATAATTTATTATTATCTGAGAACAGCATTTGCCTTGAGGTTGTATGATGTTGCTTAATCTTAATGTAACTTTGTAAAGAAGCATTTTTCTACTCTTCAATTATAAGATTTTTTAATTGGGTTTTAAAATTTTAAAGGTCTTTAATAATAAATTACCTTCAGCATGCCTATTGCCAACCACAGATGCCATCTCACTCAGTGCTGTTTTTGAAGTACTTTATAATTAATTACAAAATTAACTAATTCTCAGAAACAGTTTTGTCTCCATATCTGAGTCATTATTTCAAATTCTGAATCTATGCATAACTCATGAAAACACTTGTGAGAAGGTCCAATGCGGGGGGGGGGGAGGAGTGATATTCGAAACAGTATAAACTTAGAGCTAGACACACTAGTGAAATAATTGTGATAGTCAAGAGTCCACTCAGGCAGGGGTCTTCTCTTTTATCTCAAGTTTGATGCTCTTTTTAAAGTTTTGATTTTGAGTTTTTTCTCTCCTTCTGTAATAGTATAAACTAACAATACAATTGTACACTTCGGTTTAGAAAATAAGAATTTCTAAGTTTGAGGAGGAGGAAGAGGAGGGAGATGAGGAGGAAAATGAGAGCAGGAAAAGACTATTTTGGTGATATAAATATTCCTGCAGCAGATTATTACTATTTATAACAAAATGAACTAAACACCAAGGGAATGGCACTGTTGATGGTGATATAGTGCCCCATGGTGTTCACATGAACTCATTTAGCAGAGACAAGTTTTCTTGATAAATGAATGAAAATCAACTAAGAAAATATACCTATCTAAATTGAATTAGTAATGCCTTTGTGCACTGAAGTGGACACACACACACACACACACACACACACACACACACACACACACATTATATATATATATATATATATATATATATATATATATATATTAGATAGATAGATAGATAGATAGATAGATAGATAGATAGATAGATAGATAGATGATGTTTTATAATTACAGAAAGTCCAAGAAAGGGATATATTTGGTTTGTATAATGAGGGACATTATAGAATGAGTTGTCAGAGGAGAAATTATAATCAGAATGTATTATATGAAAAAATCTTTTAAATTATAAAATAAATTTACCTTACTTTTGTGTGTTATCACATAAAGATTTAATAATTGCTTTATATGTAGAACCCCTTGTGATTTTGTTAACATATTTGATTTTGAATTCACAAGAATTATTCTCAAGCACTAAATAGGAATGTTGACAGAAATAGACTTGGTTATTAATGCCTCTACAAATTATTTTACATAATTATGTATGAACTTAAAATATTTTATGTTAAATTATTTGAGTTGAAATTGCTTTACAATGTATCAAAATGATTTAATGATTTCCTTAGTAACCATACTGCTCTTGTTTATACACAGATGTATTTCCTCACTAAAATTTATATTGTGTTTTTTTATAAATTCACAAGTAATAAATTAAAAAAAAAACTAGTAGTACCTAAAGATCCAGGAATTCTGTAAATATATAAAGTCTCAACATATGATTGCCTAAACTAGAATGAAAAATGACAACACTATTGGTATTCCAATATTGGAGGGTGAATATTCCCTTTTTCCAAGCCCTACATGAGGAGCTACAGACAACCAATGTCGATTGGTGCTTCTTCTGTTGTTGTAACTTGACAAAGGCTAGAATCATATGGGAAAGGGAACATATACTGACAAAATACAAACAATGAGACTGGCCTGTAATCAAGTTATATTGTGGGGAGAGAAGCATTTTTTATTAATGGCTCATGTGGCACAGCATTACCCACTGATGGTGGTTCCATCCCTGGCCATATGGTCCTGATGTATAACAAAAGTTAGCAGTGTGAGTCATAGACATACCAGTAACACTAATCCCTCATGGTCTCTGCTTTAGTTCCTGTCTCTTGGTTCCGGCCTCAATTGCCATCACCTGCTAATAACTTTTAAGCCAATGAAAGATTCCACCTACAAACTCAGTTTTTGTCAAGAGGTTTATCACAGCAGTAGAAAGCAAACATAGGCAAACTTCAAGAAAATGAGTCAGTCTTCTCCAATGCCCAGTCCTCAGCCCTAAATGCAAATACCAAATGAGCAATACTAATTTAACTCAACAAGTAATAAATGTATGAAGAAAAGGCCATGAATTTGAAAGGGTATGGGTATATGCAGATTTAGAAGGATGAGAGGAAATGAATAAACAATGTAAATAAAATATAAAATAAACAAATATTTAAAGCAACATATAGACTACTACATAGTATCTTTGAGGATTTTCCCCAAAGACTACAAATTATTCTGGCATCCCATGTGACGTTTTCCTAACACATATTAAAGTACTTGCAAAAGTTTTATATTGCAATAACTTTCTTACATAATCTTTTATGATTATCCTTTTAGTATCTCTTGGAGTGTATTTCTTAAAACCCTTACTCTGACAGTAGCATTTATATACTTCAAACAACTAATTCTCTTTAAATGATTGGAAATACTTCAAAGCATATTCAGCAATTAAAAATTGAAAATATTTTCATATTAATATCAATAGGAACAAAGCAAAAATATGAAAAGACTGAAAGAAAATAAAAGTGCTAAAAGACACAGAAAGAAAACATGTCATGAATTTTTCACCCCATTTTTATGATTTTCTAGCTACTCTTGGAAGTTTTTGAGTCTTTTACATTATGTTATCCACTTCTATCCTTAATACAATACTAGCATTTTCAGTGTGATGACACTTCTTGGTTACTAAAGAAGCTCTAATTATCTGCTCATGCCAAATTCTTGTGGAGGTTTTAGTTTTTATTTGAATCTTCTAATTTCCCCAGGTGAGCAAAGTAGTGAACAATTAACAATAGTTAACTGATTAAATATTAATCATTTCCTGAGATTGTATTATAACATGACTTCTTTAATTCATATATAGTTGGCACAACTATCAATTAGCACAAAGTCAGGATGCCAGAGAATCAAGACTATTTAACTTCATCAACCTACTAGATTTTTCTTTAACCTAAGACTGTTAAAGATGAAGGATACACAGAATGTTTGTATGAAGAGAATATTAACCAAATAATATATGCTTCTTGAAAAAATTGGATAATGATTATTGCTTAATTTTTGTCCAATTTTCAGAATTTTATTTTTTATAAATTCAAATTTTAAGTTGCCATATACAATATACAGTATAATTTAGTAAGAAATATGTGTGAAATATAATTCTTGTCAGCAGAACCTACCTTACATTAATACAAGAGAAGCAGATTTTCAGTTGATTTTATATATAATCTATTTTCATGGATTTTTTCTGGGTTTATTCATTTTTTTTGGTTTTTTGAGACAGGGTTTCTCTGTGTAGCTTTGAAGCCTATCCTGGCACTCGATCTGGAAACCAGGCTGGCCTCAGACTAACAGAGATCCACCTGCCTCTGCCTCCCAAGTGCAGGGATTAAAGGCATGCACCACCAATGCCCGGCTAGGATTTTTTCTGTTTAATACATATTTTGATATTAGTTGAGAATTTCATATGTGGCAGTTTGATAATTGTTATCACTCTTCCCAACTTCTAGATTCACTCCCCATTCTAAATACACCCAACATTATATCCCCATTTTTAATATCTTATCCAGTCCAATTAGTGCTGGTTCTTTATTTTTGAATGTGTGACCGTGTACTCTACCTTGTTCCATATTGTAGGGACTATACCCTTAAATTTAATTGCTGCTCTGTTCACAAGAGCCAGGGAATGAAAGCAGACTAGCTGTCTCTCAAGAGGTAAATGCATAATAAAAATAAGGTTCACTTACACAACGGAAAAATAGTCAGAAGTAACAACAATGAACGTATAGAATTTGCAGAAAAGTGGATGGAGCTTGACACATCATCACGAATGAATTAACCCAGATCCATAAGGACAAGCACCACATTTTCTCTCACTTGTAGATATTAGCTTTGAAACATTAAAGTCACATGCTTCATTTGGAATAGTCACAGATATCAGAAAAGATTAATAGACATGAGAAATTAGAAAGAGAAGAAGGGGAAATGTGTTTGGAATTGCTATGGTTGAAAATCATAAAAATTCAATCACAGAAACAGTGTTCACATTAAAATTTGAGCTAGTTTTATTATGCAAAAATTTGATGTCCTCAAATTATGCAACAAATGGCAATTCTCTGTGTCTTTTATGTATGATGTATTTATGACAAAAATGTACATCCTGGAATATAGTCATGAAAAAAAGTTAGAGAGGTTATATGAAAGACTTACTAGTTGTGTGTTATTAATTACTGAGATAACATTATCTTTGTTACAATAATAAATATTTATTTTCAGACTTAGTTGTTATAGACCTGGAGTCAATTCATTTAGAATAATAACTCTTAAAATCAAAATTATTCCAAAAGTATTACCTTCAGGTAGTTGGTCATGAAGGAAAAGAAGTTTAATTGTTTATTCTGAACTGATGCTGGTAGCTTAAAATGCATGAAAATGTAAGTTAACTAACCATTTATGTAATGAAGAATCAAATAATTTCTAGTAAATTTCTCCTGTGATAGCTCTACCAAAATATTAAGGGCTGCAGATAGATTTTTTTCTTGATGCTGAGACAGTTTAAAGTATTAATGATTAAAAGACTGATCAATATAATCTGCATAATCAATATGAACCTTGACAGCTAGCCTTGACACTTTTTAGTTCAAATGTAAAAGAAGAAGACACAAAGGGCACAAAAAGGTTGACCCTGCTTTTGCATATTTCAAAGTACATGTTATATAAAGTGACGTCCATGATCCAGAGTCAACACTTCTAATACATTAGCTTTAGATCACATATTATGAAATGTATACAAATCACACAGAGTGTCTTTAAAGGTCAGAGAACATAACTTTCAAGATGATATCTAGAATAACTAATGGAAGCTAATATGTGAATTCTGTGGTGAAAATGGTGTTCTATGAATACTAAGAAAAATGTGTTTATTGTCTTTTGGGGGAAAATCACACTGTTAGTGAATAGTGAGCTTTTTAATTGTTTTTTTAATAACATGAAAGGTGATAATATTTTTCATTGTCTCTGCAAAGGCTGAAGTAAATTGCATACAAAATGATTAGAAAATGTATTGGTGTATTGGAGAAGAAACAGAGAGAACAAAACATTGAGTGTTCATATAAAACCAAATGTAGCTGGCATGTGAGATAAGGGCATACAATGTCTCTGTCACTGTGGCGTGTGTTTTAGGGTCTGAAAGTTATTCTGTCTCCCAAATTTACTACACTGAGGTCCACACCCCAAGCCAAATTACATAATTTGTTCCACTTAATCTTCACTTACACAGAAATAACCTGGATTTAGACTTCAGTTCCTGAACAAGAGATTTTTCTTGAGTATGATTTCACAGTGTATCAGCCATCTGAGAATATTCCTTCAGGGGTAGACAGCAGGAAAGTAGGAAGGAATAAAACTTGGGGAAGTTCCTTTGGCCAACGTACAAAATTAACTGAATTTGTGAATCTATTAGATGTTGAGGAATACTACTTTACCTATTCCAAGATGTGTTGCATTTGTTTATGATGCATTGTTTACTTATCTAAAGATGTGTAGCATTTGCTTTACCTTGTCTGAATAAATCACCTGATTGGTCTAATAAAGGCTGATTGGCCGATACCTAGGCAGTAGAGGATAGGCAGGGCTGATGGGCAGAGAGAATAAGTAGAAGGAGCAATCTAGGTTTGGGATGAGAAGGAGTGAGAAGGGGATATTGAAGGCTATGGCAAGTCAGCCAGGCAGCTGCCAGACAGACAGACACAGAGTAAGATTTACAGAATTAAAAAAGGGTAAAATCCCCAAGGCAAAACACAGATGAGAAACAGGTTAAATTAAGTTGTAAGAGCTAGTGGGGCAAGCATAAGCTGAAGCTGAGTTTTCAAAACAAATATCATCTCCATGTCTTTATTTGGGAGTTGGCTTTTGGCCCCCAACTAACCCTCTTATAATTAGGATCATGATTCAGAAGTATCTACTTATAAACTCGCTACTTGGTGATTCATATACATGTATCAAAGTCCTTAAAATTTACGGTAGGATCTAACATTGTGGTAGCAAAACTATGCAGCAGAAATATGTCAGGGCTTTTGATACTTTTATAAGTTGTCGGGGGCTTAAGTGTTAACAGGAGGCGAGGCTGCTGTTCCTGTCTTCTACCTCACTCTCAAGATAATCACAGGTCTTATTACTCTGCATGTTTTGAACAAGAATGGAATCTGATCTATGAGTACTGTAAAAAGTATAGTTTCTTAATTTAGTTCATTCAGAGGCAAGTCATATGTACTTTTTTATTTCTTTGAATGCATTAAAAATTGAGATCTTCTGATATTATTTTGCAAATAGAATCTTCACAAATTGCACACTATATCATGGACATTGCATGGCTGGTTGGCCTTATTTTTCACACAATGTTATTGTCTCTTGTCACATGTAAATATGGAGAATGCAGTATGAACATGTAGTTACTTTTCTATTATTCTGAAATGAATTGATTGTGTAAAAATGCAAGTTTATAATATTTGTGAATCAGAATACTATAGAAAAATCATCATGAGAACTGGGGAAGCATCAGGCGTGGCCTCAAAAAAAGCTGCGAAATGTGAAAATATAAATAAAATACAGGAAAGAGTATCTGGGGGGAAAGAGTAAAGGAATATGATATCTGAGAAAGCATGTGTGTGAGTTAGTGTGTGTGTGTGTGTGTGTGTGTGTGTGTGTGTGTGTGTGTGTGTGGCAGTCTTTGGGTATCTTTCTTGAGAGTGCTGTGCACTTATTAAGTATGGCATACTTTGTTAAGTATAGGCATAATATTGAAACTTGAGGTCTTGCTTATTGCTAGGCATCCTGGAAAATGATCTTCAGTGATCAGTTGTCTCTCCCCTTCTACCACCTCCACCAGTGATGGGCTTTTAGTAGGGTATTGGAGATATGAGCTTAAATTCTTTTGCTTGTGTTATCAGACACTTTCTTCCATAAGCCATCTTGTCAAACCTATCAATCTCAGCCCTTTTGAATGTAGAGTTTTCTAAATATTTGCAAGTGATGTGTAGATCTAAGGAAGGTACATTAATTATCTTACAGTATCAACACAAGAAAGCTAAAAAAGGAACTCTTTCAGTTCTTCCACCTTGGCTTCAAAAGAGACTATTGTTATTTATTTAAAGAATCCTCCATCTACAATGATTATAAAGCAAAACTTATATGGATGAAAGCTGAGGGGCCATTCATTTTATGTGCAATACTGCATATAAATATTTTATCAACCCAAACCATTATTAAAACACATATATGACAAAAATAATATAAGACTGATAATAGATAATCTTGGAATCGATCAAACAGTGATCCAACATTGAATCGAAAGAACATATATTTACATTTTTTAATTTGTATTTCATTTATTTTTTGATTAGATTATAAATCATTTTATACCTATTTAGTTTCTCCCTATGATCATCCTCATCTACCTTTCCTCTTATTTCTGTGAATATGCTTCAGCCACCAGTATTCTCTCTTCCCCTTTCCTATCACATGGAAAAGCAATTTATTTTTAATTTTTACTACTAAAAATAGGAGAGACACATATAATGGGTAAACTTCCTAATGTTTATGTCAAATACACTAATGCATTGATATAATATCAGTAAATATTAGGAGACTGAAAGAGCAATTGTATTATATTCATTTGCTGCATTTGGGCACTTATCAAGGCCTCATTTGAACAAGAGTGTAAGGTGAATAACTTGAAAGGATGCCTGTCGTCATGAAGTTTATAATACCGTGATCACAGCTGATTCTGCAGCACTTTTTGGTTCAGAAAGAAGAGTTAAGGTAACATTCTTGAATGTCATTGTCTGTTTTATGACAGACATTATGAAATTATAATGAACAATTTCTCTAACCATGATCCCAGAATCACCCTAAATTGATCATTAAATGAGCAATATATGAGAAATTAAGATTGTTTGTCTCTCTATTTGATCTCTGGAGCTGAATAAATTACAAAATTTATGTTTTAAATGTTTCCTTCACTGTATCTGTGTTTTTTGAGAAAGCTCTCAGAATAGATTTTATGGAGAATAAATACATAGTATATTTCCTCAGAGTGAATATAAGTAAGTATTTTTGTTAACCCTCATTAGAATTATCTTACATTGCAAAAATTGCAAGTTTTTATAATTTAGCATGTATGAGAAGGTTGTGTTGTCCCTTAATTATTTCATTTTCCTATATTGCTTTGTCTTATCTCTCTTTACTGCATCATATACCCTGTGAGTGTTAAGTTTCTTTCTCATGCTTTGCTTTTACCTTCATTATAACTAACACTATGCAAGGCAACTAGTGTGCAGTCAATGAATACTTATTGAAATGAAATTCTGTTGCTGCTACATGTATTCAGAGTAACAGTACACAAATAAACATTTTACTTTGAGAAACTTAAATACTATATTACCATTATTACCTTTTATTCAGGAGCTGTTTCTCATTTTATAATCTTCCTGAATTCCACAGCTAATCACTAAAAGGCCCCCATATAATAAATCAAGGATATTTTGCATATATATATATATATATATTAATATATATATATAGTGTTTGTGTGTGTGTGTGTGTGTGTGTGTGTGCATGAGCGCATGCAAATGAAAAACAAATACACTGTGAACAAAGCAAACACACATTAACAATGATCAAGATCAAAAACATGCTTTTTAATTTTTGGGGGGTTGGTTTTGTTTTTTGTTTTTTGTTGTTTGTTTGTTTGTTTTTTTTGTTTTGTTTTGTTTTTGATACAGGGTTTCCCTGTGTAGTTTTGGAGCCCGTCCTGGAATTCTCTCTTGTAGACCAGGCTGGTCTCTAACTCAGAGATCCGCCTGCCTCATATCGAGTGTGCTGGGATTAAAGACATGCACCACTACTGCGTGGCTAGTATCAGATCTCCTTAAACTGGTTAGAGTCCTCCGAAAAAGCCAAAGTGCTCTTACCCAGTGAGCCATCACTCTGTCCTAAAACGGTCTTTCAAAACACCTTTGGAAAACACACTGTGCACATAAATTATAAGTGGATATTAGTTGTAAAATAAATGATAACCATGCTACAGTCTGAAGACACAGACAGGCTAAATAACAGGGATGGTTCAAGCAGGGATACATATCTCTCCCTGGGCAGGGAAATTAGAATAGACTTCAGGTGGACTGGGGGTAGGTGGGGTTGGGAACAAGAGGGATCAGAATCAGAGAGGGAGGATGGATGGAACGAGATCTAGTGGAGATGACTGAAACTGGGAAGCCTCAGGGGGACAGGTGGAAGCCTAGTGCAGTGGAAACTCCCTGGAATCTACAAGAGTGACCCTAGTGAAGACTGCTAGTAATAAGAATGTGGAGCCTTAACCTGCCATTTCTGTAACTAGACGAGGCTTTCAGTGGTGGGATTAGGACATCAGCCCAGGCCCAAAACCTTTAGCCTACAGTATTTCCTGCCTGCATGATATTCTAGGGTAAAGAGTGGATGAAACTTGTGGGAGTAGCCAACCAATGACTAACCCAGTTGAGGCCCATGAAGACTAGAGGGAGCCCACACCTGACTCTGCCTAGATGGCCAGAGACCAGAGGCTCAATAGCTTACAGACCTAGGATAGAACCAAACACCACTGACAAAAACAAAAACAAACAGCAACATAAAGAAACACTAGTCAATGAACTGATTCCTAATGACATTCTGCTATACTCAGAGATAGATCAGAAGCACAATCATCATAGAAGCTTCCTCCACCAGATGATGAGAGCAGAAGCAGAGACCCACAGCCAAATACTAGGAAGGGCTGAGGGAATCCTGTTGAAGAGTTGCAGGATTATAGGAACCACAGGAATCAAGGACCAGAAGTACATGGCGTATAATATCAAGTAAGCAACTCATAGGGGATCACAGAAACTGAAGTGGCTATGGTGGAGCTAGGTCGCTGCATATACATTTTAAGAGTGTAGCTTGGTGTTCTCATGAGACTCCTAACAGTGGAAGTGGGGTATCTCTGTCCTTTTTGCCTGTTCTTGTGACCATTTTCCTCCTTACTGGTCCCTGTCCAGCCTTAATATGGGGGACTTTGCCTAGCCTTATTTTTGTGAGTTATGTCGGGTCTGTTGATAGCTGTCGGAGAATGCTCTTTTCTGAAGGAAAATGGAGGACTGTACCTGAGAGAAGAAGGAAACAGATGGGGGATTGGGAAGAGCTGAGGGAAGGAAACTATAATCAGGATGTAATGTATGAGAGAAGAATTACTAAAAAAAATAAAGTCTATTTATCTATTTGTCTTTGAGAAAGGGTTTCTTGTAGTTCAAAGTGATCTCCAGCTACCTGAGGTTGATCTTTAACTTCATGTCTTTATGTCTCCCCCCTTGAAAATTATGTAGATGCCGTTGTGTGCCACCACATCTGTCTTCTCAATTCATTTGAGAAGGAAAACAAAATTATTTTTCATTTTTCACACCAAGTTTCTCAGGCCATTGTCAAGCAACTGTCATCTTAGTAGAAAAGAAATTCTACCCCCAAATCTTCTATTCAAAATGGCTTAATCACACTTTCCAAAGACAGTCTACCTGTCTGTAATCAGATCATAAGAGCCACCAAGGTTGCTGGATGTCACAATACTCCTAACTGAAATGAAATGTCAACTCACCACTTACCCCAAGTATGGCCTGTTATGAGGAATGAAACACTTAGAAATTTTTAAGTGTGGCATCATAACTACCTGTATGATAAATGTGATTTCAAATTTTTCATTCACATATAATTAATTTATTGTCTGTAAAAGAGGGAAGTAAAATTGTGTATAAAGTGAAGTCCAGAAATAGTAGTGGGGAAATCTGTGATTTCCTCAAATCTTTGTATCTTGTACACAAATTCCTAAGAAGGTATAATTTAGAAGGAACTATACAAATACGATTTTCAAAGATACATACTCATTTACTCTCTATAAAAGATTCTTCATTAAAGTAACAAGTCACAATGCTGGACTGTGGTGGTGCATGCCTTTAATCCCAGCACTTGGGAGGCAGAGCAGGCAGATCTATGTGAGTTGAAGTGGAGACCAGCCTGGTCTACAAGAGCTAGTTCCAGGATGGCCTCCAAAGCCACAGAGAAACCTGTCTTGAAAAACCAAAAAAAAAAAAAAAAGTAGCAAGTCACTTTTATATGTTCACTACAAGGGAAAGGACAGTTCAAAACTAAAAAAATGGTAAATTTTGCAAGTTTGGCTCACAAAATCTATTTGATGTCTAAGTAGATATTCAATATTTTGAGCAAATAGAATGTGTTTAATATTAAAAATATTACATAATTAAAGTAGTCTTTAC
Organism: Cricetulus griseus; assembly: GCF_003668045.3. Taxonomy (NCBI): domain Eukaryota; kingdom Metazoa; phylum Chordata; class Mammalia; order Rodentia; family Cricetidae; genus Cricetulus; species Cricetulus griseus. The sequence goes on along the minus strand of NW_023276807.1, from coordinate 36,094,787 downwards.
TGATGTATTACTAATATTAGAGTAACAGGGTGACTATTGATTTGATATGGTGTGTGTGTGTGTGTGTGTGTGTATGCACATTTGAATGTAAAAGATTAAATTGTTCAACAAACACCAATTTATTTAAGGAAAATATATATTATAAAATGTGAGTAAAGCACTGGTGGTTCTTCCAGAGGACCCAGGTTCAATTCCCAGCTCCCACATGGCAGCTCACAACTGTATGTAACTCTAGTTCTGGGGGATCTGACACTATCACACCAATGCACACAAAAAAATTATATATTGGGGCTGGAGAGATGGCTCAGAGGTTAGAAAAATAAAATGTGAGTAAAAAAAAAACTAAGTACTAAGAGCCATGTCTGTACTTCCCTACTGTGATTTTCGGAGATAATTCACCAAAGCTATGATAACTCTATTTCAAAATGTATGCTCAGAATATCTGCATCTTATACACTCCTGAACCAGAGCACAAAACAGGAAGTTAAGTCTGGTGTTGTGAGTCAGACCCTAATAGATCAGCTGCTGGTGATTCAGTGTTCTCCTGTTAACTGACAGCATGAGGCCACCATGGTGTCTTTGGTCATTTCATGCTCAGTGGGTATCATAGGGAGGAGAGAGCAATCTATTGTTCCAAATGTCACCTCTTAAGTTACCACTAATATCTTCAACTGCTTATACAGTAATATATCGATGAATTTTCTAGCTTGAAGGCTTAGAAAGATAGACCTATGTTGATTGCAAATGCATATTGTGAATGCCATTATTGAGATTCATGAAAAAGGAAATTTTGTCTTCAAATGTCTTACAGAACAAACAAATGTATTACAGGTTTGACTTGATGATGAACCTTGGATCCAGGAAAATAGGGTCATGATTGGAAGGAAATGTACTTTCTCCTCTTTTGGCCAGGTCTATAATTACAGATGCACTGGTTTTCATGATTGAAATTAGTAACAGCGTTGTTCACAGATCATTAAGAAGAAAACCTAAAATCATCCAAGTGGTAATCAAAAATGGAAATATGATTCTATAATAATCCTATTTTAGCACACTTCTCAAAATAGATGATAAAATTAGAGTCCCAATATGTAGTCATTGCCAATTAATTGTGCTAATAATAATTTTGGACAAGATTACAGTGAGCTTTTGTTTCCTGATTTGTGAAACATAAACACTGATAGCTATGTTCCCCTGTTGTTGTGTTACAGAAGATAATTCTTTCAAGATACTTTATATAATGGGTTAATATGAGCAGTCATTTTTATTTTAATGTTATCACTTACTCTAGAGTAACATAAAAAACAATACAAACTAGTGACAATTTTAGTGAATAATTTTGGTCAGTCCTTGCAAAATTTTAAATAAGTTTAACCTCATCCTTAACTGTCCTTTAAAATATCAAGAAATTGAAACTTAATAGGTAAGTGTAGCTACTTAAATTTATATCTTACCATTGGCTATTGGTGACATCCATGATGTCATCTTTTTTATCATTCTAGCAACTTTAATGTTAGCTACATTTAGATATTAATAAAATAAGTAAATTATTTGCCAGAACAAACTGTTGTCATTATTTAAGTGGCATGACTTACAGCTAACAGAAAACTTCAAGTATTCAGTCTGCTTGAGTGTCCTCCTCTATCACCCTTCAATTACATAATCCCAATAAGTATACTATTTACAATGTGAGAACATCATCCATGATGCATGGAACAACTAACACTCATTTCTTTATACTCATTATGTGTGTATTAAAAAATATATTTGTCAATGTGATAATGCTGGTATACTTGAGGTAGAATCTTGTAATTACCCAGCTTTCCCAACTGAGGTCATGGGAAGAAATAACAATATTCATAGTAAGTGGGCTCCAATTTATTACATGTAAGATGAGAGTGATTGGTGGACAAAAGTTAATTATTGCACATAGTTGGGAAGCAGAGAGAACAAGAGAAAACAGATGTCTCCTTCAAATGTGTGCCCTGCCTACCTACTTCCCTGAACATAGCCAAACCAAATAGCCTGCTCAAATGTAATCTCCTCAGTTGATTTCTCATGGATGTTCTTACCAATATAATGAATTAATTACCCTCAACTGTCCCACCAGATAAGAACTAAACCTTCAGCATATGCCACGAAAGAGAACACATCCTTTCTAGAACTTGGTTGTTTTGCATTGAAAATGGAGGAAGGAGGAACAGGAATACAGTTGTCCCCAGAAGCTCATACAAACAAGAAGAATCCTTCTCTATGACCTCAGCAAACTATTGTAGACATCCCCCATCTTGATAAGAGATAATTTCGAATATGTGTATCTGTAAGCTAATGGATTTGCACTGTTCAGAGCTGTGAATATTTGTTTCAGCAACAATAAACTAAAACTCTTCTGTTGTTCCTTGTCATTTCTGATATAAAGAATTCTATCTCTTTTCATCTAGTGCCAGAAGTGATTCCTTTCATATGTTCAAAACCAAAAGCTCTGCTCACATTTCTTTTCCTTTTATTTAATTTTCATCACATTTGGATGTCCTAAGGTAGTCCAAGAGAGGTACAGGGGAGCCAAGTCTTAAAAAAGGGTGACTCATAATAGCATAGTTAGAATATACATGGAATATTTTGGTGAATACTAAAATAACCTAGGGCATACTTGTTGGAATCACTTTCTATTTTAAATAAAATAGAAGATCAAAGAGATGTTACATTGTTTTGTTAACATCATTCAAGGACATCTAGTTGTGAGCAGTAACAGCTATCTTTTCAGGACACTAATGAAGAAATTCTGATAAGAAGGAATCCATTGGAACCCAAGAAAAGACATTCAATTCTGGCTCCAAGAAGGGATGAAAAGTACTCTAAGGGTGAATATCCACGGCTTGTCTATTTGATTGTTTTTATGATCAACAGAAAACACATCTCTGGGTTGCCTATGAAAGAGTGTCTGGGAATATTTACTGGTAAGTCTCAGAGTAAATAAAAAGGAGAAATGAGCTCACCAGCCTTGATCTCTCTCTCTCTCTCTCTCTCTCTCTCTCTCTCTCTCTCTCTCTCTCTCTCTCTCCTGATCTGACAAAGGATGCAATGTGAAGAGCTGCTGTATCAAGCTCCTCCTGGAAAGTCTTCCCCATCTTGTCATACTGGAAGCTCAAATTTGGAGTCAGAATAATCCCTTCCTGCCTTAAATTATCATAGGATCAGGTATTTTGTCACAGCAATGCATAACTGAACTAATTACAAATAATTTATCGGTAAAATAGCAAAGGGAATTTAATCACTGAAAGCATAGATAACATGGAAAATATATTAATTCTTTTAAAGTCACATAGGAGAAAAAGAAATAAAACAATTACTCTACTCTGGGTAGTAGTTACCTGCACAATAGAAGTTTGCTATTTTAACCTTCTATAACATTTTAAAACATTAAACTGTATTTGTATATATGTGAAGATGTCATAAATAATATCTTAATATCACTTACAAATTCCTCAAACATTGAGACATGATGAAAACCCCAGTAAGTGAATTAAGTTTTAAAAGAACAGAGTGTGTGTTTAATACCTAGTGGAACACATGGAATGGGGAATACTGATAAAAGATTACAACATGCTTCTTAATTTCCTCTAAAATCTAAAATATGTATCTTAACATAAAATATGTGAATGTTTGCAACTACTCATAATTTTCACAGGTATCTAGAATGATAATATTTAACACGCATTTTTGGAATTTAAATTTGAAAAAATAAAACCAGCAAACCTTAATTTTTAACAAAACTAATGTAGTTCTAGGGACAGTTATCCTTTTTATTAAGTTTTGAGATTTCACACAATGATTCACTGTAAAGTAAAACTCACACAGCTAAATAGGAACAGTTAAAATAGTGTGATATGATTTGTTTCATATCTTGATGTAAATGAAATATTTTACGTGATAATCTATTTAAATATTTATTCTTTTAACTATAAATAATAAATATATCATCTCATAAAATACATATGCTTTTTGCTATTCATAGGAGCAGGCAGCACATTCTATTTTCTAAATAATTTATTCTCCATTAATCAGAAAGAAATAAAGATAACCTCATAACACTTTCTATCAAAAATAAATAGTACTTATGTATACTTTGAAATATTCTTAATCAGCCTCAAGCAATAAATAGCTCAGCAACCAAATGCTATAATTTTATTTATTGCAACTTCCATTATGCAGTCAGATGGTTTTGATCATAAAGGTCTTCTGTACTTTCATCTCCACAGAAAAATAAAAATAAAAGAAAATGTCCTTTGAAATCAAACAGACCTTGCAAAGGCACCAGTCAGTCCATTGTAAAAATATTATCACTCTGTCACTCTCACCCAAGAGATTTTTGTCAGTCGCCAATCTGCTGTCACTATAGAATTACAGTCATGGTGCAGAATCAGTGCCTGCTGTGTCCTTTGGGAAACAAGCTTTGCTGGTTGAACTTTATGATTTAGTCCCAAAGGCAGAAGAACAAAGCTTTGGAAAGCAAACTGCACACATGCGTCTTCTAAAATTCTAAAGAGACATGATAGACTCCATTTGCAATTTTTTGGTGTATTATACATTAAATTGAATATTAAATAAACTTAACTGTCTCCTAATTAGCATTAGCTGTCTTTTGTGTTTGCTTCAGCATATTACATTATTTCAAAAATTTCAAAAGCCTTTGTTAGGTTTTAATGTGCCTCATTTTGCTTTATGGAGCAATTACCTGCATATTGATTATGCAGAAAACTTGAATAAATCTTTCCCTTCCCCTCTGTTTGTAGAAGAATAGTCCTAAAACACATTTCTGTTTTAATAGATGTATTTTATTTTTAGTTATTTAAATTATATGTACATCTTTATGGACATGAGTATGCATGGTGGTGTATTGCAGAATAAGATGTGAGAACAGGTGACTTGGGTGCTGGGAAACAAACTCTGATCTTCTAGGAGAACAGAATTCCCTCTTAACCACTGAGCCATCTATCTGTCTTAATTAGGGTTTCAATTGCTGTGATGAACCACTTTGACAAAAAACAACTAGGAATAGGTTTATTTCAGTTTACAGTTTGTAATCCATCATCCAAGGATGTCAGAGCATAAGTCTAAACAAGAGAAGAAACTAGAGCAAAGGATGCAGAGACCATGGATAATTGCTGCTACCTTGCTTACTCTTTATGGATTATCTAGCCTTGTCTTTTTAAATGTATATAAATTATACTCAGGACTACATGCCCAAGTATGATACACCCCACACTGCCCTGCTCCTTTCCACAATGATCATCAGCCAAGAAAATGCATCACAGCATTGATGACAGGCCAATCATTCTCTCAATTGAATTTCCTTCTTTAAAAATGACTCTTGCTTACATCAAGTTGACATTAACCTAGCCATCAAACCTTCTCTCCAGTCCTAAGAACTTGTTTTTAGGTCTGTGTGACACAGAAATTGTTCTCAGAAAGTATTTATAAAGAAAACAGTTCATTTGTTTTCAGTTTTTTCCCTAACTATTAGAGATTGATGTGGCAAACATATGTTAAAATACACTTTCCCAGTAAATGTATTTTTTGTTGTTTATTTTTAGTTCTTATACATGTGTCCTCTTTTGCATGACTGATAACACTACCTTTCCTTCTGGATTTACTGGATGTATCTGCCTTGACTCCAGAATGCCTACCAACGGCTTTATTTTATAATATTTTCCAAAAATTTTGTTCAGTGCTTGAAAATTAGTCCCATGTTCTGACCTGTAACCCATGAAAGTACAGCCTTTATATTAACAACCACATAGCATTAGCCAGAATAAACAGTCCAGAATTGGTTCAGAACAACAAGTTAATGAAATGTCCAAACAACACAGTATTATTATGTTTCTATGGAACTGGATTTAGAATGGGGTGTCCCATGATCCCTTTCTGAATGTACTAGTTCCCAGAAACATGCCAGGGTGATACTAAACTAAAAAATAAAATTGAAATAAATTAGAGTACCCAGGAGAAATTCTTCTGGTGATTTTGAAATGAAAAGGAATTAAGTTCATGTGTACAGCAACTATTTTTCCTCTTCATTTCAAAATAAAATGACAATTTTGAGCTATTTGAAATAATCTGTTTTACATACATTCTTCTTGCAGCTGTGTTTCTACTTCAGTGTGAGGAAATTCTCCATGTAAGGAAGCTATTGTGCAAATCCCATTAAATGTTAAACATTTGCTTTTATTCCTGCACTTTAATAATTAGAGATATCAAGGAAGGCAGGCAGGATTTTGCAGATTATTTCATAAACCAATAGGAAAGTTTTACTGATATTTTATTTTATATTTCATAATGATTGTCACTAGAATATATGAGTGTTCATAAGTTAAAAGTCCCCTTAAGTATCTGCTAACTTAGCAAAATTATACCTAGAGTACATCACATGAATCATCTAAGGTCCGATGGAATGCTTCAATTTTAAAGAATTTCCAGCTTTTTATACGCCTTTAAAATATACCACCACATAATTAATTTCCATCCCTTTGAAAATTAAATTCAGAGTTCATCAAGATCCCTGATGGCCTCTTAGTAATGTTTCTATTCATATAAAATGAACCGTGTGTGTGTGTGTGTGTGTGTGTGTGTGTGTGTGTGTGTGTGTGTGTGTGTGTGTGTGTGTGTCTATGTCACTTACATATGAAAATGGAACTCCTTAGACATGCTGGTGCTCTGCTATTTGGTATTTATTTATTTTATCAATTCAATATGTTGAACAAAATATATTTACAGGTACAATAAATTTACTGCCAGTATGTAAGTTTTTTTCTTACTTTTTTATTTCATTTTATATTCCAAAAACAGTTCTCCTCCCACACCCCTCACCCATCACCAGCTCACCTCCAGTCCATTCCTACTCATGGATAAAGACTACCTGGAAGAGTCAACATTCTCTGACACAACAGGTTTGGCTGGAGAGAGTGCTCAACCATTAAAGGCCAGGCTCACAACTAAAAATATATAAGTAAGTTATTTCTGAGTAAATCAATCTGAAAGCAGTCTTAATCTATGCATGTTTTAATGTACTACAGTAACACAGTAGCAAAGATTAAGTACAAAATGAAAGGTTTATAATCCATGGTGTGCATTATAGTCTGGTAATCACCAGGCACAGTGGCTACTTACAACTTGGAATGTGATGAGCAAAAGAAACATATCCATACCTCAAATAGTGTGAATGAAAAAAAATATATTTCATAAAAGGTTGATATGTTGTTTGAGAAAGTAGCAATGGATGTAAATAGATCAGGAAATTTGTTTTCAACCCCGGCTGTAGGTTAAAATTGACCCCACAAACTCTAAAGATTTTCTTTACTTAAGCCATTTGTTTATAGATTCCACCTTATATGGGTTTGATGGGATAATTTAAAAGTATCTCCTGTCTGATGTCATTATAAAACAGAAATTGTTTACCCCAGTTCACTACAGGGTGGAAGAGGGTCAATAAATTCTTGTGTATTTAAGAGCATTGAGTACTGGTTCTTCACAGGCAGTAAGAACAAGAGAAACAAACATGCACCCTTCATTTTAGAACCCAGTTGTGAGATCTGAATGTTGCATTGTTGAGTAGTATGGAACAGTTGCACAAATCTTGCAGAATTGCAATTCTGTGATTGATTATCAAGGTCTTCAATACGGAATTAGAATAGAAAAACAGGGTTGTTTCAAGAATTTTTCTTATACTCCATATGTCCTCATTAATGCCAGCTATAAACTTAGGGTAATCCATTATTTATCCCCACCTAAGATTCCACTATAGAGTCCTTTAAATTCCTAGACTCCTGTCATTTCCATCTATTAAATCAACTTCCCATCCTGTCAGTTATGGATCGATATTATCTCCTAAGCAATTGCCTCCCAAGGAGCCAAGATTGTGTGCCTAGCATTATTTGCCCCAATTCAAGAATCCACCCACATTCTCACTAGAAAATTACCCTTCCTGTGTTACATATGTGAGTCCAGGGACCCAGTAACCAGAGATGTCTGGGGTTGGTGCACCACTGCATGTCTCAACATGTTTTTCCACAGAAGAGTCAGTGAATGAAGATATATTTGATCCTAAATTAACATATAAGTAATTAAAAGTCATTCTGTAATTGCACTGAATTGTAAATTGAATATTTTATTTAGGAGGTTTCCTTTAAAAAAGATACACTCTTTCAAATAAAATAATATGATTTATTTGAATGATCTTAAATGACTTATAATTCCAGACAAAGCAAAATCTATAGAAGAGTTTACTTGGTGTCAAACTCCAATTAATCAAGATCCTATATGGAGATATTAACAGATAAACTATAATGATTTTAGGCACTGAGTTTTGCTTGGGGGATATTAAGACATTCTAATATTTCTTGCAAATTGCCTGATTTCAGTCACTTCGCTTATGTCTAGAGAACCCATGATGAAGTATGTTAAGGGCATTAAAAGATTAAATCCAATTTTGCCATTTATCCGTCTTAAAAATATAAATAAATTGTAAGAAAGGATAATTCTGAACTGTTTAGTATCAGAAATTTCATATTAGTTTAACCCTTACTAACATATTAGTCAATAACCAGTACAATCAAGACATAAATATCCTACTAATTCTTTCTAAAACCTGGAAACCTTCTGATTTCAAATAAAAAATATTACTTTGGTAAGTAGCAAGGATTAAGAAATAATTATATTGCAGCATGGGCTTAACTTAATAAAGCTTGTTCCTAATATTTTATTTATTTGTAACATATATTTTCATGAAATTATATTATTCTATGCAGAAAACTTTATCTGAAACAGACAAAATAGATCTTGCTAAGGCAATATACTTATTATTTGAATCTATTACTCATAGAAAGTATGAAGAAAAAATTGGAGAACAATTTGGAGAGGGATTAACTGAAGATTAAGATGAATTTTGGGGACATTTTTGAAGAATTGGCCAGCAATGTAAGTAATCAAATAGAGTGAAGAAATACATTATAATATTAAAAATATGGTGAAATTATAAGAGAAATAATTATAGTTACTGACATTACATGTTCATTCATAAATTTTTCAAACGAACAGGTAACAAAGTTTCCTTGAAGAGAATTCCTGTCAGTACAAATGATTATGGGTTTCCCCATTTAGTTTGGCATAGAAATAAACTTTATTGTGGGACGTAGAATTAATTTCATATTAGCATGCTGTATTCCTTTGTTAACTCTTTAGACGAAGCCACAGGGCTTAAAATAATCCTGAAGCTTTTTATGACATGGTTGGTCAGCTGTGCCCAATGCCATCAGGCTGCTCCACTTCCCTGCAAGAAAGTATTTTAAAGCCACAAAACATTTCAATAGTGATGAACGTTGTCTACAGACATAAACAATAGTAACATTCCCTTCCAAAGATTGTCTAAATATATTTAAAAGAACTAAGAGTTGGAATATAAAACATTTAAAAGGATCAAAGAAGTACAATCTGAAGAATAAAATAAAAAGCCCAAAGAGCTGTTTCTATATTGAAATGGCTACTGAAATATAATTGATGTATATTTTTATCACAGTGATACTATTGATATCACTAATAGCTATTTTACAGCCACTGAAAGGACAAGAATTCACCTACATAAACAATTAAATGAAAAGCCATCAACAGTTAGGCTCAAACATGTATCTTTTTCTTTAGAGTTACTTAAATTGTTTCAAATTAGAGTGAATTTAAGGTCAATACAGTAATTTTTAAAACAAGCAATTATACATATCAATATCTACTTAATTCTTATCCATAAGCAGCACAAATTATTGACTTTTAGGCAGCTTGCCTTACATAGCTTTTCTGCTTTATTTTTATTTTTGTAAGGTTTTAAACTTCTGGGAATTAAGCTTTGAAATCCAAGTATGCTAGGAAAGTACTGTATCAGAGATACATTGCAGGTTTCTTTGGTTTTCTTATTTTCAAATGGGAGTGTGCTATGTAGTTCAAACTCAAATAAACTTACTTGTAGCCTTCCTTCTACCTCCAGCTCACAGGAACCTGAGATTATAGTGCTGTGCCACCTGGCCTGACAGAATTTATTTTAAAATGCATAGGTAATTCACTGGCTTGATGGATTTGACCACAGAGAGGAAAGTATCAAAGAGAATGTCATACAATAAAGCAATTTAACGTGAAAGTTGAACTACGAGGTATGATAGATGAAGTGATTGTCTGCAGTGTTAAACTTTCAATTCTTGTAAAGTCTTTTGGGTTAGAGGCTTTCAGAGTTTCCAAAAAAATAGGTTAAGGTTTGTTTTCTAATGAGTAGTGAGAACAAAGGTGGAAGGGAACATTCCACAGTCTATGGTTCAGAAGTGATCAAGCAGAATTGTTACAGTCTCCACAAAATGAATGTGAAATGTTTAACTAAAAGAAATAAAGTTAATAAAAAATACACACCATTCTGTTAGAGATAATTATGCAGAGGCAGTTATTAAAATTATATACAGGACTTAGTAGTATTAAAACAGTTTTAAATACTTTCTTTCCCCTCAGAGCTTCAAATTGTTTTCTGAATTAATTATTTCACCTATGAAATTGACTATTTTATGGTCTTCCATATAAAGGTGTAAATATTCCTGCAAAAAGCTTACACTGTGGCATGGCATAATACAAAGAACAGTGTGTATTTCCATGGAAAAATAAAAACGACTTTGGGGCTTGTTTTTGACAGGAACCCTTAGGTTAACTGAAGTTGTACTATTTTCAGAATTTAAAGGGTGGGCATGTTGCCTGTTCTGTGTCCTTTCACTAAGTGGACCCAGTCCTCATGAAAAAATTTCCTCTGTGAGTGGATTCAGTCTGATTCTTGCCATCTGTCTCCTCTTTCTTGCCAGTGTGGTTATGCTTTGGGATTTGAATTTCACTCCAGTCTCAGCCTTTTCAGATGCTGAGACCTGGAAACCAAGTGCCAGGACCTGTTGAAACTAGATTTAGTTTAGTCAGAGAAATGAGTTGGATTAATGGCTAAGTTTATTTCAGGTTTGAAAGTTTACCAAGAAGCTCAAGAGAATTTGATGAAATTCTGAAACTTCTGCTTGACCACTCTCTACTTCAAATACTGGCTCAGGTCCTCTACTTTCTAAACATACAACATCTCTCAGACTTTATGTGTTCTTGGATTTATACCTTTGCCTATAATACACTTATATTCCAGTATGGAAGTAATCTGGGTTTAAAAATTAAACTTATGTTAGTTTCCATTCTACCTTGAATACTTTAATCATAATTGTATAATCCCTGCACTCATTTCCTATCTAAAATGATGATAGTTACATAGGTTACAGTTAGGTTTAAAAGATGATGACTTAGGTATATGCAACGCAAACACACACACACACACACACACACACACACACACACACACACACACACACACACACAGAAGTTGTCTCACTTATAGAAACATAGTAGGAATGTAAAATGGGTATGTTTTATGTAACAAGTTCTATTATCATTAAGGATATTTTCTTCTAATCAGGGCTTAAATAGTAAGTCTTCTAACAGTGAAATTTGAACATACGTTGATGTGTGTGTAAAATATATTTCCACAAGTTAAACAGATTCAAATCTTTACAATCACTTACATATGCTCACTGGAAGGACAAATGTGGATGACTTATGCTTTTCTGAGACTGTTAAAGCTTTTACTTCCCAGAAGTTTCAAATCTAACAAATGCTTTCAGACCCAGATCATCTTCTGGGTCATCTGTACCTCTTGAAGAGTACCACTAACACATACAATTGTAATTAATTGACAATAATGATGATAACAGCAAAGCAGGATTTCATGAAAGTAGGGTATATCCCCTATATCCACAGTATGGTCACAATAAAATTATTCCACCAATGTAAAACTTGAAAGAAAACCTATCTAATTGAGGACAAAACATAATAAGAGGCAAAATATTATGTACTTATCTCTAAGACAGTCTATGCCTTTACAGTTCTCTGGATGATGGCATATCTTTCTCCAGAATCACAACCAAAATCAATAGAAGTTCATAGCAAACCCTCTCAAGGGAAGACAGAGCTTTGCAATTACAGTCTTGATATTTATCTTTCTCTTAAAAGAAATTCAGTGCCTGGGATCATGCCTGAAATGAAAAGTAGTAAATTGATTCAAAATGTGCTCATTGCATTATGTTTAATATATAATACTTTTTATTTGAGGCCCATGTTACTTCTCAGGAAAGCAAAGAATTTGAATCCTACAGTAAATTCTCTGTAATCTCAACCTTCTTGCCCTATTATCATCTCCCAAAAAGATAGCTGAAATGATTTTATGAAAGCTGCTGACTGCATAGTTTCTTTTTCTGTATAATATTTCCATTGGCCCATTCCACAGCCACAGGTGGCTTTTCATCTTTTATTTATGTCACAGACTAATAAAAAGTACATAAGATTTATGAGTGAGGCACATTTATTTTTTTTCTTCAAGAGGGGAATTCCAATTGAAATGAAAGAAAAAAACTGCTGTAAAGTCTCACAACCTTATACCTTGAACACTTAAATGTTTGTGAATAGGATTGGATAAAATATTAGACATTGAACTTTTGTCACAGAATATACAGATATTTTATTTTTTATTTTAGTGTTTATGTTTATTTATATATATATATATATATGTGTGTGTGTGTGTGTGTGTGTGTGTGTGTGTGTGTGTGAGGGCAAACAAATCCAGCACTCATGACTTCATGCGAAAGTCACAACATAACCTCAGCTGTCAATCTTTCTCACCTTCCTTTTGAAGCAGAGTCTTTTTTGTTTGCTGTTGTCTCTGCACTCCAGTCTGGCTGGAACTCAAGCTTGCAGGGGATTCCTCTGCATCTGTTTTTCATCATTTGGATGAATTCCGTGATTGTAACCCTGCACCAGATTATTGGCTTTTATATCAGTGTCAGGAACTAGAACTCAGGTTACCAGGCTTGAACAAACACATGTAGCAGCTGCTCAACACCCTCCTAGACTGAATAAATATATTTTAGAGATCATAGTATTACTCTAAATCTACTTCATGGGCTATTCTTAGAATGATGAAGTATGCGTACTGAAAAGGTGTTATTTTTTTTGTCCCTACTTACAAGCCCTTGGATCAGAATCTCTGAACATAGAGATAGAAATGTCCATTAGAAGTGCTTTGGTAAATCTAATACTTCTTTATTTCCAAGAAAACATCATGGTTCTTCACATTATGAGTGCAGATCATGGAACACGTGTTTAGAATGTCTCATCATAGAACCAATGTCCTTCATGATACAGTCCCTTGTCATTTCTTCCCTTTTCTTCAACTGTCAGCTCAGCATAAACTATGCTTAACTATGGGTGATTCTTCTTTCAGAAGCATATGCTTTCACTGCAGTTGTCTGACTTCTTTCTAGGACTAGAGGCTGATTAACCCAAACCCAAATGATAGCCACTACCCTCACACCATCCAAAAATGTACCAAAACTTTCTCCACACTTACCCCCATAGTCAGGTAACCTGCATTTTCATATATGACTTTGAATGAACTCAATTCACATAACACATAATTATCCACCTACACTGACTTGCATTTTATAGCAGATGATTTCAATGCCCCAGAAAAAATCCATTTATTGACACTCCTCTGGGGCTCTATCACTCACTGATATGCTCAAGCACTAGACAGTCACTAAAGCACTTCCTCCTGTGCCTTTTCTGTATAAGGTGTAAATATCAGTGGTACAATGTTCACCAAAGCACTAGTGGCTGTACTTAATCTATTTATATCCAGGAGTCTTAAGGAGACTCACTGGGTTTCCAGTTTCTGGCACTCTGCCTGGTGTATGATGAACAATCAATATATATTGCCCTAATTAATAAACATCATTTTGGCTCCTTTTCATACTAAGAAGGGCCAAGCTTGTATATGTTGTTGTCAATAAATAAAAAAGGCTTTACTCATCAAACTGGGAGTGACGAGTTAAGAGAGAATAGATGGAGTTTGAAAAACCAAGAAGCTGGAATTAAATACCATCCATAGGAACACCAAGAAGTCAATAAGATGTCAGTGTTGAGAGCAGCAATTCAAGAGATTCCTCTATGATGTTTAATAATTGCTATTATTGGATCTCTGCAAAACTACACTCTGTTTTCATTTATCCCATCTTCCTTTACTAACTTTCATACCATTAAGATGGTTTATTCCAATTGTTAATTTGACATTAAATTACCTAGGGAAGGAGTCTCAATGCTGGGCTATCTTCATCAGTATTGCCTATGGGTATGTTTGTAAGTAACTGTCAGCATTTCTAATTGATGTGGGAAGATCTCACCTAGAAAGAGATAACATAATCCTCAGGTTTAGGGACTTCCTATCTATAAATTAATAAAGAAAGATAGCTGAGCACCAAGTGTGGTTGACTTGATTTCTCTCTGCTTTTGACAGTAGATGCAATGTGACCCCATCTCAAGCTGTTGGCACTGTTGTTTCCCCAAAGTGATAAACTAGGACCTGGATTCTTGAAATTTTGAGCTAAAATAGAGCATTTCTCCCCTCAGTTGCTTGTTGTTTGAGTATTTTGTCCAGCCACAATCATGATGCCAGGACACCAGTGTTCCATGGTTCCTGTGCCAACAAGTGGCCCATGACTGTCTTCATCCTAAAAATTTTAAGTTGTAAAGAAATATCAATTTCCATTGGTCATATGTAATTATTATTTCATAAAATTTACTATTTCACAATAATGTGATTTTGAGCACATTATTGCATAGAATTGCTTAAAATTTTAGGCAAAATTTTTGGACTTTTTAATAAAAAATGAGTAGGTAGGATATATTCATGAACAGTTTTTACGTAGAAGCATGTAAAAGGAAACAATTTATTCATCCAAAATATCACAAGAGGTATGTGAATAAACATTTTTTTGCAACAAATCATGCCAAGATTTCCACTAAATAAAAATCTAATGGATACAAAATGCTGTACATTCTATTGCTAGCTAGTATATGATTCATTATAATATTGTTTATTCCTAGACATTTAGGTTATTTCCTATTAAATCTTGGTTATTATAAGCAATATAAAATAGTTGTGTATATTTATCTTTTGGCAATTAATTGCTGTCTCATGAAAATACATTGATAAGAATTTTTTTAAATTAAATTATATGAAGATATATATATATATATATATATATATATATATTCTGATATTTAACAGTGGGCCTAAATCAAAATATTTTTGGGAGACTGATGTGTCAAAGAGTAAAACAAGTGCTTTGACATTGTTTATTACTAGTGATCATTGCAAAACAATGTATTCTGGAACTTTTGTCATCCTTGGCTCTTCTACATCACTGACCTTAATCCTGCCCAAATCCATAAGACATCTTTTCTTTTATTATTTTATTTATCCTCTGTGTTTTTCACATCCTGCATTTTGATCCCATTCATTTCCCTCTCCCTTTGTCCATTCATATCCACTCTCTGTCAGAAAGGCTGAGGCACACTGAATATAGATTTTGCAGACATCTAATTTTTAAATACTCATAAAAGTAAAAATATAATCATTATACATAATGGTTTTCATTTACTGATACTTTTTTGAAAGTGTATATGTGAGCCTTCTATTAAAATTTCATTTCTTCAAATAGCAATGTTGGACAAGCATAGATTGCTAGTGATATACAGTATTTTATATTTCAGTTTTGAAATCTTATATCTGTTTCTTTATAAGGAACTCCATCTTGGTTCTTTCTAGTTGTTACATTGACATTATATCTTTGTTACAATAAATGAATATAGCATGCATATATTATTTCCTTTCTCTTCATATTTCAGAAAGTAAGCCATTATGGGTGAATCTTTATGTTTATAGGGCACAACTTCTCTTTAATGGTACCAAACTGGTATAATTTGTTTCACATATTTTTCTTCACAGGCATTTAAAACCACTTGCAAATTAAAAATAGGGCTGTATCTGTGATTATTGAGTTGGCAGATTCATATTTATAGGATTATTGTCTTAGTGTTTCACTTCTTTTACCTAGCAACAAAAATATGGATTCAATAAATGGAGGAAGAATAAATCACATTATCATTTCTAGCTCTTTTTATTTTCATATATTTCTTAATGAGACAATTGTTCTTTATATTCAGAGTTCAAAGACAGTTTCTGGATTATATTCACATTCTGTTATTTCTTTTAATTAATTAATCATCATAAAATTACATAAATATGTATTTTCTTGTTATACATGTGTCTATAATATATATCACTATTACATTTATTGATTTCATATTTATCTGGATACAAATATACATATATGCATATATGTATATATACATATAATAAAAGTTATATATATATTTGTGGGAATTTTTATTTGGTGGGTTTAGTTAGGTTTGTTGTTTTGTTTTCTAATGCAGGGTTTTTCTATCAGTCTTGGTTGCCCTGGGACTAGCCTTGTCGATTCTGATGGCCTTAAACTAACAGAGTTCCACCTGCCTCCAGAGTACACGGATTAAAGATGGACACCACAGGAGGATTTCTGATAATACTTTTAGATTTTTTAATAATATAACTCACTCACTATACCCTTAACTTATCAACTAAATGTCAAAATTTGATATTTACAAGTATTTTGCAATTTTTTGTACAAATATAAATTTATATAGAGCATATGTTAGTGGTATTTTTGTGCATGTTTTTAGGAGTGTGTGTGTGTGTGTCTGTGAGAGAGAGAGAGACAGAGACAGAGAGACAGAGAGAGAGACAGAGAGAGAGATAGAGAGAGAGAGAGAGAGAGAGAGAGAGAGAAAGATTAAAATGTGTGGAGAGAGAGGTCAGCAACACTGTCTTCTGCAATCACTCCAAACCTTAATTTTTGAAAAAGGTTTTCTCATTGGATGTCTAGCATGCTGATTCTGCTAGATTACCTAGACAGCAATCCCCAGGGATTCTTTTGTCTCTTTGAGTTGAATTTACACGTGCATACTGCTGGAAATACCTTTTATATAAAGGGTGCGGGTGGTAGGTAAAACTCAGGTCCACATGCTCTATTTTCTGCCCTGGTATTTTCTAAATAGTTGGCTGTGTGTTTTGATTTCTTTACTTGCTTTCCGTTATGCCTACATGTGCTTACCTTATTTGTAATCCACACAATAGGCTGTTACTGTTTCACATTTCAATGGTTGTTATTTGTGTTTGTGCATGTATATGTAGCTCATTATATATAGGATTATTTTCATGAAGCATGTGTTGGTTAGCTTGTGCAGCAAAAATTTTAACATTTGTGTACTGAATAATTATCACATCTTATTCATTATAATTTAATTATAATTGATTTAATTTAATTTATTATGAACAAGATATAGTATGATAAACACAAATACTCATGATTATCTCTTTTTCCTTATTCTTTTACTAATTTTGTACCCATTTAGTTCTGTCATTTTTGTATTTCAATTTGATAATATAAGGAAAAGAAACAGTTTTAGGATTTAAGGAAACACTTTTGGACTTTGACAAAACACCCTCAACTCCCTCCCCAATACTTTGAGAACAAAACATACTCTTTTAAAAAGTTACACATTTGGGATATCTTTTGAGTATGTATATTTCACAGTAAAATTTTAATTTAAATCTGCATAACAGTGCTGATTAAAGACTATAAAAGATTGAATTCATATATGTAATCCTTCAAACATTACATAACTATAATTTACTTATATTTAATTTTCATGTTAATTTCTAATATTGTTTTGCAAAAAATAAACTTACCTTGCTAATTAGAGAATATATAAATGTACTCAATATATATATGTGTATATAGATATACACATATATATATTGAGGTAACGCTACCTTTCATGTCTAATTCCCTTGTATAATGAAGCAATGGAAAATGAATGAAACTATTACAAACAGGCAGTAAGAACTTCGTATGGAAAAATTGTGCCCAGTCACAATGTCCTATAGAACTGATTTACATGAAATGTATGCCAAGTGACTATCATGTGCGTGTGACTATGGTCTGGACAGTGGCAAGGGAGAAACATTCCATGCAAAATAAAATATTTTCAACACTATTAGAAAGTAATTTTCTTTTCAAGAATAATAGTACAAAACATATTTGTAATGACAAATTAGATTCTAAGAAAACACATAGCATACTCACAGTTATAATATTAGCAACTACTGAAGAAATATTCAACTTTGTTGAATTTTAGCTTTGAGCTCTACTTTCTCTATCTGATGAATGTAAAAGATTGGAGAAAAGAGCTGTTACATCAGAAGCAACTGAATGAAATCTGTGCCATAGGCATCACAGCCTCAAAAATTCCCAATGGAATTGACATTAGTTCAACTTGACCCTCAGAAAAGTATTATTGTCCTTGTTAAATCACAGATCATATGTGCCAGATTTAAACTGCATTGTGGTTACTCTTGTCCATAAGTTGTTTAATTGGTTTCATTTTCTGTCTCAGTTTTCTCTATTTCCTCAGATGTCTGAAGGAGAGTTGCAACCCTCCCAGCCATTTTATTTATATTTTTGTGTCAGTTACTGAGGCAATTTCTGGAAGTTATCCAGTCTCAATCTTGTATTCAAAATTTATGTTTTGTATTTCACCAAGGTGAAACTTTTCCACTGTTGAGGACTTAATAGTGACTCCAAACATGTACTTGAATCTGACCTACTGTACTGAGGATTGTGACTATTTTGCAGATGCCAATAAGTTAAGGATGTTGAGATGAGCTCATCTTGGATTGAGAATCAACACTAACTCCTCTGACCTGTGATTTAATAAATGTAAAGGGAGAGGGGTTTAACACAAGCTTGCAAAGCAAAGGAAACAGAGAAGTGAAGGGTAAATGAAGAAAGAAGAAACTGAAGTTACACACATACAAGGCATAGAATATAGATCCTAGGTAGGAGAGTGCCATGAAAATGACCATGTTGGAATTTCCAGAAAGAACCAACCTGCTAATACCCCATGTTAAATTACTGGCTTTCAGTGCTATTGTGTGCAAATACATCCCTGATCTTTCAAGGCATCTGGTTTATGTAATCCTTAATGGTTGTACTAAGAATCTAATAACACCACCATTCCTGTCATGCCCTGTTTTTCAGTGCTTTGATCTCCTTCAAAGCAAGTCACCGTTCCCTCTACATCTCCCAAAGATGCAATCAAGAATTTCTTGTGATTAACTTCCCAATTAATTGAAACAAGGAAGTGAGGTTGGAACACCTGAGAAAAATGTCAAAAATAGGTGCCAAGAAAACGCCTTTGCCTTTTGCAATTAAGTTGACTGGCGGGTCTACAGCAAGGCTGCCTCACTCTTTAATGGCTTTGAAGCAACAGAGAACAAAGGAGCCAGAATGAACAATTGTGAGGGAGCCTCCTGCTAATCAAACAAAGCTGGAGAGGACAAGAAGCCTAATGGAACTGAAGAGTGGAAAAATGTCTCATGTAATATAACACACACACACAATGGTATCTAAATAAAGGTGTGATTTTCATTATAAAAAGAATACAATTTAAAGATTCATATCTTCTTTGTACCAATGAGCATAGTTGTTTTGAATGACCCTTTCTTGTGTTCTTACAGTATCTGCAGTAACTATTGTTCAAGCATTCTAACATCCCTTTCAGTATGTATAAATGCCATACGGAAAAACCCATTGATATCGACATTGTATTTATCTTGTAACCAAAGTCCTAATTCTGTAAATGTTATTTCATGCTGAAAAACCTATAACTATCCTTATGATCATGTCCACATCAGAACTTACTAAAATAATAACCACCATAAGGACAGAATATTGTGGATGAAATGCCAGGGTTCCAGTTAAGTTTCAGTGAAGGGCACTCTGACTGGTGACCTTATCACTGAAGGCTATATAGAAGATGATCAAAAGGACAAGTAGGAGACAATGACCAGTCTTTAAGCAGAGTTCAGCCTAGTGTGAACTTCTAGAAAATGAAGGTGAGATTTTGAAGTCTGAAAAAGGAAATGTAACTTTAGAAGATCAAGTTTGTTCAGGTCCATGGTATAAGAACACAGAATGAGAAAATATTATAGCTTGAACATTTAATTTTACCAGGTAAATAACAGTAATAATTTGTGTTACTATTCTTTAAGTACAGTAAACTATAAGAGATAGGAGATGCAAAGTATGATCCTGTGTTTAAGACAAAAACTAATTAAAAAGAACAGCAGACAATACAAAGATTAAGGATTTGTCATAATGGATAATAATTTGTCATAATAGGATTTGAAGGGTCCCAGTGCACCCTTACCTGAAGCTTCTGCTCTGTGCACTGAGAACTTTACATAACTTGATGACTCTATAAAACAATAGCAGGCAATCCCAATCCTTACGCAGTAGTTGGTAGGGACTGTACCATTGAAAGATTGTGTTGAATTTTCCTGTTTACATTGTGGTTCTCCTACAACCAATTTAACCATGCATGTTTAAAAAGCAAGCTAGGAAACAAAGCCTTCCGTTATGGACTGAGAAGAAGAGAAGCAAGCTCTGCAGAAGAAACAAACAAACAAAAAAACCCAACAACTCATCTTGAAAATCTCTCCATAGATAATGACACTCAAGAAGACATAGAAGCATTCAGAATTGAGGCAGCAAAAAAGGCAAATCTAACCTGTAAATTTATTTCATATGCAGAGAAAAATTGAGGTATAAAGAAAATATATATTCTGAGAGTGAATGTATTTTAAAATTCAGTCATGAGGAGCAGTTCAGATATGCAGAACCCACATAGAAGCTGGGTACGGTGGCACTTTGAAACACAGTGCTGGTGGGCCATCCTTAGGTGGAGACCCAAGAGTTTCTGTCTAGTCTGATTAGCCATAACAGTAACATTAGGATCACAAAGACATGCTGTGACAAAATCTAAGTCAAACACTTACATAATGCCATGCACATACACACATAGGGTATAACACAAGCACTCACATGCATGCAGGCACTAATAAAAATGATATATTGTCTCACATTCAAATACATTTAAATTAAGTGTACTATATATTTACTGGCAACAATAAATTTTGATGAAATTCTTTACTTCTTTACGAATAAACAGCATATTTTTTCACATGTAGAAACATGTGGAAGCCAATTCTTTCCACAGTAAAAGATATCATAGAATAGAGAAATAGTAAAATTCATAAGAAAATACATGACAATCACATTCTTTGCACAAAAAAAAATGTCTAAAGTAATGTTACTTTGCAAAGTAGTTCTAGTACAAATAAATGGTTTCAGTACACATGCATGGCTTTATCATTAAGGACTGTCAAAATACAGCTTTGTGGCATGGCATATGGCATATGTCATATGGATCTAATCATGTAATATAAAATTGTGTGTACTACTATGTGCTACCATATTTTTTTTAATTCCAGAGCAGAAGTACCAAGGATAAAATGATGTGGAATAACAATGTCCTATGAGCATTGTTAAATATCACTTGTTTTCTAGAAGATAATTTAGAAATAAGAAAATGTAAATAACAGACAAAAATTACACAAGCTTTGAGTAAAAGTCAGGTCTCATATTATAACAGCATTTTTACTAGTGTAAATTATAAAAGCTGTTTTCTTCAGGCAATGACTAGTTTAAGAGTCAACCACAATACTATGGGGTTTCTATTTTTATTAACATTGTTTTCTTAAATAATTTCATTATTAACCAGTTGAGAAATAACATACAATTGCAAAATAACCTCTCCTGTAGTGTTTTTGCTTTTATGATTTATGCTAAAGAAATATTTTGAATATCAAAATAGTCTTGAACCAAACTTAAAATGCATTTAATTTCTTTGCTCACATGAGCCAGTTACTTCAAAGATCCTAAGTGGAGAGGTTTTAAAAACATGACCTGCTAAGTCCATACAATGACCAAACACCCAGCTGTGAAAGTGATGCTGTGAAAAATACATTTAATGACAGGAGATTTTGATATTTAGAAGTTTTTACAAAAGGTCATATTAAATGTAGGGATATACAAAATGGATGTCTGTCCAACTCACCTTATTGTACACTTCTGTGTTTTATTATATTTTGTGCTTCTGTTTTGTATATTTTTATTCTTATGAACAATTTTTGGAACCAGCAAGTAGGCACTTTACTGCTGATCATGGCAATGGCAATTGTTCCCTAGATCCCACAGAGGATAAGAAAATAATTTTGTCCTCTGATATGTGCAAGTAATGTCTGGAAAAATGCCTCCACCTACCAAACACCTTACAAACATAAACCTATTAGTTTTAAAATATTTAAAAGGAACCTTCTCAGGTTTCAAAATTGGAAATTTAGAAGCTGTATCATATCGATGATGAAATAGTGAATCGTGATTTTAATGAATTGAATATATCCTAAATTCAGAAAAACACGAGAACAGGCTTTAAAACTAGATGTAGAAAATCAAAACATACTCAATGTGAATGTGTAGTGGACTTTAAGAGACGGTTGTAAACTAATCTTCATTATTATGTTTTACAGTTATATATTATATTATTTTATAGCTATCTGTTCACTTTGTAATGCATATGGGAGTGTGGGTATGTGAATGGCCTGGGAAGCATGTGGAGGTTAGACTACAACATTTATGAGTCAATTTTGTTTTCAGTCAGTTGTTTGCCAGCATAAAACTAATTTCATCAGGAGTGGTAATAAGTATCTCTACCTACTGCTCCAGCTTCCTGGCTCCTATGAATATATTTTTCTTTGTATATCTGGATCCTGAAAAGACAAATGGTTAATAATCCTAATAAATGTCATGAATATTTTTGAAGCATATTCATCTGAATCTTTACTCTTCATTTGGTTGTTCCATCAGTAATTTTTCTTCCATTTTATTGTTTATTGGCTTTTGTTCACGTGTTTTGTGCTCTCTCTGTCTCTGTCTCTGTCTCTGTGTCTCTGTCTCTGTCTCTCTCTCTCTCTCTCTCTCTCTCTCTCTGTGTGTGTGTGTGTGTGTGTGTGTGTGTGTGTGTGTGTGTGTGTGTGTGTGTGTGTTTGCACCAGTACACTCTTCTAAGTGAGGCCCGCCAAAGCCAGGGAGGACATCCTCAGATAGCTATCCTTTCTGCTCTATGACCTTGATCCATGGTCTCACGAATTAACCTGGAGCTGTTTTATCCCCAGAGTGACTTGTGAGCTATCCCCTGAAATCCCCTTCTCTGCACAAATGGGGTTACAGACACACACAGCCACAAACAGCTTTATTGTATTTCATGGGTCTCTCTATTTTGCTTGCATGTCTAATGTTCTTCCACAAAGTGCAGGAAGAAACACTATTTCTATTTTCAGGCCAGCATGGTCAATAGAGAGTTTGTCTCAAAAAAAATTCTTAAATAGGTAGATGATGATAGACAGACAGATTTATTGATGATTGATACATAGATGGATGATACACAGAAGAATGTAACTTCACTGAACACTTTGTCACAGCAAGGTTTGGAATAATGTATTTTTTCCCTTTAGGTTGCACGGGACCTTTCCTCAGCTGTTGCTGATCCACACTCTTAATAAGTACTATTTTAGTAACTTTGATCCTATGGGCTTGGGTTACAATATATGTCCCTGCAATGATAATTGGATCTGAGATTGATGGCTTTTCATAGCAGCAACATGCACACAGGATTACACAATATATCTGTGTATGAATTTAAAATAAAAAATTAACAATCCAGAGTCTGGATTTTGCTCAAAACCTCAAATAACAATTGTTCCTGAAGTCAGTTTGTAGGAATAAGCATATTGCTTCTAGCATCTCTTGTGAATAGTGAATACGCAATCTTACTTTAGTATGCACTGCTAATGCTATCAACCTCTTATACCTACAACATCAAGATTAGAACGCAAGCACTCTGCTTTCTTCCCTGGAGGGTACCACTCTTAGGAGTGTTATCAAACTTTACTTTTGGATTCTGCTTTGTTTGTGTTTATATCTTATGCATGTTTGAAACATTCAACTCCTAAACACTGTTAACATTGTCAGTATGAATAGGCTGTTTCTTTGGGAGTCTGTTTTGTTCTTTTTCAGAGATGTTATTTTTGTCTAGCTATGTCTCCTAATAAAAAGCCTTCTAATCCATTATCTCTTGACCTTTTTCTTCTTTTACATCTTGAAAATTTTGAGATGTATTCCTATTACCTTTCACTAAAAGCACATTAGGTACTCAAAGAATTTATACTTTATTCACATTTTTAAAAATGTTTTCTGACAGTTCTCAGTAAAACATTTTCAAATATTACCTTCAACATGTAATTAACTAGGAGTTGTGAAAAATTGAAATGGATTTTACCTTTCAGTTTAGTACTACAGTATTAATCATAAAGTAATTTCACATAGAACTACATAAAATGAGATGACCATTCTCATTTTTAAAAAGAAAGCATTCAAATGCAATTAAGCAAAAAAAAAAGAACAAAAAAAAACAGGTTTAATGTAAAGTCTTCATAAGAAAAACTGTCAAACATTTACTTTAGTGGATTTAGTATATAACAGTTTTATATTCAATTCATACTAAACATTATTGAAGATGCTATTGTGTCTTTGAATTTATTTTTTACATCAAGTGCAAGTTCAATTTTTTTTTACTATTGTTACTGGTTGGTTAAAATTATTACTTAAATATGTGAAAACATTTCAAATTTTAAAACAGGAAAAGTTGAAAACTGTTTTTCTATTAATGGGTTAGCTGAAGTGCATATTTAGAAACACACTCATTAATAACTATTATTAGCAGGAGAGTAATTTAAAAGACAAAATTGAAAAATCAATGAGAAATCTGAAAATACAAACTTATCATTGAAATTATTTTTGCTTCCATTTTTATTCTACTTTTCCTTACAAATCTATGCTAACATTTCTTGAGACTGGGTCACTCACATTTATTCTCTTGAAAGCTATTGTTTCTAGGCATGGAAAACAATAATTTAATTTTTTGTTTTTCTTCTTTATAATTAACTTTGTTTGACTATTTTAAAGGATAAAATCATGTGGATACCGGCTTTGATTTAAAAAGTACTAACAGATTTCCTGCATGCACAGATTAAAACATATCACTGACAAATGCTTATATAAAGTAAATGAACTTTCAAATTTAATGTTGGAGTTGGCAATAGTTTTCAAACAATGAGTAGCAAATTTGGATGGAAATGATGATTACGTTTTTTGAGAGAAAAAAATAAAGTTTAAAGTACTGTACAGAGAGACTACATTCTTAAGTAAGGGTTCTTGTTGACTGCATGTGTAAGGATTTTATTAAAATAATTTTAGAAAATATGCATTAAAAACAGGGATTCAGCCATAAAATGGAGTTGGTAATAAACAATGGCATAGAATTTTACTTGAATTTATCAAGTTAAACAATTGCATTTCAAAGAATGTATGCTGAGAGGCATGATAAATAACTTACTAAGCATAGACATATTTAGGACCTATATTTCAGGAAAGGTCTACAATCTAAATAATATATGCAGAAAAGAAATTTATATTTTGAAAGCCATTTGAGAGAGTAACAGCAAAGAAGGGATGATGGTTAACTTTATTCAGTATTATCTTAAAGTAACCTATTACTAAAAGAATTACAAAGTATCACATACAAATAAAATAAGTAAACCTCTCATATAATAAGAAAAATGTTCACCATCACAAAAGCAATATTTTATCTTTGTTGACAGTTTCAATTTTCTTTGATTATTTTATCCTAAATAAAAATAACAATGTATTGATTTTTAATTATTTGATGATACGAAGGAATCAAGAGAAGAGATTCCTTTTATTTCAATGGCATTGGATCAAACATTTACACATTATGTAATTATTATTTAGGTTATGGATATTTTCAACTTGGTGTGAAATAATTCAGAAATAAACTTATTTAGGGCTGGGAAACCTGTTAGTGTGGTTGTTTCCCACACTTTTCTTTTTAACCTTTTGATTCCTAGTCAACAACTCATAATTACACTCAGATCATTCTTTTTACTAAAAGCACATGGAGAGCAATACAGAAAATTAAACACATACACAAATCACACTGATCATTTATGGTTTTCAAATTTGCTAAAAGTTTTCATTTTATATAATCACAGAATTAAAATCATCATCAAAATAAAATTAATTTCTAAAATTTACATCGTTTTACACAGACTTAATAAAAGATTAGTTATTCACTTCTTGCTAAATTTATCATATAACTGCTAACATATACCTTTTAAATTGATTAAAAACATCCATCTTTTCTAGTGATCACATCTTGAAGAATAGATTGACCTATTAAGAAATATTGATACAATTTTTTACAAAAGAATATCTATGACCATAATTAAGTGATTATTTTTTCCACAGTATTTAGAAACAGTATAAAAGAAATATATTCAGAAAATTTGGATAGGAAGCAGAAAATACACAAGCAGCAAGTGCAGTTTCCTAGCTTCCTTTCCTCATTCTTACATAATTCAGAATGCCAGTTGGTATTTTCTGATTTTACATATTAATGGTCATTATTCTTTTGGAGCTATATGAAACCAAAAACATAATTTTAAATATATTTTATTTTGCATAGTAATATTGTAAGTCTAATATTTGTAACATGATCACATTGATCAGTAATTGCTATGAAAGCCCAGTTCAAGACCCAGTAGGAATCATTACTAAGCAAGAGAGCTAACCATGATTGCAGTATGACATATCTGTGACAAAATCATTTAGCAAAGTATCAAGAGTTAGGGGAAGCAAGTCAGCTTGAACTTTCAAACACCATCATTTAATCTTCCAATTAAAAAAATATTTTTGAGTTTAGATGCAATGCAAAGTCCTGAGAACAGTTACATTATCCACAAACATTAAAATATTCATACTTAATATAGAAATTAATGTTCATGTTTTGAGGCTTTCTTAGAGCAAGCAAAATCATTTTTAAAAAAATGTGGAAATATCTAAGTAATCAGTTTACTGTTTCCTCTATTATTTTCAGGCAGCGAATTTGTTCCTCTTATATTTTTTTCTTTTAATTATGCCTCTCCGTGTCTTTGGAATCGACTTCCTGGAAGGAATTACTAAAAATCCACAGTTATTATAATAGTTCAGAACTGGTACTCTGTTAAATACTTTCCATTCATTAATTTGACATTAGTTTTTGAGATCAAGAATTTCTCCATTAATAAATTTTAAATAATGGTCCTGCAAATACAAAAGATAGGTTTACCTTGTTATTTAAAAAGTTTCCTTTTTCCCAATTGTTTTTTGTCTCTAAATTACATTGTAAGTGAGTCATATAAGTTGATTACTGAGAATATCAGAAGTTTTATTTGTACTGAAAGGCAGGATATCAGATCTTGTATCAGTGGACAAATATCCTCAAATGTATAGGGAGAAATACACAAGGACTCACAGATAAAATGCTTGAGGATCCTGGACTTCAAAGAGAATTTTGGAAAGATCAGAAAAATATAATTTATGATAAATACCATATAGCTCAAAGTGAACTTAATATTACAAATCTTAGATGCATATACAAGCATAAATATTCACAAATAAGATATTCACATTAACTTATGAAATTATGTGCACATAATGTATCTGTAGGTAAAATTAAGCTACATTCTTAGGATACTTCTACATGAGAAAATATGGGTTGAAATATTTCCTTAAGCATAAAGTATCTGTGACAATTACATGATGGGATTGAAGATTTTAAGTATATTAATGCTAAAATTTGAAGATATCAATTGAATTAAAACTTGAGGTCTCCTTAATTTCTACTAACATTTCTATTCCAAGATACAGTAGTAATTTGTAATTACTGTTTATAAATAAATTAAGTTTTATTTTGATATCACAGTTTTTCCTTATATACATTTCTGAAATACTTTAAGAAAATGATAGGATCCACATGTCTCTGAAATATTCACACTTCATATTTATGTGCATTTTCTAAAAAAAATATAAGTGAATGCTATGTCCAGTTAGAATTTATACCACAGAAAAATCCAACAGGGAGATGATGGGACAGAAATTAAAGATAAAAGGTTTCAACATTTGCTTCATCTTCACTGACTGATAAAAGCTGTTTTATCTCTTAGAGGAAAATGTAATGGAGAGAGCCCGGAAATCATTGCTTCTCATAATCTTTCAATCTCCCTATGTGTTTATAAAGAATTATTTCAGCTTAAACATTTTTAAGTCTAAGCTCAATAGCTACATATTATGGTGCTTGAAGAAATTTACTTAATGTGGCTAAGGTAGGCTTAAGCTGTGGAAAATTGGAATGACAATGTAAATAATGCATAAAATGAATTACTATGAATTTAAAAGTGACTTGGTGAGTCCCCAGGACAAACCATCATCCTCATGGTTACTTTAATTTTAATTAATTTTAGAAAGTATTTAACAGATGTTCATGCATGATTTGTTGTTGGGCTTTTCAAATTGAAATAAAAAATAAATAGTTATGCTATTTTCCAAAATATTTCATTGAAGCTCAGTGTTACTCTAAGTATCCCAGTATAAACTGAATACATATATATTTTATGTATTCTATGAGTATGTCCACCCAGCTATAGAATATGTGCATACAGTAATCTACTACCTGTCCCAGAAACTTGAAGTTAACTTCCTTAGTGTTACAACTTTAACTTATGAAATAAAGTATTAAGAAATGACTGCTCAAATACTTTTGTAAAGTCATCTACTCACAAAATGAGTGTGATATCAATTTTATCAAAATTCCATT
Source organism: Cricetulus griseus (assembly GCF_003668045.3). Lineage (NCBI taxonomy): Eukaryota > Metazoa > Chordata > Mammalia > Rodentia > Cricetidae > Cricetulus > Cricetulus griseus. The sequence continues at coordinate 36,066,011 of NW_023276807.1, read as the reverse complement.
AATAGTGAGGATGAAAATATACATGAGTATATCGGGTTTTCTTGGAAGATAAGCATAATAGTAGCAATCATATATGGCCATTTTAACCCAATTAACTAAATACTGTATTACTAGATGAGTTTAAATTTTCTAGCAAGAGTGAACATATTTAAGTAATTAAATAGGTTTAGTAGTTACCAGAAATTAAACTACCAGCACCTTTATCTGAAGTACCCAAGTTCTTTGCTGTGTGAGAGGCATAAACTTGAGACAGTTTATTTAAAAACATCTACAGTCATTTTACCTGCGTGGCAAGAGCAAGGATAAAATTAGATTCTTCATGAAGCTAGCCACATTATTAACTGAATTTACAAGCCCTCTTGATAGTGTATGAATTTACCAGAAATACAGTTCAAAGATGCACAGTTACGGGTTGTTCAACTATCTGATGACTTAGAATACAATCACATACATTTTAAGACACACATGTACAATGGAAAGCACATACAGTTCAAATGATAGCTTGAACTAATTTTCCAAGGGTGCCTTTAAAATATTTTAAATAGACCTGTAAATATTCATCACTTAATTATGATACTAAACTAAGACTTAATTGCTATTGTTCAGACTACTAAGACACAATGCTGTAACACAATGTAATCTACAGGGAAGCCTACCAATTGGAAAAATACTTGCTGTGGTGGAATTCACTAAAAACAAGAGGCAGCACTGAATACAGTGGCCTTTGACACAATTTAAACCTTTTCTGCTCTATCTGTGAAATGGGCAATGCATTTATCCCTCAACTGGGTAATTATTTCTAGATGCATCACTTGGATTAAAGTTTTGAAATACGTGTAAGAAGGCAGACGCCTCTCCAAATTATTTCTACCATAATTATTGTTGCAAAGACACTAATGAGTTACTTAGTATAGACATACCTGCTTTCTTATTTGGAGACTTTTAGGTTCTAAATTTTATATAGATGCTTATACAAATATAAATATTTTGTAAATATAATTTTATATAATTGTAGAGAAAGAGGAATGTTAATTCTATAAAACCACTTCAAAGTTCTGCTAACTTTTTTCAACTATTTTAGGAAATAGGTATGCATCCCTCTAAGTTTACTGAACAAAAAAAAATGTACCTGTATTCAATGTGGTAATGAGTAGTTACTTTCAGATGCAAGTTTACACACACACACACACACACACACACACACACACACACACACACAGAGAGAGAGAGAGAGAGAGAGAGAGAGAGAGAGAGAGAGAGAGAGAGAGAATCTTTAAAACTGTAGTACATTGATTTTACTCATGTCCTGGCAATAAAAAATACTGTTTTTAATGTTGCTCTCATTCACCATAATCTATCACCATGGACATAATTGATAGTTTTATGTGAATAGATCCAGGTGTACTTTAATGTACAAAAGAAACTCTTTAGAAATATTTCATGAAAGTTTAAAAGAACTTACAATACTGAAATTTTGAGAGTTATACTGTAGTTGTATTTCAGTTCATATGCCCTCTTTTTCAAGATAACAGAAAACACAGTGTTACTGATAAAGCAAACTCCATACATATTTTGTTTCCCCAACAACGTGATTAAATCAGGATAAATGAAAGTTAGATTTACTCTAGTACCGTTTTCCACTGCTCCATCTGCTGGATGTGACTGCATTTCCTGCAGCAAGTGTAGACCCCTCAAACTAACATGAATTAATTCAGCAGGTGGCTTCAAAGGGCTCAAGAATGTTGCTTGTGAAACTTATAATGCCTTTTACATTCTTTTATTCAATAAAAGTTCCTATTTTACTGTGAGGGAAAGGAAAGGCGAAAAACAGACGATCATCTCAGGGAAGATATAGTTCATAGTGGCGAAGTAGTAAAGATAAGAGATAGGCTACTCTGCAGGCTTGAACATTATTCCCACTCTAGTGTTTTTAGTGGTATTTATGTGACAGGTCCTAAAGCTTTCTTCCTAACCCAGAAATAGAAATCCTACACAAAACAACTTTTTAAAACATTTAAAAGGAGACATAAACATCACAAAATGCAATCATGACTCTCACAGTATTAACCAAGTTATAGGGTGTCATTTGCTTACTGATCCTGCAGCGTCTATGCAGGCAGCTCTTGAGTCGCACTCTTGGACCAGGAAGCCCCAGTTTTTCAGCCTTCTCCCAGTCACAGATGGGACAAATTACAGCTGCTGCCACCAGCCAGGCCTCTTTCACTGCCACCACTGCTGCCGCTGCTTCAAACCAGTGAGTGGCTGCTGTTACTGCAAAGAAAGGGTTACTCCTCCCTGGGAGTCAAGTGCCTGCAAACTTCACCTCTTTCACTTGTACGTTTTTCTGCGAACTTGTAAGCCAATTCCTGCAGAAGGGCCCAGGAAACCCTTGACAAGCATCATGGTCAATAGCATCATAACCGACACCCCGAAGGTAAGACCTGGGATTCTATCCGAAAAGCAATCTTCATTCAGATGGGAAGCACCTCTTCCAGCATCAACTGCCCCCACTCGGCTCCTATCAGAAAATTCACCAGTGCGAGCAGTCGCCACTGACACCAGCGAGTGTGAAGGTGGAGGTAAAGTTTGACAAATGGTGACCACCCCTGGCAGGGAAAGGATCTAGACATCTACCTACCCACTCGGGCTGGGCGAGAGGAGATGCCTGAAGCAAAAGTGTCACGTACCTTTCTCCGGTTGCCAGGCTGCAAGCCCAGGACCCCGAGAATCTGCGATGTGGCAGGGCTAGCGTCCAGCCCTGGCTGCGGGCTCCCTTCCCGGGTGACCGGAGCCGCCTCCACCGCTGCGCCCGGGCGCGGGGCCGAGGAGCCTGCGACGCGCCAAGGGCGCCGGGCACTGCCAGTCACTTGGCCCAGAGAAGTTGGGCAGAGCCTCCTTGGCGAACCTTGGCCACCCGGGAGAGCAACACGTTTAGTTTGAACTTTCCAGCTCCAGTCCCAGCGAATACACACTCACGCACACACACGCGCGCTCCGCGAGCCTGTCACAGGCGAGCGGACTGGCACCGGTGGCTCTCTGGCCGTGTCTTTCTCTCTCCCTCGCTCTTATTGGCGCGGAGGTTATTGTTTTATTTATTTATTTCCTCCTCTTGGCTCCATCCCCCGCCCCTCATCTCCCGCCCTGCCTTTTCCTCCTCCCTCTCCTCCCCCCTAAGTGTCTCTGAGCCCAGTGGTGGCTGTCGCTCCAGCTGTGGAGATGCGGGCTTGCTGGCTGGTTTCCCCCCACCCCCGCGTGGGGGCGCAGGGACCCAGGAGCCCTGGGAGGGCGGGGCACCAAGAGGGAGAGGACAACCAGGGGTTTCTGATTGCTGTGGAGCAGGCGACGAGAGTCAGTGGCGGTGAGGGGACTTCTCTTCGGGTTCCCTGGGACAGCGCTGCATGCAGCCCCACCGTCCTGGAAGAGGGAGAAGCCAGCAATTGCTGCACAGAGACGCTGCCCTGGCGGTGGACGCGCTTTAACCGCGGCTTCCTCTGTGAGTGCAGATGCACCGGCTCCAGCACCCTGTGAGAAGGGGCTCAGTGTGCAGCAGCTGCTCTGCCAGCTTCCTGGAAGGTTTCCCCAAATCCCAGAGGGAAGCTCCCATTCCCAAGTCGGAGTTTAACCTCAAGTGATGGGAGTTATCTTTTTTTTTTTTTTTTTTTTTTTTTTTTTTTTTTTTTTTTTTTTTTTTTTTTTTTTGGTAAATGGTGGCTCAAGTGTACATAATTAGGCTTGTCTCTCCTCCTAATCTCCCGAAAGGTGCCTTCCACCCTCAGGTGCAGCACCCATCTCTGGGGCAGCCTAACCCCTCTGCCTCCAGGCGCAGCTTGGAACTCCTATACTGCATTCCAAAAGAACCTACAATATCCAGAGTGCAATGTTTTTGAGGCTACCGGTGGCCTCTAAACTGAGCTTTTAAATGGCAATTGACCGCAGGTGCAACGGTTTTTCAGTCACAACCTAACCTTTTCCCAAACCTGCGGAAGAGATGATGACCTTAAAGCCAGACGCCCTCCCCACCCTTCACATGCTGAAAGCTATTCTCCACCAAGAAACCCGGATTTTGCTCAAGGAAATCCTTCCATTCGCTTGGAATACTACTCTGACAGGCGGTTTTTCCAGCGTAAATCTTTGCAGGGTTCCCAAAAGGAGGAGGGAGGGAGGATCAAAATGAAATAAATCTAGGCCGCATCACAGTAAATAAGCAGCCAGTAAACTAGGCATCATCCCAAAGGATGGGAGGCAAATTTTGCCTCCTGGATTTGGAAACAGGATTCCTTTCCTCAGCGTTATGAATATATGTAAAAGCACCCATTTAACACTAGAGTGTTTACAAGGATCATTTATAATATGCATATATTCTAACTTATGTGTGTATTTGTTTTCTATTATGCCCAAGTATTTCTCCCAACTTTATGAAATTTTCGGGTTAGATATTTATTCATTGGTTGTTTTCAATATTTTCAATATTTGCTTAGAATTTCTCTATTAATGTACAAATGCTCCTTAAGGGGGTGGTATTTGTTTCTATTTCACGTTTTCATTGACATCCCAAGAAAGCCCCCCAGAGGTCAGTGGAGGAACAGGTGAAGACTGATATGGGAGAAGGAAAAGAATGTTCATCCTTTCTACAATTTACAGCTGCTCTCTTACCTAATGCACAGTTGTCATTTGCAAAGAAGAGTGACTATGTCTGTATGCCCAATTCCTTCCTCATTCGGGAAGCACCAGCTGTATGGGAAAATGGACCGCAGATAGTTAATACCTTTCTACTAAACAGTAGGGCACAGATGTCATCTAGAAAAAACAGTCCAGTGCCTCATTACTCTGGAATGATGAACATGAATGTTTGTGCATTCAAACCACAACTAGGCTCTTAACATGTTAGATACAGGGTTATATGAATTTATATCTAAAATTATTCATATATATATATTCTATAGATAGATATATAGAAAGAGATAGATGATAGATAGATGGTAGACATGGTAGATAGATAGATGGTAGAAAGATAGATAGATCGATAGATGATAGAAAGTATAGGTACATAGGAAGAGTTGGATGTCCACGGCTCCTGTGCTGTGTTTAATCCTAATCCCATACCCACATTCTTTGAACTGTAATAGTTTTCTTTTCCCCCCTTATGCATTTTGATCTTTCACCACATTAGCCCTCATTGTGCTACTACTCAGCAATATCCAAAAGAACTGATGTATATTGGGAGCTGAATAACACATAATGTTGTAATAACAACCTCGAACATATATTTATCATTGAAAATCATGTTAATTGAAAAGAAGTTCAATAGTATTTATCTTGAAAAGTGATTGAATGGCATCCATGACGGTTATTACTAAGCCTGGTATTTCAAACCTGTAGACTCAGCACTAAGGTAGGCCAAGGCACCCAAGTTCTGGACTAGTATGGGCTACGTGTCGAAACTACATTGAAAAACCTACCTGTGGACACCATAATTGATGGTGTTTATGACTGCACGCACAGTCTGAGTCAAATATTTCTAAAATGTATCATCTGTTATTACAAATACATAAAGGATACAGCATTTTATTGGCTGAGAGTGTATTTGTTGAACACTGAAAGATTTTGAAGAGTAGTTTAATAAAAGTGAATTTTGAGAAATTGCAAAATTTACTAAAATAAAAAAAACATAAAGTTGCATAATTTCAACAACATGGTTAAGCTTCTTTAAAAAGCCTACCTTCCTTTGTTCTTGGCAAAGAAAATTTAAAGAAATAGAAAAGATAATAAGAGGTTGAAAGAACTGCGAGAGAAGGAAGTTTTTTTTAATTTTGTTATTTTTTTGGCTTTTTTTTTTTTTTTTGGCTTTTCAAGACAGGGTTTCTCTGTGTAGCTTTGAAGCCTATCCTGGTACTCACTCTGGAGACCAGGCTGGCATCGAACTCACAGAGATCCACCTGCCTCTGCCTCCCGAGTGATGGGATTAAAGGCACGCACCACCAACGCCTGGCAAGAAGGAAGTTTGTGTGAGACAGAGGATGTCTTGTTAAGAAGCAGGAAGCTTGGAGAGTCAGAAATATAGATGGATGCATCATGCCTGCTGAGAACACTTATATGCTCAGAATGGTGATTCTTAATCCTCTACATGATATACTGAGTTTAGGGATTTGCTTAGAGATTTATACTATGGTGCCTGCATTGTCAAAACTAATGGAGGCAACGGGGAAGCAGGCAATCCTCATGTCCAAGTCAAGAAATTCTACTGTTTTAATTATTAAACATGAGATACCTTGAGTCATGATTTCATTTGGTTCAAAAATGTAAACATTTTAAAAATTACTAAAGGCAGCCGGGTTGTGGTGATGCATACCTTTAATCCCATCACTCTGGAGGCAGATTCAGGCAGATCTCTATTAGTTCAAGGCCAGCCTGGTCTACAGAGTGATTTCCATAATAGGCTCCAAAGCTTTAGATAAATTTTGTCTCAAACAAACAAAAAAATTCTAAAGGCATCCCCACTTACCTAGAATCACTAATCATGAAACAATGACCTATTTATTTGCATGTAGGTATACATACATATTATCAACATCTAGACTTACTCGATGTATGTGTAATTATCTAGTTTATACATGTGGAAACTAGAGGTCAATCAAATACAAAAGGAAACATGCTGACTAATGTACTATACAGAGCAATTTTTCTGTATTTGGGGGCTAAGGGTGATCCTGTATTTGTTGGAAAATGACTGCAAATTATTTATAAATATAACATTAATATTTAACATGATTTATCTTCCCATTTTCTTCAGCAATTTGTAGTTTTGCAAACTTTCCTAATTCAATGTATCTTATGTGACATACTTGCAGAATACGTAGAAAAGTCTCTCTATCCACCACTCCAGTTCAACTTCACCTAGAGTTGTGAACAGTTTCCTCCTGCTGTACTTCTTCACCTAGAGTGAGTTGTGAACAGTTGTTTCCTCCTGCTGTACTCTCCACCACAACATTCTTGGGTTTTCCCCTTCCTACAACTTTATTAAGTCTTGAAAGAGATCAGAGATATTTTTTAAATAAATTTTTCAATTATATTTCAAGGTAGCCCAAAAGAAATGTAGTCGTCTTTCTGTTAAGGTCAAGGTTAGAGTGATCCCCAGAGAGGTGTGAAAACAGAAATCTGAATGCTAAATGTGGCTGATCTCCATATTGTCGGCGTGAGCTCTTGAATGAGTCCCTCCAAGCATTTCCATCGTTGTCTACCTCATTTACATTCAAGAGTTTCTCTATTTCTTCTAATTTCACAAGCTGGGATCATTTCATTCTGTATTAAAATGTATTGCTCCCAGACCTTTATAAATGCTAATCCATCTGTTTAGATTACAACCATTTTCTTAGACTCTCCACCTAGAATACCTCTTTATCATCTTCAGTGTTTGCACATCACATGTTTGGAGGCAAACACCTCCTTGCTTAATTTTGAATCTTCCTATTTCTCATGACTATATTTTTCCAACAGATTAACAAACAATTTGTAACTGCTTGCATCTGAGACATATATGGGACATATTTTCTATAGCATTTCAGTTTAAATTGCAAGTGGAAAATTTCCAATGCCTTGCTTGGCTGTACTGGAATGTCTAACATACTGTAGTTGCCTCAAAGTGAAGAGTTTTATGAGAAATATGAATCAACACAATTTGTAAGGGCCATGAAGAGGATAATGGATATTGAAAACTTGTATTATGATATGATTAGTAAAATACAGTAGTATTTTTAATACAATGTTAGTTTTGTCAGTATTATAAAAAGTTCTGATGTTTTTCACTAACCTTAGTTTCTATAAAACAGACATTGCTTTATCATAAACCTTAAATTTATTCTCACCATATGTTTTGATAACTATAAATCATAAAAATTAAAATTTCACAGCATGTTGATATCCTAGAACAGTAAGGCTTTTTCATCATTAATTTACAACTGTTTTAGGTTAGAATTTAAATGTTTCTTAAAAAAATGCTCATCCATATTCAAAACTATTTATTGACTACTTAGTTTAAAGTTGATAATGACAGGTAAAATTTGCTATTATACAGAATATTTACATTAGAGAAGAAAATCAATTTAAGTCATAAACAGTAAACATTATGCACTGACTTCTATATACTTAATATTTCACTATATAATATTTGTGATATCAGACTAATTTATGCAGCACTTTTAATTTCAGAAGGGTCTATGAAATTGTTAGGATTGAATATATAGGTGATAAAATAGGATCAAAATGAACCTTTAAAATCCATTTGTATCCTTTGCTTTCCTTTTATTTGTCATAGATAATTTTCTCAAACACTATATCCTGATTATGGTTTACCCCTCCTTCTACTCCCACCAGTTCCTTGTCATGCTCCCTCTTCTCAGGATCTACTCTCTGTCTCCCATTAGAAAATACTAGACTTCTAAGGGATACAAAACAAGCATGGCAAAATAAAATATAGTAAGATAAGGCCAAAAACAAACTATTGAGTTTGGACAAGGCAACACAAGAAAAGGAAAAGATCCCCAGAGCAGGCACAAGAGCCAGAGACACATTCATTCAAACATTGGAGCGTTCCATTATAAAGTTGTAAACTGAAAGCTATATGTGCTGAGGATATGGTACTGACCCATGTCTGTTATGATAAATCTTTCTGCCAAAAGCTGCCCATGACCTACTGCCATGTGGGCAGTCTCTGCCAGCCGCCTGAGTTCTGCCTGCCATGTGGATGGACAAAATAAAAAAGAGACTTCTATTATGTACAAATGCTGCTTGGCCAATGACTAGGATTCTCATCTGCTAGCTCAATCTTAATTATCATAAATCTATATATTTTATAAGACTTATCTTATCAGACGCCTTCCATTGGCATCCTCCCTTGCCAGTGGATCACATTGAGAATCTGCAGGAATAGCGAAGGGGAAAATGGGACCACTTCCTGTTTGTCCTTGCTTAAATATGTGTCTCCTTGCTATGTCATTTCCTGCCTGGATCACCACATATCTACTACTTTTCCCCGAATGCTCTTTGACTCCTAGTCTCATCTAACTTGCTGCCTCATTGCCCAAACAGTACTTTATTCAACAATCAATAATATGGACATACACAGTACATTCCCCATCTCATATCAACCCTGTGCCTGCTTCTTCAGTCTCTCCAAGTTCATATGAACCTCGCCTAGTTGATTCAGAAGGTCTTGTTAAAGTCAGAAATTTTTATGTGATCAAGAAAGATACAGGGATTTTTATGCTAACACCCAAAAGAGTGTATTTAAAATGTATTCAAATGGTCAGTAGAAATGCCATCACAGGAAGAGGGGCTGTGTGCTTTCAATAACTTCTCTTTTGGCATAGGTGTTTGAAAAATCCTACTTAGTGTCATTGGGAAAAAGTTTACGATAAAATAGCATTGAAAACCACTGTCTCAAATAATTTGAGATAGCTTGAATTTAAACTTTAGAGTGTCTGTGATATTTTATCTCTGTTGCTCTAAAAAGTTTGCATTTTCAAATATGATTTAAAAGGTAAATTCATTAACATTAACACATAAGATGATGGCTATATTTACCTTTAAAACAATTTTGTTCCAACTCTCTGATTATTGATATAGAAAATATCAAATAAAATTTAAATGATTTATAGTTTGGAAATATTTCCTAAGCATCATTTCTTCCTTATGTTTGGTGATATTTTATTTAGCAATAAATGAAGCCAATTTCAAAAGTTCTCTGTTGTTGACCAAAGAGCTCAAATACACTAAGATTTACTATATCAAGAGCTGTACAATATCTTTTCAAAAGGCAAAATTAACTCACAATTTTGAGATAACCTTTCAAATATTGCCTTTGATATTTATTCCTACTAAACCAATTTTAAGACCAAAGTATTGAGAGCTGTGAAAGGCAAATGAGAGAAACCAAACCAACTAAATGCAAGAATATGAACCTCACTCTAATTTCACACAGCCATATATTGTTCTCAGTTAGTAGCTGAGCTATTTTCTTGGCCTAGTACAAAGTAAGAGAACATATGAAGTTTGTGAGAAAGGAACACAAGGAAGTAGATGTGCAATGTTATTTTTTACTGTTTCATAATATATTCTTTTTGCTATAATAAAAAGGTTATAATCTATGTAAAAATATTCATTTCTCATAAGTCAATAGGTTTGAAAGTTTAAGACCAACATGGAACCAGATTAGATGTCTGATTAAGGCCACTCCCTCATGCATAGCACCTACTAAGTCCCCACAAAGTAGGAACTTCAATGTGTCTCCTTATGAAGCCACTGAATCCATATAGGTGTACCATCCAAAAGTCCCTGCCTTTTAGTGTTATGGCACTTAGAACTAAATTTACATGTAAGCTGTTGAGAATGATGCAAACTCTATAACAATAATACTACAGAGGAAACGACCAATGGGACCAGACATGTGTGACCAGAATACATGTGAATAGGTAAGCATTCTTGTAAGGTTATAAATTAAAGTAGACTAGTGGGAATATAACTAAGTTACATGATTTGAAATTGTGAAAAAAATAAAATTGTGATGAAACATACAGAAAATAAATTTCATTATTTCACACCCCCCTTTTTTTACAGTTTACTGGCACAATCAAAATAAAAAGGTATAATATGGAGTATATTCATCTTGTTGTGCAATTATTACCACTTTACGTGTCTAGACATTTCTTATATTTCCATACTCAACTTTTCTATTCATTTATGAATGATATGCCATGGCTCTAATTTACTAGCTCAAAATAAAAATCTATAAAATTTAAATTAAGCAGGTCTGTATTACTACTTTTAATTTTAAGTATATTAAGTTGAAACATAGTTAGATTCATTTTACTATATAATATCTATCCTATACATTCTGCAAACAAGAAAACCTATGGATTTTAACACCTATGTCATTATTAGTAAGCTACATAAGGAAATATCTTATAATGCTGTACATTATGCAATACATATCATTTGAACCTAAGTGAACATTTCCTCCTTATTTATTCTTCATTTTTGAAGAATATAACAACCAAGTGCAAGTGTCCCCTTGCAACATTTTCCTTTCTCCATAAATGTGGTTATCCTTGTTTCATATAGAATTGTTTTGTCTCTTGATAAACACAAGAACTGACATTGGTGAAACAGAAAGACAGCCACAAGGGAAGGTCGCAATGCCAGAAAAACTGATTTCATACCTACTGATTTGCCTTAAGTTTCTGTTAACCCTAAAAACCTATACTTTCATATTAATATATGGAAATAGAAAAAAAGCCTGTGCTTGTTCTAAAAGCCCACACAAAGTCCTTTACATTAATAAATCTAATAGCTGTCATTTTGTCTTCTAACTGTAAGTTTGTGGTGTCTAGTAATTCTTTTTATCTTGACCATCAGTGATGCATATAGATATACATTGCTGAACAGAACCTCTCACTCCTCATTGTTCTACAACTCTGCACCTGGACTTTTGTCAAATGAAAATAGTACACTTTCTAATGTACATTTCTGTAATGTTTCCCATTGTCATGCACTGAGACATTCTATATTAAATGTTTGGATCAATGGTTGACTCTATTTTGAAGCTACTGCTTGAGAAAAAGCATTTAAAAGGAATGGAGTTCATGCTCTTAACATCCTTAGAAATCACTCCTCAAAGACCAGTGCTTTACTTGTCAATCTCCTGGACGTTGCCAGGTGACAACAAAGACCATGAAAGTTGCTTGTAAACTGCTTTGAATTGGAGCAGTTTACTCTTTCAATAGACAAGAACAGAGGATTAAAAAAAAATGAAATTGAATTTTATAAAGCTATCTAAATCTTTTTAACTACGTTCTTTAAACATGCATAGTAAAATCTTTCATGTGAATTTCATTAAGCTTCAAGGTCATTTGAGAGAAAATGGTAAGCATATCAATGACGGAACCACTCTGCATTTAATGCAGATGTTTGCCTATCAAGTCGATGTGTGGAAAGACCCATCTATTTGCTTCCTTTTCATCATTAATAAAATACTTAGAAATCTCAATGTCCTCTTACTTTGATTTTTGTGACTAAAATTGTTTCCATTATGTAATAAAACTATTTCTGTCCCTGTGGTTATTTTCACTTACACTGAATGAATGAAGGAAAGAGAAATGGAAAGCGGAAGTGAGGAAAGATAGGAGGGAGGGAGGAGAAAAATAGGGAATATACAGTACTTTTAATTTCATATGAATATCTAGTAATACCTCAAAAACTTGTGCTTTATATAGACAAAATATTTTAGAAGTATATTTAAAAACACAGTATTCACACTGTGCATTTCAATATTATGTAATATATATTCAGATTCAATTGAAACTTGTCCACAGATAAATAGTTAAAATTTTAAATATATATACTTATATGAGTTTCATTCATTTCTGGATTACATGTACTTGTTATTTCAAGGACATAAGGTTTTACAGAATAATTTTCATATGTCTGTCTCCTAAAATCATTTTAACTCAATATATGCATAGAAATTAAACTGAACTAATACTGAATGAAATTCTATTATAGAGAAATATCAAAATAAAAAATTTCAAAACATTTGTGAATTTGTTATCCAAGTTTTTAATTTATCATCCCGGATTTCAAAGATGATCATGAAAATTTTCTTCAGCTAAATAAATAATTAAAATGGGTAGTAGATTTGCATGACATGCTTTCCTTGAAAATGTTAATTAGTGTAACTTGCAAATAGGTGATGTATAAGATACACATTTGAGCATATATTATCATTTGTAGAAAATGTCTACACTAAAGAAAACAATATAACTGTAAGTGAAAACAATAAATACAAAAGTTTATTTTTCATTAGGCAAACAGAAGGGTATCTATAACAGACTACAGATGGTCATTGATTCTTTAAAAGACCCATATGTAATTAATTAAGTCTTGATTAAAATGTAGATGGCATAGCTCTTCTTTCAATTATTAATTTCCCAAATAGATTAGCATAGTTCTTACTATGCTTTATTTGAAAATAATTTATAGTAAACACTTCCAACAGCATAATTTATGCATGACTTCATTCATTATTTCAGCATTAATTGAGATTGTACATTGTTATGAAATGGTTTGAAAATTTAAACTACAAATCATTAAATTCTAGCTTATTTTCTTATTCATACTATGAAACAAAGAGAAATGCTGAGAATGAACACATAGCATCTATGAATCAAACATATATTATATTTTATTTATTGTAGCAAAAATTGCTAGCCAGCCTACCCAAGCAGGAGATGTCCTGCCCAGGTGCCCAGGCCAGTCACATGAGCATGCCTGGCAGACTTCCTCCCTTATACAAGCCTGCCTTTATGCCCACAGATTGCTAAAGAAGAGATACCTGACCAGGGACACCAATGAGAAAAAACAATGCAGCAGAGTCAGCTGACTGAGACAATAAGACCTTGGGAAGGGGTATAAAGACAGGTCTAACTTCCTCAATAAAAGTGTACAGTATTCTCTGTTACTCACTGGACTGCCAGTGTTGCAACATTGGTGCCGGTTCTTCTCAACCCCCTCTCCCAAGGGGTGACCAAGCAGGGTCACCTGCAACAATTTATATTGAAAATGAATATATTTTATTATCATTTACTACTATCTCATTAGAATTTCTGTTACCTGGCTAATATATTTCATGAGTCATACAGAAATTTATTTTACTTTTTTATATTACAGTAATTTTTAACCTGTGTGTTGGTTAAATTTTTGTCAACTTGATACAAACCAGGTTCACCAGGAAGAAGAAGCCTCATTTGAAGATTTGATTCCATAAGATTTGCCTGTGGTCAAGCCTGTGGGGGCATGTTCATTACTAATTATTGATATGGCAGAACCCATCCCAGTATAGATGATGCCACCCCTAGGTGGTGATTGTACCAGTTACTTTCTTTTTGCTGTGGTGAAACACTGTGTACAAAGCAATTTATAAAATGAACAGGTAGTTCCCTGGGGCTGATGGCTCCAGAGGGTGTAGTCCACAATGGTGGAACAGAGGCCACAGATATCCTTTCCTATTTGAGTTTCTTATTTGGCGTTCCTATTTCTAAGACTGTAATCAAGACATGTAAGCTGAAGGAACCTTTTCCCCAAAGCTACCTTTGATTTCAGTGTGTATCACAGTAGCATAAAGCAAACTAGACTAACTTGATAATATTTGTAATTGTATTTCACATGGGAAATGTCTGTTCTGTTTCTTTACAAAGTCCCCCAAAGTTGTTTTAAATTTCATTTTTATTTAAATGGTTGCTTGATTACAATATAATATGAAATGACAAAATGCTATTTATTATCAATCCTATTTTTTGTCAGTAAATTTTCTTACTTAAAATGCCATTTTTCTTTCAGTTTTCATTTTTTTCCGGTTTTGTAGATATTTTATTTGATTTTCTATTTGTTTATAATAAATTTATTTATTTTACATCCTGGCCCCAGCTTTCCATCCCTCCTCTCCACTCAGCACCCCCAAACTCCCACTCTGTTTTCAGCCTCGAATCCACTGTTCCTTGATTTCCGTTTAAGAAAGGGCAGGTCTCCCATGAGTATCAACAAAACATGGCATATCCAGTTGAGTAAGTGACTCAGTATTAGGAGTAGGGTCCCAACAGCTAGGCAAAGTGATTCAAGTAATGTTGAGGTATATTAACGACCAATGATTACTAATTCTTGTTATTTTGCTCTTTTTGGGAGTAGTAGTAATAGTAGTAATAGTAGTAGTAGTAGTAGTAGTAGTAGTAGTAGTAGTAGTTGTGTGTGTGTGTGTGTGTGTGTGTGTGTGTATTCCTTCTTTGAGTTCTGCTGGTATGAGACTATTTATTGAATTGTTTGTTTTAATGGGTTCAGTTAAATACCTGGGGTTGGAGGTTTCCTTCCAGTACATTCTGTATGGCTGAGTTTGTGGATACATATTGTTTAAATTTGACTTTGTCATAAATTATCTTGTTTTTTCCATCTATGATAATTGGCATTTTTGCTGGTTTTAGTAGTCTGGGCTGGCATCAGTCCAGGCCCTTCACGATTTTAGGGTCTCTGTAGAGAAGTTGGGATATAATTCTAATAGGACTTTCTGTAGATGTTATTTGGTCTTTATATCTTGCTGCTCTTAATATTCATTCTTTTTCTCTATGTTTAGTGTTTTCTATGTGGCATGGGAATTTTCTGTTCTATTCCAATTTATTTGGTGTTCTGTAAGCTTCCTGTACCTATATAGGCATAGGTTGTGAAAATTTTCTTCTATACTTTCCTTAATTATATTCTCTGCGTTTTTGAGTTGGGTTTCTCTTCCTCCTTCTGTTTCTGCCATTCTCATGTTTGGTCTTTTCATAAGGTCCCAGATTTCCTCAATGTTTTATTGTAGGGAGACTTCGTAAGCACAGCTTCTGACGGCTGGCTACAGATGTGCCTGACCACGCCTGTCAATGTGTTGTCAAGGTGAGGTCAGGATGATGGGGGAGGAGCTCTTAATGAACTGCAAGCAAATGGGAGCCCACTCTTCTCCTCCTTCCCCTTCTTCCTGGCCTCACTGCTCTGTCTTGCTTTTGGCTGGTATTTATCTCAATAAAGATATCTCAACCTTCCGGATTACAGATTGTCTCCTGGATCACGCAATTATGTGGCACCCAGAAGTCCACGGACTATTCCAGTCTCCCACCGCTCCCTATGAGCCTGCTGGGCACAGCCCAGAAGCCATGTGACACAGGGACATAGTATAACTACCACTTCATTTCAATGTCTCCGCTTTGCTCCAACCTGCAGCAAGCGACCCCTCAACGAACACAGTGAGTTACTGCCTCACCTGCCACCCGGTGCTCAGTTTGTGCCCGCCATCCACCCAGTCTGGAGAGTTTAAATCTTCCACAGGCCTCTCTCTCTGCAGGTTTTACCTCTCCAGGAAGCAATTTGTGCTGCAGCTGCGCGTTCATTTACCGCTAGCCACGTGCATGCACCAGCGGCCCTCAGCTGTGACCAAAACAGGCTTGCCTTTTCTGTGTGGGCCTTTATAGCTTCTATGGCCTGTAACCTCTGGCAGAAAAACCACTTGCCTGCCTGCCTGAAGCTTTTCTCCACAGAAAACACTCACCGACGCATCCCTGCCACATAGCTCGAAGCTGTGCTGCCCCCTGTGCCAGCCCAACCACGAGCCTTTGTTCAACTACACCTGCCAAGCTTGGCCTCCACCAGGTACCATCCAAAGGTTTTCCCATACCTAGTAAAAACACTTCCCCAATCTGCTCTTAACACGCTCAATAAAGATTTTTCAGGAAATTTCAGGTCCTACTCAAAACAACTACACCTGCGCCACCTGCTGCTCAAAAATTGGTTTCTTCATCTGGAGTTAACACTGCTGATCAATATGGCCGAATTTCTATCATTCTCAATTGGTAACATTTCCACTTCTTATATAAATTCAATGTTTGAGGGAGAGGTTGATCTGCTGAATATTGGCCTATATGCTTTATTAGCTGTTAGTGTGTTAATACACGTATTATTACTAGCCAGAGTCCTCAGGAGCAGGATAAAGCTAATTTTACCACCTGCCTACAGGACATGCAAACTTTACATAATGAGGTTTTGGAGACCAGACTGACCCATTATACATTTATGCAGCATGTAGAACAAAAGCTAGATGATAGGCTGTGCTCTATGTTTTATACGATACGGGCAGAGCTGTCTACTACCCAAGTTGAAATGCAGCACATTTATGATAAGATAAATGCAGAGAGATGTTCCATTTCACAGGCACTAGAGGCTAGGCAGTGAGAGGACCGTGGTGAATTAAAGAATATATGTAACCAACTGGAAACTCAGATAGCCTCTCCATCCTGTATTCTAGATACTAAGATGCAAGATACCCAGGGTAGGTTTAAACAATTGGATAATACAATTAACTCAATGACTAAAAAATATTAGGGGGTAGATGATAGAGTGGATCTAAGTTTAAAAGTTTCCAAGATGAATTACAGAACAGAGGTGACAAACTAGAAAGGTCCATCAAGTCAATTGCTAAGGCAAATCATGACCTTGGTTCTAAATTTCAATTCCTGGACAGCAGACTCCATGCCACCCAGATGCTAGCTAGGGACTAATGCATTAAACACCTAGAAAACCATATAGAACAGCAGTCACAGTACTTCATGGATTTGCTATCATGCCTTGAATCTTTCATGATAAATGAGATTGAAACCTTCCATGGGGATATCGTTGCTAAACTCAAGGATCGTTTTGAGGATGAAGAGACAAAAATCACTCCACTCTGAGACACCTACTCCACACAGGTATTTCAATTTCTAAAGTCGTTATGTGTACACCATTGGTCTACCCAGCAACATTGGTAGAAAAGCAACCAACTAAAAAACACCCCCAGGGGCAGGTGGCTTATGTATGGCAGCCTATACAGTTGAATGATCTTAAGCATATTAAGGAATCAGTTGTCTCATATGGTCTTCATAACCCATATGTAAAATAGCTATTACATTCATGGGCCACTTTTAACAGGGTGACACCCACAGATTGGGTAGGACTGATGTCAGCTGTCCTTGAGAATTCTAGTCAAATCAAATGGAAGGCTTTGATGAGGGAGGAAAGAAAACTTCTAGAGCGTCAAGCTCTAGAGACAGTCTTGATGTGCCTCTGGAAAAAATCCTAGTAGAATGTATTTATGCTGACCCACAGGTTCAGACTGAATATGATGACCATATACTGTCCCTATGCAAGAAAGCAGCACAAAACTCATGTGATAAGGTTCATGAGCAAGGGGAATGACTGGAAGCTCATACCAGAATAGAACAGGAACCAACAAAACTATTTAAGGACTTCTTAGACCTGTTGACCAGAGCAGTAGGCTTACAAGTAACAGATACAGCAATAAAACATTTGATTGTGTATACATTAGCTTATGACAATGCAAGCCCAATATGCAAAAGAATACTTTTGCCTTTAAATATCAGATCATCTCCACTAGAATGACGGGTTTTATGTACTGCCCACATTGACTATAATGTGCAAGATGCTGGAATCTGGGCAGGAGAAGCTATCCCAAGAGGTTTCAAAAGGCAGCAGGAGATTAAGAGCCACAGAGATAATGACAAAATGGCCTGGGAAGGAGAAACACCTTACAGGGATCAGTATAGGTACCAAGAGGCCAGACTTCATCACTACTATGAACCAGAGCCTTGGTTAGGAAGAGCCCATTCCAGGAGTCCACAGAAGTGTCAGGAAAATAGATTTTTCAGCTGTGGTAGAATGGGATATATGAGCAGAAATAGTAGGCAAAGAAATTCTAATGATCCCTGACTCGAAAGGCTACTGCCTTCTGGATTATGTAGGAGATGTGGTAAGGGAAGACACTGGACTAATGAGTATAGGTCCACCAGGGATATGCAAGGGAACCTGTTAAGGCTGGGAAACTCCAAAGGGGGCCTTAAGAAGTCCCCCACATCAAAAAACGTCCAGTTGTTTCCAGTATCAGTACACGACAATCTCTCATAGGAAGAATAGATACTTCTTCGTCTATTGTGAAAGATGACAATGCCATACATGGTAGTTTGGCTAGCTATAAAGAATCAGATAAGACTGGACAAGACCAAAAACACATAATTTGGCAGAACTCAATCAAAGAAAAATGACCTCACTTAAGGGTACAAATTAATGGTAAAATTATTAAGGGCATAGTGGACACAGGCGTGGATGTTACTATTACAACCCACAAATCCTGGCCGAAGGAGTGGCCTCTCAGGGAAGCCAATGTAAAATTTTTTGGGTAATGGAACACTATCTAGAGTACAACAGAGTGTTCACTTGGTGGTCTGCATTGGACCGGAAGCACAGAAAGGGAGACTTAAACTTTAAGTGGCAAATATAGTTACAAACCTCTGGGGTCCTTATCTCTTACAGCAATAGAAAACTCAAATTAACATCCCTCCAGTGTCAGATACGAATTACAGAGAATTGCTGGATAGTAGAAATGATTGGGTAAGACACTATAGGAAATGGTTACCAAACATCCAGGCTGTAAATAAATTAATACAAATGGTAGACCTTCAGAGGAACCAAAGTCCCTGCCATTAAATGGCTTACAGATGAACCTGTCTGGATAGGGCAATGGCCTTTGACCTCTGAGAAGCTTGACGCTCTAGAAAAGTTAGTACAGGAACAGTTGGAGGTTGGACACATAGAGGATTCTACCAGCTCTTGGGAATTCTACTGTATTCATTATCAAAAAGAAGTCAGGTAACAGGAGAACGCTGACAGACCTGAGAGCCATAAATAAGGTAACTCAGCCTATGGGCTCTCTACATCCTATAATGCCATTGCCTTCCTTAATACCTAAAGGATGGCTGATCATAATAATTGAACTGAAAGACTGTTTTTTTTTTCACTATACCATTACAAGAAGGTGATAGACAGAAATTTACATTTGCCGTACCAACTCTTAATAACTCACAGCCAGTTTGGAGATATCACTGTAAGGTTTTTACCTCAGGGGATGCTAAATAGCCCTACTTTATGTCAACACTTTGTACAACAACCTTTGGAAATAATTCATAAAAAATTGCACAATGCCTCATTTATCATTATATGGATGATATTCTTTTATCAGATTCCAATAAAGAAACTTTGAAACATATGTTTGAAATGGTGAAGGAAGTTCTACCTAGATGGGGGCTACAGATTGCCCTGGAAAAGATACAAAGAGGAGATTCTATTAACTATTTAGGTTATAAGCTAGACTTAAAAATAATCAGGCCACAGAAGGTGAAAATTAGGAAGGATCATTATCAAACTCTTAATAGTCTTCAGAAGCTGCTAGGAGAAATTTCTCAATTACAAACAATTATTTGGGTAGAAGTCACGACTTAAAACATTTAAAAATGGCTTTTAAAGGTGATAAAGACATAAAGAGTCCACGGATATTATTCGCAGAGGCAGAAAAAGAACTATAATGGGTAGAAAATAGAATATTGGATGCGCATGTAGATTGGATAAACCTTGATTTAGACTGTATTCTGGCATCTTGCCATCCAGAGAATATCCTTCTGGAATTCTGATATGGAGGGAAGACACCATATTGGAGTGGATATTTCAGCCCCATAAACAGAATAAAAAGTTAAAGACATATATAGAAAAGATTTCTGATTTGAATTTAAAGGGCAAATTAAGACTTCTTCAACTGACTGGAAAAGATCCAGCAGAAATTATAGTACCTTTAACTAATGAAATTTCCTCCTAATGTAAGGATAATAAATATTGGCAAATAGCTCTTACTGACATTTTGGGAACAATTAGCAACAACTATCCCAAAACTGACAGACGACAGAATTAAATTCATAAAAAAGACAGTTTGGATCCTTCCATATATTGTAAGACAAACTCCCATTTTTGGAGCTCCCACCTTCTACACTGATGCTAACAAATCAGGTAAGGCTAGTTATAAAGCAGTTGAGGTAAGTAAAGTAGTTCAAAGTCCATATATATCTGTACAAAAGGCAGAATTATATGCAAGTCTCATGGTGATTATGGATATTATAGAACCTGTTAACTTAGTTACTGATTCTCAATATGCAGAGAGTTGTCTTACACATGGAGACTGCAGAATTCATTCATGATAATATGAAATTAGCCTCATTGTTTTTACAATTACAGGAAACAGTCAGAAACAGAAGCAATTTTGTATACATTATTCATATCAGAACGCATATGCGTCTGCCAGGCCCACTAGAACATGACGATATTGATCGTTTATTAATTGGAAGTTTGCTAGAAGCCTTAGAATTCCGTAAAAAAATCATGTAAATAGCAAAGGTTTGAAAATGGACTTCTCCATCACTTGGCAACAAGCCAAGGAGATAGTGAGAAACTGTCCTACTTGTTCCTTTTATAATCAAACTCCATCACCAGCAGGCTGTAATCCTAAGGGCATTTGGAGAGATGAGGTTTGGCAGATGGATGTCTTTCACTTTACAGAATTTGGAAATTTGAAATATGTGTATCATACTTTTGACACATTCTCAGGTTTCCAATGGGCTACTGCTCGCAACTCTGAAAAAGCTGATTCTGTTATTACAAACCTGCTAGAGGTGATGGCAGTTATGGGAATACCTGCACAGATAAAAACTGACAATGCTCCAGCATATGTCTCCACAAAAATGAAACGGTTCTTCAAATACTATAAGATAAAGCATGACACCAGTATACCACACAATCCTACAGGACAAGCAGTCATTGAGAGATCTAACAGGACACTTAAGGAGATGCTCCATACACAAGCTGGTAAGTCAACCCCTCAAAAAAAACATAGGTTGCATAATGCTTTATTGACATGGAACTTTCTTAATGCCAATGAGAAAGGACAAACAGCTGCAGAAAGACAATGGACTATGGAAAAAACTGCTGAACTGAATCAACAAGTATATTTCAAAGATGTACTGACCTCAGTATGGAAGCCTGGACATGTATTAATTTGGGGTAGGGGTTTTGCATTGGTCTCCACAGGAGAAGAAAAA
This sequence comes from Cricetulus griseus, assembly GCF_003668045.3. Classification (NCBI taxonomy): domain Eukaryota; kingdom Metazoa; phylum Chordata; class Mammalia; order Rodentia; family Cricetidae; genus Cricetulus; species Cricetulus griseus. The sequence goes on along the minus strand of NW_023276807.1, from coordinate 36,044,469 downwards.
CTTTGGATACCATCAAAGTTGATCAAGATCCGAGTTAGAAAAGACAAACCTCCCAACAAGGACAAGTAACAGGTATTTACTGAGGTATATCTAATAAACTAAATAGAAACTTCCCAAAGGAAAGGGAAGTATTTGGTTTTTATCTTCACAGGAAAACTCATCTCCAGAAGTCAAAGGACACTGCATGGGTAGATATTTAAGAGAAGTTAGCTATAGCCATCAAACGAAGGGAATGTGCCATATGGTATAATATGTATTAAATCTATTTCCCTTTACTTCGTAGTCCCCATTCAATTAAATCAACGCTGGATTTAGAGTTGGATTTGGATTTCCTCCTCTAAAATCCAAGCATGTTGTTTAATTAATCTTTCAAGTTTCTGTATTATATCAAGAAGCCAATTAATGTAATACAGAATAAATAAAGAATTTGAGGACTGTCTTTTGTCTTTCTTGGCTCTTTCCTTCTTGGTTTACACTGTTTCACATTCATTATTTTCCAAGATTGCCTTTTCCAGTATATATACATACATATACAAGGAAACATTTGTCTGCTGATACTTATGTTTGAGTCCCACACAGCTGATGAAGACCCATCTGACAGCAATCATTGGATGCTCCAGAAAAGAAATTGAGCCATACCTCCTCTGCTGCACTGGATCCAACTTACTCCATTTCAACTGACACTCTGACCAGAGCTTTGGGTACTAACTTCAATCAAGTAGAGGATTTCAACCTAGATCTTCAATCAGCAAATCCCATCTACGATGGACGGGATATAATCCATTAGAGACTTTCACTATACTAACATTTTCTTCCCACAGGACCACACAAGGCTGTTATCACCCCATTTCAGCAGGAAGTAACTTGGAGGATGCTATGCCCCCATTCCCCATTATTGTCTATTAGGGTAGTGTAAGCCTAGTGAGGAATAACTTTCCTATTGTTTAGGGTTGGAATTGGAAGGAGGTGTTCAGGTTGGACACCCCTTTCAGATGACTTAAGGGTTTAGCTGAAATAGAGATAGTTGGATGTGCAATAGCAGATTATTGTATCTTCTTACATTTCAACTTTATGGTTGTTAATTTTGGATATTTTACACTATCAAGTTTTAACTCTTTTAGACTAAAAGGAGAATTGTAGGGAGACACTGTAGCCATGCCTCCTAAGGGCGGCTACAGGTGTGCCTGACCATGCCTGTGAAGGCGTGGTCAAGGTGAGGTCAGGGTGACCCATGGGGGGGTCTTAAGGAACTGCAAGCACATGGGAGCCCCCTCTTCTTCTTCTCCTTCCCCTTCTACCTGGCCTTGCTGCTCTCTTTCATTTGGCTGGTATTTATCTCAATAAAGATATCTCAACCTTATGGATTACAGATTGTCTCCTGGATCACGCAATATTTTGTATTAAAAATTGTTTAGAGTTAACATTTTCATTGACTGATTAATCTATTTCCTCTATTATGTCTTCATGCCTGAGAGTCTTTCCTCCATTTTTTGTATTCTGTTGGTGATGTTTGAATCTGCAGTTGCTGTTCATGTACCCTGATTTTCTAATTTCCAGGATTCCCTCCATTTGTGCTTTCTTTATTGTTTCTCTTTCCATTTTCAGTTTTTGAACTCTTTCCTTATTTGTTTGGTTGTTTTTATTGGCTTTCTACTGGGGATTTATTGGTTTATTCCAGTTTGTGTTCCTCCTTCCTCAATTTCTTTAAGAATCTTTTCATAACCTCTTAAAGGACCTCTATCATCTTTATGAGGTCATTTTAAGGTCGTTTTCTTTTGTGTCAATTTTGTTGTATTGTTCAGGTCTTTCTGTTATAGGACAGCTGTGCTTTAGTAATGCCATAATTCCCTTTCTGTTATTGATTGTGTTGCTACTCTGGAATATAGGCATCTTGATTTGGGATGATTAGATTGGATGGTGTTGATTCCTGTCTTTGTTGTATCTGTATTTTGTTTCTAGATTTGTCCCCAGTACCAGCCTAGACTCCTGTGATATTGCAAGACTGTGAGTCTTAATATGAAACCCAATGGAGGTTGTGCAGCCTGGGGTTATTGGACAGGATTAAGGAGTGTTAGCTGGTGGTGTGCAGTATCTTACCTGGACTTCCATAGTCCTGCCTAGCTTCTGGTAAAGCCCAGGACTTCTTCCAAATTAGTAGGCAGGGATATGGAGCCTAGTATTAGGGGTGCAGTCTGGGGTTGTTGAATAGGCTTAAAGGAGTTTAGTGTGAGGTGGGCCATGTCTTCCCTGGGGTCCCTAGGATTACTCTGACCTCCAGTAAAGCTCTCAGAGCTGTAGTTCCTAGTGTGTAGATCAGGGAATTGGATGCAATGTGGGGTTGATTAGCAGGCTTTTGATTTACAATTTATAATCCTCTATTTGTCACCTTTAGTTGTTACTTTGTTTGTCTTTATATTGTTTACCTGCTTTAAAAATACCACACATCTTTCAATTCGAATCCCAATGTATTTCTTTATTATGAGTTTGTAGGTGTAATATATAACTTTATTAAATGAGGTCTAGGTTATTATTTGATCCTAAGAGAAAACTATAGAGTTCATCTCCCAAAGAGTCAGAAAAAACACACACTAAAATGCATTATAAATCTAGGTCAAGGCCTGGAAATTGGCAGGATCTTGGGAGAGTTGGTAAAGCTCTCAGGGTCGCACAGGGAAAATCAATACCACCCTCATTTTAACATGCCAAGTTTCCTACTATGAAAAAAAAACAAAAAACAAAATGTTGAGACCACTCCCTTGCTTGCATCCAGCACCTATGCTGCCCAGTACTGGGCAGAATATTCCTATTTCCCAACTCACAGATTGCTAGCCTAAATGTAGCACTCCACACTTTATTAACACAGGTATGTCTGATGGCCTACAGTGTTACCCTGAGGACCAGAGTTCTGCAAAGGAAAGCAGCCAAAATTTTGAAGGTGTACACTACTTTCCTATGGCTGTTATATGTTATAACAAGTTATATGTGTTATAGCAAGTTAAGCAGTCCTCAACAATAATTTTTTAACACTTAAGAAGTACAGGTCAAAAATATTGTGTCTTGGAATCAGATTAATATAGAAGTAGACATTCTTCATTTTAATAATTGGTGATTGCTCTTCATAGACTTTGTATCCCTGGTCTTTTATACTTTCTTGATAGTACATTCTTTTCCTTGATTCATGATGATGCCTCTAAAATCAGCCATATAGCATTTTTAGAAATCTTCTTCATTTTCCATCCTATTCCATCCTCCATTTTTGTGTATATATCAACTTTTCTCTCTATTCTTTCATCCCCTTGAACCTTCAGACTTAAATCTACATATCATGTAAATTGATTCCCTGCTGCATGTTCTTTAGTGGTATATGCAAAATTATTTATCTTCTAAAGATACATGGCCTTAGAAAACTAAGATGAAGGTGTGTAATGTCACTTTCACTGTTGTAGTGGGGAATATTATTATAACTGCATCTAGGTCCAAAAAACTAAAGAAGGAATTTGCATGATTCAAAACATATTCTCCTGCACTTTGAGCTTCTAAAATCATGATATGAAAAGTTAAATTAAAAAAGCAGAATACTTGAGGTAACTCAGAAACAACAGACATGTAGAGACATATACAAACACAGTCACATGCATGAATAAGCATAGAACAAAGGTGTGTAATGCATTTTCTCAATTAGTGAATTTCAAGAGAGAAAAATCACATTTTAGTCCCAATTTAGCCTTAGAAGATCAAGGACAAAATTACAAGGTGACAGAAATACTGAAGGACAATAAAAAGACTGTAGGTGTTGGAAACTCATCGTAAAAATGATAGGCATTCCAGAAGACAAAGTGGAACAGATGGAAGAAAGGCAATAATTAAATAATAGAAGATAATTCATCTGTGATGACAAAAGAATCACATCTGCAGACAGAGAGGGCTCACTGAGTTCCAGGCTGTGTTTATGATAAAAGACCCACACTTGGCACATCTTCTAAGCCTCCTGAAGGATAAGGACATAGAAAACAATAACATAAGCATGAAGTAAACTTTCCAGATTTCTGACAAAGGAAAAAACAAATTAATAACAGCTTAACTTGCTTTGTAAACATAAAGGCTGGAAAATAGTGAACTACATTACAAGCATGTAAATAGTGTATTGTCATAGAGCCCTATGTCCAGGAAAAACAGCAGTCAATTATCTGGGAGGAAGAAATTTTGGGAGGACATATGGGAATCATGGAATAGTCAGTCATGTGTCCTATCTATTCCCAAGAAAAAATGTCTTAACAAATAATTGACTTGTAGCACATCTCCAAAAACAGGATTTTGTAGAAAGAAAAGGTAAAAATCAGGACAATGGTCAATCATTATATGATGTTTTTGAACATTGACTGTAGTGACTTGTAAACACTGGATGATGGCTCAATAAAATCATGAAATAAGGATTTTTTTTCTGAAGTTCAGAAGCTCAGTCTCCAAGGTGCACACTGCCTGAACAGGGAAACCTGAGTTCAGATCTCTACTAATCACATAAAATGCCTTTTAAATGTAATCCTGGACATTGTAGATGAAAATGGGAAGATGGGAAGCACTTTTGAGTTTATTATCCTACTAGCTTGGTCAACTGTTCAACTCCAGGTTCAGTGGGAGACATCATCACAAAAATTAATTTGGAAGGTAGTACATGAAGACACTTGGTACTGACATCTGAGTGTTTCACACACATAAACATATAAATATCTGTCTCTTTCTGCGTGTCTCTCTCTTTCTATCTCTCTCTGTGTCTCTGTCTCTCTCTCCCAACACACACACACACATACACACACACACACACACACACACACACACACACACACACACAACACACACAACTTTCTCAATATATAGAACATTCTGTTGATAAATGCTGCATGCCACATAATCCAAAAAATCTAAAGGGTCACCAGGAGAACCAGAAAGTGAACATTGTTTGCTAAAACTACCATCTTGGAAAAAGTCTGAGGCTGAGGACATAGAATGGCTAAGAAAGCAGTGACCATGTTGTGAAGTCATAATGATAGGAGTTATTGGTAAGCAAGGACAAATGTAGTGACCATCAGGGAAAGAAATGGAGATGAACAGAAAAGAGTAAATTAATATGATAGAAAATAGAACTTTAAAATAACCAGGAAAATGTGGAACAGGTAGTAGTTATTTCAAAAAAAGAATAAAAATGAGGAAGTAATTCATGAAATTAACTTACTGCTTCTAATATACTCAAAGATTTCACATCTCAGCCTTTCACTGCTTTACATCCTGATTCATGACAAACTTATAATGGTGTAAATTGGTTTAAAGCTTTCAAATAGTATTCTATAGTATGCATTTTCAAACTCTTGTCTGTCTCTTAGACTTTCCTACCACTTGCAACTATTTATTGAGTCACACTCCTGCAAAACAACCAGTGTGAATGAAAGACCATGAAAAAGTGTGTGGAATCCAGAAATAAAGAGAAAAATAAAAGAGGGGGAGATCTAGACCCACAAAGGTATCCAATATTTTCAGTCAACATGGCAAAGAAGGAGCCTCTGAGCAACATATGTTCTTAAGTTGAAAATGACAGTCCAGAGAAGCAGTTACAGCTGGGATTTGTATATGGGGCACCAGAAACAAAGGAGAGCCTTTTAAAGCAATGTAGGGGTGGAAGTGGGGACTAACACTTGAGATGTGCTCCACGTCCTTAAAACTAGGCACAAATTGACAAATGCCAGTGAGGAAACTATCTGGTCCAGGTAAAGAAGCAATAGAAACCATCCAAAACAAGAGTACAAAAGATAAAATGAAAATGTCCAAAATGAATAGTGTCTTCCAAGGCATTTAATAGAACTTCAAATTATCAGGAAGGAAATGACAAAGGAATATATATATCCAGAAACAAAATTGGTCATAAAATATTGATAAAAGATAAACCACCTTAAATAAGTAGAAAGACTAAGATGCCATATATAAGGAATACTTAATTGGTCTAGATAATAAAAGGCCAGAGTCAGATATAGAAGGAAATGCTGAGAAGTAGCAAGCCACAGCACACCTTACCTCCTAAGTGTCTCCACAAAGAAGAGAGCAATTTCCTGTTTGTCTCAGCTATGTCACTTCCTGACTGTCTGTATAGACCTCCAGACCACTATGGTTAGCTAGTGGCAAGCTCCATTCTCTGACCCCCCAGACAGTCTTTATTTGAGCAAGAAAGATATCACAAAAGTGCCAGGGGCTTTCTTTCACAAAAAATCAGCAAATAAAAATGAAATGGAGTGCTATTTAGAGTAATAACAGAAAGCTAGTATCTATGTCATGTGAAAAATTATCAACATGTAAATATGCCATGTAAAACCTTAACAGAAATCATTACTCACAATCAGATCCTCAATAACAGGTTGTTATTGATTTACAGTGTTGTTTGTACATAAAGATTTGCATGCATTTACAAGAAATAGAATTAATTGTTGCATATGAAAAAGAAAAACAATGTATGTACTCACTCAAATAAGGATTCTAGACATAGTGAAAAGGATTACAACCCTACAATCCATACCTCCAGAGAAGCTAGGAAACAAGTAGGACCATAAGAGAAATAAATATACATGGACCCCAGTGAAGCAGAAAGGGAGAAGAACCACTGAACAAATGGGGAGTAGGGGTGAAGGGAGAGGGATATAGGAGAAAGAGGAGAGGAGAAGACAAGTGGGAAGTGGAACATGAGGGATCAGGAAGATTGAGTGGTAAGAGGAATAGAGGAGAGCAAGAAGAGAGACACATCAATAGAGGGAGCCACTATACGTTATATTCACTATATGGGAATTATACAAAGATCCAAAAGGATGACCTAAACTAGAACACTAAACAATAGTTGAGAGGATACCTTAAATGCCTTAAATGCCATCCTAGGGACTGATGGAAGCAGAAGCAGAGATCAACAGCCAAGCACTGATCCAAACTCCTGGAATCCAGTTTCAGTGAGGGAGGAATAACAAACTAAGGGGTCAAGGCCACACTGGGAAAACCAACAGAAACACCGGTCCTGAGCAAATGGGAACTCATGGACCCCAGTCTTACAGATGGGGAACCAACATATGACCAAACCAGGGTCCCTGAATATGGGTGTCAGTTAGGAGCACTGGGCAGTGGAACCAGGATGAATCCCTAGTGTAGGAATGGACTTCAAGAGCCCATTCCCCATGTAGGGATACTCTCTTAGCCTAGATACACAGGCCTTAGCCTAGGCCCTCCCCCAAATGGCTTGACAAATTTTAATGAAATCCAAGGAATGCCTCCCTAGGGAGCAGAAAATTATGGGATCGGTAGGGTGTTAGTTGCTGGGGCATGGGAGGAAGGGGGAGAGGGGATTGGGATTGGTGTGTTTTCAATTTAATTAAAAAAATATTGATCAGAAAATCATTTTTAAAAGGTTTTAAAATTCAATATTTTAAGATATAATTCATCAAGAAGTATCTAAGAAGCATAAATACTCATTTTAAAACAGTCCTGTAAGGGGGAATAAGGCACACACATTTGTAAACTGATTAAAAGCCATTGTGAAAAAGCAACAGAACCAAGCAGTGACCTTCAGTTTCACCTTCATCTTGACTAACTAGGAAATGGTTTTATAATACTTGGCCTACATGCTTTTAAGATTCATTTTGAGGCTAAAATAAGTAAGATTCTGTAGGTCCCTATAAGAGAATATTCAACAATAGACTCTAATAGAGAATATAGACATAAATCACAAACTAGTAGATAAGTGATTTTCAGCAAAACATATGAGAAAACAAATTGAGAGAAGGGAGGCATCTAGAAGGTTGAGTGAAGGACAATTAGATAAAGTAAGCTTCAACTTCGAACTCACGACTAACCCTGAGGTTAACATATGATTGGTAAACCATATGTGAAACTAAAAATTTTAAATTACTAGTGATTATTATTTTGCACTATTGTCAAAACAGAGAAAAATTGGGCTGTCCATTCATGAGTAAATGAAATGAATAAAAGCTATTACAAACCCCCCAAACCAAAATGAGCCCCAAGCTAAAGAAAAAGTAAAGATGGACAATTAATACCTGAAAAAATAGGTAAATCCTGTACTGATGTTGACCCCCGTGGGGGAGTATATGTCATAAAATGTTTCTTTTAAATTTACTTATTTACTTAACCCCAGCCCCACAGATTCCCTAGGCTCCTTCCAGTTTTCCCCATTACCCTCTGTACCTGCCCTCTAGTCAAATCCCCCTCAGTTTCCGTTTAGGAAAGGGCAGTCCTTCCATAGGTATCAAGAAAACATATCTAGTTGCAGTAATACAAAGCACCTCCCCACGATATAATGTTGGGCAAAGTGACCCAGTATGAGGAGTAGGATTCCAAACGCCAGTAAAAGAGACCAGAGGACCAAGAAAAGCAACTTTTATATATATGCAGAATGCCTAGGTCTGTCACATGCAGGCTTCATGGTTATTAGTTCCCTCTCTGTGAGATCCTAGGAACCCAAGTAGGTTGATTCTATGGAATTTTTGTGATGCCCTTGACACCTCTGGTTCCTATGATACTTCCCCCCCCCCTGCAATATTCTCTGAACTCTTTCTAGTGTTTGGCTGTAGGTCTGCATCTGTTTCCATAGTGCTGGATAAAGCCCATCTGATGTCAGGTGGGCTAGGCACCAGTCTGATTACAGCAGGTGGCTAGTTCGGTCTTCATATCCACTATTGCAAGGAGTGTTGTCTGGCATCATCTTTGTAGATCCCTGGGAGATTCCCTTGGACAAGATTTGTACTGACCCTGAAATTTTAAAACATCAACCACACTCACAGAAAAGAGAGTGAATTCATGGATAGGGCAGTGAGAAGCATGGGGAAGAGGGAAGCATTAAACATTCAGGAATGAAAGATATAATTATTGTATTCACCAAGTAATAGTTTAATGGATATCTATATACCAAGTTGTAAAAGTCTACACTTTAACTGTGTTCAGTTGATTATTGTGTCAATTATAGTACAATAAGAGCTAGAAAATAGAAAAGTTCAAGTATTTCTTGGCATATAATATCTAAAACAAATAAGAGAATAAAACTCATTAATTAACAAACAACTGCATTTTCCATTCATTCTAGCTTTTTCAAGAAAATGACATCATTAGGTAATATATATTTAATGATACTCCTCATGTCCACCATGACTTTATTTTACTGACTATGCTAAAACCAATTCAGCAGCCTTTTCCTCCATGACATCATGAAGTTAAAAAATAATCAAATTAGTATTTTCCTGGAGGCAAAACATAACTAAGCTTAAAAATGGGCTATTACTCAATTCTAAAGAAGAAACTATTTTTAAACACCATAGATCTACTTGAAAGACTTGTGATTTAAGTAAGAATTCTAGCCCTGAAGCCTTCCTTTGTGATGAGAAGGAAGAACACTGGAAACAACTTTTCATAAAAATCAACAATGTTATATGCATGCCAGGTAGTATACTTAAAATAGTACATTATAATTGGATAGCTGGATGTTAAACAAGTAAATAAAGAAACCAAATACTAGGTTGTCTTATTGTAAGCAGCGTATCCTAAAATGTACAGTTTGCAAGCTGGAACAAAATAGACACAATTACTTGCTCTTAAGTATTCAGATTTATTTGAAGAAAATTTTGCAACTATCCTTGTAATTGCCATGGGCAACATAAAAGCTTTCATTTTTGTGTGTCAACATAAGTAGCATAGAATTTCCTGCTGAGTGCATTGTTATCCTTCAATTCATTTGAAATTTGCAATTAAAAAAGAGAAAAAGGATAGTGTCAAATGCAAACTCTTTATTTTTCCTTTCTGCTTTCATTGTGTCATTACAATACTGTTCTTTTCTTTTCCTGTTATCATTGTGACTCAAGATGTTCTTCAATGTTCAATGACCATACACTCCTTTAAAATATTTATTAAGCACATAAAAGTGAGAAATGCTGTCCTAGTTAATGAAGACACAGTAGTAACAGAGTAGGTAGTGATTTATCCTGTGAGTTCATAGTCAACAAACAGAAATGGAGGTCAGGAGTAAAGAAGTGTAAATACAGTAAGGTCAGAAAAGTGGTCTTTCAAGAATTTTTCTTCTAGACATGTTTTTTCTCACAAAGGTAAGAGAAGATCATCTTACAAGATCATAAGATTAAGTGGAACACCTAAGGAAATGCTACAATTAACAGATGGTTCACACAGAGACAGAGCACAGATTCTATGAAACACTTCCCTCTCAACAAAGTCAAAATTTTAATTGCATAGGATTTTTATCAACTTAGGTTTATAAATTGCTATTTGGATATTTATTTTATTACTCAATTATATAGAATCTTTGACCCAATTATTAAGTGTGTTATACTTATAAAAGTACAGATTATTAAGAACATTGGTGATAGCAGTGGAACAAATCTGAGAATAAAAACTTATCCCTTAAAATTGTTAGCATTCATTATTCTGTAGTTTACTCGGATTCAGTTCATCCAAAGGAAGATGATAAAATGGTCCCATTTATATCAGGTTAGTGTGATACAGAGCTAAGGGCACCTTGAATCTATCATCAATTTTAATTTTTTCTTCTTTCAGCAATGTACTATATGTATAAAATTATGTCTGTGAATAAAATAACAATTTCAATAGACAGACTCAAAAAATAGGAATCTGTAATCAGCATGAAAATCCTCCTAGAGGATTTTTGAAAATTTAAAAATATTATTATTATTATTATTATTATTATTATTATTATTATTATTATTATTATTATTATTGTACCTGTGTGTGAAAGAGAGTGGAGACAGATGTGGTGGTGTGTTTGTGTCACAGCCCACATGAGGAATTCAGAGCACACCTTTCTGAAATTCACTCAATTCTTTCCTTCCACCTTTATACATGGGTTCAGGTGACTGGACTCTCTTTGTCAGTTATGTTCTGCAAACACTTTTCCTGCTTAGCAATCACAGTGACTGCAATGACTGATATCCTAATAAATATGTTGACTTGGTTCATATTGTTTCATGATAATGTGTATTAATTTACACCTTACACAAAAATCAACATGTATATGCATTATATTTCAATCTTTTAAAAGAAAGATTGACTCCAGGCAGTGGAGTCAAAGATCTTTAATCCCAGCACTTGAGAGGCAGAGACAGGCAGATATCTGTGAGCTTGAGGTCAGCCTGGACTACAGAGTGAGTTCTAGGACAAGCAGACCTACACACAGAAACCTTGTGTCAAAAAAAACGAAACCCAAACAAAAAAAAGCATACAAATGCAAAACACACACACAAAAAAACCAAAAATAAATCAAAGTCAGTAACTTAGAGAACAACCCATCTTATTTTTTCCATTTAAAATTATTAATAATTCAAACAATATTTTTCTCCAATTCTATTGTATATCATAAGGTAAAATATACTGGTTAAATATGATTTTTTTAAATTTATTAAATGGTTCATTACTCAGTTTGGTAAATTAAACACTATGGGTGAAGAAAGGTCCATGTCACTCTTGAGTCCACTGCCATGAGTTGTCTATCCTTTTATCAAATTTAGTGGGTTCAAGAGTTTTGGGTTAGGTTCCCTAGTAGAGATCCTGTCCCCTAATTGTGTAACAGGACTTTATGCTTTCTAGTTTAAACCTAAATTTGCCTTTACATATAGAAGGTAAAATGATTTTGAGGCATGTTCCAAAGTTATCCACATCTTTCAGTGTTCATGGCCAGAGATGTCTAGTTTGACTTAGAACATAAAGGCATCATGGATGTTTCTCCTTGTGAATGTGTCTGCATCCTGGGACCCAGCATACAAAGTGGCTCAGGAAAAGACAACCATTTTTAAATAATGTTTGGCATAATAAATTCTTGAACTCAAAGGATTGATTTCTACTCTTATGAATTAAACTGATACCCTTAGATTCAGAGAAATGACATCTACCTTTGGAATTTGTTTTGTGTTATAATTTGAAATAAAAAGTTCACAGCCAGCAGAACTGCATGCTGAAAAGAAAATTAGGACTTTGATTGCAAATGCAATACATTGCTTCATGCACTACACCAGAAGTTCAGTATTAAAGAAAGGTTTGCATGAGGTATGAGTAAAATCCATTGAGTTCTGTGCAGCTAATTTATTTTCAAAAAATAAATTCCTTAGTCAGAAAAATATATTTATAGCATACTGATGTTGTAAGTCATACTATCCATATATAAGTGACAGTTCTGACAAAGAATTTTCCAGAAAAAATGAGAGAATTCACAGAAAGAGTGTGTGTGTATATTAATGATAACAGAGATTTCTCATTCCAGTGATGGAAAAGAACTGAGGTGATTTGCTGGCCACACACATATACAAGTCAGGGATTTACAGAGAACTGTAACAGTCAGATACATTCTTTGTCACTAATGCAGTCAGCATTATTGCCATCATTAGCTTTCTTTATATTGTTTTGTCTGTTTTTCTATGGTCACTATACACATAAAAGGAAGAGGCAGGAAAAGAGTGGCTGATTGAATCACTTGGAAAGGTTCAGCTGTTCTTTGTGTTTTCTGAGAGGCTCATTTTCACCATGCTTCTGGGAAATACTCAGTTCTATGCAATGCTTTACACATCATCCATAACCCTTCATTCCTCACTTTAGGAATATATATATATATATATATATATTATATATATATATATATACAATCCTTCTCGACATGTGATAGTCACAGGTACTCAAGCCATACTCTTTTAAAAATAATATCTGGGAGAAGACCCAGGCTCCAGCAGATGGAACTGCAACAAAGTATATACAACCATATATTTAGTGGCAAATACATACATACACAGAGGGAGAGATAGAGGGAGAGAGAGAGGGGGGGAAAGAAATGAAGGAAGGAAAGAAGGAAGGAAGGAAGGAAGGAAGGAAGGAAGGAAGGAAGGAAGGAAGAAAAAAGAGAGAGAACAAAATACAGCATGAATAAGGGAGGAAGAAATGGTAGCAGGAATAGGTATACTTGGAGATATAGGACAAGGAAAAGAAATGAATTTGATCGAAGTACATTATGTGTATATGAGAAAATTAGATTATTAAAAGATGAAATAATATATAAGGAGCTTTTGAAAAATTAGTTTACATATGTATATTTGGCCATTTTAAAACTCTAACAAGATGTAAAAACTTGACATATTACTGAAACATTGCCCACTAAGAAGATTCTCAAAAAAGGAATAAATAATAAAGTGAAAACCCCATTAATAGATGTGTATTTAACATGTCTGTAATTAATTTATAAAACTAGGACAAGGTGCTCAGTGGTGTGCCAATTTAAATGACAAAACTGAAGAGCCTATTGATCTTTAAAGAACACTACATTTAAAGTTTGCCGAATGCTCCTTCTTAAGAAGAACACTTGGGGTATTTCATAAAAACTAGGCTTATGAAGCAGTTTGACAACTTTCAATGGATTAAAATCATATATTTAATGGAAATGCACAGAATTGCAGATAAAAACAACATAATGCTAGAACAGCCAGTAACTTCTGAGCTAATAGAAGAGGAAGAACTAGAAAACCGGTGTTCAAAAGTTAAGTAGCACAGTGGGATAAAACATTCTTAAAAGAACAGAATACACAATGACTCAGATTTAACAGTGAAGATTTACAGCATGAAAATTATAGAATGCAGTTTAAATAATACCTAGAGATTCACAGCATTAGATAAACAAAAGAGAAAAATTAAGACAGCAATGTAAAATGCTACCCAAGGAAGATAAAGAAGATTAAAACTTAAAATAGAAAGGAATAATAAAAATAAAAATGAAGAATTGTAAGTAATTGCTAGGCACCATCCTCCTATGAAGGGTGTTATTGAAGAGAAAAAAAATAAAACTATAGGTTTTGTTGCACACATTTTAATTCAAACACATGGTAGGCAGAGGCAGGGAGATCTCTGAGCTCAAGGCCAATTTTTAGAATGATTTACAAGGCTACAAGTGTTACACAAAGCCAAACTAAAAGGTTGAAACTTTTAACCAATAATGATGTATTCAATTTTACTTATTATTGTAAGAAAAATAAACTGCAAAGCACATGAAGGAATTCAACTGCAGATATTGATGAATGAGTTGATGGGGACATTCTATAAATGTCTGTAAATTTGTAAATATAATAATTTATAATCTTTAATCAAAGTAGGAATGCCTTAAACTATTAAAAAAAAAATACCAAATGTGTTCTGCAGACAAATCAATAGCACCAAATACTTGTTGCTGACAATCGTTTAATCTTGATGAAAAAAGTTACAAATAGCAAAAAATAATCATAAATTTTAAGCATAAGTAACAAAATTAGAATATCAAAATTTATACTACTGTCAATAAATTATAAAATTATTATAATTATTATAATCCAGGTATGTTACTATACACTTTTAATCTGAGCACCTGAGAGGCAGAGGCAGGTAGATCTCTGGATTCATGTTCAACTTGCTCTACATAGTCAGTTTCAGGAAAGCCAGGGCTAAAAAGAGAGTCCCTGCCTCAGATTTAAAAAGAAAAAGTATGTAGAATTATAAATTATTAGACCAAATTCCTTGAAAATCTGTTGCATTTCTTATGCAAACCCATGCCAGCATCTTATGGAAAGAACTTCCAACCATAGGCTGTACTGTCCCATCAATGAACATCAAGAAAATGCCTCAATAACAAACCTAGAGGCCAATCTGATGGAGATTTTTTTTTTGTGATTGTGGCTTTCTATCTTCAGATGAGGCTATTGTGTGTCAGAAAGATGAACAGTTACCTAGAAGTAGAACCCTGGTCTTAGCTGGGTGTTGGTGTCACATGCCTCTAATCCCAGGACTTGGGAGGCAGAGACAGGCAGATCTCTGTGAGTTTGAGGCCAGCCTGGTATCTAGAGCGAGTGCCAGGATAGGCTCCAAAGCTACACAGAGAAACCCAGTCGAGAGAGAGAGAGAGAGAGAGAGAGAGAGAGAGAGAGAGAGAGAGAGAGAGAGAGAGAGAACCCTGGTCTTATTCTTGATTGTTAAGTTCCCATTGAAAAATCAAGTGTTATTTTAATGTGACTTACACTTTTTGTGGAACTTGGTCCTTTCTCCTTGGACCCTTTATATTTTGCCATTGTTCTGCACATTTAGTGTCTTGATTATAAATGTATTGATGAAAGTTTCTTTACTGCTTATGCCTATTTGATGTCCTGGATGCCTCTTTCACATTCATAAGCATGGCATTCATTAGATTTGTTAACTTTTTCTTCTATGATTTTGTTAAAATTAATCCCTGTACCTTTTGCTAAGATTTTTCTCCTTCCTCCAAATCTGTTATTTATGAATTTGTCTTTTCATAATCCCAAATTATCTTTTTTTTCTAACCTGAATATTTTAGATATACCATTTCTTTCAATGAATGATCAATTTTTTTCTACCTTGTCTTTTTTTCATTAAGTGTTATTCTTTGGTTCAATAATATTTAATCATGATTTTACCATTCCCTACATCAACTCCTAGGTCCTCTCCATATCCATCTTGTAAAAGCCTCCTTGTAGGGCATGTTGTAGCCATACCTGCTAGGGGCTGGCTACAGTGTGCCTGAACAAGCCTTTGAGTGAGTGGTCAGGGTGACATGGGCAAGGTTTAAGAGTGAGTGGCACTCATGTGGCGACCCTTTCTTTCAATTTCATTGTCGGGTTGCTGTAATTACAGTTGCCCTGCTGGCTGGCTAGGTTGCTCTGTAAGTAAGGCATTTCCCTATTAAATTCCCTTGTATTTTTACCTGGCTCCTTATTGGTAATTTTCCACATTAACTGGTGTCAGAAGCAGGACCTTGTAAAACTAGGCCATGTTTGGAAGAACCCACAGGGATGGTGGACTAACTGGCCAGGAAAGTGCTCCCTCTCTCCACAAATGCTGCCACCTGGCAGCCAACCTTCTTTGCCACACAAGTGTGTTCCGGATGCCACTTAGCCACTCAGAACCATCTGCCCAGCTGGGAGAGTTCTTCAGATCTCCCCCACAGTTTTACTGTCACAGTTTCTAGTGGTGCGTGCATGGGATAGGCCCAAATTGCAGCCTGCCAGCACAAGGAGGCATCCTGTCCTTGAGCTGAGTAGGGCTCAGGAGTAGGCCTTTGCTTTCAGCAGGGTCCACAGCTTCCCCTGACTATTGTGGCCATAAAGATATGCATCTTCCATTGTTTGAAGCTGCAAGGACGTGCACTCCCAGCTAAGTGCAACTGCCTGTGTGATCTCAGCTCCACTGCTGCCACTGCCATCTTGCCTCACCAACTGCTGCCAAAATCCGCAGACTAGCTGAACGCCAGCGCCACCTTTTGGTCAAAGATAGTTATTGCATCTGGAGCAGAAATCATGAGATAAGATCATGGTGGAATATTTATCATTTGCCAAAATTGGTAATATTTTTGCTCATTACGTGAATTCAATATTTGAGGATGATGCTAATCTGCCAATTACCTGCCTGTATGCAGTAATGGCAGTTAGCTTGCTGGTACAAATAACATTACTAATCAGAGGATTCAGAAACAGGGACAAAGATAACCTCACCACCTACTTACAGGAAATAACAGCTTTATGAAATGAGGTTTTCGACAACAGATTATGTGAGGCCACAATTGTGCAGCAAGTGGAACAGATTTGGGTGATAAGCTTGGCTCTATGTACAATACACTAAAGACAGAGCTGTCTGTTACCCAAGATGAGATGCAGTGTATTTATGATAAGATAAATGCAGAGATATCCTCCATGTCTGAGGCATTAGAGGCTAGGCTGTCAGAGGACCATGACAAACTAAAAATATCTATAGCCAGATAGAAATTCAGATCGGCTCTATGACCCTGAAACTAGATGGAAAGGTGCAAAATACCCAGCATAGGGTTGAAGAATTGGACAATGCCATTCAATCAATTATTGAAGCATCTAAGGTAGCAGATAACAATTGGAATCTAGGTTCGAATGATTGGAAGATAATTTACTGAACAAGGCTGACAGATTATATAGGTCCACAAGGTAGATTGCCGAGGACTCAAAATCAGCAAATCATGACCTCCAGTCTAGACTCTAATTCCTAGAAGGCAGTTTCTATGCCACCCAGATACTGGATAAGGACAAACCATTAAAGACCTAGAAAAACATGTAGAGGAACAGTTAGAGCAATTTACAGATTCACTAATGTGCTTGGAATCGTTTATGATGCAGGAAATTGAAACTTTTCATGAGGATATCATTACTAGGCTTAAAGAGCATTGGGATGCCTCAGAGACAGAATCACTATAATCTGAGGCACCTACTTCACCCAGGTATCATGACTATTCTTCTAATGTTGTTACTTGTACACTTTTAGTCTACCAAGCTACCATGGTAGAAAAGCCACCTTCTAAGAAACATCCTCAGGGATAGATGGCTTAACCTATACAGCTGAAGGATGTTAAGAATAATAAAGAATCAGTTGTCTCATATTGTCTTCATAGCCCATATATGAAACAGCTCATACATTCATGAGCAACCTTTAACAGGGTGACGGCCATGGACTTGGAAAGACTGGTGGTAGCTGTACTTGAGAATTCATGCCAAATCCAGTGGAAGACAGGGAAGAAAATAAGTTCCTTGAACATCAAGGCAAAAGGACGGTTATGAAGACCTCTTAGATAAGATTCTTGTTGAGGGTATTTATGATAACCCACAGACTCAGTCTGAATATGATGACCATATACTGTCCCTGTGTAGGAAAGCAGCATTAAACACCTAGAATAAGGTTCATGAGCCAGGAGAATGCCTAGAAGCTCATACCAGAATATAACAGGGACCTACAGAACAGTTCCAGGACTTCTTACAAAGGGTAACTAGGGCAGTAGAACTACAGGTAACATATCAAGAAAGACAAATTATTATATATGCAATAGCTTATGAAAATGCAAACCCAATATGCAAAAGGATACTTTTGCCTTTAAGATCAGATAAGCTCTGCTTAAAGAATGGAGCTTGTGTGGGAAAAGCCATTTCAAAAGGTTTAAAAAGGCAACAAGAGATTGAAAGTTCTAGAAGTGAGGATGTAAGGGCTTGGGAAGGAGAAGCACCTTACAGAGGCAAACATAGGTACTAAGAGGCCAGAGTTTATCACTACTATGAACCAGAACATCGAGTAGGAAGAGCCTTCCCCAGACGACCACAAAGGTGCCAGGAACCTAGATGTTTCAGCTGTGGTAGAATAGTAAGAGAAATTGTAGACAAAGGAATTTTAACAATGCATCATATAGAAGGCCACTACCTTCTGTATTGTGTAGAAGATGTGGTAAGGGCAGACACTGGACCAATGAATGTCTATTGACAAGGGACATGCAAGGAAACCTGTTAAGGCCAGGAAACCCTGAGGGAGGCCTCAAGAAATCCCCAACATGGAGAATGTTCCTCTCATTCCCATTAGCTGTGGAAGACAATCTGACACAGGACAAATAGAAAGTTCTTTGCCTATTGTGAAAAATAATACTGCTCTAGATGGTAGTTTGGCTAGCAATGAAGAACCAAATGTGACTGAACAAATTGAGAAACATATTTTGGCAAACTTCTATTAAGGATAAAGGGCCTCAGTTGAAAGTGAGAATTAATAATAAACTTATTACTGACTTAGCAGACACTGGGGTGGATGTGACTATTATTACCCAAATTCCTGGCCTCAGAAATGGCCTCTTAGAGAGGAGAATGTACAATTTTTAGGAATTCAAACTCTATCTAGAGTTTGACAGAGTGTTCACTTGGTGGTCTGCATTGTACTGGAAGGACAGAAAGGGAGACTGAAACCATACATGGGAGATATAGCTATAAATCTCTTGGGTCAAGATATTTTACAGCAATGGAATATGCAGATTAATATTCCTCCAGTGTAGGATACAAATTATGTACAATCTATAGATAGTAGAAAAGATCTGGTAAGATGCTATGGAAAACCGTTACCAACATTCCAGGCTGTACAGAAACTAGGTACAAATGATACCTTCAGAGGAGACAAAGGACCTGCCATTGAAGTGGCTTACAGATCAACCTGTTTGGGCACAACAATGGCTATTGACCTCTGAAAAGTTAGAGTCTGTAGAAAAGTTAGTACAGGAACAGCTAGAGGATGGACACATAGAGGAATCTAACAGCCCTTGGAATTCTCCTGTATTGTTATCAAAAAGAAGTCAGGTAAGAGGAGAATGCTGACAGACCTGAGAGCCATAAATAAAGTAATTCAATCAATGGGCTCTTTGTAATATGGAATGCTGTTGCCTTCCTTGATTCCTAAGGGATGGCCTATCATACTTAGTGATCAGAAAGACTGTTTATTCACAATACTGTTACAGAAAAATGAAAGAGAAAAATTTGCATTTACTGTACAAACTCTTAATAATTCACAGCCAGTTAGAGCTATCAGTGGAAGGTTTTGAAACAAGGAATGCTAAATAGTCTTACTTTGTGTTAGCACTTTGTATGGCAACCATTGGAAATAATTCATAAGAAATTTTCACAATCTCCTGTTTATCATTACATGAACGACTTTGTTTTCAGATTCTAATAAAGAGACCCTGGAACGTAAGTTTGAAATGATGAAGGAAGTTCTGTCTCATTGGGAGTTACAGATTGCCCCAGAAAAGATACATAGAGGAGATTCTATTAACTATTTAGGTTACAAGATAGACTTACAAAAAACAGGCCACAGAAGTTACAAATTAGAAGAGATCGTTATCAAACTCTTAATTCTCTTTAGAAATTATTAGGGGAATATTGTCAACTACAGACGATTATTGGTGTAGAAGGACATGGCTTAAAAGATTTAAAAATGGCCCTTAAAGGTGATAAGGACCTAAACAGTCTGAGAATATTATCCGCTGAGGTGGAAATGGACTTACAATGGATAGAAAACAGAATACTGGATGTAAATGTAGATTGTATAAGCCTTAATTTAGACTGTATTCTGGTTATCTTGCCATCCAGAGAATACCCTTCTGGGATTCTGATGGAGAGGGAAGACATCATATTGAAGTGGATATTTCTGCCACATAAACAGAATAAAAAGTTAAAGACATAAATAGAAAAGATTTCTGATTTGATTTTAAAGGGCAAATTGAAACTCTGTCAACTGACTGGAAAAGATCCAGCAGAAATTATAATACCTTTAACTAATGAAGAAATTTTCTCCTTGTGGAAGGATAATGAATATTGGCAAATAGCTCTTACTGACTTTTTGGGACTGATTAGCAACAACTATCCCAAAACTGACAGAATTTAAATTCATAAAAAGCACAGTCTGGATTCTTTCACGTATCGTAAAACAAACTCCCATTTCTATATGTCTTACCTTCTACACTGATGTGAACAAATCAGGTAAGGCAGGTTATAAAGCAGGTGAGGTAAGTAAAGTAGTTCAAAGTCCATGGACATCTGTACAGAAAGCAGAATTATATGCAATTCTCATGGTACTTATGGATTTTACAGAACCTCTTAATATAGTTAATGATTCTCAATATGCAGAGTGAGTTGTGTTACACATTGAGACTGCAGAATTTGTTCCTGATAATGCAGAATTAACTTCACTGTTTATACAATTACAGGAAGCAATCAGAAAGAGAAGTAATCCTATATATATTACACATATCAGATCCCATATGGGTCTGCCAGGCCCACTAGAACAAGGCAATCAAGAGATTGATCGTTTATTAATAGGAAGTGTGCTAGAAACCTCAGAATTTCATAAGAAACATCATGTAAATTTCAGAGGCTTGAAAAAGGACTTCTCCATCAATTGGCAACAAGCCAAGGAAATAGTGAGAAACTGTCCTACTTGTTACTTTTATAATCAAACTCCATTGCCAGCAAGCTGTAATCCTAAGGGTATTCTGGGAATGAGGTTTGGCAGATGGATGTATTTCACTTTACAGAATTTGGAAATTTGAATATGTGTATCATATTATAGACACTTTTTCAGGATTCAAAAGGGCTACTGCTCTTAACTCTGAAAAAGGTGATTCTGTTATTACACACCTGCTAGAGGTTATGAGAAGTATGGGTATACCTGCTCCAATAAAAACTGACAATGTCTCCAAAAATTGGAACAGTTTTTCAAATATTATAAAGTATGTCACCTGTATACCATGAAATACTACGGGACAAACAGTGGTTGAGAGATCTAATAGAACACTTAAGAAGATGTTCCACAGACAGGGTTGGAAACAAAATCCCTAAAGATAGGTTGCATAATGCTTTATTAACACTAAACTTTCTTAATGTCAATGAGAAAGGACAATCTACTGAAGATAGACATTGGACTATGGAAAAACTGCTGTACTGAATCATCTGGTATACTTCAAAGATGCACTAACCTCTGTATGGAAACCAGGACATGTGTTACAAAGGGGTAGGGATTTTGCATTGGTTTCCAGAGGAGAAGAAAAATTTTGGATACCATCAAATTTGATCAAGATTCGAATTGAAAAAGACAAACCTCTCAACAAGGACAAATGACAGGTATTCTACTAAGGTATATCTCATAAACTAAATAGAAACCCCCAAAGGAAAGGGAAGTGTTTGCTTTTATCACCAGAGGAAAACTCATTGCCAGAGGTCAAAGGACACTACATGTGTAGATACTTAATAAAAGAAGGTAGCTATAACCTAATGTGGGAAATTACCAATATGGAGCTAGGTAAAAATACAAGGGAATTTAATAGGTAAAAGCCTTCCTTACAGAGCTACCTAGGCACTCAGTGGGGCAGCATTCAATACAGCAAGCAGAAGATGAAAGCAAAAGCAGGGCCGCCTCACTCTTAAACTTTCCCTACATCACCCTGGGCATGCCCTCACAGGCATGGTCAGGCACACATGTAGCCAGCCCCTAAGCAGGAATGGCTAAAGCATCCCCTAAAATTCCCCTTTTTATCTAAAAGAGGATTAAAACTTTAACAGTGTAAACTATCTAAAATTAACAATCATAAAGGTGAAATATAAGAAGATACAACACTCTGCTTATGTCACATTCTAACTATGTCTATTTTAACTAAACCCTAAAGCCATCTGAAAGAGGTGTCCAAGCCTGAACACCTCCTTCTAATCCCAACCATAAACAATGCCTAACTATGTGTATACAGTATCCTAAGTGACAACAATGGGGGGAAGGGTACAGAGCATCCTCCAAGTTACTTCCTGCTGAAATGGGACAATAATAGCCTTCTGGGGTCCTGTAGGAAGAAAATGTTAGTATAGTGAAAGTCTAGAATGGATTGTATCAAGTTCTTTTTAGATGGAATTCCCTTGATTGAAGATCTCACTTGAAATACTGAACTTGATTGAAGACAGTACCTGAAGCTCTGGCCAGAGTGCCAGTTGAAATGGAGCAAGCTGGATCCAGTGCATTCGAGGAGGTGTGGCCCATTTTCTTTCCAGGGTGTCCAGGGATTGCTGTCAGGAAGGTCTTCATTGGCTGTGTGGGACTCAAACATAAATGTTAGTGGAGAAATGTTCGCTTTTGTAAATATGTATACTGGAAAAGGCAACCATGGGAGAATAACAATTATGACAAGGTGTGCACCTTGAAAAAAAGAGCCAAGAAAAGACAAACACAGTCCCCAAATTCTCCTTTTATTATGTATTTCATCAATTGGCTTCTTGATACAATACAGGAACTCTAAAGTTTAGTGAAACAACATGCTTGGATTTTCGAGAAGGAAAGCCAAATCCACCTCTAAATCCAGCATTGGTTTAATTGAATAGGGACTAGGAAATAAAGAGAATTAGAGTTCTCAGAGAGACAGATGTGAAGTTTAACATATGGCACATTCCTTTTGTCTGATGGTTATAGCTACCTTCTCTTCTTAAGTATCTACCAATGCAGTGTCCTTTGCCTTCTGGAGATGAGTTTTCCTGTGAAAATAAAAGCAAAACACATCCCTTTCCTTTGGGATTTTTCTATTTAGTTTATGAGATGTACCTTAGTAAAATACCTGTCAGTGGGTCAGGCAAGATGGTGGCAGCACTGGAATGATGTCACACAGCCTCCTGTGCTTTAGTTGGAAGTGTACAGCCTTGAGGCCTCTACCACTGAAAGAGACTCGGCTTTAAGGCCACAGCCAGGGGAAACCTTGGGCCCTGCTGAAAGCTGAGACCTACTCCCAAGGCTGAGGCCTCCTTCCTGCCCTCAGCTCAAGGGCAGGAGGCCTCTGGGAGCGGGTAGGCCGAAGCCCAAGCTGGTTCCTTGCACGAAGCTAGAAACTGCAACAGTAACCATGAGGAGGTCTGTGGAAGTCTCCTAGCTGGGATGATGGTTCTGAGCAGCTCATCAGAAGTGGGGATGCACTTGTGGTGCAGTGGGTTGGCTGCAAGCTGGAAGAACGTGTGGAGATAGGGAGTGCTTTCCAGGCCAGCTAGTTCATCATCCTGGTGGAACCTGTGGGCTCTCCCAAATGGGGCCTAGGTTTATAATACTCCTGACAACCAGATAATGTGGGAAATTTCCAATATGGAGCCAGGTAAAAGTACAAGGGAATTCAATAGGGAAAAGCCTTACTTACAGAGCCACCTAGCCAGCCTGCCGGACAGCAAGAAGTACATTGAGCTAAAGAAGAAATGGAACAAGGGCCTGCCACATGAGTGCTGCTCACTCTTAAACCTTCCCTAAGTCACCCTGACCATGCCCTTCCAGCCTGTAGCCAGCCCCTAAGCAGGCGTGGCTGCAGCATCCCCTACAATAATGATCAAGCAAAAGGAACGTGCCTATGTTAAACTTCACATCTGTCCTCAGAGAACTCTACTTCTCTTTATTTCCTAGTCCCTATTCAATTAAACTAATGGTGGATTTGGCTTTCCTCCTCTAAAATTCAAGCAAGTTGTTTCTCTAAACGTCAAAGTTTCTGGATTGTATCAAGAAGTCAATTGATGTAATACAGAATAAGAGAAGAATTTGGGGACTATCTTTGTTTTTCTTGGCTCTTTTTTTCAAGGTGTACACCCTGTCATAATTGTTATTCTCCTATGGTTGCCTTTTCTATTATGCATACGTACACAAGCAAACATTTCTCTGCTAACATTTATGTTTGAGTCCCACACAATGAAGACCTGAGTGACAGCAATCGCTGGACACCCTGGAAAGAAAATATCTCCTCATCTCCTCACTGCACTGGATCCAACTTGCTCCATTTCAAATGACAATTTGGCCAGAACTTCAGACACTGTCTTCAATCAAGTTGAGGATTTCAAGCAAGTTCTTCAATCAAGTGAATCCCATCTAACATGGACTGGATACAATCCAGTCAAGATTTTCACTATACTAACATTTTCTTCCTACAGGACCCCATGAGGCTATCACTGTCCCATTTCAGCAGGAAGTAACTTGGAGGATGCTATGCCCCTTTCCCCCCATTGTTATCACTTAAAATCCTGTATATCCCTAGTTAGGGATAGTTTATGGTTGGGATTAGAAGGAAGTGTTCAGGCTTGGACACCTCTTTCAGATGGCTTTAGGGTTTAGTTAAAATAGCCATAGTTAGGATATGACATAAGCAGATTGTTTTATCTTCTTATAATTCACCTTTATGATTGTTAATTTTGGATACTTTACACTGTTATGTTTTAATCCTCTTTTAGACTAAAAGGGGTATTGTAGGAGATTCTTTAGCCATGTCTGCTAGGGGCTGGCTACAGGTGTGCCTGACTATACCTTTGAGGGTATGGACAGGTCGACATAGGGAAGGTTCAATAGTGAGTGGTGCTCATGTGGCAGGCCCTTCTTCCTTTTCTTCTTCATCTCGATGTACTTAGTAGTACATTTAGTTTTACCTGGCTCTATATTGGTAATTCCCACATTACCTTCTGTAACCAAATGAAATCCCACTTTTGGGAATGGGTTAAATCTAACTGAGATCTTTGATTCATTTGCAGCCCACAGAATGGGAAATGATATTGACCAAACTCCAACAGAAGGCTGATCTCAAAAATTTACAAAAAACTCAAAAAGCTCATTTCCAAAATACCAAATAATCCAATTAAAAAGTGGGATACAGATCTAAGTAGACAATTGTCATTAGAGGAATGTAAAATGGCTGAAAGACACATAATAAAGAGTTCAACAAACTTAGCCATCTGGGAAATGCAAATCAAAACAACTCTGAGATACCTTCTTACTCCTGTCAGAATGGCTAAAATCAAAATACCAATGACAGTTTCTTCTGGAGAGGATGTGAAGAAAGGGGAACACTCTTCCACTGGTGGTGGGATTGCAAACTTCTACAGCCACTTGGAAAATCAGAATGGTGATTCCTCAGGAAAATGGGAATGAGTCTACCACCAGATCCAACAATTCCACTCTTAGGCATATACCTAAAAGAAGCATATTCATACAACAGGGACATCTGTTCAACGATGTTCATAGCAGCATTATTTGTAATAGCCAGAACCTGGAAGCAACCCAGATGCCCCTCAACTGAAAAATGGATAGAGAAAATGTGGTATGTTTACACAATGGAGTACTACTCAGTGGAAAAAAAACAGTGGAATTTCGAAATTCGCAGGCAAATGGATGGAACTGGTAGAAACCATTCTGAGTGAGGTAAACCAGTCACAAAAAGACAAACATGGTATGTACTCACTCATATATGGAGTTTAGACATAAAGCAAAGAATACCAGCCTACAGTCCACACCGCCAGAGAAGCTAGGAAACAAGAAGGACTCTGAGAGACATACAAGGTCCCCTAGAGAAGGGGAAAGGGACAAGATCTCCTGAGAAAATAGGGAGCATGGGGGAAGGGAGGAGAGCAGGAGCTAGGACTATGAAAGGGGAGAAAAGAAGGGTGAGGAGACATGAGGAAGAAAGAAGGTTGAGTTGGGGAAAGAATAGAGGAGAGCAAGATAAGAGATACATAATGGAGCCATTATAGGTTTAAAGAGAAATAGGGCACTAGGCAAATATCTGGAGATCTAAAAGGATGAAACCAACTAACAATCTAAGCAACAGAGAAGAGGCAAACTTAAATGCCCTCCCCTGATAATGAGAGTGATGACTAACTTATACACCATCTTTTAGCCTTCATCTAGCATCTGGTGGAAGTAGAAGTAGACAGCCACAGATAAATGCTGAACTTAACTGGAATACCATTGCAGACAAGGAGAAGTGGTGAGCAAAGGGGTCAAGACCAGCCTGGTGAAACCCACAGAAACAGCTTGACCTGAAAAAGGGGGAACTCTTGGTCCCCCATACTGATATCTGTGAAACCAGCATGGGACTGATCTAGACCCAATGAATGTGGGTGTCAGTAAAGAGACCTCAGAAATCTATGGGGCCTTTTGTAGTAGTAGATCAGTACTTATCCCTAGCATAGGAATGGACTTTGGGAGCTCATTCCACATAGAGGGATACTTCCTGAGCCTAGACACATGGGTGAGGGCCTAGTCCCTATCCCAAAGGATATGACAGACTCTGAAGAACCCTATGGAATGCCTCACCCTCTCTGGGGAGCAGAAAGGGTATGGGATAGGTAGGGTGTCATTTATGGGAACAGGGAAGGAGGGAAGGGAGAAGGAACTGGGAGTGACATGTAAAATAGTATTGTTTCTAATTTAAATAATAATGCAGAAAAAATAAATCTGAGTTGCTGGCTCAGCACCCATGAAAGCACCACACAACCCACATTATTGTCATTGTTATTGGGTGCTCTCCATAAGCTGATGACAATCTCTATTGTTGAATACAACACCTACACAACTCTTTGAATATGGAAAAGTCAAGTTGCGTTCTAGAAAAACTCTTATCCCTTCTGACTAGTGTTGCCTGTATTGAAAGATTCTTTGATTACACCAGAGGAGAAAGCTGACATCAATCCAGCTACAAAACTTTCAGTCTACAATGGTGATGTCTTTAATATACACTGATGACTTCATCCTCTTTCTCTCCCTTCTTTTCCCTCTCCCTCTCTTCCTGTCCCTCCCCCATCTCGGGTTTTCCTTGTTCTTTTTGACCACTTACTGTGTACAGGTACTAAGATTGGGACTGGACTATAGTGATGAAGGAATACTGATTGAATCAAGGAAGGCTGCCCTGACTCCGCATGGCTTAGTCACCATCTGGTGCAGTTGACAAGTGCTTTGACTCTTGCATAGCACTCCTGGGCTTTCCTCAATTGGACTTTTTCTGGACCTCGTGTTCTCAAGACATACTTTTCCATTAGGAATTAAACCCTTCACTACTGAGCAGTTGGGCCCAATAGGAAGCAGAAGCATTAACTTGGGGCTTGGAGTTAAAGGGGGGAGGTTTGGTGGCTTTTCATGGAAGTGTCACTCTGCATGAGTCAGCAGGAAGTGTCAGTTCTTTCTCCACAAAAGATGTCATTTATTACATCAGTGAGTTTGTTTATGTGTCACCCTTGTCCTCTGTGGAGCTTTCTAGAGTTGGCCTCCTCATGCAAGAAACGCCTTATTCAGATGGCAGGGTAATCTGACCTCCTTTGGGGATTGTCATTGTATACATTGTATTTCATCAAGAAGCTTTGTCATTGTGATCTAGAAAGTCAAGAAATATTATTTGAAGCTCCAAGGGATAGAAAGGCATGTCAAAAACTTAAAAAAACATTTTTGATGCCTTAGTTTGGCATCCTTTTATAATAAATTGAAATAACAACAAAAAAGATGCACTGATGACATAGTGACACAAAGCATGCTCTATTAACCATCCACTATCTGTCTGCATCCAAAGATCACACCATGAGAACTCATGCCCTGCACTGCCAAGAAACTGTGACTAAATAGGAGAGGGACATAATGGAAAATCAAATACTTAAGTTCTGATACAAGAAACCATCCTGATTGAGGTAACTCAGGAACAAAAAGACAAAAATGGTATGTACTTATTCATATATGGATTTTAGACATAGAGCAAATGAGTACAATCTACACCACCAGAGATGCTATGAAACAAGGAGGATCCATAGAGAGATATACCTGTCCACTAGAGAAGGGGAAAGGGACAAGATCTCCTGAGCTAATTGGGAGCAACGGTGGAAGGAAGAGGGAGCTGAAAGAAAGAGAGGGGAGAAGAGGAAGGGAGAGAGTACACGATAGTGCAGGAAGATTTAGTCAGGGGAAGAAGAGAGGAGAGCATGAAAAGAGATTCCATAATTGATGGAGCCATTATAGGTTTACAGAGAACTCTGGCACTAGGGAAATGTCCAGAGATCTACAAGTTAGAGCCCTACTAACAATCTAAGAAATAGTTGAGAGGCTACTTTAAATGAGCTTCTCATATAATGAGATTGATGACTACCTTATATGCTATTTTAGAGCCTTCATTCACTAGCTGATGGAAGCCGAAGCAGACACCCACAGCTAAACACTGAACTGAACTCTGGAATCCAGTTGCAGAGAGGGAGGAATAATGAAGAAAGGGGTCAAGCCCAGGCTGGAGAAACCCTCAGAAACAACTGACCTGAACAAGGGATGGCTCATGGACCTCAGATTCATAGCTGGGAATCCAGCATAGGTGTGTCTAGAACCCCTGAATGAGGATGTCAGTTTGGAGGTCTGGGCAATATATGCAACCTCTGGAAGTGGATCAGTATTTACCCCTAGGACAAAAATGGACTTTGGGAACCCAATCCACATAGAGATATACTCTCTCAGTCTAGACACCTGTGAAAGGGTATAGGCCCTGCTCCAAATGATGACAGACTTTGAAGATTCCCCATGGAAGGCCTCACCCTCCCTGGGAAGAAGATAGGGGTTAGGCTGGGGAGGCAGGGGAGGAAGGAAGGATGATAGAACTGGGATTATAATAGAAGGTTGTTTCTAGTAAAGTAAATAAATAAAGGCCTGTAATCCCAGGCACTGAAATAAAGATATATATATATATATATATATATATATATATATATATATGTGTGGTGTGTGTGTGTGTGTGTGTGTGTGTGTGTGTGTTGTGTGTATGTGTTGAAATGTGTGTGTGTGTGTGTGTGTGTGTGTGTGTGTGTGTGTGTGTGTGTTGATATAAGAATTATGGGTTTCAATTTACTAATTTAATAGATATGGTTGGTGCCAATGACATTTTCTGATAGAAATTTACATGTAATGATACTTCATCCCATATGTAAATAACTATTTCAGGTGAAATTATTATTAAAAGATTAAAAACACACAAAGGACTGGAGGATCAAAGGAGGAGTACCCTAAATCCAAGAAAATGCACTAAGATGTAATCGAAAATTTTTGATTGTAATAAAATCTATAGAAACTCTTAATATATAAAATTTAAATTCACAGGGTGAAACAGCATTTAAAAATAAAAATTTATAGGTGGATAATATACAAACTGCAAATAAACTACCCATCTTTTCACACTAATAATATATCTAATGTATATAAGGTACCCTATGTTATTATTCAAATGTATGTAAATTACATAGTGTTATGTCAAAGGGATATCAAAAATGGAAGTCACAGAACTCTTAAAATAATATGAATTTTCCTCTGAGGCAGTCTGATAATTAAGGGATATATATATATATATATATATATATTATATATATATAATCAAATATTTTTCTGAAAATATAAATAAAAGAAATGAAAAGGAAAAATATGCTAAGACAGATATGTAGAACCACCAAATTCACCTATCAATTTTAAAATAGTGGATAAAAAGAACAATTAGAGCATTCAAATTAGGAATGATCAAACTAGATTGCTGTCACTTAGGATAAATGGTAACAGGCATTAGTAAAGTGTGGAATTCATACAGATATTTTGGTATTATAATACTTCCATTTTACATCCTCTCTGTTGCCATAAATGCATACCAGAGACCTCATATTTTATAAAAATACAGAGCCTTACCTGTCCGCAGGTTCAAAGAAGCTTGATATCATAGCATCAGCATGACATTTGCATGTGGTGAGGCTCCTCTTGATGCATGAAAACATTTAAAAATGAATCACATTATGAATGAAACTGGGGTTCTAATGACACAATTTTTTTCTTCTCATACAAAGCCTCTGAGGTTACCATGTGGGACCCACTCTCATAAACCCATCTAATTCTGATGACTTCTCAAAGGCTCTCTTTGTATTATTGTCAATGGATGTGTTTAGTAATGGACTTTCCAACAAATAACTCATGAGAAAGACATCCCAATAACCTCTTAGTGCATGTTCAAAACCGTATTCTCCTGTGAATACTTATAAAATTTCAGAATTTCTATCGGTATCATGCTAAATTTTGGGAAGATAGTGAAATAAGTGAAGGTCAAGTAAACAAAGTTTCAATGAGGGTAGATGAGCAAAAGAGCTGTAGAATGGAATTTACTAGCAAAACAATGATATATTCACACTACAAAAATAGCAACCCTTGCACAGTTGAGTTAATATTTATTGGTGTCTAAAGAAGCCTTTTAAATCTAACTTAAGGTAAAATTCAAGTTTCAATAATATGTGTATAAGCATAATTTCAACCAGAAAAAATACCTACACAAAAGTGTTTACATGATTGTCTGAAAAATGCATGCATGCATTCGAATCAGGGAAACAGTAACCAAACTCCCAAAAGCATATGATGAAACACAAATGATGCCAAAGTTATAACAGAAAAGTTGTTAAAGAAAAACTACAAAGTAATATATGTGAATATGAATATATTTATTTTTGTATCTCATCAAAAATGAATGTTGATTTTTTGTAGTAATTGAAAACTTCAAGTGTTTTGACTTTCCTTTTCCATTTTTCCATGTTGCTTAAAGTATTTTAAAAAGCATGAATTATTTATATAATCAGAAAGAAAGAAGAAAACATTTTATCTAAAAAAGAAAATGTATAACCTGTGTAATATGTAAATTTATATGACTCAGAATAAGTTAATCACTGTAATATCCAACCCTTATTACATATCAGATGGAAAACGTAAGGCATAAGTTATTTTTGTATTTGTTTTGATCTAGTGGTTTCTAGTTATCCTTCCTTGATCTCTGATCTGGTCCATTCTTGGTTTGAAAATAAGTGTAACAGGTTTTATCAGAACAATTTCTCTTGGCATACTTTGTTAACAATATCCTCTCTTTACAATTGCCATGCAAATATGACATTTGCTATCATTTTTCTTCTGTATTTACTCCTTGTTCTTCCCCTGACTCCTTTCAATGAACTTGCTCTGAAAATGCTCACCCTCCTCATGACTTGCAACAGCTTTCTTCCATCTCCTAAACAAGTATTGTTCTTTAGGGAGTATTAAATGTTATCTAGTGATACATTTATTATCTGTCTGTTATACTAGTATTAACTGGACCCGTGCATCTATTACCTACATTGTATGTGGAAAGTCTCACTGAAGAACTGACATTTGAATTTTATTCATTTTTTTATTTGCTCAAATTAAAATAAATAGGTAAAATAGTCCCATATGGATTGTGGCTACCTGCAGAACAGTGTAACCTTGTAGTGAATCAGAGTCACAATGGGTGAAGACCCACAGTTTTCTCTTGTGTCACATCATTCACTGTCCAGGAACATGTAAGCCTTGCCTGCATGACTGTGCCAACATAAGTAATATTTCCAGAGGCTTCAGAGAAACAATCAAGTTAGACATGTCTCCACTCATCCACTCATCGGTTTCCATCTGGACTAAATCTTGTCTTAATTGCTGGGCAGATGTCCCATAGTAGGGGATTTGCTTGAGGTGAATTTATATTTATGGAATGGAGCACTGATCTTCAGCTGCACTGCTGCAGATAATGACAGCATGGTGTTAGGGAAAAGGATTTCAGTGTAAGCCATGGCTGAAGTGATTACTCATATTGCTTGTACTGGAATATCTCCTGAGTAAATGGTCATTTTATATGGAGGCTAATATGGTTATATTTCCCTTGAATGGAAAGTTTGGCTATAAGAGCCATTTGAAAACATTTTAGGTAAATACAACAGGTCCTTAGAAGTGTACCATTTGTAAACTGTATCTTTCTAAAATTTTCCCTAGCTAACTTTTGGTGTTCATAATGGAAAAGCCCATTGAGGAATGGGCCTCAAGGATTGGTAGGAATTGGTAGAATTCCTAAAATGAGATTATTTTAATAAGCCAGCTCTTAAATAAATAGACTAAGCTGAATCAAGCTCTTCAGATGGGAAGGGTACCCAGAGCACTTAAATGAGCCATCACAGTTAGCACACAGATGAGGGTATCTGCACAGAAGAAGAGAAATACCAGTTTTACAACCTTAGGAAAACCTGTGAGTATGGATAACGGCAGTGTTATTGAAGGGATAATGTTATTGTTCACTATAAAGATTTGTCACTCATATTGTATTAATAAGATGCTGATTGGCAGGTAGCCAGGAAGGAAGTATGGGTAGGTAGAACAGAGGAGGAAAGTATGGGAAGTGAAAAGTCAGAGACACAGTCACCAGCCACATGCAGAGGAAGCAAGATGAGAATGACTTACTGAGAAAAGGCACCAAGCCATGTGGCTAAACATAGATAAGAATTATGGGTTTATTTAAGTTGTAAGAGTTTGTTAGTAATAAAACTGAGCAATATGCCAGATACTTTATAATTAATATATATATATATATATATATATATATATGTATATATATGCCTCTGTGTGTTTATTTAACACTGTACAGATGCAGGACAGGACACAGGATAGGACAGAAACTTACATCTACATTTTACCCTAGTCTAACATCTAGTATTAGAATCTTAGCAAGGTGGTGTCCATGAAAAAGTTGGTCTGTGGACCCAGAATTGTAAGAGATTCACAGTAGGACCAATATCCATCCAGTTCTCTAGGATATTGAGTATACGGACATTGGAACTTTAGTTTTATAGAAAATTAATTTTTAAAACATGTAAAAGTGTGCCTGAATTCTTTTCCTTTAATTGAAAATAGAGGTTTATTTTTACATAATATATACCAGTTAGTTGCCCCTCTGCCAATTCCTCAACACTTCTCTTCCCATCAAGATTTGACCCTTAATGGTTATCATTAGAAAAAATGGCTTGTGAGGGATGATAATGACATATAATAAGATATTACAACACTCACACATCTTAATTGGACAAAAGAAAGAAACAAACAGAAAAAAAATGCTCAAAAGAAGACAGAAAAACACAGAACACCACTTATTCATTCACATACCTAGTAACATCATAAAAACACTAGATTGGAGGCAATATATGCTGGTGGCTTAGAATGTTGAGCAGGTTTTAAATATTTGTCATTTCTTCTTTTCAGAACTCACTGTTTATTTTCTTTCGCCAATTTGAACTGGCCTTTTTTTTTTTTTTTTTTTTTTTTGTCCAGGTAATAGCTGTCTTTCACATATATAGCTCGCTAAGATTTTTGGTTTTGCTTTCTTGATGATGCTTTTGAAGCCAAAATCCTTTTAAATTTAATGATGTTCAGGTTTTTTTTTTAATTTTGTAATTTAAAAGTAGTATGTCATGTTTATCACGTTTCTTTTTGGTGTGGTAAAACTGTTTAAAATTTTGTGTCAGTGTTAACTTCCCAGCTCTTGATGCACACTAAAACTCATTGTAATTCAGGCTTTAAAAAATGATTTTAAATTAAAACTTGATCTCAATGAAATCATAGACATATACAGTTACATAAGTATAAACAATATACTATATCTTATAATTGTAAAAGTACCAATATTCTTATATTATTGAGGTTTAGCATGGAAATCAATCAAGAGTGTATTTTGCACTATGATTTGATATTTTTTTAGTTTTATTCTTTTTACTCTTTTAAATTTATTTTTATTAATTATTATTTTACAAGCCCAATCACAGTTTCCCTGCCTTCCTGTGCTCCTTACAACCCCTCCACCATCCACTTTTCTGTTTCTCTTCAGATAAGGGCATGTCTCCCTACCATGGATATCAGCCAACGATGGTATATCAAGTTGCAGTAACACTAAGCATCTATAAGATTTTTCTGTTCAGCTTGCCAGCTCCAAAATAGCCATGTAGAGACTTATTATCATAAATTATAAAAGCTCAGCCAATAGCTTATGCTTATTTCTAACTAGCTCTTTTATTATTATTATTATTATTATTATTATTATTATTATTATTATTATTATTTATTTTAGAAGCACTCTTATTTACATATCCATTCCCCCATTTCCTTGCCCTGGCATCCTCCCATGCTCCCCACCAACACCCAACCCTCCTCTAGCCCCTCGTTAGGGATAGGCCCTACACAGGAGACCATCAAAGTCCATCACATCAATTGGGGGAGGACCCAAGCCCTCCTTCCTGTATCTCAGCTGCAATAGTATCCCTCCATAGGGAATGGGCCCCCATAGTCCATTTGTGCTCTACAGATAAAGTGATCCACTGTTAGAGGTTCCACAGACTATCTTGGCCAGGAGGCACCCACATTCTGAGGGTTTGGTTTAGTCCAATACTGGTTCTCCAGCTTTATGATGACATGTGGGTCTCCATTCTCTCACTAGGTCAGGTCAACTGTTTCTTCAGGTCTCTCCATCACCATCTTGGCTCCTCTGCTCATCCATCCTCCCTACCCACAACTGCATTCCAGCAGTATGGCTTAAAACAATCATATTTTACATAACAATCCCAGTTCCCTCTCCCTTATATCCTCTTCCTCCTCCCACCTTCTTCCCACTCCAGCTCCCATCCACTCCTCTATCACTCAACGTGATAGAGCCTAACGTTGTCTGAGTGGAAAGCCACATGGAGGAACTGTCTTCATCCATTCCCTCCCACAGGGAATCGACAATGTCTATCTTATCACTTGAGATAGGACCAAGGTGCTTCCTCCTGTATCTAGGCTGAGCAAGGTGTCCTCCATAGGGAATGGACTCCCAGAAGCCAGTTCATGCACTAGGGTAAATACTGGTCCCACTGCCTGTGACCCAGATTTGATATTTTTCCTCTAGATTTTTTATTTAAATTAGAAACAATCTTATTTTACATATCAATCCCAATTCCCTCTTGGTCCCATCCTCCTATATTCCCTACCAACCCCATATCCCATCCCTTTTCTGCTCCCCAGGGAGGGTGAAGTCTTCCATGGGGGATCATCAAAGTCTGTTGCTTTTTGTCTAGTCTTGAGGCTACCTTTAACACAATTGCCCAGATAACATTTGTAATACATACATTACTTTTGCTTACTTGAGGAGAATATCTAGCCACTACAGCAGCACAGACACTATATCGTTCCCTCATATATCTAAATTGATCTTTTTAGATGAATGGGTACAATCTATTAAACATTATTTAGTTTATAGAAGAAACTGATCTTTGAACTATGCCCAGTAAATTACTCTGGGAGAAACACACCCCCAGAAAGTCAAAACCACAATGATATATTGTTACTAAGAACAGCAACAGAATAAGCAAGATAGACTGGGGATGTCTGGGTTTCACCTCCAAAGAGACAAGAGACTATTCCTACTGTGACAGTCTGGGTAGCTCATTCAATGTAAAGTTGAAAACTGTGAAAATCAGCAATAAATTATAATGAAACATGATTTTCCAGTCAAACTAGCAAGGTACTACTTCCAAAAGACATTGAAATATTTATTTTTGAAATGAATTCTCATTTTATGAATTTTCACAAGGGTTTGTGATGTTATAGTTTTGGTAATTTTCAACTATTTCAATATGTTAGATTAATCTTGTTCTAGAGTTCTACAACATCACTATATAAAAATAATCTGAAAAATTCTGTACCATGCTAGTTAATTTAACTTCCCTTTTCAAGCGTATATTTTTATCAATGAGAACACATAAATGATAGTGAATGAAAATAATATCACATGTTAAAATTCAAGCATCTAAAGTAAGTACGACTGCATTGTTTCTGGAATCAGCTATTCTTTGTATATATACCAGGTCTGCCACATAATACATGTGAGTTGTTTCACTTCCTTAAAAATGTATACATCTGGAAATACAGATAAGGTATAATTATAATTAAAGTTATTATGAAGTATAATTATTAAAGTTATTACAAAGCTAGGTATTTATTTAAATAAATGTAAAGAAAAGTACTTAGGATAAAATATAAATAATTAACAAATATTAATCAGTTATTTTCATATTTAAAATGTGTTGGCTTTCATATCTAGTTTCTCTTGACATGACTTTGCATAATTTTATGTACCTTTTCAATGCTGTTTTCTACTTGGGACTCTGTGCAATGGCCCTTATTCCATTCCAGAGAAATGATTGTTAGGTATAGTTGTGTTTCAAGTTCCTAGCCAAAAATAAAAAAAAAAATAACGAAGGTGGTAAAGTATTATAAAATATGGAAATCAGCAGAGGTTTTGGGATTCATTGCAGTGCCTGCAAACATTCTTCTAGGCAAACATACATTATCCACCAGGGGGTGCCTATCTTGTATAGAATGGTGAATTGTGTTCAACAGAGGGACAATTCTTAGAATTGCAATTTAAAGAGATTACAAAGTAAAGCAGGTCTTGATGGTGTCATAAAATTTTTAGATTTTTGCTAATGCAAAGGCATGGGACTATTTTGAAAGACTGAATCCACACAATGAAGCTTCTGCAGAGCCATGTGAGTATGTTAAGACTTCAACTAGCTTAGAAATACCCAATACCCCTCTTTACAGTTGTCCTTCACCCACTTCCCAGCAGGCACACTTTTGTACTTGTCTGGCTTAGGACACTGCACTCATTTACACATTTGCTTCTTTGTATAAGCTTTAAGCTGCTAATTCTTAGATCTCACTGTAATTTCTATTTTTCTCTTCTTGAGTAAGAAACGTGTTGGTGTTTTTCTTCCAAACAAAACTAAATAATGTCAGGTGGAGTATGTTTAACCAAACCTCGTTGCACTATTCTTTCTTTATTTATTTGTGTTTTCTAAATCAACTTTAAAAGATCCTCCTTTAAAAGATTCTTCATAAGATAAACTTCACTAATAACACACACACACATACACACACACACACACGCACACACACACACATACACACACACACACACTCTCTCTCACACACACACACACACACACACACACATACACAAATACATACACACATACAAACACACTTCTGGGGGTTTGAAAGACAATTCAAAATTTAAAAGTAGACTTCAAAATAAATTAAGATGGAAAGAGCTCTTTGTTGCTAATAACAATTTTTTAAAAAAGCCTTTTTATGAAATTGAGAAGGTTAAAACAGTCTCTGCTGTAAGAGATAATTACAATTCTTTTAAGAATGTATGGATTTAAAATACTTTAAAAATCCTATTTCATTAATGTGATTACCACACAAAATTAAGTTATGGGGAGTATCTCAATTTGTTGCTCATAGGATATGATCTCTCTTCATTTAAAATTACATTATACTCAGGAAAGCTTCAAACTATCAGGTTAGCTTGTTTGTCAGATTGCTTGATTAATCCTCTAATTCCCTGAAATATCTATTACAATTTTCTAAAGAATTGACTGTAATGAATTAGAAAGCTAATCTTAACAATTTATCACTCAAATGAGGTGACCACATTTAGAAGAATGTTCAAGACTTTAGCATAATTCCAATGTATCCTTTATATACATATAAAAATACATATAACAGTGTAAGCATTTTAATTTGTATTTCATGATTTACAGTATACTAAAGATCTACTCTATGGCCAAATAGGAACAGCTTCCTTAACTGCTAAAATTCATATGTGAACTCCTCTACTTTTCACAAAAAGCCTCACAATTTGGCAAGGCAAATTTATTATTTTTCAAAAATATTTCCTAGAAAAATGTACAAACAATTTCAAATGAGGTATTTTCACAATTACAGTTACATTTCATCCAAATAACAACTTTAGTAAGTCTCTCTCTCTCTCTCTCTCTATATATATATATATATATATATATTATATTATATATATAATATGTATTATATGTACATATATATGTGTGTGTATGCACACATTTTAAAGTGATACAGTTAACATATAAGCAGAAATTTATTGAACATTTAAATGCTTAAATATATATAAATGTGTGGATTGTAGGCTGGTAATCCTTTGCTCTATTTGTAAAATCCATATAAGAGTGACTACATACCATGTTTGTGTTTTTGTGACTGGGTTACCTTTCTAAGGATGGTTTCCTCTATTTCCATCTATTTGCCTGTGAATTTCAATATTCCATTGTATCTTCCACTGTGTAGTACTCCATTGTGTAAATGTGCCACATTTTCTCTATCCATTCTGCAGCTGTGGGGCATATAGGTTGCTTCCAGTTTCTGGCTATTACAAATAATGCTGCTATGAAATCATTGAACAGATGTCCTTGTTGTATTTATGTGATTTTTTGGGTATATGCTTAAGAGTGGAAATGTTGGATCTTGTGGTAGACCAATTCCCATTTTTCTGAGGAATCCCCATATTGATTTTCTTTTCTTTTCTTTTTTTGGATAAAATTTCTTTTATTCAAATTTTTATTTTTTTATTTTGGATTTGAGTTACAAACACAATTGATATACATGACAATCCCAGTTCCCTCCTCTCTCCCCTCCTCCCCTACCACCCCTCTAACTAAAACCCTACCTATCACATATCTTTTCTTCTAATCTATACCTGGCTCATTCGTTCTGCTCCCTCATGACCTGTGCATCCTTCCTCTTCTTCCCTTCTCATTCTCGTAGCTCCCTCCATGCTCTCTTCCCATGCTCTCAATTTGCTAAGGAGATCGTGACCCTTTCCCCTTCTCCAGGGGACAAAGTTTGTCTCTTTTAGGGTCCTCCTTTTTACTAGTTTCTCTGGCAGTGTGTATTGTAGGCCAGTAATCCCTTACTCTATGTTTAAAATCCACATATGAGTGAGTACATATCATGTTTGTCTTTTTGTGATTGGGTTACCTCGCTCAGAATGGTTTCTTTGAGTTCCATCCATTTTCCTGCAAATTTCAAGTTTCCATTGTTTTTTTCTGCTGAGTAGTATTCCATTGTGTAAATGTACCACATTTTCTCTATCCATTCTTTGGTTGAGGGGCATCTAGACTGCTTCCAGTTTCTGGCTATTACAAATAGTGCTGCTGTGAACATTGTTGAACAGATGTTTTTGTTGTATGAATGTACTTCTTTTGGGTATATGCCTAGGAGTGGAATTTCTGGATCTTGTGGTAGACTGATTCCCATTTTCTTGAGGAGTTGCCATACTGATTTCTAAAGTGATTGTACAAGTTGGTACTCCAACCAGTAGTGGAGAAGTGTTCCCCTTTCTCCATATCCTCTCCAGCATAAACTGTCATTGGTATTTTTGATTTTAGCCATTCTGCCAGGAGTAAGATGGTGTCTCAAAGTTGTTTTGATTTGCATTTAACTGATGGCTGAGGATGTTGAACACTTTCTTATGTGTCTTTCAGCCATTTTAGATTGCTCTATTGAGAATTGTCTATTTAGATCTGTACCCCATTTTTTAATTGGATTGTTTGGTGTTTCAGAGACTAGCTTCTTGATTTCTTTGTATATTTTGGAGATCAGCCCTCTGTCAGATGTGGGGTTGGTGAATATCTTTTCCCAGTCTGTGGGCTGCCATTTTGTCTTTCGGACTGTATCCTTTGCCTCAGAGAAGCTTCTCAGTTTCAGGAGGTCGCATTTATTAATTGTTGATCTCAGTGTCTGTGCTACTGTTGTTATGTTCAGGAATCGATCTCTTGTACCAATTAATTCAATGGTATTTCCCACTTTATCTTCTAATAGGTTCAGTGTGGCTGGGGTTATGTTGAGGTCTTTGATCCATTTTTACTTAAGTTTTGTTCAGGGACCTGTACTGTAAGAATTTTGAGTCTCTAAAGAAAGAAAAAAAGAAGATACTAGAAAATGGAAAGTTCTCCCATGGTCTTGGATATTGAGGAACAACAGAGTAAAAGTGGCAATCTTGCCAAAAGCAATCTACAGATTCAATGCAATCCCCATCAAAATACAAACACAATTCTTCACTGACCCTGAAAGAACAATCCTCAACTTCATATGGAGAAACAAAAGACCCAGGATAGCCAAAACAACCCTGTACAATAGAGGAACTTCTGGAGGCATCGCCATCCCTGACTTTAAGCTCTATTACAGAGCTATAGTGCTGAAAACAGCTTGGTGTTGGC
Source organism: Cricetulus griseus (assembly GCF_003668045.3). Taxonomy (NCBI): domain Eukaryota; kingdom Metazoa; phylum Chordata; class Mammalia; order Rodentia; family Cricetidae; genus Cricetulus; species Cricetulus griseus. The sequence goes on along the minus strand of NW_023276807.1, from coordinate 36,004,351 downwards.
ACAAAAATACCAAGATCAATGGACCAACACAATATACCAATGGAATAGTGTTGAAAACCCTGATATTAACCCACACACTTATGAACACCTGATTTTTGACAAACAATCCAAATATATACACTGGAACAAAGAGAACATCTTCAAAAATTTGGTGCTAGCATAATTGGGTGCAAACATGTAGAAGACTACAGATAGACCCAAGCCCCTATTGATTTTCAAAGAGGCTGTATGAGTTGGTACTACCACCAGCAATAGAGGAGTGTTCCTCTTTCTCTACCTCATCTCCAGCATAAAGTATAATTGGTAGGTTTTTTGTTTGTTTGTTTGTTTGTTTGTTTTGGGTTTTTTTGAAGACATGGTTTCTCTGTGGCTTTGGGGGCTGTCCTGGAACTAGCTCTTGTAGACCAGGCTGGTCTCCATCTCACAGAGATCCACTTGCCTATGTCTCCCAAGTGCCGGAATTAAAGGCATGTGCCACCACTGCCTGGTTGGTGTTTTTGATTTTAGCCATTCTGACAGGAGTATGATGGCATCTAAGAGCTGTTTTGATTTGCATTTCCCTGTAATGATAAATCCTTCCACCAGACAGCCTGAGTTCTGCTCACTGCCACATTAAGGTACCAAGTAACACAGAGAGACTTATATTACGTACAAATTGCTGCATGGCCAATGACTAGGATTTCTCCTAGTCTAGCTTCATCTTAATTATCAACCATAATCATAAGAGTTATCTTATGGTGGGCACAGGCAGAATGCATTCTGTCTTCCTGGAGGTCACATGGAACTATCTATTCGTCCTGTGAGAGATTGTCTTCCACTGTTACTGGGAATGATTGGACTGTTCTCAGGGCAGGGGACTGCTTGAGGCCCCCTTCCTAGTTTCCTGGCACCAATAAGTTCCCCTGAAAATCCCTAATTGATCTGCATTCGTTAGTCCAGTGCTTGCCCTTACCACATCTCCTACATAACCCAGAGGGCAATGACCTGTCGCGTGGGGAATCGTTAGAATTTCTCTGCCTACAATTTCTCCTTATATGTCCTATTTTACCACAGCTGAAACATCTATTCTCCTGATGCCTCTGTGGACTCCTGGAGTGTGCTCTTCCTATGCGAGGCTCTGGGTTATGGTGCCGATGAGCATTGGCCTCTTGATACCTGTGTGAGCCCCTGTAAGGTGCTCTTCCTTCCCAAGTCCTTCTGTTGCTATCTTTTCTAATCTCCTGTTGTCTGTTGAAACCTCTTGGGACAGCTTCTTCTGCCCAGATTGCAGCATCTTTATGTTACAGTCAACATGGGCAGTATGCAGAACCCATTCTTCTAGTGGAGCTGAGCTAATCTTTAGAGGCAAAAGTATTCTTTGCACATTGAGTTTACACTGTCATAAGCTAAGCTATACACAATTGAATGTCATATCGTTGGATCTGCTACCTGTTTGTCTACTGCTCTGGTTAATCTGTCTAAGAAGTCTTTAAATGGTTCTGTTTGCCCTCTTCTATTTTTGCAAAAGCTTCTAGTTGTTCTCCTGATTCACGAACCTTGTCCCATACATTTAGTGCTGCTGTCCTGCATAGGGACAGCATATGGTGGTCATATTCAGCCTGAATCTTGGGTCAGCATAAATACCTTCTCCTAGGATTTTTTGGAGGGGTGCATCAACTCCGTCCCTGGCTGCTTGCCATTCTAGGAGTCTGCCTTCCTCCCTGATTAATGCCCTCCATTCAATTAGGCAAGAATTCTCAAGGACAGCTGATGTCATCTTGTTTGGTTTTTGTTTTTTCTAGATAAGGTTTTTCTGTAACTTTGGGTCTTTCCTGGACCTCACTGTGTAGACAGTCTGGTCTTGAACTCACAGAGATCCACCTGCCTCTGCCTCCACAGTGCTGGGATGAAAGGCATGCACCTTCACCACCAGGGTAATATGCTATCTTAAAGTATGATAGAAAGAAATTGTGAACTTGTTGAGGGTATGCCATGTTCTATTTAACCTGCTCATTCATCTTATAGCTTAATCATCACTTTTGAAAAATTTCAATCCATGTTACATGTTTATTTTACAGCAGCACAAAAATGATGAACAATTTGATCTGTCTTCAAAGTGGGTTGTTTATCTGTTGTGGTTGACACTATATGCATATTTTCTGTGGCAACAACTTCTGTAACAAGAGCAAAATACCCAGTAATGTATACTAAGACTTCTGGCAGTAATGCCGCCCACTTAGATTTCCTTAAGTCTTACATCTCCATCTCAATGTTAATGTAATTTATTGTAGGAAATTGCCATTTTATTGTAAAATTTTGTGTGGAGTTTTCCAAGTCAATTTATTTATTGCTGCGTGTGGTTGGCTCTTCCACATCATAAACACAATTTTTCTGCTTTCAAGTACAAACTGTATATTTTATTGCTTACAAAATGAATCTAACAACCAGATTAATTGTAATATGATCAGGAAGCAAAGATTTCACCATTTTTACATTCAAACATGATGGCTTCTAACTTTAGATGACTTTTTATTACATTTAGTCATTATTTAGAAAATAAGAGCTTGGGATGACATATAATGTGTTATACTTTTTCCTCAATATCATTGAGAAATCATTTTCTTACAGTTCTGTAACTAGTTCTATTTAGAATAATAAAGGCTTTGAAAAACAACTGTTGTGTTGTGAGAGACATGCATATATCATCAAACATCTCACAAGGAAGTAGTAAATGGAATATTATAACACTTTCATGCATTACTCCATATAGATTTTTTTAGTTTATGATGAGAGGTTGTATTCTTGGTTTTCAGGTAGAGTTGAGGCATCAGTTGCTGTTGAGCACATTGGCTTTTGTTGGTATTAAGTATTCCCTTCCTTTGTGGTCTATGAATTCAGGGCTGTGATAAATAGGAGGTAGGAATTAGGTTCAATATAACAGAGGATAGTTTTCCATTTAGTACACATTCCCCAGTCATATTAATTATGAAGCTCCATTGTTTAGTAATGTTCATACCTAAAGTATAAATTCCCAGCACATTTCTAAAGAGAATTCATGATAATAACATAAAATGTAGCCTGTGTGGTTATTAGGCAACTACATTGTTAGATACAACAGTATAGTGACATTTTATTTATTATGTAACAGATAATGTTTGCCTGAGATTCAGAGAGTAAAGAAAGCCATAGCCTTAGAGGCCAGGCAGTGGTGGTTCACACTTTTCGTTCTAGCACATAAGAGACAGAGGCAGATGAATCTCTGTGAGTTCAAGTCCATCCAGTTTTACATGAGAGTGAATCAATCTATATGAGAAACAGAGCTCACACTTTTGATCCCAGCACTTGGGATTACTCCTTCAGTCTGAGCATTGGTAGAGTTGAGAACTTTCTAATGGCTGGCCACTTTGCTTCTCTGGTCTTCATCTTTAACTCCAATATCTGTTTGGTTTTTATTATTCATGCTACATAACAGTGTATTTGCTACTATTTCCTCTCTTTCTACCAGAAAAAGAACACATGGCTCAGAAATCATTGTCAGTTAGGTATCCTTAGTTATAAACATACTGTCTTAAAGTTGACAGTGTAAATACAGGATAATATTGAGTCTATAATGAATGTGAATTCATAATATCTGGCCCGAGGGAGTTGCCTTCATATTTATTTTACCTGAGAGAAAACTTTATATGAATCATTTTTGTGTGTGTGAAATAGCAACTGCTATTCTGAATTTTTCTGTAATTTATCTCAAGTTAGTTTTCACTGATAAAAATGTGAAATTCTCCAATAAATCCAAGATTCTCAAACCAGAAATTAAATCCCTTCTCAAGACAAGAGAATAAACCTAGTTAAGACTTACTTCAGAGTAAGGAGTTTTTAAAATAGTATTTATGTTTCAAATAAAAATGATATTATGTTAAATGTTTTAAAGACAAAATATAAACTATACCCAGGAAAAAAATCAGAACAATCTTTTCCACATAACCTCTAGGAAGTACCATAGCAGACCATGAGGTGGGGATGAATCTGAACTGCTACTGATAATAATATATTCAGAATAACTCAAGGAGCAGTGAATTATTCCTCTGCAGGTAATTTTACTTATTTATTTTTTAGGTATGGTGGTCAGGTGGAAAAAGAATAGATAAGTAGAGGAGCATCAGTCTTCATTTATAAGATAAAAAATACTCTTTCCAATTTTCTTAAAAATGAATAGAACATGAAGCAATTTTATTTATTTTTTTCATTGATACATTTTATTCCACTTACATGTGAACTTTAATACATGTGTTCTTAACAATTATGCTTGGATTGTTCATGAAAATTCCATAAGATATTAAAACAATGCTAGCCATTATCTGAAGTTATATTCCTGATAGCTATTTTTACAGAAGATGCATGTTAAGCAAGTATCAAAAAAGAAAAACAGATCACAAAAATAAAAACAAAATAAAAACTTTGAAAAGAGTTAACTACATGGGGTTTTGTTTACCGCTGTTTATGATACACATGGAACAGGGAACATCAAACAATTTATTTTTATTATGTCTTTACTTTGGCTCTTGTTAGTAGATTGTCCAAACATTTAAATACAAATAAATGTTGTAGCAAAAAATAACAAAACAAAACATCAGATAACTTTACAAATAATGGAATGTGAATCAATTTTCCTTTTATCAGCATAAATGGGATCACAACTTTGTCTAGGGACCACTTCTAGAGCTGTGGTCAAAGGCGTGGACATAGAAACACAGGATCCCAATATGAATCCATGGAATGTTTCTTTTATACCACAGCCTCACAAGTGCTCCAAACCTTAGAGTAATGACCATAAATACAGTTATAGTTGGAACCAATTAGCCTTTTCATTCCCCACTAGAGCAATCTAATATCTAGGCAGTCTGTTGGATTAAACATGGAATCAGTCTTTTCTGAGGGCACAATGTACCAAAAGTACTCTCTGAAACTTGCATAATTCGTCTAAAATTTCTCATCTCCATAGTTTCCATCTCAAGATGAAAGCTAATAAATCCTCAAAGTTAATTGCCTCTACTCTCCTAATATTAAGACATAAAAACCAACATGTGACCATTTTAAAACTAAAGTTTTTCTGAAGTTATTTCTGCCTCAATATTCCATCTTTTGATCTTAGCACTTAGAACATGCAATGAAGAGTTGAACAAGGAGAGAAAATTTACTTGGGATTAATTCTCTAAATGTAACCACTACTAATTTAGTTCTTACTTGGTTTATAAGAAGCTTCAAAAATATTAATTCATAATTATCCAAGACACACCCATGGGCATAGAATTCAACTCTCTAGTCATCTTTCAGTTCTCATATTTGTGTTTTGGGTAGTCTGGAAGAATACAAAATTACCATTTTCTGTTTTGTTTTTGAGACATGGTTTCTCTGTGTAGCTCTGGCTAAACTGGTTCTCACTGTAGACCAGGCTGTCCTCAAATTCAGAGATTCACCTGCCACTGCCACAAGGATTAAAGGTGTGTGCCAAGAGGCCCTGTGAAAAAGGCAGTTCTAATGGAGTCAGTTTTATATTTGTTCTTTCCTAGTCCCTAAAGTGATAAGGACCTCTGTCCATTTGTTAGTACAGTCTAGGATCTAATCATTACTTGTTTAGCACAGCTTAGCAAGATGACAAACAGCACCATCTGCTTACAGTGAGGAAAGCCAAAACTTGCTGACAACACTGGGAATAGCCATTCCCCTCCTGCCAGTGGGTAGTCCCTGTGGAACAGTGCTGACTACCAAAATAATGGAATGTAAGTAGACTAAGACATGCCAATTAATGCTAAACCTGTATTCTCATCACATCAAAACCTTGGTTAAAGGTGCTATTTTATAGTTGGATTTTGGAGATTGAAATGAAATTACCATATGGTTATGATTCTTTAAAAATATTTGCTTTTTAGTATAAATATCTGACAACTGTTTAATACAAATTAAATAGAGGCTATGTTATATACAGGTTTCTGGCTGTCATGAGACTCTCATGACAATTTCAGGGTAATAATGAATTGCTTTCATTTTATTTAGTGTTAATGATATTTTTAGTTATATAAACACTAGTAATATAACCAAAAGCCTGGTGAAAGTCACATATATGCACTATCAGAAGTATAACCCCTAGTCCCCAAATTCATCTCAGAGGTTGAGTTCATTTCAAAACTTTTTGTATAAAATATAGTTTCAATGTGGGTGCTGTCCTGAAGTCTAACCTCATCACTTACAAACTTCAAAACAGCAATAAATGTAAAAACTGTGAGCTGAAATCTTTGGACAATAGATCCTACATAATGGCAATTCAGTCAAAAGAATTCCTGGCAGCATGCAATGACAGCTCATTGAGCCTTAGAAAAGCAGGTAGATAAATACAGTGGAAGGTGACGAAGGAAAATAAGATACTTCCCTACACTTGGTAATTCCTCTCTTCTCCATTCAACCAGGCTTCAACACATGTAGCTACAGTCTTCATTTTCTGATTAGTTTTCCAATTACTGTTTATTTCATCACAGTAAATTATATAAAACAATACTAATACATGGTAATGGCAAATCTATATTTTTGTAAATAATCCCTTTATCAGTCCATTAGAATAGTTTCTGGCATAATTATGATTTTGTCTATGTGTAGGACATAGTACTGTTGGTTGGGTATTTTTTTTTTGGATTTAAAATGGAAGAAAATGTAATTATAATATACAACTTTATGTTGTCTTGTATTTTGATCTATCATAAAGTATGACAAAAATAGCAAGAAAAACAACAGCAACAACAACATGCGGGATGTTGTTTTTTGAGAAATAGTATTAAGAAAACTATGAAATGTCTCATAGGTCCCTATGCTCTGAAATTCTTAGTGTGTGTGTGTGTGTGTGTGTGTGTGTGTGTTCATTCTATACGTGTTAATCACCTATTTAGGAACAGGAACCAGAGCTTTGTAGTGGGATTTTATCCTCAATCACACTTTTTGTTTCTTGAGTTATGACACCTCTTTAAAAGTGGAACTTTGCCGAAGGTGTTAATCAGCTGTAGGAGTTCCCTGGTAGAATTCTTTGGGGCACTTATGTAGACTATCATAACATCTCTAAATAGCTAAAGTTTGAATTTTTCCTTTCCAGTTTGTATCCTATTGATCTCCTTTTGATGTCTTATTGCTCTAGAAAGAACTTCAAGTACAATATTGAAGAGGTATGGAAAGAGTGGACAGTCTTGTCTTGTTCCTGATTTTAGAGGAATCACCTTGAGTTTCTCTCCATTTAGTTTGATGTTGGCTGTCAGTTTGCTGTATATTGCTTTTATTATCTTTATGTATGTTCCTGTTATCTCCGATATCTGCAAGACCTTTATCATGAAGGGGTGTTGAATTTTGTCAAAGGTATTTTTAGTATCTAGTGAGATTATTGTGTAGTTATTTCTTTTAAGTTTATTTATATGGTAGATTACATTGATGAATTTTCATATGTGGAACCATCCCTGCATCTCTGGTATGAAGCTGACTTGATCATGATGTATGATTTTTCTGAAGTGTTCTAGGATTTGGTTTGCCAATATTTTATTGAGTATTTTGCACCAATATTCATGAAGGATATTGGTCAGTAGTTTTGTATATCAGTTTTGTCTTTTTGTGGTTTCGGCAGCAAGGCAATTGTAGCCTCACAAAAAGAGTTTGGCAATGATCCTTCTGCTTCTACTGTGTGGAATAATTTGAATAGTATTGGTATTAGCTCTTTTAATTTCCGGTAGGATTCTGCACTGAAACCATCTGGCCCTGGGCTTTTTTTTTTTGGTTGGGGATTTTGAAGACTGTTTCTATTTCCTTAGAGGTTATAGTTCTATTTAAATTGTTTATCTGTTCTTGATTTAATTTTGGGAAATGATATCTATCCAGAAAATCATCCATTTCCTTTAAATTTTCCATTCTGTGGAGTACAGGTTTTCATAGTATGACCTGATGATTCTTTGGATTTCCCCAGTATATGTTGTTATGTCCACCTTTTAATTTCTGATTTTGTTAATTTGTGCCAGAGAGTCTAGAAAACAGGGAGTACCTTAGGAGAGACATGCATGGTACCTGGTAGAAGGGAAATGTTACAGGATCTCTTGAGCAAATTGGGAGTATGGGGGAAGGGGAGAAGGAAATGAGAGTAAGAGTGGGGGACAATAGGAGGGGAGAAGAGGAAATGCTGGAGTAGGAAGGTTGAGTCAAGGAAGGATAGAGGAGAGCATGAAAAGAGACATCATGATAGAGGGAGACTTTATAGGTTTAAAGAGAAATCTGGCACTAGGGAGATTTCCAGAGATCTACAAGGATGATACCAAGTGGCAATCTAAGCAATAGTGGAGAGGTTACCTTAAATACCCTTTCTTGATAATGAGATTGATAACTACCTTATATGCCATCCTAGAGCTTTCATCCAGTGTTTGATGGAAGCAGAGGCAGACACCCACAGATAAACACTGAACTGAGCTCATGGAACCCAGTTGCAGAGAGGGATGAGTGATGAGCAATGCGGTCACTACCAGCCTGGTAAAACCCACAGAAACAGCTGACCTGAACAAGGGGGAGCTCAGGGACACCAGACTGATGGATGAGAGGCCAGTATGGGACTGATCCAGACCTTTTGAACATGGGTGTCAGTGAGGAGGCATCGACAATCTGTGGGTCCTCAGGTAGTGGACCAGTGTTTATCCCTGACACACAAATGGAATTTGGGAGCCCATTCCACATGAGGGTTGCTCTCTCAGTCTGAACACATGGGGGAAGACCTAGGCCCTGCCTGGGATGATAAGACAGACTTTGGAGATTCCCCTTGGATGGCCTCACATTCCCTGGGTACCAGAAGGGGAATGCGGTGAGGGCTTGGATGGGGTTGGTTGAGGTGGGGAAGGAGGAAGGGAGATGGAGCTGGGATTGACATGTGAAGCAAGCTAGTAACTAATTTAAAATAAATAAATAAATAAATAAATAAATAGGAACTTACCATTTTCAATAGACTATTTGGCCTGAGTCCTAATGGTGTTTGTTTCAATCTCTTTGTTCAATGATGGGGTCATAGATGAGTGCTGATGTGTGGGAATTTCAACTGATGTCTTCCTAATTGCACAACAGACAATTTATGTATTGAGCTATCACCCAGCTCTAGTCAATGGACACTTTTATAAATATTTTTCAAAATTTTACAACAATCTTCATCATCTCAAGACCACCACACTATATGAAACTTTAGGTAGCATGAAGGTCTTTTCTTGTAATGAAAATGAAAAGTGTGTCCTCCATAAGGTGCAGTTGTAGTGTTTTCTACCATTAATGTCCAGGCTATATAACTATTTCTAGATGAAAATAATTAAAATCATTATAAAATCAGTACATGAAACATTGGTTTCAGGTTCTCTTTTATGAATATTTATCCAGTAAGAATAAAGTTCTCCAATGTGAAATCAGGCTTTATTTTTCTATGATGTATGAGTTCACTATCTGATGTCTTCAGCATTAGCACCTTCTGCCAAGTTCTGGAGAGTGATTTAGAATATTGTCACTAACAGATAATTCTTGGAGTTATAGACCCTTTGCAAAAATCTCACAAATAGTTGACCCATTAATTGTACCAGGGATTTATTTGCAATCATGTGGTGTCTCATTGATGTACTGTTCCTCTTTATGGTTTAACTTCACCAAAAATTATTAAATGGATTTATATGTTTATATTTCAGGAAAATTCTATAGTAGTAGATTTCCATTTAATTTTTCTATGTAGGTTTTTGTAGTGTCAATTATCCCTTCTGATACTCCTTTTGCTAGCCCTCCTTCTAAAGTCCTACTTCCAATTATCATCCTGCCCTCCCCTACATCAACTTATCACCACCCTTTTCCCTACACAACTTTATTAATTTCTATTCCATTATGCCATTAATATTGGATTCCCCCTGTGATTTGTCCCCATTTGTTGGAAGAAACATAGGTAAGTATTCAAAAGCTAAGACACACTAATGGGAGAAAACATCTGCCTGAAATAGACTTTTAGGGTTCTTCAATTTACAAATACACAATCACCCTATTGCGATTTTTCTTTTTCTTTCTTTCTTTCTTTCTTTCTTTCTTTCTTTCTTTCTTTCTTCCTTCCTTCCTTCCTTCCTTCCTTCCTTCCTTTCTTTTTTGGTTTCTTGAGGCAGGGTTTCTCTGTGGCTTTGGAGCCTGTCCTGGAACTATCTCTTGTAGACCAGGCTTGCCTCAAACTCACAGAAATCCACCTGCCTCTGCCTCCTGAGTGCTGGAACTAAAGGCCTGTGCCACCACCCCCAGGCTGTGATTTTTCACTGTGTGTGTGTGTGTGTGTGTGTGTGTGTGTGTGTGTGTTTGTGTTTCTCTGTATAATCTAGGCATCTTGGAACTAGCTCTATATACCAGGCTGGCCTCAAACTCACAGAGCTCCTCCTGCTTCTTTTCCCAATTCCTGGGATTAAAGACATGCTCTACCATGGCTCATCTTTTCTTTTTTTTCCAGCCACCTTCTTTTGTTCTAATATTACATCATCTTTCAAAGATTATGAATCTTTTTATACATCTCTCTTAGATATCCTCCACTGTGCAGTAAGTTCAAAATTCGAAGTCACTGGCATGCTGGTTTGGATCCCATCTAGACAGATACAGTACAATGAGTTGAGAACTTCAAAACAGCATTAGAAGGAATTCGATTTGTCAGTAATGCTCTTTGGAATATCTCTTTTTGCGTGATCTGGTTCTATGTGCTCTCAAAGGACAGAAATATGCAGGTTTGGTTATCCCACTCTGATTCCTATAGACTGACACCTGTAGTCAGTCAGGCAAAACAGAAAAAAATTTATCAATAAAAAGATTGTCTCTATTAGGTAGGGACTACAATTTTTCTAGTTGAGAGACAAGAATCTTTTGGACACCCTCATCTCCTGAAGAAGTTGATTGTCACATCCAGATCCAGACAGAATTGTTTGGTGTCTGGATGATGAAAAAATGAAGAACTTGGAAAGAGACATGCATTTGTGACGAAGGTTCTACATGATGTTTTATCATTAAGAGAACAAACTCCATTGCTTTTAGTCAGAGCCACAGCTCTTCTTGTGTAATTCTGTCTGTGCTTTGCTCACTTATGGGCGTTTGATACATTGATTTCAAGTAAGCGATAGCAGAAGGAATAAAAAATGACAAATTCGTCATTTGGTGACTGGTAGCTCGAAATCTTCTTTCTCCCAGTCCTCTCTATTACTCCTTTGATGGCTATTTTTTGTGCTTTACCCAGGGTTTATGGCTATAGTGGATACAGTTGGATAGAGTGTACTTACTTTATCTTATCCAGAATTAGAGCAGAACTGTCAGCTTTAAAGTGTATATATAACTGAGTTGTGATCTTATATCATCTGGGACTGAAATAGGCAAGTCACAGCTTCAATAGGATTATATATTTTAGGGGAAGCCTATTTCAGGGCTTTGAACTAAAGTGCATCTTGGACTAATACATCCCTGTGGAGAGGAGCCAAAAGCAGAGTTTTACTAATACTGCAGGTCAGTGGCAGCCATGGAACAAAGGACCCTAGCCTAACTCAATCTTAAATAAAATGATACCCAGCATCCAAAGTAACATGAGTAAATTCATAGTTTCAAGCTATCCTCTTCATCTTATGCCTTGAGTATTCTGGCGGAGAACACAATAGATGCAGAATTATCTGTTTATTAAATTGGAAAAGGATGCCTACTAAAAAATTCAGGAAAAATATGAGCTTCATCATTTTTTTCAAGCACATGGTTTCTTTTTTCTCTCTGTTTTTTATTTAAATTAGAAACAAGATTATTTTACATGTCAATCCCAGGTCCCTCTGCCCTCCCTCCTCTGCTGGCCCCTCCAACTAACACCCTATCTATCCCATACCATTTCTGCTCTCTAGCGAGGGTGAGTCCTTCCAAAGGGAATCTTCAGAGTCTTTCATGTCCTTTGGGATAGGGGCTAGGCCCACCCCCTTGGGTCTAGGCTCAGGGACTAACCCTCTATGGATTCTCAAAGTCTATTCCATGCTTTCTTGCCACACTAGATTCCCTTGAATGATATATAAGACTAAACGAGAAACAAAAACTCATATGTTTTATACGGTATGCTATTCTAAGGCATGGATGGTGATAAATAAGAGCTGTACTTTGTACAAACATTTGAAATCTACATCAGATTCTACACCATAATCTTTTTATGGTATATCCATGGACACATAAACTAACACTGAGTTTTCTTTCAAGCATACACAAACTTGAGAGCTCTGGATTCACAGATGCCTGTGAGTGAGCAACAAAAAGGGCATTTGTTGCAGCTGTTGTTGATTCGTTTTTTGTGCTTCTACATGTCTTTGTGGGTACACAAATTCACAAAATCAAATAGAATTTTAGTTTCTGACAAATCACAGGGAAGGAAAATATATGACTAGTTTTAAATTTTAATCACTTTATAATTGACTATTTTTCATCTGAAGATGTATTTGAATTTTACTCTAAAATTATTTTACAAAAGTAAAAAAAGTAAAAATGCAGCACTTGGTAAAACTAAATTTGAGTTCATTTTGAGTTATGGGTACTTTTTCATTTATTCTATAGACAGATCTCTGTGGGGAAAATAAAGATTTTATTTTTTGGTATTTGTTTGTTTCTTTATTATTCCTCCTAATAACTTTGAAATTGCTTTCTCTTATGTTTCTTTACAAGTAAAGAGTTTGTCATAGAAAACAAATTACCTTTTACAGGTATAACACTCATTGTCTTACACTCATTGTCTTATTTCTTAAATAAAAAGTCAAATTCTAGCTTGCAAACACATTGTCAAATTGAAATATAACAGAACAATTAGAACAAGGCAATGTAATATGTGATATTTGTTCTAAAGGCAAAATATTATTTCTATAGCTTACAGTTCAAATTACCACCTTACATATTTTTCACACATTCATAAAGGTTATTGCAGAATAAAAAATAATGGGTAAATTGTATGTGTGGAAGGCATGAATAGTGTAGAGGGAAAAACTTGTTTCAAGTAACCAGATAAGTGGTAACTGTAAAGATTGAATATATTTTAAACTTTAAAAGCTGACCTGACCAAGTGAGAGCATATGGATTGCAGCATTGGACTGAACCTAGCCCTCTGATTTTGGGTGCCAGTTAGGAGGCCTGGGCAGTCTATGAGACCTCTAACAGTGGAGACAGTCTTTATCCCTAGTGCACAAATGGACTTTGGGAGCCCATTTCCCATGGAGGGATACTCTCTCAACCCAGACACATGGAGGAGGGCCTAAGCCCTGTCCCAAATGATGTGACAGACATTGATGATACCCTATGGAAGGCCTCACACTCCCTAAGGAGTGGATGGGATGGGGGCAGCACTAGGTGGTGGGGCAAGGGAGGATGGGAGGGAGAGGGTACTGTGATTGATAGGTAAAATAAGATTGTTTCTGAATTAAATAATTTAAAAAATTGGAAAAATACTTTAAAAGTCTCTAAACAGGAAATTGAAACTGGAAGATTTTGTAGCACTTGTTAAGTTCAGAAAATTTTCCACTTGATTTCTGACAAATATGTAAGGAAGCATTACACTGATGGAATATAGTAACAAGTAGAATAGACTTTCCATTTTTGTTTCTGGTTCTTTAGCAATATTAACATTCTGCTTAAAATCAGCCTCTTCTTTTACAACTTAATTCTTCTCTCTGGTGACTGTCAATATATATATTTGAAATTCATCTGAAATGAAACACAGCTTAAAATGTTAGAAATGATCCTAATCTGTTTGGTTTAAGGCTCATGTGTCAGGATAGTTGGAAATGTAGACACAAACTTGAGATGGGATTTGTACAACAATAGATAAGGAAAAGAAAGCCTCTCTAATGGTAGCATATTGTGAGAGTTTCTCTTTGTAGAAAAACCCACATGTTGTTGTCCCTGTTAATGAATTTTGAAGTTACTGGTTAATTGTGAACCATCCGGTTCACTTTGGAATATATAAAACTATAGCCATCACAACAGAAAGACAAATTTCTTTTAAATTACAATTTCCAAATTTCATATCATAATGTGATCTACCCCAATGATACTTACAACAGATTTAGCTCTATCATATTTAAAATATATTTAGGTGGTCATTACATAGTTACCTATTCAGTACTCTCGAACAGTGTCAAAGGTCCCCAGGATATATGCAGTTACACTATTTTCCTAGGATTATCATGTAGCAATTTTACAGTTACATTTCCATTAGGGTTTTCTCAGATATAATTGCTGTAGTTTTGATGAGTTTGTGCATTTTCATCTACCCATAATGCCTTCACCGTAGGTGAGTTATTGAACATGCATTATATTTCGGGAATTGTTGTTAGGTCTCTAAATGTTAGTGTCAATTTTGTGGGTCTGTGTTTAAGTAGGATAAACAAGTGAGATGATAAGACTCTTTTTAACATAATATGAAGCTTACATACTGTAATGTGATCTTTAGCTATTAAATTGTGTCACAATATCGGAGACCCTTTATGGACTATCAATGTACAACTATGTAGTCTCCATGGAAATCAGTATGGTGCTTCCTCAAATATGAATTAAAATAAAATTTAAGTTGCTCTATATCAAATCCAGTTGAAATGATGATCTTAAAGAGTCCTCAAAGTTTATCCACAATATCCAGTTTGTGTAAGTACCCTAAGTCCCCAATTTGTAGGTGAATAGATGCAGAAAATATTGTTTGTACACAGTGAAATATTCAGGTTCTTAAAATGATAACACACATTGACAGTGTGGACAAATTTTGAGGTCAATAAACTCTGTGAAATAAGGCAGCCAAGGTTATGATTTCTTACAATAAAAGAAGCCAAAGGTATAGCAAAGATAACAAAAGAACTTGAGACAGTGTCTGGAAGGAACCAAGTGAAAGTGGCCAGGATTCCTTTCTCAATGAAGTGCCTGCATATACACAGAACTTAACACATATGGAACATTCACCTAACTAATGATGCTAAAGATCCATACACACTGAAAATGCAAGCAATTACGTAAAAGGGAAGTAGTCTAGTTCCCACTATCTTCATTCCAGTGAGGCCTCAAGAGTGATGAAGCTCTCAATTGGCTTTTACTGGTTCCTTGCAATGCAATTTAAACTTTGAAATTGAATGTTTGCCTTATCATGACAACAATAGGACAATATTACTAAATACTTTTCAGTAATCATAATGAAAATGAATTTGTTTCCAGTAGCAAATAGGGATAAATGGAAAGAAAAACGTGGATACAGAAACAATAAGGAAGGAATATACACTTTTAATGTAATTAATATGTTATTATAATGTTACTTTACTGAATGTATTTTAAGAGAATAGGCCATAAATCTCATATTTTTTTTACTCAGTTTGGAGTTAGACAATATCATGAAATTGAATGCTTAGTTTTATTTTTACATAATTTCTTAAAACATATAGTTCAAATATGGTGTAAAAAGTTAAAAGTGCAAAATTGGTATAAAATGAATATCACACTTTTATTAGTTACAAATTCTATTGTAGGACAAAATCTATAGTAAGGTGATATTGTGATATTACTTGAAAACATAAATGAACTAAGGAAAAATTCTGAATGTAAGTTCACTGAACATCTCTTGTATGATATTTAAAGATCATATTAATAAATTGATAAAACAATATGTAAGGATACAATATGAAAGAGGAAATCTGTTGCTAATAGATTAAAAGTTGTAATATTAAAGTGTCCATATGAACATGATCTCCAGATGAAATAAAACTCTATCAAAAATCTGATTGAGTCTTTTTGTAAAAAGTTAAAAGATGTGGAACCAAAAGTCTACCTTTAATAACCTTTATGAGAAGGTAAATAAATCATTAAATAGTAAAACAATAGTCACTCCTTTTGTTAATAATGGAACAAGATATCCATAGCAAAATGAGTTGGATTGTTGTCTAACATTAACCACAAAATAAAATAAAATAATAACATTATCATCAAAGGTATAAAATGTACAAAAGAACAATGTATTAATATATTCATAGACTCTTCTATATGGTACAATTTTTTTAAAAAAAAAAGTTGGGAATGAAGATAGGTGACTTTTACAGAATTACAGATGTTTTTACCTCAGTCAAGAAAATTAGGAAAAATCTTAATTGGTCACAGCAATTACTATCCTATAATTTATTGGATTAAGGTCTCTTTATTTCCAAGCACAACCGGGTGAAACACAGGCCAGAGCTAGGTTAAGAACCCAGCCAGCGCGGCCAGAACAAAGAGAGAGCGCGGTCCCCACGTGCAGTCCTTTAAGAAGCCCCCTTTACGTCATGCCGGCTTTCCTTCACCCCGCCCTAATGGGCGAGTCCCCAGGTCCACCTGGTACCTGCCCCAGGACTATTGGGCGGGGCTAGGGTTACTCCCTACAATAATTGCTGAAAATGTTACAATAGCCCACAGTACCTTGATATGTCAGATTAATTCTATTAATACACCACAACACTGTGATATTTTATAGGTAATTTTCAATGTCAGCATTTCATATCGTTTGCAGTTACATTTATGGATCTCCATATCATGAATACAATGTACTTATGTTGTACTTCTTAATGCAGAAATGTGAACTTAATTAAATGCATGAAAAATGATTTTTGTTAATACTATCACTCATATAGACACATGAAATGGTTCTAGTAGGACAAATGTAGAAATTAGTTCAAAAAGTAGAAGTCCTTAATCTAAATGTACATCTCAATAACCACAGGATTTGTAACAGATTGCCCAATCTTGCCATCAATTTTCAATATATATATATATATATATATATATATATATATATATATATATATTGTGTGTGTGTGTGTGTGTGTGTGTGTGTTATGCACATATGTGTTTCTGTTTTTGTACATGTGGGTTATGAGGCTAGGGGAGGATTTACATGCTCTACTATAGGTTCTTCCTTTTTAACAGTGTCTCTCACCGACCTGTAGCTCCCTTTTTCCTGCTGGGCCATCATGATATTTACCCCAGTGACATTCCTGTCTCTCCATAACTCCCACCCTCACACTAGTGTTTCAGTGCATGTGACTGTACCTGACTTTTTGCATGCTGTATTGGTATTCAAAATCAGTTCTTTGTATTTGCATGACAGACTTTCTTACCCACTGAGACACCTTTATTCTTTCTGATTCAGTAATACTGGGGTATATTTTGAAATCTTACAGTTCTAAATTTGGGCAGCACTGATGTTTCTGGCTATAGGATTACACTTTTAGAAGACTTATCAGGAAATGACTAGATGCAGTATCTGGATAATTTATGCTATCTGTGGACATTCCATGGTTGATAAGGCAACATTCTCCCCTTGTTTTACTTCCTTGACAGAATTTATATATTCTAAGATGGCTTTTACAGTTTGTCTTTCTGAATCCGGAAGTTATGGTGGTACTAAAGTTATCAGGTGTTAGTTGAGGTCAATAGAATCAAATCATTGCATATTATTCTCCTTTTACAGTGACTGATTGAGAGAGATACAAACACACTCCACAAAGTAATTAGCACACACTGTTATACATGACAGTAATTGTCTTAAATTTGTCCAGTTTCAACAAAGTCCAGGAATTTAATTTGATGAGATTTGGCAAGAAAAGACCTCACATTTTGTGCATGAATAAGGTGCATCTTAGTTATGTTTGATACTGGAAATCAGTTGAAAACAATAAAACAAAGCAACCCAAAGATAAATGAAGGAGAAAGCAGGCAAAAATGGAAAATCGTGCTAACACAGACAGGACCCAGCCATGCCAGAAATACTGTTTAATGAAACAGCAAATTATGTTTTGTATCACATTTTAATATTGAACTATTTAAAGATAATGGTGCCAAACAGTAATTGTAATTAGCTTATTGTTTTTGACATTTACTATAGAATAGTTGAAAGTTATAAATAACAATGCATGTCTACCCTTTATTTATTTTTATCCTAATTCCACTAGTCTTTCTCTAGATCTACATAATGTATTGAATGTGATAATTTACAATCTTATAGATTTAAAAAATTATCATGGCATGCTTACAAATTCATAAAGCCCTGTATCCTTTATAAAAGTTTCTTTTTTCCCTTATAACCATGATGTTGGGATCCCTCTTATTTCTTTGCAATTGCATCTATTAATTCTTCTTATGTAAGTCTGGTTTCCTCACTGAAATAGTAAAAATTAATGTAAAATGTTTATAGTCATTCTATTTGCTAACCACCTTTCAGGCATGGGTTTTGCTTTCAGAAATTTGCTTATAAATAACACCTTTGAAATGGACAATCCAAGCATACTCCTCTCTGCCAAAATTTCCATAGTCCTGAGTCAGTAGTTCTCACTTCCTCTAGAATGGAGTATGCTCATTTAATACACAAAATATTCTTTGGAGACAGATCAAGGCATGAAACAAATGACTAAAGAATAATTACCTGTATGCATTTTGGGGCATTTCAGATACCTTCTGCCCTACTAGATGGTACCTTACTTCCCTCTGGACACTAAGAGCCACAAGGGCTGTTGTTTCCAGAAGCATTCTGTTTAGCTGGAAGCAGGAGCTCACAGAAGCTGCAGGCAAGCACTCGCTGATCTAGAGCAGTGTGATACTTGATCACATGCTGACTCTATCAACACCACAAGGATAGTCACATCTTATGTGGTTGATAGTCAGTTTAGACAAGATATACATTAAACTGAAACTCTGAATTGAATTTATCTCTTAAAAACACTTGAGAAACACTTCATTGTTTTTGATTTAAAAAAATACTTGTAGTACATAACAACACACATAGAGGTAATCTGAATCTCTTTAGTTTTCACAGGGAAACAATTTTTATTCATATTTGAAACATGATTCATTTCAATATTACTCACTGTTCTATTTTTATTTTGTCTGTACATGGATACACATGAATATGTAATAATTTTTATCCTGTATATACTTCAGATCTTTAATGCATGTAGGCCATATTTAATTTAATTTTAATGTTGTTGGCATGCATCAGGAAAGTTTTCTGTAGGATAAGCACATAGAATAAATATCATCTATTTGTACTAATTGTTTATCAGATTCTAAGATGTCTGTCACATGTTGTCAATGTTATTTGGGTGTACATAACCTACAGCAGTGTACATAATCTGCTCTCATTCCACATATCAGACAATGGCTCACATAAAAATATTTTAAATTGTGCCAGTGCAGTGAGTAGGAAAACATATGTCATTGCAATTAAGTTTGCTCAATTAGAGCTGAGGAGATAGGATCATTACTTTAGGTGTCAAAATAGCCTGTCTGTCTACTTTGGGTGGTTACATATTTATGAATTTTGACAATTTTTTTCAATTTGTTTATGGTTGATAAAGAATTTATTTACATTTTCTCCATAAAATATTGATGGATTTATCCATTTATGTTTTAGTGTCTACAGTTTTTAAAATAGATGGTTACTCAAACCTGATCTTTGGCATGTAATTTTCATAGCAAAGTTTCCTCTGTGGGTTTTCAATTGTACAATATTTGTTAATGTAAGGTATTATAATTTTATTATTGAATATCCTTATAGTTCTGTTTTATAGCGCTTTGTTCATCAGTGAATTTGCAACTTCTTATCAATGTGAATAACAAATTCTTTTATGTATTCTTTTAGTGTGTTGTTTTCTGAAGCAGTTTCTACTACTTTTTATTAGGAGAACACTGATTTTATTTTTCAGTTATACACACACACAAAAAAAAACAATATCACCATTGTCAATAAAACACTAATAGCTGTCACATATTCAATACCATAAGGAAAAGGCATCATTTTAGTTAAGTTGCAGCAGATTAATATTATTGATCACTGGAGGGGTTTTTAACACCATTATAGTGGACAGATTACACCTCTTTCATGTTTCTTTTTATTAATCAGCACAATAAATTTCTCCATAAGATAACATACCTGTTATTTTAAAGGTATATGTTTTCATCTTTAGTTCATTTTCAGAAACTTCTAGCTTTCATTTTTGTTTGATAATAAATATGCTATTGGCTTTCCAACTCATCTAAATTAGTGTGGGCAATGTCTTTTCTTTCTTGTTTTTGCTCACATTTTTTTTCTCTTATGATTTGAGTTCTGCAGTTTTTCCCAATATGTTTAGTGTTATGTTACTGACAAACAGACAACCAATCCCTTTTGTCTGCTTCTCACATAGTGTCATTTCTCGAATCTAAACATGTGTCAGTAATAATTAATAATACTTAATCCCTTTTCTCAATGAAAATTTGATACTTTAATCACTTATATTTTCTGTCTATTTGTTTGTTTTTACCTAATCTTCAAAGTCACAATCTAGGAATTTTATCTTTTTGTGCAATCCACATTTTGTTAATTCTATCATTTTATTTTCCATTTAAAATAATATTTTGTTCTTAATATTTGTGTGGCCATTGATAATGTTTACATCCATTTTTTTTATTTATTGTTGGTAAGGCATAAAGTCCTTGTTGGTAAGACATAAAAAAGACATATTTGAAGGAAGGCATAATTATTGTAATAGTTTTGATAACTATTATACTAAAGTCTTCTAAAGTTAAGGATTTCCTCTTTTAACTTGACCTTTCACTTAGCACTTATGCAACATCTTTTGGGATGAAAATCATCAGAGAGTCTGCAAAGTGGTCTCTGTCCTATTAGGTATGTATTGTTTGTTTTGGGGGGGCAGTTAGAGGCAGGGTTTCTCTGTGGCTTTAGAGGCTGTCCTGGAACTGGGTCTTGTAGGCCAAAATGGTCTCAAGATTTAATCCCAAGTGCTGGGATTAAAGGTGTGCACCACCACTGCCTAGCCATGTTTTTTTTTTTTTTTTGTAATTTTTTTCCTGTGTAATGCTCTGTAGACCAGGTTGGACATCAACTCACAGAGATCTGCCTGCTTCTGCTGACTCTGCCTCCCACTTGTTGGGATTAAAATGATGTAAGCCAATAGCAGTTGATTTTTTTGTAAATTTTAAGAATAGAATGATTGGAACCATGTTGGTAAGATGCAAGTGAATCGAAACTCTAGATATTAAACATCTATTTATTTAATTACATCATTAGGTTTAGGTACAGATGTTAATATACAAATGTAGTTCCACTAGTTAGAGAGAAGTTACATAACTTTTCTCAATTTAGACAAAAAAACAGCAAATGACTGTTATAGTGTAAGAACAGGCAGTGCAGTGAGCATTTCCTACTTACGAGCTGTAGTACTGCCATGCTCGTTTAATTTTTTCTTCATTAATCTTACCACAAACACAACTATTATTTGGCATTTATATTTTTTCAATTCTGAGATGAATAATATTTGTGCCATTAATTTATTGGCATAATGTGAAATTAACATAATCCCATATTTATTAAGCAAAAATTTCCTTTTGCATCATTCAACTAATTTTACCCACAATTACAGGTAGCCTTTTATTGGATATGAAGAAGAGATAGCATACACACTCTTAAAATGAATTGAAATCTGTTACCAGGAACACAGTGATTATGGCAGGACTGTGTGTTCATCTCATGTGCTCAAATAGTTCTCTACAGTCCACTGTGCAGAAATAAATGACAAATTGTACCAGATAGGCAGAGTATGTCATTGTAAGTTTCATAAATAAATTTAGAAATTTAGAGCTATGTCTTCCAGTGATACACTTAAAATCATGTGATTCACTTGAGCAATCTTATGTTGGTCCTCATGTTAAAGGCTCAGACTTAGACCAGGAACACATGTGCAAAGCAGATCACAGGATGGGGCATCTACTCAGGCAGACCTTGGTACTTATCACAAAAAGCAGCAACAATGTCAAACTTCAAATACAGAGGAAAGAGAATAATTGTGGTAAATAATAATTACAGGACATACCTAAAGATGAGAAATAAAAACAATAGGATATGCTACATAGACAAAGACAAAGCTGATTTAAAATTAAAACATTCAGTGGTAGTGATTACAATTACTTTCACTATAAAACAAAGTATTGTTCCTGTTCACTGTATATACAATTGATATTATTAATAAGTTCTCAGAGTGACAAAAATCAAAGTTCAAGGGAGAAGACCAAAGACTAAAGTTTCTCCTTGAATTCTGTAAAATGCCACTCAACTGCTATTATCCATAGCTATTTTGTAAGAATACATTGGTCTTGTGGTTCTAAGTAACATGTGTGTCATAAGTGCCTCGAAAAAGTTGATATGTGTCTTTAATTTAGATTTAGATATTTTAATTGATTTCTGAGGAAACTTTGGTATAATTATTTAGATATTTTGAAATTTAAAGTACATTACTGAAATGGATAGTACAGCATCCCATAAAGGTCAACATTCTTTTTAACCTGTGGACATGTTTGTTTGTTTGTATGTTTGATTGCTTTTGTTTTTCTTATATCTTATATAGTTAATTGCCATGCACCTTGCATCACTAGTTTGAAGACAGGGTGGGTGAAGCAGGCAGTCTCAAGCAAATCTAGGCTATAAATTATTGTCTAAAAAATTAAAAAGAATCAACCCATAATCATGTTATTTCATTATATAAATAGAAAGAATAATTTAAATATAAGTTTTGAGAATATACTAATTATTTTAAATTGATACAGGATAGTAGCATTTTATGTTATTTATTGACTTATTAATCATAGAGTATTTGCTAAATCCTGGGATGTTGTTCCTTAGGCAAGAGTAACAACACTTGAATTCAAATCACTATTACCCGAAGAAAAACCTGCATTCCTTGCAATTTTCTGTTGTCCAGAATTTGAGGGTAAAGACAAGCAAATGATAGGAACTTGCTGGTCAGTCAGTCTAACCAAAATGTTGGGCTTCATGTCAAAATAATAAAGTTGAGAGTGATAGAGGAGGAAGAAGGCTCATGCTTTCCCATATATGACCACAAGCCACATATTCCTGCATACAAGTAGACACATACATGACATGCTCATTCAGGCATGTATTTACATACACACTTGTATGTCAAAACAGAAGTGTTCATTAAAAATCAATAACATTTACTGTTCTTCAAATAATAAGTGTTAATTACACTCCATGAAAAGACACAATAACTTGGCAATGAAAACCAAGAATTAATTAAAAATAGAGTGTCAGCACTTTCTTAAGTATCTTTCAGCAATTTTAGATTTCTCTGTTGAGAATTCTCTATTTAGTTCTGCAACCCACTTTTTAATTTCATTGTTTGGTGTTTTGGCGGCTAGCTTCCTGTGTTTATTGTATATTTTGGATATCAGCCCTCTGTCAGATGTGGGGTTGGTGAATATTTTTTTCCCATTCTGTGGGCTGTCATTTTTGTCTTGCTGTCAGTGTCCTTTTCCTTACAGAATCTTCTCAGTTTCAGGGTACTAGGGAGATTTCCAGAGATCTACAAGGATGACACCAACTGGCAATCTAAGTAATAGTGGAGAGGCTACTCTAAATGCCCTTCCCCTATAATGAGATTGATGACTACCTTATATGCCATTCTAGAGCCTTCATCCAGTGGATGATAGAAGCAGAGACAGATACCAACAGCTAAACACTGAACTGAACTCTGGAACCCAGTGATGAGCAAAGAGGTCAAGTCCAGGCTTTTGAAACCCACAGAAACAGCTAATCTGAACAAGGGGGAGAGCATGGACCCCAGAATGATGTCTGGGAGGCCAGCATGAGACTGTTCCAGATCCCTGAATGTGGATGTCAGTGAGGAGGCCTTGGAACACTATGGGTACATTGAGAGTAGATTAGTATTTATCCTTAGTGTGAGAAAGAATTGGGGGCCCACTCCACGTGGAGGAATGCTCTCTCAGCCTGTACACATGAGGGAGGGCCTAGGCCCTGCCCAGGATGATATGACAGACTTTGGGGATCCCCCATGGAGGGCTTTACCCTCCCTGGGGAGAAGAAGGAGAATGGAGTGGTGGGGGGTCAGGAAGAAGTGGAGGAAGAAGTAGCAGGGATTGACATGTGAAACAGATTTGTTTCTAATTTGAACTAAAAAAAATAATTTCTTGGAAAAATACAGTGTTAGCAATGTTGACCACTATGTTTAATGTGTATATACGGAAAGAACTAACACATTTCTCACAATATACTCTTTAGTGTAGTTTCTTCCTTATTTATTCTTAAATTTCCAAAATATTTCTGAATTGTTGTCTTTTGTAGTAGATTTTGTTGTAAGGTACTGTTCAATGGAAGATAATAATGTTCGGTTGATATCAGACCAGTATTCACTTATAAATATTTATATTTATTTACATGTATTAGTGAATTGGCTGCAGGAAAGTATGTGTAGTAAATTTTTGCTTGGTATTCTGGTGGTCCAGATCATTGGATCTCCTGGAATTTGAGTTATACTTGATTGTGAGTTGCCATGTGGGTGCTGGACAGTGAAACCAGGTCCTGTGCAACAGCAGTAAGTACTCTTATCATTGGAGCCATTTCTCCAGAACCACTATAACATATTTCATGTCACATTTATTTGCTGATTCAAACTATTTTTATATTTCTGTTTCAAAAGTAGACATAATGCAAATAAACTCGTTTCAATGTCATAATTTCTATGTCAGATAAATGTGACAAAAGCCACATGGTTGCTGTGAAACAATCTGTTTCACAAGACTGGAGCCCTATAATTATAAATCTGAGAGCTTATAGGAATCATGGCAGTGTTCCCATTATCTCCAGTGCTTTTAGATTAAACTAACAAAATCTTACAACCATTTGAGAAGTAGACATATTTGTTTGTTTTTTATTTTGTTTTTCGAGACAGGGTTTCTCTTTATTGCTTTGGATCCTGTCCTGGAACTTGCTCTGTACACCAGGCTCATCTCTCAGAGATCAGACTGCCTCTGCCTCCCAAGTGCTAGGAATAAAGGTGTCACGACCTCCTCGACCAGCAAGGATGATGCAACACCGGAGCTCTTCTTGAAAGCAGTTTATTCAGGACCTTGTTAACAGCGATCTCTCTCCCCGGGCAAGCCTCTCCCAGCCCTTAAGTAGGCATGGACCACCAACCCTGGATTGCCACACCAGCGCCATCTTTAAGGTGCGGCTCCACGCAGCTCTCTTCATAAAGGCATGAACCACCAATGCCCGGTTGAGAAATAGACTTTTAAACTTCCAAAATAAATCAATATATAATCCTGACCGTCTTTCTGTATCCAATTATTTTCACAGTTTACTATTTAGCAGATAGTTCTAGTAGGTCTTGTTCAGAAATCTGTTACCCTGCATAAGCACACACAAAACTGTTCACATATTCCCAACATTAATTCAAGAATTTTTGTAATAGGGAAACAAAACAGTAAAGTAATAGTAATAGGTAACTGAAAATATATCAACATTTGAATCTCTTAATTTATTATCTTGCAATAATATTTCTTGAGGCTGACTTGCCTTATTCTGAGAATAATCAAATAATGATGCAACATAATGTAGTTGTCTTTAAACTTAGTGATAAACCCTGATTTGTTGAGTTGGATAAGAAATTTATCCTTTTTTATTTAAATTAGAAACAAGCTTGTTTTATATGTCAATCCCAGTGCCCTCTCCCTTCCCCTCTCACCTTTTCCCCTGCCCCCCACCAACCTCCTATCCCATCTCCTTTCTGCTCCCCAGGGACAGTGAGGTTTTCCATGGGGATCTTCACACTCTGTCATATCATTTGGAGCAGGGCCTAGGCCCTCCTCCGTGTGTCTAGACTGAGAAAGCATCCCTATATATAGAATGGGCTCCCAAAGTCCATTTATGTACTTGGAATAAATACTGATCCACTAGCAGAAGCCACATAGACTGCCCAGGCCTTCAAACTTACATCTACATTCAGGGGGTCTGGAACAGTACTATGCTGATTTCTCAGTCTAGAGTCCATAAGCTCCTCCTTGTTCAGGTCAGCTATTTCTTTGGGTTTCTCCAACCTGGTCTTGACCCCTTGGCTCATCACTCATCCATCTCTGGAACTGGATTCTAGGAGTTAAGCTCAGTGTTTAGCTGTGGGTCTCTGCTTAAGAATTTATACCTAGAAATGACAGTAAAAGACAGGAACTGGAAAATGATAATATAGAAAACAAAAATAATCTTCAAGTATTTTGTAGAATATCTTTGCTGAAGTATATGTGTTCATACCAATGTCCATACATAGCCATGCGCTGACAATGATATACCCAAATTTTCTCTTAGGAAACAGTCATATATTTCTGATATCTATTGAAATAAAATAGGGCCATCAATTGGAATATAAAAGCATAGTTTAAGGATTGGGATTTTCTCCATGGTTTAAATTTATTAAATACACAGTATCATAAATAGTGAATAAATATTTCTGGTTCTCCATTTGTGAAATTATAGGTTTGGACTTGATGGTATTCATTAATTTGTGAAATTATTTAAGTAGACTACAGAAAATTATGAGGTTGGACTAAGTGATAGTAAATATCACTCACAACTCAAAAGCATATCTGTGAATGTGCATACTCACATAATACATTTATATAGTTTAAAAAATCTGAAAAATGCTGCAATGACTAAACATTCTGTAAAAATATGCAATAGAGAACACTGTAATTCTTTTGTTGGTATATGTATTATGTACTCTGTAAAACAGGTTTTACTTTGCAATGTTCTTAGCCCTTCTAATCATGAGCAAGCATTTTGATAATTACATTTTATTTACCCTTCAACATGTCTTGAATTATTTGTGGAGAATGGATTGCAATGTTGATTCATCAGCAATATTACACTTAAGCACACAAATAGTAACTTGTATTTTGATAAACATGAATATTTTAAAAAGTTTGACATTACCATTTGACATTTAGAGTTACAGTTAAAGTATTATGTTTTAATGAGATCTGAATATTTTGCAAATCTTCAATGAAGATAGAAGACCTCAAATATGAATACACACAATTGCTTCCTTTGTGAAATACATGTCTGTATGTGATAGAGTAACTACTGATTATCCTAGGAACTGACTTCCAAGTTTTGGATCTTCTATGTCTTCAGAGACACATACGGAAGGCACATTTTTGGAATTAGAGAGAAAAACCTTTGTGGTGTGAAATCTATTTCCATTATTCAAAGGTTTTGTTTTTTCATAATATCCCCCTTTTCCTATGTTTCTTTTCTGAGTTTTCCTTTTGATTCTGGATACATCTGGATTATCCAGATTATGTGTTCTGCTTTTTTTGAGAACTGATATTCTGTTTCTTCTCAACCTAATTCTATTTGTGAGAAGGGATGGGTTTATTGGAGAATTTGGAAGGAGGTTATTAAAGGGGAAATGATTTAACTATAATATGATAGCAAAACATAAAGGAAATAATAAACAAGAGATGAAGCCTAAAGAATTAAGTTGGATCTGTACACATGAGAGGATATGGGGAACTTTGTCCACTTCCTTTCTAGAATCCATGAGGCAAGAAGTATTATTCACTATATGCACCTTGCCATGATATGGATACATTGAATGAACACTAACACAAAGGTGTTAAGCAACAATGGACTGAAGCTGTTGAGTCTATGACTCAAAATACCTTGTCAATTAGCTGATTTTCTCAGGAACTTGAATTTATGTTCCAGTAGCAGAAACTTGACTAATATAATGGTGACAAAAATCCATGGAATCATTTCTGCATGTTTAACCTCCCTACAAAATTGCTCATATCCTAAACGTTTAAGTTTTCTAATCAAACAGACCACAAACATTACAGGTAACACTCAGCAATTAAGTGGAAATGCTGTGAAATATATACTATACTATTTTAACAAGATAGCTAAATAACTCCTGGAATCCAGTTGTAGAGAGGGAGGAGTGATGGACAAAGGGGTCAAGACCAAGCTAGGAAAGCCCACAGAAACAGCTGTCCTTATCAAGTGGGAAATCATGGACCTCAGTCTGACAGCTGCAGAACCAACATAGTCTGTGTTACCTCCAGCAGGAAAGAGAGGTGGCATGGGACCTCTGATGCTTGAATCTGTGAGACCCAGATCTAATAACTTCTGTATTTGTGTAGGCAGTATAAGAGCTTGGGTTACACAAGCTTAATGTGAAGATTTTCAAAAAAACTCTGTCAGGAATTAATGTATAGTGAGTTGTAGACTCTAAAAATAGTAAATCAGGAGACTGGCATGTTGTTGTGTAGCCAAGACCACTTACTGTTCTTCCAAAGGACCAGATTTTGGTTCCAAGCACCCACTTCTATATTATTACAGTCATCTATAAATCAGCTCCAGTGGAAAATTGGTCTCCTCTTCTGGCCAACATAGGTATCTTTATGCATATGGCACAATCACACAAACACATATGCACCTAAAAATCTTTTAAAAATAAGCATTTTGAAATAACCAATGATGATGTGTTAGATGCCTGAGCAGACAAAGATGCCTCCCACCACATCTGTTACCCTGAGCACCCTCTTGAAAAGATGGTACTTGGTGGAGAGAGAAAACTGACAACCATAATTTGACTTTGACGTCAGCATATGATGAAATGAATGTGTCCCTGCCACAATAAATACATGAAGTTCAAAAATTAAAATAACAAATCAAGAGTAATTTTGAAGGACAATTATGAACTTAAGTCCGTATTTACGCATATATAGATATGTACTGACTATATTTCATAATTTCATATCCATATATGCTTGCATTTTTTACCAGATTGATGTGTAGCCTTCCAATAGACTCTGACATGATATTTGATGTGTATCTAATTATCTGTGTTAATATTTTCTCTGTATTTAATAAAGATACTTTGATAAATTCTGACATCCCACTTTCATTTGGAAATTTTGGACTACTGCAAGAATTTATTATTTTTATCCATGTAGATGGCCAACAACAATTGTATGGTTTATTCTGTGCTAGAAAAAATGATCACACTGCAACATTATAAATTTTATGGGAAACAAGTACCAATGTTTTTACTACAAATTTTTAAAGTTTTAACTAAAAGTCAGAAATACTAGACTGTACCTAAACACTCACTTCCCATGTATCCTGTGGTTTCTATAATGATTTGATGGTTTTCTTGTCAGTGATCTATATTTAGTTTTACTTTTTATGTTGTTTACCAAATATAACATAAACATTAAAAATGCAACACAATTATGGTAATAGCTTTCATGCTAAAATTGTTAGATATAACTGTACATTGAGAAGATACAGTCTTATGTCTGTAGATTATGGAGCATAAAATATGGACATTATATCACCTAAATTTTTTACCTAATTCTGTTTTATAAATTTTAATACTGACTCACTGTTTATGAGTGAAAATTTCAACATAGCAGAAGATTATGGCTGAGAATATATTTATAACATTTTACACCTCCTACCATTTATCATCATACAATAATTATACCATTCCTAAAGAAGCCAAATAAAAACCCAGAGCTTCACATGTCTAGTATTTAGCAAAGTTTTGTGAAAAACTCTTTAATATTCCAGGCATTGGTGGCTCACGCCTTAAATCCCAGCACTTGGAAAACAGAGGCAGACAGATCTCTGTGAGTTCAAAGCCGGACTGGTCTACAGAGCCAGTTCTAAGACAGCCTCCAAACCAATACAGAGAAATCCTGTCTCGAGAAAACAAACAAAACCACCCAACAAACAAAAAACCCTTTAAGAGAGAAATTTCATTTTACTTCTTTAATACATCCGTCCTAAAACAACACAAAACTAAAAACCATTATCACAAAAAAGTTATTTCTTAAAATTCTCATTCTAGCAATAAAAATAGGCTAAAAGAAGAAGAAATATTCTGTCCTTTTTTTACTGGTCAAATTATAAGCCAATTGAGTATACTACACATTAATTATCTTAAGTTAAAAATATATTCTGGGAAATATATTAATGCAGTGTCTCAAATTGGGAAATAACAGTGTATTCACACTATAGAGTTTGGTACATTGCTTAAATTTTTACCTTCCTGATTTTTGTTTACCTATTTTTAGAAGAAAGACTTATACACTTTAGTCTGCTATTTTATTTAATATGATATATCCTACTTGAACTAAGCTTCTCTATTCAAAGAAAATACCACAGATCCTTCTGAAAGTACACTCTGCCTAATATTACCTTGATCTACCCATATTTAGGGCTTGCTTTATC
Organism: Cricetulus griseus; assembly: GCF_003668045.3. Taxonomy (NCBI): domain Eukaryota; kingdom Metazoa; phylum Chordata; class Mammalia; order Rodentia; family Cricetidae; genus Cricetulus; species Cricetulus griseus. Next base: position 35,974,203 of record NW_023276807.1, on the reverse strand, counting down.
ATTAGTGTTTTGTGGTAGCTCATTTTATATTTTTTAACATTTGTTATGACCTTGGGCATGAATATGCTCATTAAAATTTAAATTGCTCGTTATAGCCTGCTATCACTTTGATCAGGAAGCACAATAGGTTTCTTGAGTGGGTTTACCTGTGAATTATTCTAGCAACAAGAACAAAAAAGCAAACTTAATAACCACTAGAAACAAATGCTGAAACAAAAGTGAAGAAAATACCACCAAGGGGTATAGTAAACATTTGTATAGCAAAAATAAACTATAGATTCATTATTTAAATTTTTGCACATTGAATATCACTAATTAAAAGTAAAGTTACATTTTATTTTAATAAAATAATGTTCTACAGTTTGATATCTCTCACAGGTAAAAAGTGCTTGCTTTATCACTTCTCTGTTCCCTGAGTATAACAAGAGTGCACAACAAATAATATTGAGTTAATACTGATATAAATAAAATAATATCAGTAGTAATATAAATAGTTGCTAGTTTTGGTAGCTCAATACTCTAAAATGTTTTTTTTTAAATTCGAAGGCTGTTATTTAATTGTTGTGGTTGTATTTTCGTATCTTAAATTGTTACAACTCTTTTCTTTAAGTTTTGTTGTAATTTATAGGTTTTTTGAGGCAAGGTTTCTCTGTGGCTTGAAGACTGTCAGGGAACTAGCTCTTGTAGACCAGGCTGGTCTCAAACTCACTGAGATCCAGCTGCCTATGCCTCCTGAGTGCTGGTATTAAAGGCATGCACCACCACCACCTGGCTAGATTTTTTCTTTCATCATATGGGTGTATTAATAAAGTAAAAGTCGAATGGATTACAAAATAGATTGGCAGCAATTATGTATGAATTGATGACACAGCCATATGTGATGGGAAAGGCAAATGTCATTAGGCCAGCATAGGTGTTTCACAAAATCCAGCAAAGCTGAGCCACATGATGGCTGCCTCGACACCTTTGCCCTTCATCTCCACCTGTTGCATACTGGGATATTTTAATGTTTGTACAATTTAGAGACATTGGATGTATAGAAAATTTCTTATGAATTATTTATGCTTTCTCTCAGGAGTTCTGCTTTTAAGCTTCCCCAGGAAAGACCTGAACATGCTACATCTCTCACTTTTATGGAGATATCCTTGTCTACTTGAAGGTCTTCCTTATGCTTTGGAGGTTGTGACACACATGAAGAAGCCAGAGGTCTATTTATGAGGCTATGAAACACTCTTGAATCATCTGTTCCTGCACCTACACATGAACAAGATATTCAAAACAAAGTAAGCTCAAAAAGGTTAACAAGATTCACTGGACTAGAGGAGTTGGCCACATGTCAGATTGCAAGCCTCTTTCCACTATACAATCAGGCAATTCTGTGGCATATACAGCAACAAAATTAGACTAGCCTTAGTTACCTCTGTCCTACACAGGGACTTATACTGATGGGCAAAGAATGATGGAGAAGGATGATAAAAATATTTTATAAAGATATAAAATATGAACATCATATTATGTCAGAATTTGACATAATAGCAGCTCTTGCCTGAACATAGTTCTTTGACACTCTGACTACTAAGAGTTAATAATACGCTACTTGGGACATGGCAGTATGCCAGGGATAGGTTGAAGATTGTTTTGGTCTAATGTCCTTGTAGCCACAAAAACTCCTAGCCTTGGAACAGACTGTCAAAACCTTTAGATTCTTAAAGATTTTATGTGGTTGATGAGTAAAATTGGTTATGAAAGATAACTGTATCAGTGATGTTAAAACTTGAGGAAAAAAATGATTGGAAATCATAACTCTGTTCTGTCATAGTTTATTAATGATGACTAAAAGATGAGCAAAAGGAAGTGAAACACATGTTTCAAAACAAAAAAGTGATATGATCTATGTTTTGGAACAATATAAATGTAGCTCTACTTACTGGATTCTGTATAAATTATGAAGCACTTTGGCTGCTTGTCAGTCGGGCTGCAAGATTCGAGCCCACCGTGCCCTGGCTCACTCCCTTCCCTCTCCTACTCCTTACATCCCTTGCTGGGACCTGATCTCTGTCATTGTGCTTCTTCTCTGTCCTTCTGTCCTAAAATGAAACGAGGAAGTGTCCTGTCATGTCGGATTCCTCCAGTCGCGACTTTTGCATACACAAATCTTCAGATCCTGCCCTCATCCGGAGCTAGACTCCGGTAAACTGAAGTATTCAGAAATTTCTCACGGTCATGGGGTAACCACCGCATTTACAGTGTATCAACATTTTTTTAGATCTGAAATTAATTAATTAATTAAGCAGAGATCCCTCTTTCATACAGAACATCTAACCACAGTCTCCCCTCCCTCCATCCCCCCTTCTCCCCTCACCATTTCACCACTCTCCCTAATCCACTCCCCCATTTCCTCTTCAGAGAAGAGCAGGCCTCCCAAGAGAATACAGCTAACAGGACAAAAATACAATAAGGCAATGTACAAAACCCCATATCGAAGCTGGACCAGGGAACCAAGAGGAGGAAAGGAGTCCCAAAAGCAGGCTTAAGTATTGGGATGCAGCAGCTCCCACTTTTAGGAGTCCCACAAAAGCAGCTATAACATATATGCCGAGGAACTAATGCAGGCTCTGTTCTTTCAGCTCCAGTCTCTGTGAGCCCATGTGAGCCCTGCTTAGTTGATTTGGTAGGGCATGTTCTTCCAGTGTCCTACATCCCCTTTGACTCTTGTAATCTTTCGTATCCATTTTTTGTAACACAAATAATAAAAACACAGAGTCAGAGATTGGAGTTAAAGCTGAAGATCAGAGAAGCAAAGCAGCCAGACGCTAGAGAGTTCTCACCTCTACCAAGGCTCAGACCAAAGGGGAGATCATGTCCTCAGATCGCATCTCCAGACTGCACTGCTCTCCACCAACCCTCAGCATCCTAGACTTCTCTCTGAGACTACATTGAGCTCCTTATGTCCTCTCTAGTGCTGGAATTAAAGGCACAAGCTATTTCTCTTTTAGATGGAATCACTTTAATTTGACCCTGGGTGGTCTTGAACTCACAGAAATCCATCTGCCTGTCTCCTGAGTCCAGGGATTAAAAAGGTGTGTGCCACCACTTCTCAGCTTGTATAGCTGGTCTAGCTGTCTTTGCATTCTGATCTCCAGTGGCTTTATTAGATCATAAACAATGTGCCACCACACTCTTCCCTAGTTTTCCACAAGCTCTGAGAGAGGAATGAATAAATGGAGACCTCAAATTTAGACTCTGTCCACAAAATGTCTACTGTGGATCCCTGCACCCACTCTATCTGCTCCCAAAGGAAGCCTCTCCTATGATGACGGACTAGACAGGGCATTGATCTATAAGTACAACAGAATATCATTGGAAATAATTTTAATTGATTTTTATTACCATTTGTGGTGGGTTCTGCCCTAGTTCTCTGGGCTATCCAATCTCCAGTTCTTGGCCATGCAGACACTGTAGGGCATGGGGTGACTGTCTTGGAGTAAGTTTCAAATTAACGCAAACCTTGGTTGGCCACAACCACATGTTCTGTGCAACCATTTCCCCAAGACATCACACAGGCAGGACAGATTAAAATTCAGGGTTATGTAGCTGGGTTCATGTCTAGCCTCAGCAGATGGGAGTTGATTATGTGACAAAATAATACAGGTGGCAACAGAACATCATTTATGTAGAGCTGATGTTCTTGGGTTATATTATTCGAGAAAGAGACACTTTGTAAGTTGATGATTTTAATGATGGAATAAAATATATTCTAATTAAAGTTAAAATTCAATATCATGTGAATAAGTACATTGTTAGTGTTTAAATTCAAATTGTTAATTGAGACACATATTTGTGTTCCTCAAAGATACACCTAAGAGAATGGTGGTGAGTTTGTGTAATACCAGCTGCAAGGACATAGAGACATGAAACATAGTTGGGGGAACAGCTGAGGTTACATAGAGAAAGACTGTCTCAAAGGCAGCAGAGCTAAAACAAACAATATGCAAGTATAAACCAGTTTTTCAATCCTTAGATAAAACCAACAAGTAAGGCAGATAGCCATATTCAGAATGTGCCATGTTAGATATTCTCAAATAAGAGAATACATTAGTTATCATAAAGCTGATTAAAATTTAAAAAATCAAGAAATCAATTATTCTTCTCTTCTTGATGACTAAATGAATTCCAAACTTACTTTTTTGCATTTCTGATATAAAATGAAGGAACATGAACAAAAATAATTCTGTCATTCATATATCTCAACACTTGGACTGCATATGTTGTCAAAAAATTCATGGATACTGTTTTCGTTTGGGTTTTTATTGCTGTGAAGAGACACCATCACTACAGCAAGTATTAAAAATGAAAACATTTAATTGAGGGGGCTCACTTATAGTTTCAGATATTCAGTTCATTGTTATCATGGCAGAGTATGGTGGTGTGCAGGCAGAATTGGTGCTGGAGCTAAGAGTGCTATATTCTTGACTCAGAAACAAGAGGAAGTCAACTAAAAGTCACATTGAGGGAAGCTTGAGCAACAGCAATCTCAAAACCTGCCCCAAAGTCACACAATTTCTCCAAAAGGACACACATTTAATAGTGCCATTTACTGCTGAACATTTCTTTTTGTTTTCATTCATTTATTTAGCTCATAAATAAAGTCATGCACAATTATGATACACAATACAGTATATTCACAATGGCATGGCTAAATTAAACCAATTAACATGTTATATCACACACATTCATCATTTTTGTTTTGAGAACACTTAAAGTATACCATCTCACAACTTTTAAAATATAGCATATTGTTATCAACCATATTTATCATGCTCTCAGTAGACCTCAAGACTTCACAGAGTCTATGCCTCTTGTCCAACTGCAGTTTTATATCCTTAAACCAATCATTTCACCATTGCTAAAAGACCCACATTGAAGTCTAATAGCCACAATTCTGTTCTCTGTTCCCATAAGTTCATCATTTCTAGGTTACACATAAAATTGAAATTGTGTGACATTTGTCTTCCAGTATGTCACTTATTTTATTTTTTGGCAAGCATATAACTTAACTACTTACTAAAGATGAAATCAAATTTGCATGCACAGGTGAGAACTCTCGGAAACACCTTGGATTCATCACATATTTGAGTTTCAATTAGCATATATATATCTATATATCTATATCTATATCTATATCTATCTATCTATCTATCTATCTATCTATCTATATATATATATATATATAAAGAGAGAGCAATAATGGCAATATGTTATGCATCAATATCAACAACAGCTTTTCCAGGTTCTGCAGTCATTTGAACAAAATTGTAGAGACATCAAGCACACTCCATTTAAAAAAACAAAAAACAAACAAAAACAAAAACCAAAAAACAAACAAACAACAACAAAATGTAAAAAACAAAATCACAACAAAATGTAAAAAACAAAATCCCAGAAAACAGTGTAGTTCTGTTACTCTTGTGGTACTTGACACCATTTTTTTTTTTAAATCAGCTTCTCGGTCATCATCTGGGAGGAAACCATTTTGAGCAACATCATTAAAAACAAGTCTGATAAAGCATGGTCACTACTATGTATCATAAAGCAGGTCTACATATGACTAAGTACATATCATTTTTGTCTTTTTGTGATTGGTTACCTCGCTCAGAATGGTTTTTTCAAGTTCCATCCATTTTCTTGCAAATTCCAAGATTCCATTGTTTTTTTCTGCTGAGTAATACTCCATTGGGTAAATATACCACATTTTCTCTATCCATTCTACGGTTGAAGGGCATCTAGGCTGCTTCCAGTTTCTGGCTATTACAAATAACGCTGCTATAAACATGGTTGAACATATGTCCTTGTTATATGAATGTGCTTCTTTTGGGTATATGCCTAGGAGTGGAATTGCTGGATCTTGTGGTAGACTCATTCCCCTTTTGAGGAGTCGCCATTCTGATCTCCACAGTGGCTGTACAAGTTGGCACTCCCACCAGCAGTGGAGGAGTGTTCCTCTTTCTCCACATCCTCTCCAGCATAAACTGTCATTGGTATTTTTGATTTTAGCCATTCTGTCAGGAGTAAGATGGTATCTCAGAGTTGTTTTGATTTGCATTTCCCTGATGGCTAAGGATGTTGAACACTTTCTCATGTGTTTTTCAGACATTTTGGATTCCTCTATTGAGAACTGTCTATTTAGTTCTGTACCCCACTTTTTAATTGGGTCATTTGGTGTTTGGGGGACTAGCTTCTTGAGTTCTTTGTATATTTTGGAGATCAGCCCTCTGTCAGATGTGGGGTTGGTGAATATCTTTTCCCAGTCTGTGGGCTGTCATTTTGTCTCATTGACTGTGTCCTTTGCCTTACAGAAGCTTCTCAGTTTTAAGAAGTCCCATTTATCAATGGTTGACCACAGTGTCTGTGCTACTGTGTAACGTTCAAGAAGCAGGTGTTCTGTACTGATTAATTCAAGGGTATGTCCCACTTTGTCTTCTAATATGTTCAGTGTATCTGGATTTATGTTGAGATCTTGAATCCATTTTGACTTAAGTTTGGTGCAAGGTGATAGGCTTGGGTCTAACTGCAGTCTTCTACATGTCTGCAACCAGTTATGCCAGCACCATTTGTTGAAGATGTTCTCATTGTTCCATCGTATAAATTTGGATTGTTTGTCAAAAATCATGTGTTCAGAGGTGTGTGGGGTAATATCAGGGTTTTCAATTCTTTTCCATTGGTCTACCTGTCTATTTTTGTGCCAATACCAAGCTGTTTTCAGGACTATAGCTCTGTAATCGAGCTTGAAGTCTTGGATGGTGATGCCTCCAAAAGTTCCTTTATTTTAGGGATGTTTTGGCTATCCTGGGTGTTTTGTTTCTCCATATAAAGTTGAGAATTGTTCTTTCAAGGTCTGTGAAGAATTGGGTTGCGATTTTGATGGGGATTGCATTGAATTTGTAGATTGCTTTTGGCAAGATTACCATTTTTACTATGTTAATCCTACCTATCCAAGAGAATAGGAGATCTTTCCATTTTCTGGTATCTTCTTTAATTTCTTTCTTTAGAGATGCAAAATTCTTTTGGTACTGGTCTTTCACATTTTTGGTTAGTGTTACCCCAAGTTACTTTATGTTGTTTGTGGCAATTGTAAAGGGTGATATTTCTCTGATTTCTTTCTCCACCAATGTGTCATCGGTGTCTAGTAGGGCTACTGATTTTTTTGAGTTAATCTTGTTTCCTTCCACTTTGCTGAAGGTGTTTATCAGCCATAGGAGTTCCCTGGTAGAGTTTTTCAGGTCACTAATGTAGACTATCATATCATCTGCAAATAGTGAGAGTTTGACTTCTTCCTTTCCAATTTATATTCCCTTGATCTCCTTTTGTTGTCTTATTGTTCTATCTAGGACTTCAAGGACAATATTGAATATGTATGGAGAGAGTGGACAGCCTTGTCTTGTCCCCGATTTTAGAAGAATTGGATCGAGTTTCTCTCCATTTAATTTGATGTTGGCTGTTGGCTTGCTGTATATTGCTTTTATTATGTAGAGGTATGTTCCTGTTATCCCTGATTTCTCCAAGACCTTTATCATTAAAGGGTTTTGGATTTTGTCAAAGGCTTTTTTGGCATCTAGTGAGATGATCATGTTTTTTTTTTTCTCAGTCTGATTAAATGGTGGATTACATTGATAGATTTTCATATGTTGAACCATCCTTGCATCACTGGGATGAAGCCTACTTGATCATGGTGGTGATTTCTCTGATATGATCTTGTATTCGATTTGCTAGGATTTTATTGACAATTTTTGCATCAATGTTCATGAGTGATAATGGTCTGTAGTTCTCTTTTATAGTTGTGTCTTTGTGTGGCTAGGGTATCAAGGTTATTGTAGCCTCATAAAAAGAGTTTGGCAATGTCCCTTCTGCTTCTATTTTGTGGAACAATTTGAGGAGTATTGGTATTAGCACTTCTTTGAATTTCTGGTAGAATTCTGCGGTGAATCTATCTGGCCCCGGGCTTTTTTTGTTTGGGGGACTTTTGATGACTGTTTCTATTTCCTTAGAGGTTATAGGTCTGTTTAAGTTGCTTATCTGTTCTTGATTCAATTTTGGCAAGTGATAACTATCCAGAAAATTGTCCATTTCCTTTAAATTTTCCAATTTTGTGGAGTACAGGTTTTCAAAGTATGACCTGAAGATTCTCTGGATTTCTTCAGTGTCTGTTGTTATGTCCCCCTTTTCATTTCTAGTTTTGTTAATTTGCATGATCTCTCTCTGCCTTTTGGCTAATTTGGATAACGGTTTGTCTATTTTGTTGATTTTCTCTAAGAACCATCTCTTTGTTATACTGATTCTTTGAATTGTTTTCTTTGTTTTGACTTTATTGATTTCTGCCCTCAGTTTGATTATTTCCCGGCGTCTGCTCCTCAGGGGTGAATTTGCTTCCATTGTTTCTAGAGCTTTTAGCTGTGATGTCAGATCTCTGGTGTGTGTATTCTCTAGTTTCTTCATGTGAGCACTTAGAGCTATGAACTTTCCACTTAGTACTGCTTTCAAAGTGTCCCTTAAGTTTGGATATGCTGTGTCAACATTTTCATTGAATTCTAAGAAGTCTTTAATTTCTTTATTTATTTCTTTCTTGACCCAGGAATGTTGCAAATGCATGTTGTTCAATTTCCATGAGTTGGTAGGTTTTTTGCACTTTGATTTGTTTTTGATTTCTATCTTTAAAGCATGGTGGTCTGATAAGACACAGGGGATTATTCCATTTTTTTTGTACCTGTTGAGGTTTGCTATGTTGCCAAGAATGTGGTCAATTTTTGAGAAGGTTCCATGTGATGTCGAAAAGAAGGTATATTCTTTTGTGTTTGGATAGAAAGTTTTATAAATGTCTGTTAATCCCAACTGGGTCATAACTTCTGTTAGTTCCTTTGTCTCTGTTAAGTTTCTGTCTGGTGGTCCTGTCCAGTGGTGAGAGTGGTGTGTTGAAGTCTCCCACTATAACTGTGTGAGGCCTTATTTGTGATTTGAGTTTTAACAATGTTTCTTTTACTAATGTTGGTGCCTTTGTATTTGGGGCATAGATGTTTAGAATTCAGACTTCTTCCTGATGGATTTTTCCTGTGATGAATATGAAATGACCTTCTTCATCTCTTTTTATTGATTTTAGTTTGAAATGTAATATGTTAGATACTAAGATAGCTACCCCAACTCCTTTCTTGGGTCCATTTGATTGGAATATCTTATCCCAACCCTTTACTCTGAGGTAATGTCTTTCTTTGAATTCAAGGTGTGTTTCTTGTATGCAGCAGAAGGATGGATTCTGTCTTCGTATCCAATCTGTTAGCCTGTGTCTTTTTATAGGCGAGTTAAGATCATTAATATTGAGGAAAATTAAGTTCCATTCAGTGTTTATCCTTGTTTGTTTTTGGTTTGTTGTTGGTACTGGTATTGTATGTGGATTTACCCTGCCTTTTATTTTGTGTTCTTGTAGAGTGGGATTATCTATTGCCTATGTTTATGCGAGTGTAGTTAATTTCCTTAGGTTGGAGTTTTCTTTCCAGTACTTTCTGTAGGGCTAGATTAGCGGTTACATATTGTTTAAATCTGGTTTTTGGTGGAATATCTTGTTTTCTCCGTTTATAGTGATTGAAAGCTTTGTTGGGTAGAGTAGTCTGGACTGGCATCCATGTTCTCTCAAAGTTGGTAGAATATCTATCCAGGTCCTTCTAGCTTTCAGAGTTTCGATGGAAAAGGCTGGTGTAATTCTGATAGGTTTGCCCTATATGTTACTTGGCCTTTTTCCCTTGCTGCTCTTAATATTTTTTCTTTATTCTGTACATTTGGTGTTTTAATTATGTGAGGAGGGGACTTTCTTTTGTGGTCCACTCTATTTGGTGTTCTGTAGGTTTCTTGTACTTTCATTGGCATGTCTTTCTTTAGGTTGGGAAAGTTTTCTTCTATGATTTTGTTGAATATGTTTTCTGCACCTTTGAGTTGGGTTTCTTCACCTTCTTCTATACCTATTATTCTTAGGTTTGGTCTTTTCAAGGTGTCCCAAAGTTCCTGAATATTTTGTGTTATGGTTTTGTTAGACTTCAGATTTTCTTTGCTTGACCATTTTATTTCCTCTAGTTTGTCTTCAGCATCTGAGATTCTGTCTTCCATCTCTTGTATTCTATTGGTTATGCTTGCATCTGTTGTTCCTGATTGTTTACTAAGCTTTTCCACTTCCAGCATTCCCTCAGTTTGTGTTTCCTTTATTGTCTATATTTCGGTTTTCAAATCCTGAACAGTTTCCTTCAGCTGTTTAATTGTATTTTCTTGGCTTTCCTTGATTTCTTGCATCTTATGAACCCTTAAGAAATTTATTTCCCCAGATTTTGGTTTTCCAATATATTAAAATTAACACAGTGTGACACATTTATCTCCTTTTACCTATGAGACTTTGGCAGAAAAGGTAGGCAGGTGACCCAGGATAATCTTTCTGAAAACATGCTGATAATTGGACCTCTTGGCAAACAGACTAATTATATTGCCACAAGGAGGGATTTCATCTGTGGAATGCTTAAGCAGGTTGCCTGAATTTTAACATTGCTTTGGGAAGACAAAACTAGATGCTCTCAGTTTATGATATATTTTTCTTGGAGGATTTGAGGAAAAGATCAGAAATCTTCTCAATGTGAGTGAGGCAACTGATACATTCTTCCAGAGTTCCTGTTTATTATGCTGAAGGTTGAACACATGCCTGAAAAATGAAGTAAATCATTTTCCACATCTTAGCCCATTTCACAGCTTCTAAATTATGTGGCTACCTGTTACTTCTACATGCTTAAGAAATGGTTCATAAGGACACAGGTTCAAATGTACATCTGATATCACAATGAAACTGTTATTACTTTGTATATATATACATGTAGTCATATTATTCTTCTTTCTTATGACTGATCTCATAAATCTGTCATATGTGAGAGCTCTACACACACACACACACACACACACACACACATATATATATCTTTGTGTAATGCTTATATATTTATATATTGTTTTATATATTGAATATATAGTGGATCTTCTATACAGAAAAGCATATGTACACTAGTAATTTATACTACTCTGATCTCTGCATCTAGAAACAAGAAGTGTAGGACACAGGAATATGTTCAAATTTGATGAATGTTATAACATATAAATGTGTGTCATTGTGAACTATTAAATCTTTGGCATTATTTAATGTTAATGTGAATATGATGATAAAGTTTATTTAATGCTAATGTGAATATGATGATGAACCACCAATAATGGTTTAATTTCATTTCTTTCAAACCAAAACAAATACAAAGTAGCAGACCTATAAAACAAAAATTTATTATACAGTGTTCTGCTTGCATGTATGACTACAGGCCAGAAGAGGGCACCAGATCTCATTATAGATGTGAACCACAATGTGGTTGTTGGGAATTGAACTCTGATCTCCAGAAGAGCAGCCAGTGCTCTTAAACTCTTAGCTGATGCCCCATGGAATGCCTCACCCTCCCTTGGGAGCAGAAAAGGGATAAGTTAGGGGGCCAGTGGGGGGCAGGTAAGGAGGGGAGGAAGAGGGAACTGGGATTGACATGGAAAACAAACTTGTTTCTAAATTACATAAATAAAAAAACAAAAATAAACATAAGTTCAGATTAACCCTGGGTATTGCTAGCAAGGAGACTTTATTTGAAGATAATAGATTATGGATTAATCCCTGCAGAAGGATAAGCCACTTTGAAAAGTATCTCCAATGCCAACTCCAATTGGTTTCAAAGTATTAAATACATCTATGGTTGTAGTTGAAGAAGTTAGGGAATCTGTAGTTCATTTATAAAGAGTAAATCACACATGATATTATAATATGAATTTGGAAAAGTAAATCATTTATACAGACAATTAAACAAAATTTTCAGATCAGTATTTTGGGATTTACAGGGAAGAAAAATGGTCAACCTGTACTTGTTAAAACAGTACTGTTATATATACAAGCATAAAAATAGTGTAACTCCATGTTGTGATAAACACTGACACACACAAAAACATGGTTTCTTCTATGTAAATTTGTGAGGTATTTTTCAGTAAATTTCTCCAGTTGATCAAAAGTTACCAGGAGAAAGCAGTTGTTATTACTGCACTGTGAAAAGAATAACATGTGCTCAAGAGGTTGAACACTTCTCCAAAACTAGTGTTTCTGTTTGGGAAGTTTGTAGAACTTTTAGTCAAATGGTGCCTCACTGTAGACAGGCTGGAAATCAGTTCCTATTCCTCTCCCTGTCTCTTGATATGGAGATGCTGTAGACATAGCTGCTTCATTCTCCTGAAGCCATGCTTTCTCTACCATGATGTGGCTAAAATAAACATTTTCTTATTTGTTTTGTATGTTGTCAGGTATTCTGTTGTAGTAATTAGTAAAATAAATAAGAGATCTAAGCTAATGCTATTGTTTTAAGTTATAATGACCTGCAGTAAAGAGTAGTAAGAAGGGATCATCCAAAAACTTGCCATTATGGTTTGTGGCACAAAGTTCTGCTTTCTATCCATTGCAGATATATCCACTCTGTTTTTTCCTAGACAAAGATAGGAAGTTAAGCTTGGGATTATTGAATATACTTCTTGTCGAAGTGGTGCTGCTCATGTTTGCCTACGAACAGGAGGTATGTGTTGGTCTCTCGAGAGACAAAGGTGTGTCAGTGTAAATATTTGAGTTACTTATCTCCATGTGCTTATATTTTATCCTTACATTATTAATTTTATCCTTGACATTGTCACTGTGTTAAGATAAATGATGGTCTTTTAAAATGTGATCATGTTACAGCATTGATAACTAGTGATTGGAGAACTTATGATGGAAAATGACACTAGATTTGTGTGTGTGTGTGTGTGTGTGTGTGTGTGTGTGTGTGTGTGTGTGTGTACATATAATCACCTGCTTAGAAGGAGGCAAAAATGATGGTCAGTGTAGGAGGTGGATATATAAAGACATAAGGGAAAGGGGTAGAAATACAGTGCCTGAATGCTTGCAGACATTAAAACCTGGAGGGAAAGCCTAGACTCTTCCTTTGAAACTGTAAATGAATAGACACCCTGTTAATAACTTTTATTTAAGGACTTATGATCTCTAGCTGTCTAGAATAACATGCTGAAAGTGAAACTTTGGGAAGTTATAGCAACAACATGAAACAAATACCATGACTTTCAGTATTCAATATTATAGGAAAGTATACCAATACTTTCACTAATTTGGATTAATTATAGAAACAAGCAGAAGTTAAATCCCTGTTGATGAAATTTAAGATTCATGTTTTCCTCATTTTTATTTGGCTTCTTTCCTAACAATGGTGTCAAAGACAGGGATGGTGATAGAATTCCAAGAGGGTGTTTTCCAATCAGGTCCATATGCAATAGATTTTTGTCATCAGAGTGGCACTAACTGAAGATAATACGAACTTTGAGAAAGTTATAAGTCATTGGAAGTCCATAGGTCACTAGAGAAACATCCTTGGAAGGGCCTCTGGGACACTGTCAAATACCTCAAAATAACCCTAAATCCTCTCCCATCATCCATTTTTCAAACATTGATGAAATTATAATTTAAGAAAGGGTAGCTTTAACTATATTTCTGTTAGGTAAACTAAATAGGGACAGAAAGTACCCCTGTCTTTTCCCAATACAAACTAAAAGTAAAATGCAGACATAAGCTGTTTCTCACAATTGTTGAAGGGCAAACTTTACTAAGACTTAGAACAAAAAAGAGTATTACTTCAGTGACATAAGTTTTTCCTTTGATTCTTTTTTTTCTAACCAATTCAAAATTCCCCAATCCCCCCATTACTTTTATACTGCCCTTGGTCTAATTGACATTCATCATCATAAATTGGTTATTGGTTTATAGAATCTTACTGCATATAAGACATCCCTAATTTTGCTTTCAAATGTTGGATTTAAGTGAACTATTTCCCAATATGAATGGCATATGATAACTACTCAAAATAAAGGTTAAAATGTATAAATACTTATTATTTTGTTAAGTGAGTTGAAGTCATACAAGCTTGAAAAATTAAAATGTATGGTTGTTGCATTAGCTTTGATATTTACAAATGAAGGTAGCACATTCATGATTTTTAACCTCTAAAAACCTTCCTTTGCATGTTTTCTATCTCCATCCTTTTGTTACTACTATATTTATCTTATTCTTATCTAGAACTATTTTGAAAAAAGATTAATATTACATCAAAGGAAAGTCAAAATAAACAGCTGAAATTCCAAATATGGCATCTTATAGCCATAATCCCACTAATTCAAAATGGATTAGTAAGAGTTTGAAGGCCCCTGAGGTTAAAAAATGAGCTCCATATGAGCCTGTGATGAAGATATGATGTTGAAACTTGTCTCAAATATTAATTAAAAAGAAACTATGTGTAGTGAATATGTTGAAATAAGCAGGTTAAGAAACTTTAAAATTAGCAAATAATATTTACTTCTCAAAAATGGACTAATAAGGGCCAAGTGTAGCAAACTTTCTCCAGTATTAAAAACTGGTGAGAAAAAAAAGGGAAAATGAATTTCTTATCATATGTTTTTGTGGATATGCAAAATTCCATGCATTTATGTGATTGTGAATATATATCTTAAATGTGCTTCTTATTGTTCTAACACTGAATTTTTTCTGTATACTTTATTCCTCTTGTCAGTGTGTATTGTTTTACTACTTAAAGGAAATAAGATTTACTTAACTCTCAGCTTAAGAGGATTTAAATATAGGAACACACACATAGATTCCATACAGACATGAACACACAGAGAGACATAAACACTCACACTCACTTAAACACACACAGACACATCCACTTAAAAAGACAAACATATCCACATTCCTTCTCTCACAGACAAACATATACAGGGGGGAGATAAACACATGAACCTTGATCCTATAATATGCACCTCAATATCAACCATTGCAGTCTGTCCCATTCTCAGTAGACCCATGTCTGTCTCACAACACAAAACATATTTATTCCGAATTCAAGTGCCCTCAAGACTTAAATGGATCCTAAATGATAAAAGTCTAAAGTTCAAGTATTCTTTGAGAACTAAAGCAATATTGAAGGTGAGTAACTATGTGCGTACTAATTAGAATGGTCCAAAATCAATAATCTCATTCAAATGATGGAATAGAATACATAAAAAAAAACAGTAGGCAAAAGGTTAATTGTGGTAGGAAGAGCCATCTCAATGTCCATGATAGTGTTTTACTTGGGACTGGCTTCATGAGAATGGGTGGCTTGCCATGCATCAGGAACAAAATCACTGAGAAAAAGACTCCACCTCCTCCAGCAACCTTGCACTAGCTATAGTTTTTCAGTGAGGGATGGGGGCACATGAATCTCTTCTCATCTATGATTCAAATTTGATTGATCCTTATTGTTGTAGATACTGTGTAAGTGGCCACTGTTAATGTAAGTTAATGGGTTCAATAGCAATGCCCAGAAATAGACAATTTGCAAGACTTGTTGCTATCCTCCTGACTTACATTCCTTCTGCCTCCTCTCAGATGTTCCCTGTATTGCAAGAGAATGCTACAGATGTCTCAGGATAAAGCACTCACAATCTTTTATCTTTACCACATACGCTAGTTCCCTTACAGAAAAGACTGCCACACATGTACTAGTGCAGGTGATTGCAGATGAGTTTAGAACTAGATTAACCTATGCATACTGGAATCAGAGGCAAATATGTGTTTTATCGATGTTGGAAGGCTTGAGCTATTTGTTGTAGAGTACTATAAGATTCAGCAGTTAATTGAATACTATATATTTTTTCTTTTCTTTTTTATTAATTCAAGTTAGGGAACAAGCTTGTTTCACATGTAAGTCCCTTCTCCCTCTCCCTCCCCTCACTCCCATCCCTCCTCCCCCACCCTCATCCCCCCATCCCCTCCACCCACCACTCCCCAGGCATGGTAGGGCCCTCAACCGGGGCACTGCAAAGTACACCAAATCTTCCTGTGCTGGGCCTGGGACCTTCCCTATGTGTCCAGGACCAGAGTGTATCCCTTCTCATGGGATGGGCTCTCAGAGTCCCTTCTTACATCAGGGAAAAATGCTAATCCACTTCCAGAGGCTCTCTGGAGTGTAGAGGCCTCCTTATTGGCATCCATGTTCAGGTGGCTGGATCAGTCTTGTTCTTGCCTCCCAGATATCATATGGGGTCAATGTGCTCTCCCTTGTTCAGGCCAACTGTTTCTGTGGGTTTCTCCTAACTCGTACAGACCCCCAACCAATAGCCAACATCAAACTAAATGGAGAGAAACTCAAAGCATTTCCCCTAAAATTAGGAACAAGACAAGGCTGTCCACTCTCTCCATACCTCTTCAATATTGTACTTGAAGTTCTAGATAGAGCAATAAGACAAGAAAAGGGGATCAAAGGGATACAAATTGGAAAGGAAAAAGTCATACTTTCACTATTTGCAGATGTCATGATAGTCTACATTAGTGACCCGAAAAACTCTACCAGGGAACTCCTACAGCTGATAAATACCTTCAGCAAGTTAGCAGGATACAAAATTCACTCAAAAAAATCTCTAGCCCTATTGTATACAGATGATAAACCCAATGAGTAAGAAATCATGGAAACATCACCCTTCACAATATCCACAAGCAACAAAAAATATCTGGGGGTAACACTAAACAAAAAAGTGAAAGACATGTACAATAAGAACTTTGAGACTTTAAAGAAAGAAATTAAAGAAGATACCAGAAAATGGAAAGATCTCCCATGCTCTTGGATAGGTAGGATTAACATAGTAAAAATGGCAATCCTACCAAAAGCAAGCTACATATTCAATGCAATCCCCATCAATATCCCAACGCAGTTTTTCACAGACATTGAAAAAACAATACTCAACTTTATATGGAAAAATAAAAAAACCTGGATAGCCAAAACAATTCTTTACAATAAAGGATCTTCTGGAGGTATCACCACCCCTGACTTCAAGCTCTACTATAGAGCCATAGTTCTGAAAACAGTTTTGTATTGGCACAAGAATAGACATATAGAACAATGCAATTGAATTGAAGACCCAGATATTAACCCACACACCTACGAACACCTTATTTTTGACAAAGGTGCTAAATCTATACAATGGAAAAAAGATAGCATCTTCAACAAATGGTGCTGGCACAATTGGATTTTGACATGCAGAAGATTGCAGATAGATCCATACCTGTCACCATGCATGAAACTTAAGTGCAAATGGATCAAGGATCTCTCCATAAATCCAGCCACACTGAATCTTCTAGAAGAGAAAGTGGAAATTACCCTTGAATAAATTGGCAAAGGAGACCGATTCCTGAATATCACGCCAATAGCACAGACACTGAGGTCTGCAATTAATAAGTGGGACCTCCTGAAACTGAGAAGCTTCTGTAAGGAAAAGGACACAGTCAGTAAGACAAAATGACAGCCCACAGAATGGGAAAAGATCTTCACCGACCCCACATCTGACAGAGGGCTGATTTAAAAAATATACAAGGAGCTCAAGAAGCTAGCCACCAAAACACCAAACAATAAAATTAAAAAGTGGGGTGCAGAACTAAACAGAGAATTTTCAACAGAGGAATCTGAAATGGCTGAAAGACACTCAAGAAAGTGCTCAAAATCATTGGCCATCAGAGAAATGCAACTCAAAACAACTCTGAGATACCACCTCACACCTGTCAGAATGGCTAAAATCAAAAATACCAATGACAACCTATGCTGGAGAGGATGTGGAGAAGAAGGAACACTCCTCCATTGCTGGTGGGAGTGTGAACTTGTAAGACCACTCTGGAAATCAGTGTGGCGGTTGCTCAGAAAAATGGGAATCAATCTACCTCAAATCCAGCCATTCCTCTCTTGGGTATATACCCAAATAGTGCATGTTCATACAACAAGGACATATGTTCAACCATGTTCATAGCAGCATTGTTTGTAATAGCCAGAACCTGGAAGCAACTTAGATGCCCCTCAACTGAAGAATGGATAAAGAAAATGTGGTACATTTATACAATGGAGTACTACTCAGCAGAAAAAATCAATGGAATCTTGAAATTCGCAGGCAAATGGATGGAAATAGAAGAAATCATCCTGAATGAGGTAACCCAGTCACAAAAAGACAAACATGGTATGCACTCACTCATATATGAATTTTAGACATAGAGCAAAGGTTTACCAGCCTATAATCCTCTTCACCAAAGAAACTAGGAAACATGGAAGACTCTAAGGGTTAAATAGACCCCAGGAATGGGAAGTGGCATGAACTCCTGAGCTAATTGAATACTATATTTTTATGCTTAGTTGTTTGCCAGTACAGAATATATCTTTTATTTCAACTAAATTTATCATTGTATTTATTACTATTTTTATGATTGAATCCTAAGATCATATTTGTACTCTTTCTTCAGGTTGGAATGTACAGTGCATTACTTTATCATCTAACTTTTGCCACAGTATAATTTTCTTGCTATTTCTCCAATTGTGAAAATTTTTTAATGAATCTTATTTGTTAGATTGGATATTGGTAACCCTAATCTTTTAATACTATTTCAATTATTCTTTTACAGTTGATTAGCTTTAAAAATCTTTGAAATTAATATCACTATTTGTGTAATCTCTACTAGTTTTGTGTATTTTTAATTGTCATGGTTTTATTTTTGTATTTATTTTCTAACACTATAGTTTTCTAGGAGCAATGCATTATACCTGCTAAAAATGGTACAAAGAAATAATTTGTACTGTTTATTAACAAATAATTAAGATGTCAAGACACAAGATTCATTCAGAGGCCAAACCAAAATCTTGTGTCATGACATCTTAAGATGGAAGGACACTCTACTGTCTTTTCCTGAGGCTCCTTGTTACTCCATGAATCAGCTTCTATTTTGGAAGGCACATCCAGCATTTAAAATAGAGGTAATATGCCTTTCCATGGTGTGATTCCTTGTAGGAGCACTACACATTATGATAAACAGTGAAAATACGCATGTGTTATAATAATCTCATGCATGAAAATGTGTTACTTTATATCCTAGTAGCAATATAGAAAGCAAATTGCCTTGAGCATTTGAAAACAAGCCTAGACAATGTGAAAATGTATGTGCAGTTTTGTAGTGAATTCCTTGGAACTGAAAGAGTCCCTCTTGCAAGAAGTGTGTGGAGTTCCAAGTACTCCAGAAGAAAGTATTTCACATGTCTGAGAAATCTGGAATACAATGAAGGACATTAAAGATGCATAGGTAGACAAGCAGCAAAGTTAGTCTCCCTGAAAGGATTGATGGCTTTTGTTCTCAGAATGCATCTCAAGAAGAAATGTAGTAAGGCAAAGGGCAGGTACCTAAACATGACCAACAGGCAGGAGGTTGGTGTCCTGGGGGCCCTGTAAAATACCCAAGTCAGTCTTTCAGGCAATAATAGACCTAGAGCTATTCCAATCCCAAAGGAGTAAAGCTGTTACTTTATACATGTCCATGGCTTGGATTTGAAGTTACAGAGAATGAAATATACTAAATATAACAATAATAATACTAAAAAATTCATAAAAATATAGTTATAAAACCCCAGCCAACATTGTCAATGCATTCAAAAGCCTTAATTATCTTGTAGATAAATAACTTTATTTGCTGATTATAAATCCTAATCCTGGACAAAATGAGACTCCAGTGCCCTTTGAATCAGATTCAGCCAAAGATTAAAAAAAAAAATCTGTCATACAAATACTCTCACAGGGAAAGAAAAGAAAAAGTTCCTTAGTAGCATTACTTCATTCAATGGGATTTTAATATCAGAGGAGACACATTGAAAGTTACAGCAGAAAGAAAATCATTAAAATCCGGTGATTAAACTACACATAGCATTAACAATTTCAATACAGCAGTGACTTTAAATAAAAATTAAACTTGGCTGTTAAAAGTATAATATTCTTATTAGAGGAATCATATAAGAATGTAATTACAGTGGCATATATGAAACACATCCAATTTTAGATGAGAGACTTCTGTTCAGCATTGGACCAGACAGCCTCCAAATGAAGATAAGAAAAGAAAATTAACTTGAGATGTGGGAACATAAACAGCAACACCATGTTTTGTTCAATGTCTCGTAAAGTCCTAAATATTCCTCTACAAACTGGTACTTTCTCTCGATGTTGTAGATACTCGGGAACTTATGCAATACTTCTAGCTCCAAAATAGAATTGTAGGGATCCAGATACCTTCTTTTTCTTTCCAGTTTTTTTTATAGTCAGGTGAACATATTTATCTTCCCCACATTCCACCTTGATTGGGCACCTTTTAGGAGACTTAAATAAAGAGCCTATGCTTTTGTGGACCAGATTGTATGAAACTGTGAGCTAAAATACAGATATTAGGGATGATTCATCTTTGGTGTTTCACTGTTGTGAAGGCAGACGAACTATTGTTACTATTTTCAGATGTTAATGTTACTACTATTCCTTATGCTGCATATTTTCATGAATATCTAATGTGAATTCTTTAATAATAATACAAACATCAAAAAATTAGAAATTTCAATTGTTGCAAGCTGGGTATAAGTGTGGTATATTTTTATTTTTACTATTATCTTCATTAACCCATTTATACAATTTTATGGAAATATTAAAGCTGAAGAATTTTGTTCATTGTCAAATTAAGTTTGCATACAAAACATATGTTTCCCTAGTGCTTCAAAACACCCCGAGTTTGTATGCATCTATTTTTTTCAAGACAGGGTTTCTCTGTATCTTTGGAGGCTGTCCCGGAACTAGCTCTTGTA
This sequence comes from Cricetulus griseus, assembly GCF_003668045.3. Taxonomy (NCBI): domain Eukaryota; kingdom Metazoa; phylum Chordata; class Mammalia; order Rodentia; family Cricetidae; genus Cricetulus; species Cricetulus griseus. The sequence goes on along the minus strand of NW_023276807.1, from coordinate 35,953,384 downwards.
GACCATGCTGGTCTTGAACTCACAGAGATCCGCCTGCCTCTGCCTCCCAAGTGTTGGGATTAAAGTCCTGTGCCACCATCGCCCAGCTGTTTGTATGCATCTTATAACCCATTCACTCTTAATAAAATTAGGTTTTCCTTCCTTTTAGATAGGGTGCCTCTACACTAAAATTTCTAAGTAACTGAATAGCTAGAATCATTATAATTAGTAACCAGGGGTAAACAGTATCATAAAGAACCTTACTTATAGCTATCAAGAGATATACTTCATTTTTATTCTCTAGTCACTGGTATAGATAAGGAACTTTGTATAAATTTTACATTGTTTCTTATGTGTGCTATGTTTTCAACCTGGGACATTACCTTAAATCTCAAAAACATGTAGCTGCTGAAAGTTATTTGTCAATTTCCATTTCGGGAATTTCTGAGTCAGTTGTTTGAGGATAGTATTAGATACTCTGTGAAACTTGCATAGAACAAAAGTCCTTATGAATTAGGTCTTCTCCTTCTGGCCACAATGAGGAACTCTGTAGAAGATGTTTCTGAGTCAGTTGTTTGAGGATAGTATTAGATACTCTGTGAAACTTGCATAGAACAAAAGTCCTTATGAATTAGGTCTTCTCCTTCTGGCCACAATGAGGAACTCTGTAGAAGATGTTTTTGACTTATCTTTTTGGAAGAGAAATCACAGATTTACATCTATTGCTTGAATAGGAAAATTTTGAAGTCTTAACTAACTCTTAAACATTCTAGTTACTGTATGCATACAGAAGGAGAAGACCTAATTCATAAGGACTTTTGTTCTACATATATCATTCAAATCTACACTTTTCTATCCTGTGGTCATGCATATTCGTGTGTTATTTTAAAAGCAAGGTATTAATGGAATTTACATTAGATCTCCCCGTGTGCCTTGAAATCCACACCCTTTAAAATTATGTTCTCTTCTTAAGAAATTTCTATGTCTTTTGTAATAATATTTTTTCTTTTTATTTCCAGGTGGTATTTGTGAGATAAGGTGTGTTTTTTCTAGCTGACTTTGAATTTTTCATGTAACAGAGACTGATCTTGAAATTCTGAGTCTCTGGTCTGCAAGTCTAGAGCATGCCAAGTTTAGCTTTGTGTCACCATAGTCAGGTTACACAGTTCTAATGCTGGAAAGTGAAATCTTTTGTGAGCAAGGCAAGCATTCTACTCATTCCAAAGAACCTCTTATTTTTAGAAGTTGTTCTATGTCTTGATATATATCCGTCATTCTTGTTCTACCTTTTTTCAATTAATTTTATTTAAATTAAAAACAGTCATATTTTACATACCAATCCCATTTCCCTCTCCCTCCTGTCTACCATTGTCCCCCACCAAACCCTATCCTAACCCCCATCCACCCCTCAGGAGGGTGAGGCCTGCAATGGGGGAATCATCGAAATCTGTCACATCATTTGCGGCAAGACCTAGGACTGCCCCTGTGTATCAGAGAGTATTTCTCCATAGGGAATGGGTTTCCAAAGCCCATTCATGCACTAGGGGTAAATACTGGTTGCACTGTCAGAGGTCCCACAGATTGCCCAGGACTCCCAACTGACACCCATGTTCAGGGGGCGTGGTTTTGTCCTAGGCTGGTTACCCAGCTGTCAGTCTTGTCTGTGAGTTCCCACTAGCTCGTCAGCTGTTTCTGTGGGTTTCTCCAGCCTCATCTTGACCCCTTTGCTCATTCCTCCTCCCTGTCTACAACTGAATTCGAGGAGTTCCTCACAGTGTTTAGCTGTGGGTGTCTACTTCTACTTCCATCAGTTACTGGGTGAAACTCTATGATGGCATTTAAGGTAGTCACCAATCTCATTATAGGGGAAGGGCATTTAAGGTAGCCTCCCCTCTATTGCTTAGATTCTTAGTTGGGGTCATCCTAGTGGATCCTTGGAGATTTCTCTAATGCCAGATTTCTTGTCATACTCATAATGGTTCCCTCAATAAAGGTTCCCCTTTTATTGCTCTCCTTCTCTCTTCTTCCCCAACTCAACCTTCCTGATCCCTCATGTCCTCATCCTCCTCCCCTTCTCCAATCCTCTTTCCCCTACCTCCTTCCCCCACCCCCATGCTCCATATTTGCTGGGGAGATCTTGTCCCTTTCTCCTTATCTGGGGGTCCAAGGTTTTGGAATGGTGTCCCTTTAATAATCCTGGAATATTTTCTCATCTCATTGTGCCAATTAATTTTCAAATTAGTTATTACTCTGTCACTCAGCTGCACAGATTTCACTTTTAAAAATTACCTTTGAAACACTGATTTAGGATTTGAAATAATGTAACTTGTGCTGTTTACATTATTTGGAAATTATGCAGCCATAATACACAAGGGATATTCTACATTGTTATAAATTATACAAACTCAAATTACATATACAATTACATTAAAATTTCACTTTTATTCTTGCTGAGTTTCTACTTCTAAAATATCATTAAAATGTTGTTTTAATCTTTATCAATTATATCCTAGTGAAAATTACACTCAAAATATTTAAAACATTTGCTTCAGTTGATCAAAAATTTTAAAATACAGCATATAATTCTTTTTATACAATTTTCAAAAACCTCTAATGTGACATAATTGTAAAGATTTTCTTTAAAACTTTAGATAATTCTTGAGAAGGAAACATGATGGAGAGGTACATAGCTTTGACCTATGGCTTTGGAGCAAGGTTGCTAGTGAATTTAGCACTCATTGGGAATTTGCCACTGATTATATTAGTAGCCTGAGCCATAACCTCTGTACTTCTCTATTTGTCATCTAAATTATCGAACTAATAATATTACTGTGGAAGGATGGTGAGGATGAATTAAATTTTTGTTTTAGCACAAATATATAAATTATAATGTAAAACCCCTTTTAATATTATACAAGTTCATTTAAATATGCAAAATTTAAAACCACATAAAATTCCAGAAGGAATTATAAATGTTAATTTTAATAATAATAAAGCTTCATAGAAAGTGTTTTAAATTTTATTATCCTTAAAGGTATTTCCCCCACTGGATGCTGAATCCCAACCTTTAAAATATCCTCTACTTAAATTTAAAATGCAACAAATGACTCACATGTTAATTCAAAATGTATACTTGTGCCATAAAACAAAGAACATTTGGCATTTGTATATTTGTAAGCTCAAAATTGTGCTGTGCATCTTTGCACAATGATGAAATCACACTTTTGATTTACATTTTCAAGGTGAATATCTCCTTTCAAAATTCTTTAGAACTTAAAACCTCAATTGTGTTTTTGTGAGGCAAAGTGAGGAGAAACAGAGAGGAGTAGAGGGAGGAGAAATTATTATCAGGTATACTGTATGAGAAAAGACACTGTTTTCAATAAAATTTAAAAATGGAAAAAATAGAAGTGACAATCTCTATAGTATAGCAGCTTTCTCCCAACAGTGGGAATTATTTGAGATTATCTTTCAAATTTAACACATCAATTTATTACATACCCAAAGGCAGCTTCACTGTGAATGAGTATTCTTATTCATTTCAATTTTTCAATACCCCATAACATGTTTAATACAATAGAATATATATATATATATATATATATATATATATATATATATTTGTACAAGAATATAATATACACCACAGATTACACACAATATATGTTATATATTATATACAATCATCTAACAATATGTAATCATTTATAGATAACTATAATTTATGTATGAATATATTATACATAAATCTTACATAAACATATTGAAAATCATTTAAAATGGAGAATAGCTAACAGGACTTTCCCTACTTTAAAGTATAAGAGCTCAAATGAGTGCTATTTGATGCAAGTAGCTAGTTGAAGTACCTCTTTCTATTACTTGACACCACTATAAAGATTTATCCACTATATAGCTTCCATCAATTGCACTTTTCTCTGCTTTCTTCTTTCACTACATTTTTAAATAATAAGCCAAACTATAATCTACTTGTATTCAATGCATATTTTGATTAAATCCTAAGTATTATAGACTAGGATATGTCCATTCTTTACTAAAATTTTTCAAGGACATGTTTAAACATGACATAAGCCCTTAGTGAATCCTCAACTTTACTCCATACAATGGCAATAAAAATAACGATAAAAAGATATAGAATATATTTACAGCTACACTTAGCACATTCTGCAAAGCACATCTTGACACTGGATTCCTCTAGCACATTGTGCATAGTATGAACAGAGTTAATATTACATTACTAATTTTACTCCTATTCACTTTTGTGTTGTCTCTATAAAAACTGTGGTCATAAGGGCATCTTTATAATTCATATACTCTGAAGCATTAGTTTAGCATCCATTTGTAAAATAAGAGTCTAAATACATTTGGGACAGTTTTATATGTGGCCATATGAAGGCCAACTTTCATACAATGGCAAAAGATGAAGTCAGATGGGATTTGAACTAAGTAACCCAGAATGCCCTAGTTTTCAACTTTACTTTTTATCTAGACACATATACCCATTCTGTTCATTTTAATTTCCATTCTGGCTTAAGCAAAGGTGAAAGTAAAACTTTCATTATACCACAGCTGTACTTAGTTTAGTACAGATTCACTTACAGAGTATGTTAAATATGAAAAATGAATACAGTGTTAATAATCACTTTGTTACTGCAAATTTTCTATGCAACTAAGGGAAATACTTTCAAAAGAAGAATTCTTAGGGTAATTTCTATTGAAAACCTGCAAAAATAATCTTTCCCTTGCATTTTTAGTTTTAAAAATGAGATTTAACAAAAAATATGCCCCACATAGGCATTTTCCCAGAGTTTGAATAATGTACTTAATTATCTTTAGGATATTTTGTTTCAAACATGCCCGCAGAGACTTCTCCACTAATTTTAAAGTTGTCATGGAAAGGTCAGGTCGCCCTGGTGTCTGTGGATTCTGGGTTCCACTTAAGAGTCTAAAAGTCAAAGAACACAAAGGAGAAAGAATCACGATTTCATTTTTGCAAAATAAATCTAGTTGTTCTCTTCTAAATGGAAAAATATGTCTCCAAATGTACAAATTCATTCCACTTGCTGAATGCTAACATCTCAAGCATTCTATGTGTGAAATGATTTGCTATTAAGTTCCACTTACCCAAAATACTCCATGGATAAAGAGAAAGTCACCTGGGATAGATGAATTTTATGAAATAAATATCATATTGCTGAAAAGTTCAGTTTTACTTGTATCATACAATAACAAGAATGATGATTAGAGTAAATCCTGCACTCACCTTTGTATCAGAACAATCTAAAAATAAGCAAGTAAATAATAAATAATCAAAGTTATAATTTAGGAAACATCATGCACTGCTTACATTAATTAATCTTATATTCAAACATTGTTGGATATTAGAAAAATGTCCCTGTAACTACAAGTAGAAAAAAATATTTATAAATATGTGAGGTAGCTCAGAGAATCAATGGAAAGTGAGGGAATCTACATTATAAAACCCCACTGCTTTTGAATCAACTCTGCAATTCTGTGTCTTTATTGGCAAATTATGTCCATTGATATTCAGTGATATCAACAACCTATGATGGTTAATGCCTTTTACTTTGTTGTTGTTGTTGTTGTTGTTGTTGTTGGTGGTGGTGTGTGTGTGTGTGTGTGTGTGTGTGTGTGTGTGTGTGTGTGTGTGTGTGTGTGTAGTTAAACTTTTTAGGTTGTAGTTTTCCTTTTAGCATCTTCAGAAGTGCTAGGTTCATTGACAGATACTGTTTAAATTTGACTTCATTATAGAATATGTTGTTTTCTCCATCTATGGTGATTGAAAGTTTTACTAAGTATAGTGGCCTAGGCTGGCATCTGTAGACTCTTATAGTCTTCAAGACATCTGTCCATGCCCTCTGTTTTTTAGATTCACCACTGAAAAATTGGCTGTGATTTTACTAGGTCTGTCTTTACATGTTATTTTGTCTTTTTTTTGTTGGGCAGCATTTAACAATCCTTCTTTTCTGCATGTTTAGTGTTTTAATTATTATGTGGTAAAAAGACATTCTTTCCTGCTCCAATATATTTCATCTTCTGTAGCTTCTTGTACCTTTATAGCCATCTCCTGCTTTAGGTTAGAAAAACAGCTACCAAATTTGTAACAATGAATCTTTGAGGAGATGAAAAACAAAACAAAACAAACAAACAAACAAACAAACAAACATCTCTCTGAAGTAACAGGGAGCAGAAAAGAGGCAGCTTACCAAAGGTTTGCAAAGAATGCTTCACTAGGGTTATTGGACTGGTGGTTACTGTGGAGTCTGCACACAATTCCAGTAGAGAGATTAAAAGCCCTGTTAAGATAAGTTGTTCCACATTTAAGATCAATTGCTTCTCTAACAGAAGACTCTAGTTCAGTTCCCAGAACCCACATCAGGAGTCACAAAGCAACCTGCAACTTCAGCTCCAGGGCATTTGACACACCCTTCTAGCAAATGTGGGCACACATACATGTAGGTATATAAAAAGCACCTCAAGCACATACACATGAACAAAAATGAATAAAAAAATCTTTAAATAAAAGCCTAATATCTCTCCTTACTATACCATTACTATGCACAGTGATATTTGTGGATAGCAGTCTTATCTCTCATTGCAAGACTTTAACAGAAAACCCAGCCTAACTTCACAGTTCAGAGAGGATTTTCCTAAGGAAATAACCCTTACCTGCTGTCAGATGTCCTATACGGATGATATTCTTGCTCAAAATAAACAATGCAGTAAGTTTAATAATGATTTTTCTTTATTACATTTTCTGTCAGCATAACTTTTGCCTGAATCTCTTCTGCTACTTCAACATGAATGTTATTTAAATGATCAAGCACCCTCTATCAGTCAAAGAATGCTTATTTCAGTTCTATTTGAAACTACATTACTTTTCAACCATCTACATTCTATGGACAAGTTAGATGAAGAAAAATAGAGATGTGATTACAGAGAAGGATAAATAAGGTGATACATGCATTATCACAACTAATGTTTATTAATAATAATATTTTACATATGTTCTTATTGTAGTCTGGAGAAAATTATCTTCAGGAATGTTCAGGTTGTAAAAAGTGAACTTCAAATTTTCTAAAATCTTATTAAGTAACTTAATGTTTGATTATGCATGTTTTTTCACCTTCTATGTAATTTGGAAGGAACGAAGACTCATGAAATCCAATTTGTTCAATGTATGTTAGTATTTAGCTGCTATAAATTTTACTTTATCAAACACAATCTTGAGAAGGACATTTGGTGTCCAAAGTATTAGCCTCACTGTACAGTAACCTAATAACTGTTGGCAGAAAGGAATTCACTCTGAAATACTTTTTTAAAAACTTTTTATACCATATAGATTAAAATTTTTACAAGAACTCTGTTTCCTACGATTGCAGAAATAATAACCAACAGCTGGAATGCTGACAAGTGCTTGAAACTTGAAACAAAAATCCATTGACTTACCTTTACCTTTCAAGGACATGAACTTTTCTAATGACCTTTGCACAGCAAAAAATAAAGAAAAGGAAGAAAATGAAAAAAAAAATCCTTAGGAAATGTATCAGAGACCAGAAAGAAAAGTCTCTCCTTAGACCTTGGAGAAATGTGTCATCTATATTCAGAAGTAGCACAGAGATTCTTTTACACTACAATAATAAATTCAGATGGCTTAAAGAATAGACCAAATTTAACCCACTTCAGTGCTCACACTGCACATGACCAAGGACATCTTCAGTCAATTGTCAAATAGTAAGACTATTTTAACCCTAAGTATCCATCCCACATTGTAGACATGAAAATAATTTACCTCGAACATCATATTTCTGGGAAATCATTTCCAGTGTGGTTTGATGTGGATGAATAACAGCCTTTTAATTTGTCAATCAAATATAATTTTTAATCTTGTTATAATCACCAGAACAAATTGCTACAAATTCCGGAAAAGATAATATGTCATTTAACAAACAGTTTCTTAAGTACACGTTATTTGGACACTATTGTGTTGTTACTTTCTCAACTTTCCCAAGTGATGAACAGCCTTTATCTCTGTGGGTCTTGAGAAGTGCTTGAATGATAATATAAATTTGAAATGAAGAGGAAAAGAGAGTGAAAGGGAGAGATATATTTACCTTTATTGGGCTATTGGGAAAATCTGTACGTTATTGATCAAAGAGCTATGCAAAACATAATGATGCTTCATCTGATATTCACATTAGATATGAGCAGGGATGATGGAAACATGGAAACCGGGATTATAACTCATCAGTCTGTTTTGTTATCTCAGTTATTTAAGAATATAAAGCTTGAGAAAAAATGAAGACATTTAAATAGGAGGTCAAGTAGCCATCAATATTTACTACAATTGCATAGCAAAATAGTTTAGTGTGTAGAAAGTTGGATATTGGTGATAAGGAAATGAGTAAAAACAATCATTCTGCTATAAAGTTTTATAGAGAGTTATCCAATATGTAATACCAAGTAATACCTGAATAATACCTGAATAATAACAGGATGAAATATGATTGGAGTTAACATTATACATTTCCATAGATATTTTAGAGAGGTAAATATCCCTCTGCCCCTGCCTCAGATTGTCACATAGTAATTAATTTTGGTTTTGGTTTTTAATTTTCTCTTATCCATTGCAGCCACCCAGCTGCTTTTCTATGTTGAAGGCATGCAGTGAGAGAGAGCAACCAAGAACACATTGCTTTATGGCATTTCATTTGCAAAGCAAGGAATGTTATGCTTTGATACCCAATGAATGATCTGATGACTTTTCCATACTCTATTATTTACAATTCCAAATAAATTCTATCAAATGGCATGTGATCTATCCAGTTAGTACAGTTTACCAGAAGCTCAAATAGGAGAGACACAAGTTAACAGTTAATTTCTTTTAAATAAGTGAAAGTCAATGTCTTCTGATTAGTTAATTGAGACATAAATATATGTTTAGCTACTTTGTGAACTCATACCTCAATGAGATGATCATCATTCTTGGCATGAAGTAGCTTTGTGTGAGACTGTGTAAATGATGAGAACAGGTGGTGGCATGTGAACTGCCAGAACTGAACAGTGTTCATAGAATGTTTTGATGACATTAGTTCATGGCACGCATTGTAAAACAATCTCAGTTCATTCATTAAACTTCCCTTCAAACCAGGACTGTTGGTGTTTTGTTTTGTTTTGTTTTGTATATTCTTCTTTCCTCTATGAAGATGCCACACTTTACCTGTCTTGCATCTCCCACTTTGATTATATACAGAACAGAAAATAAGAAGTTGTACAGATATGACCCAGTCACAGAATCTATAAATTCAGAAACTGACTTACTGGCATTTTTACTGCATTTTCCTGTCTAACATGTTTGCCATTTTGAGCCTTAGAATTAGATTACTCAGTGCCAGAGAGCTGTTTTCTATCTAGTTTGTTCAAATACAGAGTATCAGAATGGTATTAGAAAAAGCCACTCCCTGATTCAGTGTTGTTCCTCAGTCATCACCTGGTAGCCCTGGTATCAATGGGAGCAATACTACAAAGATTACAATCCTGATCAGACCAGGTCCCCTGGGAAAGCATTGTTCATTTTTTTTCCTTTTGCACACAATGAGACTTCCTCTAATCAGAATTCTCATCTCTCTACAAACATATTCACTTCATTTTTCCTTCATATTCCTTCCCTGTTACTCACTCTGTCAAAGACTGCAAGCAAAACACTACCAGAGACCTTTGTATTATTTAGCCTTTATTGAATATAGCCTTTGATTCTAGTCTCTCCGTAAAGTAACCACAGCATCTCTTACTGTGGCCTCCACTGACTCAGCTACTTAATGTACTTCAGATGCTCCTCTGCCCATAAAACTCTTTGATCTCCTTTTCTTCATTCTCAGCCTTTGAAACATTTACATATTGTAGCCTACTACATGTTTTTTAAGATATAGGTATTGGAGTTTTAATGGAATTTTATAAAAACTCAAGTGGCTAAATCTGACCATTAAATAACCCTATCTCTGTAATGATCAAATCCTGATATATCACACTTAGTATGTGTTTTCGAAAGTAAAACTGCCTGGTGGAATTGCTTTCACATGTAAAGGCAAAGATTATAAAAGAAAAAAAGTGTCAGTATTCTTGTAAGACAAAAATGTGAAAGTAAACAAAATAATTCAAGTGAGTTCAGTCACAGTTATAATCTGTATACAACAAGTCAGTAATGCAAGAAAACACACTGGAGAAAATCAATTAAAAAGACAAGTAAATTATGAAGAAGAAGCTTGGATTCTAATTATTATAAACCTTCTTCACTTGCCAAACTGATAAAAAACTCAGTTGAGAAAAACACTCAGTAAATTTTAGGTGTTGCATTTCCACAAAATGTAGGACAAATGGGAACCAGAGCATGGTCTCATGAATGCTTCTTGGAAGGTGCTTCTTGGAAGGCAAGGAGCAAAGGACAAGAGATTAATAAACAGAAATAACAAAACCAAAACAGGAACAAAATCAAAAGCTCTCCTGGGCATGAAGATCTACATGTTACACTCAAACACTAGTGATTATTGAAAACATAACATCAGAAATGTCCACATATTTTTTCAAGTTTGTTCTAGGATTGGAAGCTGGGTCTCATACATACTAAACACTTACCATGCTCTCCAATATTCACACAAATTGAGAAGCATGTGTGTATGTGTGTGTGTGTGTGTGTGTGTGTGTGTGTGTGTGTGTGTGTGTCTTGTGTCCACAGTATGATCTATGAAGTTTCTTTTCTTTATCTAATGGAAATACATACAGAATATAAGTCTCCATAAACCAACACATCTTAGATTATGAAGGTCATCATATCAGAATAGACAGGATGGTCAATAGTACTTTTCTAGAACTGCTTTTTTTTATTTTCATGTCATGGTCATGTTCTTTAAATCACAAAGACAGTCTGTGCCAAAACACTAAAGAACAAAGAGTCATGATGATTATTCCCTCTTACCCAAATTTTACCTAAGTATACACATAACAAGTTATAAGTTACTGTGCATGTGTTGTGTGTACACATTCCTATATATGTGTGATTTACAAGATACTTTAGAAGACTGTTCAATAGCAAAAAGACTATTGTCATAATCCTCTACTGGAAAAAAATGGCTTGAGTAGATTGGGGGAAATACATGAAGCTTACTGTAATAAATTATTCAAGATAACAGTAGTCTTATGGTACACATAACTTATTTTAAATACCAGCTGCATATCAAATATTGTTAACTGTTTTCTTTGGGCAAAGATCATGCTGTTAAAGTTAAATAACAATTACACTATTTTCCTTAATTCCATATATATTTACACTTTTAATTTACCAAGTCAATAAAATGTATTTAATTACATTATTTAAAAAAAATAAAGTACTTATACTATGAATTGTAAGTCAATATAAAATTACTTCATATGAAGTCATTAGTAGAATACAGTTTTAGACAAATTACCTGGTATTTATGATAAATCATATTTTTAAAAGCAATGCTTTAGTGTTTCCTAAAATTTCCATTTTGAAATCTCCAATTAACCCTCCTATTTGACCTCTAGCATAAGAGATGCATGTAAAAAAGCCTTCAAGGCAGGGGTTAATTGGATACACAATTTCTAAGGTAGAGGCTTGATAAAAGAATTTCATAGCTAATTTTCACAAATAGGCATCTCTCTATGGAAGTTTAGGATTTCAGTTTATTTCTTTGTGTGAACCATAGCAGGGGAACTTTGTAAATTTTGTCTTAAAAAACATTTTCATTGTTGTGTCATTTCCATTACTGAATATATTAATTTTTTGTCTCCCATTTTATACATCAACTTTGAGAGTCAAGGATGGGTTAGAAGTCAACAGTGTGGCTAATTTCTCTCAGAGATAGTTTCTGCTATTTTTTTTACAATAAATAAATGTACAGTTAACAGAAATATTAATTGTTATGCTGGTTTCATTGTGACAAAAATCTAGCTGAGCTTTTAAAAAATGTTGTATTCTTTTCTAAATATATTCACTCTTAAAACACATCAAGTATCTGAACATTCTCCTAGTGCCATATTTCTTTTTAAACCTTTACTGTCTCTCTCTATTAAGGTATCTCTTTTCTTGCTCTCTTCTATTCCTCCCCTGACTCAGTCTTCCTGATCCCTCTTGTTCTCCACCTCCTCTTCTCCCCTTCTCTTTTTCCTACCTCCCTTCCCTCTCCATAGTGCTCCTTGCTCCCAAGTTGCTCAGGAGTTTTTGTCCCTTTATTCAGGGGCAGTCTATGGGAACTCTAACAGTGGAGCCAGTATTTATCCCTAGTGAACAAATTAACTTTGGGAGCCCATTCCCTCTGGAGGGATACTATTGCAGCCCAGATACTTGGAGGAGGGCCTAGGCTGTCCCCAAATAGTGTGGGAGACTTTGATGATGATCAACCATAGAAGGCCTCACTATCCTTGGGGAGAGTATTTGGGATGGGTTGTTGGGAGTTGGTAGGGGCCATGGGAGGATAGGAGGGAGAAGGAACAGGGGCATTGATATGTAAAAGGAATGTTTCTAAATAAAAATACAAAAAAAAGCAAGTCTATGTAAGATACTTTTAGTAAGCTGGATTCAGAATCAGTAGTGCTGTAGATTGATAAGAAATAGGGTTTGTACTGAGCATTGTTCCTAGTACGCTACAAAGGCAGATGGAAATACTCATGCAGTTCTTATTGAGGAATAAATAAGGATAAAGGTTTCTTTGTCACACTTGGAGCTGAGATGCTAGAGGATGGTATTGTGTAACATAAGATTTCAGGAAGTGGCCAAAAGTCACTGAAGTTGGTATAGAAATAATGATACTATGGGGACAATTCACAATTGCATCTATTGTCATTGAGATAATAGCTGTAATTTTGCACCCTTTGCAAGAGGTGGGTAGAACATGGCATGCAGAGAAATAGACCTGTCTAGTCTAGTGTAAACCATAGCATAAAACAGATCTGTGATCAATAAACAAATGAAAGTGAACCAACCACATTTCTCCCAATTTGTAAATGCAACCGTTCGAACTTAAAAATACCCAGAATGGGTAGTATCTAGCTGGAAATAGGAGGAAATGGGTTGAAACATAAATCTGAAGAATCACTTCAAAATAAGAATCAAAAGATTGAGATTGGAGGACATTGAAGAAGAATAAATTCAGAAGGTAATATTAATTTTTTTCAAGAGAAGTGTAAATACAGAAAATGGAAAGAAAAAAAAATTCTGATAACCAAAAGCTTAACACTCAGTTTTTTGACATAAAGTATTTCCTAAGAAAGGCATTACATTAAAATAGCTACTACTATAAGAATAAAAGAAAAATTAAAGAAAAATTGTTATAAGATGAATATCAAATTTGGAGTTATACACAATTACTGTAAACAAGTTATAGAGAAAAGAAATGCATTTACTATGTATTTACTTACTACCATACTATACTTAATCATTCAAAGGATTTTTCCTTTATCAATTAATACTCTAAAGTAATAGAGTTAAAATTATGGTGGCATAAAAGTTGTTTTTAATGTAGCTATAAGTACATTGTGAAGAATTGATCAGGAGACAAAATAAATCTTTGCAGTATTCTATAATGAAATAACTAGGAACCAGTTTCATCATGGTATCACTTTGAGCAACAAAACAAGTACAGCATTAAAAAACAGCTTCCTGGATGAAGCATCAGCATCAATGAAATTACACCAGTGAAAGAAATAAGTTAGTTCTTCGAACTAAGAGATAAAGAACAGCCATAGACATGATCCATCTCATACTTAGACATCTAAGGCTCTGGAATAGGTTGTAACAATCAAGATAGAGACTCACGGAGCCACACCAAGGAATTAAGTGTAGACCTGTCTAGAAGAATATATATTATGACTCAGAAGGTTCCTTTTAAGTATAAAATTGCACAAGACACACACCTCTGTAGAAATTATTTGATAAAAATTGCTTTTCAGAGTACATGGGAAAAAACATATTTTACTTTATGGGTTTCTTTTGTTTAGAAACAATTAAAAGTAATCAATCCATTATGTTTTAATAACTTGATGGTCTATGGCTGGGGCAACCCAACTATACATGAACTTAGTGCGTGAAATATGCCGTGTGGAAGATGAGGAATATTTCGTGGGAATTTGTTCCACTTCTGAGTCAAAATGGAGACTAGGCACCATAGCAGGTAGTACTATACTCTTCAAATGTGTCACAATATCTAGTGATATTTAAATGAGTGATGTAAGGAACAAACAATGAAATAGGAAGGAGCAACTTACATCTCCAAAAATTCCATGAAAAATTTGTTCTTCGAGTATACAAGTGTAATAAGACACATTAACTAGATATAATCTTTATAGCTTTACAATGTTTGCTGGAATTTTAAGTATGGTATAAAACCAATGACAAGGTTCACAGACATTTTTGCTGTTTTTTTTTATTTGAATCAGAAATAAGATTGTTTTACATGTCAATCCCAGTTCGAAATCCCTACTCTCCTCCACCATCACCCACATCAACTAAAACCCTACCTATCACATATCCCTTCTGCTCTCCAGGGAGGGTGATGCTTTTCATAGGGGGTCATCAGAGTCTATCATATCCTTTGGGATAAGGCCTAGGCCAACCCCCACCCCCCACACCCGTGTCTTGGCTCAGGGAGTTTCCCTCTATGTAGAATCGCCTCCCACAGTCCACACCCATGCGAGGGATAAGTATTGATTACAGGAGGCCCCATAGATTTCCGAGAACACCTCACTGACAGACACGTTCATTGGGTCTGAATCAGTCCCATGCTGGTATCCAGTTTGGGGACCAAGAGCTCACTTTTGTTCAGATGAGCTGTTTCCGTGGATTTTACCAGACTGGTCTGGACCCCTTTGCTTATTATTGTCCTTCTCTGCAACTGGATTCCATTTCAGTTCAGTGATTAGTTGTGGGTGTCTGCTTCTACTTCCACCAGCTGCTGGATGAAGGCAATAGGATGGCATATGAGTCAGTCATCAATCTCATTGTCAGGGGAGGGCATTCTAGGTAGCCTCTCCTCTGTTGCTTATATTGTTAGCTGGTGTCATCTTTCTAGATCTCCAGACATTTCCCTAGTGCCTGATTTGTCTTTAAACCTAAAATGTCTCCCTCTATTCTTGTTATCTTCTATTCTTCCCCCAACTCAAACTTTCTGCTCCCTCATGTCCTCCTCACACCTCCTCATTACCTCTTCTCTTTCTCCTAGCTTCCTCCCCCTCCTCCCATGCACACAATTTGCTCAGGAAATATTGTCTCTTTCCCCTTCTCCAGGGAATCATGTATGACATTCATAGGGTCCTCCTTTTTTACTAGCTTCTCTAGCAGTGTGGATTGTAGGCTGGTAATCCTTTACCCTATTTCTAAAATCCATATATGAGTGAGTACATACCATGTTTTTCTTTCAGTGATTGGGTTACCTTGCTCAGAACTGTTTCTTCTAGTTCCATACATTTTCCTTTAAATTTCAAGATTCTATTGTTATTTTCTGCTGAGTAGTACTCCATTATGTAGGTGTACCACATTTTCTCTATCCATTCTACAGTAGATGGGCATCTAGCTTGCTTCTAAGTTCTGGCTATTACAAATAGTGCTACTATGAACATCGTTGAACAGATGTTCTTTTTGTATGAATCTGCTTCCTTTGGTTATATGCCTAAGAGTGGAATTGCTGAATCTTGTGGTAGAATTATTCCCATTTTCCTGAAGAGTACCAATACTGATTGTCAAAGTAGCTGTACAAGTTTGCACTCCCACAAGTACTGGAGGACTGTTCTCCTTTCTCCACATCCTCTCCAGCATAAAACTGTCATTGGTGTTTTTGATATTAGCCATTCTGACAGGAGTAAAATGGTATATCAGATTTGTCTTATTTGCATTTCCCTGATGGCTAAAGATGTGGAACACTTTCTTATGTGTATTTCAGGCATTTTAGATTCCTGTATTGAGAATTGTCTATTTAGTTCTGTACCCCACTTTTTAATTGGATTGTTTGGTGATTTGGAGACTAGCTTCTTGAGTTCTTTGTGTATTTTGGAAATCAGCACTCTGCTAGATGTGAGGTTGGTGAATATCTGTGGACTGCTGTTTTCTCTTGCTGACTGTGTCCTTTGCCTTATAGAAGCTTCTCAGTTTGAGGAGGTCCCATTTATTAATTCCTGATTTCAATGTCTGTGCCACTGCTGTAGTGTTCAGGAAGTGGTCTCCTGTACCAATTAATTCAAGGGTATTTCCCAGTTTGTCTTCTAATAGGTTCAGTGATTTATGTTGAGGTCTTTATCCATTTGGACTTAAGTTTTGTGCATGGCGAAAGACATGGATCTATCTGCAGTATTCTACATGCTAGCATCCAGTCATGCTAGCACCTTTTGTTGAGAAGGCTTTCTTTATTCCAAAGTATAAATTTAGGTTCTTTGTCAAAAATCAGGTGTTCATAGGTGTGTGGGTTAATATCAGTGTTTTCAATTATATTCCATTGGCCTACCTGTCTATTTTTATGCCAATACCAAGCTGTTTTCAGGGCTATAACTCTACAATAGAGTTTGAAATCAAGGATGGTGATGCCTCTGGAAGTTCTGTTATTGTACAGGGTTGTTTGGCTATCCTGGATCTTTTGTTTTTCCATATAAAGTTGAGAATTGCTCTTTCAAGGTCTGTGAAGAATTATGCTGAGATTTTGATGGGGAATGCATTGAATCTGTAGATTGCTTTTGGAAATATTGCAATTTTTACTATGTTGATCCTACCTATCCAAGTACATGGGAGATCCTTCCATTTTCTGGTATCTTCTTTAAACGATTTCTTTTTTATTTTGTTTAAATAGAAAGAAAATTATTTTACATGTCAATCCCAGGTCCCTTCCCCTCCCCTCCCCCCACTCAACTAACACACTTCCTGTCCCATACTCTTTCTTCTGGCAAGGGAGGGGGAGGTCTTCCATATGGGGTCTTCAAAATCTGTCTTATCCTTTGGGATAGAGCATAGGCCAAACCCCTTGTGTCTAGGCTCAGAGAGTATCCCTCCATGAGGGATGGGCTACCAATGTCCATTCCTATGCTAGTGATAAGTACTGATCCACTACAAGATGTCCCATAGATTTCAAAGTTCTCCTTACTAATAACCATATTCAGGGGGTCTGTATCAGTACCATGCTGTTTCCCAGGTATCAGTCCCAGGACAAAGAGCTCTCCCTTGTTCAGGCCAGCTGTTTCTGTGGGTTTCACCGGCCTGGTATGGAACCATTTTGTCATCAGTTCCTACTTTGCAACTGGATTCCAGTTTAGTTCAATGTTTAGCTGTGGGTGTCTGCTTCTACTTCTACCAGCTGTTGGATGAAGGCTATACAATGTCACATTAATTAGTCATCAATGTCATTATCAGGAGAGGGCAATTAAGGTAGCCTCTCCTCTGTTGCTTAGATTGTTAGTTGGTTTCATCTTTGTAGCTCTCCAGACATTTACCTAGTGCCTGATATCTCTTTAAAACTGTAATGTCTCCCTCTATTATATTATCTCTTATGTTGCTTTCTTCTGTTCTTCCCTCAACTCAACCACCCTGCCTCATCATGTGTTCCTCGCCCCTCCACTTCTCCTTGTCTCATTCTCCTAGTTCCCTCTCCCCTTCCCCTCTCCCCACCCCATCCCCACCCCTGTGCTCCCAATTTGCTCAGGCGATCTTGACCCTTTCTGCTTCTACAAGAGACCATATATTTCTCTCTTAGGGTCCTCCTTGTTTACTAGCTTCTCTAGCAGTGTGGATTGTAGGCTGGAAATCCTTTTCTCCATGTCTAAAATCACCATATGAGTAAGTACATACCATGTTTGTCTTTTTGTGATTGGGTTACCTGGCTCAGAATGGTTTCTTGTAGTTCCATCCATTTGCCTGAGAATTTAAGGTTCCAATTTTTTCCATTGAGTAGTACTCCATTGTGTAAATGTACCACATTTTCTCTATCCATTCTTCCATTGAGGGGCATCTAGGTTGTTTCCAGGTTCTTGCTATTACAAATATTGCTGCAATGAACATTGTTGAACAGATGTTTTTGTTGTAAGAATGTGCTTCTTTGGGTTTATTCCTAGGAGTGGAATTGCTGGATCTTGTGGTAGACTGATTCCCATTTTCCTGAAAAATTGCCATTCAGATTTCCAAAGTGGCTGTAAGAGTTGTCACTTCCACCAGTAGTAGAGGAGTGTTCACCTTTCTCTACATTCTCTCCAGCATAAACTGTCATTGTTTTTTTTTTTTTCTTTTGATTTTAGCCATTCTGACAGGAGTAAAATGGTATATCAGAGTTGTTTTGATTTGCCTTTCCCTGATGGCTAAGGATGTTGAACACTTTATTATGTGTCTTTTAGCCATTTTAGATTCCTCTATTGAGAATTGTCTATTTAGTTCTGTATCCCACTTTTTAATTGGATTGTTTGGTGTTTTGCAGACTAGATTTTTGAGTTCTTCGTAAATTTTGGAGATAAGCCCTCTGTTGATGTGCGGTTGGTGAATATCTTTTCCCAATCCGTGGGATGCCGTTTTTTTTTTATGATTGACTGTGTCCTTTGGCTTACAGAAGCTTCTCAATTTCAGGAGTTCCCTTTTATTAATTGTTGATCTGAGTGTCTGTGCTAGTGGTGTTATGTTCTGGAAATGGTCTCCTGTACCAATTTGTTCAAGTGTATTTCCCACTTTCTCTTCTAATAAATTCACTGTGGCTGGGTTTATGTTGAGGCCTTTGATTCATTTGGACTTAAGTTTAGTATGTGGTAATAGGCATGTATCTATCTGCAGTCTTCTACATTCCAACATACAGTTATGCCAGCAAAATTTGTTGAAGATGCCTGTTTTTATTCCATTGTATAGCTTTAGCTTCTTTGTCAAAAATCAAAGGTGTGCGTTCATAGGTGTGTGGGTTAATATCAGGGTTTTCAACTCCATTCCTTTGGTCTACCAGTGTATTTTTGTGCCAATTCCAAGCTGTATTCAGGATTATAGCTCTGTAATAGAGCTTGAAATGTTGATGCATCCGGAAGTTCCTTTATTTTACAGGGTTTGTTGGCTATCCTGGGTCTTTTGTTTTTCCATATAAAGTTGAGAATTGGTCTTTCAAGGTTTGTGAAGAATTGTGCTGGGACTTTGATGGGAAAATGCATTGAATCTCTATATTGCTTTTGGAAAGATTGACATTTTTACTATGTTGACCTACCTATCCAAGAGCATGGGAGATCTTTCCATTTTCTGGTATCTTCTTTAATTTCTTTCTTTAAAGACTCAAAATTCTTATGATACATGTCTTTCACTTTTTTGGTTAGCATTACCCCAAGGTATTTTATGTTGTTTGTCGCAATTGTAAAGGGTGATGTTTTTCTGATTTCTTTCTCAGCACATTATATAGTAGGGCTATTGTTTTTTTTTTTTTTTGAGTTAATCTTTTATCCTGCCAATTTGCTGAAGGGGTTTATCAGGTGTAAGAGTTCCATGGTAGAGTTTCTCAGTTCACTTATGTACACTATCATATCATCTGCAAACAGTGAAAGCTTGACTTCTTCCTTTCCAGTTGGTATAACTTTATCTCCTTTTGTTGTCTTATTGCTCTAGCTAGATCTTCCAGGACAATATTGAAGAGATATGGAGAAAGTGGACCACTTCATCTTGTTACTGATTTTAGAGCAATATCCTTGCCTTTCTCTCCATTCAGTTTGATCTTGGCTGTTGACTAACTAACTATATATTATGTTCAGTTATGTTCCTGTTATTCCTAATATCTCCAGGACCTTTATCATGAAGGGGTGTTGGATTTTGTCAAAGGCTTTTTCAGCATCTAGTGAGATGATCATGTCTTTTTGTTTTTGTTTTTGTTTTTACTCAGTCTGTTTATGTTGTATTACATTGATAAATTTTCAAATGTAGAACAAACCCTGCATCCTGGGGATGAAACCTACTTGATCTTGTTGAATGATTTTTATGATTATTCTTGGATTCAGTTTGCTAGTGTTTTATTGAGTATTTTTGCATCAATATTCATGATGGATATTGGTCTGTAGTTCTCTTTCTTAGTTGTTTCTTTTTGTGGCTTTGGTACCAATGTAATTGTAGTCTTGTAAAAAGAGTTTGGCAATGAACCTTCTGCTTCTATTGTGTGGAACAATTTGAGGAGTATTGGTATTATCTCTTATTTGAATGTCTGGTAGAATTCTGCACTGAAGCCATCTGGTCCTTGGCTTTTTTTGGTTGGGAGACTTTTGATGACTGCTTCTATTTCCTTAGTGTTGTTAGGTCTGTTAAGTTGCTTTTCTGTTCTTGATTCAATTTTGGTAAATTATATCTCTCCAGAAAATTGTCCATTACCCTTAAATTTTTCAATTTTGTGGAATACAGGTTTTCAAAGAATGACCTGAAGATTCTCTGGATTTCCTCAGTTTCTGTGCTTATGTCCCCCTTTTCTTTTCTGATTTTGTTAATTTGCATGCTCTCTCTCTGACTTTTGGTTAGTTTGGATAAAGGTTTGTCTATCTTTTTTATTTTCTCAAAGAACCACTCTTTGTTACATTGAGTCTTTGAATTGTTTTCGTTTGGATTTATTGATTACTGGCCCAGTTTAATTATTTCTTGGCATCTACTCTTCCCGGGTGAATTTGTTTCCATTTGTTCCAGAATTTTCAGCAGAGATGTCAACTCTCTACTGTGACTATTCTCTAGTTTCTTAATGTGAGCACTTAGAGCTATGCATTTTCCTCTTAGTTCTACTTTCAAAGTGTCCCATAAGTTCCGGTATGTTGTGTCCTCATTTTCATTGAATTCTAGGAAGTCTTTAATTTATTTCTTTATTGCTTCCTTGACCAAGGAATAGTGCAAATGGGTGTTGTTCAATTTCTGTGAGTTGGTAAGTTTTCTGCAATTTGTATTGATTTTGAATTCTAGGCATGGTGTTCTGATAAGACACACAGGGTTATTCTCGTTTTTTTTGTTTTTGTTTTTGTTTTTGTTTTTGTTTTTTGTACCTATTGAAGTGTGCTATGTTCCTGAGTATGTGGTCAATTTTAGACAAGGTTCCATGTGATGCTGAAAAGAAGTTATATTCTTTTGTGTTTGGATTGAAAGTTCTATAGATGTCTGTTAAGCCCAATTTGGCCATAACTTCTATTAGTTCCTTTGTTTCTTTGTTAAGTTTCTGTCCAGTGGTGATAGTGGGGTGTTCAAGTCTCCCATTTTAAGTTTGTGCAGTTTTATGTGTGATTTTTGTTTAAGTAATGCTTTTTTACAAACGTGGATGCCATTGTATTTGGGGCATAAATTTTCAGAAATGAGATTTCATCATGAGGGATGTCTCCTGTGATGAGTAGGAAGTGACCTCCTTTATCTCTTTTGACTGATTTTAGTTTAAAGTCCAAGTTGGTGAATATTAGGATTGCTATCCTTACTTGTTTCTTGGGTCCATCTGATTGGAAAATCTTTTCCCAACATTTAGTGCTTAGGTATGGTCTGTCTTTGAAGCTGAGGTGTGTTTCTTGTATGCAGCAGAATGATGCCTTCTTATCCATTCTGCTAACCTACGTCTTTTTATAGGTGAGTTAACACCATTAATATTGAAAGATATTAATGCACATTGATTGTTCATTTTTGATTGTTTTAGATTTGGTGTTGGTGGTGAAATTTTGTGTGGGTTTTCACCTTTTTTTCTTCTGGCTGTTGGTAAAGTGGGATTATCTATTGCCTATGTTGTTCTGGTTGTAGTTAACTTCCTTGGGTTGCAGTTTTCCTTCCAGAAGTTTCTGTAGGGCTGGATTGGTGGTTATTTTTTGAATCTGGTTTTGTCATGGAATCTCTTGTTTTCTCCATCTACATTGATTGAAAGCTTTGCTGGGTATAGTATTCTTGGCTGGTATCTGTGATATCTTATTGTAGGTGGAATATCTATCCAGGACCTTCTGGCTTTCAGAGTTTCCATGGAAAAGTCAGGTGAAATTCTGATAGGTTTGCATTTATATGTTACTTGACCTTTTTCATTTGCTGCTCTTAATATTTTCTCTTTATTCTGTATATTTGGTGTTTTGACTATTATGTGGCAAGGAGACATTTTTTGGTACAGTCTGTTTGGTGCTGTGTAGGCTTCTGATACTTTCATTGGCATGCCTTTCTTAGGTTGGGAAAGTTTTCTTCTATGATTTTGTTGAATATGTTTTCTGTGCCTTTGAGTTGGAATTCTTCACCTTCTTCTATACCTATTTTTCTTAGGTTTGGTATTTTTACAGTATCCCATATTTCCTGGATATTTTGTGTCAGGGATTTGTTGGACTTAAGATTTTCTTTGGCAGATGAGTCTATTTCTCCCAGTGAATCTTCAACTCCCAAGATTCTCTTTTCCATCTCTTATAGTCTGTTGGTTATTCTTGTATCTGCTGTTCCTGGTCATTACCCAGCTTTTCTATTTCCAGAATTCCCTAAGATTTTGTTTTGTTTATTGTCTCTATTTTGGTTTTTAGGCCCTGAACTGTTTCCTCGAAGGATTTGTTGAAATCTTCTATTTTTTTGGTTTGTTTTGTCTTCCATTTCTTTAAAGGATTATCTCACATCCTCTTTGAGGCCCACTGTCATTTTCATGAAGATGTTTTTAAGGTCATTCTCTTCTGCTTCATCTGCATTGTGATGTTCAAATCTTTCTGTTGTAGGCTCCCTAGTCTCCGCTGGTGTCATATTGGTTTTTCTGTTGTTCAATGTGCTTTTATATTGTCTTCTTTCCATCTTTTCTTCTGGTAGTTGTAGCAGTTGTTTCTTCCTCTCCTGGTGGCTACAGGACCAAGGTTCCCTTCTGGTAGTGCATACAGTTCCAATACTCTGATGTCTGTCCTCTTCTGGTGGACGGAGGCAGGACTGTTATCAGGGCCTTGGCAGCCTCTGCTTGTGTTGGATCCTACCATGTTCAGATCCCATGGGGAGTCCCCAGGCCTCAGGTGTCCCCAAGCAGGGCCACAGAACTCACAGACATTTTTATATAAAGAATATTTCTTTCTGAATATGTCTCTCTCTAAGCACCTCTTAGACTTTATCCTCAAAATTGACATTTAATTTAATATTAGTTATTTGTCTTATGTAAACAGATATTTACTGTTTAAAATTTGTGTGTGTGTGTGTGTGTGTGTGTGTGTGTGTGTGTGTTTGTATGTATATGTACACGTTAGTGTGCTTATTATGCCTGCCAATGATGCAGAAGTAAAGTCAAACTTTTGGAGCTGGTGATACTAGTATTTGTGATCCAGTCATCTTGGGTGCTTGTAACTGTGCTCAGTTCCTCAAGATGAGCAGAATAACAAGTAAGCATAAAATATCCAAAAGAGAAATCTATATTTCTGTGTGTGTATGTATGCAATGTATTTGTGTGTTTGTTTATTTGCATATATATATATATATATATATATATATATATATATAGTATTTGAACATTTGTTGAACCTTCTTATTCAAAGGGAAAGTTTCACATAATGAAATGCTTAAGAATAACAGATTGTCATTTTTTGTTTTACACTGCTTATATTTCTTGTCTTTGTTATATAATATTTAAATATACAAAGCAGATAATAAAGTTTTGTGTGCCTCATTTCACTCATATTGTGTTTTTCCTAAAATTTGGTACACATACTCTCACACACAAAAAATGTTTCTTTTTAGAAAACTATTAATACCTACTCTCATCAGTGGTAAAAAAAATAGCTTTTCCAAATTATTCAGTGGTAAAATACCTACACTTTTTATCTTTCTTTAAGTAAACAGGATGACATTATCAGATGAATGGAAAAAGTTGAAGTGGCATCTTCTGTTCTTGCAAATTAATTTTATGTTGATAACACAAACTTAGTGACAGCAGATGACTGTAATCAATTAGATGATTCAGGGATGAGGATATAAAGTTTTGTGTGATGATTATCAATTTCAACACACAAGATAACTCTAAGAATATTTTCAACTTGAAAAGTGGTTAAAATAAAGAATAAACATGATTTTAGAGTGCTGTTATCAAACTATCAAGTAAATTTCATAAAATCTTTTCAAGGTCATTTCTTTGGAGAGGCATGGATGAATACTCAGCAATGCTATTATAAACAATTGAAAAGATTTAGAAAGACATTAGACTATTTTGGAATTCTGTTGATGTTGCCAGTCCACTATCCAATTTATAGGAGCATTTGGTAGAAAAGGTGAAGTTTGTATTTACCTGGAGGAAATTGATCAATGAGATTGGAAGACCCTAAAGGATAGGGAAAGAATGGTCAGGAGGAGAACAGGCAGGCAGGAAGGTGGCACTTCCTTTTGGGAGCCAGAAGGGACTATGGCAGGTGCATCATCATTGAGGTAACTCCTAGGTTCTTGTGTTATATTTTGTTCTTTTGTTTTATAATAATAAACACAAAAGAAATCTTCTGTCACAAACCACATGGGGCTGGTACCCATGACTGAGTTTAAGAGTCTAATGCTCTACTGACTGTTTAGGAAAAGCAATCATTTGTCAAATGATGTGACCATTAAACCTGGTTAAAAAAAAGAAAGAAAAACAGAAAAGAAAAACTCCCCCAAATTAACCCTGCACCAGTGTTTTGTTTTTATATTTCCAGGAGAATAAAAACATTCAAATGAGGAATCTAAAGGCCTTTGTACAAATGAAGCATCAGAAGAGGGATATACAACCATACGGGCTAGTGGGGGGGTGTGCTGAGAAAAGGAGCAGTTTGGTGTATTATTATAGAATAGTTCCAACAGGTTAAAATTTCATAAACTTTTCAAAATGGGTAAATTTTCAAAAACTTTTCAAAATGTGCAAAAATATTATAAACCTTTCAAAATGTCTGATTTTTCTGGTCTCTACAGGCATGTTAAGTGGGTGATATTTATGTAGTCCCAGTTCAACTATTGTCAAAATAAGGATGTTCTACAGTGGAAATGTACAGGATCCAGAGCCCACAGGCTAGAAGACAGAGATTGAAAGACCAAAGTATGTCTATTACATTGTGTGAGAAATGCTGTCAGCAGAAGCAATGTGGATGAATTATTTTCTTAGTGAAATAAGAAGGGTTAGCAAATGGCAAATAGGTCACTGTTCAAAGTAATGGGATGAGGCAGTGCATTTTTATAAATGCAAAAAAAAATTTTACTTTCAAAGTATAATAGTTTGCAAAAGTAACTTATTTTAAAATTTTATTGCTCTTGTTAGTTTTGTGTGTGTGTGTGTGTGTGTGTGTGTGTGTGTGTGTGTGTGTGTGTGTGTGCATGCTCACATGCAGTTGTAAAATTAGAATCCTGAAATGAATGTTTGGGTTCATGGGATGATAGTTACAGTTGTTTTCAAGACACTGAAGTTTATTACATGGGAGCTGTTTATAAACTCTAATTATCATGTTTGACTGAATCTCATAGATAGGGAGAAGGTAGATTGTGCAAAAGGATATAAAAAGCTGTCCTTGTATTTCATACAACTGCTATAATCCTTATCTTATAGCAAGTGTGGTTATCTGAACTGCATAGACACAAGACAGGCCTACAAATAATCATTTAAGAAGAGGACAGAAATAAAGGAGAGGTAAAGGCCCTAGTCTTTTACCTCTTAATTGTTGACTATCAATAAATTCCTAGAGAAGAAGAGATAGTCTCATCATTTGTATAGATTATAATAGATAAGAAATTTTGTGTGCATGTACATTTGTATGCTACAAGTGCATGCTGGAATTTACACAAAAGCCTGTGTATTGTAGAACTTGATCACTGGTGTTTGACTTGGTGGAAGATTTTATTAAAACTGTTTTTATTGTAGTAGTGTGAAGCTGTATTTTCCTTTTCCTCATATAATGATAAGGATTTCCTTTATGTTTATTATTATAAAAAATATACAAGATAAGCACTTGAGACAGTTACCACAGCTTACTGTGATGCACCATCCACCTTCCCTTTCAGCTACCAAATGAACAAGCCTCCTGCTTTGCCCTGCTTTTTCTCCTCCAGGCCACTCTTTCCCTCTCGTTTCAAATAGTCCAAGCTTGTTGATCAACTCTAGGCAGCTGATTAAAAATATGCCTTTTTTAACTGGATAGTGGACCAGTGGGACAGTAAAAGAATTCCTGTAACACTTCTCCCTTTTTGTCTATTAAAAAGTAATGTTTCTATTTCTAACATACTAATACTATAAGAATTATATCAAGCATTGTCCAAATAGAATGGAAAGGTAATAACCTTAACAAAATAACTCTTCTGATAAAATACAGTAACTTTTAATTTTCTTTTTACAAACATGCTTAGGTTTAGAGAAAGTGAGAATGATAGTGTCTATTTTAACAAATTTAGGTTCATATCATAATTAAGGAAAAATAAGGAGTAATAGGTACTTAAATAAAAGTTCAATTCACTCTGATATTACTGTAAAATGGTGAAGTTGTACAGATGCATAAGAATTTAAATATCTGCTTTAATATGTGGTCAGACACTATCATTCATGGCTGCAAATTATTTTACAACATTTTGATCAAAACAGAAGGATTAATTGCTACAAACTTGATCCAGTATATTTTCCACTTCTGATCCTACTTCCCCATGGTAGTAACAGCAGCAATCTGAGATAAAGTTTTCAGAGTTTTTCTATGTGTTAGCACAGCCGAATTCAAATCATTTGAAAGATATAAAATAACCAACAATTATAAATATTATCTAAAAATAAAATATTGACTGTTAAAATTTTAGAAATATAAAATTAAACTTTCATCCTTTTTAACTTTACAACCTTTGTCTCACTCAAGTTATGTTATCATGGTAAGCTTTATGACTTTAGCTTTAATATGATAAAAATTATAGTCCTGTGACAGGAATAGGCTTAGATATTCCAGGGCTCCAAATTTAGTAATGATAAAAAGAAGAAATGTTAATTGTGTGAGCTCAGTATATAATACACACACACACACACACACACACACACACACACAGAGAGAGAGAGAGAGAGAGAGAGAGAGAGAGAGAGAGAGAGAGAGAGAGAGAGAGAGAGAGATCTAGCATTGTTGTGTGATAAAACATCCTGGGGAATGCAAGACACGAGTTTCATTATCCCAGATAGTGAGTGCATGACACACCAAATTCAGATAACATTCAAGTACAGCTTGGTGAAAGAATGAATTTCATTATGATTACTTACAGAAATACCAGTGAGGGGTTAGTTACAGGAACAAAATGACTCAAAGACAGATGAACCACCAAAGACAACTCCAGCACGGATAAGAGTTTACAAAACCATTGAACCTGAAGCACACTGAATAGACTTCAGGAAACACAGTAAGTTGGAGATTGCCCTTCCAAGGATTTGAATCTATACCTCAGCTGTTTTTTTTTTTTCCTTCTTCCAGAAAGTGTATTCTTTATAGGCTTTGCTTGTCTGAGAGTAATTCCCAGAAGGTTTATTGCTTACTCTGAGAGGGAGGAGAATGAAGAATCTAATCAGATGTTTCAGGGAATTCCTGATGCTATTTTGAGTTCTTTATATTCCTGTTTAAGGAGATTCCCTACAGGGTAAAATTTGTATCACAGAGAAAACTTTTGCCCAATAATCTGATACAATAAATCTGCAAAATCAAAATATTAACTAACAAGATATTTTTCTTTTTTATTTTACTAGAAACAAGCTTCTTTTACATGTCAATCCCAGTTCCCTCTTTTGCCCCTCCTCCCCTCCTCCCCTCCTCTCCCACCACTCATCCTTACCCCTTTCTCCTCCCCAGGAAGGGTGAGGCCTTCCATGGGCAATCTTCAAATTCTGTCATATCATTTGGAGCAGGGCCTAGACTGAGAGAGTATCCTTCCATGTGGAGAGGGCTCCCAAATTCCATTCATATACTAGGAATAAATACTGATCCAATACCAGAGGCCACATAGATTAACCAGACCTCTAAACTGACATCCTTAGTCAGGGGATCTGTAATAGTCCTATGCTAGTTTCCCAGCTATCAGTCTGGGGTCCATGAATAACCTCTTGTTCAGGTCAGCTGTCCCTGTCGGTTTCTCAAGCCTGGTCTTGAACCATTTGCTCATCACTCCTCCCTCTCTGAAACTGGATTCCAGAGTTCAGCTAAGTCTAACAAGATATTTTAAAAGATAGATGAGTTACTAAATCTTAATATGTAAAATAAGAAACTGAAGAACTTTAAACAAGTGAACCATATTCAATGATCAGCAAGGAAATTATGTCAAGTAAAAAAATAAATATTGAGTAGATGATACTATAGTTTTCATTATTTTAGTCTGTTTCTTTCACCTTTTGGCATCCAGAACACACATGCAAATTTACATATTAATATATAGATAATTCTCATATAATATATTTTAACAGTATTAAAAGATATATTTACCCAAAGGTTAAAAATATACTATATATACATGGCAACTTCCATCTCTCTACAACCGTTGATTTTCCATTACATATTAAAGTAAACAGTAAGGGTGGTGTATAAAAAATGATGAACAGTAGACTTAAATTTGTATTATTCTTTCTTTTGCTTTTCCTTTTCGGTTATCTTGAGATATTTTTTCAGTTCCTTAATTTACATGAATAATGACTGCTTGTTTGTTATTGTAAACTTCCCAACATGTAGGAGATACTATGTGCACTTCATTTTCCAGTCACATAAATTTACGTTCTAGTCTTTTAAATCCCCTTGATCTCTTGAGTGCTGGAGTTAGAGTGGTCCACCACAGCATCCAACATTACATGCTATTTCTCAAAAACAGCATAAGTATAAGTGATATAATAAGTTTTGCACATAAAGAAGAAAGATGTGCCTTTTTATAGTCTTTACTTTCATGCACCAGAGAGCAAATGATATATGAAACTATAGAGCAGGGTTGAGTCACAGATTTCCAAGAGGAGTGAGTTTCTCAATTAGTGCATGAAAGAGAGAAATGTGTTTTGTAGTTATTATCTTTAAATTGATGGCATGTAATGATACTAACCAGGACCATGAGCTCCTTAACAATATATTAAATTTGTTCATCTTTTTTTTTTTTACTTATTACATTAAACACTGTGAGTACATTTCAGCATTATATTATCCCACTGAAAGGTATTCATACAAACAATTATTAATTTTTTTGTCACATTATATTGTATTATATAAATATAATTAACTCACTGTAATCATTTATTTCCTATTTTTATTCAACAGAGGAATAAACTGCCACGTGTATGACATTTAATGGTATATATCTCTACTGGATTGTTCAATGATATTTTACTATATTGTGCTAGTGTTCCAACAGGTGTTCAGGGGTTTTTCATAATTTTAGTTTCTTCTATAAAAATTTTGATGCTAGAAAGGCATGTTTACAAACTTTGGAAGTGACAAAAATTAGAAATAATTGGTAATGTGCTTTGACTAATTTTGTAAATCAGCCATGCTATGTTAATCATAATAATGGATTTATAAATTATTTTCAGTTGCTATGCACACAATTCATAAGTAAATAATTAGAATTTTCTTTCTCACATTTAAGTCTTTTATTAAAACTGTGAAGAACCTCCTATGAAAACAAAGCCCAAACAGAAGTGCCAATTAAATATGTATCTTTACACTAATCTTAATGAAATGAAATAAAGTTTTACTACTAAGTACCATATTTGTATTAAAATTTGTGTTGCAGACTATTTGACAAATAAATAACTTTCTGCTACTTGCTCTTCAGCAAGCTTTTATTGAAACTGGGTATTAGATTACATATCAATGTAATGTAATCCCTATTTTTCATGGGATTAATTTAATCTGCTCTTTACATGATCATAATTTGAAATGTAAGACCAGCCCTAAGTGGATTAAAAAGTAACATGTCATTTATATTTTGTGGTAATCATTGTCTATCACTTTGCTTATTGGCTATACAATAATGTCCATGATTGATAGTGGGACATGCTGTTTGTATATATATGGTTTGAGAATCAAGAGTATATGGAAACTTTAAAACATTAGAGTAATTTCTATTATCCAGCTGGGAGATTGATGATGCAACATCAGAACTGTATATTATTTGAATGTAGAAGAAAATGACCAACAATTTGAGACTTATAATTTTCTCTGTGACAAGGATTGCTTAGAGGTGAAATATTATCTATGATTCTATGACAATACTGGGGTTTTCTTTCAATCCAGGAAAGTAGATTGAGTTGTATTTTTCTAATCTAGCATTTACATAACTTATCATCAAATACAATTTAAGGAATTATTTGATTCATTTAGTGAAAGGATTTTTTGTTTTCTTTATCTTTTTTATGTGTTTATAATTCTTTTTCCTGTTTTATTTAAATTAGAAACAAGCTACTTTTACATGTCAATCCCAGTTCCCCACTCCAACCCTCCTCCCTTACCCCTCACAGACCCCCTATCCCAACCCCTTTCTGCTCTGCAGGAAGGGTGAGGCCTTCCATGGTGGATCTTCAAAGTCTGTCATATCATTTGGAGCAGGGCCTAGACCCTCCCCATTGTGTCTAGGCCAAGAGAGTATACCTCTATACAGAGGGAGTTCCCAAAGTACATTTGTGTACTACGGGTAAATACTGATCCACTAAGAATAGTGCCATGGATTGTCCAGACCTCCAAAATAATCTCCTCATTCAGGTGGTCTGGACCAGTCCTATGCTGGTTTCCCAGCTATCAGTCTAGGGTCCATGAACAACCACTTGTTCAGGACACCTGTTTCTGTGGTTTTTGACAGCCTGGTCTCACCACTTTGCTCATCACTCCTCTGATGTGGAATGACCTTCTGTGTATGTTTATTTTATTGGTTGATAAATAAAGTGCTGTTGGTCAGTAGGAAAGCAAGATAGTGGGACTAGGAGTCAAGGAGTATTCTGGGAAATGTAGTAGAAATCCAAGCAGGAAACAACATAACAGGCAGACTCAGAATTTAAGCAAGGACAAGCAGAAAGGTGTTCTCTCTTGTTCTTTCTCTTCCTCCTGCTCTCTTTTCTACAGAGCCTCCATGTGATCCTGGGAAGAGGATACCAGAAGAAGGTGTCCTTGATAAGATAAGTCTTATAAAACATATAGATTTATGATACTTAAGAATGAGCTAGCATATAAGAAATCCTAGTCAATTGGCCAGCATCATTGTAATCTAATATAATTCTCTGTGTGTTATTTTGGCTGCCCACATAAGAGTGGGGCTTGGGCAGATGGCATAAAAACTTATCATTACAAATGGTGTCAGTCAGTGGGATAACCCCACTACCCAAGATTCCCAGAGTAAGCTGGGAACCTGCCACTGCAGCCCACTGGGTGGCATTGGAGCAACTTCCATATGCAACATCCCATGCTGTTAGGGGTTGGACTTGATGCCCCCAAGATGGCCTGCAGCCCTTGAGAGTTCTAGGGGTTAGGATTCTGTGCTCTCACTGTCATGACACCAGATGCGACGAGCAGCTTTCCGGCAACTAGTCAGGCAGGAGCAGAGCCCGGGAAGTTGGTGGTAATGTTATGAACTTCCATGTAAACTTCACAAAAGCTTAAAAAAGGATTTTGGAAGCAAAAGAACAGAGACAAGAATGACTTCTTGGTGGTAGCATTTTCTCTGGTGGGCTCTATTTTGCTAGAGACAAGCAGAGACTCAAGTGGCTAATTTAAAGGCGGTTTCCTGACTCAGCATAAGCCCTCCTAACAATTGAATGCTGTGTACAAGCAGCTGGCAGTGGCAGTGAGCACATCTCCAAGCTGGCAGCATGCTCCTTTATAGCAGCATAGACCAAGGCTGTGAGCACAGCTCTCAGTGCTGGTGGTAAACCTACCCCTGCCATTTTGGAAAGACAATAGCTAAAACAGGCATGTCTTTAGTTTTAGCAATGTTGTTTAGGAGATAAAATGCTGAGTGGCCAGAAAAAGGTAAAGATTTACAGTAAAGACAGATTCAAATGAAGAAAAACCTGTAAAGATTAACAGTGTGTTTGAAAATATGCATAGGCTTGTGAGAGAAAAAGAAACAAGATAAAGTGTTTTTAAAAAAGAAGAAGAAATGGAGTAGCTGGGTGTGGTGGCACACCCCTTTAATCCAACATTCCAGAAGCAGAGGCAGGCAGATTTCCACCGAGAACCCCCCCCCAAAAAAAAAAGAAAAGAAAGGAACTAAAAGAAATAGAATAATAAAAAGCCATGTAAGGATGGACAATACACAAAGACTCTGGATGCTTTCAAGTTGTCTTTGAATTGTTTAATTGCTGGGGAAGGAGTTTGATTATTTGATTATAAATGCTGCTGAATTAATCCAACTTATACATTTTAAAACGTTTTGACTTCAAAATTTAAGTCTAAGGACAGGCTACTTGGGAAAAGCATTTCTGCTTTTGTTTACACAGAAAATGATAAGCTATGGATTCCTTCCAGACTAATATAGTTTGATCAAGTGAGAACCCCCTGAAGCAATGGCCAAACTGACCCTACATGCAAAACAGCTGAGATGAAGCAGTCATAGACCACTACAGCCAGGGTTTCTGTGTTTCGTCATGATCCGTATTGTATGGACATCACCCCAATCAGAAGGAAACAGTTTGGAATGAATGACACCCAAATTCCCAAATACTGTTTATAAATGTTTGTTGTCATTTAAATGGAGTTGGTTATAATTGGTAATGATCACAGTCAATCTGTTTTTAAAGGAAAAACAGGAAATAGGATATAAAAATGAATATTTTGCATTGGTACGGATTTTCATTTATTGATACAAATTTAAGGTCAATTTTGTGATATGTATATTTCTCCACTTTTTTAGGTATTGTGTTTATAAAGATCTTTTAACATGTAATTTATAATTAAATACAGATTGTATATAGTCAGTTATAATAGTCAGAACATACAGTTAGGTTAGTTAGGTTTCTAGTTATACAGAGTTGTACTTGAGTTGGATAGATATTCTTCAAACCTTTCACAGACCAAAAGAATATATGGCACTTTAAATGGTTAAGGGTTTTTCATGACAGTGAGACACAACTACTCCTGGCACACCAATTACATCAGAAAGGAGGATGGGCATTGAAGAAACTCAATATGGAGTTTTCCTTTAATATGGCAAGATTAGCCATTTGGGTAAGAAACTGCTCTTGCCTGGACTGTTTGGTAAACTGGACATGCAGGACCCACAGGAAAGTGACTGCTGAACTTGCAAAACAAGACAGTCCTGAAAGGTTCCTGGTTCATGAAGAAGTCTTCCGACACACTGTGGCCTATAGGGTGAAAATGGAAACCCCAACATTACAGAGGTATTTTGGGTGACTGTCCAGGTAGCAAGATATCTCTGTTAATTCTAGAGTTTATATATTATCCTTCTGTGGTCTTTGATGGAGTTGAAGACAGAGAGTTAAGGTTATAGTTTTTTTCAGTTATTATAAAAGATAAGTTATCCTTCTTTTACTTTAGACAGAAAAGATGAAATGATCAGGAATGTCCTTCTGTGTGTTTATCTTATTGGATGTTAAATAAAGCACTGTTGGCCGACAGGGGAGCAAGATAGGTGGGACTAGCAGTTGAGGAGATTTCTAGGAATTGTAGGAAAAAGAATCCAGATGATCCAGGCAGGAAGTGACATAGCATGCAGATTCAGAAATAAACAAGGACAAGCAGGAAGTTGTTCTTTTACTCTTCCTCCTGCTCTTTTCCATGGAGCTACCATGTGATCCCTGGAAGAGGATGCCAGCACAAGGCATCCTCAATAAGATAAGTCTTATAAAATATATTGACTTATAATAATTAAGACTGAGCTGGCATATAAGAAGTCCTAGTCAATTGGCCAGCAGCATTGTAAATTAATAAAACACTCTGTGTGTTATTCTGGGCACCCACGTGACAGTGGGACTCGGGAGTAAACATTTATCATAATACTCCTCCCACTCTACAACTGGATTCCAGAGATCAGTTCAGTATTTAGTATCTGCTTCTGCCTCTATCAGCTAGTAGCTACTACTAGATGACATTGATGAGTAACTTATATGCCACCGTGGAGCCTCCTTTTACTTTTTATGTGTTGTTGTATTGTGGATTTTCTGAATATTTTGTAGTTAGAAGAACAATTACATACATTATTATTGGTTTTCATTGTTCAGTTCATTGTTCTGATTGTTTTCCAATTTCTATACATTTTTGCTGGTTTTATTAAAATAGCATATTCAGATCACTAAGTATACATTTCTTTTTTATTTAAATTTGAAACAAGCTTCTTTTACATGTCAATGTAAAAGTACCCTCTCCCTCCCCTCATCCCCCGCTCCACAGGCACACCTTATTCTATACCCTTTCTGCTCCCCAGGGAGGGTGAGGCCTTCCATATTGAATCTTCAAAAACTGTCATACCATTTTGAGAAGGAACTAGGCCCTTCTTTGTGTGTGTAGACTGAGAGAGTATCCCTCTATGTGGAATGGGCTTCCAAAGTCCATTTGTATAATAGGGATAAATATTGATCCACTACCAGAGGTCCCACAGATTGCCCAGGCCTCCTAACTAGCATCAACAATTAGAGGGTCTGGATCAGTCTTATGCTGGTTTCTTAGCTATCAATCTGAAGTTCATGACCTCCCCCTTGTTCAGATAATCGGTTTCTGTCTATGTCTCAAGCCTAGAGTTGATGCCTTTGCTCATTACTCCTCCTTAGTGACAAGTGAATTCCAGGAGTTCAGCTCAGTATTTAGCTGTGGGTGTCTGCTTCAGCTTCCATCAGCTACTGGATGAAAGCTCTAGGATGGCAAATAAGGTAGTCTTCAATCTCAATATTGGGGAAGGGCATTTAAGGTATGCTCTCCAATATTGCATAGAATGTTAGTTGGGGTCATCATTCTAAATATCTGGATATTTCCCTAGTGCCATATTTCTGATTAAAGTTATAATGGCTTCATCTTTTAAGGTATTAATTTTCTTGCTCTCTCTTTTTCCCCAACTCAATCTTCCTGCTCCCTCATGTCCTACTCTACCTTCTTTTCTCCTCTTCTCTTTCTCCTAAATCCCTCTCCCCTCTCCTCATGCTACCAATTAGCTCAGGTGATTGTGACTATTTCCCCTTCTCAGGGGAATATGTATGTTTCTCTAAAGGTCCTCCTGTTTCATAGCTTTTCTGAGATTATGGATTGCAGGCTACTAATCATTTTTTCTATGGATAAAGTCCATATATGAGTGGGTACCATGTTTGTCTTTTTGTGACTGTGTTACTTCACTCAGGAATGTTCATTCTAGTTCCATCCATTTGCCTGTGAATTTCAAGATTCAATTGTTTCCCTCCCCCTGAGTAGTAGTGCATTGTGTAAATGTACCACATTTTCTCTATCCATTCTTCAGTTGAACGGCATGTAGGTTGCTTCCAGATTCTGGCTATTTCAAATAAGGCTGCTATGAATGTAGTTGAACAGATTCCCTTGTTGTATGAGTGTGTATCTTTTGGGTATATGACTAAAGAGTAGAATTGCTGGGTTTGAGGTAGACATATTCACATTTTCCTGAGGAACTGCCATACTGATTTCCAATGTGGCTGTATAAGTTGGCACTATAATCAGCAAGGGAGGAGTGTTCTGCTTTCTCCACATACTCTCCAACATAAAATGTTACTGGTGTTTTTTTGTTTGTTTGTTTTTTGTTTTTTTTGTTGTTGTTGTTGTTGTTTTTTTTTTTTTTGCTATTCTGACAAGAATAAGATGGTATTGCAGAGTTATTTTGATTTTCATTTCCCTGATTGCTAAGAATGTTGAGCACTTTCTTAGGTGTCTTTCAGCCATTTTAGATTCCTCTGTTGAGAAAACTCTACTTAGTTCAAATTTTAATTGGATTATTTGGTGTTTTGTTGGCTAGCTTCCTGAGTTCTTTGTATATTTTGGAACTCAGTCCTCTGTCAGGTGTGGGGTTGGTGAAAATCATTTCCCATTTGTGGTTTCCCATTTTGTCTTGTTGACTAAGTCCTTTGCCTTACAATAACTTCTATGTTTCAGGAAGTCCCATTTAGTAATTGTTGATCTCAGTGTCTGTGTTACTGTTATGTTCTGGAAGGGGTCTCTTGTAACAATTAATTCAAGGGTAGATGCCACTTTCTTTTCTAAGAGGTTCAGTGTGATTGGATTTATTTTGAGGACTTTGATGCATTTGGACTTAAGATTTGTACATGGTGATATATATGGATCTACCTGCATTCTTCTATACGTCAGCATCCAGGTACACCAGCACCATTTGTTGAAGATGTTTCTTTTTTCCATTGTATAATTTTAACTTCTTTGTCAAAAATCAAGTGTTTTTATGTGTGTGGGATAATATCAGGGTTTTCGCTTTGATTCCAATAGTATCCCCATCCATTTTTGTGCCAATGCCAAGATGTTTTCAGGACTGTACCTCTATAATAGAGCTTGAAGTCAGGGATGGTGATGCCTCTGGAAGTTCTTTGATTTACACAGTTGTTTTAACTAACCTGGGTCTTTTGTTTGGTCATGTAAAGTTGAGTATTCTTCTTTCAAGGTCTATGAAGAATTGTGTTGGCATTTTGATGGTGATTGTATTGAATCTGTACATTGCTTTCCAAAAGATTGCAATTTTTACTATGTTGACCCTACCTATCCAAGAGCATGGGAGATCTTTTCATTTTCTGGCATTAATTTCTTTCTTTAAAGACTCAAAGTTCTTATACTGGTCTTTTACTTGTTTGATTATCATTACCCAAGGTATTTTATGTTGTTTGTGGCAATTGTAAATGGTGATGTTTCTTTGATTTCTTTCTCAGCTTGTTTATCATCTGTGTATATTAGGGCTACTGAATTTTTTGAGTTAATTTTCTATCCTGTCATGTTGCTGAAGGTGTTTGTCAGCTGTAGGAGTTCTCTGGTAGAGTTGTTCAGGTCACTTTTGTAAACTATCATATCTTCTGCAAAAACTGAAAGTTTGACTTTTCATTTACAATTTGTATCCTCTTGATCTCCTTTTGTTGTCTTATTGCTCTAGCTAGAACTTCACTTACAATGTTGATGAGATATGGTGACAGTATACAGACTTTTCTTGTTCCTGATTTTAGAGGATTCTTGTTGAGTTTCTTTCTATTTCCATTGATGTTGGTTGATGGTTTGTTGTATATTGCTCTTATAATTTTTAGGTAGGTTCATGTTATCCATGTTCTCTGAAAGACCTTTATTATGAAGGGGTGTTGGATTTGTCTGATGCTATCTCAGCATCTACTAAAATGATCATGTGGTTTTTCTTTTTAAGTTTGTTTATATGGTGAATTGCATTAATGGATTTTCATCCTTGGGTTGAAACCTACTTGATCATGATGGATGATTTCTTTCATGTGTTCTTGGATTTGATTTGACAGTATTTTATTGAGTATATTTTCCTCAATGCTCATGACGGATATTGGTATTGGTCTGTATTGCTCTTACCTAGTTGTGTCTTTGTGTGACTTGGGTATCAGGGTAATTGTAGCCTCATAAAAAGAGTTTGGCGCCGGGCATTGGTGGTACATGCCTTTAATCCCAGCACTCAGGATGCAGAGGCAGGTGGATCTCTGTGAGTTCCAGGCCAGCCTGGTCTCCAGAGAGAGGGCTAGGATAGGTTCCAAAGCTACACAGAGAAACCCTGTCTCGAAAAAACCAAAAACAGAGAAGAGTTTGGCAATGACCTTTCTGCTTCTATTTTGTGGAATACTTTGAAAAGAATGTATATTAGCTGTTCTTTGAGTTTCTGGTATAATTCTGCCCTGAAACAATCTGGCCCTGGGCTTCCTTTGCTTGGGAGACTTTTGATGACTGCCTCTGTTTCATTAGGGTTATAGGTGTATTTAAATTGCTCATCAGTTCTTGACTTAATTTTGGTAATTGA
This sequence comes from Cricetulus griseus, assembly GCF_003668045.3. Taxonomy (NCBI): domain Eukaryota; kingdom Metazoa; phylum Chordata; class Mammalia; order Rodentia; family Cricetidae; genus Cricetulus; species Cricetulus griseus. The sequence continues at coordinate 35,915,517 of NW_023276807.1, read as the reverse complement.
TATCTATCCAGAAAATTGTTTATTTTCTTTACATTTTTGAATTTTGTGGAGTACAGGTTTTCAAATATGGCCTGATGATTCCTGGATTTCCACAGTGTCAGTTGCTTTGTCACCCCTTTTTATTTCTGATTTTATTAATGTGCATGTTCTCTCTCTGCCTTTTGGTTAGGTTGCATAAAGGTTTATCTATCTTCTTGATTTTCTCAATGAAACAACTCTTTTTTACATTGATTCTTAGTATTGTTTCCCCAGTTTATACTTTATTCATATCAGCACTCAATTTGATTATTTCCTGGCTTCTCCTGGGTGAGAAGGCTTTTAAATTTCCTTTTAGCAGTGCTTACAAAATGTCCCTTAAGTTTATGTATGTTGTGTCTTTATTCTCTTTGAATTATAAGAATCTTTAATTACTTTTTGTATTTCTTCTTTGACTCAGGAATGGTGCAATTGGCCATCTTACAATTGCCATGAGGTTGTAGGGTTTCTGCAATTTGTGTTGTTGTATTCTAACTTTAAACCATGGTGATCCAATAGGAAACAAGGGGGTTATTCCAATTATTTCTTAGGTGTTGAAGTTTCCTATGTTGTAAAGTATGTGTTGGATTTTAGAGAAGGTTCCATATTGCACTGAGAAAAAGGTATATTCTTTTGTGTTTGGAAGGAATGTTCTTTAGATGTCGATTAAACCCAATTGGGTCATAACTTATGTTAGTTCTTTGTTTTTTTTTTTATTTTTTTTTGTTAAGTTTCTGTCTGGTATTCTTCCCTAGTGGTGAGAGTGGGGTTTTTACACCTCCTACTATAAGTATTCAAGGTTTATGTGTAATTTTAGTTTCAGTAATGTTTCTTTTATGAATGCAGGTATCTTTGTGTTTGGGGCATAGATGTTGACACTTTGTCCTGATGGATTTCTTCTGTGATGAATATGAAATGACTTTCTGTATCTCTTTTGATTGATTCAGGTTTAAATCTAATTTGTTAGATATTAAATTGCTACACCCAATTACTTCTGGGGTCCATTTGATTGGAAAGTCTTTTTCCAATCCTTACCTTGAAGGTGCCTTCTGTGTTTAAAATCTAGGTGTGTTTCTTGTATGCATCAGTAGGATGCATCCTTTCTTCGCATCCATTTTACTAGCCTCTGTCTTTTTATATGGGACTTAAGACCATTAATATTGAGGGATATTAATGACCATTGAGTGCTTATTCTTGTTTTTGATTTTTTGTTGGCAGTGGTATTGTATGTGGATTTATCCTACTTTTTCTTTTGGCTTTTGGTAAAGTGTGATTATCTATTACCCATGTTTTTGTGGGTGTAATTAAATTAGTTGGGTTGGAGTTTTATTTCCAGAAATTTATGGAGGGCTGGATTTGTGGATATGTATTCTTTAAATCTGTTTTGTCATGGAATATCTTTGTTTTCTCCATCTATAGTGATTGAAATGTTTTCTCATTGTAGTAGTCTGGGCTTGCATCCATGGTCTTTTAGTGTTGGTAGAATATCTATCCAGACAATCTGGCTTTCAGAGTTTCTATGGAAAAGTCAGGTGTAGTTCTGATCAGTTTGCCTTTGTATGTTACTTGGCCTTTTTCCTTTGCAGCTCCTAATATTCTTTCTTTATGTTTGGTGTTTTGATTATTATGTTGCAAGTGGTCATTTTTTTTGTTGTCCACTCCATTTGGTGTCCCATAAACTTCTTGTACTTTCATTAGCATGTCTTTCTTTAGTTTTCAAAAGTTTTCTTCTATGATTTTTTAGTATGTTTTTTTGCACATTTGATGTGGGTTTCTTCACCTTCTTCTATAACTACCATTCTTTTTTTTTTCAGTGTCCTCTATTTCCTGGGTATGTTGTGTTTGGGAGTTTTTGGACTTAAGATTTTCTTTGGTCTTTGAAAATATTTCTCCTAGTGTACCTTCAATGCCCGAGATTCTCTCTTCCATCCCTTGTATTCTGTTGATAATGCTGGCATCTGTAGTTCCTGATTGTTTACCCAGCTTCTCTAATTCCAGCATTCTCTCAGACTGTGTTTTTTTTTATTGTGTCTATTTTAACTTTCAAATCTAATGTTTCTTGTAATTTTTGGTTTGCCTTTTCCTCCACTTCTTGAATTTTTCATTTAGATTTTCTTTCATTTCTTTAAGGGATTTTGTCATTACATCTTTGAGAATCTCTATCATCTTCATTAAGTTTTTTAAGGTCATTCTCTTTCTGCTTCATCTGTGTTGGAATGTTCAGGTCTAGCTGGTGTGCAGTCCCTTGACTCTTCTGGTGTCATATTGTTCTTTCTGTTGTTGATTGTGGTCTTATACTGTGATCTTCCCATCCCTTCTTCCTTTGGGTACTGGTGGTGTCTCCCCCTCTCCTGGTGGGTACATGACCAAGATTCTTTTCTGTTATGTGCAAGCAGGTACAATACTTCTATGGCTCTACTCTTCCCATAGGTGAAAGGTTCAGGCATTATGCTGGCCTGCCCCTGTTACCTGGTGAAATCCACTCAGGCAATACCCTGGTCAGCCCAAGGTTCCATGGGAAAGAAGTCTGCACACAGGTGCAGAGGACCCCTTTAAAAGATAGGCCCCTGCCCTCTCTCTCTCTCTCTCCCCCTGTTCCTGCTCTCTGTCCCCTCTCTCTGTTTCCCCGCTCTGTCTCTCTATGGCGACCGGCCATGGCGGTCAGCCATTACCCTGTTCCTCTTCTTAGTCTACCCATTCTGCCTTATAATAAACTTATAGTCAATATGTCCATCTCAATATTTCTCTTTTCTTCTTTTTAAACAAAAGAATAGCAATAGGTAGAGGCAGAACTCACACCACAATGATGACAGAATCTGGATTGGCTGGTCTGCCAGGACGAGTTCCCTATGCACAGGCCTGAAGCCTCAGAATGCTCTGAGCATGGCATCAGAAGGCCATATTTCTTTTTCATTTTTTAAATTTCTCAAACTTTTGTTTTAATAGAATGACATATAATTATTATATTTTGTTTTAAGTTCTCTGTACTCATATTTTAAGTAAATTTTATGAAGTGACATCTTCTTAGACTTATTAAGCATGAAGCTTGTTTTATGGATATTAATTTTATCTTTTTAAACTATATACTTATCAAATTAATCCATATTATACTATCAAGCTGCATTCTTTTAAAATATGTGTGATATTTTGATCAGTTGTCTATATGTGTTAGTCATTTTCTTCTAACATATTACATTTTGTGATTTTAATCTTTTACATTGTTTTATGCAGTGGTGATATTTGGTGTAATTTCAGATTTCATATTTTAAACTAGTTGTAAAGCAGCTATCTGTTGTGTTATTAGTTATTCATAGTTAGAGAATCTCTTTTTATCTATCAGATACTACCTTCATTCTGGGATTTTATTTGGAAGTTTAGTTGTGTTTTTCTAGAGTTTCACTGATTGCTGTCATTAGCACTGACATGTACTCCCTCTCAGGGCATTAAAGATCATATAATTTCATTTTCTTCTCTCTAAAATGTCTGATTTTTAGATTAACTGAGTGATTTTTGCTATACAGTCACTTCTCATTTGAGTTTCTGCTAAGATTTTCTCACCATCTCTGGTTAACTGCTTTTAATAGTTGTGTTCAGGTTAGATGGAGATATTTCTTCTATCTTTCCTACTCTTTTTTCTGTTATACTGTCATTAATTTTCATTTTTTATTGTACAGTTATTGATGATTCTGTGTCTCTATGTCATAAATCTTATTTTTAGATTGACCTAAAATATATTTTCCAACTCATTTTTTGGTCATTCATTTCCCCACTAAATCATTTACTTTCAGCAATTATTCACAATAAATAATATATTTATTACAATATAATTAAACTATATATGAATACCTGGTATTGCACAGTAGCTTATTCCTAGTAATAATCTTGTATATTTTGCAAGTGTTTCACCATCAAGAAGTTTTGATTTCTTGTATAAGTCAGTATTGTTTTTTGCATAGAGATGATGTTATTTCTACACAGTTGTAAATGTTTTCTACATTCTTTTTTCATTCATTTGTATTATATTCCTATCATATGTTATCCTAAGGAACTATTTCAGAGCACATGGATTGTTGTCTTGTTACTATGAGTACATGAATACATTTAAACACAGCCTCTCTCCTCTATGATTCTGTGAAACTTTATTGATATTTTAAAGTACATATTCTCATTAGCCAAAAAGCCTCACATTTAATAGGAATGAAAGCTAAAACATACCATTTATCAGCATATTTGTCATTTGGTAGCAATAATGTGTAGTGCAGCTATGTTATTTGCATAAGACTATGTAGATTTGAGTTTCCAAAGGTTTATTGGTGCTTCCCTCAGTAGAGTGTTTCTTTACTTAGCCAATATGGTCATTCATTGAGCTTGAAAATTGTAGATTGGTATACTAAAAGAGCACCAAACCTCATAATCCTCTTGTCTTATCCACAGAATAATGAGATTGCCATACAAGTCAGTACCCTGATTTGGTATGAGAGCTTGGTAGTATTAAGCTGTCACTTAATGACATTGATTTACTCAACATCTCATTTCATGTGTTTCTTGATTTAGACACCTTAATTTTTTTTTAATTGATAAAAATCTGTCAGCTATCTAGCAGACACAAGTTAGACCCATATAAAGCAGACATTATTATCTTTGGTAATAAAGACCTTACAAATATTGTTTAGTATGAAAGAGTCACTTTTTCATTCCAGATGGACTAGAATAATCCAATTTAAATTGGGATGATCAGATGAACAGAAGGATAAGAGAGAGGTTTGGGGTAGGCAATGCATGTAGAGACAGCTAGAATTGAAAGGCATTTGAGGCATGGTATGGAAACAGCCCAGTGAATACTCCCAAAAATATATGAAAAGGATCATAATGAAATCACTAAATATTATGGAGGATGGAGTTCCAACTCATCAACTTTTATTACCAAAGAAGTTTTAGTACTGGAACTGCCTTAAAACAACTATGTTGTTGGCCATATTGGTACCATGGAAATCCCCAAACAACCCAGACTTTGGCCAAGATATTGGGTTGCTCTTCACAAACTGACACCAAAGCTCAATTGTTGTAGACAACACCCACATAAACCATTGAATGTGAAGAAGTATAGCTCCTGCCTTCCTAGAACTTTCACTCCTATGTTCCAGTGTCTTTGGTATGGGAATGAACTTTGCAGCCAACCAAAAGAGTAATGTAAGTATCAAGCCAGCAACAAATCCTTTGATCAACAATGCTGTCCTACCTGTCAAATGTTAAGGCAATGGTGCTATGAAGTTTCTAGAATTAACTAAGCAATTTCTGATTTGACTTAAGGCCATGAGATGGAGCCCACCCTCAAGATGGCTTGGATGACCAAGAACTAGAGGCAAGTTAACAGAGACCTAGCATAAAATCAAATATGATTGGTCTAAAGAAATTATCAATGACATGGATAGTAAGGATATTCTGCTATACTCATAGATTGGGTTTTTTATTCTTTCATCATTAGAGATTTCTCATGCAACAGATGGGTCCCAATAGAGAGATCCACAGCCAGGCATTACACAGAAAGAAAGAAACATTCGACTATTCAGCTCTAAATCAAATATGTCCATCAAATCTCTTCCCTGAGAGCTCAGGGGATGCTTTGGAAGAGTAAGCATAAAGAGTGTAAGATCTGGAGATCATGGAAGGTGTCAAGAATATGAGTGCCTCTAAATCAATTGAAAAAAGTTCATGTGTACTCAGAGACTGAAGCAGCCAGCACAGGGCTTGGGTCTGCACCAGATTCTTTGTGTATATATTATGTCTTTCTGTATGATGTTTTCATGGGACTCCTGGGAATGAATGGATCTCTGACTTTTATGACTTCTTTTGAGATCTTGTCCTTCTGTTGGTTTTCTGTGACCAAATTTGATGTGAGGTTCTTTGTTTTAATATTACTAACTTCATTTTGTAATATGTGTTTATCTCTTAGAAGCCTGTTCTTTCCTAAATAAAACCAGAAAATGGATCTGGAGGGAGGGGAGATGGGAAGACACTGGAAGGGAAAGGAAAGAGAAATTGTAATTAGGATATATTGTAAATGAAATTAATTTATTTTCAAAAAATATAAAAATAAAAAATAGTTTTTTAAAAAAAAATGTTTCTTTTTACAACTAACATTGCCGGTTGTGGTGGCGCATGCCGGTAGGATTTGCTGAAGGAGGCAGAAGCAGGAGGATCACGAGTTCAAGGCCAGCCTGGGCTACTCATTTTTTAAAAGCCGGGGGTTGGTGGCGCATGCCTTTAATCCCAGCACTCGGGATGCAGAGGCAGGTGGATCTCTGTAAGGTCGAAGTCAGTTTGGTCTCCAGAGTGAGTGCCAGGATAGGCTCCAAAGCTACATAGAGAAACCCTGTATCAAAAAAAAAAAAAAAAAAAAAACCACAACAAAACAAAACAAAAAAACCCAACTAACATCATAATATGGGCCTTTCTTTTGTTCTCTCAGTGTAATAAGAAGTCTCTACCAATTGTCAATTATACTATTGTTGACAAAGATGAACTAAAACAAAGAACTAAAAACAATCTGACTGGTCAGTTGGGAAGCACAGCCTGCATCAGGCAGTCTACTTCCAACAGTGTCATACCATGGCACTGTGTGCATTGTGTACTCATACTATCCCAATTTTTTGATAAGGGAGAGTAAACTTTCACATTATTATTGTCATTTCACATATCAGTATATTAGTTACAGATATAAGTATATGTAATCCAGCACCCCATAAATGGTTTTCATCATATATGCAGGAATAATTTTGAGATATTATTTTCAGATATACAAATTCCTGAATGCAATTTGGTAAAATTCATTCACTTTAGAATGAACATGTTGGAAGGCATCAGAAGAGGTTTAACTTTCCAGACTCATCACTTCGTACTTTGTAATGTAAAAGCATTTGAACTCTTATGGTATTTCAAAAAGTTGTACACATTAAACACAATAGTGATTGAACTATAAGGATTATTATTATGAGTTTGTAATGAATTCTCCCTGTGGTCAATCTTACTGTGATTTGCCATTTCACAGAAATGTTCTGCTGTTTTCTAGTTAGCCGTAAAAACATGTAATTTTGCAAACCTTTTTTTGTTGTTGTTGTTGAGAGGGTTATGCATATCTTCAATAGGTCATTTTATGTATAAAGATATAACAAAATAAAAATTTACAAAAGACATTAAAAAGCTAATATATAAATAATTCAAATGGGAGCTCTCTCCATTTCTTGGTATATTCTTTAATTTCTTTCTTTAAAGACTCAAAGTTCTTACTATACAGGTCTTTCTCATTTTTCTTAGTGTTACCCCAAGATATTTTAAGTTGTTAGTTGCTATTACAAAGGGTGATGTTTTTCTGATTTCTTTTTCAGCGCAATTATCTTCTGTATATAGTAGGGCTACTGATTTTTTTTTTGAGTTAATCTTGTATCCTGCCACTTTGCTGAAGGTGTTTATCGGCTGTAGGAGTTCCCTGGTAGAGCTTTTCAGATCACTTATGTAAACTATCATATCATATGCAAATAGTGAAAGTTTGACTTCTTCCTTTCCAATTTGTATCCCCTTGATCTCCTTTGGTTGTCTTATTGATCTAGCTAGGGCTTCAAGTACAATATTGAAGAGATATGGAGAGAGGGGACAGCCTTGTCTTGTTCCTGATTTTAGAGGAATCCCCTTGTGCTTCTCTCCATTTAGTTTCATGTTGGCTTTTGGTTTGCTGTATATTGCTTTCATCATGTTAAGGTATGTTCCTGTTATTCCTGATCTCTCCAAGACCTTTATCATGAAGGGATGTTGGATTTTGTCAAGGGCTTTTTCAGCATCTAGCAAGATGATTATATCATTTTTTCTTTTTTAGTTTGTTTATATGGTGGATTACATTGATGGATTTTCATATGTTGAACCATACCTGAGTTCCTGGGATAAAGCCAACTTGATCATGGTGGATGATTTCTCTGATGTGTTTTGGGATTTGATTTGCCAGTATTTTGTTGAACATTTTTTCATCGATGTTCATGAGGGATATTGGTCTGTAATTCTCTCTTTTATTGTTGTGTCTTTGTGTGGCTTGGGTCCGAAGGAAATTGTAGCTTCATAAAAAGATCTTGGCTATGTCCCTTCTGCTGCTATTATGTGGAACAATTTCAGGAGTACTGGTATTAGCTCTCCTTTGAATTTAAGTCTTTAAAGAAAGAAATTAAAAAATATACCAGAAAATGGAAAGATCTCCCATGCTCTTGGATAGGCAGTATTAACATAGTAAACATGCCAATCTTGCAAAAAACAATCTACAGATTTAATGAAATTCCCATCAAAATCCCAACACAATTCTTCACAGAACTTGGAAGAACACTACTCAACTTCATATGGAAAAACAAAAAACCCAGGATAGTCAAAACAATTCTGTACAATAAAGAAACTTCTGGAGGTATAATCATCCCTAACTTCAAGCTCTATTATAGAGATATAGTCCTGAAAACAGGTTGGTATTGGCACAAAAATAGACAGTTTGACCAATGTAATGGAACTGAAAACCCTGATATTAACCGACTTATCTATGACTCCCTGATTTTCAACAAAGAAGCAAAATTTATACAATTGAAAAAAAAAAGCATCTTCAACAAATGGTGCTGGCATAACTGGATTTGGACATGTAGAAGTTTGCAGTTTGATCCATAACTATTGCCATGTGCTTAATTTAAGTCCAAATGGATCAAAGTCCTCAACATAAATTCAGCAACACTGAACCTCCTAGAAGTGAAGGTAGGTGGCACTCTTGCAGGAATTGCTACAGGAGACTGCTTTCTGAGCACAACACCAGTAGCTCAAACATTGAGATTGACAATTAATAAATGGGACCTCCTGAAACGGGGAAGCTTCTGTAAAGCAAAGGATGCAGTCAGCAAGAGAAAATGACAGGCCACAGAATGGGAAAAGATATTCACCAACTCCACATCTGACATAGGGCTGATCACCAAAATATACAATGAACTAAAGAAGCTGGCCACCAAAACACCAAACAATGCAATTAAAAGATGGAGTGCAGAACTAAATAGAGAATTCTCAACAGAGGAATCGAAAATGGCTGAAAGAAACTTGAGAAAGTGCTCCACATCCTTAGCCATCAGGGAAATTCAACTCAAAACCACTCCGAGATACCAGCTTACTCCTGTCAGAATGGCTTAAATCAATAACACCAATGACAGTCTATATGATGGAGAGGATGTGGAGAAAGAGGAACTCTCCTCCATTGCTGGTGGGAGTGCAAAGTTGCACAACCACTTCAGAAATCAGTGTGGCGATTTCTCAGGAAAATGGGAATCAGTCTACCTCAAGATCCAGCAATCTCTCTCTTGGGCATATACCCAAAGAATGCACACTCATGCAATAAGGTCATATGTTCAACTATATTCATAGCAGCATTATTTATAATAACCAGCACCTAGAAACAAACTAGATGACCCTGAGCTGAAGAATGGATAGAGGAAATGTGGCATATTTATACAGTGGGGTACTACTCAGCAGAAAATAAACAATGAAAACTTGAAATTTGCAGGCCAATGGATGGAACTAGAAGAAACCATCCTCAGTGAGGTAATCCAATCACAAAAAGATAAACATGTTATGTACTCAATCATTTTTGATTTTTACACATAGAGTAAAGGATCACTAGCCTACTATCCACACTGTCAGCAGAGCTAGGAAACAAGGAGGACCCCAAGAGAAGATTACATAGTCCCTCAAAAAAAGGGATGGGGACAACAACCCCTGACCAAATTGGAGCCCGGGGATAGGGAGAGGAAGGAGAGTCTTCATCCAGTAGCTCTTCCAAGCAGAAACAGACACCCACCAGTGAGCACTGAATCATACTACTGGAATTCATTTATGTTGAGGGAAGAGGCTTGAGAAAAGGAGCCAAGATGGGGATGGAAAGGCCTACAGAAACAGTGGACTTTAACTACTGATAGAATGAGACCCTAGTCATAAGGCTGGAAAAAGTGCATTGGACTAAACCAAGCCCTCTGAATGGGGGTACCAGCTAGGAGTCCAAGTCAGGCTATAGGTCCTCTTACAGTAGAGCCAGTCTTTATCCCTAGAGCACAAATGGACTCCATGAGCCCATTCCTTATGGAGGGATACTATTGCAGCCTAGATACAGCAAGGAGGGCCTAGGCCCTCCCAAACAATATGACAGACTTTGAAGGTCCTTTGTGGAGGGCTCACTATACCTGGGGAGGTGTTGGGTGTTGGGTTGGAGTAGGTTGTGTGGGGAACATGGGAGGATGGCAGGGCAGGTGAATGGGGGGATGGATACGTAAATATGAGTAATTAAAAATAATAATAAAATTATTCAAATGAAAGTCAATGTGCTGGGTGCATTCACTTATTTTCTAAATAAAAGAGAAAATGCTCAAAACAATGAACCAATAGGAAAAGGCATATAGAAGTAGAGTAAAAAAATGGTGTCCAACTGTACTATAATACAGTTAATATTAAGGTGAGTAATAAAAACTACACATACAAAAGGATTATACTCAAAATATAACAGGGAATGTTGTATCCTAAGCCCAGAAACACAAGTAGCACTTATTTATACTCATTTCCTAGCTTTGCAGTGCTTGTAGAAGTCAATAGTATAGAAAGAAGAATCTGTAGGGGTTGCATAGATAAGGCATTAATGTAGTAGACATATTAGAACATAGGCAATATGAAAATGTATAGAATGTTTATGTGGGGAGAAAATTAGGGGATGGAAGAAGCAAGTTATGGCAAAGGAATAATCAAATCTAAGTTTATATAAAACATTATTTTAAAAAAATGAATTTGAAGGGAGACACCAGTAAGGCTGGATAATGCTCCTGCTTGAATCTGTGGATTAACACACAATATTCCCAGCTTCATGTGTGGGATAGCAATTCATGAGTCATTGGTCAGAAGGCCCCAGGAGTCCTCAGAATATTGTTGTTCTTCTTGGTTGCCGACCAACACTAGAAAATTAGACCTTTTTGCTGAAGAAACCAGACATGATGCTTCCAAGACACAGAAAACTCCGATGTCACTGATTGTGTAGTTTTACTTCCAGCTGGCTAACTTCTACAGTAGAATACTTTATGTCTTGGGATATGTAGGAGAGAGCATCAAGTCTTTCCCAGCTCTTAATCCTGTGGGCCATAATTCCATCCTGTCAGTCATGATAAAAACACACATTAATAGTGACATTAATTTTATGATAATAATTAACTGCTCTCTGATTGAATCTAGGGCATCTTTATGTAGAGAATCCATGCCTTGTACTATAAAACATTTTAAAAACCTATGCCTAGGGAGGTCTTAGACTTCAGGTAGACCTTACTACTAGTGTTTAGCTAACCTGACATGATGTCAATCTGCCTTCTAAATTTTTTTATCTTTAATATTTAGAGAGAAAAACTATTTTCAATCTTAATCAGAGCTTTTATTTTAGGTTAACACTGGTGAATCTAAAGGCTCATGACAGTTCTAGATGCAGAGGATGTGTAACTTCTGACTACTCAGCCCTAATGATGTCATTTATACCACCCAGCTATATGTATACAGTGAATACGAGGTTACAAACAATGTAAGAGTGGGAAGAGAGGGAGAACAGACAAAAAATCCATCTCTAGACATGACATAGTCATTCAATTTTGAACTCATAGCAGTTGGCTTACCTGGACTGATCCCAAATAAGAGTGGTTCTGTTAAGACTTACATATGGATAGGCAAAATGCTTGCAGTAAAGTAAGGACACACACATACACACACAAACATACATACATACATACATACATACACACACACACACACACACACACAGAGAGAGAGAGAGAGAGAGACAGAGACAGAGACAGAGAGAGACAGAGAGAGACAGAGAGAGACAGAGACAGAGAGACAGACACACAGAAAGAGAGAGATAGAGATCGATAGATAGAGAGAGAGAGGTTGGAAAGGGGCACTTAGGTGGGAAGGGGTGGGAGGAAAATTATATGGGGTGGGGGTAAGAATATTTGTACTTATTATAAGCATGTATGAGATTATCAAAGAATAAATTTAACAAACTAAAAATATCTATACTTAAACACACCTTACCTATTGCACTGTCAATAGCACAAAGATGAAGAACACACTGTGTTCATTAGAGTGGAAGGAATATGACACATCACATTAGCAGGTACAATACTTTAATACCTCTTGAAAACAGCCACATGCCTACAAAAGTGCTATCACATCTATGAAGAAAAATGTGCAAATATCTATCAAATTAACACATTGACTCTTTAGCCTACTAACTTCAGACTGACAATTTAATTTGACATGAAATTTTTATGTGTGGCCAAAATTGTAATAACAAAACAGGAAACAAATATTGCCTTTCAATAAACATGAGTACAAAAGTTGTGGCACATTATAGTAAACACATGCAACAATGTAATGTTTTACCAATTCCAATGAATTACCATTGGAATGAAATCTAGTAGCAAATATAAATGTAATGGTGATGTGTGTATATGTTATTACTTTTCTTGCATATGGATGCATAGAATACTACATAGAACAATCAAAATTAGAAAATAGATATATCTAAATGTAGTTTTATGTAGGAACACTATATTTTTTAAAAAATTACACTTTTAAAACAAAAATAGTCCATAGAAATTAAATATAAAAATCCAAACTCTACACTATGGAAGTAGAATAACCAGGCAGAAAGAAACTATTTCCAATGACCTAAAACAAACAGAAAATAACATATTTTAATATTTTTAAAAGGGAAAGCAAAGTTATAAATATGCCAAGTTTAAATCAATAAAGTATATATCTTAATTCTGGTAATAATAGTGACATTATGTAGCAGAAGAGGCAATTGTTACTAATACTGTACCCAATGCAAACAATGTATTTAATTGCTACATAGACTAAAACACAGTACGTGACCTATGATCATCTCAGTGAAGAGCTGTCATGAATATATTGTATGGTTTTGGATTTCCTTATGTTAGGAAAAGATGTCCAAAGACAATGATGAGAAGTCATTCAAATGGTACAACTAAGTGTTTGACCATTTTGGTGTGTATTCTGAAGTAACTATGAGAATAGAGATGGCCAAATACCTGGCTTAAATTTTCCACGAAATAAGAAGCTCCATGTTGTGTGCTATTCACAGACTCTGCTCCAGTATGACCACAGAAGGATTATGCTTCCCATTGTGTTCTGGTGGTCATGGAAGAACACTGCATGATGGTTGCAAGTTCTCAAGAAGTTATATTTATCCTAGAAGTAAACCATGGTAAAGTTCTCACTTGCCATCTGCCAGCTATTGACCTCAGATATTCCTTTTCTGTCTCCCCCTCTCTAATCTTATTTGTATTTCATGCATACAAATCAAGGGCAGAGGACATGAATATGCATGCAATATTTTAGTCTGCTTTGACCCTCTTTTTATTTTCCAGTTTAGTGATTGTGAAGGAACATTGTCTGCCCTTCCCCAGTTTTAGATTTGTGTTTGTTTTGAATAGCCTTACTTTACAATCTCTGTACAAAGGTGTTAAGCAGTAACTATAGGTCTCTCGCATTTTTGCTTGTATTACAACAGAAGACAATGACTGTTTTGTACTTTACACATTATTTTAAGGATACTCGTTTGCTATACTTCCTGGAAATATATTAGTATATTCCTTCATAGGATAAATTCCATTGTTTTGGTGTTGTTTACCATCTAATAAAATGAAGATAATGGCTTTTTCTGGAGCAAGGTTTTTGAAGGTCTGACTGCAGCTTCTTATATAAGTTAGGTGTTTCCTGAGTGAGCAATTCTCAATTATTCTGAAAACAGGTATTTGTACTTTCATGTGGGCACACTGTATATCTTGTAATACATAGCATAATATATAATAATAATAGACAGGGAGCTGTTGCTTTACACTATGATTCACACAATAAAACTATTCCTTTCTTACTGATGTCTTCCATGTTTCTCTCAATACACAAAGAACCATGATGAGTTTAGTTGTTAGCTTGTAAGTGCTCTAAAATCAAACATATGATTTAGGAGAATGCACCTGGATTTGCTTGTTCTTGAGTGTCATGTCATTGGGATTACAAGAGAATGAATATATGTAATATGAATATATGTAAGTATGCAGAACCATGCTTAACAGAGCCACCAAATGCCAATGGATATTAGTAGTGAACCAAGACTAAAAAACAAAACAAAACAAAACAAAAACTAGCAGATTCCTCCAACTAGATTAATGAATCTAGTTCCTTCAGTTTTAGTGGAATCTATTGTACATTGTTTCAACATTTACTTGATAAAACATTGTGCTTTCTTCTTATTTGTTTGTGTCTTTTGTTTTATCTTTCCAGTACCTTATATGTTTCTGGAAAATGAATAATATTCCTTTTTGGGTTTTTCTATTTTTATTTAAATTAGTAACAAGCTTTTTTTACATGTCAATCCAAGTTCCCTCTCTATCACCTCCCTTGTTCCCCAGGGAGAGTGAGGCCTTCCAGGGGGGAATCTTCAAAGTCTGTCATCATTTGGAGCAGGGCCTAGGCCCTCCCACATGTGTCTAAGCAGAGAGATTATTCCTCTAGGTGGACTGGTTCCCAAAGTCTATTCGTGTACTAGCGATAAATACGGATCAACTGACCAGAGGTCCCATAGACTGCCCCGGTCTCCAAACTGACATCCACATTCATTCAGGGTTGCTTGGATCAGTCCTATGCTGGTTTCCCAGCTATCAGTCTGGGAGTCCATGAGCTTCCCATTGTTCAGGTCAGCTGTTGGTTTCTCCAGTCTGTTCTTGACCCTTTTACTCATGACTCCTCCTTCTCTGCAACTGGATTCCAGGAGTTAAGCTCAGTGTTTAGCTGTGCCTGTCTGCTTTTGCTTCCATCAGTTACTGGATGAAGGCTGTTAGGATGGCATAAAGGTAGTTATCAATCTCATTTTAGGGGAAGGTCATTTAGGTAGCCTCTCCACTATTGCTTAGTTGGGTTCATCCTTGTAGAACTTTGAACATTTCCCTAGTGGCAGATTTCTCTTTAAACCTATAATGGCTCCCTCTATTATGGTGTCTTTTTTCTTGATCTTCTCTATTCTTAAATTATAGACATTCACTACTGTGTTTATTTACATGGGGCTCTTTATTGATTTTCACACCATGAAGAAATATTAAATTGATAATTTGAGTAATTTCTTCCTTTCTTGTTCTAGCGAAGAAGAATAGTTAAATCACTTGTCAGTGGTACAGCTTTTGTTTTAGTTCTGGATGTTATGGAATTTCAGGTTATTAAAATACCTTTAAAAGTTTCTGTAATTATTTTTTTCTAGCATTTTACTATGTGATCAAATTGAATGTTTACTAATCAGAATAACCATCCTGCCTAGTTTTCTCATTATTTGATGCAAACAAAATAATTACAGTCATCAAAGTTTGCAATAATTATTACTAAGTGGACATATACAATCTTAAAATTTGTTGATATACTTATTATATGATTAAATGAATACATGAACAAGAATTTTATTATTAAATAATATTGCCTATTAAAATCATAAAAATCCTTCATGACAAAATTAAATTAATGTCTTTGTATATTTACATATTCATGTTTATACAACTACAGCAAGTACAAGATTGTGTATTTTTGCAATGTTGCTAAATTAATATGAGAAAAACTTCTTTGCTTATAGTTTTTGCTCAAAATTAATATATTTTTAAAAGAGTATTACAGTTTTTTTTCAAATCTACTATTTATTTTATGACACTGTAAGTAGTTTCCTTTCATCATCCAAATATTAATTTCCTATAGTTTGTGTGTGCTCATGAATTATTTTATTAACTCAATGTTAATGAAAATGTTGACAATGACTCTTCTTTTGGTATTCAACGGTAGTTAATATCTGTTAATCAGTGGTTAATTTCCTCTAAAATTTCTTTATTCATGTCTAATCACACAAAAGAAAAATGAAACTTTTCACCTTTTTATCATTAAGCTATCATTTGCTGTTTTTTTACATTAAATAAAAACTTGCAGAAAGTTCATTAAAAGAGCATTTCTGAGGTGATACAAAATTTATTACAGGTAGAAGTATTATGAGAATTCTTTTGCATATGAAACTATGACAAAATAGCTGACAAATCAAAATAGAAATCCGGCCTTCCTCTTGTAATTATTTATAAGTATACTTGAAAGAGAAAAGAAAAGTATACTTGCATTAAAACTTGTTCTAAATACATTAAAAGGTTTTGCTTGGGATTCTGGAATCAGAAACCATAAGGAACTAAAGAATACTTATAATATTCTCCCTACCACATGGACAATTCATATTTACAACAAGAGAAAATCAGGGCACATAGAAATGAACATGAGATGAGGAAACCAGGCTTGGCTTCAACACTTGTGTTTCATGTTGTTTGTACAACTGGCTACTTGTCATTGGTTCATTTGCTATGCATAGAAAAATATTTAGGTCAATATTTTTAAAAGGGAGTCACCTCTTTTTCTTTGTGGTTGAGTCCTGTGTTTTGTTGATGCATTTTTATTGTACCTGTTGTTAAGTTTCATAAAGATGTCTCTGTGTAAGTACATTATAATTTACTTGCACTAATATCCACATCATATCCTTCCCTATTTATCACTTAATTCTGCTATTATGATCTTGATCCATTAGTTTCATACATACTTTAAGTTATCGATGATTACATGATACTATGTATCTCTATAAAATATACAAACAAGGAGATTTTAGCATTCATCTAATTATTTTTAGGTCTATAATCAATCAAAGTATTTCAAGGATTGTGTTTGTCTTCAGTTTATATTTCTGAAAAAAGTAATAAAATATTACCTTTCGAACTGTATTGAATGATTGGTAATATTTGGGGATAAAAATATGAAATTCTAATTCCATCTGATTTTAAATAAGTATATGCATATTTCTTTATGTTACAAATTCTGTGTGTCATTTCACATTAGAAATACCATAGAGTCAGGTATTTGAACATTAGGAGACCACTTCATGGTACTGTTTGGGGAGGTTCAGGGGTTATAGCCTTACTGGAGGAAGAATGTCCCTGGGGTAAGGCTTTGAAGACAAATATTCTACGCCTAGTTTCAAATTGCTGATCTTCTTCATGCTTGTATTTGAAGATGGGAGCTCTCATTGCCCTTTTTCTAGGGCCTTGCCTACTGCTTGCTGCTATGCCTCCCACTTAGTAAAGGAAGATAAAAGGAAGAGCCTCTTTCTTTATCTTCTTTCAGAAAATTATCTTTGCAGCTTGCAAACTCCATGCACAACTGAAATCAACAAACTAAAGCAGAAAACAGAGTATTGTAGCAAAAAAAATTAAAACACATTGTTTTATTGAAGGACAATGCACACATAATACAGATTTTTAAATCAAATTTTTCTTTCTTCAGTTTCTATCATTTAGTGCTAATAGAAGGATGCCCAGCCCTTGGCCTACATGCTTCTCCTGCAGGCATGATTAGATGTTGTAAGTACCAATTCAACCGGAAATCAATCTCTGAGTCACAGGTTTGTCATTTCAGAAGTGTGATGAGCACTTATGCCTTGTACATGGAGAACATTAAAGTCAGCAGGTAAGGGGTTCTATATCATAAGACTGATGCAGTTATTTCCTCATCTGACACAGGATATTATAACAAGGTATATAGGCCACATGGTCACTATGTATATAGATTGTACACACAGGTTTGCCAAAAAGAAGACAGAGATATGAACATAAAATGGGATTTCACATCTTCTCAATAAGTGATATTTTAGGATTTGTTGGATACACCTCAGGAAGTCTTCTGAAGCATGTTTTATAATACCACTGTTAAAGGACAAATCTGAAAATGTTTACTTTGTATGAGAATTATGTTAATCCCAGGTACATTTATGAATACTCTTTTCATTGTTTGTTTGTTTGATAAATGCTGATAGACATGTAGTCTCACACTTCCTTCATAGCCAAGGAAGATGACTCTGATATTCTGATCCTCCTATTTCCAACTCCCATGTGTTTAGATTGCAGGCCTAAGATATCCAAGTATAGTGGATGTGGTATGGGGCTTAAATTGTGGATTTTATGCATATTAGGCACATACTCAACCAACTGAATCCTATCCATAAATGAATACTTTCAAATCATCTCCACTTTCAGGTAACGCTCAGGATTATTGTATGGTCATACTTTTAAGTCCCTAACCTGTCTTCTACATCTGCATATATTTCCTATTTCTGGTTATCATTATTATGTTACAGATATTTTTCTTAGTTCTGCTTTTCTTTTAATAGTTTAATTAAAGAAGCAGCCAGTCTCCATTAATTATGAGAAAATTTCTAATTAGATGTGATATTTTGTTGATTTCTTTTTAAATTCAGTGATACTTGACTTAGTTTTATGTTTCATTCAATTTCTTTTCAACTAATACATCTAATATTCCATCTTAAACTATAACTTTTAAGTAACATTTTCTTATTCTGTAACATGTTTCTATTGCTTTTCAGGACACCTAGATGTCTATCCTTAGCCTTTCCCTCCAATGATTAGGCTTTAGCTTCCAGGTACCTAGGTTTCTCTGTACGGTCACACTTCTTCTGATTCAGGATTGTTTTAATCATTTCATTGTAGGGAATGTGCAAACAGTCATAATGATTTATTTTCTGACACTGAAATGAGAGTCAGTGTGACATCACCAAGAGTCTTTTTGTCTTCATCTTGCTCATTTTTGTTACTTGGATTTTTTGTAAATACCTCAATATTTAAATTCATCTTCAGAATAATTTTCATATTTTCTTCTCTAAAAGCGCAAAAAAGTTAGAAGTGCAATTTATTGTAAGGTACTTCCTCCAAATGAAAACATTTCTTCCTGGAGAGAGAAGGAAGTTTAAGAAGTAACAGAAGCTGGTCAGAGATATGAGGCTCATACTTCAAACTTTACAATAATCAAAAAAAAAAAATAAAACATGCCAGAAATTTAGAAGGTTCAAATGCCTGTCCCCAAATGTTTCTAGATCCCCAACAATTACTGAAGAAGTAGGCACTCCTTGGTGGAACTGCCTTCAAGTTGGGCCAGCAGCTCTAAAGACACTTGTATTTTGAGTCAACAGCCTTGCAGAGGTGACGATTTAGGGTACCAAATTATATGAGAATCAACCAAACTTCTGTAAGTCACTCAAATAAACACATTAGTTTACAACTGGGTATGGATTGGTTCATTTCTATGATCCATTATTGGTAATAAAAATAGTAAAAAGTATATGGGTTAGGGAAGAGCAGTTTCATGACTCCTACAATGGAAACTACAGCACACAATTGAGGCTGATTCACTTGAATTTGTAATGTTTCTTGGTGAAAGCTAAATATGGCTTCCCTTCCCTTCTGTGTTATGTAATGGCATGCTTCTTTGCTAAAGTACTGTAATCATGATACTTTACATAATAAATAAGAAATAAAACAAAAAATGAATCATCTAAGAGAATATCCCCAAAGCAACTTATAGATTAGGGAGTAGGTATGAGGCCACCAGTAAAGATTATAAATTGATCTTGTTAGATATATTATGAGTTATTTTCCCACCACAGTAAAAATGAAGGTTGTTTATGCAAAAATGAGAACAAAGACAGCATACATTCAATAATGGCTAGGTGTTCCCACCAATGTCTAATGGCAGAAACTCCTGAAATCTTAGAACAAATAAAATGCTGTTCTGGATTAATGTAGACAAGCCATGGTCAGCAAAGCAAGTCATAGATGATCAAGGATTTCAAAGAGTGACTACTACAGTAATCAAGGGAACACCCAGTGAACAGCTATTGATCACCTATTTGCTTTTGCCACAGAAAAACACAGAGTGTGACCTCTCCACACTGCAAGAGAAATTATGCAAGATAAAAATCCCTAGACAAATAGCTCAATGGAATTTTCTCTCTCTTGGGGAAACCTCAGGAGCTTTGCATGCTTTCCAGGGCTCTTCTTGCTCTGATATATCTTTAATATTTCTTCTGTGAGCTTGCTTTCTATAATAAAAACCCCTTTTCATATCACAATTCTCATTGTACATGGATTTTATTATCTAGCACATGAGGCAAGGACATGGAGCAGAGCAGACTTTCCTTCCTACTTAAAGATTCTCTTCCTTTTCTTTTCAGTCAACCAAATAATGTATTGGAAACCATTAATATTATATATATTATAATATAATATATATAATATAATATAATATATATGGTTGCAGATGTAGAGTTTTCTCTAGATTATAAGATTATAAGACAAGCAATTCTGTCTTACCTGTTTGTACAGGAAGAAAGTACTTGTATAAGGCAAGAAGTGAGATGGGATTGAAAACATACAGATGCCATCCTCCTCAATAACCTCTGATATGTTTAGAAATAAAGTAGGAATAAAAGGAAGATTATTGGTTTACAATTTCTTACAGTTTGCACCATGGGCAGGAAAGAATATGAATCATGTCTGTGATAGACCTTTCAGGGATCCAAGAATTTCAAACCTATAAGTCAAGTTAGACAATACAGAGAGAAAGAAGTAGAAGTGAGAAAAAAATGTTCCCCTCATATCTGACCTCTATTATAGAGAGAAGGAATACCTGTGATTCTGCATGAGGATAATGGACCCATGCAAGAAACTGGGATAATTTGGAGATTTTCTGCATCTGAATTCCACAATTATAAACACCTGTAAACAATAAATGGGAATGCCTCTCCTCTCTTGCCTGGTGAAGTCGTAGAGCATAGAGGCAGGTGGATTAGTTTGAAATATATGGTATCAGAAATGAAAACAAAAAATAGAACCAAGAAACCTTTAGACATCTAACTACCAATCCTTCTTGGAGACAAAGGGTACATAATATGGCAGAATAAGAGGTACATCATCCCTGATGACTAATCAACATCTGAGCCATAAACCACACATGGATATTTTGAACTTAGGTCTCCATAGACACAAAAGACTCTGCTACAGCAGAGGAAGGACAGACATTATTAAATATGTGTGCACTTAGAGGTGATGTGTTTGATTTTCAGCTCAGTGAGCCTGGAATTTTTGTGTTCACAGGTGAGTAAGAAGTAAGTTTCCCGGTACTGCTAGGGGAATGTTGTGGCTTTGGTAAGTCCCATCTGGCATGTGATCTTTATAAAAGAAGCAGATTTTCTGGTAGGCCTGAGTGATTTGGAATATTATGGACATAGAGCTCACAAAAGAGAAAAGCTTTTGGGGGGGGATAAAGCTAATTCTTACTACAATGCCTTTCTGGGTTAGAGAAAATATGAAAAGATTAGTTTTCATATGGAATTCCCAGAGGAAAAATATTTTCAAAAGAAAAGTCAAATTCTATACTAGAGAGACCTTGGTAGACTCTACTACATGTGTTGTAACATTTTGAAAAAGAGGTGAAAGACTGATTAATTGAGAGAATGAAGAATAGAGGCGAAAAATAAAACAAGGCAAAAACCAACAAACAAAGGCAAGCTTGTTCTAAGAACGGGGAATTACTCCCCCCAATATATGATATGTGTACTTCCTCCTTTGAAGAATGTATACTGACAGTAAAAAAATTGTCAGCCCAACAAAATTCCTATCAACCAACAGCTGTGGATGGTGGAGACCAAGACATTGGTTTCAGTTGGGACATTTCAGAACCATGGTGTCTGCTGTGTCAGAAAGTACATTAGGCAAATTTGAAGTCCCCTTTTCTCTTGATTCTGAGTAGTCTAGACAGTTCAATCTGCCCCATGAGTGTATTCACAATGACCCAGCTAAACCACCCATGAAGAATTGTAAATTATGGAAAGCTAACCATGGTAATGTTCTCCTTCTAAGCATGCTACTGCTTTGGTTAGTGCAACTGATATGGATGAAGAGAACTTTTTTGTGCTTCATGGAGATTGTTAACTTAGTTTTTGTAAATCTCTCTCTAAATTTTGTATTCCAAGAACAACTGGCCCCTGTTAGAAGGACATCAGTGTGCCTTCTGCACGCCCTCTGTGAAAAATTTCCTTTAGTACTGCTAACACTGAGAGTCACACAGATTCTTAAATACATGGCTAAGAATGGTAAACACAAGACTGGAGCAATGGCTCCATGGTTAATTACATTGGCTGTGCTTCCTGAGCACCCAGGTTCAATTCCCAGCAACCCTCCCCCCCAAAAAAATAAGAGGGTAAAAAGAATGGTAAACATAGCATCAGAAGAGACTGAAATCAATTCCAAGTGACAGGGTAGAATTATCTCAATGTGATTTGTTCTTCCAGCAGGCCTCTAAGTTCTTGAAACACATACCTCCCAGGACACCCACTCACTTTTGTTTCCTTGTGAGAGGATCTGCTGTCTCCATAGGCTCACATATTTGAACACTTTGTCCAAAGTCAGTGCTAGTGATTGGGGATGTTGTGGGGTGCTACAACCTTACTGGAGGAAGTATATCACATCACTGGAAAGAGTTTCCAAATGTAAGTTGTCACTCCAATACCTGTCCACTGATCTGCTTCCTTTTAGCAGTTAAAGAAGTGATCCCTCAACTTTGTGCTCCAGTCTCTTGCTCCTCTCCATCCATTACTATGATGCAATTCCTGGTTCTCTGGAACCATAAGCTCTAATAATCCCTTCCTTGTATAAGTGCCTTGGTCATAGTGTTTTAAGGAAGTAACATGAAACTACTACAGAAGTTGGCACCAAGAACCTGATGTTGTAAAGAACCTTAATGGGTTGGTTCTATCTGAGGAATGCACAAGTCTTTGGAACATTGGACTAGTGAATCATAACTCTTAGTCTGTGTTATGATTATTTCTGACTCCCCATGTATAGGTCTATAATGAGAAAAAACAGTAACTGGGCAGGAAAAAAAGTACTAACTATTCAGTTTGGAAATAAAAAGAATATTAGAAAGCTTAATGTTACAGCTTAGATTTGAGTGGAAAAAGAAACTACTGTTGTTAAGTTGGATAGCACAATTAAGTAGACATCTCCAGGTCTGTGCTGACAAAATAGAAAAGGTAGCCAAATGTAAGAGTAGGGTATAAAAGAGAGCCTATGTGGTTTTCTACTCCTTAGAAATTTTGGCAACATGGAAGGTGTTTTCAAGGCATTAAAGTCACAAGAGCAGGTGCCTCATCGATTCTTCCTTCCTGGTCCTACTGAGATTCTTTGGATAGGAAACATGTGGAAAGAGAGTCCCTTTATAAAGGCCTTGAAAAGCCAGGAGATTCTGAGAGGCCATGTTAGAAGCTGTGAAAAAGAACCCTCAGTTGCAATAGAGTATGTGATTTTTAGACTGCATCTCTGGCCTCTAGATGCTAAGCCTCCCCAGCAGTATGGACTTATCCTCTGCAATTGTAAAGCCAAGTGACCTCTTCCTTCAATATGTTGCCTTGGTCACAGTGTTTTATCACAGCAATAGAAAATTAACTAGTGTATTATGACTGTTGTTTACATACCTTCCACAATGGGTTAGATCCTATTACTGAAGACGTTAAAGCATTTATTTGTGGGGCATGGAGAAGTCAGGCTGGAACTTAGTTGACAAAGTTCACACTATTATCCTGCTTTCATAGTTCTGGAAGGCACTACTTATGAAAGACCCCCGAAGAGGTACTTTCGTAGAAGGAGACCCGTACCCAGGAACCAGCGAGACCACGAACTTGGATGCAAATACAAGAGGCTTTATTGGATACACGGGTACCCAGGGAGACTTAGCTTCTGTGAGGCCAAGCTCGCCGAGCCAAGGGAAAGGGGTCCTTACATAGGGAAAAAGGCGCAAGCTAGAAACAGGGATTCTATTGGATAATTCTAATGAGGCATTGTACAGAGCTATTCCCATTGGTCAATGTAAATGAGGAGGAGGAGGAGGCAAACTTGAGAAAAAAAGGGCTAAGGGGCAGGGGTCTTTCACTCAGACTTTTTGGGAAGAATGCCACCAACATCACTGCTAAGTTATGTTCCCTGTGTACTTTACTGAGAATGTACTAGATATAATGTTCCAACTACTCTATCATTAGCATGGATATTGTGAATCCAACCAACTACTTTTCTTTTGGGTTGGAGGCACAATACACAGGAAGGTGCTTATGAATTTTACTGGAATGTGTTGAATAATCCTTTGGCTATGTAGGTGATAGATAACAGGCAGGAAGCTACTTATGTTTCCCTAAATGGATATGATGTATTGGTCAAAATACCTTCTTATATTTATTTTTATTTTATGTACATTGGTGTTTTGCCTACATAAATATATGAATGAGGGAGTTGGATCTCTTGGAACAGGGTTAGAGACAGTTGTGAGCTTCCATGTGACTGCTGGTAATCTCTAAAATTGTTTTCTGATGGCCAAATCTTCTGGCCTTTGTCATTAAGGGAAACATCATGCCCTCCTCATGCTTTAGAGTTTACTGTGGAAATTCGCAACCAATCAAGATTCAGAGAAATGTGACTACTACTGTAGCATAGAGACTCAATGCTCACACATAGTGGAAAACACATACTTCTGTTTCAACCCTTTAAATTCAGAAATCATCACAGCAACAGAAACTGAAAGTTCAGCCATCAAAGGGATCAGTGAGGCACTGTGTAGCTGTTTCTTGTGAATTAGAAACTTTGGTCTTGGAGGGATTGGGAAGATTCCTAAGACTCAGAAGCTAAATAAACCTATGAGTTTGTAGAAAGTTACTAGAAATACAAGATTGTTCCCCAAGTGTTTGTAAGCCTGGCAAATAGCTGGAGGGGGATATTGAGTAGAACTGCCCATATGTTGGGTAGGGATCTCTAGGGAAGCAACTTTTTGGAATGATCACCCAAGCTCAGGTGAGACTTATTGATAATTCTGCTTCCTCCAAGTCACTTTCATGGGTTTGTAAATAGCCACAATAAATACACCTTTAGACTTGGGTGGAATCATTTATTTGATTTGCCACAGGTGTCTTATCTTAGGTGAATAGATATTTTCCCTGTATTCACATAAATGTTTACATGTGATTATATGTTGTTTGTTTGTTATCCTTAATTATTTTCAAACCCGTAATCTTGAAACCTACACTATAGATCATGTTTTGAGACATACAGAACATTCAGTATTTTTTAAGTAAATGCTTGGATTCTAAAATGTGTTAAATGAGAATGTGGTTTCACAGGCTTGAAAGCCATGCAGTTTCATAATGTAATGGAAACTATAAAATAAGACTATTTCTCTATTATCTATTCTGAAAATAATTACATCAAATTTAAAAGTCAAAGAATGTAAAGAGGGAAAATGCACTTCTCCATAAAAATTATCAATAAGTCACGGTGGATGAGAAATAGATATGAAAAACAAGAGCAATTTTATGACTGGAATAAGACTTAAAAGTAGCTGTAGGCAGTTATATATTAATGTGCAAAACATTGAGCCTTATTTTGACCTTAATGTATTTATAGCACTTTGAAGAGCATTATTTGTGTATAAATACACATTGATATTAACAAAAAGTTAAATAATTACAGTTTCAAAATGTCTTTCAAAATGATTTTCCCATAATTATAGTACCATGACCATAATAAGCATCTGTCTTGTTTGGAAATAAATATATTCTCAAAAAAATGCAGGGGAAGTTTAAAATGAAAGAGAATAAATTGTTTCCAATGCTACTTTTTGAGAGTATAATTTCACTTTGTTAATTATCACAAATGTTTATGTTATTATTTAATAGGTGTGACTTACCTTGCTAATTATCTTTCTTGATCCCTTGTTCCAAATTTGGTACAAATATTTTATATTGTTATGACAGCACATCCATTTCGTTAATGTCCACGCATATATATTAAATGTAATGTTATACTTCCTTAACTTGAGAATATTTTAAAACCATTTAAGTTCAATAATGATGTTCCATATCTAGTCTTAATATTTTTCTTTAGACAGAGTAACTAATGCTTTCCATGATATCTGTCTCTACTCTTCTTCAAAGTCAAACAATATCAAGCTAGGTGATCTTTGTCAATCATAGTGAAATCTATAGTGGTCTTGAAAATGCTTCTGTTTAACTTTACTGTATCTTCTGCTTTAACTGAACTTTAAATTTCCTCTTATATTTTTGGTTGTGAGCCTAGCCTTTGAAGGCTGAGCCATCTCTCCAGCCTGATGTCACCATATGGAATGCCTCACCATCCAGGGGGAGCAGAAAGCATATGTGATAGGTAGGTTTTAGTTGGGGCAGGGGATGGTAGGGAAGGAAGGAAGGGAGAAGGGAACTGGGATTGTCGTGTAAAACAATCCTGTTTCTAATTCAAATAAAAAATCTGAAAAAAAACAAACTGCAAAAAAATAAATAAATTTCATTTTGCTGGTATGGAAATAGTGATCTGCTGTTCATTCTAAATGTAATCTAGTTAAGGAATATGCAAATGTGTACCTACTCGACCAGTCCTCTTGAATGGACCTTCTCTTGAATGGAATCTTGGTTCAGGGAGTATCTGGCTATGTGGAATGGGCTCCCAAAGTCCACACCTATGCTAGGTATAAGTATTAATCTACTATAGGAGGTTCCATAGATTTCCAAGGTCTCCTCACTAAAACCCATGTTCCTGGGGTCTGGATCAGTCCCATGCTGGTATTCCAGCTATCAGTCTGGGGACCAAGAGCTCCCTGATGTTCAGGTTAGATGTTTCTGTGGGTTTCACCAGCCTGGTCTGGGCCCGTTTGCTCATCACTTGTCCTTCTGTGGTATTGGATTCCAGTTCAGTCCAGTGATTAGTTGTGGGTGTCTGCTTCTACTTCTACCAGCTGCTGAATGGAGGCTATAGAATGGCATATAAGTCAGTCATCAATCTCATTATCAGGGGAGGGCATTTAAGGCAGCCTCTTCTCTGTTTCTTAGATTGTTAGCTGGTGTCATCTTTATAGGTCTCCAGGCATTTCCCTAGTGCCTGATTTCTATTTAAACCTAAAATATCTCCCTCTATTATGGTATCTCCTTTCTTGTTTTCTTCTATTCTTCCCCCGACTCAACCTTTCTTCTTCCTCATGTCCTCCTCACCCCTCCTCTTCTCTCCTTCTCATTCTCCTAGCTCCCTTACCCTTCCACATGTTCCCAATTTGGTCAGGATATCTTGTCCCTTTTCCCTTCTCCTGCAGAACATGTATGTCTCTCTTAGGGTCTTCCTTGTTTACTAGCTTCTCTGACAGTGTGGATTATAGTATGGTAATCCTTTACAATATGTCTAAAATCCACATATGAGTGAATCACAACTTAATTTTTGGCTTTTTAAATTTTTGTGTGAATTTTCTATCATATGATATTATTTTTCCAAAAATTAAAGTTTCCTGTCAAAATTAGAAATCAAAATATATCTAATTTTTTTCTCAGAAATCCATCAGACATTCTAAATTAGAATAGAAAATAGAAAATATTTAACAGCTTTAGTTTTCTACACTACCACGTCTTTGACAAATCTGAAATTTTCAGAATTGTAGTTAAAAATTGCATGAAAAGCAATACTGTTTAGAAAACCATTTCCAGAATAATAGAATGAAAAGTCTCCTGTTGAACAGATATCATATGCAGAAGTGCTACACTTTCCAATGATTAAAAATTTTGTGTACCTCGTTGTTTATTATTATAAATTCTACTAATTTTAGTAGAATATATTTGAGGATTTTTTTTTTCTCTGTGACTCCAGAAATCATGCTTGGAAATAGGTTATCAGATTTAAATTGTCAGTTTTGATCATAAATAAAATTATTTGAAACAGAAAAGTAAATAACAACTACTAACAATTTGGTTATTCTTTATGGATTGTCAGCCAGTTTGTCTGTAAGCAGGAGGGCATGGACTTATGGAAGGAATGCAAGTCAGGCAGTGCCTAGCAAAGCTGAATGGAAGTTATCTGCTGTGTATAGTTAAAATATATTGTACACATTAGAAGAATTCATAAACATAAATACTAATTCCTGTTAAAACACACACACACACACACACACACACACACACACACACACACACAGAAAATGTTCATATATGAACTATCAGAATTTAAACACAAAAATATAAGGTTAGAATTCATAAATTTCTGTCTAAGAAAATATTCAAAATTAATGTTCACTATATATTGGTAAAATTACAATGTTAATAAGGTGATTTAAAGGAAAATCCTAATTAGCAGTGATGAGTTACCATCATTGTAAATGGAATATAAGATGAAGCTACAATACAAATCAGTCAATTAGTGTACTATGTTGATTGATATCATCAATGATTATTCATAGGATATATTTGTCATAAAATTTGGCAAATTTTATAGTTCTGATAATAATGTATCATTACTAATAATTCTATTACTACAACTCTATTTTATTATTACTAGTCAACATATTAGTTTTAGAATGTATAACATTAGTAATGATGAAGGAAACATATTTTCTTACGTTGAAGAGTAAAAGATGAGTTTTTTTCTAGTTGTTACTTTCTAAAAAATGAAAACAATTTGTAAACATGAATTCTATTTTAATATATCCTGAAATTTCACATTAGTATTGCTTTTCATATTTATGAATTTGTAAATCTGTTGCTCACCAAAAGGAATATAAGTGATTAAATGATTAAAAATAACATGTGTCTAAACAATTTAAAGTATAACTTAATTATTATGAAATAATTGAATATAATTTAAAAATTAAATGCAAATAAATATAAGTATGTAAATTTATTATAAATTGCATGTAAATGTATAATTTAATTATAAGTATATTTTAACATAACATTATATATCTGATTCACAACAGAAACAGCCAACATGCTCCAGAACTGAGTTGAAAGCCTTTTGAGATCTGGCTGAAGTGCTGATTAGACAGATGGGCACTCTAAGCAGAAGCTGCAACATCTGCAGTCACCCTACATAGGCTCATTGTGGCTTCATGCAGTCTCTCTCTCTCACACACACACACACACACACATGCCCTTTTAGCTCTGTTCCTCACTCCCTGCCTCCATCTGTTCCTCCTTCCCTTCGGTCCTTCCATCACTCCATTTCCCTTTTTAGAGTCCTGTTTATCTTAGAAGTAAACCAATTACTTTTTAGTCACAGAAGTTGTAGGCTTTAATCATTTGCAAACCATGTATGACTTTCACTTTATTTCCCACTTTTCTGACATTGAGATTACTAGTATATCAAGCCCACAATATTTTGAAATGAAACAAATTAGATGCCAATGGCGATGTGTGTATCAGTGCCTTAAAATAAATGGTAGACAAGGAATATAATGATTGCTAATGACAAATGTAAATTGAACCAGGAGAAAAAGAAAATGATTTGGAGGCTGATTTTGAAAGGGGTTTTATTTCTCTTTCAATATATATGTATTTTACAATCACAGAACTTGTAGAAATTATTCTTAAGGAAGAAAACCACAAAAGCTTTTGTATGATCCCAATGCCATTACTTCCAGTGAATTAGGAACTTGTTGCTGTGATTGAAGACCTGATGAAAGAAATTCATAAAAAGAAAATGGCTAAACTTTGTTCCACAGTTCCAGGGAATACCTCACCAAGGCCAGAAGCGCATGGTTGCAAAAGCTGAGGTATTGCATTTACAGTAAGGAAGTAAAGGAAGCTGAAGTCTTTAGATCATATCATGTTCTCCTATTTTATTCAGTCAGGACCTAAAACTGGAATGGAGCTTCTTACAGGTGAGTCTTCTGATCTTAATTAGCCTATGTAGATATTCCCATACAAATGTGCCCTGAATCTAATATAATCCCATGAGTCATCTTTGACATAGCTAGAGCTTTATATCTTAGCTCCTCCTGGATCCAGTCATTTTGACAGTCAATGTTAACCATCACATTCTATTTATCACATTATGGCTGAATAGAAGTTCTGACAGATTACCCACATTTTTGTTTTAAAATTCTCAGGTGGCAGGGGGAAAAATAAAGAAAAGAAAGTACTAGCATTTCAGAGTGTGAGGTTACCTATAATAAAAGAAACTAAGCAAATATGCTATACTATTAAATACAGTTGTCTCTCCAAATCAGTAATAATTCCTTTGGATTGTGAAATAAGGACATTCAACAGGAAGCTGCCATACTAATCACATTCAAGAATTACAGTTGATTTTTATGTCAAGAGCTATCAAAGGTGCTGATTCTTTCTCATATTTGTATTTAAATCAGTAGCCTTTACTATTTTCTTAATTGCAGAGAACAAAATAAATTGTGTCCTATCAAGTAGTACATTTTACTATTTGAATATCTTTCACAAAAGTAATTTACCTCTGAACAGAGGAGATATGGGCACTAGAATTATTGACTATAGAATCTTTGGGGATTTTTAATGTATTGTCTCTATAGAAAACTGCATACAATAAGGTTTGATCATATTTTTCCCATCCCTGAACTCATCCCAGTTCCTCCTTAACTCAGCACTCACCAAGCTAAAACACTACTGCTGAAGGTTCAGAGATGTATGTGGAAGAGAAGCTGAAAAGTTTGTAAGAATCAGAGAATGTGACAACATATATATGTATATATAAAACTTGCTTCTGCCTGTGTTCAAGGAAGACATGGAGAAAGGGAAGTAGACACTATGTCCCATCCCTAACTGAGAAGTGCAAAGAGTGAGAAACTTTGAGGCTATCAGACATAAAGGTAGTTTTTTGTTTAAAAATATTGACCTTTAATCCTCTCATTTTATATTTGCACTAAGAAAGGGCACAAACCCTCAATATCACCAATAAAAATTGTCATCCCGGTATGCCTGAAATACTAGAACTGAGTCTTCCCGACCAATCAGGACTGAGGGTTGGATGTATATGCATATATCATCATTCTTTGTTCAACATATTCCATCATTTCAAAACTTTTATAGGGAAGGAGAATGGGGCACACTGAGAATGGCTGTCAGCACAATTTTAGCCGAAACTATAAATAAATCAAGTTTTCCATTTTACACAATTTTGTCGTTTTTTTTCTGTTGCACTAAGCCAGTTATCAGAAGTAATGTAGGCAATAAAGATAGGTTATGTGATGACATTGATACATAATTTTAAGATTAAATTGTTTTAGGCTATGATCATAGAAGAGCGACACGTCTTCCTATGGTTAGCAGCTAGAGAATTTAGGATGAGGAATAACTCTCATCTCAATTTTTTATTGGTAGCTGTCATGGTTGATCAATTTGATTGGACTAAGAGAAAAATTAAAAAAAATTCATTAGTAATTTTCCAGGTACCTTTGCAATAGTGTTTGCAAAACTGACTGAGGTGTGACTCAAGTGATTAAGGTTAGAGGATAGAGTATCTATGAATGGCTGTGACAAAACACATGGCTTTGGAAGAACTGAACCAAAAGCTAGAAAAAGGAAAGCTCGTGTACAAGAGAGACTTTAAAGAAATGTTATTAAATAGAAGATAATCAAGGACTCGGGAATGAAGCAGAATCACAGAAACTTATTGTTCCCTCATTTTCAAAAGCTGTACCACTATTCTAAGAAGATAAGAGTAACACACATAAGGAAAAGGGATACAAAAATGCCAACTATTAAGAGTAAAGTTTCCAAGTTATGTTGCCTACATGATAAATGGAAAAACATGGTGTGCCACCAGAGGAGATAAAGCAGAACAAAAACGCAGCATGGATTGGCTCAGCTTTGTCTATTAAGTTGTTCATGAAAATTCATACCTTACAAAATGTAAATAGGAACCACAAGAGTTGAACTGTCTCTCACTTTGCATGACACTATAACCACTTGTACTGCCAACTGGATGCACTGTTCTTCCTATAGATGTACCTAGTTGAAAAAATTCTTCTATTTAAAATCAGACTCAAATGCAAGTTTAAGTTTCACAATAAAGGCAACTAAAAAATATTTCCTTATAAATTAAACTTAACTGTGTTTGCTCAAAAAATTTCTTTTCAGATGCAAAGTAAAACAACTTCTGCAAGCATATTAAAACTTTACTTTGATATTTCATTATTTCACTACTTTGTGTTTTCCATAATTTTGTGTATAATTGTTACCAAAAATCTATCATGATATGACAGTAACTATTAGAAATAATTTAGAAATTTATTTTGAAAACTAAGTGAACCAAAGAAAATATACATAATAACTTTAGTGTAGGTATTTAATTATTTTCCTATAAATCACTCAATATTATTTTCAAAGAATACAAAAAGAAATTCAAAAACATACACCCTCTACTCTCACACACACTATAGCCCATATGTATACTATATATTGTAGGGGAAATGTTAGCACAGGTGACGCAAGGTCTTCAAGCTTGGACATCTCTTTTGGATGACTTTAAGGTTTAGTTGGAATAGTTATAGTTAAGATGTAACATTAGTAGATTATTATAACATCATGTAGTTTACCCTTATGATTGTTAGTGATAGATAATTACACTTGTAAGTTTTAATCCTCTTTTAGACTAAAAGGAGAATTGTAGGGGAAATGTTAGCCACACCCTCTACTTGGCTGGCATAGGTGAAGCAGACCATGAACACTAGGGCATGGTCAGTGACATAGCAAGACCTTAAATATGAGGGTTGCATTAAGTTCTCTCTCTCTCTCTCTCCTCTCTCTCTCTCTCTCTCTCTCTCTCTCTCTCTCTCTCTCTCTCTCTCTCTCTCTCTTCCATGGTTTGCCTGGTGTAGAGGCAATGAGAGTACTTTCCTATTAAAACATGTGTTTGTCCAAAACTTGGTCTGATTACTTTGAGGTACTCATTATTTGCATCCCACTTTATTTGGTGTCAGGGAGTGGCTAACATTTCCCCTACAATATAACATATATAATACCTATGTGTGTGTGCATATGCATGTGACTGTGTAAGTTTACGACATATTTAGAGGTCCTTTTTCTAAATATCAACATTTATGATGCAGTGTTACCTAGTCTTGAGTAAAATTCAAATCATAAGTTAGGAATTCCTGAGGTTTCCTTTAGTAATGCTAATATTTCTGTCAATCAGGCTGATTTAAGAAACCTGTCCATTTCTTACAAATGCAGACTAATCCAGTTCCACATAATATTATGTCCCACTCAAACATGCCTTTAAAATATATCTAGTATCCAACGTAAAGGAAAGCATATGTTTCCCCCAGTTCTTCTAACCTGGTTCCATCTTTTAAATTCTATGTATGCTCACAAGCCACATCCCAAACATCTTCAGAAAATTGCTGATGTTCACCAATGATTCTCATGAGGATAAATGAAAAGGTCTTGGGATTAAAGCAACTGACATCATGATTATACTATACATACATCTGTAAATGCTGTAATTCTTTTATTGAATCTGCACATTTTTTTACTTTAAGTAAAATACGTATTAGTAATTTTAGTCACATATCTTGAAGAAAAGAGTTAAGTCAAGATACTGTTGTTAGAACTAAATATCTAAAAGCTTAGAGAGACATAGTGACATAAATTGCCTAAATCAGTTAAGATCAACCTCTCAACAACTAATAAAAGAGAAAAAAATGAAATGTGATTTTCAGAAATTTACACATGTGTGTTTACATATTTATTAACTTCAGAATATTCTGGAAACTGAACCCAGAACTTGCTTCACAGTAAGTCACTAGTCACACCTTCAAACACAGAGCTTTGTTTTGAAGGTCTACTTTAAACAAAATATTTGTTTATAATGAGTGATTTAAATTTCTTATAAAAATAAAAAACATTGTTTTATAATATGTGCTTTTGGGTTAATTTTAAAAGCTATATTTCTGTTATGAACAGCTGTGCCATAACATTAAAATCAAATCATAAGGGAATTTCTTTGAAATAAAAATTAATGAAAGAGACTAAGGGAAATGTAGAATTACTGAATGGTTTTACAGAAAAGATATTGCAGGAGTGATTAAACACCTGTGCTTAAAAGTCAGCAGACCTGGGGCTTTTTATTGGTTTCTTATTAACACCTTACTTATAAGAAATAAATCTTATGACAGTTCAGCTAATCTAAAACATAGAGTGAAAATGAACCTGGGCTTGGAAAGCAATGTTCACAGAATTGTTCAATAAGAGCATCATAGCAGTTTCATCTCTGACATGTCAAAGAAATACATAAAAAAACAACATAGACATATATTAAAATATTCAAAAATACTCAGGGCATTCAAGGATAGTTCAGTGTTTTTTAAAGTAAAATTCCATCAAGTAATTAAAGATAAAGTAAAATGAATTGGAAACATCAAGAAGCTTGAAACTAATTAGACTTAGTGATCATATACTAAGATTATATATTAGATATTATAGGTCTTGTTAAGCCTTGACTCTCAACTTGACACACTGGAGAGTTATCTCAGAAGAGAATTCTTAATTTAAGAATTGTTTAGATCAGAATAACTCTTGGACATGTATGTGAAAGCATTGTCTTTTCGGATGATTGTTGTTAGAAAGTCCAGCCCTAGTTGTCCTGGGATGTTTGAAAAAATTGGTTAAATATCAACTTTAGGCAGAAGTCCAGATAGTAAGCCAGCAGAGTACATCCATGGTACCTGTTTCTAGGTGCTTGTGTGAACTTCTTTCCTGAGTCCCTGCTCTGAATTTCTTCAGTGATCATTTTTTACCTGAATTGAAAAGCAAAATAAACCATTTGTGTTCCAAGTTACTTTAGGTCACAGTGCTTCATGACATCAGAAAGCAATTGAGGACAGTATAACACCATTTTTTAAAAAGATAGAAAAATATAAGAGAAAGAGAAACCTGGCAAAGAATATAAAACATCTGAGAATTGAAACTTGATTCTTACAATTAAAGCTACTATAAAATAAAAAAATCATAACTAAAATTACAGCACCAAGGGTTTTACAGCACAGACATAGACAAATAGACACTATGCATCATATATAAGGAATATGTCTCTACATTACTGAGTGTTCAGTATATGAAGACAGGTATATAGGGAAGATTTTATACTTGTAATTCACTCAGGGACTTTGAAAGCTTTAAGGTATCCTACCATCCTAAAATCACTACATGGAAATGCAAGGCAACTTGTGAGCTTATTGACACCTTGTTTAAAACAAGAACAAGTCAGTCATAATTTGAGGAATGAGGTAATCTGAGGCAGGAAAGCATTGTCTCCTTGCCCAGGAATAGCCAAATAAAGAGGAGGAATGAAGCTGGTAATCCAGAAGCTGTCAGAAACTGAGTGAGTCAGGAGAATGCAGCAGGCTGCAGGTTCTGCAGAGAAGACATGTTCTGACTGACTCTTTCAAGTAGGTTTTGTTCTTTATAATTGCTCAATGGCATTCTTGCAGAAACTGGGAAGAATGTCAAGAAAGCTTTGCCTATGAAAGTTTGGGGTGTGGGAGAGCAGGAACAGTTGGAAGAGTCACAAAGCTCTACTCAATTATAAGATTAAATAGAATTAAGAGTGAGAAATTAGTGTGGATATTGACACAACTGAATCATATCCACAGAATTTTCCTAATTGATATTTATGGAATGTTCTCCATAGCTGCAACTGAATACAATCGTGTTTTGAGGTACATTGAATATGCAAAAGAATTCATATATCATAAGGCAGATATTAAAGAAGTAAAATATGAAATTGAAGTACATTG
This sequence comes from Cricetulus griseus, assembly GCF_003668045.3. Lineage (NCBI taxonomy): Eukaryota > Metazoa > Chordata > Mammalia > Rodentia > Cricetidae > Cricetulus > Cricetulus griseus. The sequence continues at coordinate 35,879,895 of NW_023276807.1, read as the reverse complement.
TTTTAAAATGAATAAAAACTAACTTAAAAGAAAAAATTAAATGTTTTTAAGTTATGAAAAATAACATAAATGATGTTAAAATAAATATAAAGAAAGAAATATAGAAAGAGAATATAAATAGCTGATAAACATTTTAAAATAATTTGGACTTAAATAATTCATTCAATGCCCAGATAGGCCAGTGAGATGATTATCAGGTAGTGTGCCTATTGCCAAATAAGCATGATGGCCTATGTTTTACTCCTGAGATCCACATAGTGAAAGGAATGAACATACAACACTTTGTCTTCTGATCTCTGCACATATCCCAGAGTATGCACAAACCTCCCACCATGATAAATACATAATTGATAAATAAATTCCAGAGATCAAAGATGACCTGAAAAGGACAAAATTTGTGTCCCAGGTTTATGTTTAAAAGATTCAGAGGGCTGGCAATGCATGCATGAGGTCCTAAGTTAAAATATATAGCACCAACAAATGATACTGGGTGTGGTTCCATTCTCCCATATCCTTAGCATTGGTGAGTAAAGACAAGTGGATCTCTCAATTCAGTAGTCAATCGGTGTAGCCAAAAGGTGATGTCATCAAGAGACCCTAAAAGAAATAAATATTTTTGTGTCCTCAGCATGAATGCACCTGAACATCCTGTGCATATACCTCCTACAAACACACATGTAATTTTCCATAATGGAAATGAAAATACAGCATGAAACTTTAGCACCTACAATCCAGAATGTGTTAAGAATCAAATGTATAGCATCAGTTAATCAAATCGGATAATCAGAAAAGATTTAAGACACAAGAAAGTTTCCTAAATGAGACTGTGAGTGAAAAACTACATCAACAACAACAAAATACCCAGAAAGACAACAGCAACAAGAAAATTTTGAGCGAGAAAAAAACAGAAAGAAATCATAATTTGAATAAAAACAAAGTAATTGAAACCAAAGCTTTCTCTTTAAATTTTTTGTTGAATTTATTCCAATTATTGCCATATTTATCAAAAGCAAACAAAAGGAACTAAAGGCAAAAATTACTGAAATTACCAACATGAGTTAAAAAAGGGAAAGACACTAGTACAGATCCAATAGATCTTCATTTAATTATATAATATCCACATTAATATATTCAAAAAGTAATTTTAAAGTGATCAATTCATCAGTTGGGAAAAGATCAAAATTTACACCAGAGGATATATATAACTGGTACTAAACAGAATTCCCATCATATCTTCCAAAAATTATTGACCTTGTTATTAGCTCCAATGAATTCCACAAACTGCTAAAGAAGATACAATTAATATTTCACAAACAATGTTAACAAATTAAAAATGACAGCATTACTTTAATTATCTCAGAAGCTCAGGTCAGCATTTATAGTGAAAAATGATATTGAAAATGATAGATCTGGATTCAACATGAATAATGTGAAAAATCATTAACAAGTAATTATAAAATTAAACCAATGAAATATGAAAAAAATTAACTTAGAACAATTTGATGAAGTTATTCCTGGAAACCAAGGTTGACTCAACATGAAAAATAAAGTGTCACTGCAAGAATAATATGCAGAAAAATGGCACAGTGACCCTATCAGCAAACATAAAAGTACATTTGACAGAGTTCGGCATACATTTCACTGAACAATAACTAAACTGAAAAAGAAAGAAAATCTGCAAAACAACTTTAGTTTTGAGGCTTGTTTACTATAAGGCATCACTCATACATGAAGGTCATTTAATGGCTAGCCACGGACTGGACTGAAGCTATGTTTGAATTCCTGGAATGAGAAATATGCCCACTGATGTCTGGCTGATTTATGTGTGACTTAGAGACTGCAATTACTCTTTGTGGGCATTATCGTTTTTTTTTCTCCCTCTAGAAAAGACAAGGAACTCCGAATTTTCCTGTGACATGTATCTACACCAAGCAATGTGTCCAGGTTTCCAAAGCACCAGAGGTGTGAATATGGATTTCACTAAACTCTTCCCAGATCCCAGATCTCTGGAATGTCTTCTTAATCTGTCAATTTTGGACTTTACTTAGGGGAAATCATTCCTTCTGCAATGGAGTTTCTACAACAGAGACTTGAGAAGGAAAAAGAATATATTTATTAATTGTTAAGCCTATATAACCATTGAAGGAATTCAATGACAAATAGCTTAAAGATGTAGTTAGAACTTGCTGTTTGTTAAGAATAAATTAAATATTTTAGTAAGGAAGTGATGAGACTGGGGGAAATGGATACTAGGTTTTTACTGCAAACCTGTTAGTGTCCTTAAGGTAAGACACAATTCAGGAGCAAATAAGAAGCCAGCGTCTTTACGGAAATTGAGTCAGAGTTGTTTTGATTTTGTGGTTTGAGTCAGAGAAATAGTGACAGAAATGCATACTATTACATAAGTATATGGCAGAATGGAAAGCTTTCATAGTCTCTGCCAGTTTTCATTTTTTTATTTTAGAAGCACTCTTATTTACATATAACTCCCCCTATTCCCTAGCCCACCCATCCACCCATACTCCGCACTGATCCCCCAACCTACCCCTGACCCAGTCCCCAGGGATAGTGAAGTACTTCACAAGGGACCATTAAAGTTCACCACATCATTTGGAAGAGGGACCGGGTCCTCTTTCCTGTATCTGGGCTGCATAATATCCCTCCATAGGGAATGGGTTCCAAAGTCCATTTTGCTCTAGGGATAAACACTAGCTCCACTGTTAGAAGTCCCATAGACTGCTCTGGGCTCCTAGCAGGCACCCACAAACACAGGGCTTGTTTCTGTCCAATGCTGGGTCCCCAGCTTTACAACTGGGGTCTCTGTGCTCTCACTAGGTAAGGCCAACAGTTTCTGCAGGTTTCTCCAGCACTGTCTTTCTCCATTGCTCATCCTTCCACCCTCCACACAACTGGATTCCAGAAGTATGGCTCAGTGTTTAGCTGTGTGTGCATGCTTCTTCTTTGATCAGCTACTGGATGAAGATTCTAGGAATGGCAACCAAGGTAGTCTTAAATCTCATTATAGGGAAAGGATATCAAGGGCAGCCCCTCCAAAATTGCCTAGATTCTTGGTTGGTGTAATCCCTGTGGATCCCCTAACATTTCAGCTGATCCAGACTTCTCTCCATACATATACTGGCTCGCTCTATCAAGGCATCTCCTTTCTTGCCCTCTTCTATTCCTCCCCTGTCTCAGTCCTCCTGTCCTCCTCCACCTTTCCACTTCTCCCCTTCCCAACTCCCTACTATCTCCCTATGTGCTACCAATTTGCTCAGGGGTCCGTGTCCCCCTCCCCTTCTTCTGGGGACCATGTGTCCTTCTCTTTGGGTCATCCTAGTTTCCTAGTTGCTCTGGTGGTGTGGATTATAGGCTGGTAGTTTTTCTCTATATCTAATATCCATATATGAGTGATTACATACATGCTTGTCTTTCTGTGAATGGGTTACCTCACTCAAGATGTTTTCTTCCAGCTCTGTCCATTTCCCTGTGAATTTCATGATTCCATTGCTTTTGTTTTTGTTTTTTTTTCCCCACAGAGTAATATTCCAATGTGTAAATGTACCACATTTTCTCCATTCATTCTTAGGTTTAGGAGCATCTAGGATGCTTCCGGGTTCTGGCTATTATATACAATGCTACTCTGAATATAGTTGAACACATGTCCTTGTTGTATGAATGTGCATTGTTTGGGTATATTTCCAAAAGAGGAATTGCTGGATCTTGAGGTAGACTGGTTCCCATTTTCCTGAGAAAACACCATACTGATTTCCAATGTGGTCATACAATTTTGCACTCCTACCAGCAGTGGAAGAGAGTTTGTCTTTTTCCACATCCTCTCCAGCATAGATTGTCATTGGTGTTTTTGATTTTAGCCATTCTGGCAATATAAAAAGTTATCTCTGAGTTGTTTTGAGTTGCATTTTCCTTTATTAAACATAAAGGATGTTTAACACTTTTTAAAGTGTCTTTCAGCTATTTTAGATTCCTCTGTTGAAAATTCTCTATTTAGTTCTGAATGCCATTTGTTAATTGGGTTGTTTGTGGTTTTGGTGGCTAGATTCTTAATTTCATTGTATATTTTGGAAATCAGCCTTCTGTCAGGTGCAGGGTTGGTGAAGATCTTTCCCCATTCTGTGGGCTGCCGTATCATCTTGTCCTTTGCCTTACAGAAGCTTCTCAGTTTCAGGAGGCCTCATTTATTAATTATCAATCTTAGTGTCTGCTACTGATATTATGTTCAGGAAGTGGTCTCCTGTACCAATTTGTTCAAGTGTACCTCCCACTTTCTCTTCTAAAAGTTTCAGTTGAATTTATGTTGAGGTCTTTGATCATTGTGTACTTAAGTTTTGTGCAAAGTTATAGATAGGGATTTATCAGCAATCTTCAAAATATCAACATCCTATTATGCCAGCCGCATTTGTTGAAGATCCTTTCTTTTTCCATTGCATAATTTTATCTTCTTCATCAAAAATCAGGTGTTCATAGGTGTGTGAGTTAATATCAGGGTTGTCAATATTGATTCCATTGCTCTACCTGTCCATTTTTGTGCCAATACCAAGCTGCTTTCAGGACTATACGTCTATAATAGAGCTTGAATCATGGATGGTGATGCCTCCAGAAGTTGCTTTATTGTACAGGGTTGTTTTGGCTATTCTCGGTTTTTTTGTTTTTCCATATAAATTTGAGTATTGTTCTTTCAAGGTCTGTGAAGAATTGTATTGGGATCTTTATGGGGACTCCATTGAATCTAATGATTGCTCTTGGCAAGATTACCATTTTTGCTATGTTGATTCTATCCAAGAGTATGGGAGATCTTTCCATTTCTGGTACTTTCTTTAATTTCTTTCTTTAATGACTCAATTTTCTTACTATACAGATCTTTCAGTTGTTCAGATGGCATTCCCCCAAGATATTTTATGTTTTTTATGGCTATTGTAAATTGTGATGTTTCTCTGGTTCCTTTCTCTGCCCGCTTATCATCTGTATATATTAGAGCTACTGATTCCTTTGAGTTAAGTTTGTATCCTGCAACTTTGCTGAAGGTATTTATCAGCTGTAGGAGTTCCCTTTGTTTTTGTGGTCACTTATATTAACTATCATATCATCTGTAAATAGTGAAAGCTTGACTGCTTCCTTTCCAATTAATATCCCCTTGATCTCCCTTTATTGTAATATTGCTCTTGTTAGAACTTCAAGTATAACATTGAAGAGATACAGACAGAGTGGGCAGTCTTGTCTTGTTCCTGATTTTAGAGGAATCATATTTAGTTTCTCTTGATTTAGTTTGATGTTGGCTGTTAGTTTGCTGTGTATTGCTTTTTTATCTTTAGGTATGTTCCTATTATTCCTGATCTCTCTAAGACCTTTATCATGAAGGAGGATTGGATCTTGTCAAAGGCTTTTTCAGCATCTAGTGAGAAGATCATGTGGTTTTTCTTTTTCAGTTTATTTATATGGTGGGTTACCTTGATGGATTTTCATATGTGGAACCATCCCTGCATCCCTGGAATGAAGTCTACTTGTTCATAGTTTATGATTTTTCTGATGTGTTCTTGAATTTGATTTGCCAGTATTTTGTTGAATATTTTAGATCAATGTTTATGAAGGATATTGTTCTGTAGTTCTTTGTCTTAGTTGTGTCTTTTTGTGGCTAGGGTACTAAGGTAATTATAGCCTCATAAAAATAGTTTGGCAATTTTCAATTTTTAAACTCAAAACTTTCATTGTGCTTTAATTGTATCTTTTGTGGTAAATGTCCTAATTAATGTATTATAATACTTATCCAGCTCATATTCTCCATTGTCATGTCTCTGCTTCCTGTGTCATTTGTAAAAAACTTTGGGACACACTTTGATCCATTGCCTAATCCAAATAAGTCACTCTTCTTCACAAGAGCAATAGTCTGAGATTCAATGATAGAATGTCATAAGTATACAGCAATAGCTGGGATGTGTTTGAGTATTTAATATAAAATTTGATGTTCACAGGAGCCTTCCTATGAATCTCATTATGTTTGTTTGGGGAATGTAAGAAATGCCACAGTTACCATCACTTAACAATTAGACAGAAAAGAACCAGTTATGAGGCAATAGTTGTAACTGATTGTACTGATTAGTGTAATCATAATTGTAAATGATAGGTCAAAGTGACATACACCAACAGGCAAAATCTTGCAGAGCAATTTAATTTTTTTTTCAGATGTCTCTTGTATCCTATAGCAAGCTATAGAAGCGTTCCCTTGTTTATATTTTCAGCCATTTTATAAAAGAATACAATGTAACATGATCCTACCTATCCAATATTTTTTGTGGGTTCAACCATTCCAATCAACCTGAAGCCTTGTTTTCAAGCTTTTTTGATTTTGATGTTTGGATAACTAAGTATAGTTTATGCTCTCTTTGTACATGAAGGGGGGACCACTTACTAGAGCATGAAACACTTAGGTCAGATCACATCCTCAACAAAGAATGATTTTCCTATCTCAAATATATATATACATTTCAAATGGCTCCTCACTATTGGGAGTGGGGTGCTTGGAGATCATCTACCCCATGTCTGCCATTATATTGGCTGAGTAAGTCTTATGCAGGTAATTATGAGTTCTGTGAGCTTATGTGTGTGATTACTATGTCACAGAGCAGAGGACATACTACATTCAACACCTTCCACTTCAATTTCTACCATGGTTCCTGATCTTTGTTGTTTTCATAAACTCAGAACTTTGCAATACTCACAATTGCATGATATCGAATAAAAAACAAGAGTGATTTACACGCTATAACACAGATGGAACTTTGAACCCTGTGCTAAATGGATAAAAAAAAGTTGACAGAACTAACGCCTGCAAGCTATGTAATACCCCTCATATGACATGTTCAGAATAAGCAATTCACTGAATAGAAAGTAGGTTATTGGACACAAGTATCTGTAGTCTATAGAAGGATGGTAGACTGAGAGAAGGATGGGGTAGAACTGGATGTTAATAGAAATATATTTGGAAAGTTAATAAAAGTTCTAGAGTTGTTGATGATGAAATCATACAGTGATGACTTATTACTAATTATGAGGCATATCAACAAATTATAAGAAATAAAGTAGCATATTTTACTAAGATAGAAATAGTAAGACCTATTGTCCCTTTCTAAATATTTTGACTATTTACTAGTTTCTTTACATTTCAATAATTAAATTATGATTTACTGTTGAGGTCAATTTTAAAGGCATCATATTTTAAGTACATTTATCACTGATTGTGTCTATAGATTATAACACAATAAATGTGTGTTTGGATAGAGCTGCTCATTCTTTATAAATTAAGTTGACTTTTAAATATTTATTTTTAACTTTGTATGTGTGTGTGTGTATTTCTGGGTTTGTGCCCATGAGATTGAGTGTAGGTGCCTACAGAGGCCAGAAAAACTCAAAATCCAGAACATGAAGTAACAGGAGGTTGTAATTAATCTGATATGAGTGCTATAAACTGAACTTCAGTCTTATGGATGTGGAGTACATATTCGTATTACAGAAATCTCTTTCCTGTTATCTTTAATATGCCCGCCTCTATAACTTATTTTAAATGATTTAAGAGCAAGTACTACATTAGCAGTTCTCATTTTGCCAGTGCTTTGTATGATACATAAACATTATGAAACATATCAATTGTGAATTCTAAATAATTCATTTACATGATTTAGAAATTGTTGAAAAAATCACTAAAATTTTATTTAATAAAAAGTAAAATACAATTTACATTTAGAAATTGTGAAAAGTTGTAATTAAAATTCATTTTTATTCTAAATCATCACTACCTCTTTGCCAAAGCTGTATTATTTTTTCTGCATATTTTAAGAAAGAAAAATCATGCTTGCTAATATATGGCAAGGGAAGGCATTCTGTGATTTGTATTGTTAATAAAGGAACACTTTCACTCAAATTGTGTTCAATAAAAAAGTTCATAAATGCAAATATTGAAATGCTCAAAAACTAAATCCAAATTCAGGAGCATTAGAATAATTCTCCTTATTTAATAAATAATAAGTATCATAGTAGGGAAGAATTATGTGGACACAGTGGTATACAAGAACTATAAGTGTTTGTTGTAGTGGCCTATGCATTTTCAGTGAAGACAGTGGTAAAAAATGCATTGATTTCCCATTAAAAGATCCTTAATGAGCCATTGATTCAAACACTTGCAGAGTGGATTTCTTTCTAAGTTCAGACAGTGTAACTTTAATGATAGATTCACAGTGACTCTTTTCCCTTACTGATTTTTATCACATAAATTATTTCTTTGAGTTTTTAGATTAAACTCATATTTATTTTCTAGCAATTAACACAATTACACCAATACTTTTAATTTTTTGCAATACAAGCCCATACATCCTGTGTGATTCAATAGTTTTCTAACTTTGTGTGATATGCTCTAGAGTTTATAAAAAAAATCCAAGAATTAAACAAAATTCTGAGTTCATTCAAGAACAGTCTTCTTACCTAGTATATAGGATTTGCTCTCACCTTCACTCACATTATATCTTGGTAGTTTGCAACCTTCAATCCCACTACAACATGATAGTTTGCAATTATATTTAATTCATATTACTTTACTTACTTGATGTCCTTAGTCAATAAATTATATAATAAGATAGTGAAAAGTATTATTTTTACAACAAATATTCATTGATAAATTTCCTATGTCTATCTGTACACACATACATAGACTATTGATTTTGTATGAAAACCTCAATAGTCACTATATAGTCACATTATTGAAATTAACATTTATAATTATAGTTGCTTCCCATAGTTTAGTTTTACAATACCTAAATTTTGTTTTACTATATTATATTACCAAAATACCTAATCTCAGAAATTTTGTGACAAATATTATGAATACAAATATAAAAGGTCATGACTATGTTTTCTCTACATTTAAATCTATACATGCTAAGTAGGCATAGTAACTACCTATATCAAAACATATATAATCACTTTGACTAATTACTATGCAGTTGTTTATCAGATATTTCTATATCTAGCTAACATAGAAAATACTTCCATATCAAATGAATGCAGAAATCTATATTTTCACAAACTGTTGAAATTTTGTTATTTTCATTACTAATTTTAAAAGAGTACATGTAAGATTTTAGAAAATGTTGGGAAGCTTTAAATCCTAAAATATTAGAAGTAGTGACAATGATTGTGGCATGCTTAATCTTTAGGGCTTAATTTTTAGATTTATCCACAAGTCTTAAGTTATAAGAAAATTCTCAAAAGAGGTAGCTTAAATGGCTGAGAAGCTCTTAAGAAAGTTTCAGCATCCTTAGTCATCAGGGAAATACACATCAAATCTGTTTTTAGGTTTCATCTTACACCAGTCAGAATGGAAAGATCAATAAAACAGATGACAGTTCATATGGGTGAAAATGTGGAGTAAAATGAACACTCATCCACTTCTAGTGGGGAGCAAATGTGTGCAGCCACTCTGTGGCAGTTTCTTAGAAAGATGGAAATAGATCTATCTAAAGACCCAGTTATACTATTCAAAGAATGCTTTATCCTGTCATAGATACTTGCCCAATATGTTCATTCTTATTCGATTCATAATAGCCAGAAATTGGAAACAGTCTAGATGTTGGCCAATGTATGAATGGGAGAATGGATATAGAAAAGGTAGTCCACTTACACAATAGAATGTTACAGAGATTTAATAAAAATTAAATCATAGAAATCATAGATAAATTAATGGAGCTGGAAAAAAGACCAATATGGTATGTGTTTACTTTATTTTTGTGAGACAGGGTTTCTCTGTATTGTTTTGGTGCCTGTTCTGGAACTCACTCAGTGGACAAGGTTAAGTATAGAGTAGGGAATTTAGAAGGTGGTTGATATCCCTAAGAAGGGAAACTAGAATAGGCAGTTATAAATTGATAGGGAGAGATATAGATGGATAGGGAGAGATAAGGAAGATGGGGGTTTGGAAAGAAATTTATGGAAGGATAGATAAAACTGAAGGCTATTTTCTAGGTTGTATAGAAAATTAATAAAGTAAGTATAATCTTTTTAAAATATATACATGTATGAAATAAATCTAAGTGGAATCAACAAACGATGGAGGAGACACAGGGGCAACTAAAAGCCTCCTGTAACTAAATGAAATCCCACTTCCGGAAATGGGTTAAATCTAACTGAATGGCTGGCTAAGTCCCCATGGAAACCCCCATACAACCCGCATTATTGTCAAGGTTATTGGTCGCTCTCCATAAACTGATGACAAAGCCCTATTGCTGAAGACAACCCATACACAATTCTTTGAACATGGAAAAGTAAAGTTGGTTCCTAGAAAAACCCTTTACCCCTTCTGACTAGTGTGGTCTGCACTGAAATTTTCTTTGATTCCATCAGAGGAGAAAGCTGACATCAATCCAGCTACAAATCCTTCAGTCTACAATGGTGACCTGTCTTTAAGTTACACTGACGACATAGTGACACAATGCATGAGGTAGTAGCCAGCCGCTATCTGGTTAGATTCAAAGCTCATACCATGAGAACTCATGTCCAGCATTGCCAAGAAATTATGACTAAATAGGGTAGGGACATAATGGAAAATCAAATACTTAAGTTCTGCTAAAGGAATATAGCATCAAATGACTCCTAAAACATCCTTCTATATTCATAGATCAGTGTCTTGCTCATTCATCACCAGATAAACTTTCCCCTGCAGTAGATGGTAACAATACATGAGACCCACAGTGCAGAGAGTGAAAGACATTGGTATACTCAGTCCTAAATGGGACCAAATCCCTCCTCTGGGAGCACAGGGAAGCCTGGAAAAGAGGAAGTAGAAGGATTTATGAGCTAGTGAGAATGGAGGACACAGAAGGATCAAGGATGACACCCCCAAACCCAACAGACTTTACTCACAGAGACTGTGGCAACATTCACAGGATATGCACTGTTCTTAGACAGATGATATTTCAGCACTGAAATGGGAAGTAGACACAAGAACCATCTCTAACCCTGAAGCTATTTTCACATAATAACCTCTTACAAATGAAAAATTAGTTTTCTCGAATGGAATCTCACTGAATATACAAACTACTCTTAAGGACAGAGCACATGCTCAACATTAGAAGGCCAACTCAATATGAAATCAGAGGCAATTTTAGATTTTTGCTTGTCCCATAAATGCTTTGTCTGAGCACTATTTAACCAAATTTAATTGGATAAATGTATATTAATTTTTTAATCAAAGAATGAAAATAATTCCCTCCAATTTTTGCTCTCACAAAAATAAGTGATTCTAGGAAATGTACATATTTATGTTTATATGTAAATTACTGAAAATTTTTAAATAAAAAATATTTAATGGATAATGAGAGCTAATAAGCATTAAAATCTATGTGATGGATATAACATATAATATGCATATAATATTAAAATGTTACAAGATAATACTAGTTGATAATCTCAGCTGAGAATGTGCAATAATATATTTGGCAGTATCTATTTCTCTTTTATATGTATGAATGTTTTGTGTGTATGTTTATGGGTATACCACATGAAGACCTGATGTCCAGAGAATCCAGAAGAGGGCATTGGAACTCTGAGAAATAGAGTCACATATCAAACAGTTAACCAAACCCAGGACATCTACAAAAGCAGCAATTACTTATAAACTCTGAGCCAGCCATCTAGTCCTGAAATGGCAGGTTTTAATAAAGGAAATTAGGAATGATGGTAGTTTGGTAAACTCAATTAGAGCCCTGTATGAATACAAAATTTTATTTCAATTACTACAAGTATACCAATATATAATGCAACATAACACACATATATATTAATCTTTGTATATTTGTATGAGAGCTGATGTGAAGAGAGTATCTTTCTGGATACAATTAAGCTGATACTTGAGGGTCAGGATTGAATTTGGGAGTTGGTTTGTTTATAAGTGAAAGGCGAGAAAGATTGGATAAGAGGCAGATAGAAGAAAGTCACACAAAAAGCAAGCATAAATTATAAAAGAGTTATATAAGAAATTACAAAATGTTTCTATGTACCAAGGTATGTTTCAGGGTGTCTGCATGCTGGAGGAGGCCAGGCTTCTTCATTTAACCTTTGGAAAGAGTATGCAAAACAATTTCACATTTCTAGTCACCAAAATTTACTGAAAATGAGTGATGTGTTTCTAATCCATTGAGATTGTCTTAATTTGTATTTGTAAATCTAGAAAATGAACAATTCTTTAATATATTTTGTGCTGTTCAGTGGTCCTTTGTCACTGGTCCTTGGGCGGATTGAGGAAGGAAGCTTCCTGTTACTGGCTATTCACATGAACAGATGGCTGATAATTTGGGTTGCTTAGGATATTCTGCTTCTTGGAGCTATGTTATAGATCTAATCTCTGATGAGCTTTGAATAGCTTTTTTTTTTTTTTTCCGAGACAGGGTTTCTCTGTGTAGCTTTGGAGCCTATCCTGGCACTCGCTCTGGAGACCAGGCTGGCCTGGAACTCACAGAGATCCGCCTGCCTCTGCCTCCCGAGTGCTAGGATTAAAGGCGTGCGCCACCAACGCCCGGCTTGAACAGCTTTATAAGCAAAAATACACAATTCAAATTTTGAAATAACCCATTGTTTTTTTTTTTTTCAGTTAGATGTTTACAGAACTTCAGGACTTAAAATTCTTATGTGATTCCAAGAGAAATAGGGTAAATCATGGGGAAGTTTAGACGTGGAAACCTTATGTATTTCTTTATGCTCATCTTTATGCAGTTTTGTTCTAAATAAATTTGTAATATTTTCCCCTGCTTCCATAACATCCTTTAAATTTATTTGTTGATTACAGAGATAGAAAGCAACAATAACAAAAGTGATTAGAGAAAACAAAAGAAAGATAAAATTGAAAGCCACAAAATTATGATGGCAATATGACATTTGGCCTTTGTCTATCAGATTCAGTTCACATTGACTTGTTTGTGTGGTATATTTTTTTTGCTGGTTGTATCTGGGAAGAAGTTAATTGAAATGCAATGAGCGCACACAAAAAATTCTATTGCATACCATTCAATTTTGCACAGATGTCTGAAAGAATAGAAGAATTATGGTAAAATAAAGATGTAGTTGTAAGAGTATGTCATAAGGATGTGAAGATCATACAATAAAGAAACAAAATATATATTTCTCTACTTAGCTTATATGACTAGAATGAATTTGAATTGAAGAAATTGTAAATCAATATCTAGAATATTATTTGAGCCCTCTTCTGTTTTTTGTTCTCTCTCTCTCTCTCTCTCTCCTTCTCTGTCTCTCTCTGAGTGTGTGTGTGTGTGTGTGTGTGTGTGTGTGTGTGTGTGTGTGAGAGAGAGAGAGAGAGAGAGAGAGAGAGAGAGAGAGAATCCCACTATGTAAATCCAGATGGCTAAAATTTCTCTGCAATACTTTCATTGTCAGATATATTTGACATGGAATGAGAAGGAATTAAAAAGCATTTAGCTAATAAAACATATTTTCTCAATCTCTGCATAGAGATCATATTTATATGCATATAACTCTCACCAATGCCAGTCCTCATTCAATCATTGTGCAAGTGTATGAGTAAAAGATTATGTGAAGTTTTCTGGAACCTTTTCTGCAACAACTCCAAGGATTGATGCTTTCTTTTTGTTTTATTGGAGGAGGAAACTTGCTTGAGTAGACAGAGGGATGCACTAAATTTGGGTGGACAGAGGAATTTTATAGACCACCACTAAATCCTTTCAATGTTATAGTGAGGAGCAGATATTATTTATCAAGAGTCAGCAAAGATTAGAAAATCTTAGTGGGTGCACTCTTGTCGAAATTTCACACGGATCCACATTGAATGTGAGGACATCTAGTCCCCTTTTCCCTAACAAACTTCACTGCTTGATGACTAACATAGTCCCCTTCTCGGTTAGAACCAGGGGAACATGTTCCTCTGAGGTACCGTACTGTTATGAAGTTATTCCAGAACATATAGGTTCATGAATTATAGATGTGGTGTATTGCCCTTCCTAATAAGATGTGGCCTCTGATAAGGTGTGACCAGGAGATGCAAGGCTCCAGTTCCTCGTCAGAGTCTCTACCACTCAGATCATCAAAAGAGCTTTTGGCGTTCTGTACCCGGCAGTCGGAAACGTTCATTTGGGGGCAGAGTGATTTGTCTTTTCTTCGTTGTTCGATATAATGCTCCCTAGAAAACTTTCATTTCCTTCACATTTCAACTCTAGCTCTAAATCAGTTTCGCTGCCAAGATTTCTGTATAAAAAATAGGACCCATTTTAAAGGTTTAAAGCTTTCCCCTTGCTCCTTGCCTTTCATTCTTTAATACCTGCTTACTTTAGGAGTAAAAGCCTCCTCTAGATTTATCCAGCTAATTTTTCTCTGTTCATGATAGAGTAATTTTCCCATTCACAGTGTGACATTAAACACCCTCCTTTTGCACCAGCCGGTCTACTTTCCCCTCAGTGCTGCCTTCACAATCCTTTTCAAATAATAACGCTGTTTTCGGGTGTTGTATTTTCTCTGCTTCCTCTCTGTGCTACTATTTAACTTGATGTTCTTTAATTTAATACAGATTGTGGAGTCTCTCCTAAGTGCTCTCAGCTAAGGCTTCTCAACATAAGCAGTCCTATTAATTTGACCTGGAAAATTCTATGTGGAGGAAAAAAGCTTTACTGGGGTGTATGTGGTTTATTTAATGTTACCCAGTGGGGATGCTTGTGGGAACTACAGCTTTGAAGTGTGATTACTGAACGGGATCAAATTATGACGAGTAAAATATACCCTTTTGACTTAGGCTTTATGCTGAGCAATCAAGAAACATTAGCAGGGACTCTTGGATCTGCCACTATTTTAGTAATTTAGAGCATATATTTCCCTTCTGTAAAGGAGATTTCCATACATAAGAAAATATTCATTTTAAAAGATGTGAACTTTTTACATTCCACCAAGAGTAGAATGGCTTTTATCTCCAAAAATGCTACCTAGTAGTTTCTATTTTGGGCTCCCTGTTTGCCTCTCTTTCTCTCTGTGTCTCTCTGTATCTATCTCTGTCTCTGTATCTTTCCTACCAACATTTTTTAGTCATTGTCCCTCACTTTACCTCTTTGGGAGTCAAATCAATTCTGTTTCACTTGTCACTTCCTACAGTTTAATCCATTGTTAAAATGATCTTTATTTCATAATACCTTTATTTTTCAAATTTTAAATATAAGTATGTCATCTCCTCCTCATCTTTTCTCTATACCACTCTTTCCTTTCACCATTTCTTCCTGTTTCTCAATTTCATGGCCAATATTTATTTAATTTTAAAAATGTTTATATGTTGATGAATCTCTGACTATACTTGTCCTTCAGAGTTTTGCTTTGTTGCCATGAAGTGCATCATACACAAATGAATGTTACAATTAACTTAGTTGACAAGATTTTTATTAACATATTAAGCTGTATTTCATTAATTCATAGGTATCCAGGTATTTAACATGAATGATAGAAAAAATATTTTATACTTACTAAACTGAGATTTTTTATTAGATCTCACCAAATATTTTGTGTGCATAAAATCATTCCTGATGGAACATCATTTATCTTAGATAACATTACCATTCTCACATAATAAAATATTTCAAGACATATATATATATATATATATATATGTAATATTTAATATTCTCCATGTTATTTTTAGTATTTCTTAATAGTTATATACTTCAACTGAGCAAATTTGGGAGATGAAATTTGTTCAATGAGTAGTCTCTTATTCTGTCTGCTCTTTCCTTAATTTTCTTTTAGTTTCGATTTGTGGGAGGTGTCTTATTTCTACAGCCCACATTGGCCTTTCACTTGTTCTCCTGTTATGTGTGGATTATAGAGGTGGACCTCTTCCCTTGTGGCTCTCTGTGTACGTTTGGAAGTGCACAGTTTCTGAATAAATTCCTTCTGACATGTTCCAATCTGCTTGTGTGATATCTTCTGCTATTATTCACCTGGATTTCAGAAATGCTCTTTGCCATTCCTGTATGCTTTATGTACAGGTTTCAACCAATTTGAAGCAAAGGAATGTTCACTATATGAAAACACTGAATATCTCAGCAGATGTGTTATATTCCCCCAAATCTTAAGAAAATGATGCTTCACCACTATTTCGCAAGGCATTTACATATTTTGACTGTTTAACTATCAAGTAATAGCATATCTAAAGATAACAAATGAGAATGGGTACCCATACTTGTAAATTATAGATTTTTCTTTTTTGGAAATTGATTCTCAATGTTTTCTTCATTTTATTTATTAAATTACATTTTTATTTCTCACCTTTAGTTCTCAATTCTACAAATCACAGAGAGTATATATTAGAATGCCCTGTAATGATTATAATGTCCTCCTGCATGCACAGATATTTTTGCTTTGTAAAGGTATATTTTACATAAATTTCATCTAAATATGACTTTTCTCAACACAAACACACTTGTGAAATTTAAAATACTAAATAATGAGATAGAATGATAATGTAGCTGACAATAATTAAATATGATGTGAGAGATTTCTAGGACATGAATGAAAATGATTTGAAAAAATGTAAGATGATATTTTACCTATAATTCTTCAAGGTGGCTTTGGAAAATTTTATTGTATAGAAAAAATGGATCCCAACAAAAAGGGAAAACAGTGCTAAACTGAGAGCTTTTCAGACAACATATTTGACAAAGAAATGGCCTACAAAAGATGATGAATATAAATAAAAGAGGTTGTGTATTAGTATCAGAAAAGATACTAGGGAGAATCAGACAAGAAAAATATGTCAGTAAAAACAACTTAGTTTGAAGTGAGTACATGAAAATTTATTGCTAAGCTTCTTCAGGTTTATTTTATAGCCAAAATATGTATATATGTGTGTAGAAGGAAGATGTTGGGAGACACTTTCCAAACACAAAAACTTGACAAACCATAAGATATCTAGGGAAGAGGAAATAAAAACAGGAATAATAATAATTGTCTATTATGTAAAAGAATTTCATTTCTACCAGAAAGCATCAGAAGTAAATGAACTAAATGCACTTACAGAAATTTATTTGAGTCAATTTAAAATCAAAAGTTAAAAAGTCTATCTCCACAAAAAATGGTCTAAAACTGTTGGATTTCTTTCAAAAAGAACTTTAATTATGATGTTGAGTTCCTCAAAGAAGTCAGTGTCCATTTCTAGAAGATGGATTGGAGCTGGATTTGAAAAAAAATTCTCATTTTCTCCACTTTAGTTTCCATGCTAAATGCAGGAAACAGACACAATAGTTTGTGAGTGAAAATTCAAGATAGAGTGATTTCATGACAAATTGGGGAACTCATCTTACTAAAGTGCCTTGAATATGTCATTTGTGCAAAATTAACATGTAATGATTGTTTAGATATGTTCTTAAAATTCTGTGATGTATTTAAAATAGTGTGTGTGTGTGTGTGTGTGTGTGTGTGTGTGTGTGTGTGTATTTGTATATGAACTGATGTAGCAGTCATTGGTACATTTCATGTGACTCAAAAATTTAGAATACAATCAGTTGTCACACAATTGGACATTTTTAATATTGTATTTTGTTAAAATAACTGAATTATCCTTCATCTTTGAAAATAAGTACTATTGAAGTGCATATACCCTAGTTACTTGGTTCATACATATTTCTGATGCAAAGTGCCTCATAGAAAACTACTTAAATGTTGAGAAAAATCTTCCGAAGTTATTAAATCCCATGGTGATGATATATAGTGAAACATTTTTTGAAGATAACAATGAAAAATATATGCCCCAAACTTCTCTATCAATGAGACCATTTCCACTGAGTATTGCTGGTTAACTAATTTGAAATTTGACTAAACACTGAATAATATGCTTCACCAAATAATCTTTCACTAATGAGTTGAGCAAGATGAGCCAATTGGCCTTTTACAATTCTAATTTCTATAATTCTATGAATTCAATACAGTGTATCAAAACCCTCAAAGGTAATGCAGTGTTAAATCAATACAAATGAACTATAATGAGAATGGAGCATTTCCTTTATTGAGTGTTTAAGAGAAAGGCTTTCTAAGGTGATTGCAGTAAGGATATGGAAGGTTATTAAACACAGCTAATGCATCTTTTCCCTATGGCAAAGGGTTTAGCAGCATACGTTTATGGACCCCTTTATTCCCCCACTCCCACATATGCCATTTTTAATTGCTTTTCTGGATGATGCCCAGGAATTTTGAATGTTTTCTAAAGGTTATTCAACACAGTTCTTAAAGTTAACCGTTTGTAATTTTGAGGTCAATATTGCATGCAGATTTTAGGTAATTCGTCGTTTATAAAGCACAGTTTATAATGAAAATAGAAAGACAATTTTGTGCTGTCTGAATTCATTAAGAAGTAATATTGCCTTGGTCTAAATGTTTGTAAACTGAATCAGAAGATTTTAGTTTATAATTCATATAATGTGAGCTTCCTCTATTATGATGAATTGGTTACTTATAAATTAAAACACATAAGAAGTAGCAATAAGTTAATTGTGGTTTAATAGCATGCACAACAAACACTCTGTGACTTTTTCCACAAAAATATCATGTTCTTTAACAGTCTTATAATAACTGCCATCATTGTGTAATAATATTTCAGTGTATTTTATGAGGAAGATTTTACAAGTTATTTTTTAAAGATTTGCTTTACAATTATTTTAGTAGCTAGAGATATACTGCCCTGATAGTCTTGCTACTCTTGCAAAGCACCCAAGTTCAGTCCCGAGAACTTATTCAAGACCACTTACATTCTCCTGTACCATGAAGGAATGATTTATAGAGAAACTCCTGCATTCTATTACCCTCCATGGATGCCCACAAAAGAGTCATATATAACCAGAGAGCAAATAAAATCATAAAAAGTATTTTTTAATATTTGAATATTTTCTAATACTCAATACAAGTGACTCATGACAAGGAAGACCATGGCTGCAATTCCAGTAATTCAGTGTGCATTATGAAACAAGAGAATTTTAAAATAAAACTATATAGGAACAAAATAATATAGTTTGTACATTTATGTGAACATGATAGTGGAATTTCCTAGTGACTGTCAATATGTACAAATATATTCATTATACATTTTTTCTGTGAAAAAATATTGTTTTTTACATTTTATATTTATTTTAGAAGCACTCTTATACACATATCCGTCACCCCATTCCCTTGCACTCCCATCCTCCCATATTCCCCACCAACCCCACAACCCACCCCCACACACTCCCAAAGAATAGTAAGGCCCTCTACGAGGGACCATCAAAGTCCGTCATATCATTTGTGAGAGGGCCCAGGCCCTCTTTCCTGTATCTGGGCTGCAATATTATCCTTCCATAGGGAATGGGCTCCCAAAGTCTATTTGTGCTCTAGGGATAAACACTGGCTCCACTGTTAGAGGTCCCATAACTGCCCTTGCCTCCTAACTGGCACCAACATTCATAGGGCTTGGTTCAGTCCAAAGATGGTTCTTCAGCTTTATGACTAGGATCTCTGTACTCTCACTAGGTCAGGACAACTGTTTCTGTGGGTTTCTCCAGCACCCTCTTGGCTCTTTGCTCATTGCTCCTCCCTCTTCACAACTGGATTCAAGGAGTATTGGGTGCCCATTTCTGCTTTGATCAGCTACTGAATGCAGGCTCTATTACTGGTAACCATGGTAGTTAAGTCATCAGTCTCATTATAGGGGGAGGACATTAAAGCCAGCTTCTCCCAAATTGCCTAGATTCTTAGTTGGGGTGATCACTGTGGATCCCATAACATTTCCCCCATGTCAAACCTTTCCTCAAACATTAACTGTCTCCCTCTATCAAGGCATCTCCTTTCTTACCCTCCTCTATTCCTGCCCTGTCTCAGTCCTCCTGTTCTCCACTCTCCCCTTGAACTCCTGTCTCCTTCCCACCTCCCTGCTCTCTCCCCCATGCTCCCAATTTGCTCAGGGATACTTGTCACCCTCCCCTTATTCAGGGGAACATGCTTTCTATTCTTGGGCTCCTCCTTGTTACCTAGCTCCTCTGGCAATGTGGATTATAAGCTGGTAATCCTTTGCTCTATGTCTAAAATCCAAACATATGAGTGAGTACATAACATGTTTGTCTTTTGTGACTGGTTACCTCACTGAGGACAGTTTCTTCTAGTTCTATCCATTTGCCTGAAAATTTCAAGATTCCATTATTTTTCCCAACTGAGTAGTACTCCATTGTGAAATGTCCTCAAATATGGATTTTACACATAGCGCCAAAGATTACCAGCCTACTATCCACACCACCAGAAAAGCAAGGAAACAAGGAGTATTCATTTTTATTTGAATTTTTTATTAGTTCAAATTAGGAACAAGCTTGTTTCACATGTCAAATCCTTCTCCGTCTGCCTCCCCTCACTCCCCCCTTCTCGCCCACCTCTTACCTCAACTCCACCCCATCCACCCTCCACTCCCCATGCAGGGTAGGGCTTTCAAAAGGGGCTCCCCAAAGCCCACCACATTATCCTGGGCTAGGCCTAGGACCTCCCCCATATGTCCAGGCCAAGAGAGCATCCCATCACGTGGGATGGACTCTCAAAGTCCCTTCTTACACCAGGGGAAAAAAAAAAAAAAACTAATCCAGTACCAGGAGCCTACTAGAGTGCAGAGGCCTCCTAATTGACATCCCATGTTCAGGGATCTGGATCAGTCCTTTACTGGCATCCTAGAGAGCAGTCTGGGGTCCATGTGCTCCCCATTGCTCAGACCATTTGTTTCTGTGTGTTTCACCCTCCTGGTACTGATCCCTTTGATCTTCATTCCTCACTCTCTACAAGTAAGTTGCAGAGTTCAGTTCAGTGTATATCTGTGGGTGTCTGCCTCTGCTTCCATCAACCACTGGATGAGGGCTCTAGCATGACATATAAAGTAGTCATCAGTGTCATTATAGGGGAAGGGCATTTAGGTTACCTTTCCACCATTGCCTAGATTGTCTATTCCTGTCATCCTTGTAGGTCTCTGGAAATCTCCCTAGTGCCAGATCTTTCTTTGGACATATAATGCCTCCCTCTAATATGGTATCTCTCATCCTGCTCTTCTCTAATCTTTCCCCAATGCAATATTTCTGTTCTTGCATTTCTTCCTCTCCTCTCATCTTCTCCTCCTCTCATTCTGGCAGCTCCCTCTCCCCTACCCTCATGCTACCAATTAGCTCAGAAATTTCTGCCCCTTCCCATTCCTGGGGTCCATGCATTTTTCCCTTGGAGTCCTTCATGTTTCCTAATTTCTTTGGTGAAGAGGATTGTAGGCTGGCAATACTTTGATCTATGTCTAAAATTCATATATGAGTGAGTACATACCATGTTTGTCTTTTTGTGACTGGGTTACCTCACTCAGGATGGTTTCATCTAGTTCCATCCATTTGCCTGCAAATTTCAAGATTCCATTGCTTTTTTCTGCTGAGTAATACTCCACTATAAAAATGTACCACATTTTCTCTATCCATTCTTCAGTTTAGGGACATCTAGGTTCCTTCATATTCTGGTTATTGCAAACATTGCTGCCATGAACATGGCTGAACATATGTCCTTGTTGTAAGGATGTGCATTATTTGGGTATATGCCCAAGAGAGGAATTGCTGGATCTTGAGGTAGACTGATTCCTATTTTTCTGAGCAACTGCCATACTGATTTCCAAAGTGTTCTTACAAGTTCACACATCCTCCAGCAATGGAGGAGTGTTCCTTTTTCTCCAAATCCTCTCCAGCATAGATTTTCAATGGTGTTTTTTATTTTAGCCATTCTGACAGGTGTGAGGTGGTATCTCAGAATTGTTTTGAGTTGCATTTCTCTGATAGCCAAGGATTTTTAGCACTTTCTTAAGTGTCTTTCAGCCATTTCAGATTCCTCTGTTGAGAATTGTCTATTTAGTTCTGCACCCCCACTTTAATTTCATTGTTTGGTGTTTTGGTGGCTAGCTTCTTGAGTTCATTGTATAATTTGGAAATCATCCCTCTGTCAGATGTGGGGTTGGTCAAGATCTTTTCCCATTCTTTGGGTTGTCATTTTGTCTTACTGACTGTGTCCTTTGCCTTGCAGAAGCTTCTCAATTTCAGGAGGTCTCATTTATTAATGGTAGATCTCAATGTCTCTGCTACTGGTGTAATGTGGAAGAAGCGGTCTCCTGTGCCAATTTTTTCAAGGGTATCTCCTAATTTCTCTTCTAGAACATTCAGTGTGGCTGGATTTATATTGAGATCTTTGACCCATTTCACTTAATTTTTGTGCATGTTGACAGATAAGGATGTATCTGAAATCTTCTGCATGTCCAAATCCAGTTGTGCCAGCACTATTTTTTGAAGATGCTATCTTTCTTCCATTGTATAGATTTAGCATCTTTGTGAAAAATAAGGTGTTCATGGGTGTGTGGGTTAATTTCAGGGTTTCCATTGGTCAGTCTGATCCTTTATTGTGCAGAGTTGTTTTGGCTATCCTGGGGTTTTAGTTTTTCCATATAAAATTGAGTAGTATTCTATCAAGGATTGTGAAGAAATGTGCTGGGATTTTGATGGGGATTGCGTTCAATCTGTAGATTACTTTTGGCAAGACGGCTATTTTTACTATGTTGTTTCTACCTATCCAAGAGCATGGGAGATCTTTCCATTTTCTGATATCTTTAACTTCTTTCTTTAAAGACTCAAAGTTCTTACTGTAAAAGTCTCTCAATTTTTGGTTAGCATTACCCAAGATATTTTATGTTGCTTGTGGATATTGTAAAGGCTGATGTTTCTCTGATTCTTTTCTCATTGGACTTATCATCTGTATATAGTAGGGCTACTGCTTTTTTGAATTAATTATTTATCCTACTACTTTGCTGAAGGTGTTTATCAGCTGTAGGATTTCCCTGTTAGAGTTTTTCATGTCACTTATGTAGACTATCATAGCATCAGCAAATAGTGAAAGTTTTACTTCTTCTTTTCCAATTTGTATCCCTTTGATCTCCTTTCCTTGTCTTATTGCTCTAGGTAGAATTTCAAGTACAATATTGAAGAGATATGGAGAGAGTGGACAGCCTTGTCTTGTTCCTGAATTTAGATAAATCGCTTTGAGTTTCTCTTCATTTAGTTTGATGTTGGCTGTTGGTCTGGTGTATATTGTTTTTATCATGTTTAGGTTAAGTTTCTATTATTCCTGTTCTCTCCAAGATCTTTATCATATAGATATTTGGGATTTTGTCAAAGGGTTTTTCAGCATATAGTGAGACGATCACATGGTTTTTCTTTTTCAGTTTGTTTATATGGTGGATTACATTGATGGATTTTCGTATGTTGAACCATTCTTGCACCCTTGTGATTAAGCCTACTTGATCATAGTGGATGATTTTTCTGATGTGTTCTAGGATTCGATTTGCCAATATTTTGTTGAATATTTTTGCATCGTTGTTCATGAAGGGTATTGTTCTATAGGTCTCTTTTTTAGTTGTATCTTTGTTTGGCTTGGGTATCAAAGTGATTGTAGCCTGGTAAAAAGAGTTTGGCAATGTCACTTCTGTTTCTATTACGTGGAATACTTTAAGGAGTACTGCTATTAGCTCTTGTTTGAATTTCTGGTAGAATTCTGCAGTGAAGCCATCAGGCTGTGAAATTATTTTGGTTAGAAGGCTTTTGATGATTATTTCTATTTCATTAAGTGTTAATGGTCGATTTAAACTGCATATCTGTTCTTGATTTAATTTTGGTAAGTGCTATCTAAACAGTAAACTGTCAATTTCCTTTAGATTTTCAATTTTGTGGAGGACAGGTCTTCAAAATATGATCTGATGATTCTCTGGATTTCCTCAGTGTCTCTTGTTATATCCCCCTTTTTTGTTTCTAATTTTGTTAGTTAGCATGCTCTCTCTTTGCCTTTTGGTTAACTGGGATGAGGTTTGTTTATCTTGTTGATCTTCTCAAATCACAAATTTGTTTGTGATTTGATTCATTGATTCTTTGTTTCATTGATTGTTTGTAATATTTTCTTAGTTTCTACTTTATTGATTTCAGCCCTCAGTTTGATTATTTTTTTTTATTTCTACTTCTCCATGGTGAATTTGCTTCTTTTCACTCTAAATCTTTCAGTTGTTCTGTCAATTTTCTAGTGTGACTTTTCTCCAGTTTCTTTATCTGGGCACTTAGTGATACGAAATTTTCTCTTAGCAGTGCTTTCAGAGTGTCCCATAAGGTTGTGTATGTTGTCTACATTCTCATTAAATTCTAGGAAGTCTTTAATTGCATTTTTATATCTTCCTCAACCCAGAAATAGTGCATTTGTGGGTTGTTCAATTTCTATGAGTTTGTAGGTTTTCTGCAATTTGTATTGCTGTTGAATTTTAGCTTTAATGGATGGTGATCTGATAAGATACAGGGGGTTATTTCAATTCTTTTGTATCTGTAGAGGTTTGCTTTGTTGCCAACTATGTGGTCAATTTTAGAGAAGGTGCCATGTTTCTGTGAGAAAAAGGTATATTCTTTGTGTTTGTATGGAATGTTCTACAGATATCTGTTATAACCAGCTGAGTCATAACTTCTGTTAGATCCTTTGTTTCTTTGTTAAGTTTCTGTCTGGTGGTCCTGTCTAGTGGTAAAAGCGGGGTGTTGAAGTCTCATATTACAAGTGTGTGGGGTTTTGTGGGTGGTTTGAGCTTTAGTAATGTTTCTTTTACAAATGAGGGTGCCTTTGTATTTGGGACATAGATGTTCAGGATTGAGACTTTATCTTGATTGACTTTTCCTGTGATGAGTATGAAATTCCCTTATTCATCTCTTTTGATTGATTTCAGTTTGAAGTCTAATTTGATAGATATTAGGATTGCTAGACCAGATTGTTTCTTGGGCCCATTTGAATGGAAAAACTTTTCCCAACTCTTTACTCTGAGGTAATGCCTGCCTTTGAATTTGAGGTGTGTTTCTTGTATACAGCACAAGGATGGATTCTGTCTTCATATCCATTATGTTAGCCTGTATATTTTTATGGGCGGGTTAAGACCATTAATATTGAGGAATGCTAATGTCCATTGATTGTTGGTTTTGTTTGTTTTGTGTAGGGAGCTGTCCCTGCATTCTCCATTACAATGATGGTGCCTGCAGGCACTGAATGTAAATTATTTCGCAGGCGCTGGGTAATTTTCCATTTCCTTGATCTCTGCCTATCCCGTGGCTCATATGGCCTGAGGAGCTGAAGCCATTCATAGGGTGACACGTCCCAGGCGGGGCTGCCAGCCTTTATTAGGGGACAGGATTCTTGGCTCGGGGTCTCCGCTCTGGTAAGCTTATGCTCTCCTCTCTCAAGATGCATTAAAGCTTTCCTGCAGAAGGATCCGAATGTCCTGTGTGATTCTTGCCGGCGAGAATATAGCGCGGGACAGTTTTGGATTTATTGTTGGTGGTGTCGCTGTGTGTTTATTTCACCCTCTTTTTCTCTTTATGTTGGGTAAAATAGGATTGTATTGCATTTTTTAAATGTATTTATCTTCCTTGGGTTGGAGTTTTCCTTCTAGAACTTTCTGTAGTGCTGGATTTGTGGATATGTATTGTTTAATCTGGTTTTGTCATGGGATATTTTGTTTTCTCCATCTATAGTGATTGAAAGTTTTACTGGGTACAGTAGTCTGGGTTGGCATCCATGCTCTCTTAGTGTTGGTAGGATATCTATCCAGGACCTTCTGGCTTTCAAAGTTTTCACTGAGAATTCAGGTGTGATTCTGATATGTATGCCTTTATATGTTTCTTGGCCTGTTTCCTTTGTTGCTATTAATGTTTTCTCATTATTCTGTAGGTTTGGTATTTTGATTATTATGTGTCAAGGGCACTTCTATTTGTGGTCGTCTGTTTTGCATTGTGTAATCTTCTTGTCCTTTCATAGACATATCCATATGTAGATTGGGAATGTTTTCTTCTATGATTTTGTTGAATATATTTTCTGTACCTTTGAGCTGTATTTCTTCACCTTCTTCTATACCTATCATTCCTAGGATTCTGCCTTTTCACAGTATCCTATATTTCCTGGATATTTTGTGTTAGGGATTTGTTGGACTTGAGATTTTCTTTGGTTGATGAATGTATATCCTCTAGAGAGTCTTCAACAACTGAGATTCTCTCTTCCATCTCTTGAATTCTATTGGTTGTACTCACATCTTTTGTTCCTAATCATTTATCCAGCCTTTCCATTTCCTGCATTGCCTCATTCTGTGTTTCCTTTATTGACTCTATTTCAGCTTTCATGTCTTGAACTGTTTCAAGTGCTTCCTTCACTTGTTTGGTTGTTTTTTCTTGGGTTTCTTTAGATTCTTTAAGAGATTTGTTTATTTCTTGAATTTTTTGTTTTGTCTTTTCCTCCATCATGTAATTTTTTGCCTGTTTTTCTTCTATTTCTTTAAGGGATTGTATTGTTTCCTTTTTAAAAGGACTCTATCATCCTCCTAAGATCATTTTTGAAGTCCATCTCTTCTTCATCCTATGTGTTGGGCTTTTCAGTTCTTTCTGGTGTGGAGACCCTAGATTCTGGTGGTGTCATATTTTTTTCCTGTTGTTTAGTGTCTTCTTCCCATCACTTCTTCCAGTGAGTGCAGGTGGGGTCTCTCCCTTTCTCAGGTTGCTGGTGGAGGGCTCAGCCTCTGGTGGCAGCTGGATGGAAGAGGGTGGTGGGTGTATAAGGGTGGGGTGTGCCTGGACTCAGGGTGGTCCTTCCCAGTCTGGGCAGGTCCACTCTTGCCTGGGTGGGTTCAGGCAGAAGCAAACAGAGGTTGATGGGAGAGATTGGGGCAGCAAAGCAGTGCCCAGTTTCACCAGAGGCTAAGGCTCCCAAATGCAGGACAGAGGGTAGAGTGTCAATAGGAATGATGTGTGTCTGGACTCAGGGTCCAGTCTTGTCTGGTGGTGTGTGTGTTTCAGGCATAAATGAGCAGGGGGTAATGGGGGAAGTTTGGGTAACAGATCAGCCTAGACTCACCTGAGGCTCAGGCACCCACTACAGGACCAACAAGGAGGATTCTAAAAGAGACATACATGTTCCCCTGGAGACAGGGAAAGGGAGAAGATGTTTTGAGCAAATTGGGAGCATGGAGGGATGGAGAGGGAACTAGGAGAATGAGAGGAAAGAGGAAGTAGGATGAGGAAGACATGATGGGGCAGGGAAGTTGAGTTGGGGGAAGAACAGAAGAGAGTAAGATAAAAGATAATATAATAGAGGGAGACATTATAGATTTAGAGAGAAATCAGGCACTAAGGAAATGTCTGGAAATCTACAAGGATGACACCACTTAACAATCTAAGGAGCAGAGGGAGGCTGCCTTAAATACCCTCCTATGATAATGAGATTGATGACTAACTTTTATGCCATCCTATAACATTCATTCAGCAACTGATGGAAGTAGAAGCACATACCAACAGCTAAACACTGAACTGAATGGTAATCCAGTTGCAGAGTATGAGAAGTGATGATTAAAGTGCTTAAGACCAGGCTGGTGAAATGCACAGAAACAGCTGACTTGAACAAAGGAGAGCTCTTGATCACCAGACTGATAGCTGGGAAACCAGCATGGGACTAAACCAGACCCTATGAACATTGGTGTTGGTGAGGAGGCATCTGTAATCCATGGGGCCTCTTGTAATAGATCTGTACTTATTCCTAGCATAAGAATGGAATTTGGGAGCCCATTACACATAGAGGGATACTCCCTGAGCCTAGACACACTGGGGAGGGCCTAGGCCCTATCCCAAAGAACATGACAGACTACTATGACCCCCTATGTAAGTATTCACTCTCCCTGGGAAGAATAAAGGGTATGGAATAGGTAGGGTGTTAGTGGGGGAGAGGCAGTAGAGGAGGGGAGGGAGAGGGAACTGGGATTGACACATAAAACAATCTTGTTTCTAATTTAAATGAAAAAAGGAAGAAAAAAATCAGCATCAGAAAATTGTGAATCAATTCAGCAACTCTAATGGTGTGAGTGGTAAAGGAAAAGGAGAAATAATTTTTCTGAGATAAAAAAATTTAGACATCTCAGGCTCCAACCATATCTTGACAGAAATTCCACGCAATTTATTATTTTCTTTTGAGTGGTAGTGATTTCTAGTTGTTACTTGTGGTGCCTATTTTCTTATGATTTATTGGGTTTTGTTGAATTGTAGTCCATAACATCATTAACAGTTGTTTTGTTTCCAGCTATTGTCATAAGAGGCAACTAGAAAATACTCTCTTGGTACTTACAATTGGAGAATAGTTAAAACAATTTTAATCTTCTTAGAAATTCAGAAAATCGTAAGATGCATTAGTTTATTTTCCAAGTGAAAGCCTCATTAATAAGGGAGGAAATGAAGAAATTACCTTTTGAAGTCTCCTTCTGCACATTGCTACTTATGTAACTTAGTATATACTGCTTAATATATCCATTTATTAATTAGTAAAATACAATATCCATTAATTTCAAGAAAGCATTCTTAATTACAAATGATATGAATTAACATACTAAGTATCATATTTGGATTGTGACTATAGATAGTAAAAGGCTCTTATTCCATGCTATCTTATATTTTCCCTTTATAGATTATAAATTGTAAACTTTTTATTGAAAAATAAATCATACAATATATTCAGCTCATGATAACTGCATTCTATTTTCTAATGTAAACAACAAATTCCATAATATATTTCATCCACTATAAACAAATACCAAGTACAATATTGTATGAATAGTATATTCTATTTTTGTCTCACCATAATAAAATGCTCACAAATCATGAAACAAAACAAACCAAAACAAAAAAATTAGCCTTACTGAGGTAACTAATAAAAATATGGTAACATTTGTTAGCTAAGAGAGTAAAGGTGCTTCTGCCAAGGCTAATGACCTAGGCTTGGTCCTTAGGATACACATTGTATAACACTAATAAAAACTACAACAAATTTCATCACACACACACACACACACACACACACACACACACACACACGCACACACAAATACAAACTTGTGTTTGTGTTTGTGTATGAGAGAGAGAGAGACAGAGAGAGAGACAGGGAGAAAGAGAGAGAGAGAAAGAGAGAGAGAGTAGAGAGAGAGAGAGAGAGAGAGAGAGAGAGAGAGAGAGATTGAAAGACAAAGGAAAGAAACTCCACTACAGTCTATTTCCCTCTGCCAACTCTCTCGTAAAACCAGAAATACATTTTTGTGGATATCAACAGATAGATGTAAATGGCTGGTAATAGACTTTCATAACTCTTTAGTAAGAAATACAACAGAAATCATTTTTGTGCAGAGCCAAATTCAGATTATTCATTCATGGATATTCACTTTTATTTAAAAAACCAACATTGTCTTGCTCTACCTCATCCTTGGCAGTCTGAAATGATAGCACCTTACTTTTTAAGTGTTTCAATCAGAGCATTTCATTTCCATCCCACAAGAGTTCTTTCTCCAGATTTCATGTTTCTTCTGATCACTTCTTCCATGGTAGTGTTGATATTGCCACTGCTGGGTTCCCTGTGATCTGATGCATGTCCTCACATGTATGCTCATAGAGCCAGCAGTAATTTGACTCAGTGGATTGAAAAATATTGAACATAAAATTTGGAGGAAGGTGTTTTGGGAATATTAAGAAAATATTGAAAGTTGTCCAGGGGTAGAAATGATGTGAAAAAAGTTAGATTTCCTCTATTTTAATATAATTTATTATATTTTTAAAACTTTTTTTGGTGAATTTGGAAAGCATTTTGTGGTCAGTGATATCTGTCTTTCATCAAGGTGTCTACATACTTTAACTCCAATCTGAAAGGAATTGTAAAGTTTACCCATGAAAGCCTATTTTCAGCTCTTTCCATTGTGAAGTTAGTGAAAGCATTTAAATTCAATCACTTGTGGGTATGAAACTGTCACTACTTGTGTGCCCTTAGACAGATGCCACACACTTGTTTTCTTTGCTCACTTGCTATGATAGGAGAAATATTGTTTCCTCACTTAATTCTGCTCTAAAGTTATGCTAATGCCCCAAAGCCTCAGAGTCAATCAATTGTAGGGTGAAATAAAGCAATACTTTTCTCTTTTAAGTTGATTGATTTTGATACTATAATAAAGCAAAGTCTATGTAGTCCACTCCAAGACTGAGTTGTATATTCAGCAACATGGCACATGCAACTGGCTACAAAATAAGTCCAGTAACTGGAGAGCCAGTCAGTGCAAATCTTTGAGATCCACTATCAATAGGAAGATCAGTCTCCTAATTTAAGGTAGAGATCCACTGTGTAAGATACATGAAATCAATTTCTGGCTTCTTCATATGCACATACACACTGACACAGCCACACCTGTGCATATATGCACACATGCATGTGTTCCTGTGAATATGCTCACACACATGCATGTATTTACGTGAACAAATGCACAGATACACAAACACAAGTAATTATCAAATCTTGGTTTTTAATGTTTTACTTTTCCTGGATATTATTATATTTTCATGTATGGGAAGAATGCTGGAAAACTTTCCATATCTTTAATCTCTATTTGCAGCTCTTCCAAGCAAGAAAGTCTACTTGCTAGGGTAATATGGTCCTATTTTAAGGACATAATTATCTTCATTTCTGTCTAATGTGGTATATATAAAGGGTACTTTAAAATGCACTTTATCTTTTTAATTAACCCAGCTGAAACTTTGGTCATCTGCATCACATGCTAAATTTAACTTATTAAAAAATAAAGGCCAATGTGAAATTATGAAACTGTGAATCTATTGTGTATCTTTGACTTCATAGGAAACTGGACTCATTTACATTTCTAACTCTAAATATTGACTTAGTCACTCTATTGTTGGTTCTTCAAAAATGCAAAATCAGTTGAATATAATACTACCAAGGAGTGAATGTAGAAGTTTTGCATTTTTATTGTTTTTGATTTGATTTTTTTGGGGGGGGAGTTTCAAGACAAATGTCTCTGTAAGTTTGGAGACTGTCCTGGAACTGCCTCAAAATCACCGAAATCCACTTGCCTCTTCCTCCAGAGTGCTGGGATTAAAGGCATGTGCCACCACTGTCTGGCTTGTTTTTGATTTTTTTAAGAATCATAAATTTCCAAGGCTATCTTGCATCTTAAATTGCAAAGCTGTGCTTATTATTGTACTAATAATTATTTGATATTTAAAATTTTTCCTTAATTATAATGATATCATTCTCTTTGATTATCGATATTAATTGTATATAAGGTGTCTTACATTATGACATTGGTTATATGAATATCTGCACCTTCTTTCTATTCACTCTTCATTTCCATTCTGTAACCTTCTTCCCCTTCGTGTCAGCTTCTTTTACTTCCTAAATAATTCTCTTTCTCCTTTAATGCCTTTTACTTAAAACAAGCTCAAATACTTTAGATTAATCACGAAATAATTACTGCTGTACATATTA
Source organism: Cricetulus griseus (assembly GCF_003668045.3). Lineage (NCBI taxonomy): Eukaryota > Metazoa > Chordata > Mammalia > Rodentia > Cricetidae > Cricetulus > Cricetulus griseus. The sequence goes on along the minus strand of NW_023276807.1, from coordinate 35,848,449 downwards.
ATGATGAAGGTCTTAGCATGTTCCAATGTGTGTAAAAGGGAATATAAATAAAAACCTTAAAGAAGATGAATGGTAGAGTACTTTATTTACAAAACGTAATTCCCATATGAAAAAAATTGAGTTTTAAAAAGTATTTTTGTGAAAAATAGATGGAAAAATCAACAGAAGGCTACCAGAGAAAGTTGCACTGAAATGAGCAAAAAAACAATGCAGAGACAGGAGAGAAGATGGTTGACTTTGTCTCTACTTTCATTATCCCTGATGCCTTTGCGTGCATGATCCTGTCCTGCCAGTTCTTATTACTGGATGATTCATTTTTATTATGTCAAGAATGCATTGTTTTATCAGAGGAAATAGAACTCAGCACTATCTATCTGTATACATTTAAACTTTGAATGAAGTTGCGGTCTGTTTACCATTCTAGATGTCAGTGGAATTTGGGACAATAGGGCCTAAAATTGGGGCAGATCAAGGTCTCCTACAACATCCAAGTTTATTCAGAGCATCAGACCCTGGAGGTAAGAAAGTTCATCTGAGTATATAATTACAACCACAAACCACCTGAGTATGTAATCACATGTCAAAAACATGTTTTTCCATAGAGACATATAAATCAATAATAATAATAGCTCATACTGAATAATATGAAGTAAGCTTACTTCTATTCACTATACCTGGGAGGGATACAATAACACAAGCCAAGAATAATTCCTGAGGTTAAAAGACTCTTGCCTTGTTTACTGGGAGTTTTCTCACAGGTCTCAGAAATCTCCCCACACAGTTTTTTTTTTCATGGATTGTATTCCAACATCTTCTGCTATTATTATTTAATAGCAGGATATCCACAAAAGTTTAGATTTGACATGTTGTTGACAAATCTAATTGTCCTATGAAACATGAGTATCCTATCAGCAAGCAAAATATGAGAACAATTAAAGCACTGTGTATAATATTGTGCCATCCAGAACAGAGATTTAGTTACATTATTTATATTAATCAGAAAAATCTAGAGAATAACTTTAAAAGTGACCCATAGGATTGATAGTTCTAGTATCTTATAGAATGTAAGCCCATGTTCAATTTAATTAGGAATGTAAGTGTTAGTATGATATATATATATATATATATATATATATATATATATATATATATATATATCCCCAAGGAATATTAAACACAGATGAATGAAGGAATGAAGGAGGTAATCATTGTCCCATGCTCTACCCATAAATACAGTGTTTAGTAAAATAACTTCTCCCTTAGTGTGCAGAGCCTTACCTGTGCCTCAAAAGTGCAGACTTTGCTGTTGGTGATATGGTTGATATTTCTGCCATTTAGCTGGAGTTTTGATGCATTTCTGCTGATTTTCACTATCTTTTGCCCTCCGGATATCCCTCCTTGATATCCAGAGACCCGAAGAGCCCAAGAGTAATCTACAATGTTTCAGTAGATCCATCTGCAATGATAGAGATGCAAATCCCCTCCCAATTTTCTTCTGCAGAAGTAAAAATAGGGTTAGTAAATCCACCAGATTGCTTACTTCCTTCTACCATAAAATTAAGGTGGTTAGAGTATGACTGAGTATATTGCTAGAAATAAGCAGAATCTGAAACAATATTTAAGTGATTTTGAATTAGCCATAATAGATGAATCAAAACAGCCCCATCTGTTGGGCTGAGGAAAGGAATGTATTAATAGGTAGACAGGATTCTGGTTCATGAATCCTTCCTAAACCCTAAGATTAGTTGTCTATAAAATATGTGCCTAGAAAATGGGAGGATGATGAACAGTTTTTGTAATCACACAGCCAGTTTGTACGAGAAAATTCCATAGTTTCTCCAATTGATTTCCTCTTCTTACACAATAACCTGTAAATGAAATTTGAAAATCCATGAAGTTATTTAATGCTTTTTTTTAGAAATTTTGATCCTTTTTTCTTTCTCTCCACTTTTTATTTAAACTAGAAACAAAATTATTTTACATGTCAATTCTAGTTCCCTCTGCCTCCCCTCACCCCCCAACTAACACCCTACCTATCTGATACCCTCTCTGATCCCCAGGGAGAATGAGGCCTTCCATGGGGGTCTTCACTCTCTCCCATGCCAGTTAGTTAAGAGGAAGATAATGCAGCAAGTATTAAACCCATACAACTTTTGAGTTTGGATCCTCTACTGATTTACTGATTGAGCAGGAAAGGTAAGGTAAGCAGTTAGTGTTTTCAGTCCCTTATGATATAAATAAATCGATTCCAATGGTTTATTCTCTTGTGCTATGATACCTGTGAGAGACAGTTTAGTGGGGATATTAAGTAAGATTAGAGTTAGTGAAGATCCACTAAAATCTCAAATGCCTCTTTTAGTCTGGATTCAAACAGTTATGTTTTCTTCTTTTGTCTCTTGAGATAGTATGCAAGGACTGCCCAATGTTATCTCTCCTTCTGGAGTTTAAGGTGATTAGTCAGTGCATAATTAGGTATATAGTTTTATTTTCTGAAATTGTACTGGAAATACCAGGTGAAGCTCATGAGGATGGGGAATAATTGATGAACAAATTCCTTTTCCCTAGCTTGCCTAGGTTGTAAAGTTAGCTTTGGCATGAGCTCTCCTAAGTCCTCATTAAAAGGAAGAGAGAATTTAAGGTTAGAATTATTAACTGATGCTTCACTTCATGCTTCAGGGTCATTTTAAGGCAATGGAGGATATATATCTAAAGGAGACCCCAATGAAGGTGCTGAGAGAATTACCTCTAGCATAGTTATCCCACAGTGCTGATTTGACTCTCTAGTGAATGGGGAAAATCTCTTTTTTGTCTCTTTTACCAATTTTAAGGGCTGATCTTCTAGTTTTTATTCATCAGAGAATTAGTTATCTCTTCATCATGATTAATAACCTATCTATTTTCCTTAAGTAATTTTCTTTTTAATTATTCTCTCATATGTTACATCTGTACTGCATTTTCCCCACCTTCCTCTCCTTCCAGTACCCCCACACTTCCCTTTTCCACCAGATACACTCCTCCTCCATTTTCTTTCAAAAAAGAGAAGGCATCCCAAGGATAACAACCAAACACAACATAACGAGTTACACTATTAATAGGCACAAACCCTGTTAGAAGGCAGGACTAAATAATCTAGTAGGAGGAAATGGATCCCCAAATCAGGCAAAAGATACAGGGACCTGAAGTCATCTCTGAGGTTACAGAGTAGGGTACCTCACAGAAGAATGTAAGTGACAACAATAGGACAGACACCAGCAAAGGATTTGCCTATGATAAAATCAACAGATGTTTCTTTATATTTTTATACAGAAACGAGGAGAACAAATATCAAAATCAAAACTACTAAATTGCTTGCAAGTTGTTTGTGATTAAATATTCTGACTTCCAGAAATAAAAAGAACTTTTGGTGAAGAAGTGAAATAAAGAGCCCAAAAGAATTTTGAAAAGGCATATAAACAAAGGAAAAAATAACAGTTCAATTTTGGATCACATAGTTATTAATTCAAACTGTTATTGGTGTTCCTGAGGGACTCCTTACAGAGGGCCTCTAAAGGATATTTGATTGCTGTCTGTGGTACCCAATATTGAAATGACTGTGATAGGATCCATGGAGATATGCATGATGGATGTAGTACTTTAAATAAGATGCCCCACAATGAATTTTGGACATTTGAATAGTTAGTCCCTAGTTGATGGCAATTTGGTAATGATTAGGAGATGTGGCTTTGTTAGCGGAAGAGTATCCTGGGTAAAGGCTTAAGATTTAAAAAGTCTCCCACTGTCCATATTGTCTTTCTGCTTTATGTTTGTGGATTGTGATATGAGCTTTGGGGTGCTATTCCAGCAACATGCCTGTTTTTCTGTTGTTCTTTTCCCCATCATGATGGTAATGGATGCCTATCTAGCATCAACTCTATGTCCTATATAAACTCTTCCTTCTATGAGTTGGTTTGGTCATGGTGTTTAATCACATAAATGAACAAATAGTAACTAATATAGGAGATATACCTGGATCCAGCAACAGTTGTAGCATTCTCGGCTATGAGTTTAATGCTTATGAATCAACATTATACATCATACAAGATGTTTCCAAATATAAACACATATTTAACAGTTGAATTTTCTTATTTAATGATAACAATCAATAATAATATGCTAGCAGTAGGACACTCCTATATTTCTTCTGAAAGCAATATCAGATACGTGCTAATGCAGTGTTTACAGAAACTTTGTAGGGCACCATTGTCATGAATAACATAAAATATTTACCATAGTGGTCCAAGCCTAAAATCAAAGCAATGGGCATACTGAGGCAAGATTGGGAATTTAAGTGTGAGGACTGACTAAAACAAAACCTATTCTCAAAAATTAAAACACTGCAATATCAAAGTTGCAAACCAGTTATATAATTAGGTATGCTACTTTGCTTGGACTCTTACAATATCAGATTAACTTAAACAAGTGAAACTTTTTTACACCCAGTTCAGGGGGCGTAGATTTCAAGACTAAGGTCACAGCAATTTTGACCTCTTTCAAGGCATCAGTTCTCAACTTTCAGGTCATCCTCTTGCTGTTTTCTCCCCCCACACAGAGTTTGCTATTTGTATGTGTGTCAAAGTTTCCTGACATTGCAATAATGAAAATAACCATTTTTTAATTCCAAAGAGTGGTGTGGTGGTTCAAAGGAGAATGTTTGCCATCACTTATGTATTTGAAAATGTGATTCCAGTTTACAATATCCTAAATTTAGGAAGTGTACTTCCTAGAGGAAGTATGCTTCTGGGGTGAGTTTAAGACCCTTCCCTATTCTTGGCTTTTTTTCTGCTTCATGTTTGCTGATGTTAAATTTATTGTTTCTAGGGTGTTTGACAAAAATATCTTAATTTTTCCTTTGGAAATCCCAATCTACTTTGTAATAATTCTCTTATTCTATTTCCTGGAGGGGGTTCTTGTGAAGTAACATATGAGTAGGACAGATATTATATCTCAAGTTTTCATTACAAAAGAAATTTGCTCCCTCTGATTTCACTCAATATGATGGAGGTTCTCTTCTGGACATCTCAAAATCATCACCAATACATTCTTCTGTACCCTCTGGGAGAGGAAGTTATACCATCAGTTCAAGCCATTCTGTGGTAAACATTTAATATGTGTTAATTAGGTTTTTAAAGTAATACTCTTTAGAATATATTAGATTTAGATCCTATGTTTTCATAGTTTAACATAATAACACTTTTTCATTCACCTTGATTAAACTAGGTGGTAATTAATTTTACAGTATTCAAAATTTCTAATCTAGGAAATGTATTAATTTAATGTAATAAAAATATTTGATATGCAGAGATTTTTCCAAATTTATTTCTAAACTTTTTGAACATACATTGTCAACAAGTAAAATACAAGAACTCATCAATAGAGCATCTTACAGGATTTAAATTGTCCTGTCTATCCATCCATCTATCTAATATTCTCCCTAATGCAGTTTCTTACACATAAGGAATAATAAATTTACAGCTAGTAAATACTAAGTGCAAAGAAATGCTGCTGAAGCTTTTCTAGTTTACACTCAGAGCAACTGTTTCTTTTTTTCATTATGTTCATCATATTTATATGACAATTTAATTTTATTTTTTTTAATCTAGTCCAAACACTATATACGAAACATATGAATAGTAACTGTATATATAATTAATTGGCTACCCACAATCAGTGAAATACATTGAATGAGCCACTTCATAAATATGAGAATTAATATTTGTCCCAAACCACATGATTGATATGTGACATAGTGATTTTCAGTGAGGTTCAATACTACCAGAATTTCCTTTGTGAATAATCATGACTTTTCTGGTGTTCTCAGGGTAACAAGGACACAGAGATAGTTCACCAGTTTGTTATATGGCTCTTATTCCCACTTGACCAAGCATGATTGATTTAGCAGTTCACTGCTTGCTCCTTTTCTGTCTCTTGTCTCCATAAGCGGCATATAAATGCATTCTGGGCGAACATTATTTATTTGTGATGTGACCAGTTGAACCAGGACTAAGAGTGTTGGCAACCAAATACCCTGTTCAGATTATTACCAACCACAGCTTCCCTTATACAAATTCCCAAACCCCAACATATTATACTGGTTAACAAGGAGCATCTTATAGGAACTGAGAATGCATATTTGAATTGTGAATAAATTTTTTTTCTAATCAGTACTGACAGTTATTTGAGATTTTCTGTCTGTCACATAAACTTATGAATAACAATAGTGCTCAGAAGGTTGAGTATGTATCTATGCATATTTCTCTATTTAAAGATAGATAATTCATGATATATGGATACATAGTTAGACGATAAAAGCATTCTAGATTATATTTGAGTAAATAATAATTAAAGAGTTACAAGGTCATGAGTTTGAAAGGGGGAAAAGAAGCACAGGATGAGGTGGAGTGTGAAGTGTGCAGAGCAGAAAGGGGGTTTGCAAGTGATGTAAGTGCAATACTCATGTATAAATTCTTTAAAAATTCAAATTCACATAAAGTTGTTTTTAGCCCAGATTTTAACCAATTAAGTGTCTTTATTATTTGAGGACTGGTACCACCTATCACTTTGGCACAGATTGTATAAGAATGATTTGTATTAGATACACCCTTCCTACTCTAGTCCATCCTCCTTTTAAAAGTCCATATTGTTCTGCATTTCTTTGTAATTTCATCAGCCATTCAAGACTTTCTAAGGTAAGCATGACATATATAAAAATTGATATAAAATAAATCATATTAGAAGTATGTATCTTATAGTTATATTAATTTATTAAAACTACTATATTCATCTTAGTTTTACAATTCTTTACCTAATTCTTCTTATCAGTAAAAGTTGTTCATTAATTAGCAAATTAACATAAAATATATGCCAATATGATTCATATTTGAGCTAAATTTGATATTAGTTCTGAATATAAGTATACCTCTTCATCATGAATTAAATGTATGCATCATTTCTCTTAAGTTTACTATAGTTTATGTCGTTAGGTAACTGATATACAGTTACATGTTGTTAAAGTAATTTCCTCAAGATCTTGCTTTACATATTTAGTATTTACTTCTGTCAAAAATTCATTTCAAGAGAAATGGTAAAGTGGAGCAAATATTTCATTTCAGGATGAATATAGAAAGTGACATTGGTTCCTCCCTACACCCAGCCAGTGATTCAGATATCCATGAATCCAATTATTTAAGCTGCCCTGAGGAAAAGGAAGCCTTTGAATAACTTAGAGTGATTTCTTTGCCTCAGAAAACACTCCTTTACCCCTCTAAATACTTAAATCACTCTATGCATTTAACCTTTAAAACCTTCTAAAGTTGAATTATCTCAGGTTCCAAGACTCTTTGATTTTATAAATTCAGAGTAAAGATATGTCAATGCCCAGTATAACAGAAAATTTGGGCATTCAATTAGAAGGTTAAATATGTTTTTTTTCTTTCAGAGATGAGAATTGCAGTGTTTTAACATGAAAAATCTTTGTGAAGTCAGATAGTCAAGAGACTATTAAAGATTCCATGATGTTCAAAGTTGAAGGGATGATGGCAAATATTTCTCCTTCACTATGTTTGACTTCTCTTCATTTAAATGTGATGTAATTTTTGTAACAGAAGTATTTATACATGATATTATGATGGACATTAATATTTGATTTTTCTTGAGATAATTCTAATGGTTGCCAGTATTTAATTGTTTTCTTTTCATAAAATGAGAGTGTAACATGACATTGTGGAATTAATGACTAAATTAATTGCTAGCATTGTAGGCGTTTAAAATACAGAATTCCAATGTAAAGTTAGTTATCACTATTATTGGTTGCTTATATTGTTAATATCTTTCTTACATTCAAGAATATTATAACAATAAATGATATTGAATATTAGATAATTTAACTGAGATGTTGGTAACAGCACTCAAATCACATGTCTGCTTCTTCCTCCTGTGTCACTACTTTACTCCATATATCTACCTCTAATTTTTGCCATGATATAATTAATGTAGAAGTCAAGGAAAGGTTTGAATATATTATCCGAACCCTAGTTATATGTTATTATTTTTTGAGTTTTTCCTTCTAAATTCCATTTGCTTCTTTATTTTATTTGGAAGACTGCTTGGGTTCTGGATTTTGAGACTATCCTATTAAATGTAGTCCCTTAAATGAACTATGTGCATCTATCTATCTGTCATCTATCTATCTATCTATCTATCTATCTACTATCTATCTACATCTTACTACTGTCTATCTCTAATTATCAGTCTCTTACACTTACACACACACACACACACACGCGCGCGCACACACACACACATACTATATATATATATATATATATATATGTATATATATATACGTATATATATATACGTATATATATATATACATATATATATATACTATATATATATGTATATATATGTATGTATATATATATATACGTATATATATATGCACACACACATATATGATTACAAAATGAGTCCTGGAGATTAAACAATTCATGATTGTTGGCTTTGCGACAAATATATTTCACTTTGTAAGTCTTCTTGCCCACTCTGAAAAATATTGAAGGAGCATTGTAAAAAATTTCTTTAGAGAAAATAAGATTTTTTGATGTTCCTTGTAGCAGATAGTGTTAACTTGAGTAAGTTTTGTTACCTTCTATAATAAAAGTAAAAGTAAAATATTTACTCTGTAATTTATATTATTGGCATTTTTCTGGTAAGTTTTTTGTTTGTTTTCATTTTTATTGTTGTTTTCTTTGTTGATGTCAAGCAAGGAAGGCTCAACTCAGAAAGCAGAACGTCAGCCCAGAAAATGTCTCCATCTGACTTGCTTGTTTCAGGGGCATTTTACTGATTAATGATAGATATGGGAGGTTCCACTGCATTGTGGACAGTTCTACATCAGTGCCTGTAGTTTTTAATTGTTTAAGAAAATGACCTTAGCAAGCCATATTGAGCAGGTCAGTAAGCCAAGCTGTCTATGTTTCAAATACAATCCTTGACTTCATTCAGGTCCTTGCCTTGATTTTCTGTCCCAAGTTTCATAAGTGTTGGGCAATAACTGTGATCTGAAAGTCAAATAAACTTTTCCTTATACAAATGCAGTTTTGTCAGTATTTTATCATAGTAATTTAATGCAAAACCGGATAGAAATTGATAAAATGTTAATGGTCTATTTCTGTGACAGAGCATATTTTTTTTCAGTGCTGTGGACTTAAATAGCCATGGAGTGGTCAGTGTCTAATCAGTTGTTTTGGGAATACAAGCATGACACTAACAATGTAGACAAGAGCAACTTTTAGTTAGCAGCAACTCTTAGTGGATCTGTTTTGGTCCTCCATTCTTGCCTTGAGGTTCTGTCCAATCCTGTGTTGAGTTTCTGCCCTGACATCCTGCAATTTTGCTCTATGATCAGATGTTTAGGTCAAATACATCCTTCATTTCCCAATTTGATTTTATTTAGTGTTTATCACAGCCATACTAGAAAATCTGGATGCACAGAATAAATAAAGTAATTGAAAACATTAAAATGTGTAATAAGTCTATCAACTGTAAGGCATGGGAGAACAAATTCATGGGCCTATCAATCAGTGCCTGCATTGTAGAAATGGAAAAACACCAGAAGGTAAGCAAATTTTATTGAAGAGTTGGTTTATTTCTACTGGTGAGTTTAAGAAGCATTGACCATTTGCAAGCCAATTGTAAGTTGAAGTAATGTCTGCCCAAATCCACGGAAAAGGTTATATATAATAAATTCTATTACAATGGGTGGTATTTAAAAGTACTTTACTGACGGTTCCTAGTAAAACATTTCAAAAATAAAAAAAAGCAACTAATGGAATGGTGATGTTCAAAGTAAGGTCAAACTCTGATGCTTTCATCTAGTCTCATAATTTTCACCACTATATATAATCAGAATTGTACAAGTTATGATTCTTCCACCATAATATTATAATCACTATATTCTGTTTGCTACCCTTATGTTTAATGTTATTTGGCCTTGTGTTCTTAGGAATGACTTGCAAATCACATACTAATGGTTACTCAGGAGACATACCAAATCAGGGCTTCTTTACCTTTTCTTATTTCAGGTATAGGAAGTTTAAGTTTAAATTATTCAACATTGTAATGTTGCTTCTGGTGGGCAATGGAATATACAGCATGAATTTTGCTAAAGATAGATTGTAATTTTGTAAAGGAATTTCTCTGTGTCTGTTTCTGTTTCTGTTTCTGTGTCTGTGTCTGTCTGTCTGTCTGTCTGTCTCTCTCTCTCTCTCTCTCTCTCTCTCTCTCTCTCTCTCTCTCTCTCTCTCTCTCCACACACACACACACACACACACACACACACACACAACCACAAGAAGTAAGTGATTCTCTGGTTTTTACTCTATGCTTTCCTACTATTCTCCATTGAACAAATGAAAATGGAATATATGGATTATATTAGAATCCCTGTGATCATTGAAAGGAACTCCCCTTGCCTATAGATTAGTATTCAGATAAAGAAATGTCAGCATTAATGCTGAGTACCATAAAAATGCTTGTGTTGTTCATCTCAAGACTTTGTATAATGTGCCACAAATAAACTTCATTTTAACTTAATGAAACACTTCTATCATTAATGGCTGAATGCAACCCTAACAACACTTCTTTTGAAGTACTAATTAATGTATTTGTCAACTACATATGCCACAAACCCAGGATATTTAATTTGAAAGTCCCATATGTATTTAATTTCAGATAGTTCATTTTTAGCACCTTGACCCATATAACTTAAAGGTGGATACTGGATATGTAAGCATTGTTATATAGACTGCCTTTGCAGACACAAATAGTTTACCCACTCCCTATTTTCATCTGTTCACTAAGTCCTTCTGAGAATATTTCTACTGAGTTACCATTTTCCAGACACACCATTGCTGTTCTATTATCAGGATGTCAATATCAACTACATAAATAATTGCATTTGGCTATTTTTTCATATAAATCAGCAAATGATTATTTTTAATCCTTTAATGGCTATTCATATATACATATCCATCCCCCCATTCCCTTGCCCTCCCATTCTTCTATGTTCCCCACAACCCCCCAAACTATTCCCCAAATCTTCCCCAGGGATAGTGAGACCCTCCACCAGGGACCTACAAAGTCTGTCATATTATTCAGGGGAGGGCCTAGTCCCTCCTTGCAGTATCTGGACTGCAATAGTATCACTAGACATAAATGGGCCCTCAAAGTCCATTTGTGTCTAGGGTTGAAGACTGGCTCCACTCTTAGAGTTCTCATAACCTGTCTTTGTCCTCCTATCTGGCACCCACATTCAGAGGGCTTGGTTCAGTTCAATGCTGTATCCCCCTATTCCTAGGGTCTCCATGCTCTCACTAGGTCAGGTCTACTGTTTCTGCAGGTCTCTCCAGCCCTATCTTGACTCATTTGCTTGTCCTACCTCCCTCACCACAACTGAATTCCTGTAGTATGGTTCAGTGCTTAGCTGTGGGTGCCTGTTTCTGTGTCGATCAGCTACTGGATGAAGGATTTAGGAATGGTAACCAAGATAGACACCAATCTCATTATAGGGGAAGGGCATAAATGGCATTTTCTTCACTCCTGCTTGGATTCTCAGTTGGAGAATCCCTGTGGATCCCTGTGGATCCCCTAACATTTCCCCGTGCCAGACCTCTCTTTATATCTGTACTGTCTCCCTCTAATAAGGCATCTCCTTTCTTGTCCTCCTCTATTCCTCCCCTGTCATAGTCATCTTGTTCTCCTCCCCTTCCCCTTCTTCCCTTCCCACCTACTTTCTCTCCATCAAAGCCCCATGCTCCCAGTTTGTTCAGGGGTTCTTGTCTCCCTCCGCTTCCTTGAAGGATTATGCAATCCTCTCTTGGGGTCCTCCTTGTTTCCTATCTTCTCTGGCAGTGTTGACTGTAGACTGGTAATATTTGCTCTGTGTCTAAAAATTATATATGAGTGGGGACATACCATGTTTGTCTTTTTGTGACTGGGTTACCTCACTAAGGGTGGTTTCTTCTAGTTCCATTCATTGGCCTGCACATTTCAAGATTCCACTGTTTTTTTTTTTTTTGGTGTTGTTGTTGTTGAGTAGTCCTCCATTGTGTACATGTGCCACATTTTCTCTATACATTCTTCAGTTGAGGGGCAACTAGGTTGTTTCCATGTTCTGGCTATTACAAATATTGCTGCTGTGAACATAGTTGAACATATGTCCTTATTGTATGAATGTGTATTTTTGGGTATATGCCCAAGAGAGGAATTGTTAGATCTTGAGCTACTCTGATTCCCATTTTTCCTGAGAGACCATCATACTGATTTCCAAAGTGGTTGCACAAGATTGCACTCCCACCAGCAATGGAGTGTTCTTCTTTCTCCACATCCTCTCTGGCATAGATTGTCATTGGTGTTATTGATTTTATCCATTCTGATAGTAGTAAGATGGTATCTCAGAGTGGTTTTGAGCTGCATTTCCCTAGTCACTAAGGATGTTGAGCACTTTCTCAAGTGTCTTTCAGGCAATTTAGATTATGCTTTTGAGAATTCTCTATTTAGTTCTGCACTCCAGATTTTAATTGTCTTGTTTGGTATTTTGGTGTCTAGCTTCTTGAGTTCATTGAATATTTTGGTCATCAGAACTCTTTCACATTTGGGGTTGGTGAATATCTTTTCCCATTCTGTGGGCTGGTGCTTTGTCTTGCTGATTGTGTCCTTTGCCTTACAGAAGATTCTCGGTTTCAGGACGTCCCATTTATTAATTGTGGATCTCAATGTTTGAGCTACTGGGGTTATGTTCAGAAAGCGTTCTCCTGACCCAATTTGTTCAGGGGTACCACCTACCTTCTCTTCCAGGAGGTTCAGTGTGGCTGAATTTATGTTGAGGTCTATGATCATTGGAAGTTAAGTTTTGTGCATGGCGATTGATATGGATCTATGTGCAATCTTCTACATGTACGAATCCAGTTATGCCAACACCATTTGCTAACGATGGTTTCTTTTTCCATTGTATAACTTTAGATGCTTTGTCAGTAGTCAGGTGTTCATAGGTGTGTGGGTTAATAACAAGGTTTTCAGTTGGATTTCATTGGTCAACCTAACGATTTTTGTGCCAATACCAAGCTGTTTTCAGGACTATGGCTCTAAAATAGAGCTTGAATTCAGAGATGGTGATGCCTCCGTAAGTTTGTTTATTGTACAGGATTATTTTGGCTATCCTGGGGTTTTTGTTTTTCCATATAAAGTTGAGTACTGTTCTTCCAAAGATCTGTGAAGAATTGTGTTAAAATTTTTATGGGAATTGCATTGAATTTTTAGATTGATTTTGGCAAGACTGCCATTTTTACAGTGTTGATCCTATCTACCCAAGAGCATGGGAGATCTTTCCATTATCTTGTATATTCTTTAATTTCTTTCTTTAAAGACTCAAAGTTCTTACTATACAGGTCTTTCTCATTTTTGGTTAGTGTTACCGCAAGATTTAATTCTCAGCCAATTTATAATCTCTATATAGTAGAGTTACTGATTTTTTGAGTTAATCTTTTTAGAGTTAGGGTTAGGGTTAGGGTTAGGGTTAGGGTTAGGGTTAGGGTTTGGGTTATGGTTATGGTTAGGATTAGGTGTTTATCAGATGTAGCAGTTCCCTGGTAGAGTTTTTCGGGTCACTTATGTAAACTTTCATATAATCTGCAAATAGTGAGAGTTTGATTTCTTCCTTTCCAGTTTGTATCCCCTTGATCTCCTTTTGTTGTTTTATTGCTCTAGCTAGAACTTCAAGGACATTATTGAAGAGATATGGAGAGAGTGGACAGCCTTGTCTTGTTCCTGATTTTAGAGGAATTTCTTTGAGTTTCTCTCCATTTAGTTTGATGTTGGCTGTTGGTTTGCTGTATATTGCTTTGATAATGTTTAGGTATGTTCCAGTTATTCCTGATCTCTCAAAGACCTTTATCATAAAAAGATGTTGTATTTTGTCCAAGGATTTTTCAGCATTTAGTGAGATGATCATGAGGCTTTTTTTTTTCCAGTTTGTTCATATGGTGGATTACCATGATGGATTTTTGTACGTTGAACCACCCCTGCATTCCTGGGATAAAGCCAACTTGATCATGGTGGATGATTTCTCTGATGTGTTTTTGGATTCAATTTGTCAGTGTTTTGTTGAATATTTTTTTGCGTTGATGTTCATGAGGCATATTGGTTTGTAATTCACATTTTTGGTTGTATGTTTGTGTGGCTTGTGTACCAAGGTAATTTGTAGCCTCATAGAAAGAGCATGGCAATATCCCTTCAGTTTGAGAAGTACTGGTATTACCTCTTCTTTGATTTTCTGATAGAATTCTGTACTGAGATAGTCTGGCCCTGGCATTTTTTGCTGGTAGACTTTTGATGACTGCTTCTATATTATTAGGGGTTATAGGTCTGTTTAAATTGCTTATCTGTTCTTGAGTTAATTTTAGTAAGTGATATCTATCCAGAAAATTGTCCATTTCCTTTATATTTTTTACTTTTTTGGAGTATAGGTTTTCAAAGTATGACTTGAAGTTTTTCTGGATTTCCTCAGTGTCTGTTGTTATATCCCCCTATTCATTTCTGTTTTTGTTAATTAGCATGCTCTTTCTCTGCCTTTTGGTTAGTTTGGATAAAGTTTTGTCTATCTTGTTGACTTTCTTGAAGAACCAAATATTTGTTTCATTAAATCTTTGTAGTATTTTCTTAGTTTCTAGTTTATTGATTTCAGCCCGCAGTTTGGTTATTTCCTGGTGTCTACTCATCCAGTGAGAGTTTGCTTCCTTTGTTTTGGAGATTTCAGTTGCACTGTTAATTCTCTAGTGTGACTATTCTCCAATTTCTTCATCTGGGCACTTAGTGCTATGAACTTTCCTCTTAGCACAGCTTTCAAATGTTGCATTGTTTTGGGTATGTTGTGTCTTCCTTCTCATTAAATTCTAGGAATTCTTTAATTTCTTCCTTGACCCAGGAGTTGTACAATTATACATTATTCAATTTCCATGATTTTATATGTTTTCTTCAATTTGTGTTGTTGTTGACTTCTAACTTTAAAGCATGGTGGTCTGATAAGATACAGGGGGTTATTCTAATTTTTTTGTGTCTGTGTAGGTTTGCTACATTACTGTGAATGTGGTCAATTTTAGAGAAGGTTCCATTGTCGCTGAGAAGATATATTCTTTTGTGTTAGGATGGAATGTTCTATAGACATATGTTAAACCCAATTTGGTCATAACATCTGTTAGTTCTTTTGATTCTTTGTTAAATTTCTGTCTAGTGATCCTATCTAGTGGTGACAGCGGGGTTTTGCAGTATCCTACTATAAGTGTGTGAGGTTTTATGTGTGATTTGAGCTTTAGTAATCTTTCTTTTATGAATGTGAATGCCTTTGTATTTGGGTCATAGATGTTTAGGATTGAGACTTCATCTTGTTGGACTTTCCCTGTGATAAGAATGAAATGCTCTTCTTCATCTTTTTGGTTAATTTAGTTTAAAGTCTAAATTGTTGGATATTAGGATTGTAACACCTGCTTGTTTCTTGTGTCCATTTGATTGAAAAATATTTCCCCAAACCTTTACTCTGAGGTACCTTCTGTCTTTGAAGTTGAGATATGTTTCTTGTATGCAGCAGAAGAATGTATGCCTTCCTCTTATCCATTCTGTTAGCCTGTATATTTTCATAAGCAAAGTAAGACCATTGAAATTGAGGGAAATTAATGACCATTGATTGTTGATTCTTGTTTGTTTTGCATTTGTTGTTGGTGGTGTTATTGTGTGTGAATTTCCCTTCTTTTTTCATGTTTGGTGAAGTGGGATTATCTATTGGCTATGTTTTTTGAATGTAGTTATCTGCATTGTATTTGAGTTTTCCTTCCAGTAATTTTTGTAGGGCTGTATTTGTGGATGTGCATTGCTTAAATCTAGTTTTGTCATGGAATATTTTGTTTTCTCCATCTTTTGTGATTGAAAGCTTTGCTGGATATCGTAGTCTGGGCTGGCTGACATCCATGTTCCCTTAGCATTTGTAGAACATGTATCCAGGATCTTCTGTCTTTCAAAGTTTCCATTGAGAAGTTGGGTTTAATTTGGATAGGTCTGCCTTTATATGTTACTTGGCTTTTTTTTTTCTGCTCTTAATACTTTTTCTTCATTCTGTAAGTTTGGTGTTTTGATTATTATGTGGCAAGAGAAATTCTTTTTGTGGTCCCTATTTGGTGTTCTGTAAGCTTCTTGTACTTTCATAGACATATCCTTCTTTATGTTGGGGATTTTTTTTCTATGATTTTGTTGAATATGTTTTCTGTACCTTTGAGCTGAATTACTTCACCTCCTTCTATACCTATTATTCTGAGGTTTGGTCTTTTTACAGTGTCCCATATTTCCTGGATATTTTGTGTTAGGGATTTGTTGAACTAAAGGTTTTCTTTGGTAAATGACTGGATATCCTCTAATGAGTCATCAACACCTGAGATTCTCTCTTCCATCTCTTATATTCTATTGGTTATGCTTACATCAGAGGTTCCTGCTCATTTTCCCAGATTTTCTATTTACAGTATGCCCTCAATCTATGTTTCCCTTATTGTTTCTAATTCTGCTTTCAAACTCTGAAATGTTTGAATTGTTTCCTTCGCTTGTTTGGTTGTTTTTTCTTGTCTTTATTTAGATTCTTTGAGAGATTTGTTTATTTCTTGAATTTTTTGGTTTGTGTTTTTTTCTTCATTTTATGTAAATTTTTGCTTGATTTTTTCTTCTATTTATTTAATGGATTTTCTTCTTTCCCCTTTAATGGTCTCCATCATCTTCATAAGACAATTTCTAAGGTCCATCTTTTCTTCATCCTCAGTGTTGGGCTCTTACTGGTGTGGAGTCCCTAGATTCTGGTGGTGTCATATTGGTCTTTCTGTTGTTGAGTGTGTTCTTATTTTGTTGTCTTCCCATCCGTTCTTCCAGTGGGTGCAGGTGGGGTCTCTCCCTCTCTCAGGTGGCAGGCAGAGGGCAGAGGGCAGAGGGCAGAGGGCAGAAGGAGGATGAGGTGTGTCTAGACTCAGGGTGGGCCTTCCGGTCTGAGCAGTTCCACTCTTGTCCAGGGAGAGGCTCAGGAAGAATTTAGCAGGGGGTGATGGGGGAGGAAGGGGGCAGTGCAGCGCCCATACTCACCTCAGGCAACCCATATGATCTTTTTTAATACATTTCAAATTATATAATTTCTAAAATAATATCCCTGTAACTTTAAAAATGTATATGACTGTGCTGTGTGTCCTTCCATAAACGATGGAATGTCCAGTGCACTAATCTATGACATATTGCATGTTATGAATCTCATTTCTTTTAGTTAACTGTGTCTTGCTTTCTTCTACACCATGATTTTTTCATTATTCTTCAATGACTGATAGGTATGTTAACTATTTTATAATAACTTAATGCACATTTCTCTCCTTGAATACTTGTTTTTGATTTTTACTATATGTGGGCTTTGTTTTGTGTGTGTGTGTGTGTGTGTGTGTGTGTGTGTGTGTGTTTGTGTATGTTTGTGTGTGTGCACATGCATGCATGTGTATACTTTGACTGTTTGTGCTTGTGGTTATGGAGAGGGTACACATGTTTCAGGGTACATGTACATGTGTTGAGGTACATTTTCAGGCACGTGTATGTGTACATATGGAGGTCAGGGGACAGTCTTGGATGTTCTTCAGGTACAATTAAATTTTTCTGCTCCTTGTTAATCATATTTTATTGCACTCATGGTAACTATTTTGCTATTTATTTCTCATATTTCTGAAAGTCTTTTTCCCTCCATTTTTTATTTGAATTAGAAACAAGATTCTTTTACATGTCAATCCAAGATCTCCCTCCCTCCCCACCTCCCCTCTCCCCAAACTAACACCTTACCTATACCATACACTTTCTGCTCCCCAGGGAGTGTGAGTCCTAATAGGGGGTCTTCAGAGTCTGTCATATACTTCAGGACAGGCCCTGGGTCAACCCCCAAGTGTCTAGTCTCAGGGAGCAACCTTCTATTTGGAATGGGATCCCAAAGTCCATTCCTATGCTAGGGATATATACTGATCTACTACAAGAGGAACAAACTAACAATCTTAGCAATAGAGGAGAGGATTCCTTAAATACTGCTGTACTTTAGAGAATAAAAACAGACAGCCTGAACACAGTGATAGTTTAGTGAGATGCAAGCTCCTGATAGATGGTGACACTAGAAGAGTTGTGGGTAATGGTACCATGTTTCCAAGATAAATTCACTAAGAGGAAGATGGACTATATATCATTGATCTACTTTTGGTTCAAGTTAAAAGGTTGAAAATAAGAGTTCCCTTTTAATTTATTTAGCAGATTTGTGGCAAAACTCATCCTGATCTAGTTACCTTGCTTGCATATACAGATCTAAGTCAATAATGGCTTTCCTTTGCAAAGAATGTCACACCTGACACCATCGGGCTATTTACTCTCAGAACATACACAGAAAATTGTCTTACAAAAGTCATTTTTTGATATGATCCAACAGTGTCATTCAGGAAAGTTACCATCTGATAAAGTATCATTTCCCATAGCAAGTGAAAGGCATTATGTGAATACATGATGGCATCTTAAAATATTCCAAAAAAGGGATTGTCTTGTTACATTTACTTTAAGATTGGAATAGATTTGTGAGTGGGAATTGCTGCTTCATATAGAGATTTCTGAAGGTACAAAAAGACTTAAGTGTGACAATAGATTTATAAATGATTTCAGAATTCGAAGAGTTGAATAATATGGAACAATTTTATGAATGAGCAGTGCTATAAGGTTTGGGATGGATCATCAAGGGTTCATGCGACCTAAACTGTTAAAATCACTGTACTTTCATTCTTGTATGTAAGAAGATGAACTAAAAAGAACTTCAATGTGATCTGAAAAAGAAGAGTCAGGATCAAAAAGAACTGACTACATTCTTAGGAAAAAAGAGGTAAAGGGAGGAGAGTCCTTCTGTAGTAAAGAGGAAGAAGTGGGCACTGGCACTGTACTGCTTGCAACAGGTTGCAGTTAACTGAAAGTATCAGGGAGATATTGCCTGCTCCTGGACACAGTGCCAGAACACCAGTGAGGCTATGAGAGAGGACTGCTCCAATTTCAGATATTAGGGATGGGCATGGATGTAAAATGCCAGAGGAGAGATAGCCAAACTGTTGGTCATGGAAATGAAGGAATAAGTAAAGTGGGAGCCTGATGATGTGAGTTTCTAAGATCACTGTGAGTAAACTGAGAATGAAACCATCCCTTTCATGCCTCAGAAAACAACTTCCTAGGGACCAAGATACTGGACCTGTCACAATCCTTCAAGCTGAAGTATTCGGAAAGAACTATGGGACTAAGTACATTGCAGGGTAAAATTTATCCAGAAAGTGATCCAGTTAGAAGCGTATAGAGTTGTAGTTTTTCACATACAATGACCTATCTTGAAATTACATGCATATTTCATAGTTGACACATTACAAACTAAAAGAAAAAAAGGACATTAGAAACTCTAAGAAGGCAACTGAGATAGCATTGTGGGTCAATGATGTTGTTCATGAACCTGGCAAACAGAACCTAGGCATGCCTCTGAACAAAACACATCACACACACACACACACACACACACACACACACACACACACACGGAAGGGTAGCAAAAGAGGTATGCACAAACACATGTGTGTACACACAATAAAAACAATAACAATGATTAAAAATTAAAGCTTTCCTGAGCATATTTGGAGCATGGGGTGGGGAGAGGGAACTAGGAGAATGAGAAGGGGAGAAGAGGAAGGGTAAGGAGGACATAAGGGAGCAGGAAGTTTGTGTAGGGGAAGAATAGAGGAGAGCAAAGTAAGAGATACCATAAGAGGGGGAGCCAGTATAGGTTTAAAGTGAAATCAGGCACTAGGGAAATGTCCAGAGATCTACAAGGATGATACCTACTAACCATCTAAGCAACAGTGGAAAGGCTACCTTAAATGCCCATCCCTGATAATGAGACTGATGACTAACATATACCATCCCAAAGCCTTCATCCAGAAGCTGATGGAAGTGGAAACACATACCCACAGCTAAAATCTGAAATGACTGGAATCCAGTTGCAGAAAAGGAGAAGTGATGAGCAAAGAGGTCAAGACCATGCTAGTGATACCCACAGAAACAGCTGACCTGAACAAGAGGGAGCTCTTAGCCCCCAGACTGATCAGTGGGAAACCAGCATGGAACTGGTCCAGACCTCATAAATGTGAGTATCAGTGAGGAGGTCTCAGGAATATATAGGGGCCTCTTGTAGTAGATCAATATTTATCCCTAGCATAGCAATGGACTTGGAACCCCTTTTCATTTAGAGGTATACTCCCTCAGCCTAGACATGAGGGGGAGGGCATAGGCCCTATTTCAAAGCATATGTCAGATGCCTAAAGCCCCCCATGGAAGGCTCCACTCTCCCTGGGGAGCAGAAATGTTATTGGATAGGTAGGGTGTCATTGGAGGCAGGGGACTGTGGAGGGAGAGGGAGCAGGGATTGACATGTAAAACAATCTTGTTTTTAATTTAAAATAAAAATAAAGATTTCAGAAAAAAAACACAATTTACAAAGTAAAGATTTCAGACCAGTACCCTATAAACCCCTCAGTAATGATTCCATGATAATCTGGCTTTTACGATAAAACCAACAAATTAGAAGATTAGAAATTGAGTTATCAAACAAATTGAAGCTGAAAACAAGGTGGCTTGGCAATTACGATATATGGTGATGCATATTTCAGACAAAAGTAAAGGAGCTCAAAGATGTACCCTACATATTAATAATAAGGATTCATCAAAGTATAATATACTTTGAATATAACTGCAATGAATATGTAGGCTCCAGTTTCATAAAACAAACACTAATGAAAATAAAAATGTTAAGTAGGTTTTTGCACAATAACTGTAGGTGACTGCTTTGCCACACTCTAATCATTACTTTGTTGTACAAATTAAAAATATAGAAAATTCACAAATAAATTATATCATATATTAATTGAACATAACAGATAACCACAGAATATTTTAAAAAGTAAGATATGCACCATATTCTGAATCTCATAGAGCCTTCTCTAAGAAATATCACACTGTAGGATTAAATGAAAGTTTCAACATATAAATGTTAACCAATATGCTTTGTGTGTTAATATATCCTAGTGAAACTCAAAAGTAAAAATTGTATTGATAATTACAGGTTAGAAATACACACCTGTACATGAATCAGCAGTTAAGATCAATTGTTATTCTTGCTGAGGACCTTGATTTAGTTCCCAACACCTTCATCAGACAGCTCAAAATACCTATAAACCCAAGTCAAGGCAGGTGCCTGTATATGTGAGGTGCACATAAACACAGCATACATATCAAATTAAATGATAAATATTTTAAAATATACTACTGAATTTTCTATGGATTATTGAAGAAATCAGTTAATTAAATTTAAAAAAATGTATAATCAGATTTTAATGATAGCAAGCCTTGCTAGAACATTCAGAATATAGGATGGAGCTACTAAAAGGAAAAACATTTCAAAGGTATTTGATTATATATTTCCCTCTATTGAAAATATTTTTTCTCACATAATATATCTTGATTATGTTTTGTTCCTTTTCTCCCTCCCAGTTTCTCCCAAACAATCCTCCAATCCAGATGCACCTAATTTCTGTTACTCATTAGGAAACAAACAGGCTTTTAAGGGTTAATAACAAAATAAAATAAGACAAAAAGTAGCACATGGAGCAGATTCAGCCCTGGCCTTGGGCCCAAATTCTACCTTCCCACTCTGGGAACTCCAGTCCTGGGGTCTGCAGTCAGCTCAAGTCAACCCATTCGGACCAATAAACTCAGATTCTGCTTACATCTCTGTGCTAGTCCCATTCCCACAGACCCAGAGAGCAAGTGCCTCAGACCTGCCTGCACCCACCTTGAGACCCATCAGAGTATCTGATTCTTTTGCACCAACATAAAGAGAAACTTGGACCCAAACACACCAGAAGAGGAAGAGACACCACCTATACCCACTGAAATAGGAGATGGGAAGATGAAAGAGCACATCCAACAACAGAAAAACCAATATGATGCCACCAGCATCTAGGGACTCCATACCAGTAAGTCCTGAACATCCCAACACAGAATAAGCAGAAGAGAGCAACCTTAAAAACAACTTCATGCAGATGATAGAGACCCTAAGAGAAGAAATGAGAAAATCATACAGAGAAATTGAAGAAAAACAAACCAAAAATTTCAAGAAAAAGTTCAAAGAGTGGAAGGTTTGAAAGCTGAGATAGAGACAAAACAAAACAAATCAAAACAAAAAGAACAGAAAGAGAAAAGAAAAACACCATAGTCTGAGGCAATGCTAGAATTAGAAAAGATGGGTAAACAATCAGGAACTAGAGATGCAAGCATGACCAACAGAATACAAGAGATGAAAGAGAGAATCTCAGGTGTTGAACATACACTAAGAAAAATAGATTCATTGACCAAAGAAAATCTTAAGTACAACAAATCCCTAACACAAAATATCCAGGAAATATAGGACACCATGAAAATGTGAAACCTAAGAATAATAGGCATAGAAGGTGAACAAATCCATCTCAAAGTTGCAGAAAACATATTCAACAAAACCATACAAGAAAACTTTCCCAACCTAAAGAAAGACATGCCAATAAAAGTACAAGAAGCCTACAGGACACCAAATAGAGTGGACCACAAAAAAGGTCCCCTCCTCACATAATAATTAAAACAGCAAATATATGTAATAAAGAAGGACTATTAAGAACAGCAAAGGAAAATAGCCAAGTAACATATAAAGCCAAACCTATCAGAATTACACCAGATTTCTCCATGGAAATTCTGAAAGCCAGAAGGACCTGAATAGATATTCTACCAACTCTAGGAGAACACGGATGCTAGCCTATTACTATGCCCCGCAGAGCTTTCAATCACTATAAATGGAGAAAACAAGATATTCCATGACAAAACCAGATTTAAATAATATATAACCACTAGTCCAGCCTTACAGAAACTACTGGAAGGAAAAGTCCAACTTAAGGAAGTTAACTATACTCACAAAAACATAGGCAATGGATAATTCCACGTTACTAAATCCAAAAGAAAAAGCAGGATAAATCCACATACAATACCCCTACCAAAAAGAAAACAAAAACATCAAGAATAAGCACTCAATTGTCCTTAATTTAATTCACCTATAAAAATAATCAGGCTAACAGAATGCATAATAAGAATGAATACATCCTTCTGCTGCATACAAGAAACTCACCTCAATTTCAAAGACAGATATTACTTTAGAGTAAAGGGTTGGGATAAGATATTCCAATCAAATATACTCAAGAAACTAGCTGGGATAGCTATCCTAGTATCTAACATATTACACTTCAAACTAAAATCAATCAAAAGAGATGAAGAAGGTCATTTCATATTCATCACAGGAAATATCCATCAGGAAGAAACCTCAATTCTAAACATCTATGCCCAAAATACAAAGGCACCCACAATAGTAAAAAAAAAACATTATTCAAACACAAATCACAAATAAGTCCTCACACAGTTATATTAGGCTACTTACACATCCCACTCTCACCACTGGACAGGAACATCAGACAGAAACTTAACCAAGAGACAGAGGAACTAACAGAAGTTATGACCCAATTGGGATTAACAGACATCTATAGAACATTCCATCCAAACACAAAAGTATATACATTCTTTTCAGCACCACAATGAACTTTCTATAAAATCAACCACATACTCAGCAACACTTTTTAACCTCACAGTTAAAAAAAATGGAATAACCCCCTGTGTCTTATGAGACCACCATGCTTTACATTTATAATTTATGAACAACACAAATTGCAGAAAAACTTCCAACTCTTGAACAACATGCAATTGCACCATTCCTGAGTCAATGAAGGAAATAAAGAAAGGAATTAAAGATTTCCTAGAATTCAATGAAAATGAAGAAACAACGTACCCAAACTTATGGGACAGTTTGAAAACAGTACAAATAGGAAAGTTCATATCTCTAAGTGCTCAAATGAAGAAACTAGAGAACAGTCACACCAGTAGCCAGTCCCTAAGTAGGTGTGGCTACAGCTTCCCCTACAATTCCCCTTTTAGTCTAAAAGAGGATTAAAACTAAACAATGCAAAGTATGCAAAATTAACAATCATAAAGTTAAAATACAAGAAGATACAACAATCTTCTTATGTCACATACTAACAACCTATTTTAATTAAACCCTAAAGTCATCTGAAAGAGGTGTCCAAGCCTGAACACCTCCTTCCAATCCCAACCATAAACAATAGGAAGCTATCCCTAAATAGGTATATACACTATCCTAAGTGACAACAATGGGGAAAGGGAGTATAGCATCCTCCAAGTTACTTCCTGCTGAAATGGGATGATGATAGTCATGTGGAGTCCTGTAGGAAGAAAATATTAGTGTAGTAAAAGTCTTGAATGGATTGCATCCAGTCCATGTTAGATGGGATTCTCTTGATAGAAGATCTCCCTTGAAATCCTCAACTTGATTGAAGGTGTGGCCCATTTTCTTTCCAGGGTGTCCAGGGATTGCTGACAGGCAGGTCTTCCTTGGCTGTGTGCGTCTCAAACATAAACAGTTAGCAGAGAAATGTTTGCTTGTGATGTATAAATACTGGGAAAGGCAACCATGGGAGCATAACAATTATGAAGAGGGTGCACACCTTGAAAGAAAGATCCAAGAAAAGACAAAGATAGTCCCCAAATGCTTCTTTTATTCTGTACTACATCAATTGGCTTCTTGATACAATACAGAAACACTAAAGTTTAGTTAAATAATGCGCTTGAATTTTAGAGAAGGAAAGCCAAATCCACCTCTAAATCCAGCATTGGTTTAATTGAATAGGGACTAGGAAATAAAGAGAAATAGAATTCTCTGAGAGACAGCTGTAAAGTTTACCATATGGCACGTTCCTTTTGTTTGATGGCTATAGCTACCTTTTCTTGTTAAGTATCTACCCATGCAGTGTCCTTTGCCTTCTGGAGATGAGTTTTCCTGTGAAGATTAAAGCAAAACAATTCCCTTTCCTTTGGGGGTTTTCTATTTAGTTTATGAGATATACCTTAGTAGAATACCTGTCATTTGTCCTTGTCGAGAAGTTTTTCCTTATCCACTCAAATCTTGATCAACTTTGATGGTATCCAAAGTTTTTCTTCTCCTGTAGAAACCAATGCAAAACGCCTAACCCAATGTAACACATGTCCTGGTTTCCATACAGAGGTTAGTACATCTTTGAAGTATACCGGCTGATTCAGTTCAGCATTTTTCTCCATTGTCCAGTGTCTTTCTGCAGCTGTTTGTCCTTTCTCATTGACATTAAGAAAGTTTAGTGTTAATAAAGCATTATGCAACCTATATTTGGTGGGGTTAGTCTTCCAAGCCTGTCTATTGAGCATCTCCTTTAGTGTTCTATTAGATCTCTCAACCACTGCTTGTCCTGTAGGATTGTGTGTTATACCAGTAACATGCTTTATGTTATAATATTTGAAAAATTGTTGCAATTTTGTAGAGACATGCTGGAGCATTGTCAGTTTTTATTTGTGCAGGGATACCCATAACTGCCATCACCTCTAGCAGGTGTGTAATAACAGAATCAGCTTTTTCAGAGTTAAGAGCAGTAGCCCATTGGAACCCTGAGAATGTGTCTATAGCATGATGCACATATTTCAAATTTCCAAACTCTCCAAACTGAAATACACCCATCTGCCAAACCTCATTTCTCTGAATGCCCTTAGGATTACAACCTGCTGGTAATGGAGTTTGATTATAAAAGGAACAAGTAGGACAGTTTGTCACTATCTCCTTGGCCTGTTGCCAAGTGATGGAGAAGTCCTTTTTCAAACCTTTGCTATTTACATCTTATGAAATTTACATCTTATGTTTCTTATGAAATTCTGAGGATTCTAGTGGGAAATTACCAATACAGAGTCATGTAGAAATATAAGGGTATTTAATGGGGAAAAGCCTTACTTACAGAGCAATCTAGCCAGCCAGCGTGGCAGCAGTCTGTACCGCAAGTACAAATGTGAAACTGAAAGAAAAAACACAGTCCCCTGAAAGTCTCACTCTAAGTCACCCTGACCACGCCCTCGCAAGCGTGGTCAGGCATACCTGTAGCCAGCCCCTAAGTAGGAGTGGCTACAGCTTCCCCTACAAAACACCTTAAAGAAAGATCTGGAAATTGGCAGGTACTAGAAAATAGCCAAGTAAAACATTTAGGCATAGCCGGATCTTCTAAAGGACACCAGGGGTCCAGGAAATAATCTTCAAATTGACAACTGGGATTACAACAAAATTAAACAAGTTCTTCATATCAAAGCAAACCATCACCAGAGTGAAAAGGCAAGCCCACAGGAGGACAAAAGGAATTTGTGCACTGTGCATCATCCAGAGGAATAATGCAGAATATAAACAGAAGTGGAAGAAATATACACACATGCAGTCTTTGCAAAGAATGAGATAATTATTGAATAGATTTAAGAAACTCAAATAGCTAATAAATATTTGATGAAGTGTTCAACATCATTAGCCATCAGGAAAATGCAAATTAAACTGTTCTGAAATTCTATCATCCCTCTCTTAGAACTACTTTCAACAAGAAAACAAAAGGGACACATGTTGGCAAGGATATGGGTGAAAGGACACTTGTTTGAGAGGAATGGGTATGTAAACTGGCACAGTCATTATGAAAGTATTATAGAGGTATTGCTAAGAACTAGTGCTAGAAATACCATATTACCCAGTGGTACCAGTTCTAGGAAAACAAACACTGATTACTATAGGTACAGATCTGTATTTATCCTGCACTCTTGATAAGACTTACAACAGATGGCATCACAAGGAAAGGGTGGCAAATACACAGAAGTAGAATGTTACTCAGCCCAAAATAAATTATGAAATTTGCAAGAACATGGGTGTGAGTAGAAACCATATCCAAGTAAATTAAGCTAGACTCAGAAAAACAGATACCCATGCCTTGTTCAACCTTGATATGGGGGTATTTATATGGTGGCTTTTGCCTTATCTTACTATGTCTTGTTTGGTCCTGTTGGCTATCATTTCTTGCAGGCCTGAACTTTTCTGAAGAGGATATGGATGCGGAATGGCTATAGCAGAGAGGACAGGTACAGGGGACAAGGGGAGTTCTGGGAGGAGTAGAGGGATGGGAAACTGGTCAGGATATGTTGTATGAGAGAAGAATCTACTTTCAAGACAAAAGAATGATGTCACACTGTACCTCATCTGAATTCCATGTGTGTTTATCTAAGTGTGCAGGTGGATGTGTGTGTGCCCAATATTTGTGTTTTTCTTGAAACAAGAGTAGAAATCAAGTGACAAAGAACAGGCCTTAAATGAAGGCAAGGGGTAGGGTGGAATGCAAATGGCCAGAAAGCAGATGCTGAAGACTGAGCAAAATGAAAGGGGTTATCAAAAGGGGAATCAGAAGATAAAGTGAGGGGAGAAGGCCCAAGACTAAAAACAAGTGACATATAAAAATGTCACAAGAGACACAATTCCTTTGTATGCTATAGTAAGTTACACTATAAACATATATTATTCTCAGAGCTATTGGATAATTATTTATATAATCCAATTCTAAATAATATATAATTTCAACAGAGGTTTGAATTAGTCAGCCTGTGTGAAACTCAGTAGCTTCAGAGTAAAGCATTGTGTTTTAAGATGTGGTAACTTAATAAGGAAATGGTTATTTATAAAGAAAGGTGCTTGTTCTTTCTTTAAATGCACAAAGATGATTCTGAGTATATGATATAGGTAAGCAATAGCTGACAAATTATACCAATTATACTGTGGTTATTATGAAATTAAAAAATTATACTACCTTAAATTATCTCCTAGAACCTTAATCCAGTAGCAGAAACAGATCCACAGCTGAGCTCCTGGAATCCAGTTGTATATTGGGAGGAGTGATGAGAAAAAGATCAAGGGCATGCTAGGAAACCCACAGAAACAGCTGACCTGACCAAGTGGGACCTCACAAACCCCAGTCTGACAGGTGGGGAACCAGCACAGGACAGAACCAAGCCACCTGAACATGGGCTTCAGTTAGGAGGCCTGGGAAGTTTATGGGGCCTCTGGCAGTGGAACTAAGTTCAGGAATGGGTTTTAGGAGCACATTCCCCATGGAGGGATATTTTATCAGCCTAGATGCATGGGGAAGGGCCTAGGCCCTGGCCCAAACAATGTGACATACTTTGATGATCCCCATGGAAGAGCTCATCCTTCCTGGAGAGTGGATGGATTGGGAAGGTGGGGTTCATGGGGGACATGAGAGTATGAGAGGGAGAAGGAACCAAGAATGACATGTAAAATAAGATTGTACTAATTTAAATAAAAGTATGAAATGTTATATTGATACTTCCGTTTATCAGATTTGAACATTTTTGAGGAATATACTACAAGTTAAAGATGTAAGATATATAATATAGGAAATGAAGAAATGACACCAGAGTTGTTTACATGAAGCTAAATTTGAAATCTTTGCATTAAATTGCACAGGTAAATAACACCTGCACATATTGGCCCAAGTTCAGCAGAGCTCTAAGTTGAAACATTGATTGAATCTATTTGTAAAGAGATCATCACAAAATTCATGAAAAGTGGACAGATGGATCTAACAGAATGAGTAGATAGAAAAATAAGATAAAAGTAATGTGTAAGAAAAATGATGGAGGAAATAACATAAGGCTTGGGGGTATTATTTAAAAAGCAGGAAGTTGAATACATATTAGTGATAAAACCTGACAGCAATGATTTTGGAAACTGAGGAAGCAGGGGAATCTGGGTAATGTGATACCACAGAAAAAAATAAAAAGGTATCTTTCAAAACATATGGAACGGGAAATTCAACCATCTCTTGAATTACATAAAAGTTAGAGCTACATTTAGGGACACCAGAGAGAGACTTTAGTGAGTGTAGGATTAATTAGTTAAGAAAAATTTCTAACCTAATAGTTATTTTGCATCTGTTAGCTGCTGGGAGAGGGCAAATCAATTTTCTCCAATGGAGTGGCAGTGCATCTATCAACCTACATGCTACAGCAAGCCCCATGCTCAAGGGACCCGACTCTCTGTGTTTAGTGTACTTTGTTTTGGTATTTTTGTTGTTGTTGTCATTTTATTTTAAATTTTTAAGTGAAGGAAAGAACATAAAGTTGGGTGAGAACGGAGATAGGAAGATCTGGGAGAAGTTTAGGGAGGGACACAATAAAAAATACATACATATTAAAAGTGAACAATGAAAAACAGATGAGCTGTTGAGTCATAAGTCAAATTTTCAATAAACTTGACATCCTCTAGGTGACTTTAATGAGACATCAAAGAATTGTATTTATGTTCATACATGTGCATGAAGATATGTATGCATGTGTGTAGAAATATTTCTTAAATAACTGTTGGTTCTACTTTATTAATTGCTCATAATATTAACCACTAACTGTTTCCCTGGAAATATAACCATTGGACCAGTCTCATCCTGTCCTAGTTTTGTTCCTGTGACAAACAACATGACAAAAAAAAAAAAAAACTGAAAAAGAAAGATGTATTTCAGCTTACAGCTCACAGTCGTTCTATGAGTGATGTCAAGCCAGGAATGTAAGGCAGGAACTGAAGTAGTACTGGGGAGAAACACTGCTTTCTGTCTTGTTCCTCTTCCTCCTCTCAGCCTACTTTTTAATACAACCCAGCATCAGTTGTTCAGGAATGGCAATGCTCAAAAGGGACAAGACTTCCCATGTATTTTGATACCAAGAAATGGCCTACAGACATGCCATTAGGCAAATGTGATGGGGGCATTTTCTCCCTTGAGGTTTTCTCTTCCCAGGTGATCCTAGTTTGTGACAATTTCATACAAAACAAAACAAAACAAAACAAAACAAACACTCAAACAAGAATAGAAACAGCACAGTCCTCCACAGGTTTTCCCAATTAAATCCTTCCATATTGAAATACTACAAATGTGAAAGCTCATCCATGGGCACATTTTGTTTGACTATTGTTGCTACAATCAGAACTCAGTCTTTGTAGGCTGTAGCTGATTCATAATGGTATTCCATATACAACTTCCATTATTTCCATAGGAGCATTCGTGTAAAAAAGGAATGGAGAAGCTGGAGACATGGTTCAGAGTTTAAGAAGCCTTGCTGCTTTTATTGGGTGGGGGTCCATTATTTTTCTCCATCACAAATGTGTTGTGGTTCACAATGGTCTTTAACTCCAATGCCAGTTAATCCAATTCCATTTTCTGGAGACTTCAGGAACCTTGATTTACATGTATACACACACACACACACACACACACACACACACACACACACACACACACACACACACACAGAAAGAGAGACAAAGAGAGAGAGAGAGAGAGAGAGAGAGAGAGAGAGAGAGAGAGATTTAAAAGAAAATGAATGACGATTTAGAAATCTATGATCTCATTATTAGCAGGTAAATTTTACGATAAGTATATATTATCAGAAAAGTATTAAATAAAAACTTATCTCAGAATAAGTATCCATTATATCCATTTATCTTACACCATTCCCTTATTTTATCCAGCCAGTTAAAATTGAAATAAAACAAAACATTGAGAAAAGTAATAATCACAACAAATTAAAGTGTTCAACTCTTAGGTCACATTTTTTTTAAATCCAGGTTTGTTTGGAATAATGTGACTAGAATGAATATTCAGAATCAATAAACCCAGTTCAATATGGTACAATGTTTCCATTTATTTACTAGATTGGAAATGAAGCTATTATCAGCAAGCAATAGGCAGTTAATGCCATCTCGAAGTCCAATTATTTTAGTTTTGGAAATTGTTGGCTTCTATTTGGTATATGCTTAATTTTGTCTATTCAGGTAAATAAGAGTTAATAGCCAGAGTGTGATTTTGCCACAGCAGATAATTAGTGTAATCTGTTATGTATGAAAGCTAAGCTGGCAGAACTCTGTTTTTAATAATACCCATGGTGTCAAATCACCAATTTCTTTTTGTGGCTGCAAAATGCACAGATGGGCAAGGACTCAGTCATAATTTGTAATTTATTTGTTTTTCCAAAAGAACCTACTGAGATGATTCTTCTTTTATTTCAATATTCAGAAAAACAATAAAATGTACTGACTAAAATATTTCATTTCAATATAAGATAACCTCCCTTATTTGTCATTATGGGCAACACTTAATGCACCAATTTTCTATCTCTTTCTACTCCTATTTATGTATCTATTTTGCATTCTGGCTGTGGTATATAAACAGTAGAAATACAAGACTATGCCAAATAATGTCTTTGAAAAACAAAACATACATATTCTCACTCTCATATAATACAAACCACATCGGGTTTTTTTAGCACCTAGCTTATTGTGCATGATTAATATTATACATTGGTACTTATAACAATATAAATGCAACTATGCATATTGTTTATTTACAAATTTATCATTGAAATCTTTTCATGATGTTTAGATGTTAAGTGGCTGCTTTTTCCTTAAAAGACAGAAATTTCATGATAGGTGTTTTCTCCATGGGAAAAAAATCAGCCAAAGAGGTTTACTGGTTATAAGAATTAAACTTTTATTTTGTAAAGTATGTTACTGAAGCCCTTACTAAAATGGAAACTAGGAAAGTAATTGCTCTTCTAGAAACTTCTCAGATAAAAATAGGCTTAC
The DNA here is from genome assembly GCF_003668045.3 of Cricetulus griseus. NCBI lineage: Eukaryota > Metazoa > Chordata > Mammalia > Rodentia > Cricetidae > Cricetulus > Cricetulus griseus. The sequence continues at coordinate 35,816,612 of NW_023276807.1, read as the reverse complement.
CATGACTTTGATTTATGTTTGTAGGTATGAGGGATGTGTATAGAATATATAATAGGAAATAAACCTGCTAATTTTTATACTAGCAATTATGGATCAATCTAAATTAAGAATGTACTTTTTTTATGAATGATCTTTTCATCTTTGTGATTATTCTGGTAAATATTCATATAAAATATTAACTTTACATATTGATAATTTTGATAAAGTATATTACACATTGCTTATTTTGTCATGACACATTTACTAATGTAGTAATCAGAGCAAAAAATCAATTAATCCCAGGACTCAGGAGGCAGAGATAGGAAGATCTCTGTGAATTCGAGGCCAGCCTGGTCTTCAAAGTGAGTTCTAGGACAGCCAGAGCAGTCAGACAGACAGACACTTTCTTGAAAAACCAAAAAATTTAATATAGAAAATATTTAATTTGGACTACTGTATTGTCATTTTCACATCATCAAAATATAGTATTGTACTATTTCAAATACAACTGTGGCAAAATAATTTACATTTTACAGGTATTATTAGTGCTTTTCTATAATGTAAAGTATTTGTAAATGACACAGTATTTTCAGGTTGCCTTTTTGTTGTTGATGGTGATATGCTCTTATTGCTAATCATTTTGAATATCATAGAGATGGAAATGAGTTGGAATGAGGCAGAAATAAGAAAGGGGGAAAGAAATATGAGCAAGTGGAGAGGAAGAGGGAATGAGCAAAGAAGAATGAAGAAATTTAGTGGGTAAATAACTGAATAGGACAAGTAAACCTACAAAATACAAGAGGAAAGAAAGACACAGAGCAGAGATGCACTAACCTGAACCTGCAACCCTTCTTACTGTTATGCTTCATAGAAAATTCATAGCAAACATTGCAGAAGCATTGTTCAAACTACTTTGTACCTGAAATTTATAAGAAAAGTGGCTCCATGGGCCTGTGAACAAGCCAGAGTGTGAGCCAGGAACCACCATTCTTTCAGTAGTTCCTGCTTCAGATTTTTCTATGCACCCATACCATTATGTCCCTTTGTCAAGGATTGTGACATGAAAGAAGAAATAAATACCTTACCCTTCAGGTTGCTTTTGGTCACTGTTTTACCATAGAAGTCGCAAGCAAACTAGAACAGATACAAGAGTATTTGAAGAAGATCCCTTTGGGTAATACAAGACAAACTGCTTATAAAAAGAATTTCATCTAACCTTAGCACAATAACCCTTTTCCAAAACAAGGTAAAATGTATGGTTTCTAGAAATTAATATTTATTTTCTTTGCATGTCACATGTTTGTCTGCTGTAGTATGATATTTCATGTTTTTGAATTCCAAAGTATCTTGACTCATATATTAGATGGAAATGAACATCTCAAGACAGTATATATGAACATATTTTTCATTCACCCTACTCATTTATTATTTTAATTTGTTTATTTATATTCATGTATATTTAAATTACCCATTGATACAATAGAACTCAAAACTACTTTTGTAGTTTTAAAGCTCTTGTCTTCTGTTTGTTCTATTTGTCCTTGATCTAACTCTTTTCAGTAGGTTACTTGAACTAATGTTATAATTGAATTGATTATGGATTAAACTGTTATTTTATAATTTTTAATAAAGTTTATACGATCAGGAGAGGTGTCTCTGATATTGAGTGCTCCCTGTTCTTACAGAGGACTTGCACGACATTCCCAGTGTGTACAATGTAAGGCAGCTAAACACCTGTAACTCAAGCTCCAGTACATCTGATTTCCACTCAACTAGCCTAACTATTTCTTCAGTATTCATTTACAACCACACCATATAGTGGCAGATATTATGCTTTACTCTTAATCATGATTTAGAAAATTCAAAACACAGAAAGGTGTCCCACTCATGTTCTTTCTTTTATGCAAGCTGTTTCAAATTTCTTCTTTTAGGCTTTTCTCTATTTGCAGAACTTAGTTAATCCATTTGGTTAGAGAAAGTCTCCTGATAAGAAATTCTCTTATTTTCCTTCATCTCAGAATGTTTTGGATCCCTTCCTTGTTTGTAGAATGTTTTTGGTGAGCTGACATTCTGGCTGACAGTGCTTTTCTTTAATAATGTGACAAATAGTATGTCATGAGATTCTGGCCTTCCTGTTATGTATATAAAAAAAATCTCATGTTATCAAAACTTTTTCTCTTGTTAGGCACGATTTTCTTTGGATTATTCCACAATTTTCCTTTCCCTTCTGATTTCAGGTTGATTATGTTTCAGAGTAAACATTTATTTGAGTCAAATCTACTTTAAGTCCATTCATTTTTGCATTGGTAAATTTATAACTGACAAAATACAGAACGTACCGATGATTACTTTTTCAATTCACTTATTATTTTTCTTTCGTTCATTGATTCTTGCATCTGCTGTTTTTATTGTGCTGATCTACTAATTTACTCACATTTCATTTGGTTACTACATGGTTTTTAGACATTTCATTTGATTCACAAATATTGTGTTTCTTTGTGGCTGTGTTTTTATTATTTTCAATGTGGCTATGTCTATTAGCTGTAGGATCATATTTATATGTTGCACTTTTCATGCAATTTATTGTATTCTTGAAAATGGTGTGTGTGTGTGTGTGTGTGTGTGTGTGTGTGTGTGTGTGTGTGTGTGTGTGTGTGTGATATATATAGTATTTTGATCATATGTACTCACTGCCTTCCCACTTCAGTGCTCCCTGGATCCTCTTTAAGACATACTTCTCTAAATCCCATATTCTTTTTAAAAGAAAAATGATTCCCAGAGCCTAGTTGTTACTTTCCACATGCATGTGGGTATAGGGCCATCCACTGGAGCATGGATAGCCTACTTTAACTATACCACACCTCTCTACCATAAAACTAGTTCTCACTTTCCCAGAAATTATCAACTATCAATAATAAGGGTTGGGGAGTTTTGAAGCTATTTTCTGTCCCTATTGGAATATTTGATTGTTTTCAACCTGAGCAGGTATTTTACAGTGAATTATTTCCAAGGATGGGGTAACATCCCCAGAAGAAAAAAAAATGATACAGAAAGAATTTAAGATCCAGAGAATCCAGAGGACTACTGTGAAATGTTGTCTTCTAATCATGGCATGCCTGTTCTTCTTAAGAAGTCAGGGCAGTTTATAATGGAAACAGATAAATCAAGTGGTGTACTTTTGAGAGTGGGTTTGATAAAACATAGGGCCCAGAGGATAGAGTGGGGAAACTGAAAGGAAGTATCAGTCAAAACAAAATATTTATGAAAACAACATAGGCAATCTTGCAAATTTGTAAAGAAAAAGGAAAATGTTACCATACAATATTCTTGAAACTACAGATGCTGTGTTTTATCAAACTAACACATTTGGTTTTTGTTCACTTATGATTAAGGCAGATCTCTCTCTAGTCCTGGACATAAGAAAATATAGTTATTGTATTCCCAGAGAAGCTGTTCTGTGAGATCTTTCAAATTAAACATTGAAAAGCAGTTTGAAGATTTCTGACTGAAAGATTAACATTTGAATGTTTCAAGCTGAGCTTTTGAGAATCTGCCTCCTTCTCCCCATTGCATTATTTCCATTCTTCCAGAAGAGCAGAGCTATCCAGGTCAATCCTGGAAACAGTGCCTGAGTCCTTATGCAGATGGGACTTTACCTAATTTACAGTTGATTCACACTGTGGAAAAAGAAACACCCTGACTATGCTTTGAACTATGGGGCAGATGATCTCAGGTGACATTGATAAAGAAGATGCAAAGCAGAATCATTGTTTTCTGGTTGGAAAGGAGGGACTTAGACCCAGGTGATAAATAAAGCCCCATCTAAATCTGTTTCTGATAGATATTCTTTCCGATGCACTGTATTCAGGTCTGTTTCTGATATTCTTTCCAATGCACTGTATTGTCTACCACTCTTTATACATTTGCAAAAGCTGATAACAAGTCTACACTTGGATAGATGCTTTATGAACACTGACTGGAGAAAAATATTTGTTTTATTTTAAAAGAGTGAAATGAGTACATTAAGATTCATGTGCAGTGAACAGAAACATTAATTCAGATGTTGTCTCACCCAAACATGGGTCAGTGTTCCTATACTGTGTCATAATAACATTTGAAAAGGCCAGGCCATCTGACTCAAGTAGATCTTAACATGGACTTAGTAAAGCTTTGACATCCTGTTATTCAGACAGGATGAGTAAGAGGCTCAACCACAAACACCCAATCTGGAGTCACGAAGATAGTCCTTAAGAAATGTAGAATGTGGGTTATAAGGTGATCCTAATTAGATCCAGTGGTCATGGGTGTATGTCAGAATCATCCTAGCAAATGAAAAGTAAAATCTCTGCCTGTTTCCTGCATTGACTGCACAGAAAGAAAATAGTCCCTATGGATTACATGCGATCTGAAGGTGTTAACCAAGAAAGAAAAATATTTTAATAAACTTGTTTATTAATCACCAGCTTTTAAAAAGATTTTATTTATTTATTTATTTATTTATTTATTTATTTATTTATTATGTATACAGTCTTCTGCCTGCATGCCAGCAGAGGGCACAAGGTCTCATTCAAGGTGGTGTGAGCCACCAAGTGGTTGCTGGGAATTGAACTAAGGACCTCTGGAAGAACTGTCAGTGCTCTTAACTGCTGATCCAACTCTCCAGCCCTAATCACCAGCTTTTGATTTGACATTCATCAATAAATATATGCTTTGATTAATTTTCTCAAAAACAAATTATACTCTGATGTGCAACACAATCAGAAAAAACATCAATTCCCTTACACAAAATAAATGAATGGAATGTGGTGATATATTATTTATGAAGATTTAAAACAGCTTGCCTGAGCTTTCAGAATGCAAAGCCAGACACACTAGTAAGCTATAGAAGCTAGGCAGTGATTGTACACACCTTAAATACCAGATTTAGGATGTAGAGGTAGATGGATCTCTGTTAGTTCAAAGTCACACTGACTAAGTGAAATTGATCTAATCCTAAAAGAAACAGCTCATACAAAGCTGATCTCAGAACCTGGGATCACACGCCTTTAATCCCAGCACCAGGGCAGTGTAAACAGGAGTGATATGTATGCGCAAACAAAAGAAGAAAAGTCAGGGGAAGAGACGAACCGAGGGCTTTTGCCTCTGAGGATTCATGGAGACAGGATAGCCATTTTAGGGGTAGAGGTAAGATCACCTGGCTTCATTACTTTGCTTCTCTGATCATCAGCTTGAGTCTTGAACACCAATATCTGTCTCTGGGATTTTTATTTTTTTAATTCTACAATGGAGAAAGAAGTATAAGTACAGACAAGGAAGGATATAGTGGAATTAGACAGTCTAGTGAATGTAAGGTGTCTCTGGTTTACAAGAGCACAGTTGTAGCAGTATCTCCTCGTTCTCTTTTTGGTGTATCAGCTCTTTGGTCTTTATTTGTTAAATTTTGGTGTCTAATACGATGTACAGCATGAACTTTTTCTCCATCCTTTAACTATGGAGATGGGTTTGTTTCATTGATTCCCTGCTCATCAAATTTGAAACTGATTTGCCCCATTGGAAAATTGTCATTGGCAATAGGCTCTCATTAGTTTCCAAAGTGGCAAATACTTCTTGCTCTTAAATTGCTTCGTTGAACCTTTCAGCCTGTCCACCTAAAAATTAATATGAACTTATTCTCTATGTAGAACATTTCCTGATTTTTCATTACCATGGTAAGCATCATGGTTTTACTCCTCTGCTATGGGACCAGTTTTTCATTCAGAAAAACAAAAACAGCCACAGAAAATAGGAAACAGACAATTGGGATGAAGTCTGTTTATTTGAATCTCATAACCAGTTTGAATATTTGTCTATGTAGCCAAATACATGATATCTGTTATTAAATTTGATAATTTCATTAAGACAAGATAACCCTGTGTTAATCTGCCTTAGTCAATTTTTAATTTATTTGTGCTGAAAATGTTTTTTTTTCATTTCTTATGACAAATGAACTCACTGGGGTTATTTGCATTTTACTATTTTTACATCTTGATTCCTTTTTTCTTCTGCTTTTTGCACTATGAGCTACTTAGTTTAATTTGTCCATCTTTGCTATTTTGAGAATATCTACTTGAGTTTAGAATTCTATACTAAAATTTGCTTTATCTGTTTTTAAATATCTATCTCTTTAGGCAGATATAATCTCTTCATTTTCAACAGTAAATATTCCATTATTTTTAGTTCCTATTATTTTCCAGTGATATATTACATTACATGTTTTCCTTTTCATTATATATATATATATATATATATAGGTGTGTGTGTATGAATGTAGTGCAAGTATTTACATACATATGCATGCATGTATTATTCTCTGTCATCAACCTCTTATACATATTGAATTATTTCCCAAGTAATATAGCTACTACTTTCACATCTGTTGTTTTGTGTAGGCCTTGTGAAAGTAAGCACAGTAGCTGTCTGTGTTCTCATGGTTGAAATAATCATTCTACATCCAGAGGACTGTACTTCACAGCAATCCTCCCCTCCTCCTGCTCTTCTAGTTCTCCCAACCCCAGTTAAACAGCTTTTCCTCATCCTGGAATGGAGGCTTGGACATAGTTGTTTATTTGGAGCTGATGACTCAACAGTCAATTATTGTTTAACAATTTGACTAATTGTGACTCTCATTATGGTTGAAAGTAATGTAACTCAATGGATAAAACAAATAACTATTTAGAAGGTAGTTTGTAGTTTGTCTACACATCCATTTAGCAAAATAATGCTAGTAGGTTTCCATCTACAGCTGTGACTTCTAAAGTCATAGTCTTTTGACCAGGTTAATAGCACAGCACCAAGCATCTATTCGTTCCCACAGAGAGAACATCAAATCCAATCAGAAAAGATCTCATGAACTACAAATCAGAAATGCTATTGTTGTGCCAGAAGGCATTATCTCTATCATCACTGTAAGTTCTTATTGTAATCTACAGTGTCTACTGCTGTTTTAAAGTATTGATGCCTCTTCTCTCCCAGTAGCTTGCAAGGAGCAATCAGGCAGTGAATACTAACCAGAAGGGAAGACACTTTCAGCTAAGTTATAGCTTGAATTGTCCAAATGTGTGATATCTTCATCAAAAGATCTTTTCATCTAGTTGTTATAATCTCAGTCATTGAGAACAATGAAAATAGTCACCAGGTTCTCCTTGAACAACAATGGATAGGGATATATGCTATACCAGGTATCAAGATTTACAATGACTAGTTTTTGTATTTAGGTTTGGTATTGGAGAAATTCTTTTTCTGTACTCCATGGCATTCTGTTTTGGATGACTTTGTTGATGGTGTTTAGAGAAGGAAGATGACTTTTGTAGTTCTTCTATTTATTTTCAATAATCCTCCCACTTTTTAATACATTCATTTCCTTCCAGTTATGAAGAATTATTTATATTTTTAATTAGGATATTAAGTGTATGTTGGTGTAAGTTTATAGTGCCAATATTAAGGTGCCCACAAAGACTAGAAGAGGGTATTAGATACCCCTGGAGGTGGAGATATGGATGATATCAGTGCTGGGAAATCTATTATGGGTCCTCTAGAAAAGTAGTTAAGTGAACTTATATACATAGCCATCACTCAAACAATCTTTCCTGCTGTTTTTAAGAAACATCCTGTTCTCTCCTTAAGCATTAGAAGCTGAGCTTTATCAAGTTGTGATTTCCAAGCTAATCATTGTATTAAGGATTGTATTAATACTAAAAAAACTACTGTCAATTGCGATTTTGTTCGATCCTTATTGCATATACATATATATACATACATATATATATATATATATATATATATATATATATATGCACAATATATCAATGTGAAGTAAGCCTTCAGTTAAATCAGATGTTGGTTGGTTACTCTCACAAGATTATTGCCATCATTGCACAAGACACCATTGTAGATTAAAGGTTTTGATGCTGTGGTGATGTTTACTTTTCTTCTTTAGAAATATGCAAACTACTTTGTGGTATCATGAATACTTGTCTGTATGTGTGAATGTTATACGTAAGCACAATCTTGATTTCTCCACTTTCAATTGGTTGTATAAAAGTTGTCAGAGAAGGGGTCTTGCTATCAGTTTGTGGAATCAACCTATAATCTTGTCAACACCTGAGTTGTTTGGAGGGTTCCCCTGGGACCATTTTTGCCAGGAATTTAATTAGATATAACCACTTTCTGGTACTAGAAATTTCATTTGGTGACAGTGGTGATTTTTTTTCTAGACAGGGTTTCTCTGTATTGTTTTGGAGGCTGACATGGAACTCGATCTGTAGACCAGGCTGGCCTCGAACTCACAGAAATCCACCTGCCTCTGCCTCCTGAGTGCTGGGATCAATGTTGTGTGCCACCAATGTCCAGACAGTTGTGGTGTTTTATCTTCCTTTATTTGGCAATTTCATTTTAATTAACCTAACTTTAATGAGGTTTTCTGCTGCCCCTCAAATGGTCCTTAATTTAAGATGCCTCACCCAATATTTCCTCCTGCATCCTCTCCTCACTCTCTCTTTTCATTTTATCCTCCATTCTAGTAACCTCTGTCCCAACTATCCATCAATAGTTACCTATTCTATTTTCCTTTTCTAGGGAGATCTGTAGATATGTTCACCACCATCCCCAGTCCCTTATTTTCAATCTGTGATTGTATAGCTTGTATTTTGCTTATCATTGACTTAACAGCTAATATCTACATATAAGTTAATACATACCATTTTTGCCTTTCTAGTTTGGGTTACTTTGCTCAGGTGATTTTTTTGTAGCTTCATCCATGTACCTGTGAATTTCTTTATTCTTTTTTCAAAGGCTGAGTAATTCTCCATTGTGTAAATGTAGTACATTTTCTTTATCCATTTTTCTGTTGATGGATATCTTGCAGAATGGTGTATGGAGAATTATTTGGTTTAATCTCTGAAGGGGCAGGTGGAAGGCTATCTCAGTGAGTAGTTTTTTAAGTAAATACTTGCAAGGAGTCCACAGAATAATCATGTGACAACTAGGTTAAAAATCCAACAAAGAAAGCAGCATGTATAAACTTTAGTACTTTGTTCGAATTGGTGTTCAAAATACTTAGTGTCCCCACTTGTTTTTAGAAAGGCAGTTTCATCTTTCAAAGACACTTTTACAATGAGCATTTTCAGGCACTTTGACATTAGCTTCCTTTGAAAGCCTTCAGTTTCTCCTCAGAGATTTCATTAGGGAATTTGCTGTCAATATCTTCTGTAGCTAATTGTATTGGAATAGGTATCTGGTGATTTCGGAATCTTAACCATTATGAGGCTTGACTCTGTGCATTTCAAAGTTATTCCATTTCTGTGAGTCTAGAGGTAGAGGTTCAATGAACCTTTTGAAGATGTCTTTTGGTTTGATCATAATTGCTAAATTAGATCCCATAATTGCACAAAGATAAAGTTAGTAGTTATGCTGCTTTGGTAGAAAATGTGAATTCACTTTTAACTGAAATACCATAACACAAATTAGAACTATAAACCTCCTAATAAGTACACACAAGTGTACTACTAATATATTTTTGGTTAGTTTTTCTTTTTCTAACTGAATTCAAAGTTTAAATTTCTTAAAAGATTTTTTGTTATCTAGTAAATGGTTTTTGGTTTTGCTCAGCTTGTTCTAGTTCAGGCATAATATCCTACAACTTCATGAATATAGAACAATCCTGATTATTCTGCAAGTCTCCACAAGGAGATAGGAATTTTATTAGGTAATTACTTGATTATGTGGATACAGAGCCTGCCCTATAAAGATGGAAGTCTCTCAATAGATAACAATGTGAAATATTCAGTGATTCTAATGGGTCACATGTATGGTTACAGCAAGGAAGTACATATTTCATAAATTGCAAGTTAAAAGAATACCAGCTGAAGTTTGATCTTTTCATGATTAATGTGTTGACTGAGAGCTGGGAATATCACCTCAATAATGGACCTTGTCAAACACCTTGGTAATTACTTCCCAGAAACATGCAAATATTGAGACACAGGTTGACTTTTATGGCATAGTGAGAAGTTTTCTTTAATAATTATGGAAGTACATAATGAAAATTTAAAAAAATATATGTCACCAGAGGCATAATGTTTAAAGAGCACTGTAAGACAAAAAATGTTGGAGATGATGCTAAGTTAGTTTTTCAATAAAAACATGTACCTAAACACCATCCAAACCAATGTGGACATGAAGGTTTATTTTATTTATTTATAGAATGAAATAATTGAAAATATAATGTCAAAGAATTAAAATGCAGCAATGGGCAAGATTAAAATTAGAGATTAAAATTAGGAGATTAAAATCACTTCAATGGATCTTGACAACAAGTTGTCAAACCATGATCTATATTTGGCAATCAACCTGTTTAGGGAAATAAAGGCAACTGGAGCATAGTCATTTGCACTACAGTGACACACTGTATACTGAAACTCCTATTTGTTGAAGACATATATGATATACAAATCTTATTAATTAATCCATGGCCTATAAAGGAAAAATTTTCTCATCTTTGAGTATCATTTTTCTTGCTTTCCTGGAAAAATTATTGACATTAGAATGATTATTAATATCTACATGTGTGTTTATAACCCCTGCAGGATCTGTATGCTGGGAGGAGAATTTTCGCTCTAAGAAGACGCTTTTTTTTGTATCGTCTCATGCTTTTATGTGGGCTCATGGTTAATCCAGGACTTTTCACTGTATTTCAAATATTTGTATGTCTCATAAGATTTTTAACTATCCTGACAGATAACCATCTGTGATGTAAGAATATATTATTGGACACTAACTATCATTTTGTTGTAAAGTAGATCCACAACAACAAACATTTGCTAATAGGAAATTCTCCCCTCTAGCCAGTGTTTGGTATGCTTACATTTCTTAAGTAGACAACAATTAACCAGTGAACATGTACACCTCCTCTGTTTCCCTATTTTCAATTCTAAGAGAAAACCAGCATTTACCAGACCCAGGATACAAAAATTTGAGAAATCTTCCCAAATTCTCAAGGAGCAACATTTTCCCATGTAGATTTGTACTAAAATGAATCATCTTTATAATTCAATTCATATATCAATATATACAGCATAAATTACAGAAACTGAAAAATGATAAAGTAAAGCAGTTAAACTTTAACCAGTTCAATGATTTGTCATGGATTATGTGGCATGCTTAAGACTGTCTCCAAATTAAAATGGCAAGAGACAGAGAGACAATGATCCCTTCTGCTTGTCATGAATTCTTCTGCATCAACACCTATTTTCTTTCAATGTACATTAGCATACACTTGGGGGAAAATCATTTCAAAGAGTTGCTTGGCATATCTGCCTTCTTTGAGTATCTTGAAATAGAAGCTCCTTGGAGGGAGGCCCAGAACCTTCTGCGATTTAAACACCTGACACTAAAGGAGACTTGAATAAATGTTAAAGCATCATTAGAGCAAATACTTCAAACATTCTCTGTTGTGAACAAGAGGAAGGGGGAGGTGGGGACAGCTGGAGCCTACCTGGATGTCAATGCCCAGGCGTCTTCTTGTCAAGATACAGCCTGAGGCCTTTTCTGTTAAACTGACATTAGAAAATGTTAAATAAACTGACAGGTGTCTTAAGCAAAAAAAGGATGGGAATGAAGGAAAGTGCCTGTGGGCCAAACATTTAAAAATTTGTGGTTTTATTTTGTTTCAGGGGAGGGGCAGAATCCTTCAGAAGGAAACTGGGGTATTCAGCTTTTTGGAAGAGATAAATAAAATGGTTTTAATGAGAGAATGTGTTCTCTTTTGAATAAATAATTGAATTACTGACAAAATGTTTGTTTGTAGAATGCAGATCATTTCTTTAAACACAAAGTAGTGAATGGTTAAGAATTACTTAAGTATTTTGATGAGGATTGAATTAAATCTGTAGATTGCTTTTGATAAGATTGCCATTTTTACTATATTGATCCTGCCTATCCAAGAGCATGGAAGATCTTTCCATTTTTTGGGTATCTTCTTTAATTTCTTTCTTTAGAGACTCAAAATTTTGATGGTACAGGTCTTTCACTTTTTTGGTTAGTGTTACCCCAAGGTATTTTATGTTGTTTGTGGCAATTGTAAAGGGTGATGTTTCTCTAATTACTTTCTCCACCAATGTGTCATCCATATATAGTAAGGCTACAGATTTTTTTGAGTTAATATTATATCCTGCCATTTTGCTAAAGGTTTTTTTCGGGTCAGTTATGTAGACTATCATATCATCTGCAAATTGTGAGAGTTTGACTTCCTCCTTTCTGATTTTTATTCCCTTGATCTCCTTTTGTTATCTTATTGCTCTAGCTAGAACTTCAAGGATGATATTGAAGAGGTATGGAGAGAGTGGACAGCCTTGTCTTGTTCCTGATTTTAGAGGAATTGCATTGAGTTTCTCTCCATTTAATTTGATCTTGACTGTTGGCTTGCTGTATATTGCTTTTATTATGTTGAGGTATGTTCCTGTTATCCATGATTTCTCCAAGACCTTTATCATGAAGGGTGTTGGAATTTGTCAAAGGCTTTTTCGGCATCTATTGAGATGATCATTTCTTTCTCAGTCTGTTTATACGGTGGATTACATTGATGGATTTTCGTATGGTGAACCATCCTTGCATCCCTTGGATGAAGTCTACTTGATCATGATGGATGATTTAAATCATTTTCTGACACATCTGAGATACAAAACTACTGTGTGTTTACATATATATATATTCCCTCTGGAGTTTAGAGCAGTACAAAAAAAAATCTGGATAACAAAACTAAAATTGTGATGTTTTTATCCAGTATAGGGCAAATGGAGGGAGGCCTGGTGATTGAGACAGTGGAAAGTACAGGATAAGTTGCTCTATGTCTGTGGGAAAAGTGAGGAAGTATATCTTTTCCACGATTGCCTCTTTGCAGTGTTTGGCTTGCTTATTTTCTGCACCATATATCAAGAAAAGCACAGTAAATTTTCACTAGAAAAAAAACAAAATACAGTCACTTCCTGAGAATAAAACTTTAAGCTAAACTGTACCCTTTAATGTAAATATCTTTTCAATGGAGGTTATGAAAATGTCTTCTAGTGTCTAAGAGAAATTATGGGCCATTTATTTCCCAAAACTGTGAGAGCTCCAGCCACCTCAGTGAAAAATATTGTAAAGATCACACACACACATGCACACACACACACACACACACACACACACACACACACACACACACACACACGCAAACACACACACACATACACACACAAATACATATAACAAATATATATATTTGTTATATATTGGTTAATTAATTTAAAATCTTAGGATCAATAGCTAGTCATGTCTAATTTTCTGTCTGTATGTTAGTCTAATTCACCCTTCCTTTCTCATCATCATCATCATCATCATCATCATCATCATCATCTTTTATTTACTAGTGTTTTACCTCCTACATAAAGAATAACAATTTCCTATAGTGTTCAATAAGTTTTTTACTTTAAGATACAAATGTGCACCTTATATGAGGAATAGTTTTTGATCTTTTAAGATTTGGTTTGTCCTAGTCCTCTGAGTAGTATATTTTAGACCACTGCATAAAAGACAGGCAAATTAAGTACATTGTTGATGGTATATTAACTGTGATGTTTTTAAAAACTGCATAATTTGAGGCTTAAGAAAATTATGTTCAATTACATTCTGAAAGGTTTACATTACATATTCAGTTTTTGCCACCAAATAAATGTTAGATAGTTGTAAAAATGAAGTATTTCTGTATGTATTCCCCATCGTGTAACAGTCAATCTGTCAAAAGGAAAAGGTAATGAGGAATGTAATCATCTAATATAAATAAACTCAAAATGTCTGTTTTCTTCCAGAAAATACCACCTGTTTTACTAGCCCTTCCACTCTTCTCAGTTAATCTGTACTGTCCAGAACTGAGTAGCAGATAGGCCCAAACTGTTAAGCCAGGACCAAGACAGTTTTCAACAATTCAATAATATTATAAAGTGTTATGAATCAAGATTATTTGTTAGAAATTCATCTTAATTAGTAAATGAGAAATACATATATTCTTGTGTTTGAATATATTGCTACACAGTAAACCAGGTTTATAATGTCATTTAAAAGGAAAGATAAAATGTGTTTCCCAGGAGTCCTATGGTTAAGAAGTACAATTGAGACTTTGACAAATTTCCCTTGTCAAATAAATGTAGAAAGCATATTCTTCAAGTACCATACATTTCCTGGCATTTTAATTTTCTGATTTGCAACATTTAAAAGCAAAACTCCTTCATCATACTTAGAAATATATATATATATATATATATATATATATATATATATATACAGCAGCTTCTGTTCATGTAGACTATATTTTCTATTGACAGATAGGAGGAAGTGCCCTTGAAATTTTAACCAAGAATAGAATTTATAGATCCTTCCTATTTATTCTAAATAAACTGAACAGCCATACTAGACTAGCAAAAGAAGTGTTTTACAATTTGGGGTCAGAGAAATACCTGTAGTTCATTAACACATTTTTATTAGAAATAGCTATAAATACAAAAAGTTAAATGTTTCACCAGCTAGAGTAGTTGGTGTGAATGTAATAATTAACATTCATGAAATTCCGTACATACATTTGTAATGCAGGGCATTTTCCTATGGCTGTGTGTTCATAATCGTCTGACATTAAAATTCAGCAAAGTAAATTGAGCACAGTAATAAGAGTAAAATTTCACAGTTCAATTAGGTATCTGTTTATACACTTATCTTGTTTCCCTTTCTGAAGAAACACTTTAGCATAGATCATATCATGGGGGGTTTATGTTTTAAATAGATCTGATTATACATGAAAAATTGAGCTAGCATTAGTAAACAGCTTTTGAATAATAAACATGATATATTTAAATGCTTTGGTAAAAGGACTATGATATTGTTCCATGCTTTTATATTTTTTTCAATGATGAAAATCTTAGTTCTATTGCTGCAAAAAGAAACCATGATTATAGGAACTCTAATGAAAGAAAGCATTTAATCGGGGCTGGTTTACAGGTACAGAGGTTTAGTCCATTGTCATCATGGTATGGAGCATGGTAGCATGCAGGCAGACATGTTATTGTATAGGTAACTTATAGGTCTACATTCAGGACTGCAAGCAGCAGGAAGAAAGAAATTCTCAGCTTGGAATAGACTTTGAAACTTCAAAGCACATCCTCAGTGACTCACTTTCCCCAAGAAGGTCACTCCTCCTAATCCTTTCAAATAGGACAACTACTTGGTCACCAAGTGTTCAAAAGTATGAGTGTGGGTGGGGGTATTCTCATTCAAACAACAACATTTCATTCCCTAATCTCCATAGGCTTGTATCCATAGTATAAAGCAAGCTGCATTTATTTGAACTTTTCAAAGTCCTGATAGTCTATTACAGTTTCAACACTCTTTAAAAACCCTGAGTTCAAAGTCTTTTCTGTGGTTCAAGGAAATATCCTAACTATAACCCCTGTGAAATAAAAATCAAAAGAGCAAATCTCATACTTCTAAGATACACCAGTGTAGATTACACATTACCATTCCAAAGAGGAAGAAAGGGCGCTTAGGAAGGAAATATTAAACCAAAACAAGAACAGAACCCAGTAGGGCAAACTCCAAATTCTGCATCTTTATGCCTGATGTCCAGAACTGTTCAGATCTCCAATTCATTTCACTTTTGTTCAGTGCAACACATTTCTGTCTCTTTTGCTAATTCAACAACCTATTAACAGCTCTCCTTGGAAGGTATTCTGTGACTGTGGCATCCTTCACTTCTTGGCATTTCCATTAAAGAAATTCAGGCTTCACTTTCACAATTTCATGCAATTGCCTTTCTGGGGATCCACACAGGTACTGCCCTGACACACCCCTGGACTCAGCAGATTCCCTTAGCCAAAGAGTGAGATTGTGTAACCCCTATTTTTCATTGTTGAAATGAAAGCTAAAACCACTAGGCTGAAACTTCCAAGTTCTGGTGCTGGCTGAGACTGGAACTTACCCCTGCTTTTAGTTACATTGGTTGCAGATTTCTGTTGTTGGTTTCTTTTACTTGGTAAGCTTTTGTTAAATCCCTTTCATGAGAATGGTGGCATGTAGGCAGACATGGTGCTTGAGAAATAGCTGAAAGTTCTACAACAGGATCCTCAGGCAGAAGGAAGAGATTCAGGCTCGGAATGAGTTTTTTGAAGCCCTAAAGCCCATTCCTAGTGACACACTTCCTCCAACAATGCCACACCAACTAATGATTGCAAACAATGACACTCCCTGGTGACAAAATAATCAAATTTATAAGACTGTTGGGTCCATTCTCATTCAAATCATGATAATGACATACTGTTGTGCTGTGGTTCCAGTAAAGTCGATGAATAGTAGAAATCACTCCAAATAATGCCATACTTCAGATCTACTCATTAAACATGAACCCATTAAGTGGTATTAAAAAATGTCTAACAAGATCCCTTTCCGCCGACTGATCCATAACAAGGTGAGTCAGCCTCTGCTCTTACCCAACCCCTGTCCAAACCATCATTCACCCCAACCTCCCCGGGTGTTGGCCTGCTTGGGGTAGACACCTCCAAGCAGTGAGGAGTTCCCTGAATCTGGTAACATCCCACTGTTCCATCCTTTTCTGCGGACAGATCCATAATGAGACCCATACGGAGGCCTAACTCCTTCAGTGATAGGAGACTATCAGGAGAGACAAGACCATCCAGAGATTTGGACATTAAATTCCTGGCCCCCACACACCACTGGGTCACAAGAGGATATAGAGAGACCCCTCCTGCACCCACTGGAAGATTATATGGGAAGAAGACAGAATAAGATCTCACTCAACAACAGAAAGACCAATATGACACAACCAGAATCTAGGTACCCCACTCCAGCAAGATCTGAAAAGCCCAACATAGAGCATGAAGAAGAGATGGACCTCAAAAATTATCTCGGCAAGATGATAGAGACTTTTAAAGAGGAAACAAGAAAAATCCATTAAAGAAATAGAAGAAAAAGCAAGCAAAAAATTACATGAGATGGAGGAAAAGACAAACCAAAAAATTCAGGAAATAAACAAATCTCTTAAAAAATCTAAAGAAACCCAAGATAAAACAACCAAACAAGTG
Source organism: Cricetulus griseus (assembly GCF_003668045.3). NCBI lineage: Eukaryota > Metazoa > Chordata > Mammalia > Rodentia > Cricetidae > Cricetulus > Cricetulus griseus. The sequence continues at coordinate 35,799,477 of NW_023276807.1, read as the reverse complement.
AAGGAAGTTCTTGAAACAGTTCAAAGCATGAAAGCTGAAATAGACACAATAAAGAAAACAAAGAATGAGGCGATGATGGAAATGGAAAGGCTGGTAAATGACCAGGAACTAAAGATGTGAGTATAACTAATAGAATTCAAGAGATGGAAGAGAGAATCTCAGCTATTGAAGACTCACTAGAGGATATACATTCATCAACCAAAGAAAACCTCAGGTCCAATAAATCCCTAACACAAACTATCCAGGAAATATGGGACACCATGAAAAAGACCAAACCTAAGAATAATAGGTAGAGAAGAAGGTGAAGAAACACTGCTCAAAGGTACAGAAAACATATTCAACAAAATCATAGAAGAAAACTTCCCCAACCTACAGGAGGATATGCCTATAAAAGTAAAAGAAGCTTACAGGACACCAAACAGACTGGGCCACAAAAAGAAGCCCCTCCTCCCCCAACACATAATAATCAAAACACAAAATCTATAGAATAAAGAGAAAATATTAAGAGCAGCAAAGGAAAAAGACCAAGTAACATATAAAAGCAAATGAATCAGAATCACACCCAACTTCTCAATGGAAACTCTGAAAGCCAGAGGCCTTGGATGGATACCCTACAAGCACTAAGGTAGCATGGATGTCAACACAGACTACTGTACCCAGCAAAACTTTCAATCACCAAAGATGGAGAAAACAAAATATTCCATGACAAAAACAAATTTAAACAATACATATCCACAAATCCAGCTCTATATAAGGTTCTGGAAGGAAAACTCCAACCAAACGAACCTAACTACACTCACAAAAACACAGGCAATAGATAATCTAATTTTACCAAACACAAAAAGAAACAGAAGGGTGAAATGCACACACAATGACACCACCAACAATAAATCCAAAACAAACAAGAACCAACGAACAATGGACATTAATATCCCTAAATGTCAATGGTCTTAACTTACCCATTAAAGATATAGGCTAACAGAATGGATATGAAGACAGAAACCATCCTTCTGGTGTTTACAAGAAACACACCTCAACTTCAAAGACAGGTGTTACCTCAGAGTAAAAGGATGGGAAAAGATTTTCCAATCAAATGGGCTCAAGAAACAAACTGGTGTAGCAATCCTAATATCTAACAAATTAGACTTCAAGCTAAAAATCATTCAAAAGAGATGAAGAAGGGCATTTCATATGCATCACAGGTAAAGTCCATCAAGATGAAGTCTCAATCCTGAACATCTATGCCCCAAATACAAAGGCACCCACATTTGTAAAAGAAACATTATTAAACCTCAAACCACATATAAAACCATACACACTTATAGTAGGAGACTTCAACACCCCCCTTACACCACTAGACAAGACCGCCAGACAGAAACTTAATAAAGAAACAAAGGATCTGACAGAAGTTATGACGCAACTATTTTTAATATATATATATATATATATATATATATATATATATATATAGAACATTCCTTCAAAACAGAAAAGAATATACCTTCTTCTCAGCACCACATGTAACCTTCTCTAAAATTGACCACATAGTTGGCAGCAAAGCAAACCTCCACAGTAACAAAACAATTGAAATTAACCCCTCTATCTTATCAGATCACCATGAATTAAAGCTAGAATTCAACAACAATACGAATTGCAGAAAACCTACATAATCATGGAAAACGAGTAACACACAATTGCACCATTCCTGGGTTGAGGAAAAAATAAAAAAAGAAATTAAAGACTTCCTAGAAATTAATGAGAATGTAGACACAACATACCCAAACTTATGGGACACTGAAAGCAGTGCTAAGAGGAAAGTCCATAGCTTTCCCACATGCTGAAACTGTCCACATGAAGAAAATGGAGAAAAGTCACATTAGAGAATTGACAGAACAACTGGAGGCATAGACTCCAGGAAATAATCAACCAGATGGCCGAAATCATGTAAAGTAGAAACTAGGAAAGCAGTACAAAGAATCAATGAAACAAAGAGTTGGTTCTTGGAGAAGATCAACAAGATAGACAAACCTCTATCCAAACTAACCAAAAGGCAGAGAGAGAGCATGCTAATTAACAAAATCAGAAATAAAAAGAGAGATATAACATCACGGACACTGAGGAAATCCAGAGAATCTTCAGGTCATACTTTGAAAACCTGTGCTCCACAAAATTGGAAAATGTAAAGTAAATGGACAGTTTTCTGGATAGATATCATTTACCAAAATTAAACCAAGATCAGAGAAGCAGTTTAAATTGACTTATAACCCCTAATGAAATAGAAGCAGTTATCAAAATCCTCCCAACCAAAAAAAAGTCCAGGGCCAGATGGCTTCACTGGAGAATTCTACCAGAAATTCAAACAAGAGCTAATTCCAGTACTCCTCAAACTATTTTGCATAATAGAAGCAGATGGGACATTTCCAAACTCTTTCTACTAGGCTACAATCACTTTGATATCCAAGCCACATAAAGATATGAATAACAAGGAGAACTAAATACTGATATCCCTCATGAACATCGACGCTAAAATACTCAATAAAATATTGGTGAACTGCATCCAAGAACATATCAGAAAAATCATCTACAATGATCAAGCAGGCATCATCCCTGGGATGCAAGGGTGGTTCAACATATGAAAATCCATCAATGTAATCCACCATATAAACAAACTGAAACAGAAAAAGCACATGATTATCTCACTAGATTCTGAAAAATCCTTTGACAAAATCCAGCATCCATTCATGATAAAGATCTTGGCGAGAACAGGAATAACAGGAACACATCTAAACATGATAAACGCAATATACACCAAACCAATAGCAAACATCAAACTAAATGGAGAGAAACTCCAAGCATTTCCTCTAAAATCAGGAACAAGACAAGGCTGTCGACTCTCTCCATATCTCTTCAATATTGTACATGAAGTTCTAGTTAGAGCAATAAGACAAGAAAAGGGGATCAAAGGGATACAAATTGGAAATGAAGAAGTCAAACTTTCACTATTTGCAGATGACATGATAGTCTACATTAGTGACCCGAAAAATTCTACCACAGAATTCCTACAGCTGATAAACACCTTCAGCAAGGTAGCAGGATACACAATTAACTTAAAAAAATCAATAGCCCTACTATATACAGATGATAAATCCAATGAGAAAGAAATCAGGGAAACATCACCTTTCACAATATCCACAAGCAACATAAAATATCTTGGGGTAACAATAACCAAAAAAGTGAAAGACATGTACAATAAGAACTTTGAGACTTTAAAGAAAGAAATTAAAGAAGATACCAGAAAATGGAAAGATCTCCCTTATTCTTGGATAGGTAGAATTAACATAGTAAAAATGGCAAAAGTAATCTACAGATTCAACGCAATCCCCATCAAAATACCAATACAGCTTTTCAGAGACATTGAAAGAACAATACTCAACTTTATATGGAAAAATAAAATTCCCAGGATAGCCAAAACAACTCTTTACAATAAAGGATCTTCTGGAGGCATCACCATCCCTGACTTCAAGCTCTACCACAGAGACATAGTTCTGAAAACAGCTTGGTTTTGGCACAATAATAGAAACATAGACCAATGGAATCGAATTGAAAGCCCTGATACTAACCCACGCACCTACGAACACCTTATTCTCAACAGAGGAATCTGAAATGGCTGAAAGACACTTAAGAAAGTGCTCAACATCCATGGCCATCAGAGAAATACAACTCAAAACAACTCTGAGATACCACCTCACACCTGTCAGAATGGCTAAAATCAAAAATACCAATGACAATCTATGCTGGAGTGCATGTGGAGAAAAAAGAACACTCCTCCATTGCTGGTTGTTGTGCAAATTTGTAAGACCACTCTGGAAATCAGTATGGGGGTTGCTCAGAAAAATGTGAATCAGTCTTCCTCAAGATCCAGCCATTCCTCTCTTGGGTATATACCCAAATAGTGCATGTTCATACAACAAGAACATATGTTCAACCATGTTCATAGCAGCATTTTTTGTAATAGCCAGAACCTGGAAGCAACCTAGATGCCCCTCAACTGAAGAATGGATTGACATAATGTGGTACATTTATACAATGGAGTACTACTCAGCAGAAAAAATCAATGTCATCTTAAAATTCGCAGGCAAATGGATGAAACTAGAAGAAACCATCCTGAATGACGTAACCCAGCCACAAAAAGACAAACATGGTACGTACTCAATCATATATGAATTTTAGACATAGAGCAAAGGATTACCAGCCTATAATACTCCTCACCAAAGAAACTGGGAAACATGAAGTACTCTTAGGGATAAATGGACCCCAGGAATGGGAAGTGGCATGAAATCCTGAGCTAATTGGAAGCATGCGGGTAGGGAAGAGGGAGCTTCCACAATAAGAACAAGAGAAGAGGAGTAGAGGAGAGGAAATGGAGGAGCAGATATTTTGAGTTGGGGGAAGAATAGAGGAGAGAGTGCAGGATGAGAGATACCATATCAGAGGGAGCCTCTATAGGTCCTAGAAGAGATCTGGAACTAGGGAGATCTCCAGAGACCTACAAGGATGACACGATCTGACAATCCAGGCAATGGTGGAGACGATAACCTAAAAGCCCTTCCCATAAAATGAGATTGATGAATACTCTTTATACTATCCTAGAGCCCTTATCCAGTGGCTGATGGAAGCAGAGACAGACATCCACAGATATACACTGAGCTGATATCTGGAATTTAGTTGAAGTGATGGAGGAATGAAGAGTGAATGGGGTCTGTACCAGGTTGGAGAAACCCACAGGAACTGTTGGCCTGAACAAGGGAGAGCACATGAACCCCAGATGCTTTCTGGGAGGCCAGTACAAGACTAATCCAGACCTCCTGAACATGGATGTCAATAAGGAGGCCTCTGCACTCCAGGGAGCCTCTGGTGGTGAATTAGTATTTTTCCTTGGTGCAAGAAGGGACTTTGAGAGCCCATCCCATGTGAAAGGTTACACTCTGGCCCTGGACGCATGGGGAAGTGCCCAGGCCCATCCTAGGAAGATTTGCTGGACTCTGAAGAGCCCCTGTTGAAGGCCCTACCCTGCCTGGGGAGTGGTGGGGTGGAGGGGGTGCAGGGTACGTTGGGGGTGGGGGAGGAGGGATGGAGATGAGGGGAGGGAGAGGGAGAAGGGACTTACATGTGAAACAAGCTTGTTCCCTAACTTGAACTAATAAATAAAAAAATGGCTAACTATCTGGGCATCTCCCTATTCTGGAGAGCTGAATTCTATCTACTCTTTTCCATTTCATAGACAATCAGTCCTTTTGATAGACAGCAATTGCCCCTTAAAGTTCTATCTTATTGAATGTCCTCTGTTTTGATGACTAAATTCAACTCTATCTTCAGAAATGATAGAAACACATACCTTATTCATGGCTATCCTCATCAGTTTCATCAATCTCTTGAAAGAATTTGTGTATGTTCATATGTTAACTACTACTTCTTGACTTAGTGGACAATTTTTTAAAATTTCTTTAAAATTTAAATGTTTGTAAACTATGGATTTTTTGAAGACACTTCCTAATCAATTTTAAGCTTTTCATTCAAAGAATATCTTTTCAGTTTCTTACTTGAAATTCCAAAATCCTTCACATATGTTGGCTACTTAAAAGTCATTTAGAAGTAGTTTATACAAAGCTCCTGATTTTTAGCCTTCCTCTCCAGATATCCACAATCTTCTTCAACAAATCTTGCATGATTTTTTTCACATATACAAACCAAGTCCTAGAAGGATTCTAATATCCTCATATTTGTTTCATAACATGTAAAGGGAAAATTTAGTTTTATGTATAAATCCATCAGTTCTTCTATGAATCTTAGATGTACATGAAATTTCACTTCTATGCTTATGATAAAAATGAACCTGCATAAATGTATACTTATCTTCTCTATTCTAAAATCTTCCCAGGGACCTTAACCATAAATATTTCAGCATTAATAAAACTATCAATTAAGATATCTATATCCCATCCTTGATATATGTGTCTATAAAATACTGTTTTAGCTTCAAATTGTTTCTTTTATTGAAGATATTTTAAATTTTTATTTTATATGCGTATAAACACATGTATGTATGGGAAACACATGCATGCCAGTGTCTCAGTGTTGCTGAAGACAGAAGGGAGTGTTAGGATCTCTTAAAAAAGAACTGCATGGAGGTTGTAAGCTACCTGGTATGGAATCCAAGATTGAAACTGCATTGTCTGCCAGAACAGTAAGCTCTGTTAATTGTTGAGCCATCTCTCATGCCTCAAAATTGTGTATTTAAAGTAAACTATGCTGTTAATTTAAATTATTATTGTTTCTCACATGAACATTAAAAATTCACTAAACTTTGCTTGTATCTACTCTACAAACACCTATCACCTCTAGATCTTCGTCACCATCACTTTAGATACTGTATTGTAACCACTCTTTAATTGCCTACCACAGTTCATGTAACAGATTCATTGTCAAAGTGTTCTTCATCTCATTCTTTTTCTTCCCAATGTCTCTTCCTTCCTTCATTTCTTCATCACAGCTATGCATTCAGACAGACTCTTCTCATTCTTTAAGAGTTCCGTATTTTTTCCTATGTTAGCTGGACCACAGGCTATATATTTGGGACCTAGAGACAATTTTGTTTTAAAAAAGAGATCTTTTAAAATCTCAAGATACATAAAGCAAAATCCTTGCTTGGGACCAACAAAATCTGCATTAATTTCAATGACATTTTTGCAAATCATTATGAAATAAAAGGGTTCTTAGAACAAATTAGTGACACTTGACTGGATTTGTCTCTTACTGGCTTTTCACCAATTTCACTATGTATGTGGTTTCTTCTTCATTATGAACTTACTGTATTTTATCTAGTCTAGAAACACATCTTTGGGTTTTTTGAAGGTGTTCACAGAAAGATTTAACAATAGCGAAGACCTTCCTTGAGTGTTGTTGTCACTTTTCAGTAAGTTGGGGTGCCAGAGAAAATAGAAAAAAAATCAAGCAAGCTGAGCAAAAACAATATACTTCCCTTGTTTCCTGACTTCAAATATATCTGAGTCACAACATCATCTAATTTGCATTCTTACTTTTTTAGAATTATATAATTCTCTCGGCCTTATGAAGTAACCTTAAAGTTAAGCATTTTAGTCTTTTTAAATAAGTAAGCATTATATGATCAACAGACCCACATATTCGCACATAGCAATGCAGTCAATGTTGTACAAAATCTCTTGACTTCTAAGATTCCTATACATGAAGGAAAGGTCAATCATAATAGAAAGTGACAAGAACACTGATGCTGATTGAAACAAACCCAAGAGGGACCTTTAAGAACTCATTAGCCAAGGAGTCAGTATGTCTGCATTTTTACTGATTTACCTATCTGATATTTTACCCTTTGAGTTTTCTAGACAGTTAACTATTAGGACTTGATAAAGTGAACATTTGTGTACCATATTTTCAATGGCATAAAACATAAATGAGATTGGTAACTTGGAAATTCCTAACATTAGCTTGCTAAATTATTGTGTATATCAATCAAAGCTCAATCAGGTTCAAAATAATAATATGTAATTATTTGTTCCACAGGAGTGAAATACTTTACAACTTTAGCAGCTATTTATTTAGTTTTATTGCTGCTATTGTGTTTTCATCTGATGCTGGAGCATAAAGGGTGGGAAATTCTAAAAGGAAAAAGGAATAAAAAATGTACATGGGAGAGAGAATAGTCTGGAAATATATAAGCAAAACCATTTGCAAATGGAATGAAGCTCACTTATGTTGGGTGACAGTATGCTGGTATTATGATTGTTCTGTACTGGCTAGGAATATTTGTCATGGTGGTAACCAAAAATACTTGGCCCATAAAAAGTGTTCCATTCCAAAACAAACAAACAAAAAACCTCAAATACCTATAAAAGCTGATTCTACTGCACCTCAGTTTAGAAGATGCACAGCATGTGCATCCAAATGACCATCACTTAACTGTGTCCTAGGCATCTCTACAATCTTTCTTATGATCTATCTTACCCAGAAAACCTTAAAAAATATACTCAATAAAATAAAGCTCAGCCTCATAAAGATAGCACATTTCAACATCTTTACAGTCTGCCCTTTCTTCAGTCAGTAACCACATGAAACTCCTTAACCATTCTCCTATTAGAAGTCACATTTCTAATTTGCACAATATTGTTCCACTTGTATAATTAAAACATGCTAATTATTTCAAAAGATGATGAAAAGTTATTTTATAAACTTTGGATGATGTTCTTTCTTCTCATAGTTGAATCTTATACCTACTTGATATCCTGTTCTTCATTGACTAATAAATAGTGCAATTTATTTCTAACCCATACTATTTTACATATTAATGAATGAGAAAGTCAGAGTAAGTTAATATTTGTGTGATGCCATAACCTTACACTGACACATGTAATGTGAGCAGTGGCTGTTCAAAAGCTGCAAGTAGAGTCCATATCCAGCTAGCAATTTAATGCCTCTAAAGTTGCTGAGACATGTTGTGACAAGGCAGGGAAACTTACATGGTAGCTCTAACACATTACACAGTTGTTTGTTTTGTGTGTGTGTGTGTGTGTGTGTGTGTGTGTGCGTGTGTGTGTGTGTGTGTGTGTTTCTGTTTGTTTGTCTCCTCCATTAAAAATGGTAGCTTTTTGAATAATCTAGTAAGTATGTGGTAGTTTCACTGAAAATGGCTCCCATAGGCATATAGAGAGTGACATTATTAGGAAATGTGGCCTTGCTGGAGTATGTGTGATTTCTTGTAGGAACTGTGTCACTATTGGTAGGCTTTGAGGTCTCAAAAGTTCAAGTTATACCCCATGTGGTAGTCTTTTCCTGCTGCCTGAAGATTACATCTAGAACTCTCAGCTACCTCTCAAGCACCCTGTCTGCCTGTGCACCACCATGCTTCAGGCCATAATAACTGACTAAACCTCTGAACTGTAAGCCAGCCCTAATTATCTATTTCCTTTATAAGAGCTGCCATGTCATAATGTCTCTTCATAGCAATAAAACCCTAACTAAGACAGTGTGTTAGAATATCATAGTTAAATTAGTGGAAAGTATTTAGGTAGATTTTTTTGGAATGAGAAAGTCGTGTACCCCATGTGTGCTAGTGGAAAAGCCCAGATAGAGCCACAGATTTTTGATTTTACAAAGACTGTTTCAATATACTGGAGACAAATGGACTCATGTGAATTTCTGTTATTTAGCTGGTCCCATAATCTGTCATACAAGTTGCTTGAAAATATTCCATGATTACTTGCTAGTTCCTATTTATCAGGTACAATTAACACAATTGGACTGGCTGGATGGATTATGGAAAGGAAATTCAGAACAGATTTCTGCTAACAAAATATGAACGGGCTTGGGTATCATCATAACCCTTAGGAAGGGAATGATATGCATATTGTAGGAACCCAATCAATTTGGTAGTTGTTAACAAGTTTAATTTAAAGGCATTCCATTATCTGTAACTACAATCCATGTTCCAAGAGATACACTGATTACTTCAAGCAACAAACCCATGTCTTGTACAGCAGCTATAAATTCACTCATTATATGGTAAACCATTATATTCTATGATCCATCTTCTCCTTTTGCCATATAGTGACAGGTTGAAATGCCAGGAAATGCCACCACTATATTCAATCCTGTCCATATCAAAGACATTCCTCTGAAATCCTTCTAAAAATTATATATATAATATTATTAATATAATATATATATATATATTATATGGTTTTATTGACTTCCATGTGCTCTTTCCTACTATAATAGTCTCATTGCACAAAAGAGAGTATCAAGATGGGAATCATCTTCAGCGATACAGTGAAACTCACAACAGTGAGAAATGTGTGTTTCATAATTAAGAATCTAATCATAAGGCAGATTCAAAGAAACATGAAAATCCAACCACTCCTTTTTCCTTAGGCCTAATTTGGTGAGTAGACCCCTGTTGTTTATTGTGTTTCAAAGTTCATGTCAGTTCAGAACAGTTTTCCAATAATCATCTAAATATCTCATTCATTCATCTTTTTCATTATAACCACACTGGGAAATGTTATACATGCCTTTATAAGGAAAGACTTCATGGAACTGTAAGCATTAGAAAGTATTTCAGGATTTTGGCTCAAGCCTTCTCAGTTTCCACTACTTTGAAGAGATTGTGGGTCAGTTATTGCATCATATTTATTTAGTTTTGTGCTTCAGTACAAATGATAGTCTAATGGGTGTATGCCACCATTTTCAGCTTTGTGTTCCTTATTGGACTGACTCACTTTTATTTGCACATAAAACACCTCTTTCAGTCACCTTGAATATCTGAAGATTCTTTGAAGTTAATAAAAATTTAAGAGCTGAACTTAAAGTATAATTTGTATCATAGAAACTAAATACAAATAAAAATGCCTGAACTTTCAGGGTAATTACATCATCAAATATTCATCACAGGTTGAAAACATTATAGGAAAATTGTTGCATTTAATACATGATAGCATACTCAATAATGACACTTAACCATCTGTTAATATGTGTCCAACAAATCTTAAATTAGCTAACCAATTGGTTAAAATGATCTAAAAACAATTCCTATTTTATAATCATATTGGAAAGGTCTGTAATTTTTTCCTCAACAATCTTCTGAAGTAGCCAGAATTCAGGGGTGAGGAAGATAGCTCTATATTTTAAAAGCATGTATTGCTCTTCCAATGGAGCTGAATTTAGTTCCCAGCACACCTGGTATGTCACAACTGCATATGCCTCCAGCTCCAAAGGATTCAATTCCTCATTGCTGTTGGGTGGGAACTGAATAAATTTGAACATACACACTAATAGCATACACATAATGCATAGCATACACACAGCATACACACTCAAAGTAAGAAACACAACAACCTATTTAATCAAAATTTTCTAAAAACCTTTGCTGAAAAATATATTTGCATAAAGAAAATCACATGACAATCAAAGCTTCCTTCTCCCACCCGTCCTCCCCTACCCCCCCCCAACTAAACCCTATCTATTACATACCCTTTCTGCTCCCCCTGGATGGTGAGGCCCTCCATAGGTTGTCATCAGTGTCTATTGTATGCTTTGGGATAGGGCCTAAGCCCACCACCATATGTGATTGCTCAGGGAGCATTCCTCTTTATGGAAAGGGGTCCCAAACTCCACACCTATGACAGGGATAAGTACTGAACTACTATAGGAGGTCCCCTAGATTTCTGAGGTATCCTCACAGAAACCCATGATCCTGGTGTCTGGATCAGTCCCAGAGGTAGTCCAGCTATCAGTCTTGGGAGCAAGAGTTCCCCGATGTTCAGTTCAGCTGTTTCTGTGGTTTCACCAGCCTGGTCTGGACCCCTGTGTTCTTCCATCGTCCTTCTCTGAATCTGGGTTTCAGTTCAGTTCGGCGATTAGTTGTGGATGTCTCCTTCTATTTCCACCAGCTGCTGAATGAAGGCTATAGGATGACACATAACTTAATCATCAATTTCAGTATCAGGGGAGGGCATTTAAGGTAGCCTCTCCTCTGTTGCTTAGATTGTTAGCTGGTGTCATCTTTGTAGATCTCCAGACATTTCCCTAGTGCCTGCTTTCTCAGTAAACCAAAAATGTCTCCCTCTTTTATGATATCTCCATTCTTGCTATTATCTATTCTTTCCCTGACTCAACCTTTGTGCTCCCTCATGTCCTCCGAATCCCTCCTCTACTCCCCTTCTCATTCTCCTAGCTCCCTCCCCCCTCTTCCCATGCTCCCACTTTGCTCAGCATATCTTGACCCTTCTCCAGGGGACCTCTTAGGGTACTCCTTGTTTATTAGCATCTTTAGCAGTGTGGATTGTAGGCTGGTAATTCTTTACTCTATGTCTAAAATCCATATATGAGTGAGTACGTACCATGTTTGTCTTTTTGCGAGAAAATCTTTGTTTTATTCTAAGAGTTGTTATTTGGCCTTCATCTGAACCTAAGGCTTTTCATGGATGTTTTCTCTGTCAATTAAAAGAGTATTTTTAGTATATATTTGTTCAACTAGAAACCCACTGAGATTTTGATTTGCTCTTTTCAAGATTTAAAAAAAAAAATCTGCAAGAAGATAGAATGTAATTTTTGGTTTACTAATGTCACTGATACTGGAATTAATTTTGGTGTGTAAGTTTACAGTATTGGGTATTAAATCATCTGTCTCATGTATAAATACATAGAGGAGAGAGAGACAGAGAGAGAAATTGAGAGAATAAAATATGCTTAATTAGATCAGCATTTAATGCAAAAGAAATAAGAATCAATTATTCAGATGAAGTTCAACATTTATGTGCTCAAGTTTGTGTTGAAGCTCATGTCTCCATGTTTCGGCACTTTCTTCCAAATGCTTCACTGTCATAATTGTTTAAATTATTTTTGATAATTACCTGTTACTTACAGAATTTTCCATATACAATATCATAAAAATCACCTATTGGGGCAATCTTTATTAATAAAACAATAGCCTGTGGTCTTACTGATGCCGTGTTTGAGACACACAAACAAAAGAAAGCCACCTATATGGTTTAATATGTCATTCACAAACCTTAGCTAATGTCCCAAGCCTTCTCCTGCCTACAACCTGGTCAAATTAGTCTGTTTGTTTTCACAAAGATGTGCCCTCTTAGGTGTCTTCTCTCTGCACAGAGTGGTCCATTCATGCTCATATTTATTGAATACATCCATCTGATTGTGGCTCATCTTTTGAGTATCTAAGAAAAATTCAGGCTAAAGTATATGATGCTTTATTACTCAAGGCAGAAGGTTTCGTGTCCGTGATAAATAGTCATCTTAGAATAATTGTGAAATTTACTGAAAGGTCATCTTTTATGTGCTTTCTTTCTTTCTTCTTGGAACTCAATACTTCTTGATTGGGTGATTGATTTATATAATAAACTCTCTGACCTTATAACTTGCAACACAATCTATTTTCGTTTTTTTTTTTTTTTTAAACCACATCAGCGCACTCAGTTATAAATGAAAATGGTATTAGTACCTTGAAACTAAAAATGCCAGATTCTTCCACATGTATTTCCTGACATGTTTCTCAATTTTTATTTCAATTTTGGTCTTTAAACTTGATAAAATATTATAACAATTCTAAATAAAAAATTCTTTGAATGAGCATTAGATTCATTATTTTTTAACTTTTTCTCCATTGTTTTATTTAAATTAGAAACAAGTTTGGTACACATGTCAGTCCCAGTTACGTTTACCTCAGCTACTCCCCTGACTCCAATAACACCCTACCTATCCCATATCATTCATTTCTACTCCCAGGGAGAATGATGCCTTTCATGAGGGCCTTCAGAGTCAGTCATATCCTTTGGGGTAGGGCTTAGGCTCTCCCCCATTTGTCTAGGCTGAGGGAGTATCCCTCTATTTGAAATGGGCCCCAAAAGTCCATTCCTATGCTAGGGATAACTACTGATCTACTACAAGAGGTCCCATAGACTCCCCAGGCCTCCTCAAGGACACCAACATTCATGGGGTCTGGATCAATTCCATGTTGGTTTTCCCAGTGATCAGTCTGGGGTCCAAGAACCCCCTTGTTCAGGTCAGCTGTTTCTGTGGGTTTCACCAGCCTGGTCTTGAGCAAATTGCTCATCACTCCTCCTCTGCAACTGGATTCCAATTCAGTTCAGTGTTTAGCTGTGGGTATCTGCTTCTACATCCATCAGCTGCTGGATGAAGGCTCTAAGATCACATATAAGTTAGTCATCAATCTCATTATCAGGGGAGGGCATTTAAGGTAACCTCTCCACTGTTGCTTAGATGGTTAGTTGCTATCATGTTGTAGATCTCTGGACATTTCCTTAGCGGCTCCTTCTTTGAGGGTATCTCTTATTTTGCTCTCCTCTATTCTTCCCCTACACAACCTTTGTGCTCCCTTATGTCCTCCTCACCCCTCCTCTTTTCCTCTTCTCATTCTCCTAGCTCACTCTTCCCTCCCCATGCTCCCAATTTGCTCAGAACTTGTCCCATTCCCCTAATCTGGGGCACCAGGTCTGTCTCCCTTAGAGTATTTTGTGTTGCCTATTTTCTCTAGTGGTGTGGATTGTAGGCTGGTAATCCATTTGCACTATGTGTAAAATCCATATATGAATGAGTGCATACCATGTTCATCTTTGTGTAACTGGGTTACCTCACTCAGAATGGTTTCTTCTAATTCCATCCACTTGCCTTCGACTTTCAATATTCCTTTTCTTTCTGCTGAGTAGTACTCAGTTGTGTAAATGTACCACATTTTCTGTATCCATTCTTCAGTTGAGGGGCATCTAGGTTGCTTCCAGGTTCTGGCTATTACAAATAATGCTGCTGTGAACATAGTTGAACAGATGTGCCTGCTGTATGTATGTGCTTCTTTTGGGTATAGGCCTAAGAGTGGAATTGATGAATCTTGTGGTAGGCTGATTCCCATTTTCCTGAAGAATCATCATACTGATTTCCAAAATGGCTGTTCAAGTTTGCACTCCCACCAGCAGTAGAGGGATGTTCCCTTTTCTCTGCCTCCTCTCCAGCTTACATTACCATTGGTATTTTTTATTTTAGCCATTCTTACTGGAGTAAGATGAAATCTCAGAGTTGTTTTGATTTGCTTTTGCCTGATCTCTAAGGATGTGCAGCACTTTCTTATATGTCTTTCAGCCATTTTAGGTTCCTCTATTGAGAATTCTCTATGTAGTTCTTTACGCCAATTTTTAATTGGATTGTTTGGTGTTTTGGAGAATAGCTTCTTGAGTTCTTTGTAAATTTTGGAAATCAGCCCTGTGTTGGATATGGGGTTGGTGCATATCTTTTCCCCTTCTGTGGCCTGTTGTTTTGTCTTGCTGACAGTGTCTTTTGCCTTACAAAAGCTTCTCAGTTTCAGGAGGTCCCATTTATTAATTGTCCATTTCAGTGTTTGTGCTATAAGTGTAATGCTCAGGAAGCTGTCTCCTTTAACAATTTGTTCAAGGGTACTTCCCACTTTCTCTTCTAAGGGGCTGGATTTATGTTGAGGTCTTTAATGCATTTGGACTTAATTTTGTCGAATGGTGATAGACATGGATCTATCTGCAGTCATCTACATGCCCACATCCAGTTATTCCAGCACCATTTGTTGAAGATTCTTTATTCCATTGTATAGCTTTAGATTCTATGGCAAATATGTTGTTCCTAGTTATGTGGGTTAATATCAGGGTAATGTCAGGCAAATGTGTTGTTCCTAGTTATGTGGGTTAATATCAGGGTATTCAATTTGATTCCATTGTTGTCCCTGTCTGTTTTTGTGCCAATCCCAAACTGTTTTCAAGGATATAGCTCTATAATAGAGCTTGAAGTCAGGGATGGTGATCTCTCCGGAATTTCCTTTATTGTACAAGGTTGTTTTGACTATCCCAGGTCTTTTGTTTCTCTGTATGAAGTTGAGTATTTTTCTTTCAAGATCTGTAAAGAATTGTGCTGGTATTTTGATGGGGATTGCATTGAATCTCTCCATTTAGTTTGATGTTGGCTCTTGGCTTACTGTATATTGATTTTATTAAGTTCATGTATGTTCCTGTTATCCCTGATCTCTCCATGACCTTTATCATGAAGGGGTGTTGGGTTTTCTCAAAGACTGTTTCAGCATCTAGTGAGATAATCATGTGGTTTTTCTTTTTCAGTTTGTTTATATGGTGGATTACACTGATGGATTATCAAATGTTGATAAACCCAGCATCCCGGCGATGAAGCCTACCTGATCATGTTGAATGATTTTTTCTTATATGTACTTGGATTCAGTTTGCCAGTATTTTATTGAGTATTTTTGCATTAATGATCATAAGGGATATTGGTCTGTATTTCTCTTTCTTAGTTGTGTCTTTGTGTGGCTAGGGTACCAAGGTAATTTTAGAATTGTAAAAAGAGTTTGGCAATGAACCTTCTGCTTCAATTGTGTGGAAAAATTTGAGGAGTATTGGTATTTGCTCTTCTTTGAATTTCTCATAGAATTGTACACTGAAGCCATTTGGCCCTGGGAGTTTTTTGGTTTGGAGACTGCTTCTATTTCCTTAGGTGTTATAGGTTTTTTTAACTTGTTCACCTGTCTTTGATTCAAATTTGGTAAGTGATAACTCTCCAGAAAACTGTCAATTTCCTTTAAGTTTTCAAATTTCAGGGAGAACAGGATTTTGATGTATGACTAGTGGTTACATATTGTTTTGTCCCAAATTGTAGGACGTGAACCTGTGTCAAGAGAGTCAGGGATAGGAAATGGGGACAAGAGACCCAGAAAGAACGACCACAAGACATGATTTTGAGCAAGTGGTAAACTTTTTTTCTCAGGCTAGCTTATATAGTCAGTAGAGCAGGATATGGGGAGGGGTAGAATGGGTTCGTTGTGTGCTGGGTTTTGGTGTAGGTAGGATATTAGGAAGCCACAAAGAGCATGTTTGGCAGTGTAAAGAGTTGATGAGTAAGAGGTCCAGGAAGGTTTGCCTAGGTGACTGAGTCTGTGGGTGGAGGACTGGGTCAAGTTGTTTCTTTTTTGAACTGAGGTTCTAAGGAGCTGCTATGTAAAGGTTAACAATGTGTCCAGCCAGGAATGGCCTAGGATCTCATGCCAAGTCCTGAGATCTGTGGATCCCAACATTGTTTAAATCTGGTTTTGTCATGAAATATCTTGTTTTATCCATTGATAATGATTGAAAGATTTTCTGGGTATAATAGTGTTGGCTGACATCTGTTTTCTCTTAGAGTTGGTAGACTATCTCTCCAGGTCCTTCTGGCTTTCAGAGTTTCAGTGGAGAAATCTGTTGTAATTCTGATGTTTGGCTTTGTATGTTACTTGGCCTTTTTCCTTTGCTACTCTTAATATTCATTCTTTATTCTGTATGTTTGGTGTTTTAATTATCATGTCACGAGGGGACTTTTTTGTGGTCCACTCTATTTTGTGTTTTGTAGGCTTCTTGTACTTTCATTGGCATCTATTTTTTTTTAATTTGGAAAGTTTTCATCTATAATTTTGTTGAATATGTTTTCTGCACATTTAAATTGGGTTTCTTCACCTTCTTCTGTATCTATTATCCTTAGGTGTTTTCTTTTCACAGTGTTCCAAATTTTCTGAATATTTTGTGTTAAGGATTTGTTGGATTTAAGATTTTCTTTTCTTGATAAATCTATTTACTGTAGTTTATATTCAGCATCTGAGATTCTGTCTTTCATATATTTTATTCTGTTGGTTATGCTTGCATCTGTGGTTCCTGATTGTTCTCTCAGCTTTTCTATTAGCAGTATTCCCTCAGTTCCTTTTCTCTTTATTGTCTCTACTTCAGTTTTCAGATCTTGAACTGTCTGAATTGTTTCCTTCAGCTGCTTGATTGTATTTTCTTGGCTTTTCTTAAAAGATTTTTGATTTCTTGCATCATTTAGGTTGTATTTTCTTCCATTTCTCTGAAGGTTTTTCTCATTTCCTCTCTTAGGGTCTCTATCATCTGCATGAAGTTATTTTTAAGGTTGATCTCTTTGTTCATCTATGTTGGGATGTTCAGGTCTTGCTGCTATAGAGTCTCTAGATTTTGGTGGCATCATATTGTTTTTTCTGTTGTTTGATGTGGTCTTCCTTTTTAAAGATTTTATTTATTTATTATGTATACAACATTCTGCTTCTATGTATATCTGCACAACAGAAGAGGGCACCAGATCTCATAACAGATGGTTGTGAGTCACCATGTGGTTGCTGGGACTTGAACTCAAGATCCCTGGAAGAGCAGTCGGCGCTCTTAACCTCTGAGCCATCTCTCCAGCCCGTTGAAATGTTCTTATATTATCGGCTTACCATCATCTCTTATTCCAGTGGATGCAGGTGGTGTCTCGTTCCTGGTGTGTACTGGTCCAAGGTTCTCTTCTGGTGGGTACAAGGGAGTCCTATACTCTGACGGGTCTCAAGGTATGTGCAGTCAGTTCTGAGGCACTGGCTCTCCAGGTGGGTGGGAGCTGAACTAACACAGAGATTTCAGCTGACTTTGGGTTGCTTAGTCCTCAGAACAATACTCAAATTTATATGGAGAATCAAAAGCCACAGGATAGCTAAAACAACCCTGTACAATAACGGAACCTACAGAGTCATCACCATTCCTGACTTCAAGCACTATTATAGAGCAATAGTCCAGAAAACATCTTGGTATTGGTGCAAAAATAGACAGGTAGACCAAGGGAATAAAATTGAAAACCCTAGCCGGGCATTGGTGGCACATGCCTTTAATCCCAGCACTCGGGAGGCAGAGGCAGGCAGATCTCTATGAGTTCGATGCCAGCCTGGTCTCCAGAGTGAGTGCCAGGATAGGTTACAAAGCTACACAGAGAAACCCTGTCTCAAACAACAACAACAAAATAATAATAATAAAATAAAGCTGAAACCCTGATATTAATGGACCTGCCTGCTGGACACAGTTCGGCGGTGGCAGGTAACAAACACCGAACACCCAGAGGCAGCCCGGCCTCCATCTGCCAGCCCAGATAGGCCAAGAACTATTTCCAGTTCCAGTTCCTCATCACTGTTCAGTCATCTGAGGCAAGGGACCAATGTGCCAGACCCTGTCCGGTGGTGGCGGGTTACCAACACCGAACGCCCAGAGGCAGCCCGGCCTCCATCAGCAGGCCAAGGTAGGCCAGGAATTGTTTCCTGTTCAGGTTCGTCATCGTGCTGGTTCATCATCGCTGTTCAGAGTCATCTGACACAAGTGACCATACAGGGTTTGGCAGTGGGATCAGAAACCCTGAGGCCTGGTGACAGCTCTGCCTCCAACTGCCAGCCCATCAAGACCTGGCATGCCCGGACATTGCCGGCACCTGGGTAACAGTGACACCTCTGTCCATGAGAAGAGGACCGACATCAGAGTACTGGATCTGTTTGCATCTACCAGAAGGGAACCGTGGTCCCACATCCACCAGGAGAACAAGAAACACTTGCTACACCCACCAGAAGGAAGGATGAGATGAGGACAAGGTAAAAGTACATCCAACAACAGAAAACCCAATATGACACCACCAGAGATTAAGAATCATACATCAGTAAGAGCTCAACATCAAGATGCAGATGAAACAGAAGAGAAAGACCTTAAAAACATCTTCAGGAAAATGATAGAGGACCTCAAAGAGAACATGAGAAAATCCCTTAAAGAAATTGAAGAAAAAACAAACCAAAAAATATAAGAAACAGTTCAAGACCAAAAACTGAAATAGAGTCAATAAAGAAAGCACAATCTGAGGGAATACTGGAAATAGAAAAGCACAGTAAATGATCAGGAACCACAGATGTAAGCATAACCAACAGAATACAAGAGATGGAAGAGAGAACCTCAGGAGTTGAAGACACACTAGTGGAAATAAATTCATCAACCAAAGAAAATCTTAAGTCCAACAAATCCCTAAAACAAAAGATCCAGGAAATATGGGGTACTGTGAAAAGGTTAAACCTAAGAATAATAGGTATAGAAGAAGGTAAAGAAATCCAACACAAAGGCGCAGAAAAGATATTCAACAAAATCGTAGAAGAAAATTTTCCCAACCTAAAGAAAGACATGCCAATGAAAATACAAGAAGCTTACAGAACACCAAATAGACTGAACCAAAAAAAATGTCACCTAGCACATAATAATCAAAAACCAAGCATACACAACAAAGAGAAAATATTAAAAACAGCAAAGGTCAAGTAACCTATAAAGGCAAACCTATCAGAATCACACCTGACTTTTCCTTGGAAACTCTGAAAGCCAGAAGGTCCTGGATTGATATTCGACCTACACTAAGAGATCATGGATGCATGCCCAGACTACTAAACACAGAAAAGCTTTCAAACATTATAGATGGAGAAAACAAGATATTCAATGACAAACCAGATTCAAACAATACATATCAACCAATCCAGCCCTACAGAAAGTACTGGAAGGAAAACTGCAACCCAGGGAAGTTAACTACAACCAGAAAAACATAGGCCATAGATAATCCCAATTTACCAAGTGTCAAAAGAAAAAAGGGATAGAATCCCACACATAATCTTGCCACCATCACCAAATCAAAAACAAACAAGAATTAACAATAATCAATGGTCATTAATATCCATCAACATTAATGGTCTTAACACCCCTATAAAAAGACACAGATGAGCAGAGTGGATAAGAAGACAGAATCCTTCCTTCTGCTGCATACAAGAAACTCACCACAACCTCAAAGACAGACAATACCTAAGAATTAAAGGTTGGGGAAAGATCTTCCAATCAAAGGGACCCAAGAAACAAGCAGGGGTAGCAATCCTAATATCAAAAAAATTGGACTTTAAACTAAAATCAGTCAAAAGAGATGAAGAAGGTCATTTCCTACCATCACAGGAGAAATCCATCAGGATGAAGTTTCAATTCTGAATATTTATGCCCCAAATACAAAGGCATCCAAATTTGTAAAAGAAAATTTAGTAAACCTCAAATCACACATAAAACCACACACACTTATAGTGGGAGATTTCAACACCCCACTCTCACCACTGGACAGGAACACCAGACAAAAACTTAACAAAGAAACAAAAGAACTAATAGAAGTTATGGCACAATTGGACTTAACAGATATCTATAGAACATTCCACCCAAATACAAAACAATTTACCTTCTTCTCAGAGCCACATGGAACCTTCTCTAAAATTTTCCACATACTTGGCAACATAGCAAAACTCAACAAGTACAAAAAAATTGAAATAACCCCCTGTGTCTTATCAGACCACCATGCTTTAAAATTAAAATTCAACAAGAACTACAGAAAACCTACAAACTCATGGAAATTAAGTAACACCCAATTTCACAATTCATGGGTCCAGGAAGAAATAAAAAAATAAATTAAAGATTTCCTAGAATTAAATGAGAATGTGACCACAACATATCCAAGCTTATGGGATAATCTGAAAGCAGTTCTAAGAGGAAAGTTCATAGCGCTAAATGCCCACATGAAGAAACAGGATAATAATCACACTAGAGAATTAACTGCACAACAGAAAGCTTGAGAAAACAAAGAAGCCAATACACCCCGGAGCAGATGCCAGGAAATAATCAAATTGAGGGCTGAAATCAATAAAATGGAAACTAGGAGAACAATACAAAGAAACAATATAACAAAAAGGTGGTTCTTAAGAGAAAATCAACAAGATAGACAAACCTTTATCCAAACTTGCCAAACAAAAAAGAGTGAACATGCAAATTAATAAAATCAGGAATGAAAAGGGGGTCATAACAACAGACACAGAGGAAATCCAGAAAATCATCAGGTCATACTTTGAAAATCTATATTCTTCAGAATTTGAAAATCTAAAGGAAATGGACAATTTTCTGGACATATTTCACTTTCCAAAATTAAATCAAGAACAGATAAGCAACATAAATAGACCTATAACCTCTAATGAAATTGAAGCAGTCATTAGAAGTCTCCCAACCAAAAAAAAAAAGCCAGGGCCAGATGGCTTCAGTGCAGAATTCTACCAGAAATTCAAAGTACAGCTAATACTAATTCTCCTCAAAATATTCCACACAATAGAAGCAGAAGGGTCATTACCAAACTCTCTTTATGAGGCTTCAATCACCTTGATACCAAAGCCACACAAAGACAAAACTAAGAAAGTGCACTACAGACCAATATCCCTCATGAACATTGACACAAAAATTCTCAATAAAATATTGGCAAATCGAATCCAAGAACACATCAGAGAAATCATCTGTCCTGATCATGTAGGCTTCATCCCAGGGATACAAGGATGGTTCAACATATGAAAATCCATCAATGTAATCCAGCATATAAACAGACTGAGGAAAAAAATGACATGATCATATCACTAGATGCTGAAAAAACCTTTGACAAAATCCAACATCCCTTCATGATAAAGATCATGGAGAAATCAGGGATAACAGGAACATACCTCAACATAATAAAAGCAATATACACCAAGCCAACAGCCAACAACAAATTAAATGGAGAGAAACTCAATGCAGTTCCTCTAAAATCAATTACAAGACAAGGCTGTCCACTCCCTCCATACCTCTTCAATATTGTTCTTGAATTTCTAGGTATAGCAATAAGACAAAAAAAGAAAATCAAGGGAATACAAATCAGAAAGGAAGATCAAACTCTCACTATTTGCAGATGATATGAATGTCTACATAAGTGACCCCAAAAACTTAACCAGGGAACTCCTACAGCTGATAAACACCTTCAGAAAAGTGGAAGGATACAAGATTAACTCACAAAAATCTGTAGACCTACTATATATGGATGACACATTGGTGGAGAAAGAAATCAGAGAAGCATCACCCTTTAAAATTGCCACAAACTACATAAAATACCTTGGAGTAACACTAACCAAAAAAAGTGAAAGACCTGTACCGTAAGAATTTTGAGTCTTTAAAGAAAGAAATTAAAGAAGATACCCAAAAAAGGAAAGATCTCCCATGCTCTTGGATAGGCAGGATCAACACAGTAAAAATGGCAATCTAGCCACAAGCAATCTACAGATTCAATGCAATCCCTATCAAAATCCCAACCCAATTCTTCACTGACCTTGAAAGAACAATACTCAACTTTATATGGAGAAACAAAAGACCCAGGATAGTCAAAACAACCCTGTACAATAGAGGAACTTCTGGAGGTATCACCATCCCTGATTTTTTTTTTGTGTTTCTTTTTTTTTTGCATTTTTTATTAAATTATTAATATTTTCACATGTACTTTCCCTCTCCCTCTCCCTCCCCCCACCACCATTCCTTCTCCCCCACCTCCAACCTACCCCCCACCCCATCCACCCGCCACTCCCCAGGCAGGGTAGGGCCCCCAACCAGGGCTCCACCAAGTCCACCAAATCTTCCTGTGCTGGGCATTTGACTGCACCATCCCTGATTTTAATCTCTATTACAGAGCTATATTCTTGAAAACAGCTTGGTATTGGCACAAAAATAGACAGGTTGACAAATGGAATAGAGGTGAAAACCTTGATATTAACCCATACACCTAAGAACACCTGATTTTTAACAAACAATCCAAATATATATGCTGGAACAAAGAGAACATCTTCAACAAATGGTGCTGTCATAACTGGATGCAAACATGTAGAAGACTACAGATGGACCCAAGCCTTTCCCCCTGCACAAAACTCAAGTCAAAATGGATCAAAGATTTTTAACATAACCCCAGCCACACTGAACCAATTAGAAGATAAAGTGGGACATACCCTTGAATTAATCGGTACAGGAGACCGCTTCTTGAACATAACACCAGTAGCACAGACACTGAGATCAACAATTGAGAAGCTTTTGTAAGGCAAAGGACACAGTCAGCAAGACAAAACAACAGCCCACAGACTGGGAAAAGATATTCACCAACCCCACATTTGACAGAGGGCTGATCTCCAAAATATACAACAACCCCAAGAAGCTATTCTCCAAAACACCAAACAATCCAATTAAAAAATGGGGCACAGAACTAAATAGAGAATTCTCAATAGAGGAATCTAAAATGGCTGAAAGACACATAAGAAAGCGTTCAACATCCTCAGCCATCAGGGAAATGTAAATCAAAATAACCCTGAGATACCATCTTATTCCTGTCAGAATGGCTAAAATCAAAAACAGCAATGAGAGTTTATGCTGGAGAGGATGTGGCTAAAGAGGAACACTCTTCCACTGCTGGTGGGAGTGCCAACTTGTACAGCCACTTTGTAAATCAGTATGGAGACTCCTCAAGAAAATGGGAATGAGTCTACCACAAGATCCAGCAATTCCACTCCTAGGCAAATACCCCAAAGAAGCACATTCATACAGCAAGGACATCTGTTCAACCATGTTCATAGCAGCATCATTTGTAATAGCCAGAAACTGGAAGCAGCCTAGATGCCCCTCTACTGAAGAATGGATAGAGAAAATGTGGTACATTTACACAATGGAGTACTACTCAGCAGCAAAAAACAATGGAATCTTGAAAATTTGCAGGAAAATGGATGGAACTCGAAGAAACCATTCTGACCAAGGTAAACCAATCATAAAATGACAAACATGATATGTATTCATTCATGTGTGGATTTTAGACATAGAGTATGTAATTACCACCCTACAATCCACACTACCAGAGAAACTAGTAAACAAGGAAGACCCTAAAAGAGACAAACTTTGTCCCCTAGAGAAGGGTAAAGGATCACCATCCCCTGAACAAATTGAGAACATGGGAAGAAGGGGGAGGAAGCTATGAGAGTGAAAAGGGAAGAAAAGGAAGGATGCAGAGGTCATGAGGAAGCAGAAATTTTGAGTCAGGTGTAGATTAGAAGAAAGGACATATGGTAGGTAGGATTTAATTGGGGGGGTTTAGAGGAGGAAGGGAGGGAAAAGGGAACTGTGATCTTCATTTAATTCAATCTTGTTTGTAATTCAAATATATAAAATAAAAAACATAAAAAGAAATTAGCATGTATAACTCACTGATTTACACAAAGAAAATAGTTAAAGAACATACATAAAAAATGAACAAATGAGTGTTTTCCCAGTCAGTATATAATGTACCTGAAATGAATTCATATTATTTTATTTTGTTTTATTTTATTTTTTGGTTTTTTCGAGACAGGGTTTCTCTGTGTAGCTTTGGAGCCTATCCTGGCACTTGCTCTGGAGACTAGGCTGGCCTTGAACTCACAGATATTCGCCTGCCTCTACCTCCCGAGTGCTGGGATTAAAGGCGTGCACCACCAACGCCCTGCGAATTCATATTAAAAATAAAACTTTGACTACATAATTTGTTTAAAATGTGCATGGAAGAAATAAGTTATGAACATTTTTAACTATGCACACATACATTTATATATTATATAATAACTAAATAATATTTACAGAAAATTTATTGATTTAATGAAATTAAAACCAATGAGTATTTAATAATGTGTTATTAGTTTACACAAATATATTTAATAAAATGAAATAGTTCTGAATATTTTAAATGTACCTATTTTTAAAATGGCAATATTAGGGGCTTACAGATTTTTATTACCAAGCCTTCACAATCTCCCAATCTACCTCAGAAGACAACATCTCTCTGTCCCATATTTGGATACTGACCAAAACAAAACAAAACAAAACAAACCTAAGGTGGCTCACTTTCACTTTGAACAATTACATTACATCTCTAGAGACATTCTTAAATCAATCTGGATGTGTGGAGAAGAAATGACTGTAATTTTATTCCATTCTAGCACTTTGTATTTAAATTAATACAGTATTAACATCTCTGGCATTAGTCAAAGATTTCTTAAACTGTGTAAGAATGTGGTCATTAGTGTCCATGACATATATGATACATGTATGTGTGTGTGTGAGAGAGAGAGAGAGAGACAGAGACAGAGACAGAGACAGAGAGAGATTTATCAGTGAATACACATATAGGTAATTCAACATCTGTAGTTTTTATGTGAAAGGTGTGCTTTCTGTTTACTGTGCTTAAAAGTTTTCCTTTGAATATCATTGGGAAATTCATGGCCATCTGTAAACCACATCTGGAGGGAGAAAGCTTAAAACATTGTTTAGAAAAGGAAGTGAAAACTGTTTCAGCACAAACAATACAGGGAAAAAAAACAAAACATAAAAACTCAGCTTAAGTCAGGTAACTTTCTCATTTCATTTGTGACATTGAACCACTATATTCACATTCACATATGCACATGTGCACGCATGAGCATGCTCGCACACACACAGACACAAACACACAGGTGCATACAAAGATAGTAGACAACTCCTTAAAAAGCAAGGAATCTGGATCAGACCATCCTGTTATATAAGACAACCATTACTATGCTTCCCATGTATGTAGGTGAACTCTTCCTCAAAAGTTTTACATGTTGTCTATTCCAGTAGTGTCATTTTTGTCCCAAGTTTTTTTTTTCATCATGTGGCACACGCCTTTAATCCAAGCACTAGGTAGGCAGAGGCAGGCAGATATCTGTGAGCTAGAGGCCAGCCTTGTCTCCAGAGCGAGTGCCAGGATATGCTCCAAAGCTATACAGAGAAACCCTGTCTCGAAAAACCAAAAAAAAAAAAAAGGGAACACATTTTATCATGATTTTTATCATATGATAATGATAAGATACCATTTACACAGCAATCATTAAAAAACAACAACAAAGATTCCAGATATGCTTAACAGGACTAGACACAACTATACAAACTTAAGAGCAATGATTTGAGGTAAGCGGGTTTTTATTCCTTTTTTATGATATTTATTTTGTTTAAATTGATAACAAGCTTGCTTCACATGTCAATCCCAGCTCCCTCTCCCTCTCCCTCCCCTCCTCCCCTGCCCCCCTCTAAACTTCCGAAACCCCTACTCCACATCCCCTCTGCTCCCCAGTGATTTTGGGACCCTCCTTGGGGAAATCTCCAAAGTCTGTCATATCATGTCCAGGCTGCGAAAGCATGCCTCTATGTGAAATGGGCTCCCAAAGTCCATTCTTGTGTCAGGGATAAATATCGATCTACTACTACCAAAGGCCCCTTATATTGCCGAGGCCTCCTCAATGATACCCACATGCAGGGGGTCTGGACCAGTTCCATGCTGGACTCTCAGCCATCAGTCTGGGGTCCATGAGCTCCCCATTGTTCAGGTCAGCTGTTTCTGTGGGTTTCACAATCCCAGTCTTTTTATTCTTTAAACATAGGTAACAGTCTTCCAAAGTCATTGTAATCTATTCAATATAATCCAACATTGGTGTGTGATGATTCCATTTGTCTCTATAGGCATTGACACTGGAGATAATCAGTCCTAGTGCTTGAAATTTGTGATGATTACATTACTTATTATTTGACATCACATAGAATAACCTGGGGAGGTAGTTCACTGAGAGCTTGATTAGGAGGTAGACTTATTTAACTTAATTGATTTGGGAGAACACAGACCACTGGGGTATCACTAATCCCTAGATCTGAGTTCCTTGACTGTGTAAATGGGAAATCACACACTGGTAATATTCTGTGGTGTTTTGGGGTTCCACAGCACCCTTTGCCTAAGGACTCAACAATATATAATCCATTCCTGGCACAGGAAGTTTTCCTAGGTATAATAAGTTATCTACGTGCATATAGATTCCTTTCACATATATTTTAGGAAACTTCTATGATAGTAGTTTTCTATATGATTTTTCCTAAAGCTTTTAAAAGTATTAGTCATCTCTTCCCATATTCCTTCCTCTACCACTCCCTCCCTAATGACACACAGAAAATAAATGTTTATGACCATACAGTTAAATTAATTTTAAATGGAATTGCATTAATAATATTATTATTGAGCTTTCTTTGATTGGTAGTATTCATGTATCTTTGAGTGCATTCTAAGCTTCAATTCTAAGGCATTCCTGTATTCTTCACTGCCGCTGTCTTTCAGTGCCAGAGAGTTGTATAAAATGTGAATAAAAATGAATCCTTCCCATATGGAAGCAAGCAACAGTTGTGAGGTCACTATTTTCTTTCTCTTTTTTTCCTCCTTTTTATAGTCATGTATCTACAGTATCTCTGTCTTCATTTTGCTTCATAAATTATATTGATTCTAATTCCTGTGCAGTTTGTCTTTATTATCTTTGTCAATTCTAAAAGTTCTCTATCAATAAAACTAATCCTGATTCATGAACAAACATGAATTCTTGTTTATTTTAAGTTTTTTTGTCATTTGAATTTGAACTCCTATATATATATTATATATATATATATACATATGTATATATAATTAATGTGCCTTTTCATATTACAGACATAAATGCAATCATATTTATTTTGAAAACAAGCAATGGTTTTAATTTTATGTTATATTTTTTACATAGTTTAATATTGTAGACTTATTAAAATTGAGCAGAGGTTTAACAAAGCTTACAATTTTATAATTGTACACAGATTTTAAAATTATGCTAACTCCATTAATCTAGTTAAATTTAAACAAAATGTCTATTTCTTCAACAGAAACAGAGAAACAACCAATTATATGATAATATTAACACACTATCATTTTTGAAAATTTCAAGGACTGATCAAAGTAATTTAATATATTATTCCATTCTCATTTCAGGTTGAAAAACACAATGCAACATGTGTTTGCCCTTGTTGCTGATTTACATTTTTGAATCATTTTTTTCCTTGGTAGAATTACCTAAGGTTAAAAAGAACATTACTGTTGACATATGGAACATAATTTTCTGTAAATAATTGCTTCATCTAAATATTACAATTTACTGTCCAAGACATTGTGTGTTTGCTACATATATATGAGTGATTATCTATCTATCTATCTATCTATCTATCTATCTATCTATTTATCTATCTTCTATGAGCTATCATCTATCTAGTAGAAATATTAAAAGATTTGCATTTCTTCTCATCCTATTTTTTCACTATGTAGTTTTTTATTTTCCTTTGACAAATATGGAGATACAGTTGTGAAAGTAATAATTGCTAAATGTTTCTAAAATTAATGAGAGAGTTTATTAAAAGCTCCCAAACACCAAGTTTGAATTACAATAGGTCCTGTTTAAATGTAATTATGATCTCTTAATGACTTCTGATTGATTTTTGTTATGGCAACCACAATTAAAGAGAACATAATTAATTTATTTGACTAAATAAGTAAAATGGAGCATGCCCAGTATCAGAGCACTGATGTGAGTTGAGAGCTATTTTCACAAAGAAAATCAACCATCATATTTTAAAAAATGTAAAATCCTTTACAGTTCTTTGGGAAATAGGTTTTCATTTTACAAGTTGAAAATTTAGACAGAAGGGCCACAGGATTTACTCAAAAGCATAGTTCTAGAAATTATTCTATGTAATTAACAATTTGCCCTTTGTATAAGACTAATAGCTGTAAATAAATGAGAAGCTCAAAACACTTTCCTGATTACTTTTCACATCATGATTATCAATAACAATGTGTTTTATTACAAAAATGTATTCACACTAGTGAACAATTAATTTTAGAGATAATATATTCCAATTAATTAAAAAATGACTTAGTTTTTTGTGATGGTTTGAAAAAGAACACCCCCTTTGATGGGTTTTTCTTCTGTGTATATGTTTCTCTTATTGGTAAATGAATAAAACACTGTTGGCCAATAATTCAGGAAGATAGGTGGGACTACGAGAAAAGTTTCAGGGAAGTGTAGGCAGAGAGGAGTCGCCATGTGGAAATCAGCAGGATAGGATACACTGGACCCCTCTCAGATAAGATAAGACAAAGTGGAAATAATTCAGTTAATAGAAATTCATTAATAATTAAGACAGAGCTAGCCAATAAGTAGCCCTAATCACAGGCCAAACATTTTATGATATAGCATCTGTGCATTTATTTGGGGCTCATGGGCTGTAAGACCAGAATCTTACAAATAGCATATATTTGTCCATTTGGTCCACACTTGGTGGAAATTTTTGAGAAGAATTAAGAGGTATACTTTTGTGTGTCTCTGTGGGTGGACTTAAAGGTTTCAAAAGACACAAGCCATTCCCAGTCCTTTACTCTTCCTTATGCTTCAGTACACCAGATATTGGATACTACTACAAGACCATGTCTGCCTTGAGACTCATGGACTCTAATACACTAAAAAATGTGAACCTCAAACAAACCTTTATTTTCTACATGATTCTTTGGTTATAATATCTTATCACAACAATAAAAAAGTAGCTGACTTAGCATAAAATAGACAAACAGTATAAAATAGCTGAGCAGATCAGAAATGGTTCATTTAAAATATAACAGTATTCCATAGACTATTACATGATTTTCCTGTTATTTATCAAGATGCTTGTCATAATGAACTAGTATACAGAATGCATTATTCTAATTCTCAGATTAGAAAGGTCTGCTCCAGGGATAATGCCTCACCATTTTAGGTCCTTGCAAAGCAGCACGTCTTGTCAGGAATATATAACAGAACAAAATCCTACACATCAAAACAAAAAGGATGGCTGGACAGACTTGAGTCATCATATTTCCTCATGTAATCATCCCACTAACCTAGAGACTCCTCATTCTGCATCTTTTAAACTTTGCATAACATCTTTATATCATGGAATTTTATAGGAAAACTTCTCAAAACTATAAAACATGTTGCTTATTTAACCTAAGATAAAATCATAGCTAATCATTCTACTTTTGACAGAATTGTTTATAATAATAATATGATAAACAGGTAGTTGTTGGTTTTGAGAGTTAACTATTTTATCAAACCAAAAATGCACATAGTTGATCATTTATTTGAGTAGCTCTAGAGGGATTGCCCTTTGTATGAGTTCAGTTAGTAAGCAAAATTTCTCTTTGGCTCTTAGGAGAGGCTATTATCCAATCTGATGAGTGTACAATAGAAGAAAACTATTTCTTTATTCATCACACATTTCTTTATTCTACTTGAGAGAGAATGCTGTCTTTTCCCACTGTTGGTATTAGTCTTCCTCCTCCTTGGATTCAGGTTTGAAAGAGACCTTCAGACTATTAGATTTTCTGCATACCCATCACTCAAGCAAAATAATGTATGCATTCTCTGTTCTAATGTTCATTTGATTTAATCTTCACAATGAATCTCCTAAGACCTATCTATATATGTGTACATCTACCATTGGATCATCTATAAACATACTATCTATCTGTATGAATATCACTAATCAACCTATCTGCTCTATTCTATTGATTCTGATTCTCTGGAAAACAATGAATAATATATCACCCTCTACATTGTGTCACAGGGTCCATTTTCTAGTGGCTCTGAACACATGCTCTGAGATTCCTAACATTAGGTTCGTCTATGAGCTTAACAGAAATGCTAATTTGGTGGCTCCAAACCCAGACCAATTGACAATCAATCTTGACATGTCCTTCAGATGATTCTAATGAAGTATAAATTTTCATAAGCATTTTATATGAATTTTATAATTAAGGTAAGCCTACCTAATTATCTCTGAAGTAATCTCACCTACAAACAAAACAATATCACATCAAATATTGTTAGCTCTTCAAAAATATACTCCTCTTACCCTAGTCTTTTTATTATAATTTTATCCTTCATTATATAAAAAAATTCAAATTAAAAAATCTCAATTTGCTTAGTTTAAACAGAAAATTTCATTTTCAATTTCTTATTTTGAATATTAGACCAAGTTTTAGTAGTTTCTTAATTTTAGTAGAATTAAATACAGACATTTTAATGTAGATGAAATTCAATGTGCATGCTTACATTTTATAATATACACATTTATATGCACATATTAAATATACTGCTTAGTATCATTGGTAATTCTGTGAGTAATGGAGTATCACATATTTTAAGTATTTATGCACCTACATGTTGATTATCTTGTTTCCCTAAAGTGAAAGTCAATATGCAAACCATATTTTGTCATGAGACAATTGCCAATTAGCATTTTCTTTCCTACAACATCTACTATTTTCTTTAAAACACTTATTAATAGATTCAGAGACTATGGTACTCTATTTTACTTTTTCTATAGTACATAGGATGTCTTGCCATAAGTTATATTATACATATTTCAGTAACTCAATCATTCCTTGATGGGAAATGTAATTTTTCTACTTGAGTGAAGAATGATAGAGGATCTTAAACATAAATATCATTCAATAAGGACTTGATGAAATACATTTAAAATATTATTGATATAATTACATAATCATAAACACATTTATCAGTGTCATGGTTGCACCAAACAATCAACAAAGACCAAGATACCTTTCTTCTAAGAAACCTACAGTCTACCCAGGAAGTGAAATACAACTGTTATTTACCTGGAGGCTCTAGGAGATACAGCTGCTGCCTGGCAACACTATCAAGTGGGTTCAAGTGGCGAATGGAAGGTTAACAACAGTCTCTTTAATATAAATGTAGACAAAAGATAGTCCAAGTTTCTAGCTTTCAAGGGATTCTCTGATGGCGGCTGGCTATGAATTTCAGCTTTAAATCTAATGAAGTCCTCAGGCAGAGTAATGGGGGGTTGTTACCTCTGAGAAATGGCATTGTGATTTGCAATATTTGGAATCAGACAAAAAATTGGCACATGGAAAGATTTCAAGAGAATCTAAGCTGAAATCAAGATTTATAGTAAGTTCATGGCTCCAGTTTTTTATGCATACATTAACATTTCCAGTATGAAGAACTTAAATGAAAATAGTTTAACGACACTCACTCCAAGTTATTTCCAAATCATGACCCGTTCCAGACACTGACATGTAATTTTGCAACTGTACTTCGTCAAACCAGAGGTCTTTTTCCTAACTCAATTTTCTCCTAAGCTAACAGTGCCATCACAGGAAGAGCTTCTAATGTAAGTACTACTAATCACTTTAGGTTTAATTTGAATATAAAGCAGAATATTAGCTTCGAGAAGTAGAGTCCTGCAGTGAGCAGAGATTTGAAAACATGTTGAACTTCAAAAACTCCATTCTTCAAACACTATCTCAAGTTGCCTTCCAATACTAACTTTTTGTCATTTATATTAACTTCAGAATAACATAGTGTTCATTCAGGAATGCCTACAGTCACTTTATCTATGTAGTTCTAAACATTTATGATGTATTTCTTGATAAGGTCTCCATATGCTCACTACACATTTTAGTAGTTGAAATCTTTACATGAGGACTTTGTCTTGCATCATCCTTGCATCACCATTATTTTTGTAAAGAACTGCAAGCTCAGATAAATGAGAAAGTTACCATAGTCTTAGCTTAACTGAAGTTTTTGGGGAAAATATCTGTCTATATGCAGCATCAAACAAAAACAACAATAACTCTCAAAGCAGAATAAAAACAATACCACTTCTGCCATTTATGGTAATGTAATCAAGTACTGCATGATTTAAAATGTCAATATTACTGTGGCTTATATGTTTCATTGACTATGTTGATGGCTTAGTGTGTCAATAACAGAGGCTACATTTACATTTAGGAATATGTATATGTATTTTCATAAGTGCATTCCAAGATAGAAGTTATGCAACTAGTATCTCTAAAGTAATCAAGGATGAAAATTTCATTTTCCATTAGTGCATATGACAAAATCAATAGTGTATAAAGGGCACAGTGACATGCTTAAGGAAATAGAAGTTGGTCTAGCAGGTGACTCAGCAGATAAAATGTGATATAATTCAAGCATTGGAATACATGTAACAGGTTGGGTAGAGTGATTATTATGTGGGATCTCAGTGCTGGAGATTGGAGACAGGGTGGTATCTATGACTTGCTAGTTAGTCAACATATCTAAATTGGTATGCTTCAGGTTCAGTGGCAGATGAAGACTGGACAAATAAGTTGGAAGGCAATTAAGAAAATCATGGAACATCTACAGACAGTAATTCTATAGGCACTTTGATGCCCGTGGATATTCACACACCCACTATGAATACACACACACACACACACACACACACACACACACACACACACACACACACACGACAGAGGAAAGGACTACTGACCGAAAAATAATAGGTGATACTTGTGTCAGGTTACTACTCCATCACTTATTCATTTTTTGTGCCATATATAGGATCTTCAAGCATGTTTCAAGTGTTTTTTAATTATAATTACATCATACACTTCTTCCTTTTCTCCCCTTCAAACCCTCTCATATATCACTCCTTGTTTAAAACTCATAGACAGTTTTTTTTTAAAACTAATTATTGCTATATACATATATATTTATATACAGTATATTCATAAATAAATCTTGATCTGTCTGTATAATATTAACTGTATTATGTTTTTATGGTTCAGCATTTGTTATTGGAACCCATTTGTGTGTTCCTCCTAGAAAATACTGTTTATCTCACTCTCAGGGTTCATTAGTTGCCTAAAGATCCTTTTGTAAGTCTGAAGGCTCCAAGAAATTTGGAGAATTCAGAGAAAGATTGTTGAAGCCAGAGTGTCAGAGTTCAGTGTGAGATTATGTCTCCCAGGAATGTCAGTAGCTACACCCAGAAGTCTTATCAACATGGCTACCTATACATGAGCTAAACAAGAATGAGAACAATAGACACACTACTATGCCACTAACACACACTTTCCTGTAGAACACACAGTACCCTCTTTACCTCCTTGTGCCATTTGTAAAAAAAATATACATTGGGAAAATTATGTAATATTCTCATGTTTAGACAAATCTGATGATTTGCTGAAATAAGGTATATTGATTTTCTAATTCAAAAGATGTATTTCATGTGGAAGTTACTAAAACAATTCAAATGCAATAGTATATTTTGAAAGACTATCATGACATTAGTGCTATATTCAACTTAATTGCTCACACATGATGCACCATAGAGTACATAAGGATGGCAAGGCAAGATTCTGGATGTTTATGTTCAGATGATTCATGTGATTGTAGCACTTACACAATTAGACCATATACTAAAGGAAGTATGTGTTCACATGTCCTTCACGTGGGTGATTATAGCAGAGCATACACTCTATAATTTTTAGTGATAAAAAAATGCTGGTTCGATGTTCTGTTTTCACATCTGGCAAGAAGTTTACAGAAATATTCCCTAGAGATAACATATGGCTTTTGAAGACCTAGAAATTATTGAAGTTAATTGAATTTATACGGCATCTGGGTTGTTAGAAATACCATGATGGCACAAAATAAGCTTATTACCAATGCCAAATATGAAAGTAGCATAAAAACTGGGTTCACTTCAATTGTTAAATTGGAAGCATTGTCCATGCTAATTCTTGCTGCCTTCATTCCCTAGCTCTTTCCAATCTATCATAATCTGATATTGCTGTTTTGTTGTTGCTGCTAATTATTTATTTTATTCAGAATCACATTCTAAACAGTTTATGGCATCTTCTAATGGAAACCCAGACTATATGGTCCCCATATATATAATACTGAAATTTGTGTTGTCAAAATTAATGTATACTTTGATAAAGATGATGAAGATAGAAAGTGTTCCATAGAGAAAAATAAACCCATCAATCTTACAATCTCAGTGTTGCTTATGTAACATACAACTAAAATTTTAGTGCAATGAGATAAGAAATTGATTCTTTGAAATTTATCTGCTTTTCTCATGATGGTTTATACCATTTTATATAAAATAAGCCAAACTAAAGAGTTGGGATTTTTAGCAAGTTGAAAAGATTATGGTGAAATAGGAAAACTGTGTAAATATAGATAAATGTAAATATTTTACCATTATTAGTGAATTATAAGAAATGTGCACTATATTGTAGAAATTATAGAAACCATGCATGGACCTTGCTGAGAATTTTCTATACTGCTCTTCCTGATGAAAAAGAACATTTTATCTGGGTTTAGCAAGTAATTGTGAAAATATCAAAAACAAAGAAATTTTATTTAAAATATCACTGTGTGCTTCTGTAAAGAATAATTTTGATATGACATAGGTATATATTATATTAAATAATAGTTCCATACCATTACCTAACAAAAGCTTTGAAGGAAGGTAAATTAAACATTAAATAATTCAATAAATTTCATTTTATAACTTTTTTGTAAGTTAAACTGTATTGTAATTAATAAAAATGCTTAATATTTAGAAATTTCATCAATATTTAGAAACACATTAGATATATTTGTCTTTTTAAATATTAGCAAGCATACTGGTTGGTTTTGTGTGTCAATGTGACACAAGCTAGAGTCATCAGTGATAAAGGAGCCTCAGCTGCAGAGATGTCTCCCTAAGATCCAGCTGTAAGGCATTTTCTCAATTAGTGATCAATGGAGGATTGCCCAGCCCATAGTTGGTGGTGTCATCCCTGGGCTGGTGGTTCTGGGTTCTATAAAAAGGCAGGCTGATAAATCCATGACAAGCAAGTCAGTGAGCAACACTCCTCCTTGGCCTCTGCTCAGCTCCTGTCTCCAGGTTCCAGTCCTTCTTGAGTTCCTGTCCTGATTTCCTGCAACAAAGGACTATAGTCCTGGTGTTTCCTCCCATCAATAGAAACCCTAACTGAGAGCAAGCTTTTTTTTTTCTCAATGTCAAAAAAAAAAAAAAAAACAGCATGACAGCCCTAAATAACATCATTATAGGAGCTACTTATGAAGTTAGCATCAGAAATGAACATCACATATTAATTCATGTAAGTTCTGAAAATGAATTCATTTTAATTATATAATAAAGAACAAAAGTAATTTTCATTAGTGGTACAGAGAAAGAAACACATTGAAGTCCAAAAAGGGAAACTAGGCACCCAGAGGGTACCAAATTAGAATTACTCCACCTTCTTATGAAGAAGCTCAACCTGGGAGGCCTTGAAATGCAGACTTTCTGCCTCTCTCCCTCCCTCCAATGGACAAAAGCAAGTGTTATTGCATCTCCATAGCCCAGAAGCACTAGAACCCATTGGGAGAATTCAGCCCCACATCCTGTATCTTGTTTCAGGAGAATATTCTCTTAAGCTATTCCTGTCATTAGCATAGTTGTTATGCCTTTTAAATCTGTCCAAATTAATGTAATAATTTTCCTTTCTGGAATTTTTAGAGTCACCATTGCCATGGCTCCTTTCTCAAGGACTTCAGTGTCAACATATAATTTTCTTCCTGTAACATTCAGAAAAACACACACTCATCATGGTGTCCATTGATATTCAAATATGACTCCTTCTTTCCTTACCTCCTTTCCTCTTCTTCCCCCTTTCTCTTCTGCTTTGAGTTCTTGTTGTACAATTTTGGAAATTCTCTTTACACCAAAGTCCCCTGACTGAAAGCTGCTTGCGTTTGGGTTAAATGTATGTAGAAGTCCTGCCAACATTGGTTTCTGACAGGATTTAGAATGGGTTTCTGAGTTAGTTAGGTCTGGACTCTATTGAGGCAACAACTATCAAATCTAAGATGTTTATTTGTTTAAGAAGGTACTAAAATTGAGATACATGTATCTTAAATAGATTTTAAAAGGCTTAGACAAATTCAGGAATCAATGTTCTCAATATATAGGATAGTTATTGTTCTTTTTTTCTGTGTTTTGTTTTCTCTTTGATAAGGGCAGTTTCTTCAATTTAAAATGTATTTTATATAGAACTTGGTCTTGCATTTTTATTGTTGCATGAGTTATCACCAATATATGCCATCCATAAAGTTCATGCCAACAGCACCCATGTAAACAAATATAGAATAATATCAAATATGAAATTCAAATTAATATTTGACTCATGGAAATGATTGAATTCACATACACACTCACACACATACATACACAACTGTTCAATATGGCAGTCAGTTGTTGAATCATTTGATTAGTGCATATATTTGACATTGAATTGCGATATACACTAACTATTAAATAATAACTAATTTAAGAACTACAATGTGATATTTTGACATATACATATTATAGGATGATGAAATTGGGCTAATGGACATGTTCTTCTCAATTGCTTATTGTGTCTTTATTATGATACGAATATCAAAATTCCAAAGTTTCATCTACTCTGAAATATGCAGTATTTTTTATTAGCTATAGTTACTGTGCTGTTCAACTGAGCTGCCGAACCTTTTTTAACAATAGGTTTTCTTGCTAACTGTAGTAACCTTCAATGAGAATTGTAACATGTAAAATTTGATTCACAGATCT
The DNA here is from genome assembly GCF_003668045.3 of Cricetulus griseus. NCBI lineage: Eukaryota > Metazoa > Chordata > Mammalia > Rodentia > Cricetidae > Cricetulus > Cricetulus griseus. The sequence goes on along the minus strand of NW_023276807.1, from coordinate 35,761,819 downwards.
AAAGGGTTAATTGCAAACCATACCACTTAACTCAGAATTGCTTCTTTTGAATTGCTTTGAAGTCTATCTAGATATGTATTGCACTTAACCTACAAAGAAGCCCCATGCTGACATGCTTCCCTCAGTGATTAGGTGGTGCCTAACAAGAAGCAGAATGACAACTCCTGAAGACTGCACGATGAATAAAGGCACTTCTATTCTTACCAGGAACACTGAAACACACTGTAATCTGCACAGTACAATTTATTGCCTAGGTACCCAGGAGGAAATCATTTCCTTTTAGACTTAGCTACAAAGTGTGTATGTGTGTTATGCTTTATTTTATTGTTATTTAAAACAACATCAAAATTGAAGGAAATCTTTAATTGTTACATTTTGTAGTCCTATCTACTTACACAAAAGGACATGCTATGTGAAAACTTGCACTTGTGAGTTATTTTATATAGAAAAATAATGTTAGAGAGGCTTCTAATATTTAGAATGTAAAAGGAATACAACATATTTTGCTGTAAAATCAAATGTGTAGTATTACATTTTTGGTTATAAGTAACTTGAATTGATAGCTGAGACCACAGGACTATTAGGTAAAGTATAAAGAACAAACAAAACACACTTAACATATTTTTAAAGTTTATTTAAAAATTACATTTCAGTTTTAAGAGTACTAGAATGTGGGACTAGGGAGACACCTCAAGGGGTGAAAGTACTTGAAGTACAACCATACTGGTCTGAGATTATATCCAACCCCTCTTGTAAATGCCGAGCATGAATGCTGTGTTCCTATGGAGGGCAGAGTCAGGAAGGTTAATGGAGCTTGCTGCTCAACAACCTTGCTTGAGGATCAGTGAGAGACTTTGCTCTGGAAACTGTGTGAACTTCTCAATGAATGTGTCTCCTTTTACATGAACATGGTACTTCAGCCCCATGGTAGTGAAAGTCTTCTCCAATTGAAGCCCTGAGGGATGACAATGCCATCATAAGGTCCAAGTGAGAATGTGGACTGCATATCTAGAAAATGTTCTCTTTAACTTTCTCTTTTGGATATTACAGCCTGAAGTAGGCCTCCCTATGGAGCCTGACAAGATTAGCTGAGCTAATGTTCTGTTCAGTTGTTTGTCAAAACCCCACCTCCCAGGTCAACTGTATATAATAAACACCGTGATCTTCCAGGGTACAAGACAGAGACCACTCCACGCCCACCCCCCAGGCATGTTCATCCTTTTTCCATTCCTGATTGCCCCAGTGAAGTAAATCCATGGAGCCTGCAGAGCATAGTATTGGTCTCAACCTAATAGTTAAGTGTGTTATAGCAGGACACTGGTATTACCCTCTGGTCTCCATATATGCATATATTTCAGGATTTTCATTCAACTTATGTGTACATATTCTACATACACACACACACACAGACACACACACAACTCACACACAAGTATTCATATACAAGAAACACACACACATACACACAGCTATTAAAATGGAACTTTGATTTCTTTTTTTTTTTTCAGTTCCCCCTCCCTCCCTTCCTCTCTTTCATCCATACCTTCTCCCAACCCACCCCATATACTCCTCAGAAAGGGTAAGAACTCCCATGGGAAGGCAACAAAGTCTAGCACATTCAGTCACCTCCCCCCACCCCACATCAAGGCTGAGCAAGGCATCCCACCATATATAATGGGCTTCAAAAAGCCAGATCATGCACTAGGGATAGATCCTGGTCCCAATGCCTGGGATCCCACAAACCAACTGGCCAACAAAACTGTCACCCATATGAAGAGATCCTGGTTCCATACAATACAGGCTCCCTTGCTTTCCATCTAGTGTTGTGAGCTTCTTCAAGTTCAGGTCAACTGACTCTGTGGGTTTCCCAGTCATGACCTTGAGCCTCTTTGGTCATATAATCCCTCCTCGCTCTCTGCCACTGGATTCCTGTATTTGGATCTGGTTCTTGGTTGCAGATGTCTGCATCTATGTCCATCAGTTACTGGATGAAGGTTCTATGATGATTTCTATGATATTTAGGCTCATGGGTTATGTTTATTTTATTTAAAGTTGTTAATAAATGAACTTTTTACCTGGAGTTGAAGAAAGGGAATAAAGACTCTTCAGGTATAATTTCTGGGTTACATTACCCCTGTCAGAAATACCCTGTTCTTCATTTTTCATCTTGCTTTCAATGCTCTATCTCTGATGCCTGTTGCTCAGTTTGGGGTCTATTCATACAGCCTACCTACTTTCTGGAAGAGAACATAAAACCTGGTCTAAGGAAGCACTGCTGGTAGAGCCTGGCTGCTTAGTTTGTCAAGTTTTAGTCCCACTTTCAGCAGGAGCCAAACAGGTGCTTTTTAATGTACTTCAAGCACAACAGGCTGAAAGCACCAGGCTTGTTAAATGAATGTTTTTCAGAGACTTAATCTGAGCCCCATTAAAGGTAGGAAGAGACTTCTAACTGTGGCTTGCAATCTTGTTTCCCGGAGGCGTGCGCAGATATAATGAACTGGCTTGCATGCTTCCAGGAATGCTTGTTAGGTGCCAAACAGTTAGGCTTTGCTTTTTCATGTGCATACATTCTCATTCCATTGTCAGAACAACACAGTGAGGCAGGATTGTTAAGCAGCTATTGAAATGCAGAAGTTAAGCAACTTTCACACAGTCAGGCACAAGATAGAGAATATTTTAGGTAGAGGCAGTGCTTAAATTCAGATAGGCAAAAATCTAGTCTGTTCACTCCTGGACTTCTTATAAAGAGGGTTCTATCAGTGATCTAGGATTTGAATAGAGCTGAATACTAGAATTCTGTTTTTGGTAAAAGATTTCCCATTGGCTAGGGGGGATTAAGAAGGAAGGTAAGAAGAAAGGAAGACCAAAAATACATAAATAAAACAGTAGATAAAAAATACTGTTCTCAGAACACTGTTCCTAGTTTAGAATTCCTGGGCTAACTTATTTATATGACAATTTTTGGTTTCTTCTTTTCAATATAGTGATAATGACATATGAAACCACAGTTTTTGATTGTGGTGATCATTAACATAATAAGAATGGCCATGATTTATTTGTAGTAAATCCAGAAAATCTATGACCAGTAGATGCATCCAGAAAAATCTCTTTCTTTCTTTCTAATTCTGGGCCCACTCTATACTGATCCTCACCTTCCAAGATGACAGTCAGTAAAAGCATCCTTGTCATGAGTGGTACTACAGCCCAAGCATGACAAAAGGAAAGATATGCAGGTCATTCCCAGGTTATAATGAACATTTTCTGCCCAGACCTGTTTTCCTGTATAACCCATAGCATACATGACACCAACAGGTACCTCATGTGATTTCTTTGAGAAAAAAACTCACACTGTGAAAAGTATATGTGAGTCTAAATATCCAGGCTCCCATTTAGATATTAAATAATCTTTGTTAATATTTTGTTGATTAAATAATAATCTTCTTAGCAGCATCATACTTTTTTATCTTCTAAAGTAAAATTTGCATGAGCCACTCTGAGAGTTAGGAAATCATGCAGGAATTTCATGTGATAAAGGCTTTGTTTCCCAGAAGAGAAAGAAGACTGAAAACGAACCTAAGTAGCAAAGAGCAGGATTATAAGAGAATAAGAACAAAACACACAGGCATGAAGCCTTATGTCTGTCTCCTCCTCATGGGAGTGAAGTAACACATTATCTTAGCTTTGACTTCCTTATGTATAAACCTTATAGAGGTGAAGGCGGGTAGGGAAGTAAGTGAACTAGCACTTATAGTATGGCTTACTGTTCAATTCCAGTTACTTTACTCTGTTACACATTGCTTTAGTAATTTTTGCTCTTTCATAATTAGAAACCAAGGAGTATTTATACCAGCATAATACAATACAAATATAGTCCTCGTGCATTGGAAGTTAATTTGTTACATTTTATGTCATTTTTTCCCAATTTATATTTCAAGACCTCTAACATTCTGAGTATGGTTGTTATTTTAATAATTATCCTTTTAAATTATTTGATAATTTGATGTACTTTCAAGCTTGGTTTTGTTTTTCAGGGAAAAATACTATTCCAGGTAGAATAGGGTTTTTCTTTAAATTATGAAGTTAATTTTCATACAAAGAAAAGGAAAGTGTAGGCATGGACATTGATTGATATGGTGACAGATTTGTTGGCAAGTCAGGGAATATCCACAACTGTTGGCCATTAACTTGACTTAGCAGAGAGAAGTGAACAGATTCTCCTTCAGGCCTTTCAGGGACATGAATCATATCAGGCTTAATTTTTAGATTCAAAGAAAGATCATTTCTGCTTTAAATTCTGCATCAGAGTGTGTGGCTCTTCATACAATGTCCCTAGAATACACAGACACACATCAAAAGATATACCAGTGTGAGTACACACACACACACACACACACACAGAGAGAGAGAGAGAGAGAGAGAGAGAGAGAGAGAGAGAGAGAGAGAGAGAGATTTTCCTTCCATCCTTTTATGTGTAAGTATTTTATTGTTGTTGAAGTTCAGGAAGAGGAGAGTGCTAGTTTAACCTTCATTTGAATAATGAAATCTCCTTGAGAGTAAAGTTTTCCTATTAGAAACATCTCTGCAGCATGGAGTACGAATTTTTAATTGAATTGGATTTTAGTTAAATTGTATTTTAGTGTGTTTAAATTTTGTTTAATTGAGCAAATTGTGCCACAATTTTATCATATTATTGTAAAAATACAGTCATATAGCTCAAACTTTTTTGGTGAAAATACAAATAATCATAGTAGATTGAGAAAAAAGGAAGACAGACTATACAGCTTATATGGAGCCCTTTAGCCTAAAAAGACAGAAGAGTGTATTTTTGGGGAACATTTTAAGAGGTTTCTTTTTTAAAAAAAACCTGAAAGGAAAAATGAAAGCCTGAATAAATTAGGAGCTAGCTGAAGGTCATTTTAACTGTACTAATTTAGAAAAACAGTAGAAAAAGATTTTCTATCTCTTAATGAGACACAATATATGCATAGGGACGTGGTTAGATATGGCCTGAGATTCTGTTTGGACACCTTCTTAATTAGTTCAATAAAAGTGAAGTTTCAAGAATGAGATTAATTCAACAAATCAATTGATAACAACTGATTAATTGATGTCAGTTATCATTTATAAGGCAGTTTGAACATGGAACATGTTATGAGTGTTAAGTAGTACTATTAAGATTATAACGATGAGGATGCACATGAAAAAGTCTAGCAAAGGAACCATTTGAAAGAAGAGTTTATATTACGGACATAGTGAAAGACGACATGTCATTCAGGAAGCAATATCAAGCCATTTTAATTTTCCTTCCTGGTTTACACACATATGCACATGTACATGCACACACACGCATGCGTGCGCACGTGCGCGCGCGCACACACACACACACACACATTCATTAAAGATGTATTTTTAACCAATTTTTGCCTCAAATTCATTCCCTATTTAGCATAAAATTGGACATTTTGTGTAAGTTTTGAAACTATGAAAAAATAATAAATTGTCCAGTTTCTAAAAGTACCCGGGAGAAAGAACATCTGTTGCATGTCTGTGATGGATTTTCTAGAGAGGTTCAGATCACTTGAATACATTTAGTAAATGAACTAGCCTCCTAATGGGTTCACAGGAAGATACTGGCACTGGAGAATGGTGACAAGTGGGAAGTGGGGCTTAGTTGGAAGAAATAGGCTATATGGGGCATATATCTGGACCTGTCCATTGCCCTGTGCCTTTCCACTATTTATCTTGCTCACCGCTTTCCTCCTGGTTTCTGCAATGTGCCCCATTAACTCATTACATAAAGGACTGATGCCTCCTATACTATGAGCAAAGTCAATGTTGCCTTCTTTAAGCTGTTTTTCCAGATCAATGGAAAAGGCCTAACATAGCCACCAATCTGTCTTTTGAATTTGTATATTCACCTCTCTTTCATTGTTTCATGCATGTCATGTCGATTCATACAGTGTGTAGCCCAATCGTTAATGACATTTTAATCTTTTATAAAACCAGAATAGTGAAAATGACCTGGATCTGTTTGATTTTGGAAGTAGAGTTGATGAAACTGTTAAAATATTTAAGAGGCAAAAAGAAACAATGAAATTCTCAGGTTAAAAAGAAAATCCTGGAAGTGGGGGCACACACATCTAATCTCAGCATTCAGGAGGCAGAGGCAGGAAGATCTTTGAGTTCAAGGCCAGCCTGGGGTACAGATCAAGTCCCTGGATGGCCTGGGCTATCAAAGAAAACTTGTCTTAAAAAACTAAAACAAACAAACAAAACCAGGTTACAGTTCTAGTACACGGTACTCACTTAGCTGAACCACTGTTAAAAAGTTGAGCTCCTTGAATTATTGAATAAAATTCAAATTCTGGTCCAGTACAAAAGGATATTAGACATCTTCATTCTGTCTTAAACAACAAGTGAAAAGAGTCACAGGAAAAAGTTTTGAAATAATATAAGCATATGTATGATGATATATAGATACATATTGCTGAGTCTCTTTAGTGTTACATGCCTGTAAATGTTATTAGGGGTTACCATTTACATTTGGTTCAGCATTTAGGAGGCTCATTCATTGGAAAGGTCACTTCTCCCTCACTCAGCATTAGTTAACAGTTTTTTCTAGAATTGGGCACTAATGAGACTTTCTGCAATCATGATGATTTGTTAACTGGTACAGTCATTTTCCAGGTATTGTTTACACAGTGCATATACTTTTTGAACCAAGAGAGCCTTTATACCTGCTTGATTATCAATTTTATTTGGGATATTTCTTCCCAAATAACTTTTATTTTTACTTTATTTTTTTATTTGTTTTATTTTTCTTTTTCCTATCATGGTTAAGACTAACTTCAGGGTAACAATATGTCTGTGTCAGACATTTATGCCTTCACACTCCAACTTGCTTACTCAAGCCTTAGGAACTCCTGTAGAGGGTAGTATATCTTCAAACATTAATTAAGAATCTAATCACTGATTCAATTGTTACCAAATTAATCCATTTCTTACAACTTCTAACATGTGGTGCCATAACTCCACTGTGTTTTGAACAATTACAATGAAACTTATAACACCTAATGTTGTTTTTATCAATATAAAATGCAATGTATATTCCTACCTTGCTCAAAATGACAACCAATGTCTTTGCAATTTATTTCCATCAGCGTCCTCCCGTGTTTGTATGGCTGCATGCCCATTTGAAAGTAGAAACAATAAAATCAATTACATTATTAAAATAATTTAGTTGCTATCATGACTACACAAAAATATAGCTACCTAAATGTAAAACTCCAAATTCTAGTCTTAATATGGTACAAGGAAATATAATGCAATATAAATGCAAAATATTATATGAAATGTTGATATTTTATTAATTGAAAGGAACTTTTTAAACAATTTATGTAGATTTTAGTTGGAGTTTCCATCAGCAAAATCAGAATATATCTTAGAAATTTATTTTCATCTTCTTCCCATCTTATTGAAAATAGATGTTTTTTCTCACATAATATATTCTGATTGCAGTTTTACCTCCTTCTAGTCCTCCCAATCTCTTCTCCAAAATGGCTGGCTCCACTCCTTTTGCAGTCTTTCAGTAGTAACCAAACAAGGATTGTAATATAATATAATTAATAGAATATAATTAATATAATATAATATAGTAGAACAGAATAGAATATGGCAAGACAAAAACCAACACATTGCATAGGGTAAAGAAAACAAACAGAAGGTAAAACGCCCAAGCAAAGGTACAAGAAACAGAGACACAGTCTTTCACAAATTCAAGAAATCCCATTTTAAAAAAAGCAGTAACCCAGAATCCATAGAATATAGGCAAGGTACCTGTTATGTAAGGTCAAAGAAGAAAAAAACATAAATTAAATTAAAATAATATTAAAAACAAAGGGAAGCCCTGAGATGATATAATGAGGATAGGGGAAGGAGGGTGCATCAGATGTCCTGGACTGGGGGAATTGAAAAGGGCTTGGATTTAAGAGAAGGGGAGGAGGTAATTGAAAATCTCCAGTTAATCTTCTGCTTCACTTGCCTGCCCAGAGTGGACTGTGGATTCCAGAGAATTCCCGATGGAAATGGGGAATGGGTTAAAGTGATGAATGTCAGGGCTGGCCAGGGGCGGGGTGAAAGAGTATATTCATTGATCCCTTTGAGGTGGGGGAGAGATGAAGTTGAGACAGCAAAGGTAGTCTGCTGCAGAGCAGAGAATGAGGCTGGGGGATTGGACTTGGAAGAGCTGTGGGAGAGAGGAAGATTTATGTGCATTTACACTACCTCCTTCCCTGACCTGAGTGGACTGTGGTTCCCCAGAGAATGCTTGATGCAACTGGGGGCTAGTATAAAGCTATGAGCCGTGGAAGGCGGGTTGTAGAGGAAGATCTTAGCGATTCAGTGGAGATGGGAGGAAGAGAGACTGCAGCAACAGCTATTGGTCTGCTAAAACGCTGGGTATAAATTGGGGGCCCTGGAGGAGTAGGGAAAGATGAAGAAGTGCAGTTAGCTGTTTTGCTTCCCTGGCCAGAGTGCTGTCTGTTTATCTTGAATACCATTCAATTCCCTTATGACACAAATGAATAATTTTATAAACATTATTTCTTTACCTAATGAAACTATTTGCAAACCTGAGTAAATAAGACTAAACATTGTAAGTGAAACATTAAAAGTTATTTGGAATAATTCAAGGTGAAATTGATTGCTAATTTTTCATTTTTCTTCATAAGGATATATTGATGATATATCAACACCCATTTAAAATTGACATTTGTGTAATGCCGTAATCAATGCATATGCTTCAAGAAAATATAAGCAGTTCTAGTTTATTTGGAGACCAGCAAAACTGACACATGTAAATATCACAGATCAATTCTGAACATCTATTTTATAAATTTGTTATTAAATTTATTAGTAAGTTGGGGATAAAACTTTGCAAAGAATAATTCATGAGGACAGTATAATTATACTATTAGCATATATAATTTTTCATTAATTGTACTGACTTCCTGTTATGGACTATTTTATGCTGACCAGCATTTATTTTCCAGAAATTAGAATATAGAATTTATTAAAAGATTATCTACCAGCTATCACTTTATCAATGTTCATATGTATAAAGAATATAATGAAACAAAATGATAATAAAGCACCCATAGAAAAATATATGTTTTCAAAGCAAACAGGGAAGGAAAAAATGGAAGAAGAAAAAATTTGTAAGAAAGACAAGAGGCAGCTACATATGGCCCTGGATTTTCCCTTGGGAGGGGCAAATATTTTTATCGATTTTTATTTGCAAGTTCTTTTCCCCCTTTCCTCTGCTTGGGCCACTATATAATCCATAAATAATAGATGGAGTAGTAGTGAGAAGCTCCTTATGCTGTAAGTGTGGCAGCCATCACAAGATATTAATCCCCCAACCATGCACCACATCACTTCCATCATTACACCCACTTAATTTTGGAACCAAGAGCGCAGGATGTCAAATATCAGCTCCAAGGTATGAACCAAATGCAATGAGATGCATATAATTACAGGATTCAAACTTTATATTATTTAGAATTTAAAAATTAGTTATTTGCCTAATGAGGTGTACAGGATTTGAGGATTCAACTCTTTATTTTTTTACTTTAAATCAATTTGCCTTTAAAATATTGAGTTGATTCATGAATGTGTAAAGCAATAAAGCAAAGGTTGTTGTCCTTAAAATATTACATCTGACCATTTTCTAGCTGACTTTTATAAAAATCAGCTTATTTTTCTTATGTTTGATATCATTTTATGTTTTGTTCATCCTATATATATGTGAGAAATGTAAGCTTCAGAGTAAAAGTGGGTAGCTAAACATAGTGTAAATACTCAATGGGGAGATGACAAAAGAAATGACTGGTACCACTTAAAGACAATTTTAATTTGCAACATTAACAAAGGTAATTGGAAGTTAATGATACATCTGAATATTATAGCCCTAGGCATTTTTCCTGTTTCTAAGACCTAGACAGGCACAGGTGTATCATATATTATCTGGTGAAGATATCCACCATGCTGTGTAAGAACCAACATATTCATATAATTTTAAATGTCTTTTTTTCTCAGAATGACACATATCTAGCAAAGCATGCAGATTATCAGTAGTTTCCATCATGAATCTCAAATTTTGTTTAGATATATCCTCTCATTAACTGAGTAAGAACCAGAAGATGAGGAGAATTCCAGGGTCCCTTAGTGTCATCTCCTGGGAAGGTAGTTTCTTTCTCAAAGTTAGTTTGTATTCAGAACTGCCGTTCCAGCACATGTTTAATTTCATCACTTTAGGTATATAGTATATTTCTATTTATTATATATTATTGATATTTGATTGTTTAAAGGCACTATAATTTGTTTTTTTTTTTTACTTATTGTTAGTAGCTAGTAGATCTTTTCAAACTCTAGGTTAGCATATTATTATTATGAACATTTTGTGTATGTTTTATTTAATAAGCATGTTTGCTAATAAAGTATACATATATATGAGTGAAGCTTCTTAATTTAAACTTCACATATTCATTTTTAATAATTCACTATTTCTTAATTTGTCTTGTCTGAGGTTATAAATATTTTCCTTAGTATTCTCTCCCAACAGGTATATGAATCCATCTTTGATATTTAGATGCAACAATTTAACAATAAAAAAGCATCATAAAAATTATTTACTACCAAAGACTAGAATAATTAGTAAAATATATGGATTTCTTGAGTGGGTGGAGTAAAAGATCAAGTAGAAACACTAGCCCTTTTATTTACTTGATAACTCAAAGAAATTCTGCATGCCATCAGTTAGAACTGAGATGCAGGCCAGGTTAGATATGGCACCGACGTAACTTAAGCAACATAATGGGCTATAGATCCTGACAGAAAGTGCTGGAACCTACACTTCAAACCCTGGAACAGCCCTTCATAGAGATGTATGCTATCGATGTGCAGACTTTTCTGGATGTTTGCTCCATTGGGAACCAGGATAAATTTTAATAAATAGTTTTCCCTGGTTCTTATGTGCTACAGGGTCATGGATCACTGTAATGAGATCTGGGGAAGCACAGACGTTGCAAGATTCTATACAGAAAACTACCACATGCAGGAAATCAGACACTTTCTTTCTACAAAGTCTGGCGTTTCTTACTTGGATTTGAAAAGATAATATTTAATAACCATAGCTTTTTATGCAGATCAAACAAAAAATATTGGATTTGAACTAAAGTAATTCATTAATAAAATGGAAAAAGAAGAAGCAAGGAAAAGAGAGTGGGTGAAGTTCATGATGATTATAATGATGATGATGATGATGATGATGATGATGATGATGAAGATAGATAGATAGATAGATAGATAGATAGATAGATAGATAGATAGATAATAGATTAAATAGTCAGATAGATCACTAGATTATGCCAGGAATTTTTTGTGTTAACCCTAGTATAAATGGTATGGTATATATTCATTCCTGTGACTCAGTATGGAAAGTAAATTCCTTCTAACCATATGGTCTGTGACATATACTATACTAATTTGGAAATTATCTGAGTCCAAAGTTCCTGAATTCCAAGGCCTTTTAGTCCGTCTATGTTAAAATAACAGACACTGTGTATCATGAGAACTTGCAATATGTCAGTCAGTGGGAACATAGAAATAATTAGAAAACATAAGGCCTATTAAGACAGTCAACTCCCAATGTATCTGACACAAAGGCAAGATGCTTACTTGTCAAGTAACAACAGAGTCAGTTAAAACTAGGCCCTGATCCAAATGATATGACAGACTTTGAAGATCCCCCATGGAAGGCCTCACCCTCCCTGGGGAGTAGAAAGGAGATGGGATGGGGGTTATTGGGGGAGTGGGGGCCACCAGAGGAGGGGAGGGAGAGGGAACTGCGATTGACATGTAAAACATGTTTGTTTCTAATTTTTGTGACATATTAGCCAGTTTATTATTAGGCCTGGCAGAATAGAGAGACTAAGAGAGAAGAGAAACAGAGTTAATGGCTGAGCGCCATGGCCAGACACCATAGAGAGAGAGAGAAGAGAGAAGCAGAAGCAAACAGAGAGAGAAGAAGAAGCAGAAAGAGCAAGTTTGTTTCTAACTTAAATAAATAAAAAAGAAAGATGGAATTAAAAAAAAAAACTAGGAGCAAAATTAAAATACTGCTCAAAGAAAGCATTGACTGTTAAATGGTAAACACTGAAACAGATACATCTATCTACTTATGTGTAGTCTGGACTTACTCTTCCATACGTGCTTCAGACTGAAGTTTTATTTGCTTTGTTGGTGCTTGTGTTTCCTTGTTTTCTTCTCTTTGATGGTTTACTTTTTAGCTCTTTTCTACACAGTAAAAAAAAAAAAAAAATGTTAACATTGCTCAATATAACCAACTCTAGGTCACTGATTTTTTTTCAAAGAAAAACACTCTTCTCTTTTGAAATTCTATATCTATGGCATCATCTCTTGTACTTTGTGAAATATATATAGATCTGAATTTCCAGTCTTGGTTTCAGTCTCTAAATTTTACTCATAAATTTCTAGCTAGTTATAAAGTGTGTGTGTGTGTGTGTGTGAGAGAGAGAGAGGAGAGAGAGAGAGAGAGAGAGAGAGAGAGAGAGAGAGGGGAGAGAGAGAGAGAGAGAGAGAGAGTGTGTCTCTGTGTGTTTCCACAGATAAGCGTGATACAGCCAGATTTTTCTGTTAACTGTGTTTCACTGAAATTACATTTTCTTCATAATCACATAATTAATTGCCTAGTTTTCTGGATCCATATATTCCTTTCAATTCATGCTTGCTTTTTTGCTTCCTGCCAGTTCCTACTATATATCCTACTTACATTTTGAATTCTTAGATGTTTTGTTTGTAGTCTTTTTCCTTACTCTGTAGTATGATTACCAATATGACTTGAACCATAGAGTTTGGGGAATAAGCAACTTATATTATTTAGAATAAATTACTTGTCTTTTGAAAACCTACAATTCTAGGAGCTGAAACTTTGCAGCTCATTATTAGTAAATAAAAAAATACTAAAATATAATAGCATACAGAGTACTACTAACAGACCAGAAGTTCATCATTTATGGCTGTAAGGGGTATCTTCCTAAGGTAGCATAAGCATAACTTAATTATAAGTAAATGAAGTAGATTTAAAATGTAATCCTTCACAAGGTGCTTCCTTTGAATTACAAAATGAAAATGCAGAAAAGTTAAAATAGAGTACAATGTTATTATAACAGTGTGTCAGATTCATGGAGAAAGCTTGAAATATGGTTAATTATAATATGGAGTTTGACAGGGCAATTCTAAGCGGAAATCAGAAGTTCTCCCAAAAGGACAGTAAAAGCAAACATTACAAAGTTAGGACAAAACTAAAGAATAAATATTGAGAATGATGAGATGTCTCAATGGGTAAGTGCACAAGCCTGGTAATTTGAGTTCCTTTCCTTGAATTACATAAGGGCAGAAGAAAACTAGCTCCACAACACACAACATTGCCTTCTGAACTCTCTCTCTCTCTCTCTCTCTCTCTCTATATATATATATATATATATATATCACACACACACACACACACACACACACACACACAAATATTTAAACGTGGAATCATAGTATTTTTAAAAAGCAATGTCAGCCACAGATAAATATTAAATCAGAAGTGGCAGTTTTTAAATTTCTACAAAAGACGCATAAATGGGTTAGGGTCTATATTATTCTTTGTCTAATTCCTGAAAGCATTTGTTTGGTACCATTGGAATCCACAGAGAAAAACATTGAATAAATATGTATCTACAAGAAGCGGGAATCCCAGGAGGATAAAGAAGCTCTGGGGTCAGGAAAACCTCAAAAATTCTATGAATGTGCAGAATCTTTTATTTACTTCTTGTGAGATGCCTGCAGAATGTATCTGGGAATTATTTATCTTTCTTTCTCAGAAGTGCAAAATGAAAGAGGGACAAGTAACCTCACTACACTTTAAAAGCATTTCAATAATAGAATTCTGTGAGGTGTTCAAGAGTACCCTGCTCATTTTTAAAGATGTTGAAGATTCTAAATAGTCATTTAGAACATTTCAAATAACACAACTATTCATTCATTTTGGATGTATATAAAAATGGAACTGGACCCTATTTAAATGAAAATATGTGGTTTAAAACAGCATCATTAGGTTTCTTTCATTCTTGTTGATAAACAAATGCATTTTTAGATTCTAAAATGCAGTACCTTCATGAAACTATAATTACATATTATATATATGTATATATATATATATATATATATATATATAATATATATATATGTTGCCTAAATTTCTAAAATTTATGGAGTTTGTATTATTTCCACAAGAAGCTGTATTATACTCTGAAGAATATTAAAATACAAATTAAGTAATAGCTTGGGTGTTAGACTCTGCACATAATTCCCAGCCTTCCCAGTTCTCTTCTGTGTAATAGGGTATTAAAGTGATGGGTGACAATACTTATCTCAATAGGTTGTTATGAGTGTTATTGGAGGTGGAGTAAGAACAACGACTCTAGAACACTTATTCAACAAGTAAATCATTTCTATAATGGGTGCTATAGCACATCCCATGTAGATGTCATAGCATGTAGACGTCATAGAGGAAACCAGGCCAGAGGCCAGATTTCATCATATCATGTTTCATCAAAAACAAGATTATTTGTGGTTTTGGATGCCCAGAAATCATCCTATGGATATTCTTGGAGAATTCCTCTCTCTTACAAATAGGCAATGAAGCACTAGTTTTGGAGGAAATATGATCAGCAAAACAGTCAGTAAGCTTGCATTTTAAAAGCAAGTTGTGGAAGCAGTGTGTGTGTGTGTGTGTGTGTGTGTGTGTGTGTGTGTGTGTGTGTGTGTGTGTGTGTGTCTGTGTGTGTATGTATGTTTTAAAAAACCTACATATGTGTATGTAGCTGGAATTCATTCTTTCCATTCTTTTGCTTCTTCTTTCTTTATCCTCGGATAATTTACTATTCATCTCAGCACAGCACAAAGTCTTGGTCCTTCTGTTTCACCCTGAAGAGTGCTTGGAGTACAGCTACACAGAAACCCACTTCTTTCATAACATACAGGAATCATCCGAGCACAGTGCTACCATTTTAAAAGAGTCCCCTGAATACAGGTAGAGTTGTCATAGATGATTCATAAATAGATTTCCAACAAACAATATCTCTTTGATGTTTGTGTTACTTATAATGACAGACATTAAAAAATTAAAGATCTAAGTAATATTGAGAAGAGCCATCATCTTTTCAGATAATGACAAGTTATATTTTCACTCTAGACCTTCAATATGCAAGGCTAGAGCACAAGATTTGTTGTGGCTGTGTTTATAGTAACATATGTTTACACAAGAAACAAAAGCTGGAGTATAAGGGCCAACATGACAGAGATCAATGGCCTTTTCCATTTCTGATTTCAACCCTTTGGCTTCTGTGACTGCATTCTTGAGTTCAGAACCTGGAGATTAATAACAAATAATATAGTCTTGCCTCAAGTGGGAAAGGCATGGGCTCCTCTACCTTTAACTTTTTTCCTTTTTCTGTGTAATAGTCCCTTGTTTGTTCATGAAGAACTATGTTTTCTTCAGATGAAATGCAGTTTCTGTATTTAGAGAAATATGGTATATTTCATTCATTTCACAATGAACCTATGCTTAATTAGAACAAGAAAGATTCATAACCTTAGGAAACAAAGAAACCCTTAAGTTAAATGAGCTCAGTAAAAACATGTTCCCATTCCACCACCACCATTAACTTCTGTGGGTCTCTGAAACACATAGACAACATGCCAAAAAATTCTGTGGTCAAGCAAAACCTATCAAACTAGTATAAACTGAACAAAAAATGGATACCCATAGGTATCTGTTGCAAAAAAAAAAAAAAAAAACCCTTAGGCTCTCATTCTTTAGTTTACCAAAAAGTAATAGTGGTATACTTCTCTTATGTTTGCAAAATATTTCAATAAGTCAGGGTACAGAAGAATTGTTTGCAACTGAAAAACATACTTATGCAGCAGACATAAGGGATATACTATTCGTTAACTTAGAAAAGTAGTGTACATATGTCTATTTAATTTCATTAAAGTTTTTATTAATTTATTATCTTATTTTATAATGAAATAAAACAACAAAATACAAATAATACATAGTTATTTATTAATTTATTAATATATAATGCTTTAATTAAAGTAATATAAATACATTTGCATAGGAATGCACTTTCCTTCAAAAGGAATAGGGATTTCTGTAATTATGGACCTAGATCTTGATGGGAATTTTGCAACCATTCCCTTTCCTGTTCCTCTGCAGTAACTGAAAAAATGTGCAGAAAATATAGAAAACAGCTATTTCTGTTGAAAACCAGGCAGCACAGCACTGGGATCCCCAAAGAATGGACAGGAAAGATTAGGCCTAGGAATGCTTGCCGTCTGCCTCAAGGACCATTTACTGAGAACAGTTTGGAAGGGGGAAACCTAGCAGACTTCTGTAAATTTGCCTAGAAGCTGAAACTGATGTTTAAGGAGACAAAGCAGTATTTATGTTTCGAATAGAAAATCTGCCAGCAAAGAGAAGTAAACTAGCAAAATTAGAGATCATTAAGCCTTCAGCTAAATATTTATCAGTATATTCCCTGGATTAAACTCCTTTAAGGAGAGCAAAAATGGCTTGGAGACAGGAATGTTCCCAGGCAAACATGGAAGTGTAGAGATTGGGAGGTCAGAAAGGAGAGATGAGCTAAACATGTAATGTACATTGCAAAAACAGCAGAATTGTCACACTTTAAGAACAATGTCTGTGGGGTTGTTTGTCACTTTATTCCTTCTTTTTAAATATTGGTTTGTCTTCTTTTCTTCTTTCTTCATTTTCTAAAGAGAGAGAAATAGTGTAGAGTTAGATGGGTGTGGAGGTGGAGAGGATATGGAATTGGGGCATGGGAAATCATGATCAAATATAACTTGCTTATTTTCTCAATTAAAATACAATGGAGTACTACTCATCAGAAAAAAAATGGAATCTTGAAATTTGCAGGAAAATGGATGGATCTAGAAGAAACCATTATGAGTGAGGTAACCCAATCACAAAAAGACAAACATGGGATGTATCACTCATTTTGCAGATTTTAGACATAGAGTAAGGATTACCAGCCTACAATCCACACTGCCAAAGAAGCTAATAAACATGGATGTCCCTAAGAGAGACATACATGGTCCCCTGGAGAAGGGGAGAGGCTCAAGATCTGCTTAGCAAATTGGGAGCACAGGAAGAGGGGGGAGGGAGCTAGGAGAATGAGAAGGGGAGAGGAAGAGAGATGCTGAGGACATGAGGGAGCAGAAAATATGAGTCGGGGGAAGAATACACGATAACAAGAATGAAGATATCATAATAGAGGGAGACATTTTTGGTTTACAGAGAAATCAGGCACTAGGGAAATGTCTGGAGATCTACAATGATGACACCAGCTAACTATCTCAGCAATGGAGGAGAGCTACCTTAAATGCCCTCCCATGATTATGAGATGACTGACTTATATGCCTTCATCTAGCAGCTGGTGGACGTAGAAGCAGACACCCATAACTAATCACCGATCTGAACTGGAACCCAGATGCAGAGAAGGACCAGTGAAGGGCACAGAGGTCCAGACCATGCTGGTGAAACACACAGAAACAGCTGACCTGAACATTCGGGAACTCTTGCTCCCCAGTCTAATAGCTGGAATACCAGCATGGGACTGATCCAGATCCAAGGAACATGGGTTTCTGTGAGGAAACCTCAGAAATCTATGGGACCTTCTGTATAAGCCCAGTATTTATCCCTAGCATAGGTGTGGACTTTGGGAGCCCATTCCATATAGAGGAATACTCCCTGGGCCAGGACACACAGGGGTGGGCTTAGGCCCTACCCCAAAGGAAATGAAAGACTCTAATGACTAACCCTATGGAAGGCCTCACCATCCAGTGGGAGCAGAAAAGATATGTGACAGATAAGGTTTTAGTTGGGGGGGCTGGTAGGGGAGGACGGATGGGAGAAGGGAAATGGGATTGTCATGTAAACAATCCTGTTTCTAATTCAAATAAAAATGTTGGAAAAAATAAAATGTAATGTATAGTGAGGAAATAAAAAAATATATAATTAAAAGGAGTATGCCTCAACTATAACTGACCTCAGAATACTGTGCTTCTGTTACCCAAAATAATAATAAATAAATAGATAATAGAATAAGTAGACAACAGCACTTAACTAGACATAGATGAAATCTTTGTCATTATAAAATTTATATTTGAGAGGATACAAGAATATCCATCACTAAATATTTTAGAATGACAAATATTCATCACCCACTTTAAAATTATTAGCTAAAATACCAGGAGAAATATTCAAAATGGACAAAATAAATACATTTTAAAATGTTCTAGGTGGGAAGAATGATGTAAACAGCAGACAGTATCTCTAAATTATATGGTACAATTCATGAAATGGGGATTCATTTAATTAGACTAGTATCAGGGGGGAGTGCCTAGGCCCTGCCCAAAATGATGTGACAGAATTTGATGATGCTACCTGGAAGGCCTGACGCTCCCTGGGGCCTGGATGGGGACGATCACTGGGGGACATGGGAGGATGGGAGAGAGGTGGAACTGGGATTAATATGTAAAATAACAGTTTTCTAATTTAAATAAAAGTTTATATATAAAAATTAGATTAGTATCAGTTTGGACCTCATAGAAGAAATGACTGGGACACTGGGGTATTGATTACAAAGTGGAGTCAGATATAGGTTAATATACAGTAGTTTATTGGGGAAAAATACTCAAGCAAAGAAACCAGTGACCAGGTTTGCACCTGAGCAGAACCGGCCTAGAAATGCTTCCCAATCAGCTTAGCCAATCGAGAGACCCCAGTGCTCACCTCCCTCCTTCTTAAACCCTTGTTACACAACTGTGACCACGCCCAAGCAGGTGTGGTCAGCAGTAACTCTAATCAGGGTTTTCCCCTACACTGGGGAAATTAGTAACAGAAAATCTGCAGGTTAATGCACAGAGGAGAAGAAATGTATGAAGTCACTTTCCCCCCACCTCTCTCTCTGTCTCTCTGTGTCTCTGTCTCTGTCTCTGTCTCTGCCTCTCTCTCTCTCTCTCTCTCTCTCTCTCTCTCTCTCTCTCTCTCACACACACACACACACACACACACACACACATACACATACACTGAGAGTGAATACAAGCTAAAAATAGAGGTAAAATTCCCCAAAATCTCTCTCTTCAACATATGAAACTTCACAAAACTACAAAGAAAGAACTGTCAATTTGAAATATAAAGGCGTGATATTGAAATACAAAATAAAAGATAGGAAAACCAAAAGCTGAAGAGGCTGGAGAGATGGTTCAGAGTTTAAGATCAATAGTTGCTCTTCGGGAGGTCCTGAGTTCAATTCCAGCAGTCACCTGGTGGCCCACAACCATGTATAGTGGTATATGATGCTCTCTTCCAGCATAAATTTATACAGGTGTATAGAGCACTCACAGACATCAAATAAATAAATAAACCTTTTAAAAAGAAGTTGAGTGTTCTATTTGTAGTTTTAGATACTAGAAATCGTAAAGCACCTCAACAGAATGAAGGAAGTTTTCCCTTCCTCCAGGCCCCCTTTCTATTTTGAATATTTTGATATATATTTATTTTCTGATGGTCACCAGAAATGCATTGTAGTACTCATATGTGTAATTTTATATGATTCCACAGTTTTGCTGTATCATAACAGTGATTGATGAGAATGGATTTCAACTCTGAGTGGTTTACTTTTTATTTAATTACTTCCTTCTTTTCCATCGATGATCATTTTCCTATATTCATGTATTTGGATCATGTGTTAAGCTGCTTTATTTCAGATCTTCCTTCTCCATCCAGTACATGGGTTCACAGTTTGAATAGAAATAAATGAGGATGGACATAAAAACAGTCATAACAGCAGCCCACACATTCTGCTAGTATCTGTTTCATTCTGAAAAAGCAATAAGACATCCTGCTTTCCATTATTTTAAAATCTCACAGACAACCTAACTTAGAGATTGACACACAATGGCAAATACAAGGCAAAGAATCAATGAATAATTGATTCATTCTGATGCTGTAATACACATCCATATTTGTTTCCGGGAAGTAGTTTAGTTGTTGAAGGATCAAGTTCTAGAATGAATAATTAATCATCTATCAAATGACTCCAAAAGGCAAGGTCAAACGTGATAGAAAGGATGAAAGCCATTAGAAGATTGTTGATATGCACACTAATCCATTTCAGAAGTGTCAGTTTTCATTTGTTGGTGGTTAGTCTAGGGAACACTGCAGTTGGCAGCTTTATCGGAAGATGCACTTTTCAACACTTCCTAACTAGAGAGCTGATAGGAAGAAAGCCACAGAGTACACTACATAAAGTTATCCTTGTACTTTGTAGGCAACCTTTTGTTACCCCCTTAAAGTAAAATAAGTAGGAATCTACATACAGTTCTTCCATTGTATAAATACATATTTTCATCTTACTTGATAATGGAAATTTTATCAAGGCTTAGTGATGGAATGAATAGTCCAAAATTGTCCGTGCACCTTTGTAGACATATCTCCGAATATAGATGAGTTCCTTATAATTTGATGCATAGCCCCTCCCAGTGAGCCTCTAGGTCTTTCATTTTATTTTTCTCTCCATCTGGTATGTTCCCCAAGCCTTGGTAGAGTGTAGGATTGACCTAGATGTCCTGCTAGTGCTCAGAATCCAGTCACTTTTCCTCATCACTATCACCAGTTTTACATCTCTCCATTGACTGTTGCCAGCTACAGAAAGAAGTTTCTCAGACCAAGCTGAAGGAAGGTTAGCTCTAATGGTTTAAATATAAATGTTTAGATAGAAATTTTTGATTATGGACAGTTAGCAAAATCGTAATAACAGATTATTATTAGGATTTATGACCCATCATTGATGAAGGATCTCTCTCTCTCTCTCTCTCTCTCTCTCTCTCTCTCTATATATATATATATATAATATATATATGTTTCTCTTGTTGGTTGATGAATAAAACACTGATTGGTCAATATCCAGGCAGGAAGTATATGTAGGGTTACCAGATGAGGAGAATTCTGGAGAGAAGACTCAGAGTGTGACCACCAGGGAAACACCATGTAGCTAGTGGGACAAGGTAAGCCAAGTCCATGTGGAAATACTTAGCATAATAGAAATGGGTCAATAACTAAGAGAGTGCTAGTCAATAAGAACCCTGAGCTATAACGGTTTATAATTAATTGAAGCTTCCGTGTTTACTTGGGACTAAATGGCTGCGGAACCAGGTGTAACACAAACTTTTGTCTACACATCTCCATGACCAGATTTGGATTTTTGACCAGGAATGAAATATCTGTCCCGAAATTCACTGTAGAGAAGAAGACCAGGAATTCAGTCAGAAAGTGATTAGTTAACCCAAAACAGTCATGCCACTATTGCATCATCAAACATATCATGCCTGGAATTTTGATGATGAGCCCAGCACTGGATAAGACCATCTGTGGTTTTTCTCCCTAAATATCCTGAATAATATATTACAATACTATGTAGGTTAGGGAGGAGAAAGAAAGTTTCTTGGCCAATTTGATATTGAATTTTTTCTAGGTCTTATCATTAAAGTGTTTGGTATCTTCAGCAATAGTGTCTTAAAATCCAGTCATCACAGAAATAAATGAGAATAGCAACAGAATGTTGTATTAATTTGCATACTTATATAGTTTTCTCTAACCCATCAGCTAATATGGAGAGATACCATGTCCTGAATTGTGATTTTTATTTAATAACCCATGTATTACAAGCACAAAGTTGTCTACCTGTGTATTAATGTCTATATCAAGTTCTCATTTCTTTTTTACAGATTTTTTATCCTAGTACTTGCTCTGGAGACCAGACTGGCCTCGAACTCACAGAGATCCCCCTGCCTCTGCCTCCTGAGTGTTGGAATTAAAGGTGTGTGCCACCAACGCATGGCTGAAATAAGACTGTTTTACATTTCAATCCCAGTTCCCTCTCCCTCCCCTCCGCCCCTACCAAGCCCCCCAATTAAAACCCTACCTATCACATACCTATCCTTTCTGCTCCCCAGGGAGGGTGAAACCTTCTATAGGGTGTCATCAGATTCTATCATATCCTTTGGGATGGGGCCTAGGTCCACCCCTGTGTGTGTGTGTGTGTCTTGGCTTAGGGAGTATCCCTCTATGTGAAGTGGGTTCCCAAAGTCCACACCTATGCTAGGGATAAGTACTGATCTACTACAGGAAGCCCCATAGATTTCCGAGGTCTCCTCACTGACATTCGCATTCCTGGGGTGTGGCTCAGTCCCATGCTGGTTTCCCAGCTCTCAGTCTGGGGACCAAGAGTTTCCCGTTGTTCAGGACAGCTGTTTCTGTGGGTTTCACAAGCCTCGTCTGGACCCTTTGTTCATCAGTCATCCTTCTCTGCAACTGGATTCCAGTGCATTCAGTGATTAGTTGTGGGTATCTGCTTCTACTTCCACCAGCTACTGGATGAAGGCTATAGGATGGCATATAAGTCAGTCATCAATCTCATTATTAGTGGAGGGCATTTAAGGTAGCCTCTCCTCTGTTGCTTAGATTGTTAGTTGCTGTCATCTTTGTAGATCTCCAGATATTTCCCTAGTGCCTGATTTCTCTTTAAACCTAAAATGTCTCCATCTATTATGGTATCTCCTTTCTTACTGTCTTCTATTCATTTTTCGTTTTTAAAGTTGAGTTTTGACATTAGATTATGAACCAGTGGGTTTTCATACAGTTTTATAAAAATCCTGAGTTTTGGCTGAACCACCCAGTCATCTTTAATACCCAAGCATTTACCCTGCTTAAACTTCTAACCTTGAGCACATTAACTGCAAAGATCATTTATGGCTTATAAATTTATATGGTAATTAATCCTAATATTAACATTGACCAATTACTGAATGTGCTTATTTAAACTTTAAAAATTAGTTAATTTTTTAAAATTTTTATCTTCAGTTTTTAAGAAATTATAATTAGTTCATCCACACTTCCTTTTACTCCTTCTAAACCCTTCCATGTCTCCCACCTCTTCCCAAATTGATATAATATTTATGTATATCATATATTTGCATAGATTTACTAATACAATCTTTTGAGTTTATTTAGTGGGCCACACAAACACAATATATATACTTTTTTTTTAAGGACTGACAACTTGGTAGTGAAAAGCTAATTAGGGGAGCTATCCATATGAACAATTAATTACCTTTCTCTCTCAAAGTTATTTGCCTGCTTTTCTTTTGCTATGGTTTGAGCTTCTAGAAGATTTTCCTTTTGCATGTTTTCATGTCTATATTTGTCTAGGTCTTGTTTGGGCAGCTTCCCCCCCCCTTATTATGGGGAGAGCTAGTTTCCCAGTCATTTCTAGGAGACATATTATCCAGGACTTTTTATGATTCTCTAGCTTTTACCTTCTTTTTTCATCCTCTAAGATGCTCACTGAGCCTTAGGTGCAGGAGTTGTATTGTAGATGTAGGGGACTGGGTACCCAATGTTCAGTTGTTCTTTGCATTTTAACAAGTGGTAGTCTTCTGCAATGTTCTCTCTCTCTCTCTCTCTCTCTCTCTCTATCTCTCTCTCTCTCTCTCTCTCTCTCTCTCTCTCTCTCTCTCTCTCTCCTCTGAAATACAAAGCTTCTCTATTGAAGTATGAGAGCTAATCTTATCTGAGATTATAAAGATAAGTATTTAAAATGCAATCATGAACCAGTGAGTTCATTGTTCAACCAAACCAAAGCAAGACATATTTAGTCTAAAAACTTCTTCTAAGAGAAATAGTCAAAATTTAACTTCTTAAAGGTTAAATAACTGTAATCCCTTTAACATCAATAATAACGAATGATGTTTTGGCTGAATGAGATTAAATTTATTCATGGAGGATTGGCTGCTTTCACTTTCATAAATTTCTCTCCCTTATGATCTGTTTTTCCTCATTTTGGCCAAAAGTTGAATGAGAACAGAATAATGGTGTCTTTCAGGAACCCTGGTAAATCAGGCAGTAGCATCAAAAGCAGTATCTGTCCTTTTGAGCTTGGCATAACCTAATAATCTCAACTCTACTCAGCAGATTCATTTTTCTAATCATATGACATCTCTACCATTTCCTGTGTATGGATTTTGGATTCTTCAGGTGAACTGAATGATGTGAGAAGATAGCTCCACAATAGAATCACCTGCCTCAAAATGAATTCAGCTTCTTTCTTCTCTCTCTGGTTGGTTGGCTTGCTCATTTCAATGCTTTCAAATTATGTTCAAAGAAAAAAAGGGAAGAAACATTTCAGGATGCAATTAAAGGCCACTCATGAAAACTTTGGATATTGAAAAGGCTACATTTTGGAACATTTTAAACTTTTTATTATTATTATTAACTTAGCTACCTTAGTTTGAAAATATTTCTACAAGTCATTTCACTAACAGGCCAGATCATAAATTTGTTTCTAATGTCTTTAGGTCCACAGAAAGCAGAGATGAATTGAGCTGGTTTAATTGGGTGAAACACCATGGAAATGTAATGTGGATGATTTAATCAGTCTATGGCTGTAATGGAGTTAAGCACTCTGTCTACTAGCAAAAATGCATGGTGTCTCACTGAGTTTCTAAATGGCTTCTTATTTCTCTATGTAAAGAACTAGTTTTTGTGGTTTGCATGTGGCCTTTTCTAGAGATTTAAAATACTTTGTGCATTTTAAAGCAGTACTAGTTTCAAAGTAACTCAACAGTGTTTTTTTAATTAAATTTTTTCTTCTCTCTATTATTTTTTCTGTAATTATTTTCTACACTGTATTTTGATCATATCTGCCTCCCATTTCCTCATTTCCTTCCTGATCTACAGTTCCCTTTCTTATCCACCCAATTTGGTGTCCTCCTAATTTTTAAAACCAATTAATCACAATTTTTTTCTGTCACACATTCTTGGATTGATAACTTTCCACTAGAGCATGGACAACTTGCCAGGGGCCACACCTTTAAGGAAAACCAGTTCTGTTCTCTCAGCAACTATCAGGTGCCAATGGCTCCTTAACTAAGGGCAGGACATCACTACCCCTTCCTTTGGCTGACTTGATACCTTCTACCTTAAGCATTAGTTGGTTTTAAGGTATTGTCACAGCAGTTGTGAGGTCATATTTGCAATCCTCCATTTCAAATGTCTCCTATTGTCATTAAGCAAATTCAGCTTACTTTTTACCAGGTGTAAGCAGCAACAAAATACATCTAATATACTTCCAGAAAATAAAAATTGGCAATTGCTGTTTCACCTGTCAGTGGGAATATATATTCTCTCTGTGTTCTGTCTCTGTATCTCTGGTTTTTTGATCTTTATTTAATTATTAGAAATGCTGAATGTGGGCCAGGATACTCACCAGACTGGAACACAGAACAGGAGAGGAAATGAGAGCATGGTCTTCAGATCGGGCATCACAAAGGTGGGCTAAGATCACATGGACTCACTAGGATAGAATGTATGACTGGAGCCAAGCCAGGGTAATCTTACTATTAAGAGAGTATTTTTTGGTGGTCACCAAGAAGAATTTATCTCTTGGTCATACCCTTCCATTTATTTTCTTTCTGAATCCCTAACCTGGGAATATTATTCACTTTGCTATGGGATTTATAACATCAATCACACACCAGTTTGTTTTTTGCAGCAGCTTCACAGTTTAGTTCCTATCATTCCTTCTTCCCACTTGCTCTAGCACTCACTCCTACTTGTTAGCAATCACCTTGGTTTATGTCTTCATGGAACTGTTCATCTAGAACACAATCTTCAGTACCTAACATTATCTTATTCATACTGTACAGTGGGTCAGTGGAATTAAAGAAAATGTCCAGCTTGACATTTGTCATATTGAAGAGAAAGGGTGATTTAAAAATCATTTTGGGGAATGGTTTTGGTAAGCTGAAATATTTCCCCTTAGTATTCTGTTTAAAACTATGTCAAATCTATTTAGTATAGTGAAATCTAAATGCAAACCATATTGTTATACATAAAATAAAGTATTTTTTGATGAATCAAGGTAAATATGAATACTGTTTTGACTTAATTTTCCTCATTAATTTGTCAATAATAACTATAATGTATTATATTCCCTGATTACCAGGGTTGAATAACAGCACATACAAAATGTACACCTGTCCACTAAAAATTTATCTCTGATTTTTGAAGGTGTTGAACAATAATATCCTGAAGTGTCATAATTTTAGTCTTTATTTTTGAAGGGAAACACAATTGTATTACATAAAAAATTTTTATGCAAACACTAATTTAATTATTTTTGTCCTTGAAATTTTTTCAAATATAATCGTATTTTAATGAATGTCTAATGTACACATGGCAGATTATTTTTACATGTCTTTCAAATTAACTTAGTAAAACTATAACTAATTTGCTTGTCAAAACAATTTTATCGTCATCTGTATAAGTCCCTGCTATTTTAAGTAACAACTATTAACACACTTCAATATTTTTAATAGAAAAAAAACTGCTAGATTCTAGCTAAGTTTGAATGACAACATTTAATATGTTGAGTATGCTACCTGTTTTGAGAAGTCTGTTGAGTACATAGAAAACAAAACATGCCAGAGTGTTCTCATCACTGGTTCCAGGTAAGATGGAGAGCATGACAGAGAAGCTCAGTCAACAGCATTACAGGAAATCCTACCCCAGAATTACTGACAGTTTACATATAATCAATTTCTGGATTTTTTTCCCCAAGTCTCAGGCAACATAATATGAGAGTAGAGTCTCTTCAGCATTTGTGTGGATTCAGTCATATTTGAATATTTCATTGTCCTCATGAAGAGATTTTTCTTTGATGTTGAAGCTTGTTCAGTCCTATTTGTATCAAGGAAAGTCGAAAGGCGTTTGCATTTCTCAGCAGCTATGAACCCTGAATTATAGCTATGGTTTTCTTACTTACTACAGCAATTCTATTATACTTTGCACTACTTCTTCTAAAGCCCATTGGTCTCCCTGGGCTAATTCTATATCTAAAGACTTGCTCCTTCTAGAACAAATTGTAGACATTCTATTTTCACACCCCAAAATATATTTTAGCATAACATAATATTAGGTCCATTGATTTTGTGAACTTTAGATTTCTGTATATCTCCGGCGCTTCTTAAATTGTAAGAATTAGATGAGTGCTGTTGCTATAACCTGGTGCCTCCATTGAGGTAATTGATGCAAAATGTGAAAAACAGAGATGAACAATCCTGCA
Source organism: Cricetulus griseus (assembly GCF_003668045.3). NCBI lineage: Eukaryota > Metazoa > Chordata > Mammalia > Rodentia > Cricetidae > Cricetulus > Cricetulus griseus. The sequence goes on along the minus strand of NW_023276807.1, from coordinate 35,734,478 downwards.
CTGAGAAAGTGTGCCCAGAAATATATGGGACGGAATCACTGTCTCCATTTCTTTTTAGAGTTAGGGAAACTTGGTCCTTATCTTTTGTTGAGGAGAACAAACTTATGACTTGTAGGCCTACTGAATACCTGCCTTATCAAGGAGGTACGTTCTCAATCCTCAGCTGAACTGAACCACTGTTCAACTCTCCAAATCTCTTCACTTTCTTCCACTGTTTTCCTGCATGTAAGACTTATTGATACATAGAATAACATTTCTTTTTACATTTCCTTTGTTTTGATTGTCTGGTTTCAATTTTCTGAGGCAGGACCTTTCTGTATATCCCTGAACAGTACACAATTTCACAACAGTACCTCCTCATCCTCTTGGGTTCTAAATTGAAGGTTTGCATCACAGAAACCTTTGCTTCCTAGAAAAAAAATCTCTTATTTCTTCTCTGTTTTTAAAATACTATCCTTTCCAAACACAGGTGAACTGACCTACCACAGAGCACAATTGGGGGGGGGGCAAAAATTATCTGAAGCTTCTTCTTCTGTGGAGTTCAGATCACTACATGTCCATCAACTTCTTCATGGTTTTCTATTTGACCACTGAGGCAACATCAATTTATTGATGTCAAAACCCTATTAGTGATATCAGTCAATATATTCTCGATCATGTTATGATACTTCACAATGAAGGATTGTTTCTTGTTTGTGTTTAAATGTACACTTTGGGTTGCATGGCTTGAGTTTTATTTTCTTTGTCTTCAGTATGAGACACAGAGTAATTAAGAAGTCATGTCAGAGCACAGCAAACCTGTGTAGTAGAAGGAAAGTATCCTTGAAATATATCACCTGAGGTGGGGAATAGTACACATAACTTCCCCTAGTGTCTCATTAAATAAAGCAGATCCTAGAGTAACATTTTACTTCAACATGGTAGTTAAGAAGATCATTCACAGTGCCAGGAGAAATCAAATAACTACTAAAAAGCCATTTAAATAATTATTAGCTTAAATTACTTTTAAAATGTGTTACCATCTTAGCATATTAGTATACACCAATATTCAAGGTAAGGGAGATGATACAATGCATACTAATAGTTTCAATTAATTTAGGGCAGGCTTTGTAGCAATTTATTCTCTAAAATTTGCAGAGAATATTTTGATTATGTATGAACATTTCTTTATGGCTATGAGAGCTGTTTAATATTTGAATGTAGGTAAATGATGTTTATGTATTTTAGTTGCTAAGAGGTTCACCTCTCTTGTAAAAGTGACATAAATTTCAGAGCAATGCTATGTGAAAATTAAAATGCAGTGCTTAAACTATTGTTAAGTTCTTGGATTTACACATTGCACATGCATCAGTTCTTTGCTCTTGTCAGTAGTTTATTAGTTTGTTATGATAACCTACCAGAAAGTCTCAAGATACAAACTAGAAAACTGTGTCCTCATTTATGACAGTCACCTTATATGAGCAGTTGTGTCTTGCACCCAGCTGTGCCAATACATGAGAAAGATGGAATGATACAATTATAGTCTTAAAATTAACCTTATACTCAAGTGATTCTCTTTATGTGACAGATTAATAAGAAGATGTATGGTTTGCATATACCCCCAATTTTGCTAGTTTACATGCAAGCAGCATCTAATGAAAGGTTCTGATATATTGTCATAAAGAAGGCACAAGGGATCCTTTGCAACTCTGTTGTCAAGTACCAACTCTCTACTCAGTAAACATTTTACTGCTTCTCCTGATGCATTGGTGCATTGAGGCTCTGTAGCCAGCATTATTTAGTATTATTTCCATATGTTCGTAGTCACATGCTTTAATGGGAGCTATGATATATAGCAAAGTAGTCTGGATGACATCTGATAGCAATCTTGGAGTCAATAAAAAGAACAGCACTTTAAGAGAAGAATGAGTAAACCCTAGCTTTAGGAGCAAGAAAAAGAATATTATAAAAGATTTAAAAGCAAGGTATAGGTTTCCTGGTCCACAAGCCATTTACTACAGCAATAAAATCAGTGTGCAACTCTATTGTAAAGATTTGTCTATGGGATATTGTGTGGCTATTTGTTTAGGCAGATGGCAGAGCATTACCATTTAAGAGTGATTTTTCCAAGTTTGCATTTCTTGAATATTGTAAAAGAAATAAATTTTAGAAAGGATATTAGTGCAGAATAAAAGATTCTCAGCCATATTATTTCCACTGAAAAATTCTAGATTGATCAGAGAATTAAAAAGATGAGAACATATAATAACTATTAGAATGATTTCATACTATTGTTTCATAGTGAATAACTTTTTATCTTCTTAATTTATAGTCCTTCAGAACTTGTACAGTTTGGATTCTACAAGTAATTTCATAGATCCTTTGATGTATATTGAGAAAAAAATCTCAAGCCAAACTTGACATTTTACTAACTGTGGACTGAGACAGTAAAGGTTTTGATTCTTGTTGCCATTTTCTATTTGTAGTTTATATAATTTCAAAATTTATTTCTCTCCAGAAATACAAAAACATAGATATATTGATCGCATGACTTGAGTACACCATTTCAAAAAGGAAAATAATAGATATTTGCATTTCAAATTAACAAAGTATAAGAAAGCAAGAGGTGGCATACAGAGAGAAATTCATATTTAATGCAAAAAATTCACCAAAGATTCAAAATGATTAAAATTTCTGAAATTACCTTTACAATGAACATTAGTATAAGTATAATCAATTTTCATTTTTTACAGCAGTGGTGACCATAGCTAGGAGAAAATACACCCACTAGTCTTGACCACTTAATGTGGAGGACAAAGAAAGGAAAATAGTGTGCATGTATCTGATAAAAACACATTTAATTTGCAGTCCTTCCATTTCTTGCACAATGAGTTACTGGCAGCTGGAAAAAAAGACAATATCTTCAACAAATGCTGCTGCTCAACTAAATGGCTGAATGTACAGGAATCCAATTAGATGCATACTTATCACTGTGTACAAAACTTAACTCCAAATGGATCAAAGACCTTAACATAAAAACAAATGCACACTAAAGCTGAAAGAAGAGAAAGTGGGGAATACCCTTGAACTTAATTGGAACAGAAGACTTGCTGGACAGAACACTGTTAGCCTAGATACTAAGATTAACACTTAACAAACAGGAAGTATTGAAAATGAGAAGCTTCTGCCTGACAAAAAAAGTCATTTTCACAACAAATACTTACATAATGGGAAAATATTTTATCCATCTACACTCACAATAGATTGCTAATATCAAAATATATAAAAAATACTAAAAACAGCAAACCTCAACAGGTACAAAAAATTAAAATAACCCCATGCATCGTATCAGATTACCATGTTTTAAAATTAGAATTCAACAACAACACAAATTGTAGAAAACTTACAAACTCATGGAAATTGAATAATGACCATTGCATCATTCCTGGGTCAAGGAGGAAATAAAAAGTGAAAATAAAGTTTCCTTGTATTCAATGAGAATGAGTACACAGCATACCCAAAGTTATGGGACACTTTGAAAGCAGTGATAAGAGGAAAGTTCATAGCACTAAGTGCCCACATGAAGAAACTGGAGAATAGTCACTCCAGAGAACTGACAGAACAACTGTAAGCTCTAGAACACAAAGAAGCCAATGTACCCCAGAGGAGTAGATGCCAGAAAATAATCAAATTGAGGGCTGAAATCAATGATGCAGAAACTAGAAAAACAATACTAGAATCAATATAGTGAAGAGTTGGTTCTTCAAGAAAATCAACAAGATAGACAAACCTTTATCCAAACTTTCTAAACATCAGAGAGTGAACATGCAAATTAAAAAAAATCAGGAATGAAAAGGGGGACATAATAACAGACACTGAGGAAATACAGAGAATCATCAGGTCATGCTTTGAAAACCTGTATTCCGCAAAATTTGAAAATCTAAAGGAAATGGACAATTTTCTGGATAGATTTCACTTACCAAAATTGAATCAAGAACAGATAAGCTAGTTAAATAGACCTATAAACCCTTATGAAATAGATGTAGTCATAAAAGGTCTCACAACGAAAAAAATTCAAGGAACAGCTAATACCAATTCTCCCTAAATTATTCCACAAGATAGAAGAAGCAGGAGGGTCATTGCCAAAATCTTTTCATGAGGCTTCAATAACCTTAGTACCCAAATCACACTAAGACACAACTAAGAAAGTGAACTACATACCAATATCGCTCATGAACATTGATACAAGACTACTCAATAAAATCCTGGCAAATTGAAACCAAGAACACATGAGAGAAATCATTCACCATGATCAAGTAGGCTTCATCCCAGGGATTTAAGGATGGTTCTACATAGGAAAATCCATCAATATAATTCACCATATAAAGAGACTGAGAAAGGAAAAAACCACATGATCAGCTCACTAGATTCCGAATAAGCCTTTGACAAAATCCAGCAGAGATCACGGATTACAGGAACATACCTAACATTATAAAGGCAATATACAGTCAACCAACAGCCAACATCATAAATGGAGAGAAACTGAAAGTGATTCCCCTAAAATCAGGAAGAAGACAAGGCTGTCCACTCTCTCCATACCTCTTCAATCTTGTCCTTGAAGTTCTGGCTTGAGAAATAAGACAATAAAAGGAGATCAATGGTATCCAAATTATTAAGGAAGAAATCAAACTTTTACTATTCGAAGTTGATATGATAGTTTATATAAGTGACCCAAAAAACTCTAAAAGGGAACTTTTTTAACAGCTGATAAACACCTTCAGCAAAATGGCAGGATACAAGATTAACTCAAAAAAAAATCAGTAGCCCTACTATATACAAATGATAAATGAGCTGAGAAACAAGGCAGAGAAACAACACCCTTTACCATTGCCACAAACAACATAAAATACCTTAGGATAAAGCTATCCAAAAAAAAGTGAAAGACCTGTATCATAAGAATTTTGAGTCTTTAAATAAAGAAATTAAACTAGATAACAGAAATTGGAAAGATCTCCCATGTTCTTGGATAGGTAGGATCAACAGACTAAAAATGGCAATCTTCCCAAAAGCAATCTACAGATTCAATGCAATACTCATAACAATCCCAGCACAATTTGTCACAGATATTGAAAGAAAAACAGAAGACCCAGAATAGTCAAAACAACCCTGTACTTTAATTGAACTTCTGGGGGCATCACCACCGCTGAATTCAAGCTCCTTTATAGAGCTATAGTCCTGAAAACAGTTTGGTATTGGGGAAAAAAACAGGTAGACCAATGGAATTGAGTTGAAACCCCTGATATTAACCCACACACCTAACAACACCTGATTTTGGACAAAGAAACTGAAGTTATACAATGGAATAAAGAAACCATCTTCAACAAGTGGTGCTGGCATACTGGACGCTTGCATGTAGAAGACTGCAGATAGATCCATGCCTATTGCGATGCACAAAACTTAAGTACAAATGAATCAAAGACCTCAATATAAATTCAGCCACACTGAATGTATTGGAAGAGAAATTGGGAAATACCTTTGAATGAATTGGTACAAGAGACTGCTTCCAGAACATTGCACCAGTAGCACAGACACTGAAATTGACAGTCAATAAATGGGATCTCCTGAAACTGAGAAGCTTCTGTAAGGCAAAGGACACAGTCAGCAGGACAAAACAGCAGCACACAGAATGGTAAAGATACTAACCAACCCCACATCCAACAGAAGGGTGATCTCCAAAACTGACAAAGAACTCAAAAGGTACTCTCCAAAACACAAAATAATCCAATTAAAAAGTGGGGTACAGAACTAAATAGAAAATTCTCAATAGAGGATTCCAAAATGGCGGAAAGACACATAAGAAAGTGTTTAACATTCTTAGCCATCAGGGAAATGCAAATCAAAACAACTCTAGGATACCATCTTACTCCTGTCAGTATGGCTAAAATCAAAAACACCAATGACAGCTTGTGATGGAGAGGATGTGGAGAAAGGGGAACACTCCTCCACTGCTGGTGTGAGTGCCAACTTGTACAACCAATTTGCAAATCAGTATGATGACTCATCAAGAAAATGGGAATCAGTCTACCACAAGATCCAGAAATTCCACTCTTAGGCATATACCCAAAAAAAGCGCATTCATACAAGGACATATGTTCAACAATCTTCATAGCAGCACTATTTGTAATAGCCAGAATCTGGAAGCACCCTAGATGCCCCTCAACCGAAGAATGGATAGAGAAAATGTGGTACATTTACACAATGGAGGACTATGCAGCTTAAAAAAAAAACAATGGAATCTTGAAATTTGAAATCAAATGGATGGAACAAGAAGAAACCATTCTGAGCAAGGTAACCCAGTCACAAAAAGATAAACATGGTATGTACTCCCTCATTCATGGATGTAATCATAGAGCAAAGGATTACCAGCCCACATATCCACACTGCCAGAGAAGCTAGGAAACAAGGATGACTCTATGAGAGACATACTTGGTCCCCTGGAGAAGGGGAAAGAGACAAGATCTCCTGTGCAAATTGGGAGCATGAGAGGAAGGGAGAGGGACCAAGAAGCATGAGAAGTTGAGAAGAGGAGGGGTGAGGATGACATAAGGGAGCAGGAAGTTTGAGTTGGGAAAAGAATATAGGAGAGCAAGATAAGAGATTCCACAATACAGGGAGCCTTATAAGTTTAAAAAGACATCAGGTGGTAGGGAAATGTCTGTAGATCTACAACGATGACATCAACTAACAATGTAAGCAACAGAGGAGAGGCTACCTTAAATGCCCTCCCCTGATAATGAGATTGATGACTGACTCATATGCCATCCTATAGCCTTCACCCAGCAGCTGGTAGAAGTGGAAGAAGACACCCACATCTAAACACTAAACTGGACTGGAATCCAGTTGCAGAGAAGGAGAAGTGATGAGCAAACGGGTTCAGACCAGGATTGTGAAACCCACAGAAACAGATTACCTGAACAAGGGGGAACTCTTGGTTCCCAGACTGACAGCTGTGAAACCAGCATGGGAATGAACCAGACCCAATGAAAGTGGGTGTCAGTGAGGAGACCTCAGAAATCTATGAGGCCTTTTATCATAGATCAGTACTTATCCACAGCATAGGAATAGATTTTGAGAGCCCATTCCACATAGAGGGATACTCCTTGAGCCTAGACACACGGGCTGGGCCTAGCCCCTATACCAAAGGATATGACAGTCTCTGAAGACCCCCTATGGAAGGCTTCATACTTACTGGGGAGCAGAAAGAGCGTGGGATAGGTAGATGTTAGTAGTGGGGTTGGGCAGGGGAGGAGGAGAAGTCCTCTCTTAAACATTACTCAAAAACTGCAGATATTATCAAACAGAAAAACAATCACATGGAAATCAAGAAAGAATATGCACATGAGAAACAGATGGCACAAAATGGTTTATGATAGGTATAATGCAAAAGGATAAAGTTTAAAGTTTTGAAAATCGCCTAAAAAATCTTGTGTTTCACCTTCTCCTTATTCTTCAGCTATTTTTCTTTTGGCCATTATACTTATTACAGTTCTACTAATTTGTGAGGTCATGTCTATGGGTTCTGGGCTTCTGATTTGTTGTCCTCCTGCTCCAGCCTACAGTGACAGTTATTAACTTTTCCGAGTGAATATTTTAGTAGATATTTCAAAAAAAATATGAAAGATTCAGTACATTCACTCCCAAGTATTTAGTAGAAACAAAATGTAAAACTATACATTACCCAATTGTGGCTTACATTAGCAAGAATCTAAGGAACCAGGTAATAGCAAATTTATCCTATTATGTAAATTTGTATCATTGCAACTAAAACATCTTTGCTCAGTAGCTAAGAAGAAACAGGTTTATATGGGCACACCCAGTCCAACAAACAAACAACAAACCAAACTGTAAGGTTTTGCAGTACTGCAATTTGAACAAATGTCAAATGCCCTTTACTTGTTTTTTTTTTTCTACATGGGAAGAGATACTCCTTTGAAAAACATTTGAATCTTGGACAAAAATAACATCTTCTCCCACATCTTTCCATATTATCACAGACTCTGTTACAAATTAGACTTCTTTGGGCTTCCAGATAGGTCATTCCAGCCCTTGTGCCATTGCCACCTCTACTGAACCAGCACCTGAGAAAACTCAACCATCTTAAGCAGTACCTTATTGCATCCTTAATTTGAGTCCATGTGTGCATGGGTCTTCACCAGATGGAATAACAGAGTTAAGAAGAGTAGTGGACATTTGCTACCATCCATAACCAAGAAGCTCTCTTCAATTGATAACCACTTGCAAATGAAAATTTAGTATCTTTTAAGGAAGTCTGACTGGGGAAAATTACTCTTAATATTAGGCTGCATGCTCAGTAGTAGATGGCCAATAGAAAACAAATTCAAGAGCATCATCGAAAGTTCTTTGTCTCATAATATAATTTCAGGATTTCTTTTTTTGCATTTGTCTTATTTTTATTTTTCCCCTCTAGTTTTATTATTATTTTTGTATTGGTAGTGGTGGTGGTAGATATATATAGTGTATCTCATGGCTTTCAGTTTAGTGTTTTTATGAAATTCCTGAGTGAATATGTGTATCTCTTGTGTCTTTATCTACTTCTTGTGCTTTATCTTGACCTCTTTTCCTTTTGTTTGCTTACTATTGTATTATGGTATATTTGAGTTGGTTTTAGCATATCATATTATGTTATATTGTATTTCAGGTCATTATTGGCCCTTATATGCCTACTTGTTTTCTAATGATAGATATAGTATGGAGTCAAATGGGAAGAGATGTGGTGGACGACTGAGAGGAGGAGCGGGAAAGTATCAAGATATATTATGTGAAAAAATCTATTTTCAATAAAAGAAAAAGTAAATTCCTTTAAAAAGATTGAATTCCTTTAAACATAAATGCTAATTATAAATTTAAATGTTCTTGGATCCAATATCTTACAAGTAAAAAGTAAATGTATACATGGGGAATTAATTATTTCCTTATTAGAAGATATACAACATTTATTGCTGTCTTCCTAGATCTTTATTAATAAGTACAATTATTGGATTTGATTTATTTAATTGACAAAAGGAATAAAATTGGTTAATTATAGCCTGGCTTTATTGTACAAATGTTTAATTCCAGTATTCAGGCTGCAGAGATAGAAAGATCTCTATGAATTCTAGGCAAGTCTGATCTTCATTGCAAGTTTTAGCCTAGCCAAAGCTACAGGATGATTCCTATTCCAAACAACAACAAACAAACAAACAAACATAAAAAATAAAAAAACAAAAATGGTGTTTCAAAATACAACAAAAAGTAAAGGCACACAAGGACCATAAATAGGAGAAAGAGATAAAAAATAATGTAGGGAATGGAATATACCTTTTAAGAAGGTTAGTACATGAACGAAATCTTTCTAAATGAATGATAAAATATAAATACAGTTTTATAAAGTAAAAGCTTGTTTGAAAAAGACAGAGTGGGCAAAGGATTAAATTCAATTACCCTTAAGAAAGTTGATGAAATTGCTGACATGGTCACATAAGCTACATAAAAGAGAAAGGTTAGTTTTTTTTAAGGTTATATATGTATTTAAATTGGTAATAATTAAGAAGCTATGTAAAGAAAATACTAAGGTCCAAATTTAACAAAGTAATGTCAACCTAGAACATGATGCTCTTTATTTAAAAACAGGTCCTTCTTGAAATATTTATTGGTTATCAGTAACATTCATTTTAAAAAAGAGAGAAAAATGGATTAAAAGATCAAAGACTTTTTTTTTCATTTTTCCAAGATGACTGCTTGTGTTTTCTCTTGCTTTTGTTAAGCTTTTGAAAGAACTTAAGAATCAGAGTCAGCAAAATCTTCTCTTTATGTTAACGTCTTTTCAAAATCGCTCAGAACTCTGGCTACACAGAGAATTATTCATTTCGTTTCCCGTAACATAATTAACAGAACTAAGACTGGAAAATGTGTATATTCCTGAGAGCTAATGGATTGAATGTAAACTTTAGCTAAATGTTATCGGAAACTTTATATAACTAAAAATATGTAGATTTAATACATGCACCATAAACCATTTAGTGCTAAATTTTATCTAATACATAGTTCATCTGGACCTTTGATATATAAAATGGTCAATAACTCTTAGTATTTCTGATTTTTACATTCTTTACCATTAAAGTGACAAAAAATGTCATTTGTGTGCACCTATTTGCTTTGACAAAATAAGAGATTTTTGTTTGTGCGAGTTGCACTTCTTCCTGATAAATGTCTCTATGTGTGGTAACCTGTACTGCCTCCTACACTTGTAAGGTGTTAAAATGATGACTTTTTCAACTCAGTATACTTAGTAACAGTCATATTCCCATAATTATAATTATCCTAATGAATCAATGATTCCAAATTGAGCATCAAAAATAGAACACAACTTTGCACATAAAAAGCTTTTTCATAGCACTGCTGCTAGTTATTCCTGGCTTCCTTGTATATTAAATATTTGACCTTGAGTGTATAATACATCTTTAAAATATGACTTAAGAAGGCACAATAATAACACTAAAAGCCTTTTGTAAAGCCACAACAAAATATACTACTATGAATATTACTAAGATACACACATGTATAAATGGAATTTACATGAAATTCTCATACAAAAGGGGAGCAAATGCCCAAACTAAACATCAATTACTACAAAGTGAAACCATCAGTAGCAGGAATGGGTTCCATCATTTCTATTCATTGACAAAAAGGGTTCTATAGACACCACTCTAAACCAGCTGACTATTGCCAAAGTTATTGGTTATCCTCCAAAACCTAACCCCATTGCTGACAATACCACATACTTATGTTATCAAACATGGGTAAACCCAGCTGGTGTCCAAATAGAAGAACACATTGGCTGATGTTCATGATGCTGGAATGTAATTTGTATGAGGGTCAGAGGAGAAAAGTGTAATCATTAGTATCCACCAACCATCAATCTTTTTCTGTATATATTTTATTTAATTTAGAAACAATCTTATTTTACATATCTATCCCAGTTCCCTATCCCTCACATCCTCCACTGATACCCCAAGAAATGCAAATCAAAACCACTCTTAGACACCATCTTACCCCTGTCAGAATGGCTAAAATCAAAACACCAATGACAGTATATGCTGCAGAGGACTGGAGAAAAGGGAACATTCCCCCATTGCTGGTGGGAGTGCGAACTTGCACAGCCACTTTGGAAATCAGTATGTCAGTTTCTCAGGAAAATGGGAATAAGTCTACCTCAAGATCCAGCAATTACTCCCTTGGACACAGAAATTATGGGAATAATTAAACCATTTCATATTTAATTTGATTTATGGCCTACTCCATCAATTGGGACTAGTATTTGGTGTTGCTAATGGGGCCCAGAACACAGAACTAAATGGAAGATAGGCCCTGAAGAAATACCTGATAGTGCATTTTGCTGAATGAGCATTGCACTAGAAAGATTCCTAATGACCTGACCAGTGACTGTACACAAAGAATACTATGTATATCACTGTTATCACATTATAGGAATAGCTTATGGTAATCAACATAGAAACCCACAAATGGACAATGAGGAGAGAGTGAGGCACTTTGTTGTAGTAAGCTTTAAATAGGATGTCTGTATAATGGCCCTCCTCTCAAGCTTCAGGGATCTATTTAGAAAAGAGGGCAGAAGATTCTGAAAGACAGAGGTGCTGGATTACTTCTAGGATAGAGTACTTCCCAGACATAATGGGGTAATGGGACTCAGAGAATATGTGACAGAATGCAAAAGACCTGTACATACAAGGCAGACAAAAATCATAGTATGGAAGAGAGGAAGTGGGTACAAATATCTAACACCTAACAAAGAAACTGTTTGCAGATGATAGCTGCTGGGAGAAGGAAAATCAGTTTTTGTTTTGTTTTGTTTTGTTTTGTTTTGTTTTGTTTGAGTTACAAACACAATTGAATTACACGAAAATCCCAGGTCCCTTCTCCCTCCCCTCCTCCCCTACTACCCCTGCAACTAAAACCCTACCTATCACATATACTTTCTTCTATTCCCCTGACTCAACCTTTCTGCTCCCTCATGCCCTCTGCATTTTTCCTCTTCTTCCCTTCTCATTCTTATAACTCACCCCCTCTTCCCATGCTCTCAGTTTGCTCAGGGGATCTTGGCCCTTTCCCCTTTACCAGGGAACAAAGTTTGTCTCTTTTAGGGTCCTCCTTGTTTACTAGTTTCTCTGGCAGTGTGGATTGTATGCTGGTAATCCCTTACTCTATGTCTAAAATCCACATATGAGTGAGTACATATCATGTTTGTCTTTTTGTGATTGGGTTAGCTCACTCAGAATGGTTTGTACGAGTTCCATCCATTTTCCTGAAAATTTCAAGATTCCATTGTTTTTTCCTGCTGAGTAGTACTCCATTGTGTAAATGTAACACATTTTCTCCATCCATTCTTCAGTGGAGGGGCATCTAGGCTGCTACCAGTTTCTGGATACTACAAATAGTGCTGCTATGAACGTTGTTGAACAGGAAAATCAGTTTTAATCAATGAAATAATACTGAGTATAAGAACTGCACTGCTCCATGGCATGTATAGTTCAGGTCAGTACTTGACCAACAAAAAATGAACACTGTGTGTGTGTGTGTGTGTGTGTGTGTGTGTGTGTGTGTGTGTGTGTGTGTGTGTGTGTTTACTGTATTTGATTATAATTTATGTTTTGTTTGTTTCTTAATAAAATTCTAAATGAAATTGAGTAGGTTGTGTGAAGCTTCTGGGAGGTTTTATTTGAGGGAAAGGGATATGATAAAATATAGTGAATGAATTAATAAAAATTAAAAATAATAAAATATTCCAAACCTGGATTTCTTCAAACTAATATTGTTGTTGTAATAGGAATTTTTGCTTTATTACTAGACACTCCTAATTTTATTATCATCATTTTAAGGCAAAACATTTATGTGCACAAATGCTGTGCACCCCACACAGCACCAGTCTATAAAAAAAGTAACATTTATGGGTCACTCATGGAGAATGTCAGTGTAAAGGAGTATATTCTCTTTGTATTGTACCTGGCTTTGTCTTGTTTAGAAACCCATATTGAGGACAGAAAATTCACCGGTAGAACTTCTCAGACAGTTCTTGATGAAATCTCATCGCAGATCTCCTAGCTCTCTGGAAGTAATAGACATCCCAGGCAAGTGGGAAAAAATTGATTATCTAATGCCAAGAGGTCTAACACAAAATAATGTACATATATGTTGTATTCATATATTTAATAATGTAGTTTCAGAGGGAAGATATATAATAATATACACAGAATGAATTACATTAAACTTTTAAAATATTATAAAATGTATTCCAAAGTTGGATTTCTCCAAACTAATAATATTGTGGTAATAGGCATTTTCAGCTTTATCACCAGACACTCCAAATTTTATTATCATCATGTTAAGGCGAAACAATTTTGAAAAAATCTAATACTAAAAAGTAATAGATGTAGGACGCCTAATTTATATGATAACAATTAAAGAAATAAAGGTCATCAATTTGAGATACAAGAAGATAGAGTGCATGGGAATGGCTGAAGGGCAAAAAAGAAGAGGGAAAAAAACTTCTTATAAAGTAAATTTAAAGAGGTAAACTTTAAAAACAGAAGCATATTTATATTTTACTTAAATAGCATTTAATTTATTCTTAAAAGACAAACTGAAGTGAAAGCTTCTATGTCTATAAAAAAGATGTCTAAATTTATGATAACTAATAATCATGAAATAAGTGTTTAAATGAGTTTTAGGATAAAAAAGAATGAGAAATTGATGGTCAGATTGTGAAATTTTTAACCCTAATTGTTACCAAAATGCTACATGAACAGGAAAGAGATGGGTGGCTTTTTCAGTTGATACACTTTCTAAAGTCCTAAACTCTTCACATGTGCAGTTCTGAACTTTCTTTTTCCAAAATAAAACCATCGTAAATGACTTTTTACTACTTCTTATTTAATAAATCATTTGATTCTTTGTTAAATATCTATGATACTATTTATATTAGTGTCAACACAATGTTTACTCAGTGTTCTAATGCAAACTGATGATGGGTAATTTCCTTCTGTGTATATGTTTCCCTTATAGGTTAATGAATAAAACCACTAGTGGTCAGGCAGGAAGGATAGGCAGAGTTACCGGATGAGGAGAATTCTGGGAAGTTTAGGCAGACAGGAATCTCGATGGAGAGTGTCGGAAGAAAGGAGGCACAAGAGGCTCTCCAGTATGCCAAGACCACATGGAAATACATAGATTAATAGAAATGGGTCAATAATTAATACCGAACTAGCCAATAAGAAGCCCAAGTCACCTGCCAATAGTTTTATAATTAATGTAAGCCTTGTGTGTTTATTTGGGGCTATCAAGGGTACGGGGACCCTGCCGGGAAAAAGATCCTCTCCTCACAAACTGACTTACCAACTGCCTTGGATGTTGTACTGAACATCCTACTATCTTATAACTGATAAAAAGTAACAGAGAGTTATGTGAACAGCTAGAACCTCACTATATACTTACAGAATTAAAGGAGGAAGAGTCACCAGGTAGCTAAGTCCAAGCTCTGCTTCTTCTAAAGCCTAAATTGCTTAATTTGAGTCAAACGCACCTTTGGCACTCATCCATCACAATTATGGGATAAGATCAGAAAAATTAGGATAGTCCCATCACAATAAGGACAGACAAAACCAAACCAGAACACAGCTAATTGGATAGACTATTAGAAAACTTTTTCCAGACATGTTTTGGTTCTTGCGACAAACAAAATGTGGTAATGTTGGGCATGGTGAATATACCTTTCATCCTTGGACTTGGGACACTAAGTTAGAATGATCCAAATTCAAAGCCAACTTGGACTACATAGTATGAACCCCCCTCTTTCTCTCTTGCCAGATCCATGAAAGGTGAAATAATACAGAGAATAATTTTTTTAAACATGGCCAATAGGCACAAAAGCCATTCCACTAGACACTCTGCACTGAAGGTTGAATTCATGCTGTTTTACAAATATCCTCTGTTACTAGCATTCTTTCCTACCAGCCTGGTCCTACAGCCTCATCAGCACCAAATGAACACATGAGACTTATATTAAGTATGAAAATGTTGGGCGGTGACTATGGCATCTTATTGCCTGCTCTGTCTTAATTATTAACATATAACTACTAATCTGTGTATTTCCAAGTGGTCTTGGCTTACTGGGAATGCCAGACCTGCAACTCTTTTGCCTACTTCTTCTCCTCAGAGAAGAAAAGGGAGTGATTTCCTGTTTGTCCCCCGCTTATAACCAAATCCTACCCAACTACTTCAGTTCGTACCTGTCTGTACACACCTCCAGACCTCTATGGTTAGCTAGTGGCAGTTTCTGCTCAGCTATGTTACTTCCTGGGATCATATGATGACTCCCCTCTGCCTATACTTCCCAGAATTCTCCTTGTCTCCTAGTCTTACCTATTATCCTGCCTGACCAATCAGTGTTTTATTCATCAACCAATAAGACAAACATGTATATAGCATTCCCCATCAATCCTCAAATAAAATAGAGATAAAAATAGGGTCAGCTAGCAGTACTTTGTTTCAAAATATATTATAAAGCTACTATGATGAAGAGAGTATGGTATTGGCATAAAGATATGTACTGAATTAATATAAGGTTGAAATTCCTGCAATAAGCACATTTGTGAGCAATTGACTTTTAACAAACATTGAAAAAGTTTTGGGGAGCAACATTATTTTTAACAAATGTTGGTGACATCAATGCAAACCTTGAGTTGTATGTTACATTGCAAATATAAACCTAAGTGAAAATGTATCAGAGAGCTAAATGAAAAATATTAACTTATGTTAATTCATTTAAAGTTTTTCCATACAATACATTGATCATGTTATTACTCTTCCTTCAACTCCTCTCAGGTCTTCCCCAACTTCATTTTTGTTTTACCTCAATCTCTATCTCTCTCATATACAAAAACCAAAAAAATTGTGAACCAAAACAAATAAAAATATCTAACTAAATAAATAAAAATCCACTTTTATATATTTAAAAAATTCTATTTCTGTGGGATCCAAATGCAATTCTTTAGTAATTCATACTTATAATATTTTTAAATGAAATTTTGTGCATGTATTCTAATATTGATCCCTCTTGTGTTCTTGTTCATAATGATATTTTCAATGTTAGTTCTAATGGTACTGCCAACATCTGGGTCTTTTTACATATAAGCTTCACACATTTTTTTCATCCATTTATCTAGTATGAGTTTTATATCTAAGAATTGCTTAAACATTAGGAGGGAAGCAATTAACTTATTCTTGCAATGGCTTCTTACCTGGTCTCATAAAGGATCTGAAAAGAAATAAAAGCCAAGGTTTATAGTTCTACACTCCTTTAATTATTCTTAATCTGTGGCTTTGAGTGGAACTCCTGCTTAAAGAGGTACACAGGCATACCACTCAAGTAACTAGTGGCACATCACATCTTGCTTCCTATTTCAAGGCTGGTAGTTCAATGGTGAGAGGAAGGGAGGCATTGTCTAATTCACTTTTATAACATTCTGAAAGATGGCATAAAATTTCTAGTTTTCATTATCAACCTGCTCTGAGTACCCTTGAGTTCCAGAAATAACTGTTTTATAAACAGAGGACAGTCACCAAACAGAACAATTTTTTCACATTAAACTAAATGTCCTCTCCAGCAATGAGAATGTCTGAAGCTATATTGTAGGACCAGAACTGAGATACCCGTCAAACAGAGCATTGTATGACCAAGAGTGTTCAATTACATGTACCCCTCATTCCCCTCTGTAATTATTCCTCTATTAATACCTGAAGTTAATATAAATGCCACCAGAAAACATGGCTGTTATGCTTAAGTTTCATTTTGCAAGAATAACAATTTTTATATTTTTCATTTTTATTGCTCCACAAATATTAGGTTGCTGTGTTCTTAGTTATGTAACATCAGAACTTGGCATGTTAATGGTAGAAACCAAGAGCATATTGGATATTTTAGCAATTTTTTCAAAACTTCTGTTTTATTTGGTGTTCTATAATATAGTAAAAATTAAACTTACACAGAGAAGGGAAATTTACTGTTGTTATCAAACATTAATAATCAAGTTGCATTTTTAAGAAAAATAACTTAAAATTTTTGTTGAATTTTGTTTAAAAAATCAGAACATCAGTTTGCATTTTGAGCAATTATATATCTATAAAATAACTTCTATACACAAAAAGAAACATCTTTGATAATAAGAAAGAATCTTGCTTATCTGTGTATATAAAGACAACTGTGTAGAATGCAGTTAAAATTATACTGGTTTATGAAAAATGGCACCAGTAGTTTCTCCTCTATGATCTATGATCTGTATTTGCTGAGATTTTCCTCTAGGATCTATGAGCTGTATTGGCAGAGATTCTTCTCTAGGATCTATGAGCTGCACAGCCATGGGTACTTGGCTAGCTTCAAAGTAGTAGGCTTGAATTTCTTACTATTGAGTGGCCCTTAGTTTCAATTAGACAGGTGTTGGTTGCCCTCAAGAAAAACATGCTGCAGTTGCACCATCCTGGATATTATTTCAGGCAAGTCACATTTATGATTGTAGCTTTTAAGGCTGGGTAGGCTAGTGATTGCTATTGTCTCTTGGAAGCTTGCATAGCGCCTTAAGATTCTTGAACTGTAGTTCTCAGAAGGAAAGTCTCAGCCACTGTCTTCCAACGTTTGTTTCTAAAATTGATTGTCTGTAGCAACAAGGGCCTGCTTTCAAGTTTTTGGGATTCAGTTAAGGGAAATAGCAATAACCTGTATTAGAGGGGTGGAGAGTCTCTTGTTCTCACAGATCCAAAACTAAAAATGGTTTCCCATGACTGGAACTGGAGTTTCTAAATGCAACCCTTACACCTAACCCTAAGGGATATTGTCTGTGTATTAAGATATAGAAGTCACAGCTCGTTTTATAGTATCATGTCTTGCTTCATGCTTCCATGTGATGCCATGATGTTAGACAGAACCTCTGAAATTGTAAGCCATATCAATTAAATGTTTTATTTTATATGAATCTCCAAAGGCACGTGGTATCTCTACACAGCAATAGAAAACCAAACAAGACATTGTGTTTATGGCTAATCACTTGGAATTTAATAATGTTTCAGGGGCTTATGCCTAGGAGAAAATTGATTCAGTGACCACTGACTGCTTGCCAATCTTCATCTATTATTGGGGCCATTAGAAATTTCCTCCATCTAGAGAAATGCCCAGAAATCTATAAGAATAGCCTAACTAAGCTATAGCGGAGAGGCTACCTTAAATTCCCTTCCCCCATAATGAGATTGAAGGCTACCTTATATGCCATCCTAGAGCCTTCATCCAGTAGCTGATGGAAGCAGAAGCAGATACTCACAGCTAAACAATGAGCTGAACTCGTGGAATGTAGTTGCAGAGAGGGAGTAATGATGAGCAAAGGGGTCAGGATCAGTCTGTAGAAACCCACAGAAACAGCTGACATGAACAAGGGGAAGCTCAGACCATCTGAACATGGGTGTCAGTTAGGAGGCCTGGGTAGTCTGTGGGCCCTCTGATAGTGGATCAGTATTTATCCATAGTGTACAAATGAACTTTGGGAGCCCATTCCACATAGAGGGATAATCTCTCAACCTAGACACATGGGAGAGCGCCTAGGCCCTGCTCCAAATGATGTGACAGACTTGGAAGATACCCCCATGGAAGGCCTCACATTCCCTGGGTAGCAAAAAGGAGAATAGATTAGGGGGGCCCGTAGGGTGCAGGGGAGAAGGGGAAGGAGAGGGAATTGGAATTTACATGTTAAACAAGATTGTTTCTACTTAATTATAAAAAAAGAAATTTCCACCGTACACTACAGCATGTTCAATAGTGTAGTCATTGTGCAGGAATGGATCCTTAACAAAGAGTTACCTAAACAAGGCCCAAAGGCTACAGGAAGTAAACTGTGTCACCGGATGTAGCTTGATAACAGAAATACTCAAAGCACACCTGGACAGATAGTGATACACTTCCTCCAAAAAGGCTGTACCTACTCCAACATGTTACCTCTCATTAACGTACCAGTTGCTTCAGTGACCATTTTCTTTCCTACCACCAATACTCACACAAACACACATACACTTTTATGTATGTATGCATATGTGTGTATGTGTAAATGTATATGTATAGGTATATATGTATATTCATGTGTATATGATTATCTGTATGTGTATGTGTTTATGACTAATCTCTTGGAATGTGATAGTGTGTGTGTGTGTGTGAATATGTGTATATATAAACTAATAAAAGAATGATCACATAGAAGGATTTAGAGACTGAAATAGAGAGAACAAAATAGTACCTATGTTTAAAATTCTCAAAAAAAATTTAAATCACTTTAAATTACCATGAAATCAAGACAACACTTCAACTGCATAGGGTTGAAGTGTTAATATAGTTAATCTTAATCAATAAAAACCAGGAGTCAGATGTCAGGGCAAAGACCAGGAAGATCAGAGAACCAGGAGCAGCATGAGTTGCTTCCTACCTGTCTCCATTTTGCATCCAAAAGACTGAGATCCTGTCTCCACCACACCTTATCACTTCTTGCCTCCACCTCCTGAGTGCAGTGATTAAAGGCCTGTGTCACTAGTGCCTGGCTTCTATGATTAACTAGTGTCTAACTCCACCCTCTGATCTCCAGGTAAGTTTTATTTATCAGAACACAAATAAAATACCACACAGACGTGATTTCCAAGTTCTACTCTTTACAAAGGAGCTTTTGGCAGTGAATAGCTTTGTGGAGTGGTCACTCATTCTTAGAGGGCCTGGACAATGTTAGTTTCCCAAATTCCAGTGTATGGCCCACACCTGCTTACATAAACAACCTGGTAATTTGTCTTAATGGGTATGATAAGTAAAGGAAGAGATTGCAAATGAGGATGAGAATGTAGAAGCTAGAAGAGTGGTTTGGAGAGAAATGTGAGGGATATTTGAATGGGAATATGGGAAATAACATATTCCATTGTATATAACTATGAAATTCTCAAATAATAAAAAGACTAGAAATAAAGATTTATTCAGCATACAATGATAACTAAAGAAAAATTGAGATTTGAGTAATATTTTTTCTGACTAAAAAATGAGACATGACTATAATTTTTCCTTTCATAGAGTGAAAAAGAAAGTAGAAACAAGAAAAAGGACACCAATTTAAGAGTTTGTAATTTTAAATAGTCAGTAGAAATATTAGAGCCAGGGATCAACATTTTTAGTTTTGCTAGAGGTAAATTTTTCATCTGAAATTTAATTATTGAAAGAATGCTGAATTTATTCACAGTAGAAACTGTTCCCATCCAGTATTCTTTGTTGCAATGTGACTTCATCTTTCTCCACAAAGGGGTTGTTACACACCTACCACACTTGCTGAGCACTGAAATTTGAATTTCACAGTTTTCCCATTATCTTACTTTCATTAATTTACATATAGCTGTATGTAGGATAAATGCATCAATCAAGTCAACATACTTACATGGAAAATGACTATTAGAATATGATTTCATATGTCACTAATTTTTAATAAATAATTTTATAGTAGTTGCTAGGGCAAGCAAGATGATTCCCTGGGTAAAACTCTTCCTGTGCAGCCTGAAAACCTACATTGAGGTGTAGGTGGAAGGGGAGAAATGACTACAAAATTGTACTTTAAATGCAACATGAATGTTGTGGCATGTACAGAACTCTTTCCTTGCGACACTCAGAGAGATAGATATACAGAGAGATAGACTGACAGACACACACTCCCCACCACCACACAAGCACACCCCCCCCACACACATGCACAAGAAATAGAGAAACAGAATTAAAAGTGGATATTACTATATTATTAATAGGCAAGATCTAATTTGAAAATATTAACCATAGTATAGTTAAGATACATTTGTTTAAAATGCTTCTTTTGCAAATGTACTAATAAAGCACTCCAGCAAAACATGTGCATAATTCAAAAGAGAATTTAACATTTACCTTTTAACTATTAATACATCATACAGTGTTAATTTAATGTTTGCTTTGGCTATTTAATTTTAAACGGTACTGAGTAGTCTTGTTGATTAATAAGTCTAGTTGAATAGTAACTCAAGCAAAACAAGAAAAATGTTATAAGGTAAAATAAACCCCAATAAATTATTATGCTTTTCTGCAAAATGAGGTAAGAATTGGCTGAAGAAAACTAAAAGAATAAGGCAATATTAAGCAACTAGTATTGCTGATGGAGTGCTTAGGGTACAAAGAAAGTATGTCATGTTTAAGGCCAGAGATGTTAGTGTCACAATGGAGAGTCTTCTAAGAATTATATTTATGAATAAATAATGAAAGGAAACATTTTCTTTTCACACTAAAGAAATGGTTTTAGAAAAGTTTTCTTCTAGATTTTATTGTTTCAAAGCTGAAAATAAAAGGATTTTAAAAAGATATAAACTAATATTTAATCACTATTGGAGCATTACCTTTTTTACATAACAAAAATTGAAACGTTTTACTCATAAAATATGAGAAACATATGTATTAGTTAGTTAACACCTATTTTTCCCAATATCTCTGAGTGTACCTTAAGAATGCATGAGACTTACTCCTGTCGCACTAAGGACAGGCTTATCGTGGACATATTTCTGTGTTTCATAGTAGACTATGACCTACAGCAAACACAGCACTGCTTATATTAACCATTAGCATAATTTTTAGGTCAAAGTGTCTCAGAACAAAATTCAATGTTAACTATAGAAAAAGTTTCCAAACTTCTTCATTATGCTATAGAATTGCATTTACCTATGATAATTAAAAAGTTTCATGGAGAAAATATGTATATACTTGCAGTAGAACAAGATGGCTCCTGACTGAGATCCTCTGGCAATTTCTGCCGACACACCCAAGTAGACTTGAAACCACAAATAAATTGGTCTGAGTGAATGTGGTCATTATGTTCCCCTTCAAGATACCAAAGCAGACAGCAAAACTGAAATGTAAGATTCAAGGTGTGTCACAGAAGTAGTGCATGCAGCAGGACTTGATTTCAATCCCCATAAGTAAACTTAAAGCTTTATCCTAAAAACAATCAAAATAAGGCAGATAAGCAAAATGTCCCCTTCATTATTCGTTCATCATCTCCAAATAAAATAGCTCAGAGAGAGGTGTTTCCCCTTGGGGGAAGTAAAAAGGAAATAATTGTTAGTCTTAATTGTCTTAATTCTAAAACCATGTACCAGCTCCAATGTATTGAATCATAGAAAGGAAAAAGCTATACAACACCTGCTGCAAGGTCAATACCTTCATGCTGAGATTCTTCAACTGTATTAGTCAAGGCAGAAAAGAGCCAGCCTCCATAATCCACCTCCAAGTGTTGGAGGCAGAATGAGGACTAACACTACACTCCTTCCTGGCAAGCAAAAGATCAGAATTTTCTGTAAGGTCCACTTGCTGAAGTTGAGATCAAACATCTACTAGAACTTCAAACATGGCAAAATTCACAGATTTCAGTCAACTGTAGGGAGTAGCCTATTATGATGAAAAACAACCCTGAATTTGGGATTCATTATTTCTAGGTTTAATGTGGGACTAAGGATCACTTGTTCCCCTCATAATATTATGTAGGACTCAGTGATTAAAAGATAGTAATAAATGTAGTAATATGCAGAAGACTGAACCAATTCCTGATCATTTAATGCCCCAGGTGGCCACTATGTCAACAAGCATGACACATTTTCAGTTCACCACAGATAACATAAAAGGACAGTAATCAATAAGGGAGAAGTTCAGATAAAATAAATGAAATTCATTGAAGTGATTAAAACATGGAAATACTTCAGTGTTGAAACAAAGGAGCAAAATAAATATGTTGGGTAATTTTATGACAACTTGCTATAGCTAGAGATATTTGATAAGAGGGACTCACAATTGAGAAGACATTAAAAACCTGGCCTGTTGGAAATTCTGCTGGTCATTTTCATGATGAATGATTGATGTGGGAATGACCAGTCCACTGTTAACAGTGCCAACCCATGCCTGTGACCAAGAGTAATATAAGAAAGCAGGCTATAAAAGCTGTGAAAATCATGCCAATAATCATCATTCCCAATAGACACTTCCTGTCTCAAAGTACCTGTGTTGAGTTCCTATTCTGACTTCCCATTAAGCTGGACTGCAATTATGAGCAGAAATCAGCCCTACCCTACCAAACTTACTTTTACATTGCTGTGATTAAACACAATAAAAATAGTTTATTTGAGGCTTACACTTTCAAAGGTTTGGAGTTCAGGACCATCTGCACAGTACATGGAAGCAATCAGGAAAAGTGTGATACTAGAGTATTAGCTGAGAGATCACAATTTATCCACAAGAATCAGACAAAAGACTGTAGCACCAAAAATTAAAAGATACAGAGACTAATATTGCAGTTCAACCTTCATGCTGAAATTACTAAAAAGCAAATCACCTGGTCATTACCACTTAGTTTACCTCAGTTGACAGGGCTGATCCTGTCTCCAAGAGTTCTCAGCAAGCCTTTCCTCAGCAAGGCTGGAAAATCCTGAGACTTCAATGTCTTCTTATCCTCAATGTGGCTGGAGAGTGAATCCCTGATACTGACTACTGAAGCCCCTGATCCTATCTTTATAACCCTGCAGTGCTGAGATTAAACGTGTGTGATCCTAGGTGGTGCAATTATCTTTGGGTGAGTTGTTTCTCTTAGGACAGGATCAATCTTGTATACATCTGGGTGGCCTTCAACTCACAGAGACCCATCTATTGCTTCATCCTGAGTCCTAGGATTGAAAGTATGTACCACAACATCCTAGATTCTGGATGCTGGGATTAAAGATGTGTATCACCACTGCCTGCTCTCTACAACATAGGCTAACTTGCTTTTTTAATTATCAGGCAAGCTTTAATAAATTATAAATAATATGTCACCACAAAGACCTACACTGGGGATGGCATGGACTTTGGAAACATCAAAACATTTGCTAATTGACATACCTCCTTTTATGAGGCCACACATTTTCTTCTTTCTTAACAGTGCAACTAACTGAGAACTAAATATTCAAATAAGGTGAAACTATAAGGGGTTTTCTCATTCAAACTACCACATTTCACATAGGTCCATAAGGGCTTATTTAAAAAAAAAAGCATTGGCTTCAACTTCAAAGGCCTTTTACAGTCTCAACACAGTTCAAATGTTCAAATTTCAAATTATCTTCTGAGACTCAAGGCAATTCCCTAATTGTAATCCTTTGGAAACCTGTATGTCGATTTCTCAGGAAAATAGGAATCATTCTACCACAAGATCCAGCAATTCCAGTCTTAGGCATATAGCCAAAAGAAGCACATTCATATAACAAGGATATCTGTTCAACTATGTTCATTGCAGCATTATTTGTAATAGCCAGAACCTGGAAACAACCTAGATGCCCCTCAACTGAAGAATGGATAGAGAAAATGTGGTACATTTACACAGTAGAGTACTACTCATCAGAAAAACATCAATGGAATCTTTAAATTTGAAGGCAAATGGATGAAACTAGAAGAAACCTTTGTGAGCAAGGTAGCACAGTCACAAAAAGACATTCATGGTATGTACTCACTCATATTCGGATTTTAGACTTGGAGTAAAGGATTACCAGACTACAGTCCACACTGACAGAGGGGGGTTGGAGGGGAGAAGAAACTAGGAGAATGAGAAGGGGAGAAGAGGAGGGGTGAGGAAGACATGATGGGGCAGGGAGTTTGAGTTGAGGGAAGAACAGAAGAGAGCAAGATAAGAGATAATATAATAGAGGGTGACATTATAGGTTTAAAGAGAAGTCAGGCACTAGGGAAATTTCTGGAGAGCTACAAAGATGACACCAACTAACAATCTAAGCAACATGAGAGAGGCTACATTAAATGCCCTCCCCTGATAATGAGATTGGTGACTAATTCATATGACATTGTATAGCCTTCATCCAAACTTTGGTGGAAGTAGAAGCAGACACCCACAGCTAAACCTTGAACAGAACTGGAATCCAGTTACAGAGAAGGAGGACTGATGAGTAAAAAGGTCCACACCAGGCTGGTGAAACCCAGAGAAAAGGCTGACCTGAACAAGGAAGAGCTCTTGGTACCCAGACTGATAGCTGGGAAACCAGCATGGGACTGATCCAGACCTCCTAAGTGTGGGTGTCAGTGAGGAGACCTTTGAAATCTATGGTACCTCTTGTAGTGGATCAGTACTTATCCCTAGCATAGGAATGGACTTTGGGAGCCCATCACACATGGAGGGATACTCCTTGTGTCTAGACACAAGGGGGTTGGCCTAAGCCCTTATCCCAAAGAATTAGAGAGATTTTGAAGACCCCTATAGAAGGCCTCACCCTCCCTTGGGAACAGAAAGGGTATGGGATAGGTAGGATGTTAGTTGGGTTGGAAGGGGAGGAGGGGTGGGAATGGGACCTGGGATTGACATGTAATAATTTTCTTTCTAATTAAAATAAAAACAAACAAAAAATCAATAAAGCAGTCTGTTGTCCACAGCAAAAAAAATAAATGAAACACAAGTTACATACTTTCAACATTCACTGGCACAGAATATATATTGGAATACCAAAGAGACTCATGGCATCAGAGTGAGGCAATACAGGATGCAAGATAGACAAAAATACAGCAGGGGAAACTCCAAAGACTGTAGCTTATAGTATTCATCATAGTAGTAGAAAACCTAATAAGGACGTTGAATACATGGGAGCAACTAAACACCAAACTGGAAGTTCTTTAGTTGAAAACACACACAGTTTAAACACACACACACACACACACACACACACACACACACACACACACACACACACACACACAGAAACCAGTAACAGAAAAATATAAAACAGAATGTTAATAACCTATAAGACTTGGAAATACACATTTAAAACAGAAAAACAAATTTAGCAGAAGAGGACTATAGAGGAATTATGGAAGCCCCAAGGAATTGTCAAAAGAGGGACAGCCCAAAGTATAGGAGTTCCCGAAGGACTTGGTAATGCTGAAAACACACAATTTCTGTTCAAAGTATTGGTATAAGAAAATAACCAAAGATGAATGAAATATCAAGGTATAGAAAAGAGAAAATCAGTAGTGCAATTTAATATAACAAATTTTCTCATGAGACAACTTACATCCAACTTATCACTGGTAAAAGATAAAAGATTTTCAAAACTTGAAGGAAAAAATAACACAAATAATACAATAGGCTTCCTGATCTTCCTACAAGATGACTTTAATTTAAAAAAAAAGTTAAAAAGGCTGTGGAATGAGATTTTTACAACACACACAAAGATATCCATGGAGAAAACATTATTATGAGTATAATTTAGAAATTGTTGATTTCCAGATAAATAAGAGGTGAGAGGGTGAATCTACAATACAAAAGTTGTAAGCAAATGCTAAAGAATGATTTTAACTGAAAATAATATCTTATAAGTAAAAATAAAACATACAGTTATAAAACTTTCTAGGGAAAACAATTACACAAAGAAAATCAGAATGTCCTAATATTTTAAAAATGGTATGTAAAACATTTTCATGAAAGAAGACACGTGAGCCATCACTCCAGACTCCTGCAATTAGGAGCACTTACTAATCTGCGGAATACCAGGTTTGGCATCCCAGCACCTACACTCACTGCTTCAATACTGTCTGGCATTCCAGATCTAGGGAACTGAATGGTGGGCAAATATTTCAAAGTTGCTCAGGTGTGGAGGTAGAACATATTTTTCCCCTAGCACTCAGGAAAATGAAGCAGGGGAACATGAATTTACATCCTAATTAGAATGCATAAAACATTAAAGGATATTATAGACTATAGAGTGAAATCCTGTCTCAGAACATTAAAAATATACTTGAGTAAGTACAACCTATTTATATATGTAGAGAGAGACACACAGAGAGAAAGAGAGAGCAAATTAAATCAAGAAAAATAGATAAATCAGAAGGCACAGGATTTGGAAGGAGAGGGATGGGCAAAGTGATATAGATTGTGTGCTCAGGAATGAAATTATTAAACAAAAAATGAAAAATAAATACATAAATACAAGATAATAAATAGTAGAAAATCCAAATGCTGTTTCTTGTAAACTTCATAATATACATAAGTAAAAATATAAGAGATTTTTATTTTTATTTTTATTTTTATTTGGGGGGGGTTGAGACAGGGTTTCTCTGTGGCTTTGGAGGCTGACCTGTAACTAGCTCTTGTAGAGCAGGCTGGTCTCAAACTCACAGAGATCCACCTGCCTCTGCCTCACAAATGCTGGGATTAAAGGCGTGCGCCACCACCACCTGGCTTATAAGAGATTTTTTAAAAAATCATCAAAGAATAAATCATACCTATGGATTGATTTACTTAACAAAAAGGGGATAGTTCTAACGATAAGGAAAGAGTTAGAAAATACTGTGAAAAGTAAAATAACAGGTATAAGAAGAACATTACCCATCAAATTCCTTTCAATCTAAATTAACACAATTATAGATAAATTCAAAATATAATTAGAAAGTAGAGGAAAAAAATAAAATCACAAATAAGAAAATTCTTCCAGAATATAAAATGTTCTACAGAGTTTGGAAAGACCTTTCAAGAATGAGTAGTACTCTTTGAAATTTATACATATGGGAAAAAGAAATACATGAAAGTGCCAAGAAGTGGTGGTTCACACCATTAATCTCAGCACTCAGGAGGCAAAGAAAGGCGAATCGAGTTTGAGATCAACCTGCTCTTCAGAGTGGGTTCTAGGACAGTCACATCCCAGAGTACACAAAGAATCCCTGTCTCAAAAACTCTGTGTGTTTTGTATGTATGTGTGCATGCAGGTGCACGCGCTTGCGTGCGTGCGTGCATGTGTGTGTGTGTGTGTGTGTGTGTGTGTGTGTGTGTGTGTGTGTCTGCCTCTGTGCATATGTGTACACAAAGGCAGATTTACAAATGCTCCTGGATTAATGAGACTTCTCAGCACCATTAATTATCAGGGAAAAGTCACAACCAGAACAACAATCAGGCATCAACACACAGGAATTGGAAAATGATTCAGCTGTAAAGATAATGAAATCCTGCCTTTGTGTAATAAGCTGGAGGAAACTTGCGACCCATGATGGAAAGAAATAACTGAGAAAGAAGGTAATTACTTCATGATCTTCCCATATGTGCTATATGGAAAAGTTGATTTAGAGAAATTGAGGTAAGCATGATTATTTTCAGTTTTGGTGAACATTAGAGGAAGAAATTATGTGTGTGTGAGTGTGTGTGTGTGTGTGTGTGTGTGTGTGTGTGTGTGTGTGTACATAGCCATCAGAAACAATACAAAAAGAAAAGAAATGATCAATGGATATTAAGCTATATAGATAGGGTCAAGGATCTTTGCAAGGATATTGTTGAGTACTGGGGCAATAAAAAAAGTAATATATCAAATATTTCAAAGCCCTAGAAGAATACTTAGTGAAGCTTTCACTATGCATAAATGTCAAGTATCAAGTATAAATCTTTTTAAACAATATATTATGTGTAGACAAAACACATATTGTGTATCCCATACTGGTATAGAATGCTTTAATGCATTTACTCATAGCTTCACATTTTATAAAGTATGCAGAGTGTCTCTTACAAATAAGAAACTGTAAATAAGGCCAGTTGTGACTGGATTTAAATAGCTTCGGAAGCTTTAATTCCATGAAATATATGGAAAACTCGATTTATAAATCATCAGAGAATGATGATGAATGCCATTACATGTTGTTATGTATTCAACATAAAATATAACAGAATTTTATGTATCTCAAAAATGTTTGAAGCATAAATATTTTCTTGGTGTGTATTTGCCAGTAGCTCTGACTTATGTTGCTACTTTACTCAAATTATAGTTGCCTTGAGAATATAAAAGTGTGATCATTTCAAACAATACACTGTAAATTCTAACTCCAATTGTAAAGATACTTAGCTGCCAACCTACATATATATTTTAATCATTTTTAATATTTTTGACCTATTTTGCATGCTTTTCTATGAGTATTAGCTATCATTCTAGTAATAGCAATGGCTGTAGTACACTGGTTAAATCTCATTTTTTTGTGGACAGTGTAAGTAGTGATAAATTAATAGCAAATTAAATATCAAATTCATATTCTTAAGTTTTTTACATGTATACCTAAAATTTCCTATTTTAAACATTTAAATGGTATAATTAGTATTATAGCTTCATATGTTTGTTTCATTATTTGAATAATTACTGACATAATAGATGCATTCCTTTTCTACCTAAAAAATGCACACAGACAATGGGGAGTGTTTATGGTTGTATGGATATAGATTTTTTAAAAAAAGTATTCAGCTATGTGAACTGATGAATAATCCATATTTTTCTGGGCATTAATCCAATGAACAGATGATCAGCAAAATCCACATAGATTTTCATGTACTAGGACAGACCATCCCTAATTAAGATTCTTAATTGGGTACTGATCAAAGAAATGTTCCTACAATATAAGACAACAAAGAGTAGGCTAATTTCATAATATTTTGAAATTTCATTAATATAATAAATAGACATCAAGTTTAAAAGGTGTTAGGTGACGAAACAGTCATATTTCAGTCTTTAATCATATGTAAAACACAGTTTCATTTACAATAAAGAACTGGTATCTCTGGGTTTTTTATAACATTTTTTAACATTTTTGAAATTAAAATACAGTTACATCACTTTCCTTCGGGCCTGTCCTTTCTTTGTTCTTTCTACATCACCACACTCCAGTCCTTCTCATGCTGCCTCAATCCTTTTCAGAATGATGGCCTCTTTTTCAGTATTATCATCATACATAATGATACAAACAAATATAATTACATATATGCATAAATATTTAAATACAACTTCTGAGTCCATTTAGCATAGATTGTTTGTATTTGATCTCAGGGTGAAATTCTTAGTATTGGCTCATGATTTAGGGAGCTAAAATTCAAGAGGGTGTCTCTTCATTCTCCAACGGTTACTAGATGTGTGCATTTCTTCATCCTGGGTTCCCCATGAGAGTCTCTGATGGGGAATGTACTGTGTTTGTTTATCTTATTGATTATTAAATAAAATCCTGTTTGGCCAATGAGACAGCAAGTTAGACAGGACTAGGAGTCAAAGAGGATTCTGGAAAATGTAGTAGAGAATTGGTGATCCAGGCAGAAAGTGGCAAAGCAAGGAGACTCATATTTAAAGTGAAGGAGAAACAGGAAGGGTCCCTTTTCCCCTTGCTCCTCCAGCGGCACAATGTGATCCACCGGCAAGGAGGGATGCCAATAAGTCGTCAGATAAGATAAGTCTTATAAAATATATAGGGTTATGATAGTTAAGACTGAGCTAACAGAGGAGAATCCTAGTCATTGGCCAAGCAGCATTGTACCTAATACAAGTTTCTGTGTATTCATTTGGGCCCTAACTCAGGCTGGCAGCTGGTGTAAAGCTCACATGTGGTGGGACTCAGGCAGCTTTTGGAAGAAAGATTTATCGTAACAAGTCACTTTACTATTAGAAGCCTGTCTATTTTTTATTGTTGTTCCTAACTTATTCAAATCTCGATAATGTTGCAGTGTCTTTTATGAAGATTCCCTGTCATTTCTAGGAGACACAATCTCATACAGGTATGCTGTTGCTATGGCTCTTATGGTCTTCCTGCACTGCTCTTCAGCAATGTTTTCTTAGACTTGGATATGAAGTTATGATATATATATTATATATATATATATATATATATATATATCACATCACATCGGAGTGAAGCACCACAGAATACATAGATCTGTGCATTATGATCTATCGTGGTCTGTTGTGGATTTCTGAATGGTCTCTCTCTGCTGTAAAAAAAAAAAATTATTTAATGAAGCTTGAGAGCTACATACATCTGTGGGCATAAGGAGAAGTTTTAGAATGAAGTCAGGAATTACGCTTTTCCAGTAAAGTGAAAGTATTAGAGTCCATCCTTGTTAAAATAATAAAGTTCTACTATAATCACTTTACTCAGGTATAATTTAAAATTATCCTTCAGTTTGACAAATTATGTGGATTTTAAAAGTACTTTTAAGTGCTGAGTCATTTATTTCTGAGTTTTTTTCCACTCAATTATTCTTCAATATGATGAAATAAGGTGTCCTTTGCTTAGTCGGCATCATTTTTACTTCTAATATTGAAATGTCTTTTTGACCATGAATACTTACAGTTCTGCCTATTACTCTTGTGTTGATATTCCTCACTTCTTTTCCTAAAAACCAGATGCTCCCAATTCCACACAACTCGTATTTTATAAAGCAATGACAAGCAAAGAGATAGCCTTGCTTAAAAAGATGAAAGTATACAGACAGCCTAACTACTCATAAGCTTTCCTTGACTTCTATAGTTTTATTATCATGTATATATTTCTGTTTTAAGATTTGAAAATTAATATTTAAAAATTTCACTTAATATCTCACTTGGAAACTGTAGAACAAATATAAGATACATTTTTGATGCTCTCATGGTTTCAACATGATTATGAATGTTTTATAATGATAAAAAATACATATTATTTTTCTCTGAGTATTGCATTCTATTCTATTCATGAAATGGTTATATATTTGATTGCATTTATTGATTAAACAATCATGACTTTAAAAATGAAAATATGTATATAATTACATATATTTTACAATATTCTTTGAGGAAAATTTTAAATGTTGCTCCAAGAGTTGGTTATTATTAATATTTAGTTTAGTATAAACTTCTAATGTTGGATATTATAAAGTGTATTTCTTCATAGGATAAAAATATTATATTTAAAATACTTATTTTAAGAACAGAATTTATTATACCTTGTGTTCATTTTAATATTGACTTGCATATGGCACATACTCCTGAAAATGCAATTTAATATTAATTTCATTTTATATTTTTAATAAACATAAATTTGAGAAATAAAACTTACTTAACTAGTTGCAGCTTAAGTGATCTTCTTGTAACTGTCATAAAACATTTAAATTACATAATAATTTATGACCAAAATCTTATACATATTAATAATCTATTATCTAAAATCTTAATCGTCTTTAATTTTTGTAAAATAAATAAGGCTATTTCATGTTGCTAGAAATTCCCTAAAACCAGGGGTTTCAAGATGTATCTTTGAAACTCTAGATAATTTTTTACTCAGCAACTATCAGAAGAGTAGTGAAAACAAGTGAGGAAGTACATTTTGTTGTAGGAACAAAATGCTAAGTATGATTTAAATGTATCAGTAATGATTATCAAATCATATATGTATTAAAGATCTGAAAACAGCATATTTTCTGAAAAAAAAGAAATAGAACATCCTACTTTTATACACTTATTGCAACTGTAAAGTGATTATTGCAATAGTTAAATATGTTAAGAAAAATGGTCAAAATTGACAACGTTAAAGTGATGTATTTGGCTGTCAGGTTAACAAGAAGTGGAACTGTGATGTTTGATCTCAACTCTCAACTTTGTTAAATCTGTAATTATTAGAAAGAAGAATTTCTGTTCATATACATAAGGGATAATATTGTTAAGGTTAATTCAAAGTTGAAAATTTACACACTATAAGTGACACCATTCCCTAGGTTAGGATTCTGGAATTTATAAAAATATAAAATGATGTAGAGCTGAAAGTAAGAATTTATTGCTCTCCTCTTACTGATTATGAATGTAATGTGAAAAATTTCATCAAATTCCTCTTCCCAGGATTTCCCTGCAATAGTGTTATTTACCATCAAATTTTGAGATAAATAAACCCTCTTACTTAGGTTGTTTTTGTCAAGATACCTATAATAATGACAGGAGGTATGCTTAACAGCAATACACACTAGTGGGCTTTTTGTACAGAATATGGATAGATATATTGTTGCTATATATATATATATATATATATATATATATATATGAGGAGAAGGGAGAAAATTGTGTATAAGAACATTGAATATTGGAGAGGGGAGGTCAAGGCAAAATTTGAGGTGCTTACTATGATATTCTTCATTCTTTAGTGATGAAGTTTCAAGAAAATCTGGTAAAATTTAATATGATATAATGATTCTAAACTGGATTGATGGGGAAGTTACTTCTGTGTATGTTTATCTTATTGATTGTTAAATAAAATACTTTTTGCCAATGGCAGCAAGTTAGACAGGACTAGGAGTCAAAGAGGATTCTGGAAAATGTAGTAGAGAAGTGGTGATCCAGGCAGGAAATAACATAGCAAGGAGACTGATATTTAAGCAAAGAACAGGAAGTATCCCCTTTTCCCCTCAGCATCTGCTCCAGCAGCAGGATGTGAGCCACCAGCAAGAGAAGGTGCCAGCAAAAGACATCCTCTATAAAGATAAGTCTTATAACATATATAGATTTATGATAATTAAGACTGAGCTAGCAGATGAGAAGTCCTAATCATTGGCCAAGCAGCTTTGAACCTAATACAAGTCTCTCTGTGCATTAATTGGGGCCCAAACACAGGTGGGCAGCTTGCATAGAGCGCACACGTGGCAGTAGGGCTTGGCAGCTTATGGCAGAAAGATTTATCGTAACAGAATGGTGTCAGAAGTGGGATGTCCCAATGCCCAAAGTTTCCCATAGAAAGTGGGAAACCTGCCACCACAGCCTGCTCTGTGGGACCACTGAGAGGCATCAGAGCAGCTCCCATATGCTCTCGCCATCCCAGCTTTCTTTTGGGTTGGACTCTGGCATTCCCTAGATGGCCTGCAGCCCTTGAGGGTCCTACTGTTATGATTCTGAGCTCTCACCACCTCAAGCTGCTTTCCTGCCTTCTGGAGACTTGTCAAACAGCAGCAGAACCCGGGCAGCTGGAGGTAGTGTTTCGAACTTCCATGTAAACTTTACAAAAGCTTAAAAAGGGATTTTAGCAGCAAAAGATCAGAGACAAGCACGACTTCTTATTAGCAGTGTTTCTTGGGTGATCTCTGTTTTGCTAGAGACAAGAATAGACTGGTTGCTTTAAGAGAGATTTCCTGACTCAGCAAAAGCAAAAAAAAAAAAAAAAAAAACGAAGACAGCTTCTAAGAAAGCCGCCACTTTAATTTTGGCAGTGTTGTTTAACAGATAAAAAACTGATGGCCAGAAAAAGGTAAAGATTTACAATAAAGACAGATCCAGATAAAGAAAACCTTTAAAGGTTTACAGTACATTTAAAAATATATGTAGGCTTGTGAGAGAAAAAATAACAGGGCGAAATAGAGTAGCCGGTTGTGGTGGCGCACACCAGTAGGATTTGCTGAAGGAAGCAGAGGCAGGCAGATTTCCACAGAAAAGACCTGTCTCAGGAAAAAAGAAACAATAGAAAGTAAAAATAAAATAATAAAAAAGCCACATAAAGATGGAAAATACACAGAGAATCTGGATACTATATGCCATATTGTTGTCTTTAAATTGTTTGATTGCCTAGGAAAGACTTACTGCTGCTAAAATATATATGATTATAAATGCTGCTAAATTAATCCAATTTACACATTTTAAAAATGCTTTGACTTCAAAATTTAAGTCTAAGGACAGGATACTTAGAAATAAAGGATTTGCTTGTATTTCCACAGAAAATAAAAAGCTATGGATTCCTTCCAGACTAATATGTTTGATCCAGCAACACCCCCTGAAGCTGAGATGATGCAGCTTTACAGACTACAAAAACAAGGACTTGGACAGGTTTCTATGTTTTATCATGATTCCAGTGCTATAAACATTGCCCCCAATCAACAGGAAGCAGTTTAGAAGGAACGATGCCCAAATCCCCAAATATTGTTTATAAATGTTTGTTTTCATTTAAATGGGGTTAGTTATAAATGATAATTAGCATAGTCAATTTCTTTTTTAAAAAAGTAAAGAGGAATAGGATATAGGAATGAATACTTTGCATTGGTATAGATTTTCTTTAATTGATACAACTTTAAGGTCAATTTTGTGATATGTTAATGTCTCCTCTTATTTAGGTATTGTGTTTATACAGATATTTTTAAAATGATATACATAATTAAATAGAGGTTATATAGTCACCTATGATAGTCAGAACTTATAATTAGGTTAGTTAAGTTTTCTCGATATACAGAGATGTATTTGAGATGGTTAGGTATTCTTAAACCTTTCAAAGACCTATAGAAATAGGACATTTAAATGGTTTAGGATTTTTCTTGGTAATGAGACACAACTGCTCCTGGCACACCAATTGCATCAGAAAGGAGGATGGGCATCGAAGAAACTCCTTATGGAGTTTGCTTTCAACATGGCAAGATTAGCCATTTGGGCAAGAAACTGCTCTTGCCTGGACCATTTGTTGCTGTATAAAGTAGACTTGCAGCACCCACAAGAAAATGACTGCTAAACTTACAAAGCAAGACAGTACTGAAGGCTTTCTGTTGAAATGGAGTAGTGTGCCAGCCATACTGTGGCCTATAGGATGAAGATGGATGCCCCAATGTTACAGAGGAACTGTGGGTGACTGTCCAGGCAGCAGATGTCTCTGTCAATTATAAAGTTTATATATTTTCCTTCTGTGGTCTTTGA
The DNA here is from genome assembly GCF_003668045.3 of Cricetulus griseus. Taxonomy (NCBI): domain Eukaryota; kingdom Metazoa; phylum Chordata; class Mammalia; order Rodentia; family Cricetidae; genus Cricetulus; species Cricetulus griseus. The sequence continues at coordinate 35,698,847 of NW_023276807.1, read as the reverse complement.
TAGAGTAGAAGACAGATAGTTATGGTTATAGTTTTCTTCAGTTATTATAAAAGATAAGTTATCTTTCTTTTTATTTAGACAGAAAAGAGGAGATGATGGGGAAAGTACTTCTGTGTATGTTTATCTTATTGATTATTAAATAAAATACTGTTTGGCCAATGGCAAGCAAGTTAGACAGGACTAGGAGTCAAAGAGGATTCTGGGAAATGTAGAGAAGTGGTGATCCAGGCAGGAAATAACATAGCAAGGAGACTGATATTTAAGCAAAGGAAACAGGAAGTGTCCCCTTTTCCCCTTGGCTCCTGCTCCAGCGGCAGGATGTGAGCCACCAGCAAGAGAAGGTGCCAGCAAAAGGCATCCTCTATTAAGATAAGTCTTATAACATATATAGATTTATGATAATTAAGACAGAGCTAGCAGATGAGAAGTCCTAATCATTGGCCAAGCAGCTTTGAACCTAATACAAGTCTCTCTGTGCATTAATTGGGGCCCAAACTCAGATGGGCAGCTTGCATAGAGCGCACACATGGCAGTAGGGCTTGGTGGCTTATGGCATAAAGGCTTATTGTAACATTGGATAATAATTTTTATTTTGCTCAGGTGAGAAAAATGTGACACGGACTGAAGCATAAAAGAAAAGAAATAAAAGTATACCCTGTCAGAACCCTAAGGGCAGGCCAGTACAGATGCTACTGTGTGTGTGTGTGTGTGTGTGTGTGTGTGTGTGTGTGTGTGTGTGTGTAGCAATCATATTTCTTGGCCTTTTATCTTGTTTGTATTTATAAAATGTGACTTGGTCATATGGACTTCTTTCACTGATTGAGTGTTGATGAGGAATTCTAGTACAGCTTCATTGAGTAAATTTTGTTCTGTTTTTGCTGTTGCTAAAAATTTGTGCATTTCAGACCAGATAGGAAAAGTTAGCAGGTCATCCCTTCAGAAACTTGCTGCTAACTTCTCACCGGGTAGACAGTGTGATTCTTCTTTTTTTTTCTTTTTTTGCAGATTTTTTTAATTTGAATTAGAAACACTATTGTTTTACATGTCAATCCCAGTTCCCTCTCCATCCCCTCCTCCCCTACAACCACTCCCCAACTAAAGCTCTACTTATCACATATCCTTTCTGCTCCCCAAGGAGGGTGAGGCCTTCCATAGTGAGTAATCAGAGTCTATCATATCTTTGGCATAGGGCCTCAGTCCACCCCCATGTGTCTTGGCTCAGGGAGTATCCCTCTATATGGGATGGGCTCCCAAAGTCCACACCTATGCTAGGGATAAATACTGATCTACTACAGGAGGTCCCACAGATTTCCAAGGTCTCCTCACTGACACTCATGTTCATGGGGTCTAGATCAATCCATTGCTGGTTTACCAGCTATCAGTCTGGGGACCAAGAGATTCTTAACGTGGGGTAAGCTGTGTGCTCTGTGGATCTTATATGTGTTGTTAGATCAACTGAGGGAGGTCTGAGAAAGCTTCCCTGGGAGGCTTCCTGGTAGAGATGGATGTGGAAAGTCAGCAGGGAACCCAAGATTCTCAATAGGAAAGCATGTGGAAATAGCTCAGACTACTCTGCTTCTGAAAATGCATCACAGAATAAGAAATCAGATTCCAGCTGAGTGTGGTACCAGACATGATACCAGGCTAGATCCATAAATGGATTGGCCATTTATCTATCACTGTCCCCTTAACAGAAGGCATTATGAGAGATTAATTGCTTGAAATTCTTAAGTGGAATAAATTTTGTATGTGTACCATGTCCAAAATCTACAAAAGTATATCAAAAAAAAAGTTGTTATAGCTTGGTTTAAACATTTTAGTTGAAAATTTTGTTTTGTGTTTCCTTTTGGATTATTCCAAATACATTTAAAAACACTTTCATGTTTATTGGAAGTCTTTCAAAGGTTTTCAGTTGCACATAAAACAAACAGAACTCAGTAAGTTACCAATACAAAGTGTTGGATCAAATATTTAATTGTTTTACATATATTAAAATATTCACTTCACATTCTACACCCCCATCAGTCATTTTTATCATTTTGTGTTGACTTTGGATCTCTGAAGGGAGGAAAAACAAGGTCATTTATTTTTCTAGTTGTTTCTGACTAGGATGGAATAATTTCTCCAAGTGTCAGTGATAGTTTTACAATTTTTAAAAATTCTTTTTAAATTATTTTTTAAATTTCATTTTATATTCCAAGTACAGTTCTCTCTACCACCCCTCTTTCTCCCTCACCTCCATTCAGCCCCCTCCCCATACACTCCTCTCAATGTGTAAGGCCTCCCATGAGGAGTCAACAAACCCTGGCACATTAAGTTGAGGCAGGACCATATGCCATGGGGTAGCACCACCCACAGTGGGCTGGGCACTCCAACATCAACCATTAAACAAAGAAAATGCAAAACAAACATGTCCACAGGCCTATCTCATGAGACAATTCATTAGTTGGGTTTCTGTCTTTCCAGGTGTACCTACTTTGTATTTAGTTGTTAAAAACTAATGAAGACAACTGATTCCATTATACAAGATAATATATATATATATATATATATATATATATATATATATATATATCATTATTAAAATCTCATATTACTATAATAATGGAAATCAAAAATAACATCCTCCTTTAAAAGTCTGATGGCCTTTAAATATACCAACACTTTAACAGTTCTATTTGAAAATCCATAGTCTCTTAACTATGTTCACCTAGAAAATCAAATTTATATAGTTTCTTATTGTAAGAGAGAATGATAATCTAAAACCCTTTGCTTTACTGGAATAATGGGATAATGGGACTGAAGAATCAACTCTGCTTCTATTTTTTTTTTTTTTTTTTTTAGTTCAAGTTAGGAACAGTCTTGTTTCACATGTCAATCCCTTCTCCCTTTCCCTCCCATTACGCCCATCCCCCCTCTTCCACTCCTGACCTACCCCCAACCCCATCCACCCTCCACTCCCCAGGCAGGGTAGGGCCCTCAACGGGGGCTCTGAAAAGCCCACTAAATCTTCCTGGGCTGGGCCTGGGCCCTTCCCCATCTGTCTAGGCAAGAATGTATCCCTTCACATGGGGTGGGCTCTCAAAGTCCCTTCTTATACCAGGGAAAATACTAATCCACTACCAGGAGCTCTTTGGAGTGCAGAGGCCTCCTCATTGACATCCATGTTCAGGGGGTCTGGATCAGTCCTGTACTGGCCTCCCAGACAGCATCTGGGGTGGATGTGCTCCCCCGTGTTCAGGCCAACTGTTTCTGTGGGTTTCTCCAACCTGGTACCGACTCCTTCGATCTTCATTCCTGCCTCTCTTAAACTAAGTTCCAGAGTTCAGTTCCGAGTATATCTGTGGATGTCTGTCTCTGCTTCCATCAGCCACTGGATGAGGGCTCGTTCAAATCTGCTTCTTAAAAGATCAGAATCACTGAAGTGAGATTTTCTGGATACTAGTGTATAGTAAGAAATTACCAATACGGAGTCAGGTAGAAATATAAGGGTATTTAATAGGGAAAAGCCTTACTTACAGAGCGAACCAGCCAGCCGGTGGTAGTCTGTACAGCAAGAAGCAAAGAGAAACCGAAACCGAAAACGCAGTCCCCCTATTCACTCTGACCACACCCTCAAAAGCCCTCAGGTACTCCTGTAGCCAGCCCCTAAGAAGGCGTGGCTATAGCTTCCCCTACAATTTCCCTTTTAGTCTAAAAGAGGATTAAAACTTAACAGTATAAAGGTAAAATATAAGAAGATAACTATCTATTTTAACTAAACCCTAAAGTCATAAACAATAGGAAGCTATTCCTAACTAGGTATATACACTATCCTAAGTGACAACAATGGGGAAAGGGGGCGTAGCATTCTCCAAGTTACTTCCTGCTGAAATGGGACGATGATAGTCATGTGGGGTCCTGTAGAAAGAAAATGTTAGTATCCAGTCCATGTTAGATGGGATTCACTTGATTGAAGGTCTCGCTTGAAATCCTCAACTTGATTGAAGTCAGTACCCGAACCTCTGGCCGGAGTGTCAGTTGAAATGGAGCAAGTTGGATCCAGTGCAGTTGAGGAGGTGTGGCCCATTTTCTTTCCAGGGTGTCTAGGGATTGGATGAATGTTACATCTCTAGTTGGTGGTCAAATGCTACCATCCACTGCACAAACAGCTTGTCTTATAGGCTCAAGTTGGCTTCACTACATCTCTATTTTTGTCGTTGATGGACTTCCCACAGTCCTGCGATTCAAATATGCTGGTGCATTCCATTCAAACTGAAGTGGTACCTGCAGAGTGGCTTCTCAGACTGTTGTGGAATATTAATTTAAGGTGTGTTTCTTCCTGCTGCTTTTGTTTACAATGGACAATCATGTGCCATTTCTTCGATTAAACAAAATTAACCTATGATCAGGAGGCTGAGTCAGCAACTAGCTGAAGGAAATTGGTAGGGAGGAACCTGGTGTATGGAGGGTTCTTTACCATTGGTAGAAGTGTAGACTGTTTCAGTCACTTTGGAAATTAGCATAAAGAGTTTAAAAAAGCAAATTCAATTGAGAAGAAACAGAGTAAATAAAACATGTAAATATGAAAGTAAATACAATTATTGTTATTGTTCATAGAGAAAGATTTTTATAACTTAAAATTTTTGAGATTACAAAATAGTTACATAATTTCCTATTCCCCTTTATTCCAAATCCAACTGCCCCATCAAATTCTCATAGTCCTATTTCTTTGTTTTAATATATACACATGAAGAGTCAATACACATACACTACATGGACACACTTTCTATCTAAATAAATAGAGCCTGCCAAGTTTGTGTATTGTTACTTACAAATGTTTTCAAGATTGACAATTTAGTAATGGATAATAATTTGCTCTGCTCTTCTCTGGAGAAGACTATTTCTTACCCTCTCAAAATTATTTATCTGTATCTCTTTGTACAGAGATATGATTTCATGAGCTTTTTCCACATACACGCAAGCTAACATGTCTATTACTGTAGTCATTGTTCATGTCATATTTAAGCAATGTGCTGTTGAGATTTCATGAATGCAATTTCTGACATTTCAGGGAGAGGATATTTTAAAGCTTGTGTCTCCTATGGACACAGTATTGTAGAGGAAATTTAAAATGACCAGTGACAATGTAGTAAAATAGTATAAAATTTACTTGCTGTCTTAAATAATGGATAAATGCTAGACTTTCTCTTCTCTTACCAGCCATACAGTTCAATTTTCTTATTTTCTTGTACTTCTCTTATGCAAGGTTTTTGCACAAGCTAAACAGTTGCAAGCTGAGTAGCGGACAATGTGGTTAGAGAACACTCAATTCAACACTGCAGTACTCTAGATTAAGTGGTCAAATAAGGAGTATGTGTGATTGTGAGGACAATATGAAAAAATATGTACTTTGTGAGAAGGGAAAGGGCACTGGATTTGACCAAATACTAATTATAAACCCCTTGTGAAATTTTCAAAATATTTTAAAATTTCAGAAAAATCTCTGCTAACATGAGTTATGATCCATATAAATACACTGTATTCTATGAAATATCTCATGTGTGTGTAACCAAGCTCAAGTACCAAGAATGGAATCAGAGTGTCAAGAACAGATGCATCTCTACAGAAAGATGCTAGCAACATCTTATCAGTAGTGAGATGCCATTAACAGAAAGAAAACACCTGCACATGAAAGTACCTTAGGGCCAGCTGCAAAACATCCTCGTACTTATTGAATAATTAATTCCTTTCTTTTTCTTACTTTAGAGGAAGAAATTTATTAATATGAACATTAAAACTAGCTAAGGAAGCACAGTAATATGCATATATATTGCCTATGTGCCCTCAACAAAATAAACCATCCTTTATTCATAAAGTTGTCCTGATTGAGTACCAGTTCATTTTCCTCCTTACTACAAAGATTCTCAAAGACTTTCTCTTGTTAATCTTTGTTCTCTACAAAATATGATAGCAGTTTCATCACACTGTATGTACCAACAAGAAATTATGTTTTGTCATATATCATGTGCTACTGTTTCATATTACTTAGCCTTCTGACTTTAATGAAATTTCTAGAGGACGTAGCTTATTATTATCTATTATGATCCTCCAAACACTTGTAACTATGGAACTAAACCAGTTATAGTAAATATTATAATGACTGATTGGCATCTTGAATTAAATGGAAGTGAGTATATGCATATGTAATAAATTATATGACACATTATGTAATTGAAGCATCTTCAGATACATAATCATATGTCTAGGTTTTCTTAATTATCATAGGAGCTATGATTTTTATGCTGATTTATTTTTCTCTGTGCTTAAAGTCATTTACTAGTAGCAAATTAGGTGCTTAGCAAGCCAGAGAACGTCTATTACAGCTAATGAGCTACCTCATTGAATCAGGGCAGGGGAGGGGGCAGGTTGCCTATAATGGAAGCTACATAACTGCATCTTTTATAAATTTCAGAGTGCTAAACTTTGCTTAGAATTGTCAGAAAGAGATCCATCAAAGTTACATATAGCTGAACTCAGTACAACTCGTCATTAAAACCATACACTCTCTCTTCCATTATGGCCACTGCTCCAACTATCTCCTCTGACTCATCTTCACAGTCTTAATTCCACAAGCAGCACCTCAAGTTTTATCAAATCCATACATTGGCTGACTATTCCAAATAAAGTCTGAATTGAATTCACTGTTAATGAATGTGTTATTTTGGCTTAATTCACTGGTATGTGTTAAACTTTGGGGAAATAAGAAAAGTTAAGATAACTTTTAATATTCAAACAATATTCCAGGTTATTTTTTAGTTTTACATATTGAAACTGAATGTCAATCAATTATGAACTCCAAATGCCCTCAGTCTCTGAAGAATAGTATATTATTATTCTAAGCTAGAAAACCTTTAAGAATATAGAGAATAACAAATTAGATTTATTTCCTGTCTTTCAGTTCCCCCACTTAAACACCTGTAATTTCCTGCCAGTGCATAGAAGATTTTTGTTTGGGACTAAGTGGGTAAACATCCACAAACTGGACTAGAGGGGGGGTGGTAGAGGACGAAGGGAGGGAGAAGGGAACTGGGATGATCATGTCATCATGTAATTCAATCGTGTTGTAATTCAAATATATAAAAAATAAAAAACTTAAAGAAATAAAATAATATTTATAGCTTTAATGTAATAATCTGAAACAAAAAACCCTATATGGGTTGTTTAGTCTCAAATCATGATTACTTTAAAATGAATATGAAAAATAAAAAGAATAGTTCTCTACATATTGGAAGCTATGTTTCCTTTGAAAACTCTGTTTCTAATAGTGTGCATAAATAAGTGGAAACCAAACAGTAGAAGGATAATTAAGACAAGTGCAGTATAGCCCTTTTAGTGATGTAATTTGGTATTCATCTTTGAGTCTAATGCACATGTCTGTACGGGACATTGGCCTTCAAGTACCTCTGTCTCCATTTTGTAGCATTGGCTGTGTCTCATCTTGCCTTTATACCCAATTGTAAGAATCCATGGATGGTAGTCAAGAGATAATTGATTATATTTAATTTTGATTTATTTTATCTTCTTTGTACAAGTCACTGTGTCTCTTTTCTCACTTCATTAACATCTCAGATACCCATTTGGAATTGCTTAATTAGAGAGAGTCATTTCACAATGAAATAATTAAACTAGTGCTTTTGTTTTTCTGCCCAGTTACTTGCACACATATTACATATTTCATAATCTAATTAATACTTTTGAAGACCATATTATTGTAGTTAATACAGTTAACTTATCTTCTCAAATTCTTTACTCTTATATTCATCTAATTCCTCCATATGGCTGGCTTTATGAATAATTTCGTCATTGGATTATCAAATAGTTAGCTAGAAGACTAGCTTCAATATATATTTAAATCATTGTTGATGTTTTACATCATTTTTTCTTTCTTAATCAGACTGATTCTTTGATTAAAATTTGGTTCTACTTTAATCCATACTTTATGGATTAATCTATACTATATGGTTCTACTTTATTCCATTTCTTATAACAAACAGAATATTTCAAGGTAGTTATTCCAGAAGTGTATAATAATCTACTAAAGCTGCTTAGTTTGGGAACAAATAGGAAACAAAGATTCCAAGAACTGTAGTGTTCTAGTGACAAATTATAATAGTTTATTTATTTGATGTTTCCATGCCATACCTACCTTTCTGTAATGATTTCAGATTTCTGAAGAAGTAAAAATTAAGATTCTTAAAAAACTGTAACTGGGCCTCTATTCCATGATTAGTGGGAAAAGAAATTAAGTCACTGTCTAGTGTCATGCATAGCCAATGACAATGATGGCTGAACTGAAAAACAGTCAAATTTGAAGCAGTTGAAGCCATTTTTCCAGTAATTGATTCCTTATAGTTTAAAATTCATCAAAGTCTTAAAGGCATCCTGGGACAAATAATTTGAGAAAAGATACCAAAATATATTCAAAAATTTATATAATAATATATTACAATTTAAGTTCATTTTGAAATGGGGTATTCTTAATTGCATGCCCCACTAATTTGGGTTTTCACTGTTCAGCACCCATTAATCTGGAGCAAGTAATCTCAAATACTATAACCATATTACTTATGTTGTTGACATTCTGACTTACAACCCAACCAAATAGGACTTTATTACCTCAAACACAGGGAACACACTTTTGCTGTCCCTTCATAAGATCCACAGGGAAAAAAAAATCAATTGTGACTTGATATAGCACTGACTTTCTTTTTGTTCCATTTGGCCTTTATTATATTTTGTCTGCTTTTCTGTCCTTATATGTAGTTGTTTTCTTTCTGTCCCTCCTATCAGTTCCTGGAGACTCTTATGAAATAACACTCTGAGGCTTAATATCAATTACAACTGTTTGGCCAATGATTAAGACATATGACAAGCTAGCTCTCTTATAAATTAACCCATTTCTATTAATCCATGTATTGCCACAAGGCTGTGGCTTACCAGAGCTGCTCTGGCATCTCACTACTTTAAGGAATTCATGGCATCTCCCCGACTCCACCTTCCTTCTTTCTGAATCATTGTTTGAATTTCCCACCTAGGTATATTTTGTCTGGTCATTGGAAGAAACACTTTTATTCATCAACCAATAAAAACAATGCATATCCATAGCATACAGAAAGGTATCCCATATCACTTATATAGGATTACTTTATTGTTTAATTATGTGCTTTATTTTTTTCTGGTTCCCTGTTGGCTTCTTGAGACAAGATCTCACACTATAGTCCAGACAAAACTAAAAGTAACTATGTAGTACATGCTGACCCAAGACACATATAATTCCCTTTTAACTAATCCAAGTAAATGTTGAGATTATAGGATTATTATTCAGTATACCTATAAGTTATATTATTGGACATGGAAGTAGAAAACATAATATTTTTTTCAAAAAATAATATTTTTAAAGCTATCTACATTAGTGTACTCAATAAAATATGCATATTTGCACCATAAGACACATAAAAGTTTAACTGTTCCAAAAACCTTGTGAATAGCAAGGATTAGAAAAACCACTAAGATCCATACTAAGTATTAAATTAAATAAAAATATGTAAATTATATATTTATTTGTAAATTATATTTTAAATAATTACACTAATTAAATCATTCTTGAAGAAAAATGTATACCCTTTGCTTTAATAAGATGATAATGACATGAATTATTTTATAAAAGCATAAAATACATTTAGATCCTCATATTTACCAATCATTAATAAAATGTAATTTTATTTCTGCTGACTTTTGGAAGCACTTGTAGTAGCTTTAGGTAAAATATGGGGAAATCTATATGCCTGCTAAGACTCATTTCTTAAACTTCAAGTTGTACTGAGTTCAGTCAGCATTGACTGTCAGATGAGAGTCAGATAACATTTAGTGTGCATGATCACTGGTCTTTCCTTTATCCTCTCTGCGATGAGGATTAATTGGGTTCATGACCCAAACAGAGGAAAAATGCTGATAGTTGTGCCCAGTGGACATGTAACTTTCAGATGTTATCTTCCTGTGGCAACAGTGCTGCACTATACACATTAAAAAGAAACTAATAACTGAAGAATGGTCTAAAATGTATAATTAAAACCCTGAATGAAGTGTGCTTTTGAATTGCTTTGGTCATTTTGGTGTTATTTCCTGCTGGCAGTGCAATTGCATTGGTATGTATATAGTTCACCACACATATTTACTTCACAGTACAGTTTTGAAGCAGTCACCAGCCGAACAAATTAAACATTAGGTATAAAAATGTGCTTTACCTATATCTGGGCTGCAATAGTATCCCTTCATAGGGAATTGGCTCCCAAAGTCCCAGATATATCAAGGAGGGCTTAGGCCCTCCCACAGATGATATGATGGACTTTGAAGGTCCCCCATGTAGGGCCTCACTATCCCTTGGGAGGAGTTGGGGGATGTGTTGGGGGGTTGGTGGGGAACATGGGAGGACGGAGGGTGAAGGAATGGGTGGATATGTAAATATGAGTAGTAATTAAAGAATTTTTTTTTAAAAAAAGGATTAGGAAATGTAGCTTTGTTGGAGGAAGTGTGTTACAGTCGGTGGGCTTTGAGGATTCAAAAGCCCATGCCAAGCCCAGAGACTCTTTCACTGTCTACAGGTAAGGATGTAGCTCTCAGCTACTGCTCCTGCACCTGTCTGCATGACTCCATGTTCCCAGCCATGATGATAATGGACTAAACCTCTCATCTATAACCTTAGCCATGCCTTGGTTATGGTGACTCTTCACAGAAAAAGAACTATTGACTGTCCACTTGAGAATATTATTAATCATTCAGGAGACAAGCCTCCAGGCACATCTATGAGAGATGATGTTGATTAGGTTAAGTAAAGTGGCAAGCTCACATTAAGAATGGGCAGCTCCATTCTCTGGAGGGACACATTGTAAAGAACCTCCCAGTTCATGCTCTTTTTTTTTTTCTTTTTTTTTTTTTTTTTTCGAGACAGAGTTTCTCTGTGTAGCTTTGGAGCCAATCCTGGCACTCCGCTCTGGAGACCAGGCTGGCCTCAAACTCACAGAGATTCGCCTGCTCTGCCTCCTGAGTGCTGAGATTAAAGGCGTGCGCCACCAACGCCAGGCTGCGCCACCTATGCCTGGCCAGCACGTGCTCTTATATTCCCTTCTTTATTCCTGAATTTCGTTTTAGGCTATGAAAAGGTGACCATTAATTCTGATTAGCTGAACCACTGGAGAAGAGACTCTCTGACGTCTCAAACCATCAGCTAGTTGTACGGGTAGCACCATGAAGGGGCGCTGAGGTTGGGGTGGGATTTTCAGTGATACACCTGCATTTATGTTACTCATGCCCTGAAATTACCCCTGTTGTTTTGTTAAGTAACCCTAAGAAATGCTTGTTGGCTGAAAAAAAAAGTGCTTTAATTAATTATTCTTACTTCTTAAGCAGACAACCATACTTGTTACATTGGAGGAAAGCAAACTACCCTGCACGTTTAAGACAATCCTTTGTTGTCTATCTTTACAAAAAATAGCATACTATAAAAAATTACAAAGCTGCTAAGAAAAGGCCGAAAATACTAAAATAATAGCAATAAGACAGGCAATTTACATAGCAAACCTTAGGCTTTTGAGAGTTTTTATGAAAGCAAAAGGGAAAAGATGAATGAATGCCACTCAAACAGAGTACACGGGAATAATAACTTTAGGAAAGCATGGCTCACATCATGGTAAAGTCAATTGAACAGTGATCTTTCTAAATCTCTCGGTAGTAAAACAGAGAAATTGCAGTTGATATTTTCAGAAAATGATTCACTTTAAAAACATCATGACTTTCAACTATCTTGAGTGGTAATTTAGTAAATCATTATAATTTCCAATATATATATATAGATTAATGTAGAGATGAAGTGTATACTAGAAACTTAAAGCTAGAGAAATGATCTTCGAAAGATGATACATTTAGTATTATAAAAATCACCACTTAAGAATGACAAGGTATTGAAACAAAGTATATTGAAAAAGTACTGCCTTTAAATATCCATTTATAAATGTCACTGTATCAAGGAAACCTATTTCGAAAGACAGAATTTTAATTCATTTTGGTGTTAGGTGTCAGTGACAGGTGACACAGGACAATCCTTTGTCAATGACAAAAGGCAAATGAATGGCAAATATTTATAAATATACTAAACTACTCATAGAAGGTCATACAAACACTAAGTGCTTTTTAACTTAACCCTGAGTGGTGTAATTGCTTATTACTCATCCTGACCTTAGCTGCAAACTCATCTTTAATAGCAGCCATGGGATCTACATGGTATCCTTTCCTGGGAACAGTTATTGGAGCCCTTTTGTTCAGCTCATAGCAAGAACTACATTGTGAAGGCTGCTTATGGAAAATTGAGTAGATGTAATTCGCTTTTAATGCTGTCTGGCATTAATGCTTTTCACCTATAAAATTCCATATCATTACTACATATTTCATAAAACATTCTATGACAAACATTTGTGCATTTAAATGATACATTTCTTTTTGTGAAATAATGTGTCTCTACTAAACTACCTCAAGGATGTGTTAACATACAATTCTTGTAGACAACAGAGAAGAATGGAACAGATTAGTTGTAATAATTATTAATAAGAATGACAATGTGTTTTCAAGCTAATTATATAATAAACTGGTACAATATACAAATTATTAGTAAGAAGATATTTTAAAAGATTGTACTGTGGGGAAATGAAGTTCTTTGCTTGCTCTCAATGTCAATGCTACATATGCTATTTGAATTTTTTCTTCTTAATTATACACTATAACAGGTTTCTTAAAACCTCTGAGTAATATAGCTATTGGGCATGAGCTGAGGTACTCAAAAATTGATAATCCATATCCAGTAGTTGGGTAAAACATAAATAACTCCATGCTTTTGTGAGAGTGAGAGCAGGTTTTGTGTTTTGTTTTGTTTTGATTAGATTTGATACTTTATTTTCTTGTGATTTTTTTTTAATTTTCCTTTTGTTGTTGTTTTGGAGACAGAGAGAGAAAGGGAGAGAAGACAGAAAGAAAGTATGGTACATATGGAGATGAGAAACAGTCTTGAGGAACTAGTGGAGGGAAAATATGATCAAAATATATTTATGGAAAGGTCTTTAGAAAAAAATTGTTACATTTAAAATTTTTTATTCTCTAATATTACATCCAAATCACAGGTTCCCCTCTCTCCTCCCCCCCCCCGTTGCTTCCTCCCCCACCTCTACTCTTCCCCAGATGCACCTCTGTCTGCTCCTCCTCAGAAAGCAGGGCACCTCCAGGGACATCTAACTACATAACATGCTACTGTAAGAACAGTACATACCATCACTTCAAGGCTCGACAAGGCACATCAGTAAGAAGAAAAGGGTCCCAAAAGTAGGCAAAAGAAGCAAAGACAGTCCTCACCCTCTCACTATTAGGAATCCCACAAGAACACCAAGCTACTCAACCATAACATATATGCAGAGGACCTAGCATGTTTGTCTGTGGGACTCTGTATCTGCTCTCATCAGTGGCTTGCTTAAATCTCTCTTCATCTCCTTGATGAAGATTCTGCTAGACTTAGGTCCCAGAACACTCTTCAGACAGGACAAACCGCAGGTCAAAGGTTTTGTGGCTGAGTGTGTGTCTCAATCCCACAACTTGAAGCCTAGCCTGATTACAGATGATGGCTGGTTCTGGCTCCATGTTCCCCATTTTAGGAGTCTTTGCTAGGTTTTCTCATATAGTCCATGAAGTTTCCAATGCAGTAGGTTTCTAACTTAAGCCCAAAATGCCCCCCAATTCCACTCATTTCTATCAGTATTTCCTCCCTCCATCCCCCTTAACCTGATACTTCCTGTTCTCTTCTCCACCTGGACTCAGTCCTTTCAAGAGAAACATTAATTAATATTTCACTACTAAATGTAAACAAGTATGATATTCACCATATTAATGTTTAGGCTTTGATACTACTCTCCATGAAGACAGTTTCTTGTTATTTATAATAATTTTCTCATAATGATTAAGAAATGATGGCAATAAAATAGCAAAATGAGATAAAATTTATTCAAAGAATATGAATGTAGACTTTTTGACATGTGTTTGTAAAATGGGTGCTTTCCATTTAAAGATAAGTTTTAACAGATCATCATAAGCAAATTGATGTTACAAATAAGCTATAAATACTCCATTAAAAGGCAGATCCTATAAAATCTCAGCATCAGATGAGGCTCATTTATCTAATCTTGTGGTGGTTTCTTCCCAGTGGTTCTTTCAGTGGAAGTAACTCATTTGACTCTGCCTTCACAACTCTGTCCAAATGGAGACACTTTTTAGGAACAGATTCATACTGGCTTCACTAGCATGTCATGACAGTGACTAAGATAGACAAATAATTTTTAAACAAATTTCTAAATAATTAGTGTTAAAGACTTCTTTAGGGCTTTATGAAGCAATTTGCAGCAACATATTTTCTAAACAGCTGGGATTGCTGTAATCCAAAAATGGTAGTGATCATTATCAGTGTATTCCTGTTAGATGTCTAATGGGGAGGAAATATTTAACATTCACACATCAAATGAATTCTCAAAAATTTCAGATTTTAGGAGCAGTTAAGTATTTGTTTCACCCAGTTTGACTGTGTGTAGTTCAATTTTACCAAAGGATATAATCCTTGGATCCATTTTTTGTTGTTCTTCTTTTAATACTATGAAATAGATATTAGGTGAAAATAATAGATAGATACAATGATCATTTCTTTTTTTTTAATTTTTTGCATCAACTTCCTGAGAAATCTCAAAAGGAATTTTAACTATTTAATGAAATACACCTTATATATAGATGTTTCTTCTTTGAATGTGGGAGTGCAGTTTGATTCTTTTTATTTTAGAAACAAAGACTACTATATACAACCAATTGCTACATGCAAATGAACTGCTTTGAAATCTTCCAGGTATTATTTAACGTGTCTTCCATCATTTCATTTAAAATGTAAGGCCTATTTGTCCTTGTTGACAAGTACTGGCAATTAAAGTCAATTAAGAAGAAATAGAATTAAAGAACTGATCAGACCCCATATACATCAAGAGCTAAATTTCTCAAAGCAACTCTTGGTTTTATGGGTTTTTTTGCTCTTCCTAAAGTCATAAGCATTCTTATTGTTTTTCTCATTTGTAAGGGGGAAATGACAGAATCTATGGTCCCTACATCCCTTGCCTTCATTACTAATTTAATGAGTTAAGCTACAAATTGATCTTTTTTTTTCCCTTGCCTAAGCATTTGTGCCAGAAACCACAAGGATCACAATTCTTGTGTGGCACTGCTGCAGCATTGAGCTGTCTGTGAACATAACTCATAAAAGAACTGTATGTGATAAGCTAACAATGTACAAAAATAGCGACTTTGTGTTGTGGAGTGTGAGATGCAGTGGAGTTTTAAGAATATAAGTTTTGTTCTTTCAAGAGCTTTTAACTTATGTTCAACTATTTTTACAAAAATTGATAATTCTGAATTCTCATTTTCCTGTGTTTTCAATGAAAGCAATATATGTAGCTGCCTTTGATCCAATAAAACACTAAACCCTAAAGTGAATAAATAATTCACCTTTGTTTAACTTTCTCATCCACAGACAAAATCACCTTTAACACTACATTCTTTCAATGGGCTGTTTTTATCTAAATATTATTACCATGAACTTTATTTTTCCAACTATAGGCACTATTCACTTAAAAGAGTAAAACACTTATATGTAAACCCTTTATTCTACTTCAATTTTATTTTAATATTTCCCCACTATTAAACAACTTTTCTTGCTATCTATACTATCACCTAGTTATTTGAAGTAAAACATGCTTGTCTTGATTTGGCTTAACTACTGGAACAAATTACTATCTCTGTGCAGGGGGTTGGTGGAGGGTGTATGCCTTTATATACTATAGATATATGACTATTTTATTCATATATTTTCTACCTCTCCACTTTCCTCCAGTCTATATCTTTCATTTCAAATTCATGACTTCTACTCTGTTGTTAATAACACATGTATTTAAAAATCTAGCCTTCCAAGTGCATGTAATGTTGTTCCAATGTGTATGTGTTAGTAAGAATTGGATCATCCATCAGGGGTCTTCTTGAGAAAAACCGATTTGCCCTCTCTCAGTAGCCTTTAGCTATTCATCTAGGGGTAGGACTTTGTGTGATTTCTGCAACCACACTGGCTGTCAAACAGTGCAGGTTTTCTTTGGGGAACCATAGTGATGAGATTTTAGGGGTGCAGTTTCTCTGTCATATAGAGAAAACACAACCGTGTAGCAGATGTCCTGGTTCTCTGGATCTTACAGTCTTTCCTTCTCCTCTTCAGTGTTATTGTCTGAGCTTTGGGCATAGGGATTGTGTTCTAGATATATCAATCAGTGTTGGACTGATATTGGCTGATATTTATTGGACAAGCCATGGTCAGTTATTTGCTATATTTGAACCAGCTAATTAAAAATAAAACCTGAATATGGCATAACAAGTTACAGTAAGACTAGGTACAATCCCTCATATCAAGGCTGGAAGAAGCAACCTAGTAGTAGGAAAAGTGTCCCAAGAACAGTTGAAATTGTAAGAGACACCCACTGCCAAGTTAGGAGTTCCACAAAGACTCCAAGATAAACAAACACAACATATATGCAAATGAACTAGTGCAGACCCATGCTTACTCCACTACTGCTGCTTTAGCCTCTGTGTGCTCCTATGAGCCCTGCTTAGTTGATTCTTTGAGCTGTTGTATTCTCCTTGTGTCTTTGACCCCTCTGGATCCTAGAGTTCCCCCCAATTTCTGCCAGTTCCCTGAGCTATGCCTAATGTTTTTCTGTGGGTCTTTGCACCCAGGAACTGCATCTGCTCCCATCAACCCCAGAGGAATCCTCTGAGACAGTGATAGGGATAGACAAGGCCCTGATCTATGAGTATTTTATTGACTTTTTTCATTTATTTTTTTTTCTGTTTTACCGTCATGTTTGGTTCTGCCCTAGTTATCATAACTAGTAGGAGTGGCAAAACAACGACTGGTGTAACTTGAGGTCCACTCCAAGAAAGGAAACCAATACCGGACACTACCTTAGTGGCTAGGAATCATTGCTGGATAGCCCATAATTTGGAAGTATTTGTTGTGAATTTCTCTGTATGTGCTCATCATGGAAATGGGTAAAGAATTTTATTTGTTGTGTTGCCATTACTTAGAATTAGTTTCAAGGCATTACTTAATTTCTAATACAAGATTAGTGTTAGTCATTTTTCCTTATTTATGATAAAATAAGGAGAAATTGGCTTATTCTTCAAATGTTTTGTACAGTTCAGGGATGAAACTAGCCCTGGAGTTTCCTTGTTGGGAAACTATTCATGGCCACAATCTTGTTTTATGCTATGGATATCTTACCATGTTCATATCTTTGTAAGTTAGCTTTACTAACTTGTTTATTTTTAGTAATTTAACTACTATTTCCAGATTTTTTCTGTATTTTTCAAATATAAAATTACCAACTATTCAGTGATAGTTCCTGGATTTTTTTGGAGTTTGATGTAACATTCCCTTTTGCAATTCTATTGGCATAACTCTATCTCTTCTCCAGATTTTCTAGAAGCTTTGTCAACCTTGTTGTTTTTTTTTTGCCAAAGATGTATCTCTGTGTCCTTGATTCCATATAATTATATACTCTACATGTGATTAAATTTTGCTCTAATCTTTTTTTTTTCTGTCATCTGTTGATTTGCATTTTGAGCTGTTTCTTACGACCCACAGATGCATTATAAAGTGCACATATTCATGTGATAACTCTCATTTTTGTTTGAACACTGTCATAGCTGTGAACATAGAAAACAGAAGACCCTCTGATGAATACTAACATTTTTGATACATTGTTCTATCACTTTTGTTTTAATTTAGAAAGTTCTCAATTTTCTACAGGTGTTCATCAATGACATAATATCATCCAAGACTTTACTGTTGAATTCCCTAATATTTCTATAGTTTCTGAGTTTTCTCATGCTGTTGATTTCTTGTTTTATGACTGGTTGGATTACTAATTGTTGTTTTCTTTATCCTATCAGTACTAACTTTGATTGGGCATGATGGATTCCTTTCCAGGTCTGCCCTGTTAATTGATTCCTGTCCTGAACTTGTGTTTCCTCTGCAGTCCTGTTTGATTCATACTCTGCCTGCTAGCGTGGTAGTCAGGAATTGTTTTAGTTTCTGCTTATCTTTATTTTCATTACATGCACACTAATTAAAAAATAGATTTGCTTTGTGTGGCCATCCTTGTTTCCCAAAATCTGCTTCTATGGACTGAGGTTTAGCATACCATGCTTTCATGGCCTTTATATTATCTGATGATAGACTTTTGATATTGTACCTTAAACAAGAAAGAAACAAATAACTATCAATTCTGTACAATTTATCACATCACAATAAATTAATTATGCTAATAACATTTTAAGATATAAAACTTATTTATAATGACAATCCTTTACATATTTTAGCACATCACTCAGCTAAAATAAGTATTAAATTAACTTTTGCATCTTGTTCAGTTTGCATGTTATATACACAAATACATCAATAAAATGTACATTAGTTTTTTCAAGGTAACATACATTAAGGTTTAGGTTTTCAAATTCATACATCACTCTAATCTATGTTTCTAAGTCAATACTAAAAATAAAAGTTGATGAAGTCATGATTTATTAAGGTTTCTTACAGTTTTACCAAAATGAAAGCTGGATTCAATAGCAGATAAAAATAGGTAAGATTACAAATGATTAAAAGAAAAAGAGTTTATATGGCTATGGATGGGAAGGATGGAACAGAAAGAAAATGGGAAAGGGGAGAAGGGTGGGGCAAGAAGGGAATGCAGGGAGAAATGGCTAAAATTTAGTGCCATTTGAGGGGGGATAGTAAGAGACTAGAAGCTTCCGAACATATATACATATGTGGAGGCAATCCAAATGAAATCACAAAATAATGGAGAAGTCAGAGGCCCTACTAGCAATCTTTTGTTACCTAATAAATCCTTCTATACCTGGATTGGGTTAAATCTAATGTCATTGCTAGCCAAAGAGATGCCATGACTACCAAAAAATTGAAGCTGTTTTATGGACTCTAGTTGCTATCCTCTTACCTACTAATTGTAAGAGTCCATTGCTGAAGACAATGCCTACTAACTTCATTGAACAGAGCAAATTTTAGCTGATGCCTACAGTCTTCAACCCAAATCAATATAGCAAGATACTCTGCAAGCTACCAAAAGAGAAATGCAAATGAAGTACCTTATATACATAATGTTGTCTTGGATGCAAAATATACTAATGCAATGGTGACACAAAGCTTGTGAAAGTAACCAACTGTTAACCTGATTTCACTGAATGCCCACTTCAAAAGATGCCACCCAGTCCCCTCACTGCTTGGGTAACCAAGAACCTGATATTAGGAATCCCAGAAACCTAGGGGAAATTCAAATAGTACTATTGTCCTTGCTCAACAAGCTTTTTTCTGTAGCAGATGCGAATAAATGTAATACACACTGTAACATGAATAATAAAAACCTGGAGGCTGATATTTGCATTCAAGTTTCAAGCTTAAGATCAGAAAAGCAAAGAATCTTGACACTAGCTCTTACCTCTACCACAGACTGAAAGGGTGATCTTGCTAGCTCCACAAATCTTCAGACTGCAATACTAGACTGCTGCCTCTCCTCAACATGGATGGACACTAAATGGCTCATGAGAAACTTTGATTCTTTTTATAGCTCCCTAGGGTTAGGGTTAAATGTTTATGATCCTAAGTGGTGAGGTCACCTTTTTGTGAGTTATTTCTATTTAGGACTGGATCAATTTCATGTTGCTCAGTGTGACCTTGAAACTACAGAGATCTGTCTGCTTGTCTCTTGATTCTTGGGATTAAAGGTGTGTGCCAACATTGCCTGACCTCTACAGCTGTGGATAACATTGCTTTCTGTACCCTCAGGCAAGCTTTAAGAAATTATAAGTAATATATCACCAAAACACTCAATCATACATTATTATATAGAGAGATAGAGTCCTAGGAACACTTAGCCACAAACAAGAGGCCTCCAGCAAAACCCTCTTCTCTGAGCTCAGATAACCCTGTGGAAGACAAAACAGAAAGCATACAAGAGCCAGAGGGCATGAAAGACACCAACAAAACAAGGCCCTCTAAATCAATAGTATAAATGCACACATGAAATCACAGAAACTGACTTAGCATTCCCATCTTCACCAGAACAGGTCTGCATTAGAATGTCTATTGCTCTGAAGAGAAACCATGGTCACTGCAATTATGATAAAGGAAAGTACTTAGTTGGGATGTCTCACTTACAGTTTCAGAGGTTTAGTCCCTTATCATCATTGTAAGACATATTGGTGTGCAGGTAGACATGGTGCTGGAGAAGCAGCTGACAGTTCCATACCTTGATCTGCAGGCAGCAGAGTCTATGTACACAGTGGATATAGTTTGAACATAGGAGACATCAATGCTCAGCCCCACAATGACGTACAACCTCCAACAGGACCATACCTACTCCAAAGAGGCCACATCTGTAAATAATGCCATTACTTATGGACTTATGGGGGCCAATTTACATTCAAAATCCCACATGGTCCTAGCAAGGAAAGGAGAAGTAGATACATGTACCCATTCTTAAAGCAGAAGCAATCTGCTATTGATAACTACTTGCAAAAGAATATTTAATTTTCTCCAAGTTAATTTTACTGGGCAAACAAATTACTCTTAATGATAGGCTCCAAGCCCATTAGAATATGGTCGACAAAACCAAACTACATGGCATAATTGCATCATTGGAAGTTCCTTGTCTTATAATAATATCCAGTCAGCGATTTTTAAAATAATATATCATTTTAAAATATAATATTTTAAAAATATAATGTTATTCTCTATCTTTTTAACCCTATTATTCCTTTAGATCTATATTATGTGTTAAGTTTATGTTTCTCTGGGATTCTTGGATTTGTGAAAGAATGGGTCTTTCTATCTTATATCTTCTTTTGAGATCTTAATTTTCTCTTCATTTTTTGTCTTATTCCAATGTTTTATCTTACCATATTTTATTTTATTAATATCCCTTAGAAGCCTGTTTTCTAATGAGAGAAATAAATGAGGTAGTTCTGTATGAGAGTGAATGGGGAGGAACATGGTAAGAGGAGAAGGAGAGGAAACCATAGTCAGCTTATAATTTGTGAGAAAAAATATTTTTCCAATAAAATGAAAAAATAATTCTTAATAAAAAGTAATTACTTAAAGCCTGGTTACTGACCTTTTTTAAAAAAACTTTATGATATTAATATATTAAAATATCAAAAACAAGAAAGTTACCTTAACATTGTGTTTTTTTGTATGAGTGGCACTAACTAGTGTGATGGCATATTGCATCTTTTCTTTTAAGTAACAGACTTTCCATGTCACCCTCACAGAAGGTCAGGAGAGTCCCTGGCCTTTGCAACTAGGAATCACTGTCTGTCACTGAGTTTCTCCTTTGAGTGTTGTTTTTATTTTTCATTATGTTTGGCATGTTTGAAACAGAACTTTATTAAAAAGTAGTGCCCTGTAGCAGAATATCTAGGAAATGAAAGTCCAGTAAGATGGAAACAACAAAGCAGGTCCCTACCCAGATAAACCATGTGGTTCTTGCAGACAAAGGGGAAAAACAAGCCTAACTGACATGAACTTGATGCTTGTCATGATAATTTGAAACAAAATAACCCAGCCTGCTCTGTTTTCATTCTGCAAGGAAATCTGCTGGTTTATTTTTATCCCATAGATTGTGGAGCTAAAATGAGGTTTAAGAAGAAACTCGTATGCATAATAAATTAATTGTAGCCAGAATATAAAACTAACATTAATGTAGAAGAGTTACTGGGTAGAATATTAAAAGACAGTAATAGCATGTCTAAATTGTAGCATAATTGCATCACATATAACTAAATTTTCAGGTAATATGAACTGAAATAGAAATAGACCCTGAGTGGATAGAGGCTGAAAATAAAGAAGAACAGAAAAGAGAAGAGAGAGGAAAAGGAATGGTAGGTATTTTTTACTTTAGCTAAACTGAGCTTTTTTGTTTACTTAAGCGAGAAAATTTATCTTTTTATCTATGTGTGGTCTGCCAGTGGTAAGTAATCCTCAAATCTGTTTCTATTAAGATCCTTCTGCAAAAACAAAGTCACTTGCATTGATTTATGGGTTTTTATATAGAATACTTCATTTAAAAAAAACAAGGTTTATTTTCTTTATCTTTATTATCTGACCCTTGCCAAGAAATTATTTGCAACATAGGTATTGTATTTCTAACTGATATTTGGTATTATAATCTATTCTTTTCAGTGTCAGTATGATGTTATTGGAAGCTGAAGGTCAAACAACAAAAATAAAAGGCTTAGCCAGGTTGGAGGCAGAGGAAGGCAGGATCTCTGTAGTTTCTGTCCAGCCTGGTCTACAGAGTGAGTTCCATGACAGGTTTCAAAGCTATGAAGAAACCCTGTCTCTATGTTTAGCTTTACTCATCTTCTTTAAATGTGCATATAGTCCTCACTAGGTTTTGCTATTATGACTAAGCTATCCATAAAGAAATTATATAATCTAGAAAACCAAAGAACCACAAATACCATGAAGTCAACATTTAATCAAATGTGTACTTATTAGTAAGTAAGCAAGAGTGTAAATAGAACTTTCACTGAGTTTATTTTAAATTATTTTGAGAATCTCTCCCAAGGAAATATGTAAACATAAGGCTTCTAGAAAAGAAGTGGATTTGCAAGTGCTTGTTGGTTTTCATAACAAATATGTTTCCTTACATTTTCTTGTTTATATGTCCTTCATGACAAAGCAGAAGAAATATGATGCTTGCTATTACAACTTTCATATAGTGTAATAGTATCATGTTTATTTGAAAGTACATAAACAATTCACCAGAATATAATAGATAAAACAGAAAAGATAGAGTTACCCTTGTAGTCTTAATTCTGCATCTAATAATGACATTATCAGTCAATAATCACATCCATATTTCCCTAGTTGATTAGTAAGATGCATTTCTTATTTTGGTAAGCAGGAATAGAAAATATTGAACTGAATAAAACTGGTGGCATAATTATGAAAAGATGAAGTTAGACCTTGATATCACTCATGAAAATCCATATCACACTTCTAAGAACAACACTAAGGTGTATGAAAAGATGAAAGAAAAGTTCCTTATGGCATGATTCTTGAGCTCCAACTTTTATTTCACTAATGACATTATCTGAAACATAACAGTGCCTAAAGG
The DNA here is from genome assembly GCF_003668045.3 of Cricetulus griseus. Classification (NCBI taxonomy): domain Eukaryota; kingdom Metazoa; phylum Chordata; class Mammalia; order Rodentia; family Cricetidae; genus Cricetulus; species Cricetulus griseus. Next base: position 35,675,496 of record NW_023276807.1, on the reverse strand, counting down.
TACAGCTACACCTGTGACCATCAGATGCACTGCTGCAAAGTCCTTAACTTTATTTCTCTTCATTAACCATTCCTCCCCTCACCTTAAATGTGTCCTTGGGTTTGTCAAGTCCTCTCTGAAGGACAGAGCTTCAAGAACATCACTCACTTTATCTTACACAATACACAATAGCATTTTACCTTGGCAACTTACTGAGAAAGCATGTTCATGTAAACAGTTGATTTTCATCTTCACAAATGAACCACAAGTAGAAACAGAAAAAAAAAATAGAGAGGACAGAACTAAAGTCTACAGGAATTGAACAAAACACATATTTTAACTTAAAGGTGCTAATTCTCTGCTTGTGTATAATTTCCAAGAATGGAGAAAGAAAAAGAGGAAGTGAGGGAGGCCAAAGAGTACACAAAGTTGCAAAATCTAAGCCCTTGCACCTTTCTGCTTGCTACAGTATCCAGAGCCACCATTTGAGCTTCAAAGAGAAACAAGGTTTCAAAATTGAATATAAAAGGCTACTCTACTGGTACACTTCCAATGACCACGTACATAAAATTGAAAACTGAATAAAAGTTACAATTTTCTCATATCAGGAATATGCAAGGTAAGACCACTTATGTATTTCATATAATCCATTAGTCTTAATGGAGATCATATAATGGAATTCATCATGTTAGTTTGTTTAAAAATCTTTGTTATCTTGTTTAAAGACAGAAAACTAAGAGAATGAAGCATATTTGTGAATCATATTAGATAATTTCCATACCATAAATCTTATAAATAATTATAGATGAAGTGTTAATCTAATTAATCTTATCAATAAAAATATTAGGAATCAAATATCTGGGTAATAAAGTAAGAGATGCAGGAACAGGTGCCAGTCACTTTCTACCTTTCCCATTCCTCTGTACAAAAGGTCCAAGATCTTCTCTCCAACACACGTTACTATTCCTGTCTCCTCTCTTTCTACATGCCTCCAAACCTCTGTGGTTAATTTAGGTCAGCTATTGTCAAGCTCTTCCTTCTGACTCCAAGCAGGCTTTATTTGTCAGAACACAATTAAAATATCATACAACATGAAATATAACAAATCAAAGAATAGATACAATTTTCTCTCATTTTGTACATTTCTGTTAAGTTGTTATGTAAGGAGACAAACAAAAATTGTCTAAAATGGGATGGGTTATTACAGCTGACTATCAAGGTAGTAATAGAACATTTCTATATATGTTTGATTTTTTCTGCTTTGCAATGTTTACCTTGCTTCCATTTTGACAAAATTATTTACATTATGAAATAAATTTTGGATTATTTCTCAATATGCATTTGTTAAAATGAACCTGATGAAAGGTTGTACTATGTATAGGGAGAATAGCTCTAAGGAAGACAAAAAGCAAAGAGCAAACCACCATTGTTTAACTATGTAAGAAATATCTTTTATGGTGCTTCAGGATAGAATTTCAAGATAATTGTTTCATTCAAAAGAATGTAGAATGTTTCCAAATAACAGCTATGGCCCATGGTGAGGGGAGTGTTTACTAATTAATTGAATTGTAAGCTAAGCCTGTGTCATGTATGTAGGAATTCAATGAAGAGTTGCTTTGGTGAGAAAAATGAGGCTAATTCAGAGAAATGGCACATCTTCTAATTCTGACTACAGGAAGACCATGGTCTGCATAAAAACTTAAAATACAGAGAGTAAGTAGAGTAAAATGAGGAACAAGACTGATAATAAGGGACAACTGAGGTATGTCAGCTTTACCATTAGACTCAAATTAATATTTTGTCTTTTATTCTCAGAAAAAATGTGAGTTAAGTAGGGAAGTGAGATAACAAGAAATACAGAACCTTCTGACAAAGGAGAGGTTAATGAACATAGCCTGGACCAACCAGTAATAAGGACCCAGGAGACTGCTTCGCAGGTCAGTTCCTGCTCTGCAATACGGAGGCCTGAGTTCAATTCCCAGAACTCATTCAAGGAAGCTCACAGCCTTCTGTGACTCCACCTTCAGAGTGTGATGAAATTCTGTTCTTCCATCCACAGGCACTGCACCAATATACACATGAGCACATAAAGATACTCACATGCACATTATCAATAATAAAAATAACATAGTTTTAAAAATAATAATAAGTCATAATATTGACAAAGGGCTGGTATTAGAGTAGAAGAAATAAGGAAAATCTACTCTGGATATGGGCAACGAAAAAGACATGCATACAGCTAAGGGAAAGACAGGAAAAATCAACATTTTCTTTGAATGACCTTGTTTGACTAGATCACAGGGAAAGCATTTAATGGGAAGGATAAAAAGATAATTTAAGTAACAGGTCATCTAATTCAAGTCTTTACTCTGCTTCTTCTGAATAAACCTTTTAAAATTATCTATCTAACCCTCTGTACCATAAAAACTTATTGGCTTACTCATGTTTATGCCAAAAGAGAAAGTACTTAGCATGTAGAAAAAAAAGGTAATAGGTGTTTGTTGGTTAGTAAACAATATTGCTCTTAACACTACTTGTTAAAATTCACAAATTTCAGACCATGTAAGAAATACTGTTCAGTGTGCTGATTCTGAAGTTAGATGACTCTCTGATTTCTTGACAGTAGATGTTAACTTTGATGTCTGATTACATCTTGCTGTGCTATTCCTATGAAAATAGAGAAGAGCTATTTTTATTATTTTTTTTCAATTTGAACACTGGTACTTCTTCATATAAAAACACAGAGGAGGACAAAGTGTACTTTAAAAGATACAGATCCTTAAGTATCACATTTTTAAAGTTGGGAGACATACTATTATCACAGTTACAACAAATGTTAAACTGTGTAATTAATAAACAACACTGGGTTTACTCCTGGACTTTGGGATGTCCAAAATTAAGTTATTATTAAGGTCTTTCTTCTGGCTAGCAGTATTGCCATATGATTGTTCTGAAGAAGAAATATGACAAGGGTGCTGTTTCTGACTTCTTTTGGCCATCTATATTTCAAGTTTGTCTTGGCATAGAGTACATTTGTGATATAATCAATTCCTCAAAGGTTTCCTGTTTGTAAACTTTCAGATTGAGTGATATATATAGGTAATTATTAGGGAAAGCAGATATCCATAAAATAGATATCTGACAAGAATTTTTTGTTTTTATTTTTTATTCTTTTTTATTTATATTAGAAACAAGCTTCTTTTACATGTCAATCTCCGTTCCCTCTCTCTCCCTTTTTCCGGTGGTCCCACTGAACCCTATATCCCAACCCCTTTCTACTCCCCAGGGAGGGTGAGGCCTTTGATGGGGAATCTTCAAAGTCTGTCATATCTTTTGGAGCAGGGCCTAGACCCTCCCCAGTGTGTCTAGGCTGCAATAGTATCCCTCTATGAGGAGAGGTCTCCCAAAGTTCATTTGTGTACTAGGGGTAAATACTGATTCACTAACCCATAGATTGTCCAGAACTCCAAACTGACTTCCTCCTTCAGGGGGTCTGGAACAGTGCTATGCTGGTTTCCCAGGTATAAGTCTGGGGTCCATGAGCTCCCACTTATTCAGGTCAGCTGTTTCTGTGGTTTTCTCAAACCTGGTCTTGATCCATTTGTTCATCACTCCTTCCTCTCTGTAACTGGATTCCAGAGTTCAGCTCACTGTTTAGCTGTGAGTGTCTGTCTCCACTTCCATCAGCTACTGGACAAAGGTACTAGGATAGCATATAAGGTAGCCATAAATCTCATTATCAGCGAAGTGCTTTTAAGGTAGCCTTTTGACTATTGCTTAGATTGTTAGTTGGGGTCGACCTTGTAGATCTCTGGACATTTCTATATTCCCAGAATTCTCTTTAAAACTATAATGGCTCCCTCTATGATGGTATCCTTTTTCTTGCTCTCCTCTATTCCTCCCTGACTAGATCTTCCTGCTCCCTCCTGTCCTCCTCTCCCCTCCTCTTCTCCCCTTCTCTTTCTTCTAACTCTCTCTCCCCTCCCCCCATACCTATTAGCTAGGAGATCTTTTCCCTTTCCCCTTCTTCTGGGGACCATGTGTGCCTTTCTTAGGGTCCTCCTTCTTTCCTAGCTTCTCTGGTGTGTGGATTGTAGGCTGCCACTTCTTTGCTCTAGATCTAAAATCCATATATGAGTGAGTATATACCATGTTTGTCTTTTTGTGACTGGGTTTCCTCACTCAGGATGGTTTCTACTGGTTCCATCCATTTGCTTGTGAATTTCAAGATTCTATTGTTTTTATTTTTCTGTTGAGTAGTAAATGTACTACATTTTCTCCATCCATTCCTCAGTTAAGAGGCATATAGGATGCTTCCAGATTCTGGCTATTACAAATAATGCTGCTATGAATACAGTTGAGCAAATTATCTGACAAGTATTTTAAAGACACTATATATTTCCATCAAAATTAGTCAAATCTATACTGAAAATGATAGAAGATGCACAGGTGAATATAAGATGGAAAATGCTCAGATTATGGTCCTATGACAAGGCAGGAGCACTAGTTAGTGACGTGATAAAAATATTTAAAGAACTATATGAATGAGCTGAAGAAATGGCGCAGTGATTAAGAGCATTTGCTGTTCCTTTGTACGATTAAAGTTTGATCCTTAGCACACACATGATGGCATACAACTGTCTGTCACTCAAGTTCTGACACACTGTTCTGCACTCTGCAGGTGCCAGGCATTCAGGTGGCACATCTACATACATACAGCAAAATATACATACACAGCAAAGTGAAATAAATAAATCAGAAAACATTTTTGAGAGAACAACATAAAAAGATTGATTGGTGGATAGAGAAAAAGATAAGTATATTGATATATGGTAAACATTTTTATAATATGGTGAATATTCTTAATAAAGATTTGGCATAAAAATTCTTAAAATATGTTGTATATTTTATAATTTTGAAAATTCCATATTAGAGAATGATTTTCAATTAAGAATGTCTTTATAGACGGGTGGTTGTGGCACACGCCTTTAATGCCAGTACTTGGGAGGCAGAGGAAGACAGATCTCTGTGAATTTGAGACAAGCCTAGTCTACAATAGCTAGTTCCAGGACAGGCTCCAAAGCTACTTAGGGAGCCCCTGTCTCATAAAAACAAAAATAAAACAAAAAGTATATTTTTATAATCATAAATACTTTTGCATTCATTTTTATTACTTTGATAAATTACATTTTTCTCTTTAAATAATCTTTACCAATTAAAATATTTACATCAATTTTATGTAAAATACACTTTAAATCTAGTAATAATTAATATAAATTTATTGTAAAATGTGCTTCCTTAGTATACCTAGTAAATGGACTTTAGGATGTGGTGTATATAATAATGTATATAGACCTTTTTCCTTGGGGGTAATTAAGAACTGCTCCAGTAGATAGTTCAATTTAGTCTAACATATCAGTTTGTACTTCATTATCTGTTCAAATATGGCACAAATTTCTAGTATTCACATAAATGTCCAGATGTTAAATCTTACTCAACTCATAAGAATCTAAAAACTCCAAATTAAAGTAACTATAATTTTATTAAATGTATTATTTAATAGGTACATCTATTATAGATCATAGATGTAAGAACAAATGTGTCAAGTATAAAATTGAAAGAAAAATGACTCTCCATGGAGACTGCTGTGTTTCATTTTTTTTTTTAATTCGGCCAATTATGAAAGGCCAGCTACTGGCACCTTCAGATAATTGCTTGACATTTTCTATACAAACATATTGCAATCAAGGTTTTTAAAACTTGAAACCTAGAATTTATCAATAAAATCATTGTGGGTGCTAATTATAAACTTATTTTCTGAAACTTCAAAAATAGGTAGCTCATTATGGCCTTAAACTCTATTTGCTAAAGAGAAGTTGAACTCCTGATTCTCCTGGCCCCCTCTCTCAAGAGCAGAGCTTACAGGTGTGTGTCAATGAACATGATTTCATATGATAATTTAAAAAATCCTAAATGTTGATGTATTGAATTAAATTCTAAATAGAATATGAATATAGCCTCAAAGAATCTCTCCAATCCATAAAAAAATTAATAAAAAAAGCAATTTGAGCCAGGAAGTGGTGGTGCACCTCTTTAATCTCAGCACTAGGGAGGCAGAGGCAGGTGGATCTCTGTGAGTTTGAGACCAGCCTGGGCTACAGAGCAAGTTCCAGGACAGACCACAAAGCTACACAGAAACAATGTCTCAAAAAAAAGCAATTTAAAATGTCAAAGTTGAAAACACCAAGCAATATCAAGTAATCTGTGCATTAAATAATTTAATGATGTCATAATGACCAATAAGGTGTTATATTAATTTTTTATATTCTTGCAAAAGTGCAATAATGAAGAAATACTAGGAAGTTTAAAAAGTCATTCAATGTAAAGAATTGCTCTATTTTTTTAGAAGTCAAATTCATGAAAATAGAAATTTGGGAAATTCTCAGGCTAATATAGATTAAATAAATATATAATAATATAGTGTTGAGTTATATCGTATAAGAAAACAAAGAAACCAAAACAAATGTGTGCTGTTTGCCATATTACTTGTAATGAATATATATGAAGTAATTTGAACAACTATAATAAAGAAGGAAGTTTTTATTTATTTTATAAGAATTCATCTAGCATAATAGAAGGGTTCTACATTGTCTGTGTTCTAATTGTTCTTTTTGTGTTTCTTTCTTCTTTGCTGATCTTTTTCATTATAGACCTAAATGAGACTTATTACTAATAACCACATGGCAGAGTCAATATTAAGATGCTTTGAAATTTTCTTTGTAAAATAAATTAGTTCACTGCTTTTAAGTTCAGCCTCAGGCAAGTTCTCAGTATGTTAGCAGAAAGTAGTCATATTCTTTGTTAAAGCATGAGAACAAGGTCTAGCCTAGTTGCTAGTAATCACCTCTCTGAAATTTCCTTAGCTTTATCTCCAAAGTCTACACTGATCTCAATAATGCCTACCTAAGGTGGGGAATGGACAGAGAGGGAGAGCAGTGAAAGAGATATCTTGATAGAGGAAGCCATTATTGGTTCAGGGAGAAACCTTCTGCTAGGAATATTTTCAGGAATCCACAAGGATGATACCAGCTAAGACTCCTAGAAATAGTGGAGAGGGTATCTATGTAGGCCTTCCCATATAATTAGATAAGTGATTACTCTGATTGGCATCATAGAATCTACATCCAGTAACTGATTCAAGCAGATGCAGTGATCCAGAGCCAAGCACTGGGCTGAGCTCCTGGAGTTCATTTGAAAAGAGGAAGGAGGGATCATACAAGCAAGGCTGGGTCAAGATAAAGATGGGAAAATGACAGAGACATGTGACCAGAATTAGTGGCAGCTCATGGACTATGGAATGACAGCTGGGGAACCTACATGGAAGTGAACTAGGCCCTCTGAATTTGGCTGGCAGTTAATTGGCTTCATTTTTTGATTGGAGGCATTGGTGGGAGTGGGGCTAGGACTTGTCCTGGGTGCATGAACTGGCTTTTTGGAGCCCATTCCCTATGATACAATACCTTGCCCAACCGTGATACAATGAGAAGGGGCTTGGAGGTGCCTCAACTTGGGTATGTCAGTCTTGAATTCTTCATGGGAGGTCTTATTCCCTTCTGAAGTGTGGATGGGAATAGGGTGGGGGGAGGTGGGGTAGGAGAAAGAGAGGGATAGGGAACTGGGTTGGTATGTAAAATGAAAAAACATAATGCCTATTAAAATCCTAACTTGAATAGTCCATTAAGAGCTAATTGCAAAATTCATCCACTTTTCTGTTCCAAAGCCTCAAATTCTTCCACATTGAAAATGATAATAACAATAATGATAACAAAATACAATATAATAATAATAATATGATAGATCTTCACAGTAGTAGCCTTCCTAGTACTAACTTCTGTCTTAGTTATTTTTCTATTTCTGGGATAATTATGAACATTGCAACTTATGATACAAAGGGAGGGAAAATAGTCTATGATGGCTAAATGGTGGTAGCAGGTAGCATGTAGTTAGAGTGGCAGTAGAGTCTTCACATCTCAGGAAACAAAGGTAACACAATGGAAATGACTTTTTATACCTCAAATTCTTCACCTAGTAACATATTTGCTTCTTTAAGGACACACATCCTAAACTTATCCAATATCACTTACTGGGAAGAAATTATTTTGATGTCTAATTATGATATGGGGACATCTGGCTTAAGCAACCACACTATATATTGTTTATTTAGGAAAAAAATAATATTTCCATTTTGAAGTGTCAAGTTGGAATATCTCCTGTGCTTTGCAATACAAAAGTCATAATCGTACCTACTTACATAGATCAACCTTCTATAAGGCACTTAGAAAGGAAGGAAGCAGGATCAATTGAGGTTCATAGGTTCTTAACATTCAAAATTCAAGTAATAATTGGCAAGGAATTCAGCAACTGAATTCTCAGAATGAGACAAAGCAGAGATGGTATCAGTCTTCAAGTGGGTGAGAAGACCAAAAATTCTTTGTAAGTAGAGTTTGAGGGAGGAGCTGTTACACTCATATCACAGATTTCTACTGATTGGTCCCTATGATTGTTGTGAAAGAAATGAGTTTTAGATTTGAACACTATAGGTTCTTGTGACCCTAGAATAGCAGTGTCAGTGGAGTTGTAATAAAAAATTGAAGTTCAATAAGGTAGGAGAGTGGAAGATAAAAACTTAGAGAGCCGGCATTCCAACAGCATTCCAGAATCATGGGTTATAGAATAATCCAAAGAGCAGATGAATAAGAAAGAAAATTTTTGTCATTTACAGATACTATGATTTATATAATACTGGATAATGAGATCATAACAATAATATATTGTAGACTGACTGGAGCAGTTTAAACTTGATATAACATTTTACTTAAAATTCAAATTAGCTGACTGGAAATATAGATGAGATGGGAAAATATTTGCCTTACAATCACTAGGGAATGGATACGTGCTCCCAGAGTCCACATAAGAAAATAAAATGTAGATGAGTACTGCTTACAGTCTTAGAGCTGGGAAGGTTAAGCAAGACATATCCTTAGGGGTCACTAGCCAGCAGAGCCTAGCCTAGCTTGTTTGCATCACATTAGTGAGATATCGACTTTCATGGAAAAATATTATTGAGTCTTTTCTTTGCATCTACAGCCTCTGGTCTCCACATGTACATACAGATTCACACACTTGTGCTTGCATGCTTGCATGTGCACGTGTGAGCACGCGTGAACGAGCGCATGCGCGTGCGCGTGTGCACACACACACACACACACACACACACACAGGATCTCATGAATAATATTAAACACACACACACACACACACACAAACACACACACACAGGATCTCATGAATAATATTAAACTGTGGTATTCAGGGAGATTTCTTGGAAAATGTTGATATCCAAGAACCTTGATTATCATAAGAACAGGGAAATTTGGTGACTGGAAATTTGGTCCAGTTGTTAAGAGCACTGGCTGCTCTTTCCATAGGATCCAGGTTAATTCCCAACACCTATATGGTAGTGTGACTGTATACAACCATCTGTAACTCCGGTTCCACAGAATCCAGCACCCTCCCACATATATATATATATATATATATATATATATTATATATTATATATATATTGTATATAAAAGACAGGCAATTTTGGCACATGCCTTTTATTCCAGCACTTGGGAGACAAAGGCAGGCAGATCGCTGAGTACAAGACCAGCCTGGTCTATGAAGTTTATAACAGGACAGTCAGGGGTACAAAAATAAACTCTGTCTTGACAAAAAAAAAAGAAAAGAAAGAAGAAGAGAAAATTTAAAAATAGCAATGCTAAATGATTAAAAATTTTCAATTTGGCAATGAATCTTGGCTTATGTCCTGCTACTTAGCAATACCTAAAGTATTGTGTGCACACTTACTGTACCTCTTTCTTTCCAGGCTTTGACCTCTCTATATGCAAATCCTTATCTCTGTATCAGTCAAAAATGAGTCAAGTTATATAGAAAATTTAAACTTACATTTTGGCTTCATTAATACCTTAATTTAAAGTAAGAGATCAAAGTGAATTTTTCCTCTTTTTATGCCAAATTTTCAGAATAAAAGTTATAAAAGTAACTCCTCAGATTGTTGTCATATGAAAAATTCATAGGTATCTCCTAAAATTGCTCTGCTGAATTTGACAGAAAAATAACATCCATTAGTAGACATCAAAGGCATCCAAACAGAAAAGGTGTTCCAATCTAAGTTAAAAGAAATTGTAACTTATCTTTCAAAGGAGCACGGTAAGAAGAGGTAATGATTTAGTCTGAGAAGAGTAGCAATGTGCTGATGTTACAGGCCTCAGGGAAGAAATCTTTGGTGTATTGCCAATCTGCTTGGGATGCCCAGGAGAGCAAGGTGTGGTTCAAGGCAGACAGACAGAAAATGCCTTGAAGGCTATTTCTTGTGGAAAAGATATCAAATATTGTTGTACAAAGGTCATTTATCTCTGAGTAGGAGTACTTCCTGATGTTGAGGCTTAAGCCTAATTTGAAAAAAATAAAATAAAGAAAAAGGAGTAGAAAGCTTCACCTCATTTATGTGATTCTGTTAAGCAAATAATAAATATGAAATGGTCTGACCACCTCAAGCCTCTGTCTCTTCTACTGAGGACATTTTTTTTATTGCACACCCAGACTTCATGAGCTACACTTGATAAATCACACAAGTCTAATGGGGTTGTCTATACTTGTTAGTTTGTTTCACTAAAATAAACTGAACCTATTTTGATACAAAATAATCTTTAAATTATATGGTTTTGAACATGATTTAAATGCAGAATGTATGTAGCAGATGTCTTTGAAATTATTTATGGTAAACATGTAACAGTAAAGTGCTGGAAGCCATAATTAGGCTGGATGAATTATTTCTAATCATACATCAGATAGGCATGCTCTCACTCCATATCCAATTGATTTAGTCCTTTGCCTGCTTTCCTTTATTGTTTTACCTGCTACACATCCATTTGTCAAATCAACAGTTTAGTGATGCTTCTTTGGAAGGTTGAACAAACAGGCTGATCTTTTCTTTGTTAGCATCTAATTCACAGTTACTTTTGTTAGCTTCTCCATTATTGCTATGAGTGTTATTGTTCATTTTGTTATATGCTGATTATAAGAGTTATTTTATTATTTTGATAAAGATTGTTTTCAAGGTTATTTAGACATTAATCTAAGATTGTTTACCAGTAAGCAGTATTTGCATACACATTTCCATTGATTGCCTATATAGGCAGTATTTGCATACATATTTCCACTGGTTGCCTAGATAGAAGTAGACCTCTCCTCTCATCTCCTTTTACCTTTCATTTTTCCTTTCCTCTCCTCTCCTTTCACCTTTCCTTTTTCCTTTACTTGCTTTTTTCCTCCCTCCCTCTCTCTCTCTCTCTCTCTCTCTCTCTCTCTCTCTCTCTGTCTGTCTATTTTCTTCCTTTTTTAAAAGATATTGTTCAGTGAGAACCACAGTATTGTTAAAAGTGAATTCCAGTACATTTAAAAACATCAATAGCAAACATCTTCATCACAAAACAATGTGTGCTTGAAGTAATGAGTACATTAAGTACCTTGGCTTAGTTATTATATGCTGCCTTATGGTGGTACAGCCTTGCTTTCTACCTCCTGATTATACACAACCAGAAAATTTTCACTTAAAATTAAAAGAGTGCATGAGACCTCACTTCTGTCCACATGCCACCCTAGTCCTGTGGCAGGTACCTGAGCCTCAGGTGAATCTGGGCACTGCTCTGCCCCCCCCCCAATAACCCTATCAACCCCTGCTCAATTCTGCCTTAGCCCACCCTGAAAAGAGTGGACCTGCCCAGACCAGAAGGCCCACAATAAGTCTGAACACAAATCAACCCTGTCCACACTCCACCCTCTGCCATCTGGCTGCTGCCAAAGTGTGAGCCCCCCATCTGCCACCAGAGAGAGGGAGAGACCCCACCTGCACTCACTGGAAGAAGGTATGGGAAGAAGACAGAGTAAGAACACACTCAACAACAGAAAGACCAATATGACACCACCAAAATCTAGGCACTCCACACCAGCAAGATCTGAAAAGCCCAACACTGAGGATGAAGAAGAGATGGGCCTCAAAAATTATGTTAGGAAGTTGATAGAGACCTTTAAAGGAAAAAAGATAATCCCTTAAAGAAATAGAAGATAAAACAAGCAAAATTTACATGAAATGGTGGAAAAGACAAATAAAAAAATTCAAGAAGTACACAAATCTCTTAGAGAATCTAAAGAAAGCCAAGAAAAAACAAACAAGTGAAGGAAGCACTCAAAACAGTTCAAGGAATGAAAGCTGAAATAGCCACAAAAAGAAAACACAGAATGAGGGGATGCTGAAAATAGAAATGCTGGATAAATGATCAGGAACCAAAGATGTGAGTATAAACAATAGAATTCAAGAGATGGAAGAGAGAATTTCAGTTGTTGAAGACTCGCTAGAAGATACACAGACATCGCCCAAAGAAAATCTGAAGTCCAGCAAATCCCTAACACAAAATATCCAGGAAATATGGGACACCATGAAGAGGCCAAACCTAAGAATAATAGGTATAGGAGAAGGTGAAGAAATACAGCTCAAAGGTACAGAAAACATATTCAACAAAATCATAGAAGAAAACTTCCCTTTCCTACAGAAAGATATGCCTATGAAAGTAGAAGCTTAGAGAACACCAAACAGACTGGACCACAAAACGAAGTCCCCTGGACACATATTCAAAACACCAAACCTACAGAATAAAGAGAAAATATTAAGAGCAGCAAAGGAAAAAGGCCAAGTAACATATAAAGAGAGACCTATCACACCTGACTTCTCAATGGAAATTTTGAAAGCCAGAAGGTCCTGGATAGATATGCTTCAAACACTAAGGGAGCATGGATGCCAACCCAGACAAGTGTACCCAGCAAAACTTTCAATAGCGATAGATGGAGAAAACAAGATATTCCATGTCAAAACCAGACTTAAACAATACATGTCCACAAACCCAGCACTACAGAAAATTCTGAAAGGAAAACTCCCACCCAACAAAGATAACAACACTCACGAAAACATAGGCAATAAATAATCCAATTTTACCAAACACGAAATGAAACAGGAGGGCGAAATACACACACAATGAAAGCACCAACAATAAATCCAAAAGAAACAAGAAACAACAAACAATGGACATTAAAATCCCTCAATGTCAACGGTCTTCACTTTCCCATAAAAAGATACAGGGTAAAAGAATGAATACTAAGAGAGAATCCATCCTTCTACTGTATACAAGAAACACACCTCAAATTCAAAGACAGGCGTTACCTAAGAGTAAACTGTTGGGAAAAGATTTTCCAATCAAATGGACCCAAGAAACAATCTGGTATAGCAATACTAATATCTAAATAATTTGATTTCAAACTAAAATCAATCAGAAGAGTTGAAGAAGGGCATTTCATACTCACCACAGGAAAGTTCAATCAAGATAAAGTCTCAATCCTGAACATATATGCCCCAAATACTAAGACACCCACATTTGTAAAAGAAACATTAGTAAAACTCACAACACACAAATAAACACACACACTTATAAAAGGAGACTTCAATACCCCCCTTACACCACTAGACAGGACCTCCAGACAGAAACTTAACAAAGAAACAAAGGGTCTAACAGAAGTTATGACCCAACTTGGTTTAACAGGTATCTATAGAACAATCCATCCAAACACAAAAGAATATACCTTCTTTTTAGCACCACATGGCATCTTCTCTAAAATTGAACACATGGTTGGAAACAAAGCAAACCTCCAAAGATACAAAGGAATTAAAATAAGCCCCTGTATCTTACCAGATCACCATGCTTTAAAGTCAGCATTCAACAGCAATACAAATTGCAGAAAACCTACAAAATATTCGAAATTAAATAACGCCCAATTGCACCATTCCTGGGTCGTGGAAGAAATAAAAAAATAGAAATTAAAGACTTCCTAGAATTTAATGAGAATGTAGACACAACATACCCAAAATTATGGGACACTCTGAAAACAGAGCTAAGAGGAAAGTTTATAGCACTAAGTGCCCACATGAAGAAACTGGATAAAAGTCACCCTAGAGAATTGACAGAACAACTGAAAGATTTAGATCAAAAAGAAGCAAACTCACCATCGAGGGGTAGACACAAGGAAATAATCAAACTGAGTACTGAAATTAATAGAGACTAGGAAAACATTACAAAGTATCGATGAAACAAAGAGTTGATTCTTTGAGAAGATCAACAAGATAGACAAACCCCTATCAAAACTAACCAAAAGGCAGAGAGAGATCAAGGTAACTAACAAAATCAGAGACAAAAAGGGGTATATCACAACAGACAGTGAGGCCATCCAGAGGATCATCAGGTCATACTTTAAAAACCTGTACTCCACAAAAATTGAAAATCTAAAGGAAATGGACAATTTTCTGGATAGATATCACTTACCAAAATTAAACCAAGAATAGATTCGATGTATAACCCCTAATAAATAGAAACAGTCATCAAAAACCTCCCAACCAAATAGAGCCCAAGGCCAGATTGCTTCAATGCAGTATTCTACCAGAAATTCCAACAAGAGCTAATACCAGTAATCCACAAATTGCTCCACACAATAGAAGTAGAAGAGACATTGCCAAACTCTTTTAATGAGGCTGCAATCACTTTGATACCCAAGCCACACAAAGATACAATTAAAAAAGAGAACTACAGACCAATATCCCTCATGAATATCAGTGCAAAAATACTCCACAAAATATTGGCAATCCAAGGACACATCAGAAATAACATCCACAATGAAAAAGTAGGCTTCATCCCATAGATGCAAGGATGGTTCATTATATGAAAATCCATCAATGTAATCCACTATATAAACAAACTGAAAAAGAATAACCAAATGATCATCTCACTAGATGCTGAAAAAACATTTGACTAAATCCAAAATCCCTTCATGATAAAGATCTTGGAGATAACAGGAAAAAGAAGAACATATCTAAGCATGATAAAAGCAATATGCACCAGAACAACAGCCAACATCAAACTAAATGGAGAGAAACTCAAAGTGATTCCTCTAAAATCAGTAACAAGACAAGGCTGTCCACTCTCTTCATATCTCTTCAATATTGTACTTGAAGTTCTAGCTAGAGAAATAAGACAAGAAAAGGTGATCAAAATGAAACAAATTGGAAAGGAAGAAGACAAACTTTCACTATTTGCAGATGATATGATAGTCTACATAAGTGACCTAAAAAACTCTACCAGGGAACTCCTACAGCTGATAAACACCTTCAGCAAAGTAGCATGATACAAAACTAACTCAAAAAAAATCTATAGCCCTACTATATTCAGATGATAATTACAATTAGAAAGAAATCAGAGAAACATCACAATATCCAAAAGCAACATAAAATATCTTGGGAAACGCTAACCAAAAATGTGAAAGTCCTATTCAGTAAGAACTTTGAGTCTTTAAAGAAAGAAATTAAAGAAGATACCAGAAAAAGAAAAGATCTCTCATGCTCTTGGATAGGTAGAATCAACATAGTAATAATAGCAATCTTGCCAAAAGTAATCTACAGATTTAATACAATCCCCATCAAAATACCAACACAGTTCTTCACAGACCTTTAAAGAAAAATCCTCAACTTTATATGGAAAAACAAAAAACCCAGGATAGCCAAAACAACCCTGTACAATAAATAATCTTCTGGAGGCATCATCATGCCTGACTTCAAGATCTATTATAGAGCATAGTTCTGAAAACAGCTTGGTATTTGTTGGGAGCCAAATCTTGGGGCTGGGCATGAGATCCTAGGCCATGCTTGGCAGGCCACATAGTTAACCTTTACATAGAAGCTCCTTAGAACCTCATCTCAAAAAAAGAAACAACTTGACCCAGTCCTCCACCCACAGGCTCAGTCGCCTAGGCAACCCTTCCTGGACCTCTTACTCATAAACTCTTTATCCTGCCAAACATCCTCTTTGTGGCTTCCTAATATCCTGCCTACACTAACACCTGGCTCAAAAACAACCTATTCTACCCTTCCCCATATCCTGCTCTGCCGACTATAAAGCTAGCCTAAGAACAAAGTAAAGTTTGCCACTTGATCAGAATCCTGTCTTGTGGTCGTTCTTTCTGCATCTCTTGTCCCCATTCCCTATCCCTGACTCTCTTGCCCCAGGTTGATGTCCTGCAGGTATTGGCACAAAAATAGACAGATAGACCAATGGAAATGAAATGAAAAACCTGATATTAACCCACACACCTATGAACACCTTATTTTTGACCAATATGCTAAATATATACAATGGAAGAAAGACAGTGTCTTCAACAAATTGTGCTGGAAGAAGTGGATTCAGACATGCAGAAGATTGTAGATAGATCCATATCTGTCAACATGCACAAAATATAAGTGCAAATGGATCAAAGATCTCAACATAAGTCCAGCCACTCTGAATCTTCTAGAAGAAAAGTGGGAGATACCCTTGAACGAATTTGCACAGGAGACCTCTTCCTGAATATTACACCAGTAGCACAGACATTGAGATCTGTAATTAATAAATGGGACCTCATGAAATTGAAAAGCTTCTGTAAGGCAAAGGACACAGTAAGTAAGACAAAATGACAGCCTACAGAATGGGAAAAGATCTTCACCAACCCTACATCTGACAGAGGGCTGATTTCCAAAATATACAATAAACTCAAGAAGCTAGCCACCAAAACACCAAACAATGAAATTAAAAAGTGCAGAACTAATTAGAGAATTCTCAACAGAGGAATCTGAAATGGCTGAAAGACACTTAAGAGAGTGCTCAATATCATTGGCCATCAGAGAAATGCAACTCAAAACAACTCTGAGATACCATCTTACATAGGCCAGAATGGCTATAATCAAAAACACCAGTGACAATCTATGCTGGAGAAGATGTGGAGAAAAAGGAACACTCTCTTCCATTGCTGGTGGGAGTGCAAACTCATAAGACCACTTTGGAAATCAGTATTGTGTTTGCTCAGAAAAATGGGAATCATTCTACCTCAAGATCCAGCAATTCCTCTCTTGGGCATATACCCAAATAATGCATGTCCATGCAACATGGGCATATGTTCAGCCATGTTCATAGCAGCATTGTTTGTAATAGCCAGAACCTGGAAGCAACCTAGATGCCCTTCAGTTGAAGAATGCATAGAGAAAATGTGTTACATATATACAATGGAGTACTCAGCAGAAAAAAAGCAATGGAATTTTGAAAATCGCTGGCAAATGGATGAAACTAGAAAAAACGATCCCGAGTGAGGTAACCAAGTCACAGAAAGATAAACATGGTATGTACTCACTCATATATTAATTTCAGACATAGAGCAAAGGATTACCAGCCTATATTCCACTTCACCAAACAAACTAGGAAACATGAATGACTCCAAGGGATAAACGAATGGACCCCAGGAATGGAAAGGGGCAGGAACTCCTGAGATAATTGGGAGCATGAGGATAGGGGAGAGAGAGCTGCCAGAATGACAGCAGGAGAAGAGGAGTGGAGGGGAGGAAATGGAGGAGCAGAATTATTGAGTTGGGGGAAGAATAGAGGAGAGCAGGATGAGAGATGCCCTATTAGAGGCAGTCATTATAGGTCTGAGGAGAGATCTGGTACTAGGGATTTTTCCAGAGACCTACAATGTTGACACAGCTTGACAGTCCATGCAATGGTGGAGAGGATAAACTAAGTGCCCTTCCCCTATAATGAGATTGATGAGTACTTTTTATGCCATCCTAGAGCCCTCATCCAGTGGCTGATAGAAGTAGAGGCAAACATCCACAGATATACACTGAACTGAACTCTGGAATTAGTTGCAGAGAGGAAGGAATGAAGATCGAAGGGGTCAGAAAATGCGGATGTGTTTAAGTGGTGACAGTGTCTTTGGTAAGTTAGTGAGGTGACTCATAATGAAACATTCCCTAGAGATTTTTAGGAACAGGACTGGTTATCCAAAGACCAACTACTTCCAGTAAATTGAGCCTGACCTTCTGGGAGGTAGAGAAACTGGAGGCTGAACTGAAACCTAAAGATAGCTCTGGAGGCCATTTCTTTCTAGATTTTGCAATAAATATCTCTCCCTTATGTGGATTCTTCCCATCTATCTTCTTCTTAAAAATAAATTTATGGACAGAGCACTTTGGTTTTTGAGTTCTGTAGTTTGTTCCAGTGAATTCTCAAACTGGGGAGGGAATCACTGGAACTCTTAAATTAGGCATTCAGAAGCACAGGTATCCTGAGACACCTGGGGATCTCCAGAATATGGCTCCTGTCAGCCTTGCAGAGGACTGAGTTTTTAAGGGGTTTTTATCAACTGCAGGTAATAAGGTAATAAGCTTTAGGATCTTATAACTTTGCACTCACTTCCAGATAGCAGAAAACAACCATTTGTTTCTTTAAGGTGTTAAACTCTCTCCGTCATTGTATATCTAAGAGATCCAGTGCTTCCTTTAGTATTTCTGATACACCATGAGAAGATTTTTATGACTGCTAGTCTCCTATTTGTTTGAACTCAGTTTCTTTGATCAATTTTTATTCATTTTTGCATTCCACATGTTTTATTGAATACTTACGATGGATCAGATATTGTTCATCATCTTCTGTGTTAGGGTATACCAGTACACAAGGCAGAAATGTTTCAAAATCTATACCACACAGCCTGTTAACAAATACTCAAATTTTCCATGAAACTTATGTGAGAATGATGGATTATATCCTTTATCACTCCTATATATGTTTTTCCTTTCATGGGACCAAAAATGGTCACAGCCCTTTCTCTTTTATATTTCAAGTACTTCCTAGCTCTATAATCTTTTATTATTTGGGCTCAGGGGCAAAGACTAATTCTGTTCTTTTAAAAATACTCTATCACTCTACCAGGGAGTCTATTTTTGATTATCTTCTTCAACTCAACATCACGATACCATATTGTATTACACTACCCTCTTATTTCAAAAATCCCTTCATTTCTTTTCATTCAAGATAGGAAGCTGCAAGTATGGTTTTCAAAAAATTTCCTTCTCTTTCCATGTCATCCCTTCAAACAATGTATAAAGAATTTGGCTACCCATGCATGATTTACTAGGATCAGAAAAGTCCATCTACACTTAGAATAGGAATCTTTGTTCTGTTAGGTCCTATTCCATCCCAAATATCAACATAGGCCCAGAAATGTGCTACACATGTTAATGTAAAGTCTTAATTTTTCTTAAAATTTTTAGTTTTTCATTGTATTAGTTATTCCTTTGTCTACCTTAAAGTATACAAGATTATTCAGGATATGTTAAATTTAATGTTTAGCCTTCACATTTAATAATAAAATAATAAAATAAAAATAATAATAAAATAAAATAATAATAAAATAAAATAAGTATTTATATGGAAAAAAGGTGCTTGGGAATAAAGACAAAAATTTTGGAAATGGGAAAAAGTTGAAAATATAATTATTGGTTTGTAATAACATCAATATAGTAAATTATTCATTCTTCCTTAGAAATTATTGGTTAATGACAATATATTTTTTTAAAAAGAAAACTAGGGATTAGTCTGGGGCTACAGTTTATTTGATAAGAGTGTTTGCAGTGTAATCATGAGGAGCTGAATTCAAATACCTAATAACAGGTTATCAATAATAACAGCCTATTAACAGACTAAATGTACCCACATGTGAAACACACCCCCAAGTTTATATGTACAATATGATCAATGGGGATTTCTACTTTCTAGTCTAGTGTTAAAATTAAGATGCTTCAGGTTCTTTGAAAGGCCTCATATCAAAAAAAAAAAAAAATAAGTAGAGTTGGTATCCTTTTCAGATCTTAGCACTAACCAATGGAAGGAGAGCGAGAGAGAGAGAGAGAGAGAGAGAGAGAGAGAGAGACAGAGAGACAGAGAGACAGAGAGACAGAGAGAGACAGAGAGAGAAATGTTTCATTATATCGTTAAAGAAAATATTTATATAAAATCATCTATAATTAACGAGTGCTAAATTTTCTTGGGCACATGTTTATGAGGGATCAAAGATATTTCCCACCTGTTACTTTCAATTATATTGAAACATCATTGCCCTTAAAGGATAGTGTGCTTTAAAGGTGTGGTCTTGACCTTAAACTCTAACTAAAGAGAAACAGGATAACTTCATACACATAATACCTAGATAGTGCCAAAACAGTACATTCCAAATATAAACAAAAGCAAATTCTAAAGCTCTTATTGAAAATGTCTCTTTTTTGAGAAGTGTGAAATGTCCTCATATTCTGTATTACAATTTAAGTAATATAATTAAAACTTAATAAAAATTCTCCCCAAAGCAGTTTTGAAAATAATGTTGTGTCTTATGTTTTATAGAAAAACATGTTATTATCTAATTTTCAAACAAAATCTGTTTCTTTCTTTACACCCTTCTTGCCAGACCAACCTCACTACACTGTGTCCTTCCATCCCCACTAGCTTCCTTCCACATTCTTCTCACATTTGACGTTTGGTGAAATTTTCCTTTCATGAAAATTTTAGAGCTCCTAGTCATTATCCCATTATTGAGGGTTAATCAAGAATCCTTAGGCTACTATATTAAATATATCTTATAAATAATATGAGTACCTTGCTTTCCAACCTAAAGTCATAAGTCTTAAGTATACTTATTTTCTTTATTTGAAAACTAAATCATAAAATGTAAGTCTTACAGGGAAACTTTTTTTGGAACATGGGCTATAGCAAAGTCTGGCCTATGGAAACAGTAAGGAATGACACTGAACTTGTGATTTCCATGCCTTATGGATTAATAATAGATCACAGGCATGTGCCACAAAGCCCAGGCTATACTGAGACTTTTTAAACACAGCAACTCGTGCACGTTAGAGTTTTTTTTTTTTATTTTTAATATGCAATTCTTCTCCCCCTAAAACCTCTAAGAATTTGTTTCATAAGAATAATAATAAATAATGATTGCTTTGAGTTTTAATGAAGCTGGGTTACATAACATTCTCTCCTATGTAGTTTAAAGAAAAATTTTGATCATTTTTAAATCACTTATGAAACAAAATCAAGTTGGAGCAACTCATTGCTGCATATGAAGTTCAATCAATTACTTAATAAAATTTAAAACTAAATATTTATCAATAAATGATTTTTTCAGTTGTGCTAATTCTGAGTTCCAGTGAACACAGTGAAGATTTTAGAGTTGGGAAGTATTTTGGAAATGGGGAATAAGTGAATAAGTGAAAAGAAAAAAATGATAATAAAATGATACATTTATTATCATCTCATAAATGAGGGGGTAATCAATAACTCATATATATCCATGTATGTGTAAATTTGTGCCATGTATGTAAATTTATGTCATACATATGACAAGAATAACAACTTCATTTGCAATGCCCATTTCCTAGCCTATAGTGGGATATTAGATATGGTTGTAATCTTTTGGGAGATTGGAAGTTATGCTTTGAAAGCTATGTAAAGATATTGGGGTCATATTCACTTCTCCCAGTAGTAACAGTAAAACTGAACAAGAGGAATGAATCATCAAGCTTCTTGAAGCCCTTGTGAATCTTTTATTTTCCAATGATACAGAAGTCTGAGTGGAGTCAAATGTAATAGCTTTAACTGCAACAAACAAAATTCTGTGCTTTCCCTCTAGTCTGTCTGAGATCTTGGGTAGCAAATATAGTATTTGATAGTATGATATCTTGATAGCAATTCCCTGGAAATCTGATCTGCAAACACTATAATGTACTCCATGTGCTTAAAAATGGCTAATCACAGAGGGGGAAAGTAGAGCTCTGACAATACTAGGTTAAAAAAATATGAGTCGGAAGGAAGAAATCAAGTTTGCATGCTGCTCTGCTGTGCAATGCACAACGTGAAGCTAACTCCAAATTTATTTTTCCCCTAAACCTGTGGTGTTTAGATAGATGGCTCAGAAGCTAACAAAACATAGAGGTCTCAAGCATGACCAAGGTTTGATTCTCACCACCCACATTGGTAGCTACAATAACATGTAACATATCCAAGGCCTTCTTCTGTACTCCATTATTACCTACACTCATGTGTGCCCACATCCTGCCATAAATGCATTCATAATTACTTAAGAAAGAAAGAAAAAGGGAAAATAGGAATTGTGCTGCGTGATTAGTATTGCCAATATTTGTCGAATTTTTTCTTATAATATGGCTTAAAACATCACTAAACAGTTTTCTATGTTCTAATAAAGATAGATGTCCTGGAAATGATTAATCTTTTCAAGGCAGGCACTGGCAATAGGAGCCAGCCATGACTTTACAGAAGAATGAAGTTTTGGAGAATAGCAGCAATCTCACAAGTGGTATCTATGACTTCCATAGGGGGTTGATGAACGTTAATCATCATCAAAATGTTGCTAAGGGACAAAAGGAATATATTTGGAAGGGACTGTAGAGGTGATACTACATCTAGAGAAAGAGCAGAGAGAGACCCAGGGGAGTCTTAAACACCTGAAAATCTAAAAATCAACATGTACTCATTGTTGCAAATTTTTCATAAATAATAATAAATATCTAATCAGCATGTAGTTGATTGAGAGATGAAGAGAGAGTCAGAGATCTTCTATCCTAGACTACACAGTAATTCAAGATTTTAAAACTTAGTGAGAACTAATGATCTGGTGACTTATAATAGCCCACATATTAAAATACACCTAATATTGAAATTAGCTATATTATCTCATCATTAGGCATTATTACTAACTAATGTTTTGGAAAATGAGAGTGTCTGTGTATAAGGGTTTCCTTCACAGAACTCTTTCCATCTTCAGAGTGATAGCAACTCTCTCTTTAGTTTTTCCCTGTGGCTTACATCATTGTGATATGACATGTATTTTGTAACTTTACATAATTTTTGATTCTTTGATAATAAATTGGGTCATCTATTCTTCCTACAAGCACTAAGGAATGTATCTATTTAAGGAAACAAGCACTGTTTGTTTGGTTTGTTTCATGCTAACTTATACACCCTGTTTCCTAGGCTGTAACTGTTAGACACAAATATGTTAAGGCACAATGCAGTAGAAAGTTACTGTATGTTCTCAAACAGCTTTGGAAGATTATTCATCTTCAGGGAATGGATCTATTCCAAGTGATCTTTCAGTGACCCAGGCTTCTCATTTTATGAATCCATCACTTCTCAGGGCTTTATTATTGAATGTTTCAAGTGGAAAACTGTTAGTGATGGCAGGGGAATGCTCCTGAATTCTAAACCTCAGTTACATGACCACCCCTGCACAAAAGGACTGAGATGAAAAACACTCTGCTGAATGGCCATATTCCAGCTACTATTCTATTCAATAGAAAATACAATAATGAAATACAGTAGTGTAAACAGGTCCATTCTTTTGGACCTCAATATCTGTGTGCAATCTTACTCCCCTCTTCAGAGAAACAACCCCAAATTCTGTCCATTCACTTCATTAATTTAAAGCAATGCTACCTAGACTAGTGGACATGAGAAACAGTAGAAAGGAGCCCAAGCCATGTATTGTTTTCAAGATAATCAAGAGACTTCAACCTAACAACTTCTTGACAAAGGATAAGTTGTGTTTTTCTTCTATGTGCTTTCCCTATTCCTCCACCTTCACTTCTTCATCTTTTTGTCTTTCCACCACTTTTTTTATTCTTCTTGTTAGAAATCAATTTGCATCTATTCTTCCCAAAAGTTAATTTTATAGTTTTATCCTCCTTGGAATATGCTAAACTTTGCTTATCTCTAGTGACAGGCACAAAATAGGACAATATTTTCTTTCCTGTGTTGAGAATCTTAGCTTTGGTGTATTCAGGATAACAGGAATAACTGAATTACTTATAGACTAGTATAAATGTCCTGTACTCAGTGTTGGGTTTGGAATTCAAGTTAAATCTCAGGGACAATATTTTAATAAGCTGCTAGGAAATTAGTAGGGTGGGCTATAGGGAATAAATATAACTCTAATGAGCAATGTCTTAATTAGTGTTTCTCCTGTTGTAAAAGGACACCGTGACTGCAAATGGCAACTTATATAAAGGAAAGCATTTGAGTGAGGTGGCATGTTATAGTTGCAAAGTCCTTTAACAACATACCAGGGAACAAGGAGACTGGGAATACAGTGGTATGCAGCCAATTCCATTTGTGGGGGAGTTCTTTCAAACTACCACAAACAACAACCCAAATTTAGTCCTAGAAATTTAAGATGTCAAACATATTTATATGCTGAACTGAGTTGAATCATACCTGCATGTTAAAATATCTGGAGTGAATATATACAATATGAAATGAAATATTGCATGCTTCTCATTCAGCATTAGCCATCCACTAGAAAGTTATAGGCTCCAATAAAGAGGTAGTGTTTTTAGAAAAACTGGCATCCAAGACTTTGCAAAATACCCCAGATAGTTTTTATTGTAACTTACACATCACAGGTAACAATATAGGAAAGACACTAGGAAATTAGTTTCAAAAATTGTCCAGTTATATGACAGAAAAATAATTCTTAAATTGAGAAAAATGGAACTGTTGATTTAGTTAGGGTGTTCTTGGGTAACAATATACTTTCGTTGGATTTGTCATTCAAGGAGCCATCCAGAAGCCCAGTAATTTTAGTTTGCTTTGAACATATAAGACTCTTCCTCTTTAAACAGCCTGGTGTTATGGCCTATTCTCATCTTTTCCTAACAGTCATTAAGACTATAGTTTGCACTGGCAACAGGCTAAGTGCACAACTTATTTGACCCATGTTCCTTTGCAGTCAACCCTACTTGTCTCACCTGAATAATGCATGAGCTTTTCCATTGAACCTAGAAATGACTCCTCATGGCCAGCAACTAATTAAATGAAAGTCCAAGTATTTACCAACACACATATTAGACCAACTGTCACAGTGTTTACAAAGGTCATCTCATGCAAGCAGGATAAAGAAGAAAGTATACACTAAGGTCTCATTACACCTTTCATTATGTCATGTATTCAGGAATACAGTAGAGCAGATATTATGTTCTGAGGCATAGTGGATACACTTCTTAATCTCTGTGATCTCTCCTGATAGAGTCAGGATATGGGGATTCTTCATTATTATAATGTGCCAAGGACAGGACTTGACTTGGAAGAAGATGGTAATATTATGGCATCTATATGTTATACAACTTACTACAGTATAGGTTGGGGATTCTTCAGTGGTTGTGATTTTGTTGTTCAACATCTTCCTGTGTGTGAATTAGGGGAAATATGGCAATTTATTAAGCGACAAGAAACAGGCACTCACCAGTCACAAATTGTGATTGCCCTTGACAGAGAGATAGATAGATAGATAGATAGATAGATAGATAGATGATACATAGATGGTAGATAAGATAGATAGATATATGCTATTTGAATAAATGTGTCTATATTAAATGAGGGACTTCCATCCCTTATGAGAAGAGTAACACTTTCAAGCTATTACAGCAGGGCAAGGCTTAGTGAAGCTATGGAAATGAAGTTACATAAAGCCAAGGCATTAGGACATCCTAAAAATCAGAGACGCTGATTCTTTTCCAGAAATCACAAACTCAGCTGAACTAGAACTAGAGCATTGAGAGAAAGAAGACACTTCACCTTAAGGCTTTAGACTCTATATGTATTGTTTCCTCTTTACATCCCATGCCTATGCTTAGCATTGAGACTTCCATTCTATGCTTGCCTTATCAAATATTTGAAAGTTTTATTCATTAGGTTTTGTCAAATGGAAGTAAATTTTCCATGTAATGAATAAGATGTCCAGTCTCATCCATCTCTGATCATGATACTTATATGAAACAATACATCTCATTAGTAGCTACTAATGAGATGTGTTGTTTCATTAACATTAAGGTAGAATAAATGTATTTTGAAGAATAGAGTATATTAGGAAGTCAGGGTTAGAATGCAATGACTGAACATCTAGTATTCCACAAATCATAGGTGAATATCAAAATTCTAGTATAACAGTGTTAGGTAGGTGTGTGGTGGCAGTGGAAATATGACTGCCTTTGAAGCCACAGGAAATAGGTACTTGCCACAAACCAAGTCTTATTGCACCTTGTTCCTGTGTGTTTTAGACTTTGAAATTGTGAGAAAAAATGCTGTTGTTCATATGATAAGCAGTCTACTTAATTATATTAGTGGCCTGGATGGTTAAGACTATCATTCTTCATTTAAAATAAACATACACACACACACACACACACACACACACACACACACACACACACTACATGGGAAAGTACATCAGTGGGAAAGAAGATTTGCTGTGCAGACCTGATACATGAGTTTGAATTCCCAGCTTCCACAAAATGCAGAAGCCAGGCCATGGAAGTCTGTATGCAAAGCAAAGGCAGATTGTTCCTGGGAAGTAGCGATGCCAATCAGCCTAACTGAAAGGAAGAAGTTTGTGTTCAGTGAGAGACTGTTTCCAAGAAAGAAGATAGAAAGTAATAAAAGAAGTTACTTGGTTTCCTTTTCAGACTTATTTATATCCACATACTTCCAACCGACACATACTCACAGACACCCATGAAGAAACACAATTTTCATTAACATAAAATAATCACCTCATATGCACAGGGAAGCTGAGGAGTCTTATGCCAAGTTTTACTAGATTAGACCAAAATGTTAATTTGATAGAGGGACTGTCAGAATATTAAACATTTTCAGCATAACCAAAATATTGTCTGACTAATTTTAGAGCAAGTCAATAGAATTTTGGGTTTTAATTAATATACCAATTGATATTTGGTAGTACATAATTTTTATTAATTAGATTCAAGTAGATAAAAATAATTTCATGCAACTTTAACTTTGAATAGGACACTATTCCACTATTGTTGTTAAACGAATAGTAACATTTTTATACTTTACTTATTTTCTTCATTAAGTGTGTTTTCCTGTATGCTACAGGTTATGAAAATTAACACAAATGCCAAAGGTGCATGAGGGGTGCAATGAACAGTTGGAGAGAAGAGGGCTCTTGGCCTTTTAATTTTCATGAGATTGCTTCTGTTTTATGGTTAAATCTGGCAGATCAGTTACTGAGGAAGACTGCTAAGTTATTAAACATGACCTTGCAGGGGAACAAAATTTATCTGTGAAAATATTTAAAATATAGGTTATCTCCTAGTAATTTAATAAACATACTTTCTTTGAATTTAGATTCTACTATCAATTAGTTTTATGCTAATTAATATTGTATCAAGTCAATATAACAAATGTATCAGAGAATTGATTACAGATTTTAATGTATCATGAAATTGTGGCCTTTTAACCTATATGCATTCTTTAAAAATATGAGACTGTTCACAATTTTATGATAGACAGCTTTGAAGTAAATTAAAGGCTGTCCAATATTCAGCATTCCTTAATTGATTGTTGTGCTACAATTTAAATATCTGTGTTTTAAGACACACAAATAAAAATACCCTATTAAGAACTCATTCAAACTGACCTGAGTCATACAATGGAGCTGTCAATAAAACTGAATGGATGTAGCCAATTCAGGAAGATCATGTAATTCATGGAAAAGTAAATTAGAAACAAAACCAAACAACCAGACAAACAAAAAATCAGTAAAAGATCTCAAATCTAGTTAGAAGTAAACCCTCATTTTGGTTGATCCACAATAGAACTGATGCTCATAAATGAGAAAAATTGAAATTGAAACCATATTGATCCAGATGCAGATGTTTATAAATTCGCAGAGGATAGTGACACAGGTCATATGGATTAGAGCATGGCTAGAAAAAGGACTTGATTCTCAGCTACACATTTACATTTATTCATTAATTAATTCAATCAATCATTCTTTCATTCATGCAATATTCAGTGAGTACTCAAGGTGTCTCAGTCACTATTCTAGGTTCTAAAGATCTATTGGTAATAGAAACAGAGAGGGAATACTTACATACAGAAGGAATGCTTTCTATAATATGAGACAGGAGGAATGGACCTCAAAGAAAAGTAATTTCAATTATAATAAGATATAAGATTGTAAAGGCTAGGAGTGGTGGTGCACTCCTTTAATCCCAGAACGTGAGAGACAGAGTCAGCTGGATCTCTGTGAGTTCAAGGCCAGCCTGGTCTACAGAGTGAGTTTCAGGGTAGCCAAACATACACAGAGAGACCCTGTCAAAGGAAACCAAAAATAGATAAATAAATAAATAAATGTATGGTTGACAAGAGAAAACAAAGCATGCAAAGAATGAAGGTAGTGGGAAAGAAACTAAATTATCTGCCCCTCTCTCTTTCTGAATCTGTCTGCATATCTCTGTATGAATGTTTGTTGTACAAGAATCTTAAGAGAATAGACAGAGGGGTTCAGATAACTGAGTGATATGATGCAAATGAAGGGAAAGAATGTCACCAGTATCCTAAAGGAAGAAAATATGTCACTGAGGTAAAGGCAAATTAATTTTTTCAGAGGAATTAAAAAGAAACCAATACATGTAAAACAGAGTAAACAAGGAGAGGACTATGCAAAAATGAGACAGCAGAAGGAGTAGGCAGAGATGGTAACAGGCTTTGGGGATATCAAATCTTGTATAAGACTCATTCCAGACCTGGCAAGTTATGCTAAGGCCCAGGTAAAAAATCGACCTTGTTTTCTAGTTTCATTGGAATTCTAGTTTCATGGTAGAAAGTTGAGGGCTGACAGCATAGGATGATGCATTCAACATAACAGCAAATACCGTAGTGGAGCTCAAACTCAATTCCTCTAGAATGTGACAATGTGCATAAAAGGAATTCATCCTATATATATATATATATATATATATATATATATTATGATGGGCTCATATTTGGGGTTAAAAATGAAAAGAAAAAGCATTATATTCAGATCTGAGGAAAGTGAGTATAAGAGGAAAATTAGGAATTCTTTGATTGTTCATGACTCCAGGGTATGGGAATTCTAGCTTAAGGCCATTTCCATTGTGTATTTGATATAGTGAACCATGACTCCTTTATTAACCTTGTTTAGATTCCCAGTATGCTTCAATAAACACTTAACAGAATGTAATTTGTTTTTCTTGGCTAGGAAGAATGATTGGTTAGTGATAAATAAAAAGATTGGTATTGTTGAGTTTGTAGCTATATTTATCAGTATGAAAATAATTCAGAGCATAAATAATTGTGGGTGCAGAGTTGAATAATGTACAACTAGTAAAACATGAATGAGATGTTGCAAGATCTTGCTGTGTTGATACTGTTTTTAAAGTCCGAATTCTGCATATGGTTATGGTTAAACATTATCGTTTAAGACAGTTGCTCATTGAAGTTCAATGAAACAATCCTGTTAGATGTTATTTAGGAAAAGTTATCAGAGCAATAAAGAAGATAAGATGAAATTTTCCAGTACCTGTATAGTATTGAATTTTCATTTACATATGCACACAGATTATAGCACATGTTAAGGATATAGTGACATTTTCATAAATAGAAATTCACATAATCTAGACATAAAAAATAGTTGATTTTCTCAGGAAAAAAATGGTGTGGTAGAAGAGTAAAAAGACTAGTCTTTCAAGCTTGTGCTTTGAAGTAAATGAATATGTATAATTAATAGGCAGCAAGAATACATATGTATATATATGCATATGAAGTTAGTATATGTTAAGAATATACATAAACACATGATTTGCAAAAACAAAGCTACCAATTTTGCCTTAGTAAGATCTTAAAGTTAAAATTTTCTTCAGTGTGGAACGTCTACAAAAACACTTTTTTAGATCCTTCGGGTAAAAGAAAAATATTTACACATCATTGTCACTGTAGTCATGTGTGAAACATATCTAATTGGAAGAATAATGATTCCAGGGTCAAGTCCAGGATAATGGCAATTTCACAGTCCAACTCTTTAAAAGTGTCCCTTTTCTCTAGGGCATCCTGTAAAAGACAATAATTATAATTTTATACATGCAGAAGAAATTACTTCAGATAGGAAACTGAAAAGAGGACAGTAAAAATAATCCATGCTGTGCTAATATGGTCACAAATTGCCCAGTTCTTGCTGAGGGGTAGGGAGCCTTGTGCTGTTGATAGCCCCTCAGGGAAATGCTGAGATTCATTTCATTAGATGACCTCATTATTCACTGTAGATAAGCATTCTAGACAAAATATATTTGATCTAAAAAAATAGAACAAATTTACACTATTGGGGACACAATAAAAATTACACATGAATAATGTATTAATAAATTACACTTAATAATTTCCCACTATATTATAGATTCTGGGAAATGCATTTATATGGATTTAATCCTCATCTATGATTGCATATTATCTTCAATATTACCTACATTTAATAATTATGAAAACACCATTGTTAGTGCATTACTTCCTCCTTTAGAAGGTAATTAGATCAGAGATGTTTGATTTTTTTACTTGAGATCACATCTTTTGAACGTGCTGGAACCACTTCTTTATACCTCACTGTAGTAATATATCTTGAGTCACTCATGTCTGGTAAAACTCTTTCTTATTTACATAAATTTAGCAAGTAATTTTGCAATGCATGACACTGAGTTTCCCTACATATAACTGTAGGAAATTTTACTGGCAGCTCTTATAGGAATGCTTGGGGATCTAATGAAATAATATACATGAATCCCTTGTCCTGTTTTTTGTAGCTAGAAAATACTCAAGAGATCTATGTTTTTCTTTCCAAGTTGATATGTTTCAACTTCAATAGGTTCTCAGAGTTCTGTGTATAACTGAGAATCTCAATCAAAGCCACTAATAATTCTGGAAGGAAGAAACTGAGGATAGAATCAATTTAGCCTTGTCTTGATGGGGAAGAGACAGTAACACTCACCAAATTTTTCAAATAGTCTTCCCAGAGTGTCGACTTTGTTTTCAAGAATGACTAGCTAGCAAATTCTAGACAATAGGCTGTAAGCATAATTTAATATAAGTCACTTCCAGAACCAAATATGAAGGAATGATTATTAGTTTTCCTGTTCATCTATGTTTCTGTTTCATTTTGTCAAATGGGAAGGCATATCTTGGTATTAGCCTGAACTCTGAATCCATACTTGAAGGATGTATGCTATAATAAAGCATTTTCATTGGGTCATTCTCCTTTCACCAACAATAAAATAACTGGCAGAAATAATCAAAATGATTGTTTTGACTCATGGTTTAGAATGAGGCAATCTACCCCAGAAGTACTTAGCAGAGAAGAGTTATTCCCATCTTAGCAGGCAAGGAGCAGAGATTGTAGACAAGAAGGGAGAAGAATATACATATGCCAAGGACAGGCCTGTATAGATAACCAAATACTAACAATTTAGGACACACCTACACACACAAAATAGGTTACACAGGACATGCTACTTGTACCATAAACACTCATATATATTCCCATGAACATATACATATGTATGTAAGCACACACTACCAATCTAAGCAACAGAGGACAGGCTACCTTAAATGCCCTCTCCTGATATTGAGATTGATGACTAATTCCTATGCCATCGTATAGCCTTCATCCAGCAGCTGGTGAAAGTAGAACTGAACTGAAATCCAGATACAGAGAAGGAGGATTGATGAGCAAAGTGGTTCATACCAGGCTGGTGAAACCCACAGAAACAGCTGACCTAAACAAGGGAAAACTCTTGGTACCCAGACTGATAGCTGAGAAACCAGCATGGGACTGATCCAGACCTCCTGAGTGTGGGTGTCAGTGGAGAGACCTTTCAAATCTATGGGGCCTCTTGTAGTGGATCAGTACTTATTGCTAGCATAGGAATGGACTTTAGGAGCCCATCCCACATGGAGGGATACTCCCTGAGCCTAGACACAAGGGGGTTGGCCTAGGCCTTATCCCAATGAATATGACAGACTTTGAAGACCCCCCCTATCGAAGGCCTCACCCTCCCTGGGAAGCACAAAAGGTATGGGATAGGTAGGGTGTTAGTTGGGATGTTAGGGGAGGAGGGGAGGGAGAGGGACCTGGGGTTGACTTGTAAAATAATTTTCTTTCTAAAAAAAATAAAACAATATTGGACTTCTAGCTAGCTATAGCTTGCTTATAAATGAATCCTAGAAAGTTCATATATAATGTTGTAAGTTAGAGGAATATAAAACTCTTAGTTGCATGAGTTTATACAATCAAGGTTACTACAGTGAGTTCAGTGATTCAATGAGGATTCCCAAAGAACTCTAGTTTCAGAAATTAATGATATCACATGATTTGAGTTCCTATCGATCAGACATTTCCCTGACTTTTTGGTCACAAGTTGAATGTATCCCTTTACATTTCTGTTTTATTCAACAGCACCTACGCCTAATGAATAACTATTAACCTAAATAAGTCCTAAATAATAGGTTTAGATAAATAAGCATGCAGCCCTGGGACTTAGGGAGACAACAAAGATCAAGGACTTAACAGCATGGAACAAGGACTGCATGGCTGCAGAGTGATTGAGTAATGACTGCCAAGGAATAGATTTCCATGAAGTTAGACCTCAGTCATTACACTCTTACAAGAAAAACATACAAAAAGCACCCCAAATTATGTTTTTAATATCTATCTTTCCATTCTATATTTTATTGGAGAGTAATTCTGATTCATAGAACTTCATACACCATAGATGTCCAGAGCAAAAACTGCAAAGTGTTGAGTCTTACTTTTACAAATAGTAAGATTGCTGTGACTTTGTGCTATAGGAAACATCCCAACCTGAGAAGATCTGTCCTTCTGAATTCTAAAAAAGTATTGACTGAAATAAATAATATTTTTCACAATACCATACACAGAGCTGTATCTCTTTTCATCATTTTTTCACAAGTAAGTCTCTTTACTATGTTTACTACTGCAGTCTGTGTTCTATGCCTTTTCCTTTCTAATTAATTTCTGCTTTTGCTTTAAAGCTTGAGCCCAGACACAAGCACTGACTCCTTGAAAACCTTCTGTGAGGGCTGTCACAAAATTAACCCTTCACAAAGGGTCCTGAGAGTCCTCCACTCACCTCTCCTTCAAGCAATGTAGCCGAACATATGGCTTACAAGAAGACACTTGCTTAAATCCTAGTTCTGCCTCTGTGTTATTATAAATAACTCAATTAATTGCTGGGGTCACTTACTTCTCCTTTGTAAAACTGTTAAAATCAGCACTTACTCATTATAATCATAGCAAAATGCACCCATCGATGTAATAATATTTTATAATCTTACTGTACATTTATCATTTTCTTATAATTCATCCCACTGAGAATTTATATACTTTTAGGTGATAATTTCTTTTTTGTAATTTTTTTATTAGTTCAAGTTAGGGGACAAGCTTGTTTCACATGTGAGTCCCTTCTCTGTCGCTCTCCCCTCACCACCATCCCTCCTCCCCCACCCCCAACCTATCCCCCACCCCATCCACTCACCACTCCCCAGGCAGGGTAGGGCCCTGCAAGGTCCACCAAATCTTCCTGTGCTGGGCCTGGGCCCTTCCCCATGTGAAACATCCATGCAAACAAAACACAAGCATTTAACATTTTGTGTAACTTGTTGTCTGAGCCCATAAAAATGACTCTGCTTGGTTTCTATTCCTAAAGCCTTCATTTACTAGCTGACTGAAGCAGAAGCAGACACCCACAGCTAAACACTGAGCCTTACTCCTGGAATTCAGGGATGAGAAAAGGAGCCAAGACCATGCTGGAGAAACCTGCAGAAACAGTTGACCTGACTTGTGAGAGCACAAAGACCCTATTCATAAAGCTGGGAAACCAGCATTGGACAGAACCAAGCCCTTTTAAATGTGCCAACTAGGAGACCAGGGTAGTCTATGGGACCTCTAACAGTGGAGCCAGTGTTTATCCATAGAACACAAATGGACATTGGGAGCCCATTCCCTATGGAGGGGTACTATTACAAAAAGAATCTAGGCCCTCCCCCAAATGATGTGAAGTACTTTGATGATCCCCTGTGGAGGGCCTCACTATCCATGGGTAGTGGGTGAAGGTGGGTGGGGGATAGGTGGAGGACATGGGAGGATGGGAGGGCTAAGGAATGGGGAGATTGATATGTAAAATAAGATTGTATTTAAAGAAAATAAAAAAGAACCCCCACCAACAAAAGGACCCCCCCAAAAAAAGCAAGGCTCTGCTTCATCTTGGCTTAAGGGCAGAGAATTCAAAACTATTGTTACTCTTCCAAAGTTAAAGTCATAAGACCTGAAGTTCTAAAGCATGGCTACTGTAGGGTGGTTGAACTTGGTCTTGGATGTCTTATCTAAATGACAAAAGAATTGTTAGCAGGTGTGGTTACTTTTAACCATCAAGGCCAGATAAAAAGAGATTTAGTCTAAGGCATATTTACTAATGTTTAGAGAATGAAGGAAGAAGGTCTGATTCTTCTTTGTATCTTGATAAAAAAAAAGTCTTTGCCATGTTCCTCATTTTGGTTGGGATATTGAAGAATGCCAACCCCACATCTGACAGAGGGCTGATGTCCAACATATAAAAATAACTCAAAAAGCTAGTCTACAAAACACCTACTAATCCAATTAAAAATTGGGTACAGAACTAAATAGGGAATTCTCAATAGAGGAATCTAAAATGCCCGAAACACGTATAAGAAAGTGTTCAGCATCCTTAGCCATCAGGGAAATGCAAATCAAAATAACTCTGAGACACCATCTTACTCCTATCAGAATGGCTAAAATCAAAATCACCAATGACAGTTTAGTCTGGAGAGGATGTGGAGAAAGGCAAATACTCCTCCACTGCTGGTGGGAATTTCAACACATACAGCCACTTTACAAATCAGTATGGAGGTTCGTCAGGAAAAGGGAAATCAATCTATCACAAGATCCAGCAATTCCACTCTTAGGCATATACCACAAAGATGTACATTCATACAAGGACATCTATTCAGCCATGTTCATAGCAGCATTATTTGTAATAGCCAGAAACTGGAAGCAACCTAGATGCCCCCCAAATGAAGAATGGATGTTGAAAATTGGTACATTGGTACATTTTCACAATGGAGTACTGCTCAGAAGAAAAAAAAGAAAGAAAAAAACAATGGAATATTGAAATTCACAGGCAAATGGATGGAACTAGAAGAAAGCATTCTGAGTGAGGTAACCAAGTCACAGAAAGACAAAACTGGTATGTACTTTTGCATGTATGTATTTTAGATCTAGAGCAAAAAAGTAGCAGTCTGCAATCCACGTCATCAGAGAAGCTATGAAACAAGGTGGACCCTAAGAGAGACACACATGGTCCCCCTGAGAAGGGGAAAGGGACAAGATCTTAGAAGCATGGAGGGAGGGGAGAGGGAGTAAAAAGAAAGAGAGGGGAGAAGTGGAGCTGAGAGGAAGACATAAGGGAGTAGAATGATCTAGTCAGGGGAAGAATAGAGGAGAACAAAAGAGATACTATAATAGAGGGAACCATTATAGGTTTAAAGAGAATTCTGGCGTTAAGGAAATATCCAGAGATTTAAAAGTTTAACCCCAACAAACAATCAAAGCAATAGTCAAGAGGTTATCTTAAATGGCCTTCTATGATAATGAGATTGATGACTACCTTATATGCCATCATAGAGCCTTCATCCAGGAGCTGCTGGAAGCAGTAGCAGACACCCACAGCTAAATACTGAGATGAATTCCCAGAATCTAGTTGCAGAGATGATGGAATGATGAGCTAAGGTGTCATGTAGGGGAAGCTATAGCCACGCCTTCTTAGGGGCTGGCTACAGGTGTGCCTGACCACGCTTGTGAGGGCATGGTCAGAGTGACGTAGTGTGACTGTGTTTGCAGTTTTGGTTTCTCTTTGCTTCTTGCTGTACAGGCTGCTGACCCACCGGCTGGCTAGGTTGCTCTGTAAGTAAGGCTTTTCCCTATTAAATACCCTTATATTTCTACCTGACTCCGTATTGGTAATTTCCCACAATATCTGGTTGTCAGAAGCAGGATATTAGATACCTACACACCATTTGGGACTGGATGTGGGTTCCATCGGGCCCTCAGCCTAGGCCCGGAAAGCGCCCTCTCTCCACAGGAGTTCCCGGCTAGCAGCCAACCTGCTGCAGCTGAGCTGCTCAGAACCATCCACCCAGCTCAGAGACAGTTTCTAGCTGCCTAGCATTAAGGTAGGCCTCGGCTTTCAGCAGGGGCTTCCCCTGGCTGCTGCTGCTGCAGGAAAGCTGCACCTGTTTCAGTGGTTGCAGGCACAAGACCATATACTTTCTAAGATAAGCGCAGCCACTTTTGTGACCTCTTTCCACCACTGACCAACTTTTGCCAAACGCCTCGGAATAACTGAACGCCTGTGCTACCTGCTGGTCAAATATATTTACTGCATCTGGAGTAGAAATCAGGTAAAATTATGGCGGAATGTTTATCATTTGCTAAAATTCGTAATATTTTTGCTTATTACCTGAATTCACTGAGGAGGATGTTAATGTGCCAATTACTGGACTATATGCCATAATGGCAGTTAGCTTGCTGGTACAAATAGTATTACTAGCCAGAGGACTCAGGAATAGGGATAAGGATAATCTCACCACCTATTTACAGGAAATAACAGCTTTACGCAGTGAGGTTTTGGAGAACAGATTAGGTCAGACCACAATTGTGCAGCATGTGGAACAGAAATGGGATGATAAGCTTGGCTCTGTGTCCAATACACTAAAGACAGAGCTGTCTTACAAGATGCAGCATATTTATGATAAGATAAACACAGAGAGATCCTCTATGTCTGAGGCCTTAGAGGCAAGGCTGTCAGAAGACCATGACCAGCTAAAGAATATCTGTAGCCAGCTAGAAACTCAGATAGGCAATGTTACTCATCAACTAGATGCAACGGTGCAAAATACCCAGCATAGAGTTGAAGAATTGGACAATGCCATTCAATCAGTTATTGAAGCATCCAAGGTAGCAGATCAGAAATTTGAGTCTAGATTTGAATGTTTGGAACATAATTTATAGTACAGGGCTGACAGATTACATAGGTCCATACAGTCGATTGCTGAGGACTCAAAATCAGCAAATCATGACCTCGAATCTAGACTCCAATACCTAGAAGGCAGTTTCCATGCCATCCAGATGCTGCCTAAGGATGATCGTATTAAAGACCTAGAAAAACATGTAGATGAGCAGTTAGAGCAATTTACAGATTCACTAACATGCTTGGAATCTTTTATGATTAAGGAGATTGAAACTTTTCAAAAGGATATCATTGCTAGGCTTAAAGATCATTGGGAAGCCTCAAAAGCAGAATCACTCCAATCCCGGCACCTACTCCACCCAGGTATCGTGACTATTCTTCTAAGGTTGTTACTCGTACACCATTAGTGTACCCAACTACCATGATAGAGAAGCCAGCTTCTAAGAAACACCCTCATGGACAGATGGCTTATGAATGGCAACCTATACAGCTGAAGGATCTTAAGAATATTAAAGAATCAGTTGTCTCATATGGTCTCCATAGCCCATACTTAAAACAGCTATTACATTCATGGGCAACCTTTAACAGGGTGACACCCACAGATTGGGAACTATTGGTAGCAGCTATATGTGAGAATTCATGCCAAATCCAGTGGAAAGCATTAGTAAGGAAAGAGGCAAAGCTCCTTGAGCGTCAGGGCATAAAGGAAGGTTTTGAAGCCCCTCTAGATAAGCTTCTTGGTCAGGGTATTTATGCTGACCCACAGGTTCATTCTGAATATGATGACGATATACTGTCTCTATGTAGGAAAGCAGCATTAAATGCCTGGGATAAGGTTCGTGAGCCAGGAGAACGCATAGAAGCTTATACCAGAATAGAACAGGGACCTACAGAACAGTTCCAGGATTTCTTACAAAGGTTAATTAGGGCAGTAGAATTACAGGTAACAGATCCAGAAACAAGACAATCAATTATATATACAATAGCTTATGAGAATGCAAACCCAATATGCAAAAGAATACTTTTGCCTTTAAAGATCAGATCAGCTCCGCTAGAAGAATGGGTTTTGTATGCAGCCAACATTGACTATAATGTGCAAGATACTGGACCTTGGGTAGGAGAAGCCATCTCCAAAGGTTTAAAATGGCAATAAGAAATTAAAAGTTCTAGAGGTGAGGATGTAAGGGCTTGGCAAGGAGAAGCACCTTACAGAGGTCAACATAGGTACCAAGAGGCTAGAGGTTACTACTACTATGAACCAGAACCTTGGGGAGGAAGAGCCTTCCCCTGGAGACCACGAATGCTCCAGGAACCAAATGTTTCAACTGTGGTAAAATGGGACATACTAAGAGAAATTGTAGACAAATGAATTCTAACAATGCCTCATATGGAAGCCACTGCCTTCTGGATTGTGTAGAAGATGTGGTAAGGGCAGACACTGGACCAATGAATGTAGATCGACCAGGGACATACAAGGAAACCCCTTAAGGTCGGGAAACCCCGAGGGGGGCTCAAGAAGGCCCCCACATCGAGAAAGGTCAGGTCATTCCCAATAGCAGTGGAAGACAATCTCTCACAGGAACAATAGATAGTTCTTTGCCTATTGTGAAAAATGATACTGCTCTAGATGGTAGTTTGAATAGTGCTGAAGAATCAAGTGTGAATGGACAAAATGAGAAACGCATATTTTGGCAAGCTTCTATTAATGATAAAAGGCCTCAGTTTGAAAGTGAAAATTAATAATAAAGTTATTTCTGGCTTAGTGGACACTGGGGCGGATGCAACTATTATTACTCAAAAGTCTTGGCCTCAGAAATGGCCTCTTAGAGAGGTAAATGTACAATTTTTAGGAATTGGAACTCTATTTAGAGTTCGACAGAGGGTTAACTCAGTGGTCTGCATTGGACTGGAAGGACAGAAAGGGATACTGAAATCATATGAGGCTGATATAGCTATAAATCTCTGGGGTCGTGATCTCTTACAGCAATGGAATACTCAGATTAATATTCCTCCAGTGTCAGATACAAATTATGTACAATCTTTAGATAGTAGAAAAGATCTGGTAAGACGCTATGGAAATGGGTTATCAACCATCCATGCTGTACAGAAACTAGGTACAAATGATGGACCTTCAGAGGAGACAAAGGCCCTGCCATTGAAGTGGCTTACAGATGAACCAGTTTGGGTAGGACAATGGCCTATGACCTTTGAGAAGCTAGAGGCTTTAGAAAAGTTAGTACAGGAACAGCTATACGCTGGATATATAGAGGAATCTACCAGTCCTTGGAATTCTCCTGTATTTGTCATCAAAAAGAAGTCAGGTAAGTGGAGAATGCTGACAGACCTGAGAGCTATAAATGAGATAATTCAACGAATGGGCTTTTCTGCAACCTGGAATGCCATTACCTTCCTTAATACCTAAAGGATGGCCTATCATGGTCATTGATCTAAAAGACTGTTTTTTCACAATACCATTACACGAAAATGATAGAGAAAAATTTGCATTTACTGTACCAACTCTTAATAATTCACAGCCAGTAAGGAGATATCAGTGGAGGGTTTTGCCACAAGGAATGCTAAATAGTCCTACTTTGTGTCAACACTTTGTACAGCAACCTTTGGAAATAATTTGTAAGAAATTTTCACAATCTCTTGTTTATCATTACATGGATGACATTCTTTTATCAGATTCTAATAAGGAAACTTTGGAACGTATGTTTGAAATGGTGAAGGAACTTCTGCCTCATTGGGGATTACAGATTGCCCCAGAAAAAATACAAAGAGGAGATTCTAATAACTATTTAGGTTACAAGATAGACTTACAAAGAATCAAACTGCAAAAGGTACAAATTAGGAGAGATCAGTATCAAACTCTTAATTCTCTTCAGAAATTATTAGGGGAAATTTCTCAATTACAGACGATTATTGGGGTAGAAGGACAAGACTTAAAGCATTTAAAAATGGCCCTTAAAGGTGATAAGAACCTAAACAGTCTGAGAATATTATCTGCTGAGGCAGAAAAAGAGTTACAATGGGTAGAAAACAGAATATTGGATGCGCATGTAGATCGGATAAACCTTGATTTAGACTGTATTCTGGTTATCTTGCCATCCAGAGAATACCCTTCTGGAATTCTGATGCAGAGGGAAGACACTATATTGGAATGGATATTTCTGCCACAAAAACAGAATAAAAAGTTAAAGACATATATAGAAAAGATTTCTGATTTGATTTTAAAGGGAAAATTAAGACTTCGTCAGCTGACTGGAAAAGATCCAGTAGAAATTATAGTACCTTTAACTAATGAAGAAATTTCCTCCTTATGGAAGGATAATGAATATTGGCAAATAGCTCTTACTGACTTTTTGGGAACAATTAGCAACAACTCCCCAAAACTGACAGAATTAAATTCATAAAAAAGACAGTCTGGATTCTTCCAAGTATTGTAAGACAAACTCCCATTTCTGGAGTTCTTACCTTCTACACTGATGCCAACAAATCAGGTAAGGCAGGTTATAAAGCAGGTGAGGTAAGTAAAGTAGTTCAAAGTCCATATATATCTGTACAGAAGGCAGAATTATATGCAATTCTCATGGTATTTATGGATTTTACAGAACCTCTTAATATATTTACTGATTCTCAGTATGTAGAGAGAGTTGTGTTACATATTGAGACTGCAGAATTTGTTCCTGATAATACAGAATTAACTTCTCTGTTTTTACAATTACAGGAAACT
This sequence comes from Cricetulus griseus, assembly GCF_003668045.3. Taxonomy (NCBI): domain Eukaryota; kingdom Metazoa; phylum Chordata; class Mammalia; order Rodentia; family Cricetidae; genus Cricetulus; species Cricetulus griseus. The sequence goes on along the minus strand of NW_023276807.1, from coordinate 35,634,805 downwards.
ATCAGAAACAGAATTAATCCTATATACATTACACATATCAGATCCCATATGGGTCTGCCAGGCCCACTAGCACAAGGCAATGATGAGATTGATCGTTTATTAATTGGAAGTGTGTTAGAAGCCTCAGAATTTCATAAGAAACATCATGTAAATAGCAAAGGTTTGAAAAAGGACTTCTCTATCACTTGGCAACAAGCCAAGGAGATAGTGAAAAAGTGTCCTACTTGTTCCTTTTATAATCAAAGTCCATTGCCAGCAGGTTGTAATTCTAAGGGCATTTGGAGAAATGAGATTTGGCAGATGGATGTCTTTCACTTTGCAGAGTTTGGAAATTTGAAATATGTGCATCATACTATAGACACATTCTCAGGGTTCCCATGCACTACTGCTCTTAACTCTGAAAAAGCTGATTCTGTTATTACACACCTGCTAGAGGTGATGGAAGTTATGGGTATACCTGCACAAATAAAAACTGACAATGCTCCAGCATATGTCTCTACAAAACTGGAACAATTTTTCAAATATTATAACATAAAGCATGTTACTGGTATACCACACAATCCTACAGGACAAGCAGTGGTTGAGAGATCTAATAGAACATTAAGGAGATGCTCAACAAACAAACTTGGAAGACTAAACCCCCCAAACTTAGGTTGCATAATGCTTTATTAACACTAAACTTTCTTAATGCCAATGAAAAAGGACAAACAGCTGCAGAAAGACACTGGACGACTGAGAAAACTGCTGAACTGAATCAGCCGCTATACTTCAAAGATGTACTAACCTCTGTATGGAAACCAGGACATGTGTTACGTTGGGGTTGGGGTTTTGAATTGGTTTCTACAGGAGAAGAAAAACTTTGGATACCATCAAAGTTGATCAAGATTTGAGTGGAAAAGGAAAAACCTCTCAACGAGGACAAATGAGAGGTTTTCTACTAAGGTATATCTTATAAATTAAATAGAAACCTCCCAAAGGAAAGGGAAGTGTTTTGCTTTTATCTTCACAGGAAAACTCATCTTCAGAAGGCAAAGGACACTGCATGGGCAGATGCTTAAGAAGAAAAGGTAGCTATAACCATCAAACAAAAGGAATGTGCCATACGGTAAACTTTAAAGCTGTCTCTCAAAAAAACTCTATTTCTCTTTATTTCCTAGTCCCTATTCAATTAAACCAATGCTGGATTTAGAGGTGGATTTGGCTTTCCCCCTCTAAAATCCAAGCATGTTATTTAACTAATCTTTAGTGTTTCTGTGTTGTATCAAGAAGCCAATTGATGTAATACAGAATAAAAGAAGAATTTGGGGACTGTTTTTGTCTTTTCTTGGATCTTTCTCTCAAGGTGTACACCCTCTCATAATTGTCAAGCTCTCATGGCTGCATTCCCCAGCATGTGTACATACACAAGCAAACATTTCTCTGCTAACTGTTTATGTTTGAGTCCCACACAGCCAATGAAGACCTGACTGGACAATCCCTGGACACCCAGGAAAGAAAATGGGCCACACCTCCTTGACTGCACTGGATCCAACTTGCTCCATTTCAACTGACACTCCGGCCAGAGGTTTGGGTACTGACTTCAATCAAGTTGAGGATTTCAAGCGAGATCTTCAATCAAGTGAATCCCATCTAACATGGACTGGATACAATTCATTCAAGACTTTCACTATACTAACACTTTCTTCCTACAGGACCCCACATGACTATCGTTGTTCCATTTCAGCAGGAAGTAACTCGGAGGATGCTATGCCCTCTTTCCCCATTAATGTCATTTAGGATAGTGTATATACCTAGCTAGGGATAGCTTCCTATTGTTTTTGGTTGGGATTGGAAGGAGGTGTTCAGGCTTGGACACCTCTTTCAGATGACTTTAGTGTTTAGTTAAAATAGATAGTTAGGATATGAAATAAGCAGATTGTTGTACTTTTATGATTGTTAATTTTGGATACTTTATACTGTTAAGTTTTAATCCTCTTTTAGACTAAAAGGGGAATTGTAGGGGAAGCTGTAGCCACGCCTTCTTAGGGGCTGGCTACAGGTGTGCCTGACCATGCTTGTGAGGGCATGGTCAGAGTGACGTAGTGTGACTGAGTTTTTAGTTTTAGTTTCTCTTTGCTTCTTGCTGTACAGGCTGCTGACCCACCGGCTGGCTAGGTCACTCTGTAAGTAAGGCTTTTCCCTATTAAATACCCTTATATTTCTACCTGACTCCACATTGGTAATTTCCCACTATAGTGTCAAGACCAGGCTGGGGAAACCCACAGAAACAGATGACCTCAACAAGGAGATGCTTCTGGACCCCAGACTGATTGCTGGAAAACCAGCATAGGACAGTTCCAGACCCCCTGATGTAAGAGGTCATTTTGGAGGTCTGGACAATCTATGGGACCACTGGCAGTGCAATTGTATATACCCCTAGTACACAAATGAACTTTTGGAGGCCTCTCCACACAGAGGGATACTCCTGCACCCTAGACAAACTGTGGAGGGTCTAGGCCCTCCTCCAAATGATATGGCAGATTATGAAGATCCCCCATGGAAGACCTCACCCTCCCTGGGGAGCAAAAAGGTGTTGGGATAGGGTTTTGGTGGGTGGGCAGGTGAGGAGAGGAGGGAGAGGGAACTAAGATTGACATGCAAAAGAAGTTGTTTTCTTCTAATTTAAAGAAAAAAAGAGAAAATTTCATTTTTACTCTAGTCACAACAGCAACATATAAATAAAACATGGGTAACATTCAAAAGAAAAAGAAATGATGAGAAGAAACTTGTAGTGTACAGTATTCACTGAATGGTACTCCAGACTCTATTCTGTGTTTCTGTCTATTTCTTAGTGTCTTTACCTGTTATTTCTCATTCCACACTTCCCCTCTCATGTATGAACCAGGCAAGTATGTTGGATCCAACTGAAGCCCCACAAACATGTGTTACACCACCTTGTGACTCTGGAAATATAATACTGCTTCATGAATGTATATTCAGAAATTCCAAGAAATTTCAAACTTGCTTTTTGCAGATAAAGGCAGAATTCTGTCAAAAAGTGCCAGAACTCTTCTTGACTATTTCAACTTAAATTAATGTCACAATCTTACTTTTCCTCTATATCACTAGTGCCAGATCAGTTTGGTTGGAGATAGCAATGTGAATGTTGTCTCTATTAGCAGATAGTAAAATTCTTTATTTCAATGTGAATGACATCGAAAGAATAAATTCTGAAGCTTTTGTTTTTCTCAGGCATCTGGAGATTTCTGTCCACACAATGTTGACAGGAATTTGTAGTTATCAATTTCATCTTGAGGAAGTGCTTTTTCTGTATTTCCTGGCAGCATGCTTAAGTGAGCTTCTCCCCCCCCCCGTGTGTGTGTGTGTGTGTGTGTATGTGTGTGTGTGTGTGTGTGTGTGTCCCCATAGCAGCAGTATGGAAAAGACCATGTGTTCTTTTAATAGCCAATATAATGGTAACACCAGGATCTTGAAGGAAAGAATAAATATGGACAAATTATCTAAGATAATAGAGCACTGAAATAATTTCTCCCTCTTTTATTATTCTGAACTGATACAACATTTTTTTAGCACAGAGCAAGTATAATATTTGCATCTAAAGATAACTTTACAACATATCATGTCTTTTCAAAAATCGCTGACCACCTATACAATAGATGAAAATATTAGATTCAATACAGACTTCTTAAATCAAGTCTTTGTAAGAACCCTCATTAGAATGTATGGTTTTCTTGCAACAGAGAAACATTGGTTCCATTAGCAGAGGCATTGGTGTTAATGGAGATTCATGAATAAAGTCATTGATTCATCACCAAGATATATATAGTCATAGCCCTCATCTATGCAGAAAAATTGAATGACATGGACAACAACACACCAAACACACAGTGAAAAAGGCTTCCTTTAAAAGTTTAACTTGAAGTATTTTCTAACCCTTATGAGTGATTCTTCTATTACAATAGATAGTGATTAACTGAGAGGCAGACAACTGGTCAAGGTGCAGAGAAAAGGGGATTGTGGAATTCCCAGTCTGAAACCTAACATCTCTATTACACACATGCCTCCCAAGAGTCAAAAAACCATTGCAGATAAGGGAAATGAATGTAAGAGCCAAATGTGGTGCCTTCCAGACATAACAGGGTAGCTGTTCATGAGAATTAATAGCAGTTGTGACAACATGCACAAGACCCATGCAAGGACAAGCTACACCACATCCCAACAAGTAGGTGAGAGTTGGACACAAAGTTTTAGCTCTAGTCAAGGAGCTATTGGCACTTGATAAATCTTTAGAGAGGGCCTGTCAGGAATCTAGAAAAGTGTAACGCTGGTTTGTGGACTATATTCCAAAAAAGGGCCACACAACCATGAATATATATGTGACACAACTAAATAGTACATGGTAGGAGAAAAGAAGAGAAGTAGCAGGATGTTGGCTAAATAAGGAAAGTGAAATGGATCTAGAAGAAGTGGGAGAAGAGTTATATGTGGCCAAAGTACTTTGTACAAAATTTTCATGGATTTAATTTTGAAAACTTTTACTTCATGATACAAAAAGCTTCATTACACCTTCAATGCTAAATTGAGTAGATATGGAGAAAGAGGACAGCCTTGTCTTGGTGTTGATTTTAGTGCATTTGCTTTGAATTTATCTCCATTTAATTTGATGTTGGCTGTAAGCTTTCTGTATATTGCTTTTATTATATTTAGGTATGTTCCTTTTATTCCTGATCTCTCTATGACTTTTTTCGTGAAGGAGTGTTGGATTTTGCCATAGGATTTTTAGCATCTAATGAGATAGCCATGCATCTTTTTTCAGTATGTTTATGTGGTGGATTGCATTGACAGATTTTCATATGATGAGTCATCCCTGCATCTCTGGCATGAAGGCTACTTGATCATGGTGAATGATCTTTTTGGTGTATTCTTTATTTTAGGTGTTCATGAGGGAAATTGTCCTATAGTTCTCTTTCTTTTTTGAGTCTTTGTGCGATTTGGGTATCGGGGTAACTGTGACCTCATACAAAGAATTTGGCAATGTTCATTCCAGTTCTGTTTTGTGTAATATTTTCAAGAGTATTGATATTAGCTCCTCTTTGAAAGATTGGTAGAGTTCTGCAGTGATACCATCTGGCCCTACTCAATTCCACATGGAAAAAAAACACAACAGGATAGCTAAAATAATACTGTCATTATGCCTATCCAAGTTTTTTTTTTAAAAAAAAAAAAACTAGTAAACCTAAGTTTGTAAACTGATTAACAAATGCATATCATATTTTATGTTATAAAATTCAATTTCAAATTAGATAAACTTCCCTTTTTACTAATTTAGAAAGCCTTTTATATGCTATTTGGGAACAGGTTATGATAATTCTAAAATAAATCAATGCTTGAATCATATAGGAACTATTTTGTTTCTGATTTTCAATCACATTTCCTTAAGCATTTAAATGTGTTCATGTTCAGTGCACTGTTTATTCTTCTGAGAGTTACTCACTATGCTGTGATCATCTGTCCCTTATGGGCCATGTTACTCATTACTTCTGGCTATATGGACTTTTATCATTCATTACCAAATTCTTCCCACATTAGTTGAGCTGATGGTCTATTTTACAACAGTGACTTTAAGACCTGACCCTGACTTTTGGGCATTACTCTTATCTTTCCTCTATTCATTTTTTTTTACCCTTTTTAAAAGAAAGACGAGTGATGCTTGGCTCAGTAGGAATATTGTCAAGGGATCCAGCTGTTTATTGGATAATATTTCCATCTCTTTTTCAATGCTTCATTGTAAAGATAATTTTTGATTTTCAAAATTCAGACTTGATTTTACTAGGTATAGGATTGAGCATTTATCTTAATTCTTAAATATCTGCTATATTCTCACAACGAAGGATGTTATCTATGACTATTAATCAGCATTTTCTACTGAAACATTCTGGATAAATTAGAGTATGTCTGATACAGTTGTCATCTGCAGCTGGTTTTCTTCTGAAAAGACTGTCACCATGATTTTGTGGATCATTAGACTCCACTTGGTGTAACCACTAACATTTGGGTGAAAACACTCATCTTTATGCATTCATTAATAGAAGATCTCTGAGTAACTGTAGTTGTTTCTTACTCCAAAATCCACTTAAAAACAAGTGTACAAATATAGTTTTAGACACAAATGAAATACAGAGAGAAAGGACAGGATGAAGATGCTCTACTTTGATGGATAGTACGTGTTTGTGCTAACAGATCTCTAAACCTGAGAGGCAAAAGAGAGGTTAGATTTTTCAATGCATGATTATAAAAGAGTATTCTTCAGTTTTAATGTGAAAAATGAATGCCACAAAATAGTTTTTGGGATCTACACCACCTCTTTTAATATGAGTAAGTAAACATTTTCCAGGGAAATACACCATTGACAAAGGCACCACAGTCTTGTTCCTTCTTCTGGGAATTATTCATTACAGAAGACTTGTCTGCCAAGCTGAGTCCCATGACTAGGTGTTGTACACTATAAAGATGCATATGCCAGAACTTTGCTAAGGACATGTTTATGGCAAGCCTAGCTCCGGAACTAAGTCATAAGACTTGGCCTGTTATTATTATTTACCAGCCTCATATCTTTTTATTTTATTTTTTTATTCATTTTACATACCAATGATAGTTTCCTCTCCCTCTCCTCCTCCTGCCCCCTGCCACCAACCCACCACCATCCACTCCTCAGAAAAGTTAAGTCCTCCTACCCAGAGTCAACAAAACCTGGCCCATTCAGTTCAGGCATGAAAAAAACTGCCTTCCCCACCACTCCTCTACCCCTCCCAACATCAAGGCTGAACAAGGCATCCCATCATAACTAATGGATTTCAAAAAGTCAGCTCATGCACTAAGGATATATCATGGCCCCACTGCCATCCATACCCAAGTTCCAGGCACAGCTACAGTTCAGTCAAAGAGAGGGTGGAAGGATTATATGAGCAAGGTGGTCAGGACATTCAAGGGGAAATCCACAATGGCAGCTTACCTGAGTTTGTAGGAGCTCCTGGACCCTAGACCAAAAGCTGGGGAGACAGCCTCATTTCAGATTCTCTGGCCACACCAAAAGTTGAACCTAACAATGTTACCTAAATTATACTAGCACATACAAATCTGCGTTCCATGGACAGTTTTCTTCAGAATCTAATCCATAGCAAACATTACAGTTATGACTATATGGAACTGTATTGAGATTTTCTGTGTCACTTTGTCATATGCAAGTTTTTATGTGTCCCATAGGATGATTGTATATGAAGTAATATCCAGCATTATTCTGTTGTAAATAAAATTATAGGCAAAGTGCTACTTGTTTAAAGTTAAGCCAGAATTTAAAACATGAGGGGAAGATTTATTGTCCAGTTTATGTGATCATAATAGGATATAATTATATTATATGCAAATTAGAAAACAAATTAATGCTAGGCAATAATATTTTGTTCTTTAAATTGTTTCATGATCCCTAGTTCACAAAATGACAGTTGAATTTGAAGTCAAGATTGTGAAAGAAAAATAAAAATGCCATGATCTGCAACCAGTCCAAGATATGAAGTAGTGTAGTATCTGAGGGCTCTCCACTGCCAAACACCATGACCTATTCGTTAAGTCCTCAGCACAACATTGTGATGGGATATAGTAGGAGCTACATGAATGTTTGCATACCACCATAAACCAGCACCTCTTTCCTCTGTATTACTCTAACCTGTCTCACATCCTGTTTTGCTTTTTTATTTGAGCTTTGGTAAAAGCAATTTTTGATAAAAGAAGGAACTGTTTTCACTTTTTCATGATGGTATGATAGCCAATGGATAGACAAATAAATAAAAGAATCTTAGATGTCTAGTTTTTCACTTATGCAATGTAAACCCAGAAGAAACTGAACCTTTGGTCAGCCAATGTGTTCCAGAAACTATCTCTGCTCAGTAAACTAGGTGTGGGGTGTGGTTGCATTTTATATACCAACTTCCCTTGGCTTAAAGTTCCCAAAACACAAGTGGATAAAACCTCTACCCCAAGTGCATGCAATTAAGCATTCCCTTTTTATGAAGTCCAGTTTGTATAATAAATACACTTTGGAAATTAGAGTGAAATAGGTAGTTAATCATTAAAAATCAAATCCAATAACTAAATCAAATATTTGAACAATATTATCTTGGAGGAAAATGAACTAATATTTCAAGTTTTAAAAAGCCAGTTGTAAGTGGTAAAAAAAAAATAGTTTGATGAACTGAGAATGTCTTCTGGATTAGGTACTTTTTAAATAGGAAATAAAAGCTCTGTGAATGGAAATATTTGAAGTTGATTCTTTAATTTTGATTCACGATATGTATCAGTATGGTTTAAGCAGCATATGTACAAGGGGAACTCTACTTCAAAGGATGGATTCCAAGTCTAATTTGCACTTGAGATGAGGCACATGAAGGACTTCAGTCAATATAGAGGACTTCATTGTGTTTCTCTGCTTAGCAATTGATAAACTCCTTTGACAGTGTAGTCACATACCTCATTTGCATGAAGAGTTTTTCTTAAATGTCAGAAGTGAGATATGACAAAGAGTATTCTCTTTGATTAACATGTTGAAAATCTTTGCCTGACCTTAAATGAAGATATGCAGTAATCACTCACTTCAAAAATGTGGATTTGTTTTTTATAAATTAACAAGAAAAATCCACACTGACAATTATTATCAGAGTCCTTACATTGCACATATAGACACAGGATGTGTGTGTGTGTGTGTGTGTGTGTGTGTGTGTGTGTGTGTGTGTGTGAAAGATAGTGTCATATTTCAGACATTTCTTACACTGATGTTGCTAAAATTTACCTTTTGAAGAGGATTATTTGCATTTTAAGAAAAAATATGTTTCCCTCTAGTGAATTAATGACTTACTGCCACAAGATACACAGCAAAAATCTATTTTTAAGAAGTAATACTAGTTAGAATAAAAATGAGAGTTATGAATATGGTTGTTGATTATTCTTTAAAGTTTGCCTTTAACTATATTTAAACTATTAGTACTGAACAAATGTATATAAATGCATGCATGGCTGCTGAACTTAATATTTGGAGTTGATTCAGATTTCTCTTCACTTTTTCTTTTCAAAAAAATTATAACCTAATGACATTGTTTAACATCCTCCTTCTGAGGGAATGTACTATCCATCTATTTCTTATTTCTAAATGACTGCTGATAATTCAGATAACTTTTCAAATATTATTTATTATTTGCTCACCTATCATCTATCCAGTGCTATTGTCTACAACTTTGCCATACATCTAGACTTAAGGAGTACAAAGAAGACTGAAGTACTTCCATCCAGATATGGTTAAAAATATGACATAGTCTAGGGTAGGAATTCAGTGTCACAGGTGATAAGGACAACAATACATAAAGGAAATAGAGGACAAAGAGATTTCAAAACAAAGGAACCTCTGGTGGTAAGGCAAGACAGGGGTTTTCTAATTTAGCTCATGGAAACTTTCAACTTATATCACGGTAGGTTCTATTTAAAGAAGTTCTTTTGAATGGATATAAACTTAAGAAAGTGAGTCTGAGGTTGAGGGTACACTGTGTTACCTATGCTTATTAATTACTGCTCAGTCTTGTGCTTCAGCTATATCGTGAGCACTAAGAAATGAATGAGCATTTATTTTAATGATAAAGAATGTGAGTCAAATTTATTTGGATAAATACTTCGGTTTGAGGATTTTGTGTCATTGTTAGCCTGATAAAGTAGTCAATTTTTCTATGTTTCCGTTTTCTTACTGATAATATGCTAATAATAAAAAGTATTCAATCTATAGTTTGTAAAGAAAGTGAAATGAATTTGACATAAAATATTCTAAATGTCTTGATTTACAAATATCTGTTTGATAATAACTATAACATGCTTTAAGGATTCCTTTTCCATATAAGTCTATATCAACTCCAGTGTGAAGGGGGAAGTTGTAAAGGTAACTCATGTGCCCTGTGAATCTCCTCACTGCAGACTGAAATCATTTTCTCAAATCCAGCTGGTTGACAGAAATTCAAGAGCAGTGGGCATGTAGAATCTAGTATGATATATGTTGTTTTGACCTTAAGGCATGGCTGAATATAAATAGAATCAAATTATCATTTCTTCAGATCTTACAACTGACAAAATGTGCCATGAAAGAAAAAATCATACAACACTTTTCATTTAGTACTAATTTTTTAAAATACTTTTGAGAGTATAATTACATAATTCACCCCTTCCCTTTCTTCCCTCTAAGTCAGTGGTTCTCAGCCTATCCATTGTGACCCATTGGGGGTCACATATCAGATATTTTGACTATCAGATATTTACATTATGATTAGTAAAAATAGCAAAATTATAGTTAAGAGGTAGCAATGAAATAATATTTTGTTGGGGGCCACCACAACAATGGAACTTTTTGAAGGGTTGCTGCATTAGGAATGCTGAGAACCACTGCAATGTTTCCATGTACCTTTCTTGCTCTCTTTTAAACTCATGGCCTCTTGTTCTGGTCCTTGTTTAATATATATGTGCATATATATGTATATGTATATAATTATTTTTATATATATGTGTGTGCTGAATATATATATTAATATATATATATATATATATATATATAATATTTGAAATTTCATTATTGAGGCTTTCTAAGTATGACCTGAACAAGGACAAAAACAATAGATATATTTAAGTAGAAGGATGAAAGTTTAAGATGCCTCACTTCCTCCCAGATGATGACTGAGAAGCTAATTAAAAAAAAATGGTGCCATGTACCACAAGAGTAACAGAACTGTGATGTTTTCTGGGATTGTGTTTTTTACTTTGTTGTTGTTGTTTGTTTGTTTGGTTTGGTTTTGGGTTTTTTGTTTTTTGTTTTTTGTTTTTTGTTTTAAGTGGAGTGTGCTGGATATCTCTACAATTTTGTTCAATGACTTCAGAACCTGGAAAACCTGTTGCTGCTATTGATGCATAACATATTGCAATTATTGCTCTCTCCCTCTCTCTCTCTCTCTCTCTCTCTATATATATATATATATATATATATATATATATATATATATGAAACTCAAATATGTGATGAATCCAAGGTGTTTCAGAGAGTGCTCACCTGTGCATGCAAATTTGATTTCATCTTTAGTAAGTAGTAAAGTTATATGCTTGCCAAAAAAAAGTGACATACTGGAAGACAAATGTCACACAATTTCAATTTTATGTGTAACCTAGAAATGATGAACTTATGGGAACAGAGAGCAGAATTGTGGCTAATAGGCTTCAATGTGGGTCTTTTAACAATGGGGAAATGATTGGTTTAAGGATATAAAACTGCAGTTGGACAAGAGGCATGGACTCTCTGATATCTTGAGATCTACTGGGAGTATGATAAATATGGTTGGTAAGAATATGCTATATTTTAAAAGTTGTGAGATAGTATACTTTAAGTGTTCTCAAAACAAAAATGATGAATATGTGTGATATAACATGTTAATTGGTTTAATTTAGCCATGCCATTGTGAACATACTGTATTGTATATCATAATTGTACATGACTTTATTTATGAGCTAAATAAATGAATAGAGAAAAAACAGCAAATACTGTAAACATCACAAAGCCAAATTAAAAAAAAATAAAGATGCCTCACTTCAGAAAAAGAACTATAGGCAACTAAGGAATGTGGTGAGCAGAAGGAACAGTCTTCAGGGAAGAGCACATGAATTGGTTATTCAATTCCACAATTGTTTTAAGCCTGGTATAATAGAGTTATTATCTTTGGCAATATAAAGAAAAAGTGAAGATGGAAGCAAAGCTTCCAAAACTCTGGTAACACCATCTTCAGAAATTAGGGTAATAAGAATCACTTGGATCATCTGTCATGTAAAAAATGAAAATTGCCTCTTTTAGACATGTAGGTACTTAATATTAATCTCAGTACTTTGAAAGCAGAAGCAGCAGGATCTATAATTTGATTTCAGTAGGGCCAGATAGTAAGAACCTATGTGAATAAAAAGAGAAGTAAATAAAAAGAAATAAATTAATTAAGAGACATAAATAATTGTTTAAATTAAAGGACACCAAAATTTCCAGTTCCTGGGAGTTCACCCCTAAATATATGGGATTTTCTAAGTACTTGAAGTATTTCTTCTGTTCTTACTTCTACCATCAGATCACCATGTTAAGTTTATATTAATGATGGGACCTACTTATTTTGGTGGGAGCATGACTTGGAAGGAAGTGTAAGCTAGCAAGTTAACCATATGATTAGATGGCTGGGCCTTGGAGATAAGGGCTATCCACCTGTCCCTTGGGAAGGGAGCTCAGCTAGACACTTAGTTCAATCACAGTGTTCAAGATTCTCACAATTATAACTCTCAGATATATCACATCTACATAATAAGCTCTCAACAAACACTTAGGGAGTTTAAAAGTTTAAGATTTTTAAGAATATTTCATATTACATATTATTTATTTATATAATATAATATGATATTTATTCTTTTCCCCTTCTCCCTCCAAATGCTTTCATATACTCCTCCTTCCCCTCTTTTAGATTCCTGCCTTCCTTTTTCATTAATTGCTATTATATGAATATATGGATATTACATATTATATATATTGAATTATATATATTATTCAATATAATCTGATTAGTCTGTATGTTTCCTGTATGTATATGCCTTCATGACTGACCATTCCATTCTGGAAAAGCAATTGCTGTGTTCTTTTCTGGGAAAGACTATTTATCTCAGTCAGCATACTTTGTTGTAAGTAGTTCTTAGTATAGGGTTGTGTTTTTGTGGGCTTTTCTGCATTCACTTTGGTACACCTATTGGTGTCATCTTTATTTGGCTCATGTTTAGGCAGTCATATTGGTGAGATTTTACAGGTTTAGCTTCTGACACTATAAAGAGAGACAATCTCACAGCAAGCCCCCTGATCATCTTGATCTTAACATTTTTCCACTTCTTCTTCTTGAATGTTACTTGAGCCTTGGGTATGGGAGTGTTGTATAGATGAACCAATTAGGAACAGGCTCTAACTTTTGCATTTGGATTGGTTGTGGTTTTCTGCAAGGATCTCTATTTATTGCAAAGAAAAGTTTTCTTGATGAAGGGTAAAGATTTACTTATCTATGGGTATAAAGACAAATGGTTTGTGATATTAGAGATTGCACTGCTTGAGTAAAATTAGTGGTAGGTTCTACGCTAATATCTACAACCTCATGTCATGCTGGTCTTAAATGTGTTTCATGTGGATCATAACTGGAAATGATTTGTTTTCTCCTTTGAAAGCTTGCATGATATGTTCTGTTACCATTAGAGACAGTGGAGGAGTATCATTGTCCCTATTACACAATTCCATTGTTTCTTCATCAGGAGAGACTTATGTGCAACCTCTGTTGGGCAAACAAGGACAATATCAATATGCTGTATGTTTTGATCATTAAAAATTTTAAGTTAATATCCAATTTGGATGAAGCCATGGTACAATTAATTAAAACTATTTGTGTGTGTGTGTGTGTGTGTGTGTGTGTGTGTGTGTATTATTGTACATTTTAAATTTTCTATGAGATACCCCAGAATTTGTTTATGCAATGCTTTATTTTCATATTCAGCTCATGCAGGAGCTGGATCTTTGAACCATTTCTAAATTGAAAATATTTTCTTCTTAATTATTTTGGTCTTCATTAAATAAAATGTAGCTATTACAAACCATTGGTTTTACCAATGTGTGGTGGTGCAATGTTTCCAAATTCTCATTATATATTGTTCATTACACATTTACTATGTATTAGAATATTATATAATATAATGCTTAGTGTGTTTTAATAAGTTAACTAATGTAATAAAATTATTTTCTATTATCTAATAGTAATCCCTTCACCTGGTTGATGAATATTGAACTAAATTCAACTCAAAAACTTTAGGATTTTTATTGCCAAACTGTTTCTCATGCTTTCTGGATGCACAGTACATGATGCTCAAGCACTAATTTGACAACTTCTTAGAAACTTGAAACAATGTATCAAGTTTACTTATATCATAGATAAGTAAAACTAAGTAGCAGATTACTCCTTGTTATAGGTCATTTATCACATCCTACTTGATTTAGCAATATGATATTTCTGTGCTGCATAGCTTTTCAATTAATTTGTTTTTCTTGCTTCTAAAAACTTCATTTCCTCATGTCATAATTTAAAATCCTGCAGAACTTGCCAAATGCACAATTTTTGTATTCATAAACACATGACAAATTTTCAATTAAATCTGACCTATTGTTGAATACAAATGGGTAATATTCTCTTTTAAAACATAATCATCCCTCAGGTGAGTCTGGATGCTGCTCTGCCTGCCCCCCACCCTCCGCCATCAACACCTGCTTGCTACTGCCTGAGCCCATCCACCCAAGAGTAGACCAGCCAAGACAGGAAAGCCCACCCTGAGTCCAGACATACTTCACCCCTGTCTACATCCTGCACTCTGTTCTGCAGGAGTGCTCTAGCCTCAGCAGGTGCCAGAGACTCAGCGGGTGCCCTAGCCTCAGTGGGTGCCTTAGTCTCAGGTAAGTCTGGGCACTGCTCTTTTTCCCAATCTCCCCCATCAACCCCTACTCACATCTGCTTGAAACACCCCCACCCATGGACAAGTGTGGACCAGACCAGAAGGTCCACCCTGAATCCAGACACACATCACCTTTGTCCACCCACCACCCTCTGCTCTCCTGCTGCCACCAGAGGCTGAGCCCTCCACCAGCCACCTGAGAGAAGGAGAGACCCCACCTGCACTCACTGGAAGAAGGGAGAGGAAGAAGACAGAGTAAGAACACACTCAACAAGAAAAAAACCAATATGATACCACCAGAATCTAGGGACTCCACACCAGCAAGATCTGAAAAGCCCAATACAGAGCATGAAGAAGAGATGGACCTCAAAAATTATATTAGGAAGATGATTGATTCCTTTAAAGTGGAAACAAGAAAATACCTTAAAGAAATAGAAGAAAACCAATCAGAAAATTACATGAGATGGAGGAAAAGACAAACCAATGAATTCAAGAAGTAAACAAGTCTCTTAAAGAATCCAAAGAAAGCCAAGAAAAAACAACCAAACCAGTGAAGGTAGCCACTCAAAACAGTTCAAGGCATGAAAGTTGAAATAGAAACAATAAAGGAAACACAGAATGAGTCGATGCTGGAAATAGAAAGGCTGGATAAATGATCAGGAACTAAAGTTATGAGTATAATGAGTAGAATTCAAGAGATGTAAGAGAGAATCTCAGTTGTTGAAGACTCTCTAGATGATATAGAGTCATCGACCAAAGAAAATCTTATGTCCGACAAATCCTTATCAAAAAATATCCAGGAAATATGGGACACCGTGAAAAGGCCAAAACTAAGAATAATATGTACAGAAGAAGGTGAAGAAATACAGCTCAAAGATATAGAAAACATATTCAACAAAATCATAGAAGAAAATTTCCCCAACCTACAGAAGGATCTGCCTATGTAATTACAAGGAGCTTACAGAACATCAAACACACTAGATCACAAAAAGAAGTCCCTTCGACACATAATAATCAAAACACCAAACTTTCATAATAAAGAGAAAATATTAAGAGCAGCAAAGGAAAAACGCCAAGTAACATATAAAAGCAGACCTAGCAGAATCACACCCGACTTCTCAATGGAAACTTTGAAAGCCAGAAGGTCCTGAGTAGAATATCCTTCAAACATCAAGGGAGCATGAATCCCAACACAGACTACTGTACCCAGCAAAACTTTCAATCACCATAGAGGGAGAAAACAAGACATTCCATGACAGAACCAGACTTACATAATACATATCCACAAATACAGCACTACAGAAAGTTCAGAGAGAAAACTCCCACCCAACAAAGATAACTACATTCACAAAAACATAGGTAATTGATAATCCAATTTTACCAAATAGCAGTGTGAAATACACACACAATGACACCACCAACAATAAATACAAAACAAACAAGAACCAACAATCAATGGACATTAAAATCCCTCAATGTCAATGGTCTTCACCTGCCCATAGAAAAATACAGGCTAACACAATGGATATGAAGACAGAAACCATCCTTCTGCTGTATACAAGAAACACACCTCAACTTCAAAGACAGGCGTTACCTCAGAGTAAAGGGTTGGAAAAAAGCTTTTCCAATCAAATGGGCCCAAGAAATAAGCTGGTCTAACAATCCTAATATCTAAAATTTAGACTTTAAAGTAAAATCAATCAAAAGAGATGAAGAAGGACATTTCATACTCGTAACAGGAAAAGTCCATCAAGATGAAGTCTCAGTCCTGAACATCTATACCCCATATACGAAGGCACCCACATTTATAAAAGAAACATCACTAAATCTAAAACCACACACACTTATAGTAGGAGACTTTAACAGCCTGCTTTCACCACTAGAAAGGACAAGCAGACAGAAACCTAACAAAGAAACAAAGGATCTAACAGAACTTATGGCCCACCTGTCTTTAAGAAATATCTACAGAACATTCCATCCAAACACAAAAGAATATACATTCTTCTCAGCACCACATGGCACCTTCTCTAAAATTGACCACATAGTTGGCAACAAAGCAAACCTCAACACTTACAAAAGAATTGAAATAACCCCCTGTATCTTATCAGATCACCATGCTTTAAAGCTAGGATTCAACAGCAATACAAATTGCAGAAAACCAACAAACTAGTGGGAATTGAATAACACCCAATAGCACCATTCCTGGGTTTAGGGGGAAATAAAAAAATGAAATTAAAGACTTCCTAGAATTTAATGAGAATGTAGACACAACATACCCAAATTTATGGGTCACTTTGAAAGCAGTGCTAAGAGGAAAGTTCATAGCACCTAGTGCTCACATGAAGAAACTGGAGAATAGTCACAAGAGGGAATTGACAGAACAACTGAAAGGTTTAGAGCAAAAAGAAGCAAACTCAAAAGGAGGAGTAAACACCAGGAAATAATCAAACTGAGGGCTAAAATTAATAAAGTAGAAACTAGGAAAACATAACAAAGAATCAATGAGACAAAGAGTTGATTCTTTTAGAAGATCAACAAGATAGACAAACCTCTATCAAAACTAACCAAAAGGCAGAGAGAGAGAGAGAGAGAGAGAGAGAGAGAGAGAGAGAATGGTAATTAACAAAATCAGAAAAGAAAAGGGGGATATAACAACATACACTGAGGAAATCCAGAGAATCATCAGGTCGTACTTTGAAAACCTGTACTCCACAAAATTTGAAAATCTAAAGGGAATGGACAGTTTCCTGGATAGATATCACTTGCCAAAATTAAATCAAGAACATATAAGCAATTTAAATTGACCTGTAACCCCTAATGAAATAGAAGCAGTTAACAAAAGCCTTCCAACCAAAAACAGCCCATGGCCAGATGGCTTCACTGAAAAATTCTACCAGAAATTAAAACTAGAGCTAATACCATTACTGCACAAGTTGTTCCACACAATAGAAACAGAAGGGATATTGCCAAACTCTTTTTAAGAAGCTACAATCACCTTGATAGCCAAGTCACACAAAGAAACAACTAAAACGAGAACTACAGACCAATATCCCTCATGAACATCGATGCAAAAATACTCAAAAAAAATTGGCAAATCGAATCCAAGAATACATCAGAAAAATCATCCACTATGATAACATAGGCTTCATCCCAGAGATGCAAGATGGTTCAACATATGAACATCCATCAATGTAATCCACCATATAAACAAACTGAAAATGAAAATCCACATGATCATATCACTGGACGCTGAAGACTTGTTTGACAAAATCCAACACCTTTTCATGATAAAAATCTTGGAGATAACAGGAATAACAGGAACATATCTAAACATGATAAAAGCAATATACACCAATCCCACATCAACCTATAACATCAAAGCGATTCCTCTAAAATCAGGAACAAGACTAGACTATCCACTCTCTCTTTATCTCTTCAATATTTCTCTTGAAGTTCCAGCTAGAGAAATAAGACAAGAAAAGGTGATCAAAGGGTTACAAATTGGAAAGGAAGAAGTCAAACTTTCTGTATTTGCAGATGATATGATAGTCTATATAAATGACCTGAAAAACTCTACCAGGGAACTCCTACAGATGATAAACACCTTGAGCAAAGTAGCAGGAAACAAAATTAACTGAAAAAAACAGGAGCCCTACTTTATAAAGATGATAAATGTAATGAGAAAGAAATCAGAGAAATATTACAATTCACAGTATCCACAAACAACATAAAATATCTTGGGGTAAAGCTAACCAAAAAGGTGTAAGACCTGTACAGTTAGAACTATGAGTCTTTAAAGAAAGAAATTAAAGAAGACACCAGAAAATGGAAAGATCTCCCATGCTCTTGGATAGGTGGAATCAACATAGTAAAAATAGCAATCTTGCCAAAAGCAATCTATTGATTCAATGCAATCCCCATCAAAACCCCAGCACAGTTCTTCACAGACATTGTAAGAACAATACTCAACTTTATATGGAAAAACATAAAACCCAATATAGCCAAAACAACCCTGTACAATAAAGGATTCTCTGGTGGCATCACCATCCCTGACTTTAAGCTCTATTATAGAGCCATTGTTCTGAAAACACCTTGGTATTGGCACAAAAATAGACTGATAGACCAATGGATCGAATTGAAAATCCTGATATTAACCCACACACCTATGAACACCTAACTTTTGACAAAGTTGCTAAATCTATACAAGGGAAGAAAGATAGCATCTTCAACAAATGGTGCTGGCACAATTGGATTTGGACATGCAGAAGATTGCAGATTGATCCATAACTGTCACAATGCACAAAACTTATGTGCAAATTGATCAAAGATCTCACCATAAATCCAGCCACACTGAATCTTCTAGAAGAGAAAATGGAAGATACCCTTGAACAAAATTGGTGCAGGAACACACTTCCTGAACATTACACCAGTAGCACCGCCATTGAGATCTTCAATTAATTAATGGGAGCTTCTGAAACTGAGAAGCTACTGTAAGGCAAAGGACACAGTCAGTAAGACAAAATGACAGCTCAAAGAATGAGAAAAGATCTTCACCAATCCCACATCTGACAGAGAGCTGATTTCCCAAATATACAATGAACTCAAGAAGCTAGCCATCAAAACACCAAAAAATGAAATTAAAAAGTGGGGTGCAGAACTAAATAGAGAATTCTCAACAGAGGAATCTGAAATGGCTGAAAGACACTTAAGAACATGCTCAAAATCCTTGGCCATCAGAGAAATGCAACTCAAAACAACTCTGAGATACCACCTCACACCTGTCAGAATGACTAAATTCAAAAACATCAATGACAATATATATGCTGGTGAGGATATGGATAAAAAGAAACACTCCTCCATTGCTTGTGGGAGTGTGAACTTGTAGGACACTCTGGAAATCAGTATGGCAGTTTCTCAGAAAAATGGGAATCAGTCTATCTTAAGATCCAGCCATTCCTCTCTTGGGTATATACCCAAATAGTGCAATGGAATCTTGAAATTCCCAGGCAAATGGATGGAAATAGAAGAAACCATTCTGAGTGAGGTAGCCCAGTCACAGAAAGACAAACATGGTATGTACTCACTCATATATGAATATTAGACATAGAGCAAAGGATTACCAGCCTATACCAAAGAAATTTATTCACCAAAGAAATTAGGAAACATGAAGGACTCTAGGGGATAAATTCATGGACCCTATGAATGGGAAGGAGTAGGAATTCCTGAGCTAATTGGGAGCATGAGGGTAGGGGGAAGGGAGCTGCCAGAATGAGAGCAGGAGAAGAGGAGAGGAGACGAGGAAATGGAGGACTGAAATACTGAGTTGGGAGAAGAATAGTGGAAAGCAGGATGAGAGATTCCATATTAGAGGGAACCATTTTAGGTTCAAGGCAAGATCTGCACTATGGAAATTTCCAGAGACCTACAAGGATGAAACGTATGGACAATCCAGCCAATGGTGGACAGGATAACATAAATGCCCTTCCCGTAAAATGAGATTGATGTCTACATTTTATGTATCCCTGGACCCTCATCCAGGGGCTGATGGAAGCAGAGGCAGACATCCACAGATATCCACTGAACTGAACTCTGGAACTTAGTTGCAAAGTTGGAGGAATATAGATCAAAGGGGTCAATACCTGGTGAAACTCACAGAAACAGCTGGCCTGAACAAGGGGTAAAACATCGACCCCAGATGCTGTCTGGCAAGCCAGTACTGGACTGATCCACACCCCTGAACATGGATGTCAATGAAGAGGCCTCTGCACTCTAGGAGGCCCCTGGTAGTCGATTAGTATTTTTTGATTGTGTAAGAAGGGAATTTGGGAGCCCATCCCATGTGAAGGGATGCACTCTTGCCCTGGACACATGGGCCTAAGCCCATCCCAGGATGATGTGGTGGACTTTGTGGAGCCCCTGTGGAGGGCCCTACCATGCCTGGGGAGTGGAGGGTAGATGGTGTGGGTGATTGTTTGGGGTTGGATAAGAGAGGTGTGGGTGAGGGAAGGGAGAGTGAGAAGGGATTGACATGTGAAACAAGCTTGTTCCTCATTTGACCTAATAAAAAAATTTAAAACATAATGTTCTACTTAATTATAAATGGTGAGAGCTGCTTATTTTATGAACAACTGAAAAGAATGTAAGGCTCAAGATTCAAAGGTTATTTAACAGTTTTCTACATATAAATATTCAAACAGATATATAGCATTCATTGTAGGTCCAGGGACCTCAAATCACATTAATCAACAGTGTCTCTCATTCTTAATATTTTTGCAAACAGTGGTCTTACAACTTCAATTATTTCTGGCAAGTAAAATAACATTTAATATGCCTGGTAACATCAGGATTAATAATAGATATGTTCTTTAATCTGTTTTGAGGTTATGCTTAGTTTGGTAATAACTCTTTTAATATATTGTACAGCTATTTCTGTTTGTATTGTAAACAAAGAATGGATAAGAATGTATACTTAATTTCATGTGCATATAGAATATCTATCAGGACAATGTTAATTCCTAGCAAGAAATATCTCAGAATTATAATGTTATACATTTTGAATGCTAGTCAATGCAAATAATGCAATCATATGTATGGTTTTGTTTAATATTTTTCTGAATCAGTATTCTATGAATTTTTAATTGCTATTGAGTTGTTATCATTATGATGATCAAACAGGGTATGGCATTTCCTTAAAAACAACAATTTTAAAAATGTTTATACTGAACTTTTACAAAAATGGAGTATTGCTGGAATAAGCTAATTTCTCCTCAAGCATACCTACAAATTATTTCTCCTGGAATAAAAAAATGTGGGAATATTAATAATAAACATGTATTAATTATTTCTAGGTTCTCATTTTTAAATAGTCCTCATATTCAATGTGACTATTTGGTAAAGCATATATTCAATTCAACAAACACTAGTTTCAGAACCACCTAATTCAGCCTAAAATAAAAACATCCAGTGATCTACTGCAAGAATGGCCAGAATTATTTATGGATTTTTTTATTAATTAAAATGAAAAAATTCAGAATGTAGCTTGTAAAGCAATGTTTGATGGAGCTTGAAGTGTAAGTAGATGACACAAATAATTTTACACATGACTAATTCCCTCATTCTTTCTTTCCTTCTTTGTTGAAAGACAAATAATAGATTATCAGAAGGGGTCAAAATGGGAACCACTTTCCTTACAGAGGAACAAGCATATGACTTACATCATGCTTCACAGAACCTAGGTAAACAAGAAAATTAAGTTGAATGTTTAGATTTTTCAAATTAATGCTAACATATAATTATCCAATGAGCAGAGGTGTTCCTCAAGTGCAAACACATTATAAAGTCTTTTCAAGCAATATTTGAAAAATGCATTGCCCTTGTACATGGTTTGCATAAGACAGTACATTGTTATTTTCTAGAAAAAGATATAGGATGACAACTTATTTTCTCTGAAATATATAAATATATCATAACTGTCATCCATCATATTTGTGAAAATCTATGAAGGAAAAATAAGACAATGGTAGTAGAAAGAACGGTTAAATTTGGAATACTGATGTTTTTCTTCTTCTTTTGTTTAAAGATTCTAAATTGATCCTATTATGCATCAATGGTTGATGCTCAAATCACTAGAGGCTGTATGACGCAGATGAAGTTTGCCTTGATGAACATGAGAAAGGAGAATCTCAAGGGAACCTAACAGAAAAACAAGGGACTTGGAACAGAGTTAACTCTAGCTCTCATCATAACACTCTCCACTTAATACCCAGACTGCCCGATTTACCTGGGACTATGTCTCACCTGATGTGCAGAACAAACAGAATACTGACCTGATATATCTCTGAGTTTTGTTTTTATCATTAAACTAGAATATAAGCAACGGGCACAACAGTGTCATGTTTGTGATCATAACTACAAAAGTAAGTGTTCTTCATCTGAAGATCTTAAGGAAACTTAAAAGAAATCTCCTCTCCATAAAGCAAGCAAGTAAAAATTATTTACCTTCATGTTTTCTACTATAATTGACCAAATATTTCTTGTATCATAATTGACTGTTCGCTTAAGATTCATGCCAAACATTTTCTCTCTCCCTTTGTTCTTCTCATGTATTTCTTGATTATTCAAGTAAGAGTGCAGAATCTGCTGTGATCCATTGTCTCGATCTGCCAGAGTAGCTTAATCCACCTTAAACCATTAAGCATAAAAAATGGTTACTCTATACTCTTACCTATAATCTTGACATGCTCCTGACTCAGATCTATGTTTCCAAAAGCTAAAAACATTCTTTCCTAGATTAAAAAAAAGTCATGAATTTAAATTTTATTTTAAATTTTATTTTATTTTATTTTTACTTTTAACTTTTTTATGGTGTGTTTAGCAGGGAGTGGGTGGTTATGTTCACATGAGTTCAGGTGCCCTTGGAGGCCAGATAACATGTCAGATCCCTGAGCTGCAGTTATGAGTAGTTGTGGGGCACCATCATGACTGTTAGTAATTGAATACTGGTCTTCTGCAAGAACCATTATTCTGGTCCTTAATTGTGAAGCTCTTAATTGTTTAGCCATTTATTTAGCTAGTAACTGGCATTTAAAACCCAATATTAATATTCTGAGCTATCACATATAAGAACTTTACCTCACACCTGCCCTTATAACTTTATATTTTAATTTTGGTTAACATCATCTTGCCAGTACACTGTTCTAGAAATTTTGTAGATGTTTTTAACCCCTTCCTGCCTGTATAATTTTCATATTTACAATGTGAAGAAAGAGGTTCTGAACTACTAATAAAAGGAATATAACAGTAAACAAGTGAGCTAAAAACCTAGAAGCTAGGAGTAAATTTCAGTAGAATTTAAAAATTGTTAGGATCTCTAAATTGGCATAAGAAAACAGTTGAGCAAATTAATTGAATTCTTCATGTTTAACTATTTCTGAAAAAAAGATAATTTTTTTTAATTGGGAGATGCCAAAATCAAAGCCAATTCTGCTAACACATTGTTTAATTGATGTAATTATTGTGACATCCCGAGTGTTCCAAACCTTGTGAATGAGCAAGCTGCATAAAATGTTGTGGGAATTGCCAACATTTTCTTTACTTCTGTTTATATTTGGTATTGGCATTGGGTTCAGAACAGACGGTGAACTAAATTTGTATACTTGTTTCTAAAATATTTTCCTTCTCTTTATAGTACTGTGAAAACAACCCCATTCTCTATCCTCACCCTTTAACAAGAGGTGAAATTTCTGCCAGTACTTTTGATAAATCTATGTCATTTTGAAAATAAAATACTAGAATCAAACTTTACCAAGAACACACTGACTTTTCTTTTTTTTAACCTGTATCTATGTCCTTATCCCTTGACAAGTATGGATCTATAAATTACCGCAGAAGCAAGTGTGGTGGTGGAGTGTGTAAGAGGCCTTGCTGTGCAAGAAAATCTGAATTCAGATCTTCAGAGTCCCTGTAAAATGACAGATTTAGCCACATGTAATTACATACCAACAGTTAGAGTATAAATACATGCTGATCCTCAGAATACACTGGCCATCAATCCTAGCTTCAATGATGAGCTTCCTGGTTAGGGAGACAATGTCTCAAGGCAAAAGCTGAATCCATAAAGGAAGCCACACATTGTCTTCTGCTCCATCTATGCATGGATAGGTATATGCATGCATCACACACAACAAACACAACACACACACACACACACACACACACACACACACTACATAAAACCTACAAGCATGTTATTGAAAAAACTGATTGAGGAAAGAAGACATGTATTCAGAGATTAAGTATTGGGAATTCCTCAAGCAATATTAAGGGTACTGCCACACATTCTTTGGGTGGTCCACTAAAAATTCATGTGCTGATTGCAGAACTGAATGTTGCATACAAAGCAGACAGAAATGATAATTTGCTGCGACATCAAGCTTAATATCCATGGATGACAAGCCAGGTCTGCCTCAGTTTCTAAAGTCAAATTGATCTCTTCAAATTGTTGACTGAATCCCTATGGAAGATTATGCATTGTTTTTATTAGTAATGGAGAATTATCTGTGGCAACAGTAATTTTATGCTGTAAGTTCCTTGAAAACAATCACATATACATAAGTATATGTATATATGTAAATAATGTCATGAAAACTTTCCTCTCATTCTTTATCAAACATCAAAAATTGATGTCTTTGAATTATTATTAAAGTTTGATTTTTTTGTGT
Source organism: Cricetulus griseus (assembly GCF_003668045.3). Lineage (NCBI taxonomy): Eukaryota > Metazoa > Chordata > Mammalia > Rodentia > Cricetidae > Cricetulus > Cricetulus griseus. The sequence goes on along the minus strand of NW_023276807.1, from coordinate 35,610,008 downwards.
GGATTTCTATGAAATTTCAGTGAATATGTACTCAGAAAACCATCAATTCCATCATGACTATCCTAGAGTTTCCTATCATTTCCTTCATTATTGTTAATAGTATTAATTTGTTTTAATTTAACATGATAACCTAGCAAGTGCTTATCATTCTCTTCTCCCTTAACATACATGGGAAAGCAGGTTAAAATAAGTCCAAAGAATATCAATATCCTCCAACACTCAATTTCATTTCATAAAATGGTTGTGCATTTCATATTGGCCATGTATTTCCTACCTTAGCATCACTAGAATGCTTATAATATATAGTACAATATTCACACTAAATAGAAGGCAACAATGCTGCATCATTTAAAGAAAAAAACTGACGGGAAAAATTGTAACATATTTTCAGTTCCCAGCAAGATGATATAGCAGTTTGAAATGTTTGTCACACAACCTTTATGAACTGAGTTTGGTCCCTTGAACACACAGTGGAAAGAAACAACAAACTCCAGAAAGTTTCCCTTTGATGTGCATACACACATGACTTGGTAGTTGAAAACACACACACACACACACACACACACACACACACACACACAAACACACACGATAATAATAAACCTATTTATTCATATTTTTCATAAATATATTCGTTGTATGGTAAGATGAGAAAATAATGAATATGGAGAGCTCATAGTAAATGAATCCTATAATTTCTAATTGATCCAATCTGTTAATTTATAATATTTAAAATAGAGTAATTATGTCAGCAGTACTCCTATTAAACATTGTCCATAGTTTCGGTACCTATTGTGCTTCCTTCATCTTATGCTTCCATTACTTTCGTCTTTTCATTAGAACTGACATTGTTCTTTATTGTGATGTTATTAGTTATATAACTTGATCCATTCTTATTTATCTTTCTTGTTTTAAATAGGTTTTCTACTGATGACTGTGAGTTCACATAATCCATATTGTAATTATTGCTACATCAAATGATGATTCAATTTGATTGCATTTAAATCTTTGCACTTTAATTGTTTCTCTCATCACATTTCACAATACTGTTATCACAGTTTATATCATTTTATATATGCACTAATTACCAAATTATTCTTTTCATATTTGGTTTACATTATTTTTAATTTTATATTAGTTATAATATAATATATATATATTATAGCAATATTGACATTTTGAATTTGATTATGTATTTAGGCTGACATTCCAGACACATAGATTTTCTATTTTTAGCTTTCATTCCTTTCCACTGTAAATACATATTTTTTAACATATCTCATAATACAAATCTAGTCGTAATATATTCCATGGCTCTTTGCATGAAAGAGATTGTAAACTCTTTCATACATAACAAATATTTTGTCATATATTTTCTTCCTAATAAATAATTTCTGTGCTCCTTTTAATATTGCACACTTATTGGCCAATCTTGCCATATTTGACTCCTGTTGGCAAATTCACTGACAATCTTAGAAAGGGCCAACCCCAGTTGTGGTAAGGCATAACTTTTCTTTCAATTTGTTTATTTCCATTCCCCAGTTTTAGTGTGGATGTTCATTTCCTGGTGCTCTGGCTTTTTGTACTTAATGTATTCTAGATAGTAACCCTTTGTCAGATATGTAGCTAGAAAATAATTTTCCAATTTTGAAATTTCCATCCTCACTTAAATGAGGGTGTCATTTGCTGTATAGCAGCTTTCTACTTCTGTTAACCCCCAACTTTCACTTGCTGTTTTTTATTCCTGTGCTAACAGTGTCCTTTTCAGAAAGTCCTTCTTTGTGTCTATAAATGGAAGTGGATTCCTTTATTCATTAATTCTTATGTTGAAGTGCTTGTTATATTGGGACTTGAATTTTGTGCAGAGTAAAAATAAGAATCCAAATTCATTTTTTATGTGTAGTTATCTAGTTTATCCAACACACTTTGTTAAATATGCTGTCTTTTCTCCAATGTCTTTTCTTTGCTTTTATTTATAAGTATATCTGGGTTGTATTGGAAAATCTTTATGGTATGTCCTAGAATTCAACTTGAAATAGTTTATTAAAAATACTTGTATTTATAATGATGAAAGGTATTTGCCTATTGTACTCTTTTGGTTGGGTCTTGTTTTTTTTCTATTTTTTTTATTTTAATTAGAAACAGGATTGTTTTACATGACAATCTCAGTTCCCTTCTCCCACCCGTCTTCCCCTACCATGCCCAAATAAAATCTTATCTGTCACATATCTTTTATGCTCCCCCTGGATGGTGAGGCCTTCCAGAGAGTGTCATCAGTGTCTATTGTATCCTTTGGGATAGGGCCTAGGACCACCCCAGTGTGTCTTGGCTCAGGGAGTATTCCTCTATATGGAACGGGCTCCCAAAGTTCACACATATGCTAGGGACAAATACTGGGCTTCTACAGGAGGTCCCATAGATTTCTGAGGTTTCCTAATAGAAGCCCATGTTCCTGGGTTCTGGATCAGTCCCATACTGGTTGGTATTCCAGCTATCAGACTGGGGAGCAAGAGTTCCCTGATATTCAGGTCAGCTGTTTCTGTGGGTTTCACCAGCCTGGTCTGGACCTCTGTGCTCTTCACTGGTCCTTCTCTGCATCTGGGTTCCAATTCAGTTTGGTGATTAGTTATGGGTGTCTGCTTCTACTTCTACCAGCTGCTGGATGAAGGCTATAGGATGACATATAAGTCAGTCATCAATTTCATAATCAGGCATTTAAGGTAGCCTCATTTCTGTTGCTGAGATAATTAGCTGGTGTCATCTTTGTAGACATCCAGACATTTCCCTAGTGCCTGATTTCTCTGTAAACCAAAAATTTCTCCCTCTATTATGATATCTCCATTCTTGTTATCATTTATTCCCCCCCCCCCGACTCATACTTTCTGCTCCCTCATGTCCTTGGCATCCCTCTTCTTCTCCCCTTCTCATTCTCCTAGTTCCCTCCCCCCTCTTCCCATGCTCCCAATTTGCTCAGCAGATCTTGAAGTTCTCCCCTTCTCCAGGGGACCACGTATGTCTCTCTTAGTGACCTCCTTGTTTATTAGCTTCTTTGGCAATGTGGATTGTATGCTAGTAATCCTTACTCTGTGTCTAAAATCTGTATATGAGTGAGTACGTATCATGTTTGTCTTTTCGTAATTGTGTTACCTGGCTCAGAATGGTTTCTTCTTCTACATTCATCCATTTTCCTGCAAATTTCAAGATTCCATTGTTTTTCTGCTGAGTAGTATTCCATTGTGTAAATGTACCACATTTTCTCTATCCATTCTTCAGTTGAGGGGCATCTAGGCTGTTTCCAGTTTCTGGCTATTACAAATAGTGCTGCTATGAACATCGTTGAACAGATGTCCTTGTTGTATGAATGTGTATATGCCTAAGAGTGGAATTGCTAGATCTTGTGGTAGACTGATTCCCATTTTCTTGATGAGTCACCATACTGATTTGCAAAGTGGTTGTACAAGTTGGCACTCTCACCAGCAGTGGAGAAGTGTTCCCCTTTCTCCACATCCTCTCCACCATGAACTGTCATTGGTGTTTTTGATTTTGGCCATTCTGACAGGAGTGAGATGGTATCTCAGAGTTGTTTTGATTTGCATTTCCCTGATGGCTAAGGATGTTGAACACTTTCTTATGAGACTTTCAGCCATTTTAGATTCCTCTGTTGAGAATTGTCTATTTAGTTCTGTACCCAACATTTTAATTGGATTACTTGGTGTTTTGGAGACTAGCTTCTTGAGTTCCTTGTATATTTTGGAGATCAGTCCTCTATCAGATGTGAGGATGCTGAATATCTTTTCCCAGTCTGTGGGCTGCTGTTTTGTCTTGCTGACTGTCTCATTTGCTTTACAGAAGCTTCTCAGTTTCAGGAGGTCCCATTTATCAATTGTTTACCTCAGTGTCTGTGCTACTGGTGTAATGTTCAGGAAGAAGTCTCCTGTACCAAGTAATTCAAGGGTATTTTCCACTTCATCTTCTAACAGGTTCAGTGTAGCTGGATTTATGTTGAATTATTGGATCCATTTTGACTTAAGTTTTCTGCAAGGCTATAGGCTTGGGTCTACATGTTTGCACCAGTTATGCCAGCACCATTTGTTGAAGATGTTCTCTTTGCTCCATCATATAAATTTGGATTGTTTGTCAAAAATCAGGTGTTCACAGGTGTGTGAGGTAATATCAGGGTTTTCAATTCTATTCCATTGGTCTACCTGTCTATTTTTGTGCCAATACCAAGCTGTTTTCATGACTATAGCTCTGTAATAGAGCTTGAAGTCAGGGATGGTGATGCCTCCAGAAGTTCCTTTATTGTACAGGGATGTTTTGGCTATCCTGGGTGTTTTGTTTCCCCATATAAAGATGAGAATTGTTCTTTCAAGGTCTATGAAGAATTGTGTTGGGATTTTGATGGGGATTGCATTGAATCTGTAGATTGCTTTTGGCAAGATTGCCATTTTTACTATGTTGATCCTACCTATCCAAGAGCATGGGAAATCTTTCCATTTTCTGGTATCTTCATTAATTTCTTTCTTTAGAGACTCAAAATTCTTATGGTACAGGTCTTTCACATTTTTGTTTAGTATTACCCAAAGGTATATTTTGCTGTTTGTGGCAACTGTAAAGGGTGATGTTTCTTTGATTTCTTTCTCCACCAATGTGTCATCAGGATATAGTAGGGCTATGGATTGTTTTTTGAGTTAATCTTGTATCCTGCCACTTTGCTGAAGGTGTTTATCAACTGTAGGAGTTCCCTTGTATAATATTTCGGGTCACTAATGTAGACTATCATATCGTCTGCAAATGGTGAGAGTTTGACTTCTTCTTTTCCTCTTTGTAATCCCTTGATCTTCTTTTGTTGTCTTATTGTCTTATTGCTCTAGCTAGAACTTAAAAGGACAATATTGAAGAGGTATGGAGAGGGTGGACAGCCTTGTCTTGTCCCCAATTTTAGATTTTAGAGGAATTGGATTGTGTTTCTCTCCATTTAATTTGATGTTGGGTGTCGGCTTGCTGTATATTGCTTTTATTATTTTGAGGTATGGTCCTGTTGTCCCTGATTTCTCCAAGACCTTTATCATGAAGGGGTGTTGGATTTTGTCAAAGGTTTTTTCAGGATCTAGTGAGATGATCACTTGATTGTTTCCTCAGTCTGTATAATATGGTGGATTACATTGATGGATTTTCGTATGTTGAACCATCCTTGCATCCCTGGGATGAAGCCTACTTGATCATGGTGGATGATTTCTTTGATATGATCTTTTATTCGATTTGCCAGGATTCTAGTTAGAATTTTTGCATAAATGTTGTTGAGGGATATTGGTCTGTAGTTCTCTTTCTTAGTTGTGCCTTTGTGTGGCTTGGGTATCAAGGTTATTGTAGCCTCGTAAAAAGTGTTTGGCAGTGTCCCTTCTACTTCTATTTTGTGGAACAATTTGAGGAGTACTGGTTTTAGTACTTCTTTGAATTTTTGGTAGAATTCTGCAATGAATTCATCTGGCCCCTGCTTTTTCTGGTTGGGAGACTTTTGATGACTGCTTCTATGACCTTAGAGGTTATAGGTCTGTTTAAGTTGTTTATCTGTTCTTGATTCAATTTTGGTAAGTGATAACTGTCCAGGAAATTGTCCATTTCCTTTAAATTTTCAAATTTTTTGGAGTACAGTTTTTCAAAGTATGACCTGAAGATTCTCTGGATTTCGTCAGTGTCCATTGTTATGTCCCCCTTTTCATTTCTGATTTTATTAATTTGCCTGAACTCTCTCTGCCTTTTGGTTAGTTTGGAAAACAGTTTGTCTATCTTGTTGATTTTCTCAAATAACCAACTCTTATATTGATTCTTTGAATTGTTTTCCTTTTTTGACTTTATTGATTTCTTCCCTCAGTTTGATTATTTCCTGGCCTCTGCTCCTCCTGGGTGAATTTGCTTCCATTTTTTCTAGAGCTTTCAGCTGCGATGTCAAATCTCTGGTGTGGCTATTCTGTAGTTTCTTCATGTGAGCACTTAGAGCTATGAACTTCCCTCTTTGTCCTGCTTTCAAAGTTTCCCATAAATTTGGGTATGTTTTGTCAACATTTTCATTGAATTCTAGGAATTCTTTAATTTCTTTCTTTATTTCTTTCTTGACCCAGGAATGTTGCAATTGAGAGTTGTTCAATTTCCATGTGTTAGTAGGTTTTTTGCACTTTGATTTGTTTTTGATTTCTAACTTTAGAAAATTGTGGTCTGATAAGACACAGGGGATTATTCCAATTTTTTTTTACCTGTTGAGGCTTGCTATGTTGCTATGAATTTGGTGCATTTTTGAGAAGGTTCCATGTGATGCTGAAAAGAAGGTATATTCTTTTGTTTTTGGATAGAATTTTCTATAAATTTCTGTTAATTGCAGTTGGGTCAAAAATTCTGTTAGTTCCATTGTGTCTTTGTTAAGTTTCTGTCTGGTGGTCCCATCCAGTGGTGAGAGTGGGGTGTTGAAGTCTTCCACTATAACTGCATGAGTCCTTATTTGTGATTTGAATTTTAATAATGTTTCTTTTACGAATGTAGGTGCCTTTGTATTTGGGGCATAGATGTTTAGAAGTGAGAATTCTTCCTGATGTATTTTTCCTGTGATGAATATGAAATTACCTTCTTCATCTCTTTTGATTGATTTAGCTTGAAGTCTATCTTGTTAGATTCTAGGATAGCTACCCCAACTCGTTTCTTGGGTCCATTTGATTGGAGTATCTTATCCCAACCCTTTACTCTGAGGTAATGTCTGTCTTTGAATTCCAGGTGTGTTTCTTGTATGCAGCAGAAGGATGGATTCTGTTTTCATATCTAATCTGTTAGCCTGTCTTTCTATAGGCTAGTTAAGACCTTTAATATTAAGGGAAATTAAGATCCATTGAGTCTTTATTCTTGTTTGTTGTTGGTATTGGTATTGTATGTGGATTTACCCTGCCTTTTATTTTTATTTTGTGTTTTTGTAGAGTGGGATTATCTATTGCCTATGTTTATGCGAGTGTAGTTAATTTCATCATAATGGTGGGGTCTAACTGTACCTTAATTATAGTGGGGCTTACATAAATTGGCATGCATATGTATTTTTTATAAATTCATGAAGTTGTTCAATGAAATCTGCCAATGTCTATATGTTCTAAATATTTAAAGTGAAGTTTTTAAAGTATTTAAAATGAAGTTGTATTATAGATTGTTCACAGAAAAATAATATAGCAGATAGGTGGATAAGAGAGATGGTGAGTGAGGCTGACTCCTTGGAAGGCATTGGCATGCAGGGGCTTTTGAGTATGGGAAGTCCCAACACCAACTCTCAAGAGATGCAGCCAGTAAATAGTATTGTTGAAAGGCCTTAGAGTTAGGGAACACATTAAACACATTGCAGTTTGATTCTCATGACCTGAACATTAGGTCACTGACTGAGAAGACAGACAAAAGTTTTGTGCATCAATCACGCAGAGGGGGAACAAGTCTACTCGGGCCTTCATTGAATGTAATAATGAATGATCATATTGTCTTAGGCCAACTACTTTAATCATTAAACAAAATCAATGCTAACATTTTTATGAAAGTTCTTATAGACATCAGCAGGTTATCTGACACCATGGGAATAGTCAAAATGATTCTCAAAGTTAAGCATAATGATTTTATTCATTTGTAGAAATGGTGATCATATGAATGGAGCAGGATATATTTCTTGATTACTCTGCATTTATTGGATTCTGCTCTACCTTCCCTGTCTATATTCTATACCAAGGACATTCAATATTTTGTTTACTGGCATGAACTTCCTACAAAATATGAATAGAATTCTTTGTTGTCTTTACATCTTTGGAATAATTTTATTTGAAGTGTTTCTTTATGATCTTAAGAGATAAAATATATTATACAATTTTGTAAAATTCTATGTTTTTATCATTTCTATCCAGACTTGTGAAAATATATCAATTATCTTCTCTATTGCAGGCTGAAAACAATTCTATGGATGATTATTTGTATAGCTATAATTTGGTTTGTGGGGATATTGGGCATCAGTTAGCAACCACTTTTAAATAGATTATTTTAAATTTCAAGAATGGGAGTGAGGATGTCCTCCTTATTTGAAGGCTTTATGACTCTGTGTTCAAGTAACTGAAGATTAAAGTACATAAATAAAGAGCCAATGTGACACTTTAGCAGGAAAATACCTTTGTCATACAAGTCTGGCATCCTTAGTTACCACTTGGTAAACTTACAAGAATTTGTGTGAGATTAATGGAGTAGCAAGCACTCCAAGGCAGTGATACAACCAAAATACCACTCAAGTATAATTGACAGATCACATAAGCAGGAAAACCAAAGAACACTATTCAACATGAAAGGAGCTATAGAGTTCAGGGAGTGGCTCTTTCAGGCAACTGGCCCATGTATCTTCCAGTTATCTCAGGAGATCATTTCCTTTCAAATGCTCTGGTAGGGTCTGCTTTGTCTAGGTACCTGGCCTAAACTCTGTTATATCCAGGTTGCTCAGCTTTTCTGAGTGTCTCATTTATACATTGGAATGGAGAGACTGAATGAATCTAGTCTGTTTTGTTGACTTTCTAAAGCTCTGGAGTTTTTTGATTCTTGATCTTAAGATGCTCTTTGAATAGGATAGAAATGTGATCTCAGAGGAAACTACTATGTAACACACATACACACAGAGAGAGAGAGAGACAGAGAGAGAGAGAGAGAGAGAGAGAGAGAGAGAGAGAGAGAGACAGAGAGACAGAGAGACAGAGAGACAGAGAGACAGATAGTTTAAACAAATACAAATGTAGGGATGAGATAGAGAAAACGCATTTATCTATTAAATTTATATCTCTACACATCATGGATATTCATCTTTGCAATAATTTCCCATAATGTATACAACAGTACTTATTTGGATATGACTTATTTCCTACTGTACATATTTGAGAGAGTTATTTATGATTTAAATCATAAGGGCAATGCAGAATTTATACTAGGTCATATGATTGTAAGTGATTGGCATATTATTTAATATTACATTGAGGATTATGTAAGGTATATGATATAACTAAGCCATTTTAAGCAAAGAAATTGACTATTCTCAACTTTGTTATACCTACAGGGAGGTTGATTTTCCACAAATATTTAGTGAGGGACTAATCTCTTTGGAAAAAAGGATTTTTTTCTCTTTGTTGGTATTTGACTCATGTCTTCCTATGTATTTGGAAGTACTGGTAAGCTGTCTTTTTTCCCACTTAATATCCTTGAGCACTTTATTACTATGTAATTACTTCAAAAATTTAGATTTTTATTTTATTCTGAAAGAGACAAACATCTTTTTATTCCTCTTGTGGCTTACTCCATTAAAGCTTTTTTGTAGAATTAGTTGAAATTTTCTTTATCTTATATTGTTATGCTTTTCCTAAATTTGGTAGGCTATAGCATGCAATTGTCCAGAAAGAACAATGCCAGTATGCTGGCCTAGATTTTACAAAGCCATGTAAATGAAGTGATTAATTTGAACATTGAACAACTTGTTTTTACTTGGGTTAGGGAAGCTCCTGTACTAGGACTGTCATTTATGGAAAAATGTTACAAATCAACATTACAATGTGTTTTTTCCACTTTAGCTCTAAGATATGAATCACAATCTGGCTATTCTTCATTGAAACTGATGAGCAGAAAATGAAAAAAGTCAACATGAACATCAGTGGGCCATGTTCTGATTTTCCTGCTTCCTCATTAAGCCTGCTTATGCCAAATCAAACCATGTGGCAAATTTGTGTCTACAGGCTCTGCATACTAAGAAAATTTGGTTGAAATTATTCAAAACTTCAAGCAGAATTCATCATATAGTTCCTCCTCCCTCCCCTAGAAATTGTCATTAAAAACACCATTGTGATTTCTATTCATAAGTGTTATTGACATTAATTCATTTTTTATAATTATAAATGAGGGAGGAGTTGACAATCATATATAATTGGACCATCCACAAAGCAGATGTGTCTCCACAGGAATAGATGCGAAGACCTTTGTAATGTCAGTTTGTCATAATCAAAGCTATTATTCTTCAGTCTTTATGTAATTCCACTGTTTGTAACATTTTAGGCTCTGCCACATTTTATAGCTTATCATAATTTACTGACAGAAACAGAAATGAGCCAAATCTCACTGATGTTCACTATTACCCAATTCCTGGGATGGGTCCTGGCCTGGACATTTAAAACCATGAAAGGAAGGAAACCATTTTTAAAAGTTAAAAATTGGATCTCTTTCAGTGCAAGACAAGGCTATACTCTTTTATCTCATAGTTTTGTACTAGAAAAAGCTGAAGATAAAGATAATCCAAACTATGACAGAATGGTTAGGAGTATCTGGTTTCAGAAAACATGGAAATAAAGGTGAAGAAAACCTACCTCATATTCAATGAAAACAATATCTGATATCATGATATGATTAGTTGACAAGAACAACAGTACGAGAAGTAAAAATTAAATATGCAAAATAATTGAAGAAGAATAGAAGGGGATAGGAAAGACAAACAGAGAAGAGAAGGTAAAAGGACAGTAGAAATTAAGTAAGCAAGATAAACAATTCAATCAGAATGAGAAAACAATTAAAGAAATAAATAAAACTATGGTTTATTTCATAGACAAATTAATTTAATATATGTCAGTAAATCATGTCACTCAAATACAAACTAATACAAAACAAATAACATATTAAAATAAGGCTACAGAGCTATAGAAGCAAAATGAGAATTTACCTAATGATATTGTAAAGCTAATGAGAAATTTAGAAAAAAAATCAACACTATGTAATGTGTTAAAGAAAAGCTAAAGGAATAGAAAAATAATTGATATGGTGTGATTATATTCAAATAAATGAATAAAACACAATTTGATTTCATCAATAAAGGTAAATGTGTATGAAGAACAGAAGACAGTTTAAATTTCTGGAATGAAAAAATTATCATAAAAATCTAATTAGAATAAATAAAATATCTAATCATAATATAAAAGTAAACTAGGAATAATTGGTATAGACAATTGTCCTTGAGGTTTATTGTATTTAATTCTGGCATACAGAGTAAAGACAACTTGTTTAGGTATCTTATAGAAACACTTTCATTAAAACTGACCTACAAATAATTTACACTTGTAAATTATAAATCCACACAGAAAATCTACTTAAATAGGATCACAAGGTAATAATGAGCACATGACTCCAGCATGAATAAGTGAGACATGGCCATCATGATGAGAGAGTAGTAAGACAATGACAGCACTGTATAAGATACATGTATGTTTGATATATAATTATAAATATTTTTAGAATAAATTCTAATTGAGGTATCATATAATATACTGATGTCAAACTCAATTACAAGTTATATGTGTGCTTCTATTTCTGACTACCATTGAGACCAACATAAAGATAATTTGCAGAAGCATGAGAAATTCCATTGTACCCCCAAAATATTACCTCCCTCTGGTCTATCAGACACCATCATGGTTGGAGATAAAATTGAGTTCAGCATCAAAGCGTATCTAGTAGCTGTAGTTTATACCAAGTACATGTGCCATGTCCAGCTTGATCCTTTATAATTTAAACCCAAGCTCTGTATACTCTCCAACTTCATCAAGCTTCAAAGCAGTTATTTAAGGGGGAGAAACCACTGATGGCTTTGGCAATAATGCTTAACTCCAAAGTGTTTTCCTCCTATATGTCATTCAACATGAGCACTTTTAATTTACTTGAATGCTAGTAATTTTTACTACTATAATAATCTACTTAATAGGTGCATTAAAGGGGGAGGTTTATTTCAGCTTATAAATATTTTCAGGTTTTAGTAGTTGATCAATGGATCCCATCTCTCTGGACCAGCCGTGGCAAATCCTAGATATGAGTGAGTTGACTAGACTGCCATCTGCTACTGGATATGAATGAATTGTTTTTTTATGTTTTTTTTTACATTTTTCCATTTTTATTTAAACTAAAAACAAGCTTGTTTATGTCAATACCCGTTTCCTCTCCTTTCTTTCCTCCCCTTCCTCCCACTAACCCCCTATACTGTCCCATTTCTGCTCCCCAGGGAGGGTGAGGCCTTCCATGAGGAATCTTCAAAGTCATTGGGAGCAGGCCTAGGCCCTCCTCTGTGTGTCTAGGCTGAGAGAGTATCTCTCTATATGGAAAGGGCTCCAAATGTCTATTCCTATGCTAGGGATAAATACTGAGCTACTACCAGAGTCCCCATAGATTGCCGAGACCTCCTCACTGACACGGACTTTCAGGGGTTCTGAATCAGTCCTATGCTGGTTTCCCAGCTATCAGTCTGGGGTCCATGAGCTCCCCCTTGTTCAGGTGAGCTGTTTCTGTGGGTTTCAACAATCTGGTCTTGACCCCTTTGCTCATCACTTTTCCCTCTCTGCAACTGGATTCCGGGAGTTCACTTCAGGGTTTGAAGACAATAGTTTGGTCTACAAGAGCTAGTTCCACGGCAGGCTCCAAACCTCCACAGAGAAACAAAACATGGATCTTCATAATGGAAAAATATTAAGACATCTGAAAATGTGATTGTATTTTAAAATTCTGAATTTAGTGGAATCTCTCAGTGTAAATTTGTTTCCTAAGCATTTAGACTTGCATACGTCTTTTATTATGTAAATGTAAAATTTTATTATGATACAAAATTTGAGATCCTGATCAAAAATATGCTTTTTTGCAGACTATTTATTTGAGTTAGAAACAAGATTGTTTTACCTGTCAAACTCAATACCCTCTCCCTCCCCTCCTCCCCTTCCAACACCCCCCAACTAAAACCCTGCCTATCACATATCCTTTATGCTCCTCAGGGAGGTTGAGGACTTCCATATTGTGTCATCAGATTCTAACATACCCTTTGGGATAGGGCCTAGGCCCACCCCCATGTGTCTTGGCTCAGGGAGTATCCTCCTATGTGGAATGGACTCCCAAAGTCCACAACTATGCTAGGGATAAGTACTGATCTACTACAGGAGGCCCCAAAGATTTCTGAAGTCTCCTCACTGAAACCCACTTTCCTGGGGTCTAGATCAGTCCCAGGCTAGTGAAACACACAGAAAGAGCTGACCTGAAAAATGGGGAGATCTTGATCCCCAGACTGATAGCTGGGAAAAGATATGCTTTTCACTCTATTTTATTTCATCCGTTATGCAGTTTTCAGAGTGATTTATTTTAAAAACTGACATAATAAAACTCCTAATTTGGAGGGGAGGTTAGCACTTCTAATATATGGTAGATTACTTTCTTCTTATATGCCATCAAGCTGCTTGCTTTCTCTATGTTTCTTTAACACAATAAATCCTATACAATTGTGGAGTATGTTTTTCCCTAAAGAATCCTTTGCTCTATGCTAGTAAATTCCAGACTGGTGTACTTTGAAGCACAACAGAACCTGTCTTTAGGCAGGTTCACTCTTTTCTTAACTCTTAGGCTACTGCAGTGTGTCCCTGAATATAAAGAACATAATTCATTTGAAGTCAGTATATCAGGAAGACTTAGGTGAACTGTTTACTGACATACCATATTCTGATCAGAGAGTGGTATGAAGTTCATTTATGATTATCCTTGAAACATGAACACAACACCTGCTTGCAGCTGGTAAGAAGTAACTCTATGTGGTGAAAGTGAGAGACAACAAATTCTTCAACCGACAATTAAAGTCATGACAGTTATTTCATGGGACACTCTAAATTCTACCAAATAAAGTTGCTACACTTCCAAGAGGAATTGTGGTGTTTATTTTGTGAGCTTATGTCATTTAGTTGAAGAGGTCACTCAGGTTGGGTTTTGTGCCCTAAATTAGCAGTACTCCTCCTTAGCACTTTTGTCTCCGAAGATGCTAATTGTTCTTCGAGCACTTAGTTTAATTTTTGTGGGGTTTGCTGTTCTGCATATCACCTGTATTTTGAGCTCCCGTTGGTGATCTATGAGGCAGCTGATTGCTGGTGTCAGCCTACCATAAAGTTCCACTGCAAAGGAACACCTCTGAAGCAGATCTCAGCTAATGCCAGCCACTGATGTGTTCATTTCCAACCCCTCTTTGGCTACACTCTATTGCTTTCATCTTATGTGCTATTTTATAATGTGACCTTAGTCATAAGAAAAATCCTACTTGAATTTTAAGTGGTAGTTAAGAGAAAGTAATGTTGTGAAAAAGGAGGGGAAAAACAGAAAAAAATATATTTTCATTTTAAGGCATTGCTTATTACATACCAGTGTGTTAATCACAGCCAGAATGAGACTTTCAAATTTCAACAATATAATACATCTGTGCCCCTGAGTTTTTGGTGAGGGAAATGCATTTTTGTACTTTATAGAAACATAACTTCTTTGATAACCTTGTTTTCTTTTTTGTATAAAATATGAGCTTATATATTTTTATTTGTTTTGTATTGATTTTACATATTATAGTTTTGTGATATTTTACATGAATTGAGTGCTTGATGATAAAAATTTTGTTACACTTAAATGAGGTATTTATTTCCATCTAAATTTCCAAATATTAAAAACATAGCTCTCAGTGCATTAAAACTTAAAAACTAAATATTTTGTGCTGTATATAAATATATGATATACATATATATAGATAGATGTAGACAGATATAGATAGATATAAGTAACATTTATTCAAAAATTTTATGAAGCTAAAACACTTTGTTAAATTACGAAATGTTTCTTTCTTTTTCTGCATTTTCCACTTCAGCACTCTACAAATTATAGTTGGCTAAAGACAATGCTTCTGACCCTTTCCTGGCAGAATTCTATACTGTGCAACTTTAATTCTCTCCTGTATCCCATTCACTCCAAAGTGAAGAAATCTAGAGATGAGACTTTTTGAAAACTGACTAGGGTTGTGTTACATTGGGGTGTGGAATCCTCAAATTGAGATTAACACTCCTATAAAAGGAGAAGAACAGAAATATCTCCCCACTGTGCATTGTGCACAATGCATCTCCAAAGGGAGAAAAAAGACAGGAAGACAAACCTTTATTTAATTTCCATAGTAGGAAACCTAGAATGATGCTGCCTCTTCTTAAGAAAGTTAGCATCTAGGACTTTTCTAAGTTGTATATACATTGAGACACATATGCTATGATATTCTCCATTACCAGCTGATACAGATGACCCAGCCCAATGAGACTTTGCAGCTAGCTGGTTCAAATGAGGAATGAAGATAGCTGGGGTAGAGTTCAAGTGATGGTGGAAAATCTGGGAACTCAGTTGGCTTCTTGGTAGATGTGGAAGAAATGTAACACTCTGATGGAGAATGGATGTGATGACCACTCAGTTGGGATGGAGGGGACATTGTGTCTAACGATGGAGTGAAAAGAGTCACGAGATGTTAAAACACCCCCACTCCACTGAGACTGAGCTGTTTGATGCCTTATCATATAGAAAGTTTAATAAGTAGAATCTGCATTATCTACATTTTATCATTTGTGTCTATACTCTAACGAATGACCTGAAGCTCCCTGCTCCTGAAACCCAGGAAAGAAAGGAACTGAAACTGAGCAAGCTGTTGTCTTTCTAAGCACTGTGGCTAACACACTAGTGCCAGTCATGCCATTAGACCTTCACAACTGGTTAGGGATGTTTGTGAACTTTCCCCTTACAGAAAATTATCCAGAAGCCTACCTAGAATTCTGAGGCCGAGTTTTAAATACATTAATATCTTTACTCAAAACTATATTAATATCTTAATTTATAACAAACTACAAAACTCTAGTTTGTAAATACCTTGGCACATCATTAATTTTTATCAACTTGATAACAAATGATCCAAATATTTTAGCAAAAATACATACATGTATTGTAGATCATTTTAGAATGGGGACAACTTGAAAATGTACTATGATGCATTATATTGATGCCTACTGGTGTGATACATTTCCTTGCCTTATACCAAACTTCTAAATTCCACATGGATCCTACCAGCTTAAATCCAGCAATTGGAGGCTACATTCTTCTCATGCTGCTAAAGACTCCTGGGAATGCCCTGGATCCACCTGGACCCACCTGGACCCACCTGGACCCAACTGGACCTGGCATCTCAAAGTCAGTTATTATCATATTACTTCCATCTGTACTTTCATTCTTGTTATTCTGTAACCTAATATAGTAGCAGATTGCAGAGAGTATACTGTGGACCTATTTTTAGAGCTATCTTCACCGCTACTCTGTGTAACAACCACCCTCAAAACCAGGCAATCAAATACACAGTAGTAATTTATTTCTTGGGATCGCTCAACATAGAACAATTTCCCTTTAAAGTATTCAGGCATTAGTGCAAGAGACAAAAGGAACCAGCAGATTACATGATGAATGAGAAGGGGCTATCAAGGCATGGGAAGTAAACTAGATAATCACTTCTCAGTGTGCTCAAGGTACAAAAATCTCAGAAACTCTTCAAATTTCTGAGTAAATGTCTGCATTTTAATAAAACATCAAGATAACCTGTGGTTCTTACCGGTGGAGAAATCCTAACTACTTAGAGATGGTGTTCTCTAAACCCCATACTAAAAGATGCACAACTTCTCATACTAGCCTCAGAATTCATGAAAGTATTCTTAGCTTCACACATCTTTATTACCTCACATATGAAACATACTTTATAAATTATCAAATTATATAGGTAAGTAAATGATTAAATGTAACAAGTCATGCAAAATTCTTATAATTCTCAATAAATATTGGTGATGTTTATTCTATAGTGAAGTGCAGTATAACAGAAAGTGAAAGAGATACAGGAATTCTGTTCAGTATACTCCTGCTTGTGCTGTTTACTGAATATAAAACTTCTTGCCAAATTCAATACAGAATCTGAGAGTATGTGTTCTTAAGTGCTACGGAGAATCAGAGTATAATGAGACTTTTACAAGAAAGGGATATATGAAACACATTAATAAAAATAATTTAAATTAAGCAAGACTCTGTTCCAGCAACTGGAAAACTGAAAAGGGTGATAAAGAGTTTGTGGGCAGCCTGAGCTACATGTTGAGACAGTGTTGAAAAGCAAAACCAAAATTCAAACTGAAAATATTTAAATATTTACATTGTACTTGAAATGAGAAAGTATAATGTAAATATGAGCCATTACTATCACCATCTGTTCTAAGAAAGGCTGCTCCATTTTTTATCTCTTTAGTAGCTGTCAGGAATAACATGCTTTGTATTTTGGTCTAATTACATGTCAGTATAGTTTAAATTAGGTAACACTCACATAACCCCCGACACACACACACATTTAATTCAGACCACCCCTTTGTTCTTTAGGAGGAATAGAAGACTCTACCTATGGATAAAGCCTATTAAAAGCCAATTTGTGGTGGTTTTCTATTATAAAGCCCAGATATTTGACGCATAATTTTCAAGATCCTCTGTGGATAGAATATCTTAGAGCAGGTAATGATATAAACGAATTATGCATTTTCATGCATGACAGGAGATGACCTTCATAACTTACTAGTAGCTTCATTTCTTATTACTTGTGACTCATTCAATAAACTATAGAAATAAATTATATTGTTCTACTGCCCTTTGTTACATATTCCCATTGCAAAAGGATATTTTTCATTGTTCTGACATATTTGCAACAATAATGTGTTTTCAGGCTATAAATATTGATAGAGCAAAGATGTGTTTGTTTCCGCTTTGAATATTTGTTAAGCTGAACAAATACCTATACAATGAGCATTAAGAGTCCTAGGAACTTCTACTTATCTCTCAAAGGACAGCTTTTCCTACAGGGCTTGCAGAATATCTTTCATTATTCAAGTTATTTCTGCTAACAGTTAAATAATTTTACCTGACTTTTAACTAAAGATAAAGCCTCAAGATGAACATTAATCATTGTTGATAATTGTATAGGCAATTCCCCTGAGTGAATAAAATATGTTTCTTAATTTAATCAAGAATTATATAACACAATTTTAAGTACAAATCATCATGTTATCAATTATTTGCTTTAAAACATGAGTAATATGTACATATATTATAAAAATTTGGAAAGAGCAAGCCATAAGCAAGATTGAAAGGAGAAGAGCTGAGGTGAATAAATGGAAGCAGGCATTTTTCATATTGAATTACTTATTCATTTTAATAATAAAGTATTTTATTAACTTTACAGAATTTTAAACTATTCTTGATCATATTCACACTTTGCTCCATTCCCACCTCCTTCCATAACCACTCAAGTTCTGTTGCCACTTCCTTTAAAGAAGAAATTATATTGCAGCAAATGCCCTGCTTCTCTAATTTTATCATCTGTTATATTTTGTTAAGAAACACAATTCTCTATTTTGTCTTCTTGCTACTCATATCAACACAGATATATGATTATACATAATAGATAGATAGATAGATAGAATATCCAAGCCATTAATATTGATTTTGGTACATAATTGATTGAAACTACTGCATTTGCAGAGGCAAGAAAGTACAGTAGGGCAGGATTCATAAAAGTATAGATAGTTCTTTTTTTATTTATTTTACATACAAAGCACAGTTCTTCTTCCTCCTCTCTTCCTGTTCCCTTTCACCACCTCAGATCTACCCTGCCACCCTACCCCCATTGACTCCTCCTCAGAAAGTAGCAGACCTCCCTTGTGATTCAACAAAGCATGGCATATGAAATTGAGGCAGGAACAAGCTTCTCCCCCTGCATCAAGGTTGGGCAAGGCTTCCCAGCATGGAGAAAAGGTTCAAAATACAGCTCATGTGCCAGGTACAGGCCCTGATTCCTCAGCCAGGGGCCCAACAAACACCCAAACTACACAACTGTTGGCCATAGGCAGAGGGCCTAGGGCAGTCCAATCAGGCTCTTTAGCTGTTAGAACAGAGTCTGTGAGTTTGGACTAACTCTAGTGGCAAGGAAGCAAAGCAAATCAGAAAAATAATGGAAATCTACTGTCTTGTTATGTGCTTTGAGGGTAAACGTCTAATGATCCAAGGGCTTTTGGAGAGTTCCAACTTCCAAAGACTACCTCTTCCAATAGAAATCACTGTAGATAATGTTCTGTACAAATGGGCTTTTGAGGGAACATTCCATCTTTAGTAATGTCAGTCCTGTAGTTTTTAAAGGTGAAATTTCTCATTTAAATCATTCAAGACTGGAGCTGATTTACAAGCAAATGTAGTTTTCCAAGTTTTATGTATTTAATTACTGGAGAATGCACTCCAGCATATCACTAACATAGGGGAAGTAACAGAACATATTTCATATTGTGACAATAAAATTTGAGAGAAGATAAAATGTGATTTATTCTAAGGGTTGCTTCTGCTACATGGTGAACACTCTCCTGTATATTCCCCATTCCATACATGAGTCCCAGCAACAACTGTTTGAATCCTAGAATATGACTTGATATATTCTTTGCCGATGATTGTCCATGCTGATGTTGTTGTCAACTCTTACATTCATCCCAAAATCATCACAGAAGTCATTTATTTATTTGTTTGTTTTTTTATTTACATTTCCTATTCCTAACCTACTTTCCTATTATATATATATAATATATATATATTATATATATATTTCTTACTTATCACCCAGACTCAGCTAAAGCATTATAGAATGTATCAATCAATTGTTCCTAGAATCGTACTAAATTAAATGCACAGGGAGAGCCAAAAATGGAAACAAAAATCAAAGATTAGTTAACATTGGAGATTTAGTGTTAAACATCAAAGCTGTTTGCTAATTTTCTTTATTCTCTTCTTCTTTATTCTTCATACTACAAATAGATGTTCCTGTGCAGACAATTTGGGATCATTATCCCTCAGGATCTTAAATAATGGAAAATATCACAGGCAAACAGCACAATAACTTCATTTCAGGAATTAATGACAAATGCTATCCCAGACCCAGCTTTAAGCAATGAGCAAAATAGTCTATAAGCAATTAAGCAGAGTCATTTGAACTTGTCACTGCTGACATTGAAATATTGAGGTTTTAATGAGTCAGTAGGCAAAGAGTTGAAAGAAGGAGAAATGGTTAAATCTTGTCATGCATGGCCAGACAAATGCAGAAACATTGTCCATAAAAGAGAGCTATAGAATATTTAGATAGGGGAAAAATCTTGTAAGTACACACTCATATTGGTTGTTCTTATTTCTCAGCCCAAAATAGGTAACAGAAACTGTTTGAGGGAGGACAGGTGTGCTTTGTCTCATGGTTTTCAGAGAATTTTCAGGAAGACTGCCTCCACTGGTGGAGATGAGATTTACGTGCTGAGTGTTCAAAGGACAAGAACTAGGAAGCAGAAAATACAGCCTGAACAAGCCATTGCTATAACTTTAAAAGATTAGTTCCCAGTAACTTACTCTAAGGGATTGTCACTCGCCAAGGGATTCTCAGTATTCAAAATAGCAGCATAATCTATGGAGTGACTGTTCAAAAAGAGTCTACCTGATCCATGAACACACATTTTGTCTTGCAAATTCTTTAATTCCATATTCAAGTATACCCAGACCTGACCTAATACGACTTACCATATGGCCAAAGGCCACTGAAGTCCAGTGCTGAAATTCTTTTCTTTTTTTTTTTCTTTTTACATTTTTTTTTGGTTTTGTTTGTTTGTTTTTTCGAGTCAGGGTTTCTCTGTGTAGCTTTGTAGCCTATTCTGGCACTTGCTCTGGAGAGCAGACTGGCCTCAAACTCACAGAGATCTGCCTGCCTCTGCCTCCCAAGTGCTGGGATTAAAGGCATACATCATCAATGCCAAGCCAGTGCTGAAATTCTCCATGTGGATGTGAATATGTGTAGACACTTGTGTGGAACTTTGCAACAATGTGAGCTCCAAGTTTTAGGAAGTTTCCCCTCCTCAGAAAGAGTTACAGCTCAAATTTTGCTGCCATTAACTGCCCCCTAGTGTCTCTATAACCTCCTTGAAAGAGGAAGAAAGTACTTTTAGATTCAAGCTGACCTACCCCTCTTCATTTATCCATGATGTTTGAAGTATGAGTGTACTTGTCCACCTTGTCTATTCTCATAAGGCAGTTCTACCATTTCCACAGCAGTTTGTGCTTGTAATTCGATCACTCCTCAGCCTTTTGTAGCATCAGCATCATCACACTTTCTGGAGAACATCTGCAAATCTACTAACTCAAATGACCTTTCCTTGAGAGATAATTCATCAAATTCAGGATGTTCAGTTGGTAATATGGTTTCCATATAGTAGTCTACAATATATCAGATTGAAGCCTGACTTCTTTAATACTAAAAGGTTCTGTTTCCCTCACAGCCATTTGCATCTAATTAATATGGTCTTTGTAAAATCCATTGCTATGGTGATCGGAGTACCAGGCTTGAAAAAGAAAATTTTAAAATGCCAGCACAGTATGTCACATATTTACAAGTCTTTGATAATGTTGCCATCTTATCTTTCTAACCTTTTATCATCCATAGATACAGACAAGTATACCTTTTTACTTTGAACTTTCCTGCATTGCCCTAAACAACAGATTTTATAATGAATTCAATTGATTACTTTTGATGTGACTGGTAATTTTGCTTCAGTTCTAGAAACTGTTCTGTCATGTCAAGTTTGTACCTTTGACAAACTGACCCACTTTTTGAAATGCCTTCAAATCTATGGTTGAGTTAATGACCTAAATCCCCTTCTTGATGGGTTCAGTGCATTTGACATCTTTCTCATAGGAGCAGGGAGCTGTGTGATGGCTGGACATTATTCATAACTGCCTGCCCATACTGGGAGCTTAATTGAAGCATGGTTTGCAAAATGGAGCAGGAAATCAGCCAAATAATCCACTCCTCTCTTTTCTGTGAGTTACCTAACTTTAATATGCAAGTTTATTTCAAACTTTTAACTTAACACATGCATTTATTTTACAAGTAAGTGATTTATAAATTAAAATGTATATCCAAATGTGTTAACTATGCTTACATTGTAGGAGATCTGGGCATGTGTGCAGTGTTAGCAATTTTAACAGTATAATGTCATAAGGATCTTTAGCATGCAGAATTACAATGAATGTGGTGGTTCAGGGATTAAAATCTCTTTAAATACTCATTCACATGACAGACTGGAGCAATTAGTGTATAGTAACAATGGTGATGTGATAACAAGAGTGTCTCATACATTTCCAGTGAGAGTCATCTTCCATTATAATCATCCTAATGAAAAAATCACAGTGGTTGAAGGGAAATGCTATCTGTATAGCGTTAAAAAAATAAAAAAAGAAATGAACACTAAAAAACATCGTTAAAGTTGCATTAAGGAACTGATTAAAATTGACCAGAAAGGGAGTAATCATGGAACTGTCATTATCACCTCTTCCTTATAGCTTTCAGTCCAGGTGTTAGAGAAATCTCATGTCAGTGGTTGCTCATGTTATTATATCCTTGCCATGTTGTATGTACAAAACAAAGTAGCAGACCTAATAATAATAAAATACTAGGTTATCAGCTAATATTTAATCTCTGCCATGTAATCTCCAAGTAGACATTCAATATACAGATAGTTACATGAAGGAAACAAATTAAAAAACATTTTATCACTGGGAATATTAATTTTAAAACCATTCACTGAACACCTGTACATGGTTAGCCTATTTGAATGAAGACCTTTCAAATATTTTTAATTTAACTCCTTTGATTATTACTTTTCTTTCCATAACAAATAATTAAGAGATATATGTTCACACTGAATAGAGTAGAGAAAAGACATTTACCAGAGATTACTGTCCAGTGAAATTAACAGTAAATCAATATATGATGTGGAATTGGCTTTTTGTAATGTCAATCAGTGGAGCTAGCAGATTCAAGAATGACGTGCTCTGGATTTGGGATAAGAAGAACCAACACAAGAAAAGCTGATGTTGCAAAGAAAGATGGTGTTGACGTCTAAGCTTATTCAATAAGTCTTTCCCTTATTCTTGAATAAAAGATCTGGGATTGAGCTGCCACACTTGGTGACTAACAAACCAGTTCAGTTTATCTGCAAGTAAAATAATATTGCAAACTTAGTCAATCTGGTGATTTTCCCCAAGTGTGTCAATATAGCATGCTTAAAACTTGCTATTGATTGTTGGAAGCTGCAAGTGATAATTCCATTGGGGTTCCACACTTGGGCAGAAGGCAATTGCAGATATATTGTGTCAAACTGGAAGTCACAGCACATTTAGCAAGAATGCAGTAGATGTTCTTTTCATTTATTGTGATTGCTTAATGGAATATTTGAAACCAGCAACAATTCTTCAGAGAACACTATGAGAGTAAGCACAGGCTCCCTGCTGTATCATTTTGATACTCACCTTTTGTCTACTCAGAATCCTAGAACTGCAGTTCTTTTAGAAAGAAAGGCAATGTAAATATTTTGAAGAGGTCATCTTGTCTTATTGCCTCCTTGAATCCTTTCCATAAATATTCAACTCCAACTTCATTCGAAATAACCGAGTGACATAACCTTGGAATGAGAGAACTGTGTTCACATACATCAGACAAACATAAGATTTCATGTCATAGAAAATTGGAAAACAGTTGCCGATAAAATCAAGGACCCTAAGAAGATCTCCTGAGCTAATTTGGAGTGTGGGGGGAGGGGAGAGGGAGCTAGAAGAAGAGATGGGGGAGAAGAGGAGGGGAGAGGAGGTCTTGAGGGAGAAGGAAGATTTAGTCAGGGGAAGAATTGAAAAGAACAAGAAAAGAGATACCACAATAGAGGGAGCCATTATAAGTTTAAAGAGAATTTGATCACTAGGGAAATGTCCAGAGATCTGTGAGTTTGACCACAACTAACAATCTAGGCAGTGGTTGAGAGGCTACCTTAAATGTGCTTTTCTGATAATGAGATTGATGACCACCTTAGACACCATCCTAGAGCCTTCATCCAGTAGCCAGTGGAAGCAAAGGCAGACACTACACTAAACACTGAGCTGAATTCTGTAATCCAGTTGCAGAGAGGTAGGAGGGAGGAGTGATGAGCAAAGGGGTCAGAACCAGACTGAAGAAACCCACCAAAACAGCTGGGACCAGGGGCAGAGGGGAGGGAGGGAGAACTGGGATTGACATGTAAAAAAAGCTTGCTTGTAATAAAAAAAATTAAAAAGTAATAAACAGCTAAGGCTTTATGAACCCAAGGGGGAAAAAATCAAGGACCCTAATGTACATCCAAAAGACAATCAAAAATAGTCTCATCTGTCCTTCAAAAGCATATTATTCTTATTTGATGTCCTGCAGGTTGACTGCCTATGTATAATGATATCACTAAATTTAAACCACACCTGTGATGAGAGTCACTAATTTGGTCATAAACCTATCAGGGATATAGAAAGTTCCTTTCAAAACTCTTGTATCAATCTTGTGCTTTTGGATATATGAATATATATATATATATATATATATTATATATATATATATAATCTTAGAGAAAAGACCCAAGGACTGTTTTTTTTTTTTTCAAAACCACAACAATGTATTGGTTCTCGACTGTAGATACCAAGGTTTCAACAGAGACACATTCCCTCTTAAATTCCCCAGGTCCATTATTTCCTTTTTCCTTTTATTTCTGGTAGATGCCTTTGTGTGGTTAAATAAAGAAACAGTAAAAATAGTCTAGAGTACATTAAGGAACGTGGCTCCATACTAAAAGACAGATGCCCCTCTAGCAATTTCTTGCATCACATTCACTATGTTTTTTTTGCACTGAAGATTGTGAAACAAAGATACATAATAAAGCTAGTCCATTCGTAATAGTTTCAAACAGAGGAAAGCATGTTACCTGGTGAATGGACAGTAAATTGTAGCATATTTATACACCACAAAGCAGCACAAAGATGTTTCACAATAATAATAATAATAATAATAATAATAATAATAATAATAATAATAATAATAAATAATAATAATAATAATAGAATTAAGAAGAAGTAATACAATGATGTGGTTAAATCTTAAGAGCACAGTGCTAAGTAAACAAAATCAGAAACAAAAAAACAATAGACTGCATCCTACACAATTCTATTAGTTTGACTTTCTGTAAAACAGAAAGCTATAGAGACAGAAAGACATTGGCATTTACTGAAGATGGGGTTGACTGTAGGAGAAAAGGTTATAAAAGACAGGAGGAAACCTCTGGAGAGAAATGTGACTGATAATTTGATCCCGTTGATTGTTTTAAGATGGTATGTCTTGATCAAATTCAAAACTATGAATTTAGGGGCTGAGTAGATGACTAGTCATTTAGGCACACTAATCCTCTTGCAGAAGACATGGGGGCTATTCCAGATTCCCATCAACCAGATTACATGGCTGACAAGCTCTTTTGAAATCCATGGGTATCTGTGCATGTGTCCAAAGAAAAGAATGAGTTTTACTCTATAGGAAATAGACTTTGAAATTACTTTTAAATATGGAAATTAAGTTACCATTTAATTTGTTCACCTATGTTGGGTTAGAATGCAAATCCATCATTTAAGAACAGACTCATTTTATTCCTTAGTTCATGAAGAAGTACAAAATAGGTTATAGAAAAATGAAATGATGATGGAAGCCTTCAAACGTTCTGGACTTTCATTGTCTATGCATAATGTCAGAATTGATTGCATTTTGAATTTCTAATTGTCCATTTATTTTTATAGTTAATTTAAGCACCTTCACATCATAAATTGGAAGAATGGCTAGATAGATAGATAGATAGATAGATAGATAGATAGATAGATAGATAGATAGATAGATAGATAGATATAGAGACATATCATAATATATAATATATAATAATACATATTCTTTATTTCACATTGCTGCACATTTTGATTTTGAGTGCTCTACTTTCTTTTTTGTTTGTTTTTTTTGAGAGAGGGTTTCTCTGTGTATTTGGAGGCTGTCCTGGAACTAGCTCTTGTAGACCAGGTTGGTCTTGAACTCACAGAGATCCACCTACTTCTGCCTCCCGAGTGCTGGGACTAAGGGCATGCACCACCACCACCCAGCCTACTATAATTTCTTTTAGCTTAATAGTCTAACACCATAGTGACCATGAATAAATATTTACTAAATACCAACATTGAGGGGTTTGGAGGCACATGCCACCTAGACCCTTCAACATTATTTATCTATCTATCTATCTATCTATCTATCTATCTATCTATCTATTTTTGCTGTTGGGGAGTGGTTTGCATTTATTTGAAAGATAATGTCTAGTGATTACAATAATTACAAATTAATCACTTTCATGTTACTTTTTGTATTTTTTAGCTTACACTTAGATAGAAATAAAATGAAACTTGCAAGATTTAGGACAGATGAAAAAATCTTTACATGTTCTGTAAATGTTGGAATAACAATAATATCTTTAATACATATCATTGTTCCTATATGTTTTTGTGAGAGAGAGAGAGAGAGAGAGAGAGAGAGAGAGAGAGAGAGAGACAGAGACAGAGACAGAGACAGAAACAGAGAGATAGAAATGGGGGAAAGGTTGGGGTGCTTTATTCTTATTTCTTCCACTACAAACATATAATTTCTAGGGCAAAGGCTTCAAGCTATCTGTTTTCCTGTTTTATTATTTGAAAAATTAAAGAACTCAATCAAATAATTTCTAATTACTTTTGAAACTAAAATAATCTGGATATGTAGCTTAGGATGCATATATACCCTGGACCTGGCAGTTGAGCATCTTAGAGAAATAGCATTCTAGTATTTCACACATGTTAAAATACAATGGCTGTGTATTTTCAATTGACTATATCGTCATACTTTAAAAAAAAATCTAACAAAGGAATGGCAACTGTGAGGAACTCAGGTAGTTTTTCAGAAGACAGTACCTCATTCTACTGCTTCTCTTGTGTTTAGAAATTTAGAAAAACTTGTTAAAGTGTTTGTTTTCTGTTTCCACTGTTGTCATTGAACCTACTTAGTCCTTTCCCTTTAGGTTACACTTGCCCTGGTTTTCTTTATTTCTATTTCTTTGTTCCTTTCAATTCTTTTATCTTTTTCCCCTGTATTTTATACATTCCCCAAAGACTATTGCTTTCTATGATTTGTGTTTTTAAGCACTGAGATAACCTTAGGGTATAAATTCTTTCATTTATACACTTT
The DNA here is from genome assembly GCF_003668045.3 of Cricetulus griseus. Classification (NCBI taxonomy): domain Eukaryota; kingdom Metazoa; phylum Chordata; class Mammalia; order Rodentia; family Cricetidae; genus Cricetulus; species Cricetulus griseus. Next base: position 35,582,926 of record NW_023276807.1, on the reverse strand, counting down.
GCATGTTTTATAGACTACGAAAAGAATTTCTAGGGGCTGTGGCACTGAGGGGAACCTAGAAGTCAGTCATCAACATTCATGTTCATATCAGCTTTCTAGAGTTTAGCAAACTATTTTCCTTCAACTCTGTCCCAGGTGGAGAAATGTTGGATTTTTTTGAGGACTCCGGGGTTTGTTTTTTAGCCAATTGTTATACATTTGCTTCCCTACCACTTAACACATTTAGTAAGCGAGAAGTGAACCAAAAGGCTAATACAGATCTGTAACTTAGCTACTGAATTTTTTATAAAAAATGTATATGTTTCTTTCATCCTCATCTGTTATACACAGTAACCCTATTGAATAAAATAAAATTAGAAAAAAACAACCAACAAACAAAACACTATTGTCTCAATATTTCATATGATATTATCAAAGATTTGTATATGTACAAATTTGTATATGTACCTGAACTTTCTATTGCTTTTGCTCTGAAAGCATCACTCCTAAAATTACGTCCAGATTTTTAAAGAGACAATGCTTGCATATATGCATAGGAAGTAAAACAATGTAAGAGTGAAATCCTGACACAAAAGTATCATTCAGAGGCAGAGATATACCAGAAACACATTATTAAGAAACAACCGAGATGAGAGCTTGAGTTCAGCATAGCTCTGTAAATCTATGTCCAAATGCTGGACTGTTGCAAAGTCTTCTGTGGAACCAGAATGGCTCCCAATAAATGGACAAAATAATGTAAGACAGGAGAAAAAGAAGGGAGTGCTTCAAAACTCCCAAGACATGAACTACAATGTTGATTGCCCTACTATATTGCATGGAAAATAAGGAATAAAATATATCAATCTTTCCCTGATCTATCACTGGAGTTTTCAAATGGAAATCCACGTGGTAATTTCAGATGCTCTCATTACAAAATTTTAATCTGGTGACTTGGCCCCATCAAATTTAACTTAAATTGCTTAAATTTGCTTAAATTTAACTCAAATTTGCTTAAACATAATTTAAGTAAAAAATCTCTACTGTAAGGATCATTGTATATTTCATGCTGTTTTGTAAGTAGTATGCATTAAAAGGTGCATCAAGTTCTTATTCAAAATGATATTAAGAGGAGGATTCAGCTTGTCTTTCCACTTTTGTTATACACAAGAAACCTGAACTTTCTATTGCTTTTTCTCTGAAAGCATCACTCCTAAAACTACATCCAGATTTTTAAAGAGACAATGCCTTGCTTCCCCACCACCCACCCCCATCATGACAAAGATAATAATTTAGGGACCCGAGGCATCAGGATAATTGCATAAAAAATAAATGATGTTCAGAGAAATCGGATTAAAAATACAGACATGTTTAGAACAAAGGCATTTCCACATTTCTCTGCTAATACTCAGAGTTTATAAATGTCCTAATTCAGTTAGGGTGGACGGTGCTGCTACAGAGCCTTGCTCAGTGCTGTCTTAGATGAGTGGGAACTTCCAGACTGAGGCACAAATGTGAAGGCAAGTGGCCATGCCTCTGCCTTATTACCACTTCAATAGTCTACTCAGCAGGAATTAACATGCAGTTTGAACTGAGTCTTTTCCCCCCTTGGCTACAGTTTGCAGACTTCTCTCTGGATTCTCGACTTTCTCACTGAAAATTTCATTACATGAAAGGGACTTGGGAAGCAAGAGCCCTGATGGCCTAACTGCTTCTCTAGCTCCTGGTGAATCAATAGTGTGTACTGCTTTGGGGCAATCACCAATTTATATATAAAAAATATTCATTTACGTAATGCCACTGAGTGCAATGGCTCTGAACAATACTTGCCTGTAACAAAATCTTTTATTTCTCATGAGGAAAGCCAAAAGCTTTAAAACTAATTCATGCATGTTCACACACCACACACTATACTTTCTTGAAAAAAAAAGATTTAAAAAGTCCATTTCTGATTTTGCTGTTTGTCTTTCTCCAAAATCCAAACCATGATTGACCAATAAAGCAATCCTACAATGACTTTCAGCAAGTATTTCCAAATGTTTATATATTTTATTGACTTTAAATATGTCACATATTCATTGTTGAAAGACTGGTAATTTATTTATTATCTTGCTCTAGTGTTAAAGAGTGAGCAAATGATGCTGTTTTATATTACTATTTACAGTTGTAATGACAATAAGAAAACTTGAAAAATTCCATGGAGTTAGTAAATAGTTAGGAATGCCCTTCATTGGTTTCAAGTTCTTGGGCATGAAAGCGTTAGTAGGACACCTTGTTCATGATGAAAATTGTAGTACTTGTTTTCCTCATCAAAAAGATAAAAATAATGAATGACCTGATGCCTACATTATATACACATATTAAGCAAGTTATGATAATTCAATACATAAGCAATTACTAAAAGAACAGTTGGCTGATGATGTGGAAGACATTACTAACTGTATAGATGAGTGCTTTGTTTTTCAGAATAATTCCATTACAGAATTACCTGTCCTGGAACCCGAGAGCAGGTGAGAGAGCACACTATCCTTTGTAGAGGATCTTCATGACCACCTGTATCTCTATGCCAGGGGATCCTGGGCCTCTGACTTTCCCTCTGCCTCCTCTCCTGTATACCAACCTACATACAAACACATAACTAAAAATAAGTAAAAAGAAATAATATTCCCCTGTTCTCTCAGTGGCTTTAAAATAGTAATTTAGAAATTCATACTGCAAATGCCCAGTTGAGAATGCCACTCGGTGCACTATACAGGTAAACTTGACTCCTTCCTCTTCAGTGTTATCCATTCTTTCCCATATGTATTCTAGTGAAGCATACCATTTCATAGTTTCTTCTTTTAGTGATGTTTCTATGCCTTTTTTGTCCTTAGCTTCTTATTATGGAGACCTTGACTGATCTTGTTGGTCCCATAGTGGAGTTAGGAGGCAGTGAAGTGCAGGAATGAAATCTGTTCCTAACTCCTTCATTTCTTGGCTCTGTAATGTTGGGGAGAACACTATAATTTCTTCTATAAAATTTAAACTAATAAATATTTGTATTGTCACACAATAAATAGATATAATTACCAAGCTTTACATTCATAACTGATTTGCAAAATAAATCATTATACATATTTTCTTATATAACACTTAAAATGTCATATTCATAGAATCCTTACCAAATGCTTAATAAAACCAAATGGCAATATAGGTAATACATTTTCCAAAATTAAATTAGCAAGAATTAATAGCTATTAATGAGATGCCACC